>NC_140587.1:749961862-751211862 GCF_964204655.1 Triturus cristatus
AATAGGTTTCCCATTCAAATTTTGCAATCCGGTTTCAAGTACTTGGGGGTCTATGTTTCGTTGGACCCGGCGGTCTGCCACGAGCATAATCTCCTTCCTCCTCTCCGGCGATTGAAGTTGGACGTGGCTCGGTGGCGTAGGTTGCCGTTGTCGCCACTCGGTCGAGCGGCACTTTTTAAAATGATGTCCCTGCCCCGATTTCTCTACGCACTCCAGAACTCCTTTGATATTATTCCGGCGGCCTACTTCCGGGAGGTGGAGGGTTTACAGAGGAGACTTGTTTGGGACGGTCTCGCACGCATCGCTCTTGCAAAACTGACTCTCCCCTGGTATGACGGGGGCATTGCGCTCCCGGACATCAGGAGGTATTATTGGGCCTCCCAGTTGTCCGCTATCAACCATGCTACGTATGCACCCAGTCCAAATCCGGCTTTCGAGATGGATAAATATCAGTTGCCTGGGGGCAGCTTCAACAGAGCGCTCTACTCTCGGACGGCGGGGAGGAACCTAACGGGACCCACTAAGATTGCAGTACGTGTGTGGAAGGATGCCAATGTGGCCATGGGTTGGAATGATCGCCTTACACGAGCAACCCCCTTGTTTGCGTCGGACAGATTGGGATGCCTCTGGACAACAAAAGGTTTTGAGAATTGGGATACGATTGGCATTAGCAGAGTGGGTGATCTCTGGGTGAAAGGTGTGGTCAAATCCTTTGCGGTGCTTCAGAGTGAGTATGAGTTGAGTGAGAGGGAGTTTTTCAGATATGCACAGGTTCGCCACGCTTTGCTGTCGGTCTTCAAGGCCGGTACCACGGTCCCTGCATCTTCACCACTCGAGGACCGTATACTTGATGGTCATCTGCCCGATAGTACGATTTCCTTGATTTATAAGAAATTAATCAACAATCGGGCGGACCTCCTTGTGCGTCTTTGGGAGGCCTGGACCGGAGACGGGTTGGAGTTGGATGACGAAGACTGGCAGTCCGCGCTGTCCTACCCGAAAGAGGTCGCCATTCCTGCCCGTCTCCGTCTCGTCCAGCTCAAAATTCTTCACCGTGTTTATGTGACGGGTCCTCGTTTGGTTGTGATGGGTTTTTCTTCGGATGGGCTGTGTAAGCGCGGCTGTGGAATGAGCGCCACCTTCCTTCATATCCTTTGGGAGTGTCGCGAGGTTGCGGCTTATTGGCGCCGTGTGCATGCGGTAATGGAGTGTGTCACTGGGGTCGCTCTGTTGCCTGAGGCTCGTCGATGTTTGTTGAATGTATGGGAGCCGAATGATTACAATGGTGCCCAGGCCCGGTGGGCGGCACTTGGGAACATGATTGCAAAGAGGGATATCGCGCAGCTTTGGGGTTCCCGACGGCCTTCCACCGTGTCAGTGTGGAAGGAGAACATGGACTGGTGCATGTTCAGAGAGAAGACGGTATATCTGGTTCGGGGCAAGCCCGGGGCGTGGGGTAGAATTTGGGGTCAGTGGAACACCTACCGCGGTACCATTTGTACGCCCCCTTTTGAAGATACTCCTGACATTTCTCTGTCCCCCTGATCCTGAGGTTCCTGGAATACTGTACCCTTTTTGCTGATTGTTCTGACTTCCCCGCTGCCTCCCCCCCCTGGTCATCTCTTTTGACCTCCTGATTCTTTACCTGGTATGGTGGGATCCCCCCATCGGCGCTCGACACCGTCTAGACTGTTTCTCGCCTTGAGTTTTGTTTCATTTTTTCTTTGTTTGTTCCTTTCTTTCAAAATTTAAAATATTTGTATCCTGCCTAACTTCTGAGTTGCCGCGAATATCTCCTGTAATCCTGCTGAGCCTCTGGGGATCAGTCGCTGCTTCGTGACGTCAAGCAATTGACATGCATATACTAGCGGCCGGCCCTGGTGGTTGTAGGCCCATGTTTGTAATGATGGTTCTTTGCACAATAAAGTTTTTCAAAAAAAGAATGTTTTGCAACTACTTAAGGGATTGGAATTCGATTCCGCTACTGACTATCTGGCATCTTTTGACGTAGCATCACTATATACCTCGATTCCTCAAGACCAGACATTGGCTAGCATTGAAACCCTATTGACTCTCCATCCACCTGACACCATGACTCCTCTCTCTTTCATTATGAAATGTGCCACTCTGGCCATGAAAGAGAATTTCTTCTTGTTTGAGACCCAGCTATACCTACAAGTGTCCGGAACCTCAATGGGGAGCACTTTCGCGCCAAGTCTGGGGAATTTGTTCATGCATATGTTTGAGGAAGATGTCATCCTATCAACATCCAATCCATTCTCATCCCACATTTTAGTGTGCAAAAGATGCATCGATCACATCTTTGTGATCTGGCGAGGAGATATGACAACCATCCAGGACTTCCACAATTGGCTAAATACCAGGAATCAGCATTTGAAACTTACCTGTGAATTTAGCAAGGAGAAACTGCCTTTCTTGGCTCTCTTGATATATCCATCATAAGGGAGATTAGAGACTGAACTATATAAGACACCAATGGCACGAAATGCTTTGCCCCACTATGGGAGTTATAATCCAAAGTCACTCAGTGAGAACCTTCCTTTCGGGCAGTTCCTTAGGACACGACGGAACTGCTCTACTAAGGACAAATTTCATGTACATGCTAACATATTTAGGAACAATCTCCTAGACAGACAATATCCGAAGGTCTTGGTTAAAGAAACTGCTAAGCGATCATTTAACAACAATCGCGATGCCTTACTGGACAACGAACACACTAACCACGCACCATCACAATCTCGCCTAGTATGTGTCAATATGTTCAGCACATTGTCTAATGTGTTGAAGAAATCTGTCTTAAAGATTCAAGGTCAATTCTCAATAAAGGTGATTTGACATTACAGAAACCTCTATTCGCCTTTAAGCACAGTGGCAACATCAAAGATACTCTAGTCCATACAAGACCTATTGTACAAAACACAGAAACAGGGAAAACTCTGGGATTTACCACCTGTACAAGGTCATTGTCCCTGTGGCTCATGTTCCGTCTGCATCCAGACACGCATCACAAAAACAATAGATATGAGCACTGCTAGACCGTGGGTACTAACACACCACACTAACTGCAATAGCGAACGTGTCATTTATCTCATTATCTGCCCCTGCGGTTTGAGATACGTAGGGATGACGACACACAAGATACAAATGGGCATGCAGGAATATAAAAGCACCATTAGGTGCGCAAAACAGAATATACGTTTGACTAGACATTTTCTAGAGATGCAACACCAAGTGGACTCCCTGCATTGGGTGGTCTTAGATAGGCATAATGTGACTTCTACCACACCTGGCCTTACCTTAAAACTGTTCCGGATAGAGCAACGCTGGGTGTTTTGATTGAACACTGCTAATGCAGGTCTGAATGATGAAATACCTTGGCTGGCCCTAACCTGCCTCCTCGGGCCATCTGGCAATGGCACTTCTGACCTGCCCTTGCTGAAGTGATCTGTGCTAATAAATTTGTCACATAACTTACCCTTGTGACATTAGATCCGTTCGTTCATATTGTCACGATTCAATTATGAATTAATTTATCCTTTCGTGGCAAACGGACCGCTACTTAAAGGTTATTGCAATTTCCCCTCTTTTGAAAGTCCCCTTTTTGTACTCATCTTTCTTTTTATTCTGTTTGGATTTGTTTGTCAAAGCGGCCCATTTGTGGTTGATCGCTTTTGATTTTTCACTGCACAGCCTCAGGTGCAG
Source organism: Triturus cristatus (assembly GCF_964204655.1). NCBI lineage: Eukaryota > Metazoa > Chordata > Amphibia > Caudata > Salamandridae > Triturus > Triturus cristatus. Next base: position 749,965,586 of record NC_140587.1, read on the forward strand.
TGCTCTTTGTCCACTTTCCTACGAATAACGTGACCAAACTAACTTTCCCATCATGCTTTGGTCCAGGACTACTATCTTACGTGCACGTGGTCCATTTTCCAGCGAATAACGTGACCGAACTATCTTTCCCATCATGCTCTGGTCCAAAACTACTTTTCCCAGATTACACCAAGTTTCGGCGTTCTTCCATCTTATAAGGATTCATCAAAGGCACGAGTTTGCTCCTGCCGGTCTAGACACACCACACGGAGCTAACGTTCTCTATACCTAGTAAGCGTTCTTTTGAGCACTTCTATTCTGGCACACGCTGATACAGATGGATGTGCCTTAGGGATCTAGAGCCCGTCGTTAGCCCCACAAGCTTTTACAGTAGCGGAGATCTTTTGTATTCCATTCCATGTTTTGGCGTGGCATATTTGATTGTCGATCGATCTCCATCTTACCAAAACACACTGGTTTATCCAGATGTACCTTGGTAGTTATTTTACGCTTGTAACGACTTGCGTCTCTCTGTTTAAGTGCAAGTCTCTTTTATTACACTGAGTTTAACTGCCATAAGCGAGCCGGTTGTCCCGGAAGTGCTCAGCCTGCATTCAGCGCTACTTATAATTAGCATATTTGTATTATGTTGGCATTCTCACATTTAGTTTTCCACCAGACGTGTTTGGATAGCCTTTAGCGCCTTCATGAACAGGCGCTTTTCTGTCGTAATTATGTGCCCGTTTGTTCTTCACTTTTTTGTACTGCCCCAGCATGCTGGTTTCTCCCGAAGTGCTTCAACAGTTTTAAAGTCCATATTCAGCGCTACTAACAGCAGGCGCATTTGTACTTCGAAGAGCGGCAGATTCATTCACAGTTTATTTTCAGTAACTCTTACTGTGAATTCTTTTTACATTCATGTGTGTCCACTTGAAAGTCAAATAAGGTACTGGTTGCCAGCCCATCCCTGCTGCCATGTGCTAGATCGCCTGTCTTTCATCTAGGCTATTGTGCATGGTTTCAGTGTTCAACTAACACTACCTAGCTCATAAAAATATGTCGCAGTCATTTTAGGTTTGTCTCCCTTTGTGTAGTCTATGTCTGTCTTCCTTGTGTTATTTTGAATTTGACGCCACCACCTCTCTCATAGAGGGTGGCTGGCATGTGTACCTACGGCTTAATACAGCCCGGGACAGAAGAGGCAACATGTCCACCTGAATGTGATGAGTACCCACAATAGAATATTCAAGTGACACACAAGTGGAGTCTAGTTTACTCCATTACTGACTGGATGTAAGAGGACCCAAGATTGATGTCTCTTTATTTCTTTCTGATCTTCCTGTCTAGGTCCCATCGGTGAAGTCAACTGGACACAACCTCCTGGTTCAGTATAAATTACCGAGACACCACTGTTTTCTACCCACTTCACTATATTTTTGTCACACTTCACTTTTGTTGCAGTAGCTAAAGTTTCAACTGATCCTGATGAAAGCCTGAGGGCTGAAACATGTCGATCACCAATATGCCCTACCTCTAATGGTGGTTAGTGGCATAGACCAGCTTATTGCTTTTTAATCCTGTTGCTGGGTAGCTTAATAAAATTTGCTACTGGCTAGCCCTGCAGACAGTTTAATTCACCTACACTTTTTCAGCACTGCACTCTTCTTTGTTGTATGTTCTCCTACATACACAAGGCTCACATAGGGTTTTAGTACAATCCATCTGCCCATATTCAAAACATCACTGAGCTCCTCCCTCGTAGAGAGGGCTTAGTAGCCCGCGTAAGGACTAGGTCCTGACGCGAGCAGGCCCCCTATGATGAAGCATGACACCATTGATGTGTGAGGGGAACTGTCCTAATGAGGGATACCCCCTCCATTCAATCTTGGCATCCTGAAACTTACATTCCTTTCAGTCATTTTTGCAGGACCCGTAGGCCCGTTGTGTGGCATTTGTGAAATTTGGGGAGTGCGCCCATGCAGGTCTTTAAAACTCCTCCAGGCCCTACTTTTGTGTGTGTAACATATGTTATTTAACAATAATTAGGTATACTTTATAATATTAGCAAAAAGTAGTAAAATTCAAAGCTGATGGATTGAACAACTTCCTTGAAGATGATATTGTATCATTTAATTAATTGCGCATTACTAGCTATTTTATGGATCTTAAAAAAATAGAAAAAATAAGATACACGTCACAAAGGTATTTATCTCTGAGAAGATCAGTGATAAAGAGGTAGATATCATTTACCCATCTAAACATATGCAGGTACCAATAAATTCATCTGATGTGCTAGAACAACATTTATTGGATAATGATAACCCTTAAATAAGGAAGTTGTTGGAAATATTTACTTTTGACCTACATTCACTATTTTAATATACAATTAGTAGCAAAACACTGTCAGTGAAAAATCAAAAGTGCGCAATGATGGACTATCACTCAAAACGTGATGCATTTTCATTTGATTCTGTATTATATTACCACAAATACAAGATGCATTAAACCACTCTTGACAAGTATTTCTTTAGGTCTGGCCTTTGAGACAGCGCTAGCTGTCTCACCAGAATATTGTGTTGCCAAACAATTCATATGGAATATACATACAGAAGGGCTTTTGGTTAGCCGGCTTCAATCATTGGTCAATTAAATATCATTCACATTTTGCTTCTGCCCATCACATAATACTGCATTCGGCACTGGGTCAGCCCTCTTTTCCAACTGTCTCTCTTCACTTGGATTGACTGCACAAAGCTAGTGCATTTTGTTCACACCCACCAAAACTCTCTTCGGAGATAGAAATGGTACAAGGTATGCTTTTTATTAATATACTTTTATATATTAACTTTAAATACCAGTTATATATTTTGCCAGTAAAATGGTAATTTATTTGTTGTTTCTTTTACAGCTTTGTTGTCATCAAGTACCTCAAGTAACATTATAACATTGTAGATGCCTGAGAGTATGATATGTGGTAAGGTGGTGATTTATTCTTGTCTCATTCACAAACAATAATATTAATAAAATGCAAGGTACAACTGGAAGGCTTGTTGAAAATATCACTAGTAAAACAACCACATATGTACATTTTTTAAGTTTAGCATAACGTGCACATCTTTAGGTGGTAAGCAAAAGACACACAATCGATGGACGGAATGCAGAACGAATCAAAACATTCACCCCCAGACAAGAGATCTGGGTTAAATCCATCATCATCTTTAGTTGGTGGCATATTTTCTTTTTTTTTGTGGCACATGCTTGCATCAAAAAATAAAGTAAAATGTGACCACCACACCTGTTTGCCAAGGCCACACCTATTGCCAGTGCATGTTTTTCAATGCTGAACAACCTATATTTGTTTGGAGATGCTGATGACTGAGGTAGTATCCATTCGAGTGGACCAATACTTGACTTAGCAGTATGATTAAAATCAAAACTATATGTTAGGGTGGTTATTGAGTAGGTATGAGATTATTGTGGTATGTCTGGAATTATAAGTAACGTACATAAATGAAAGATAGGCACATGTCACAGAGAGATATGGAATTAACGAAATTGCCCTGATTTGTGTCTATTTGATAAGAATGAAATATGGTATACTGAAGAACGGAATCATGTTTTGCAATGAATGGTTGTTTTAAATACCCAAATAAACAGAATTGACCAATTGATACATTTTGTGCATAGTGAAATGTCTGTGGGATGCTATCAACTTTCCTTAACCTAGTTCTGTTCATGTGCCACAAAAGCAAGGTTTTCTTTCTTGTATGTTGTGGTCACATGCAGACAATACTGTGCCTCAATTGTACATTAATATGTACATTTAGTTCTGTCTGTGGGAGAGGTTGTTTCTTTGAGATTTTTTTTTTGGGGGGGGCTGATGTCTGCAGGCATACCAACTGGTCATAATTCTATGACAATACCACATGATTCACATATAGCATTCTCATTCTTGCTATTCAACAGCAGCCAAATGTGAATGACAGTAAACCAGGATAACATATATAAAGAACTACAATGCCTATTGTTCATAGAAGAGAATCAGCAAATTCCAAGAAGAAAATCCAACAACCAAGAACAATCCAGTAAAGCACATGAACATTGGTGACAACTGTAGAACTGCCTCTATCTTGCTGCTCGAAGCAGCCATGATTTATTTCTTCCTTATGTCTTCATGTAATGTTCTTTTGACATGATTTCAGTTTGGGTCAATTTCTATTTTGAGTCTCTGCATCATGTAGACTTTTGTCAGTGACACCGTTCCTCACACTGTTTGTCAGGATCAACTAAGTGAATTTAAAGTCATTTGATTAAAATGCTGCCCACCCCACCCTTTGTAATTTTATGGTGTGTGGAGACAGTGGCGGTTGGTGCAGGTAAGCATGGTGGGGGCGTGGCGGGAGGCAGGCAGTCGACAGACGACGGAGTAGGGAAAATTAAATACATGAATAAATCCTATTACGACGTCTGTCAACATCTCCCCACCTTCTCACCGCAGTTACCTGCACCGACCGCCGCTGTGTGAAGAGCCTTGCAGATAGCAACAGAGTGTTTCTTTGTGCTGGTTGTCCATCGGCTCTGGGAGCTCCTGCTTTCTTTTCTGGCCATCGCTGATAATCTCTAAACTGTGTCTTTGCTACACGTCAAGTCCCACTTCAAAGTAGATGTGACAGATGGCACCCTCTCAGTCTCTTGACTTAACCTTCATTTTCCTAGAATAAAATCGATGCCCACCTCAACAGAATTTGTTGAGTTCAAATAATATTATAGAATTGGTTTGCAGAACCTGGGGAATTCCTTATATTTTAATTAGTTGAGCCTGTGTCACTTTTGCTGATGTTATCTCTTCTCTGTTCCTATACTTGCAGGTGGGCAATAGTGAGGACCTTACCTACCGGTATGGGTGTTCTGTGATAGTGACTTAAATAGATATTGCCAAACGTTTTCATATTCTGGGAAGATGTCTCAAGGTAATCCGAGCACTGCTAAAATTGACCTCACTCCTGATGGAGATGAGCATTATGTTTTCAAAAAGGACAATTTAGTTTTAAACCCATCCAATCAAAATTATGTTCAAACATCTGTGCTGTGTCTTCCTCCTTTGGCCCTGTCGCTCAAAACTTGAAGACATATATCTCCCTCCTGTCAGTCCCAAATACCCCATCCCTCCTGGATCAGCCACTGAGGTCCCTAATGACGGCAGAAAAGCCCCTACTAAGCCAAGGAAAGTGTCTAAGCTGGCTGCCTTAGACAGTCTAATATTGGCATATCTAGATTCCCTACCTATGGACATGTAAGATACTGAGAAGAATTTCTATTCTGAAGAATCAGAGGATCATGAGATGACTATGATACCTCAGAACTGGACTTAGAGCTCCTGTGGCATCCTTTGCCCAAATACAGAATGTTTGGGGATGATGATGGGAAGGTCCTTCTAACACAGCATCTGTTCACCTTCTAAGTAACCCTTTTGATCCATAGGAGATAGTGCACTCATGTTCCTCCGACTGGGCTGCCTCTGCTAGAATAGCAGCATAGGTCCAATCTAGGCTCAGAAACCCTTTCCCAAGGAGGTGGGCTTCTGCCTCAATGTGTAATGTCCTCGCCCTTCACTAGAAGGTGAAGTTGCTAACACTCCAGAAATTGGCTCAAAATTGTCATGATTTTTCAGTAAGTACATTAAGGATCCAGAAAAGGGTATTCACTGGTCCTCGTGGGCAGATCAAGATAAACTTCTGCATCTCTTGGACCATCTTTCAAATGTTTTGGATCTGGCATTCAAAGTCAATGAGCATTGTAGTCCTGTTGACCCCGATGTGTTAGTGAGTTGGGCCCGGTGGGCCATAAGTCTTTTGGGAAATGTGAATTTTGTCATCTCTGTGGAGAGAAGCCAATTCATCCTGTTAAGGAATGAACCTAGGCTTTGCGACTTTCCTTCTAATTAAGTTGGACAATCGATTTAGTGTTCATTTTTTGGTGAGCCCTTTACAAAGTAAGTGACAAAATTTGTCAGCACTTTCACTTCCTTGAAATGGCCCAAGCAACTTTAATAAAAGTATTCGATCAGACCCTTTTCCAAGGGTCAGCAGAGACAGGCAGCACTCCTGAGCCTGACTCCCTTCCAGCCCCCCTCCAGAGGTTATCCAAGGAAAAGAGGCTACTGGGGTGCCTGACCCAGACCCTTCAGAAGCTGCAGGAATCATGGGCAATCAGTGCAGAGAGTCTAACCTATTCATTATCAAGTAAGAGTTCACATTTCTTTCCCAGTAAATCTAGGAGGTGGGATTTGATTGTTTGTTAAATCCTGGGCTCAGATTACTTGGGCTGCTTGGATTTTCCAGTCTGTTAGAGGCTTTCATCTGGAGGTTTTATTACCCCACATCAAACGTCTCTCCTAACGCCAATTACATTTTCTCTGGAGAAGCAAGAGTTCATAGACCAAGATACACTACCCCTGCCTCAAAAGAAAGTAATATATTGGAATGTCTGAGCAATATCTTCTGTGTGGACACAAGAAGGAAAGCAGTTATAGGCGAGTCATCAATTTCAAAGACTTCAACACATGAACACTGTGCAGACACTTCAAAATGTAGGGTATCCACTTCCTACATGATCTTTTGAGAAAAGGGGATATCATGGTGAATCTCATTTTCAAGGACTCCTCCCTCTCCAACGATAATTTTCATCCTCTTTATTGCATCCTCCAGGTTATCTGGAAATTTCAACTTAGACATTCTTAGTGCTTCCCTTTGGTTGTCATCTGCCTCTTGGCATTACAACAACCTAATGAAACCTATACCTCAATTTCTCAAGCATAGGATCTGTTTGATAATCTATTTCAACAATATCTAGACTATGGTCTATGGCCTATGGTCAATGGTCTAAGTTCTTGTAGGTCAACATCTTCATTTGGTATTTATCTCCTTCAAGAGTTTGGATTTGAGATAAACCCAACCAAATCTCTGCTGTCTCTCATATCTGTAACTTTTTATAAAATGTAGCTAGTTTTTCTTAAAGTAAAACAGGATGCGTCGAAAAAAATTTAACAGTTTAGCAAACTTTTTTAAGGCTAGGCAGTGGTCCATGAGACTACTACGAATGTTAACCTTTTACAACTAGATTTTAATCACAGAACATTAATACATAACATAAAAAATCAATACATAACATAAGGAATCCATATTTGTAAGGGTCACCCTTAACATGCTCCTTCCAAATACCTACTTGGTATTGTTTCCTAAACTAATTTAGCGATTTCGGTAACCTGATACCAAATCACTAATTGGGTTGAGTACATTTGAAAACTCATCTACTGGTCTCAAACCCTGCGATTTGCGAATTGCAAGGTTTGTGGCAAGTAAAGGAGTTCATACATTTTGGCCCAAATTCTCTGCAATAGTTCCAGACCTCAGGCGTTATGTTGCATGTTGCTGGACTGTAGAGGCATCCTTCAGATATGGAACAAATATCACCAATAGAGCTGCAAGCAGCAGAGGCATTCCACGAAGTCATTGCTTTCTGGGAAAAATATGCAAATGAGAAGTTTAAAAGCATGCACCCACTCAGCCTGCACACCTGTGTTACCTTTAATTTAGATGCACTGGAAAATGCCATGAACTCCGTCCTGGTGAAGTCAACAATGAAAAAGATTGGCAAAGCCGAGGGAATGAGTTAATGTCAAGCAACTTCTTGGACTGTGACAACTGCCTCTGCCTTTTTAGGAGCGGTGGGGGACCAATGGGGGTGGGGAGAGATGAAGGGCGACTGGGGAAAAGAGAGAAGTTTTTTTTACTGTAGACTTTATGGAAAACATGAGGTAGGCAAGACATCTAAAGCTGTTGTGATTTTTAAGTAAAAGGGCACGACATTTTTAGATGAAGCAAATTAAGCTGCACTGCTTCAGATATGTTTAATTCGTATATTGCCGTGATAACGACCCTCCTTTTAGAATATGCAACAGAGGAAAGATAATCAGCAGCATGCCAGGTACATGGGAAACGATTGAGGATTCCGTTTTAGTTAAGAAGGTAACCCTTAAATTCATTAAAGAACGTATTATTTCAAATGTTAGCCCTTAGACTGTTATTTTCATTTGAGGTGGCTCGGAATTCCAGCCCGAAGTCCCACTTCTTACTCTGCGGCCTGTTGTTAAGGTGGTAGAACCGTGCGATATGTGGTAACTTAGTTAAGTCCCGTTTGCCTTAAAAAATAAAATAATAATATTCTGCAATTGGAAAAGAGGAAAATTTTCTGTAACAATGGCACTTAGAAAAAACGTAATATCTAGCACTTGTGACTCCTTGTCTCTGCAAAGACCTTGGTTCTATTTACTTACCTGCCCTGATTGACTACTACATTGTTGTTCAACTGTGAACTCCAGCTTTACCATGCTATTCCCATATATGTAACAAATGTTCTTTTCCTACAACTGTACCCTACCTACCCTAAATGTGAAGCGCTCTGATACCCTCTAGGGTCATGTTCGCGCTATACAAAACTTTATAAATAAAATAAAATAAATTGTGCTGCATATTTTTCATGAACAATATATACAGATCATATAACTCTCAATCAGTGGTATTTAAAGTTGAAGTGTTTCGCTTATTTTGCAAGAGCAGATGTTTTGATGAATCATAATCACATTACTTAGCAAGCAATCAACACTGAATTCTAACAAGTTAACAAAAAATACACCAAATTACATATTTTGATAATATTTAATATTATTATGTTTTGTTCTGAATATTCTGATTGGCCGTGTCTCTGCTTATTTGAAAATATTGTGTATCTGCTTATTTAAAAAAAGAAATGTGTGAAATACGAGTTGTTGCCACCGATGCTCCGCAAATGTTAATCATCACGTGCTCCATCCAGACTGTTGCAACCGATTAAATGGCTCACGTTCATTCAGGCCCACCATGCAATGCACACATTACTAGCTTTTTATCCATAAATCCTAGTGTTTGAATTTAAACATTTTTTGTAAATTTGAGAGCTTTCAGTCCCATTCGTTTCACTGTAGTATTAAAGCAAGCTTGTTATTAATGAATAAAAGAATCTCTAGAAAGAAAAGTCCGGTCCATTATTGCTGATTGCCTTTTCATAATTGCCACTCTGTGTCTGCTCTTCTGGTTCCCATTTTTTTCCCTCTGGATTGCCTCTTTATATGTTTGGATGCGAACATTTTCCCTACAGTAGTGATTTAGGAGATGGCAGATTGGTACATATTGTACTTTGCTATGCATTCTGTTTAACCTAAATCCCACTATCTTCATGGGCAGTCTCACTTCAACCATCAAGCTATTCAAATTTCAAGTTTCATACTTACTCAGCACTTACTAGGAATCTCCACGACTCTAAAAATAAAATCCGTATGTCTTTCTCAAACAACATCACAGCGAAAGTAAACGCTCACTGGACAGCTAAGCCCCACTGAAAAATAAAGCCACTTTCAACACAAAAATCTACACAGCCATGGTTCTAAAAAAACGCCACTTGCTAAAACAGAAAGGTCACAGTCCACCAATCAGAAAACAGCTGTGCAAGGCCCACCACTAATTAAACAACAATCAAGCCCTGGCTGCAAAAAAGAAAGCACATTAAATGGAAAGCCTCACTGGCGGTAAAAACTCCGCTAACGATTCGATCATTGTATACACAGAACTTAAGGTACTGCAAAGATATTCCACTCCTTCGGTGCCATCACAAGAACCAGTGGCAGCTCCTCCGCTAAGGCGTAGGAGCATCACCCCACTGCTTTTCAGCAATGCAGAAAAAGAAAAGGATAATAACACAATGTTATCATTTTATTTTTCAGTGTGAGGCAGTTTAGGGGCTGGGCTGTCAGAGCAGGGAGAGGAGAAAATATGTGCACTAAAGTGCGCATGGCAGTTTGGTCGACTGTCTTGGGCCAGCCAAACAGTAATGCGCTTTGAGCATGTTCTCCATCTGGCTGTTTTGCACAGCCTGGGTGGAGAACATGCACAGGCATCCACTCCCTGTCTGAGTGCCGAACCATGCCGCTCAGATCAATCACAATGCTGCTGTCATTCTAGTAATAGCACATTGTGATTGGCTATGGGGAGCCTGTGTGCTTCCTACTTCCGGGAGTCAGGAAGAGAAGCGGAGGAGAGACAACAGAGGGGATCCGGCTGCCGTGCAAAGTTGAGTGTTATATTTTGTTTGTACCCGCTACCCACGTTCTGTACCAGCTGCCACTGACAAGAACTATGGGCCTAATGTGATACTCCGCCACAAATGTGACAGATATCCTGTCTGCTGTATTACAATTCTATTATAGCCTATAGAAATTGTGATATGAAGGACAGGATATCTGATGGAGCGGGTAAAACAAAATTTTGTATACCCACCATTCTGCATGTTCATACTAATTAGAATAAACTATTAATTATAATAAGTATTAATGTGTTTGTTTGCTATCTAATCAACCCTACTAATGTATGAATTACACGCGGGATTTGCATTTGCATGGCTAAAATAATCCTTAAACTAATATACGTATGCATACTAACAATAGAAAAATAGAATATTACATGGTATATGTTGCTTTTGTGATGTAATTGTAAGTTGCACCAGATGACATCATTGGGTGAGTATAAACACTTTAAATGTCGCCAATATGCTAGATAATTACACACACTTACGGGAATTAGTGAGGGTTAAACATTTTATTCGTTATTTCCATGTTTTAATTATTTTTGTGTTTGTTTTGCTTAAGTTGACCAATTTGGCCTCTGATAAAATGGCCGACCTACGGACTCGACGAAACAACTACCATTCCACGAGGTTTCCGACTAAGTGCGCATGCTCCAGGCTCCTGAACAAGTGGCCTCAAGATGACCCACACAGCCTGTGCCACTGACAAGGTCGTGACTGGACTACTGCCAAGAGCTTTAACAATGGACAATCTTTGCAAAACCGGATGGATCATGTCTGACAGTGTGACATCACAGACTTTGGGAAACAGACAAACTTAACCATCCAATCAGAAGTGCCTAAAACTGACTTTTGATACATTTTATCATTAATTTCATTATAAAAGAAGGTAGACTAGTGAGTTAGAATCGCTGATTTTCTTTTTCCTGATGTTATGCTGATGGAGAGGACGGTGACACTGCAGAACAGCTGTTCTCCCGAATCTTTGACAGATTAGATTGCTGCCCATTTTCCTGATGAACTGAGGACTCTTAGACCGATGGGCATTGATCGATGCGGACACGTTTATGGTCCATACCAATCTTTGGAACTGTAGCGTGTTGCATGACGAATCGATTGACTTAAGAGGACGACTAATAGCCAGATTAGGTAACTATGATGTTCTGTGAATTGATTAAAATTCTTACTAAAGAAATTTGCATTTATTAGATAAAATGTATTGATTAACAAGCAAATGTGTTGGGTTATTTATTATCGTCTGAATATAAATGAAAAGGATTAGAATCACTTTTCCAAATTCAACTAAATTGATCCATCGGTAAAGTGGAAGGGATATCTACAGATTCAGGATTAAGATGTGCTGGATTAAGGATATTCAGTGTATGTTTATGTAAATAGAATTTTATTAGACTAAAAGATATTCTTTTCACGCCAGCGGTTGGAACATCTATCCCTCCAGTAAGAGCAGACCAAATGAGAGTGTGTGAGTGTTGGTGTTATGGGTCCCACCAATGAATGTATTGAGTGAAAGCGTTAGTATGGTATCTGGTCTGTGACGAAGGGAGGATAGGAAACTACACGCTGGAGCATATCCACCATATTCGTGACGGAATGTCCCATCCACAAAGATCGTAAGCAGGCCCTTAGTAACTATTTCATCTAAAAAATATTCTTCCAAGTCTAACACCATACTTCATCCAATTTCAAACAATCTGAACATATAGCTCCAAACAACAAACAATATTATACCTTACAAAACCCTCAAATCATAGTGCAGCATTACATGAAGGGATCCAGCCTGATAACCTAATACAATCCATTATAAAATGCCCTTTCAAACGAGCTTGGAGTTGGTGATACCTCACCTTACTAATTAGAGACCCATGTCTAAGATTCCTTTCCTTGCCAAAATCTCTAAATCCATGAATCACGACGAGCTATGTTACAACTGAAACACTTCCTGGAATCCAACCATTTATTCTCAGACAACAAATCTGGTTTCGGGCCTAACCATTGTACTGAAATAATCCTAAACATCAGAGAACAACGTCCATAATGAAGACCACAAAGCATCTCTGATGTTGCTTGTAAGTAATTATCTTGACACAAGAATGTTGTGTACAAAGCATCATCGGGTTTTCATACTTTTCATACTTTGGGCCTTATTACAACTTTGGCTGTCCTACAGCAGATGGTTCCTGTCCTAGGACCGCCAAAGCCATGGTGCGACCACCTGCTAGATTTGGATTTAAATCCTGGTCTGTCTGGCAGTCCTGCAGCAGTCTGTAAGGCTCATAGAAGAGCCTAACATGCAGACCGACGCTCTCAGAGCGCCAACTGCACCTTTCTGCACAGTGTGGCATAGATGCCAAGCTGTGCGGGAACTGGGGGCGTAAAATCAGGGGGGCTCCACATGTTTCCGCCAGCATGAATCTCAAAGTCCAGGAGCGGCAAGGGGCCCTGTTAGGGCCCCCTTTGATGTTGCTCCGCCGGGCAATGGACAGGCAACTTGTGATATGCTTGCGTCACCGCCAGCATCTTAGTGCTCCTGCCTGCTGCGACCGCTACGGGATCCTTGAACCCAGGTGGTTGCAGCGGTTCTGTGGCAGTCTGATCACCACTCTTATAATACTGCAGGCAGGTTTGCAGTGTGGTAGTGGTTGGACTGCCAAACTCGTAATAAGGCCCCAAGTATGTAAACTACAAACATATCATGTCAAAAATATAGTGAAAAAGAGTATCATCAAAAAATGCTAAGTATACTGAAATATCTATATATATCATTATTTGCAATTAATCTACCATATTAAAGCACATAACAATATATTTAAAAATAAATAATTAAAATTATTAATCTAAATTAATTATATAAATTAAATATAAACTTTAGAAATATGTAACAATACTTAAATAATTAAAGACCCTGTTAAATCAATCAACAATAACTTAACATTTAGGTGCTGATTCCGATCCGGTAAAAAAAAATACCGTACGACTCGTATCCATATTTTTTTACGTACGAGTCGTACAAGTACTGTACAAACGGCCAAGTACGATCCGTACGCGAAAAATATCTACGATTAGCGTAGGGAAAAGTCTACGAGAGTGCGCCGGAAATTTTTTATGTCCGAATATCGTCGGGAAAAGTGTACGAGAGTGAGCCGGGCATTTGTACGTGCAAATCGTAAAACACAAGTCCGAACACGCAAGTACGATTCCGACCGTCCGTCCGAATACACAATCGCACGGAAAAAGGCCCGTACGGAGCTAATGCAGTAGCACACATGTACACGTGTAAACCTATGCCCGTGTACGAGCCGTACAGCCCCCCCACCCCCAATTCTGTCAGCACCGTACACCACCCTGTCCGCACTGTACCCCAGCCCCACAACTGTATGCGCCGTCCCCCCTGTACGCGCATCACCCCCGCATGTACGCGCCGTACCTCCACATGTACGCACCGTACCCCCTGCCCCCCACCGCATGTACACACCGGACCCGAGCACCACCTGTACGCACCTTACCCCCTGCCTCCCCCACCGCATGTACACACCGTACCCCCTGCCCCCCCACCGCATGTACGCACCATACCCCCTGCCCCTCACCGCATGTACTCACCATACCCCAGCACCGCATGTACGCACCATACCCCAGCACCGCATGTACACACCGAACCCCCTGCCCCCCCACCGCATGTACGCACCGTACCCCCTGCCCCTCACCGCATGTACGCACCGTACCCCAGCACTGCATGTACACACCGTACCCCAGCACCGCATGTACGGACCGTACACCAGCACCGCATGTACGCACCGAACCCCCGCCCCCCACCGCATGTACGCACCGTACCCCCGGCCCCCCACCGCATGTACGCACCTACCCCAGCACTGCATGTACGCACCGTACCCCCTGCCCCCCCACCGCATGTACGCAACGCACCCCCTCATGTACGCGCCGCCCCCCCTGTACGCGCAGTACCTCCGCATGCACGCGCCGTACCCCAGGTCCGCCCGTGTACGCACCGTACCCCCACCGCATGTACGCGCCGCACTCCAACACCGTACCCCAGCACCCACACCCAGCATCGCGCATGTACGGATTGCACCTACGCGAAAAAGACTCATACAGAACCAGGACACTGTAAAACAGCACAAGGAGGGTCAATTCGACTCGCACAACACCACCAAACACATCCACACGACAAAATACATCTCAATGACTGACCTGGCACATCCAAACAGCCAAACAGAGGCCCCAAATCACAACCACCTCTTATAACACACCCACCAAAATTCAAACACAGCAACCCCCAAAAATGAACCAATAAAAAGGGCCCACACACACAACCCATGAGCCTTTGAAACAGACCCACTGCTACCAGACCCCACACACAAACAACTCCACATTACTCATACCTTCACTACACCTTCACTCACACGCCTTCACACAACCTCCACCACAAACATCCCCCTCTTCACAGACTAGCATATCTGCAAAATCTGCCATGTGGCAGAGGATTGTCGACAAGGTGAATGCTGTTGCGCCCGTCCGAAGGACCAGGCATGAATGCCAAGCCAGGTGGTACGATCTGCGCCGGGCGGTCAAGAGGAAAATGAATGAAGAATATGCCCAGACTAACATCACTGGAGGTGGGCCGCCCCGCAGACCCGTACACTACCATCCCTGGGAGGAGAAGGTGATGGCCCTGCTACCGCCGGTGGGAGTACATGGAGTGGAAGGAGTCGCAGAGCCTGGTGAGTACACAAACAACTTACGTAACATGGGGGCAATGGGGTCCACACAACATATACACCAAATGCACGCAACTTCCCCCAAGCACTCACCGCACACAACCACACTCACAAACCACGCTCATGCCACTAACGTCTCCATGCACCCTTCACAAATCAAGGCAAGGCCATGTCCAAGGCTACAACAACCACAAACACAAGACTGGATGTCTGGGAGGCTGGGAGGGTGGGCCCCACACAACACATTGTGGAAATGAGACACAGACAACAATGCCCTCAGCCCATATGGCATATGTACATACCCATGCACAATGCACAGGGACTGGCAAACTACTGACGAGGTAGCTGACACTGGGCCCTGCTGTATGCAGCACAAGGCCCTCCTGGAACCACTGTACACTCAAAATCCAACTCCACAAGCACAGGTATCTAGCACAGGAACTCACACTCACTGTCATGCCAGCATGCACCATGAGGGGACAGACACATCACCTGGGAGACCCAATGACAACTCACACTACACACGACAGCACGCCCGGTCACACCGCCCCTAACACAAGCACACACCCCCGGGGCAGGCAACGGATTTACACACTCCCACAATGGACATGTGACACAACTAAACCAATCCAGAGCCAAAAAAGCATCAGAGCCACCAATCTACAGGTCAAACACTCAGGAGAACATCCCAATATGTCCCCCGCCACATACCCATACCCAAGTGGACATTGAGAAGAATGCTAGGGACAACCAACTACCTGGAGGAACTGTGTCAACTTGAATATGTATGAAACATAGATGTGGCAGGAAACACCATTGACATTGTCTCTCTCTCACACACAGGGCAACATCGTCGATCTCCCCCCAACACTGGGGGGGGGAAGAATCACTGTCCCAGGCTCCGCGTGAAGACGATCCCACCGGCAGTGACGACTCTCACCACTCCGTGGATGACCCCGACCCACCTGGCCCCTCTGGTGCCCAAGCACCTGCAGCACCTGCGTCAGGTACATCTGTGCCAACCATCACCCCCATTCCTGCCACATCCCAGGACACACCCAGGAGCCCTGCTCGCACTGAACAACAGAGCCAGTCTGACCAGGAGGGACAAGGTTATCCGGGCACCCAGGAGGAGGCAGGCAACCCTGCAAATGCCATCCCTCAGGGGTCCCGTAGACCCGATGTGCCCACAACGGCAGGCCAGGCTCAAGTGGGCAGGGGTGGTGGGAGTGGAGGCAGGCAGAGGCGCGAACCTGACCAGCCAGCTCAGGACACCGGTATGTCACACATACGCAATATCCTGGACCCATACCGGCGTGACACCAGAGGCATCGACCAGGTCGTGACCAGACTTTCCAGGATGCAGGGGACCCTCGATGAGATTAAGAACCTGCAGGTCGAGCATCATGCCAGTCATCAACAACACCAAGGACGGATGGAAGCAAGACTGGCTGAGCTCCTGGCGGTGCACAGGGACGTGAGCCAATCACTCCGTCAGATCGCCCAAAGCCTGGCAAACCCTCCCTGTACCCCCAGGCGTAGACCAGCACCAGACACAGGGAGGGACGAGGAGGAGGAGGATTCGTCTGACGGAGTGTCCCTAACATCGTCAAGGCCTGCATCTGAGGGTCCCCGGAGGAAGGTGGATCGTCCACGTAAAAGACCGTGAGAGTCAGCGGACCATCCCCATCTCCCAGGTCACCTGGCCTGGCACCTGGCCCTCTGGCGCAACAGCAGCACCTCACCCAATGACATTCTCTGCCACATGGACTTGCTGGTCACAGTCTGACCAATGATGACCAACACTGTGGTCTGGACTCTGATGACTCCAACTGACAAGGATGCCATCTCCCCCTGTGAACTTTGGATTCTATTACCCCGGTAGTGCACCTTAGCACATCTACCAAAAGACTCACCCCAACAAAAATAAAATCTTATTTTTCTGCACATGAGATGTTGCTGTCATTTGGCATTATTCAACGACATATGTGTGTGGAAATGTCTAACTATGCCTGAGTGTTGAACTAACTCCAGCCATCCATACCCTGAGATCAGAGTCTGGTACAGGACACACATGGGTCACAAGGTATCATACAATGTAGGCATGGAGCACAACATTCACCTGTGATTGCCTCTGGCTGCTGAGGGGGTGCTTGCTAAACTGTGCGGAGAGACCTATTTGGGAGATTATCATCAAGGCGTAGGGGTCATGGCTCATGTGGAGGTACCCGGGGAGGGAGTCCCAGGTATGTGTGGCCAGGTGGGTGAACAATGTCCTGTATGCTGGAGTACGGTGGATGTGAAGTACGGTGGCCAGGGCAAGGTTGGATGCACGGAGATGGCCCAACGGGATCTTGGATGACAGACGTACAAGGTTGGTGTGGGGTCGGGTTTGTGGACTGCCTCCTGAGTGTGGGTGGAGAGTGTGGAGGTCATCCTGCAGCAGACAGTGATCCATTGCAGCTATCTATGCTGGACGGTGAGGTGGCTGGGGCGCAGGGTGTTGAAGCTGAGGTGTGCAGATGCCCCCTGGAAGTGGACCAGTTTCCTGGGAGTTTGGATGTACTTGCTCCGTAGAGGGCAGGGCAGTATTTGACACGGATATTGCCATGGACCTGGGGGATGGTCTGTCTTTACTTGGAGTGGATCAATCTGTGGATCAAGTGCATAATGCAGAGGGCATTGCAGCAAGAGGTACAGATGCTGTGGACTAGCATGGCATATGTGAGCCAGCCAAACATGATGCACACCATCTTGTGTGTGTGGCCACTGGGTGCTTGTGCAGGGCCCTCTGCAGCAGGCGCCATCTCCCTTCAATATGCCACATTTTGCACACAAAGACTAGGATGTCAGAAGGACAACTGCAACAGGTGCGGGTGTAAAGTAAGGAGTGTCCAGTGTCACATGGCACACCCAGCGACAATGCATGCACAATCACCAAAGAGCCATTACACCGGATCAGGAAACTGAAGGCCGACCTGTGCACAGGAGACACACCCTCAGCAGCTGTTGATGGCCCATTGTGTGGTCGACCTAGCAAAAAAACATACACGACCATGTACTACATGCCCAATCGGGAGCCTAATCCATGAGCAACTGCATGCATGTCGCTAAACTACACATGGACTCCTATGCATTATCTACAACAAGTATGCCAGATATGCCGCATGCTAAGTGGCAAGAGACCTGCATTGACAGAGATGAGGCACCTTGGAGTGTTACGAACACCTTTATTACTCAGCCTCACACTAATGGAAATGCAACCATTGGAACAGACTCACAGGTCATTTGGCTGAACATGTGTGACCTACACTGGACACCCCCTTCAACACACAGATGTGGTAAATCCTACAGAGCTGGCACACAAGTGAAAGGGTTGAGCCTAACACCCCTTGCTGCACACAGAGAGTGTGCAATTCCCCATTGAGGCTGTCATGGGGATGTCCCACACCATGTCCACCATTAGCATCCCGTATGTTCCTGAGGGACGTTATACACACATTGATGCCTTCATCAGAATCCACAATCCATGACAGATGACTGTCAGGAAGGGTGACTATCAATTCATGGGAGCCATGCAACACGTCGTGTGGCCTATGGTGAGTCGACATGTATGCATGGTAACACAACAAGCACAGGAGCAGTCCCCACAAATCAAAAACACGTACCACCCACAAAACGCCTTGCTGCACTCCTTACCCCAAATGAATGTTCATCATGTCTGTGCATGTCACTCTGATCCAGCACAAGTTGCAATACTCATGAGGAATAGCAGGACGGCAATGATGACATGAGCAGACGACAGCCACAGGAACCTGGGGAGGACAGACACACCACAAGTCAGCTAAGAGCTAGTAATCCGCAGACATGTACATGTACTCTACAGGAATGATGTTGTCACCATGCTATTAATGATTTTTGCGTTCCCGCAACAATATGTGGATTGACATCATCACTTGACTGACACATCAGAACACACCTCCAAGTCACTCAGCACACAGTCAGCTCGACACACACATTGCAACACATGCCACACAAGGCTCTAAGCGTGCACACTCAGACACAGGGACTCACCATCATGAGAAGAAGTTGCGGATAAGCTGACTCCGGATGTCCTCAACCTCATCCTCCTCCTCATCCTCACTTGCCCCATGCCCAAGCCCTTCATCCTCCACGGGTGGACGATCCTGCTCATCGGGATCCAGGATGAGTGGCACGGCCTTCTCCACTGCCATGTTGTGCAGCATGCAGCACACAAGGAAGATTTTGCAGACCTTCACCGGGGCATATGGGAGGGCGCCGCCGGTCTTGTGGAGGCACCGGAATCTGCTCTTCAGGAGGCCAAACATCCTCTCAATAACGCGCCTCGTCTGCCCATGGGTGTCGTTGTACCGGTGTTCTGCGGCAGTTCTGGGGTTGCGGAGAGGCGTCATCAGCCATGGCATGTTGGGATAGCCAGAGTCCCCTACATGGAAACATCATGGGCAGAAGTGGGTCAGGAGAAGCAGTAAGATATTGAGATACCGCAGAACACTGGACTAACATAGTATACCCACCAACAAGACATGCACGTTCGTTGCGCAGCTGCAGCATCATTTCAGGCACCCTGCTACGCCTCATGATGTAGGCATCGTGTGCTGATCCTGGAAAACGGGCACAGACATGGGATATCAGCATGTTAGCAAGACATACCACAAGGGCATTGATGGAGTGGTAATGCTTGTAGTTACGAAAGGCTACCTCCTGTGCCTGTGGTGGTACCAAAGCCACATGTGTCCCATCAATGGCCCCAATGACATGGGGCATCCCTCCCAGGGCATAGAACTCACCCTTGACACCTGTCAACTGCTCACGAGTTGGAAAATGTATAAACTCATCAACATGGCCTCTAACACATCATGCAGGACACGGTTGAACATGGTCTGGGACATGCCACCTACATCAGCTATGGTCAATTGAAACGTACCCGTGGCAAAGAAATGTAGGGCTGCCATCACCTTCATCTTGGGTGTCAGTGCAGTAGGATACCTGTGTAGCGGTTGGAGGTGTGGTGCCAGCCTTGCGGTCAAGTTGTCAATCAACGGTTGTGAGAAGCGGCAGCGGCATATACAGTCACGTTCCCTCATGGCAGCCAAGTCTGGCATTGGTCGGGGGAGAGGCGGTGCCCTGCAGAAATTTGGAAGGAATAACGAAGATTGAGTACATCACTACACAGATGTCAATGAACAGAGCACATGTCCAACAGCTAATACACAAATGCTACATACAGAGTCTGTTCTGTGCAATGCATCCAGGCCACATATGGCAGCCAGGTTATACTCCTACCAAGAGTCAGCTACACACGTGGGTGCTCAAGGTCAACACGACATGCCATGAAACTAGCTGTGAGCCAGTGTAAGTGAAAAGCCAGACGCATTACAGGAGTGACAGACATCCACATATCAGTATTTGAAGGATGTCATCTCATACAGACAGCTGGCGGGAGTCTAAACGCACAGGTCACATGTAATCTTGAAAAGGACAGACAACACACATTACCATGAAGGGGTACATGTCGAAAACTGATGACACAGACATTGAGAGAATGCAGATATTGCCTCATGTCAGGGAGTCATCTTCGAACCATCATGACACATGTAACGTGTGAGTCCACATGTGGCATGGTGTGCGTATATGTGTGTCATGCACATATGCACACAGACACATGTTGGATGCTGCAACAGCAGATGGATTTGACGGAACACCAACCAAAAGCTCATGGGAACACATGACACACACTTGACATAGTCACATCGTGGCATGCTGGGAGTCACATGTGAGGTGTAATTATCCGTGTACCTGGCATCAGGGGACAGTTGCGGGTGTTGCTGACTGTGCCATACCAGTGATGCAGTGTTTGACACGTGTGTCCTACATGCACACATGTGCAAA
Source organism: Triturus cristatus (assembly GCF_964204655.1). NCBI lineage: Eukaryota > Metazoa > Chordata > Amphibia > Caudata > Salamandridae > Triturus > Triturus cristatus. The sequence goes on from NC_140587.1 coordinate 749,986,423, forward strand.
GTGTGAATGAGAAGTGTGCCACGTAGTGGCCCATCACACATGACATGTGTAAACAGCTCATCACACATCTATTGTGCCACAACATGAGGAGACATGTGCCACATCACTGCCTGACACACCTAGGCCCTGCACATGAAGGACTGCACTGACAATGACTTGATGTACAGCCTTGTGCGAGTCTGACGCCTCCATTCCTTTCGTGTGCGCCTCCTATCACCAGTGTAAGCTGTGAAAGGCAGTACACATGCTCTGAGGGCGTGTGTAGGGCCCGATGAGTACGTGCCTATCACTAGGACCTACGGTACCCCCAACTATAGTGATACGGGCCGTACTCACGTGTGTACGGCCTGTACACGCGTGAGTACGGCCCGTATCACTGTAGTGATGGTGCCCTAGGGGTACGTGTGAAACGCGCCGTACCTGTGTGGGGAGTTAAGAATTACAATGGGGACACATGAGGGACAAGTATTAGGGCCTAAATGCATGCAGGTTGTCATGGATACCGAGTTTCACGTTCAAAATTGAACATCATGTGGTCTGGAAAAATCAGTTGGCCACATTTAACAATGTTGCAAAGTGGTTGTTGACTTGACATCATGCTGCAAAGTCGAAAGATGCAAAGGCTGTCACTGGTGTCTGTTTAAAGGGATTGGAGGAAAGGTAGGATGCAAACGAGTCTGACCAATCACTCTGTCCTCCTGTAAATGAAATAGGCCAGCAAGGCAGATATATGGCAGCCAGAACCCATGAGAGGGCACTTGCCTGCACAACATGTCAGTCGATACCACTGCTGCTGTATTGTCTCCCTCTGGCACCATGTCAAGGACTGTGGAGAGGGCCCAACCTTTCACCCAGGAGGAGAACGAGGCCCTGCTGGATGTGATCCTCCCACAGTACCCCATGCTGTATAGTCGACCAGGGGAGCAGGTGAGTGCTGACTCCACTACCTTTGCCTGTGCACCTTTCTTGTGTCTGTCACTTCTGGCATTGTGGCCAGCTGTGAAAGACATGCAATGTTGGTTGGAGTGGGTCCCAGGGAGGGGGGGGCTTATGTTTCTCATGCAGGGCTTGATGTAGTACATGTGTGCACTCCTCACTTGCATTGTGCTTACTGTGACATTCACTGCATAGTGCATGGCACATTCCGCCAGCCTAATCCTCTTGGGCATTCTTGTTCTATTGTCCTGCGGTGATTCAGTGGTCACCCCGGTGTGACAGGTGACTGCACCCACAGATGTGTGTGAGGGTTGAGTGGAGCTGTGGTGAGAGTGGTGAGAGTGTCCAAATGATGTGTACGCCCCCTGGACATTGATGTGTGTGAATGTTCCTTGTCATGTGGGTGAGTGTCCATGTGGAGTGTTGCACCACAGCTGCATGGAGGAGGCAACTGCTCAATCCATATGATGTGTGAAGTAAGCCGTGCTGTGTGTCTGACTTGATGAGGTAGCCCCACACCTGTGACCCCCCTGGCAAGTGGCACAGGTGCAGAGTGAGGTGTGCATCCGCAGTTGGCAATGGCAGGTGATTGATGTGTGCCTGTGTGTGTCTGTGTACTCTGCTGAGGTTTTGTCAGTGGCCTGGGGCATGTGACTGATTTTCGGTGCTGTCCATCAGCCTTCTGTTGCTTGGGATGCACAGTGTGTGCCATGATCAGGGATTGTTTCGCACCCCTCATGCCACCTGTGCACTTACTATGCCATGTTGTGCATTGGTGCGCCCACAGTGGAAAAAGTCCCAATGACTAAGGTGCTATTACTTGCCAGCATACTATGCCCTGTTCTACAGATCAAATATGTTAAAATGTGTGTCTCTGTGACATGGTGCAGGTGTAGTGATGTTGTTCCACTTTGTCATCCACACAGGTATCCACCTACCACAAGGGGAAGATCTGGAAGGATGCCGTCAAGGCCGTGCATTCGGTGGAGGGTCGCAGGCGGCGCCTGCCACAAGTGAGGAAGAGATGACAGGACATCCGGTGCTGGACCCGGAGGATCGCCCGGGTCATGCTGAAGGAGGAGGAGCTTCGCAAGCATGGCGGTCGCCGGCGCCTGACCCACTAGATGCGGCGTGTCCTGGCGGTAGTCTTCCCTGACCTGGATAGGCGGATACGGGAGTTACAGCAGCAGGAAGGGGGTAGGTACATGTGTGTTTGTTGTGTGTCGCCAGCTTTTTGATCTGCTCAGTCACCTGGATACACTGCCAGGCTATATATATGCAGTGCATATCCAGTTCCCCAAAGTCAACCTGTGCTGTTCTTCCTCCCTTCCCCTCCTTGACATGTGTTACCTGGTCTGTGTGCCATCACTATTGCACATGGTCATCTATGCTGCCAGGTTATCAAGGTGCACACTGCTTTCAGCATCATGTGTGGGGGTGGTCTGCCTGTGCCCTGTCCTGTTTGGTCATTTTGGGGTGCTTAATTGTTGGCACTGATGCTGAGTCTCAACATAGGAGTGTGAGGGTTCAAATGAACAGACTTGCAGCATGCATTACCAATGTTGTGGCCTCAGACATGATGTGCATGAGAGGGACATATGCTTAGTGCCAGGACGGTTGCTCCTGCGACAGTCAGCTCATTCCAGGACCATGGAGCAGTGTGCACACTACAGTCCCCTGACACAGCCTGCCCTCCTACTCATGTGTGTCATCCAACACTGTGCACATTCACTGTGGGTACATCATGGCTCTGCCTCTGTGGCATTGTTTCCTGGCCTAGGTTGTATTTTTCACATGTGTGATACATTTGTCCACTAGACAGGGATACACCAGTTTGCTTGTGCATACTCACACTGGGCAGTGCCTGTGTGGCTATTCACAACAATCGGTTGATGTTTGTTTCAGACCAATATGTTTTGCCAGCTCTACAAGGTGATGTCGTGTTAATGACGCTAGTTTTCAAGCATAGTTATTGTAACCCTGAATAAGAGGTGTCACATTGACTCAGGTATGGGTGGGTGTGTGCGGGAGGGGCGTACATGTTCAACCCTGATGTTTCATTGCCAGTTCTGACTTGTGTGTGATGAGTCGTAGTACAGACAGTCATCGTGCAGTGCCCCCGTGATGTTGGCCAGTGCTTAATGTTCGTGCTTCATTGCCAGTGTCAGTTTTTGACAATCATGTATCCTGGTTGTACATTTTTGCCACCTGTGTGTGGTTCAGATGCTACACAGTTGTGACTTTGTGTGCTGACATCTGTGGGTACATTCTGGCTTGCCATGAGGGGGAATCCACAGTACAGCTAGGCTTTTTTGCTACACAATTGCAGGCCCATTTGCTTATGCATTGTCCTGGGTGTGGACATGTGTGCCACTCCAGATGACAGTCAGTAGGTCATATGTGTAGCCAACTGTGTGATCAGGTGACGGATAGCCATGTGACAAATGACATGATTCAAGTTGTTACACAGAGAAAATGTCCATTGGCACTCACTACACCTGTCAACATGTCTCAATGTTTCATATGCGTGACCTTGTTGTTTTGTTGTGAAGGACAATGATGTGCCTGCATGCCAGATGTCTCCCAAGGAAGTGCACAAGACACCACCTTTACACTTTCCAGGGACACACTGGCACATTTTGAAGTAAGGCACAGTTTGCACAAAACTTGTTTGGAGTTCATACATATACATCTTCCCACAGTGTGCTAGCAATTGGGTTCATCCTTGGTTGTTGCTGATACCAACTTACGAGTGTCAAGTCATGCAGACCACCCTGGTGCCATGTATATGTACTTACTGATACGCCATTTCTGCCTAACAGTGGCTGATTTGAATGAGTCTGGCAGCTCAGACAATGACTGTTTACATGTAGTTTGGTGTGCACCTCCTTGTGTGACTTCTGCTATACAGACACATGTGTGTTGTGTTCACAGAGTGCCACATTCACACATGCTAGACATGTCCATTATGTAAAGGGTTGTGAATCTCCAGGAGTCACAATGTATTACTTTGGGGTGTCAAAAGTACTCACAGGTCTCTGAGTGTGGGGACACCTTCTGCATTGGCATGTGGTCTTTGGCCTTCGTTGCAACAATACTGTTTGTTTCACAGTGAACAAGAGGTGGCATGCCTTCATAGTCTCGCTGTGCTCAACTGATCCCAGACACTAGCTTCTCATGATCTTGTGATTTCAAGTTATTTGCTGTTGTGTCCTAATTTTATTTGTATCCAAGTGGCATGGTGGGTCAACCAACTGGGGAGTGCAGGGCTTACATATGTGGGGAGTTTCCTAGATGTTACTCATGATGCCTTTCCTGATATGCACTGTTGCCTATTTTGTTTGGACTCATGTGTCAGATGTATACAGGTGACTGATTTTTTCCTGTCTCTTCACCTTGCCCACAGCATCATCTGAGGACACCGAGGGAGAAACCGGCACGGACGTCGAGGAAAGATCGAGCAGTGGTGCCACCACCGCTGAGGAGTCGGTGGAATCCAGTGGCACGGAGGGCGAGGGGAGTGAGGCGGAGGACCTGCCCAGTACCAACACAGACTACGAGGCAGACGGGTCCGAGGCTGAGCTCCCAGAGGGGGCGGAGGCTGCTCCTACAGCTGAAAGCAGCAGTACATCTCTCGCCGCCCCCTCCATTCCCATCACCGCCCTCCCACTTGCTCGGGTCCCTTCTGTCCGTGCTAGGCGCCCACATGTCTCCTTCGTGCCAGGCACCGCACCCCCTACCCCTGTCCCCCCTACTGCCCTCACTGCCGAGTCTGTGGACATTCAGCGGCAGTTGCAAGTTGGGCAGACATCGATCCTGACTGTCCTCCATGGCCACACCAGACTGCTGACACAGATGGTGTCGTACATGGAGGGCATGTCATCAGCGATGTCTAACCAACGGAGGTTGCTGAGGTCCATGGACTCAACACTGACGGCAGTAGCAAATCACCTGCAGTGCTGCATCCCCCCCTACCCCTGCCCCATCCACAAGTCCCACAACCATGCCTGTCCCAGTCACACCAAGACATCCACACACACCCTCCCCACCAGACAGTAGCAGCACACCACCACATAAGGGCAAGCGCACACCTCCTGACACGCACACTCAGGGGGAAGCAGGCACACCCACTGGGTCTGGGGCACACAGGCAGGCACGCAGCCACAGTCCTCGTCCACATGACTCACTCCCCAGTCCCTCCGATGTCACTCCCCTTGGCTCCCCTGCCCCAGATTCGGAGAAGGAGGCCTACTTTGCTGGGCTGGGCCTCAGCCCCACTAGTTCACCTGGGCGGAAACGGTCAAGGCACTCCACGGGTAGGGGAGTTAAGTCCCCCAGCCTGTCCACCACCTCCCCCAGTAGCGCTGCAACCCATCCCTCCGACCCCTCCCCCTCCTTGGGGCCTGTTGTTTCTCCGGGTGCAGGGGAGACGCTTGAAGAACTGGCATTAGTGCGCAGCGCCGAGCTCGCCTCCACCTTTGGCGCTGCCCCACCCCCTGTGGTGGAGTCGTCCGTCCCTGCACCCACCACACCTACCCTTCCCCCTCCTGTCCCTGCGGTGCCTGGTCCTTCCCCACATGATCCCCCCCCCCAGTCGACGACACAGTCTTGTGATGTGCAGGCAAGCTAGGGGAGACGCATGGCCATGTGCCCCCCCAAGGACTGATGTAATGGACTGGCCATTGGCCTTTGTGAATAGTCTCGTTTACACATTATTATTTTGCTGCTGAATAAAGCCTTTTCTTTTTCGTTTGGAAAGTCTTGCATTTCAGGTATTGATGTTGATGCTGATGCTACAGGAGTTGGGGTTGTGGGCATGTGTTATGTTTCAGGGACATGTTGTACTCTGCTGCTCATGGGGTGGAACCTGGTATCTGCGTGCCATCACAAGGTCTCTGCAAAGATTCTTTGTTGTGTCTGCTCTTTGTGTTTGGAGACATTGTTCCAAGGAGTGTTCTTTCCTCTGTGTCACCTGGCATCTCCCCTGCAGAGAGTTGCACAATTGTTGTGTTGCCCTGTGTCTACATATCCTTGGCTGGTGATGGATCCCTTCAACTCTGGCCATGCCTGCTCAGCAATGTGTCCGGCTGCATAGTCTGTGCCATCCTTGGTACTCACTGTACTTATGTATAGAGTGTTTTGCCATGCCTTCACGAAGACATTGTCCCTTTTCCGCACAATGCATGTGTGTAATCCCAGCCTAGTACACATATGGTACTTGTCCTGCTGGGTATTTGAACACCTGACTCACAATTGTGGCCTTTGTATCTGTGGGAACTCCACCCGATTCCTTCCGTGACAGACAACATCTTGGTGGCTAGGCCAGCACCTGAACATTCCTATCAGTCCTGGGATGTGCGTGTCAGTGTGTGTTCTCTTTGGCTCTCTTAGTTTATTAGGCAGTGGCATGACTATACAGTCTTGTGGCATGATCTCAGTGTGTGCATTGTGCTGCATCTACCATTGGTGGTTATGCATGTGTTATTTGTCCTCACACCCACATGTGGTGTGTCATGCAGTGGGGGAATGACATCCATCCTCCTGGGAGTGGGACACTGCTGTCAGTGATGTGTTGCTATGGCACTATCATCATTGTCCTAAGTTATGGATACGTACATTGACCCATGGAGCTGTGATCATCTGATAATGATGTACACCCCCCCATATCTCTGTCTACTGCTGGGAGTCCTCTGCACCCACCCCCATGGCTCTGTCCACTGCTGGGAGTCCTCTGCACCCACCCCTCATATGTCTGGGCACTGCTGGGAGTGATAGGCATCCACCCCTCATATGTCTGGGCGCTGCTGGGAGTCATAGCCACCCACCCCTCATATGTATGGGCACTGCTGGGAGTGATAGGCACCCACCCCTCATATGTCTGGGCACTGCTGGGAGTCATAGCCACCCACCCCTCATATGTCTGGAACACTGCTGGGAGTGATAGGCACCCACCCCTCATATGTCTGGGCACTGATGGGAGTTATAGCCGCCCACCCCTCATATGTCTGGGCACTGCTGGGAGTGATATGCACCCACCCCTCATATGTCTGGGCACTGCTGGGAATGATAGGCACCCACCCCTTATATGTCTGGGCACTGCTGGGAGTCATAGCCACCCACCCCTCATATGTCTGGGCACTGCTGGGAGTGATAGGCACCCACCCCTCATATGTCTGGGCACTGCTGGGAGTGATAGGCACCCACCCCTTATATGTCTGGGCACTGCTGGGAGTCATAGCCACCCACCCCTCATATGTCTGGGCACTGCTGGGAGTGATAAGCACCCACCCCTCATATGTCTGGGCCCTGCTGGGAGTGATAGGCATCCACCCCTCATATGTCTGGGCACTGCTGGGAGTGATAGGCACCCACCCCTCATATGTCTGGGCACTGCTGGGAGTCATAGCCACCCACCCCTCATATGTCTGGGCACTGCTGGGAGTGATAGCCACCCACCCCTCATATGTCTGGGCACTGCTGGGAGTCATAGCCACCCACCCCTCATATGTCTGGGCACTGTTGGGAGTCATAGGCACCCACCCCTCATATGTCTGGGCACTGCTGGGAGTGATATGCACCCACCCCTCATATGCCTTAGCACTGCTGGGAGTGATAGGCACCCACCCACCCACTTGTGCCCTTGCTGTGGTACACTGCTGTCCTGGTCATACACCACCCCCAATTTCCAGCTGATGTGCTGCACCAAGCCGTACGCCTGCATCCGTGGCGTGTGTACGCCTTGTGTCCATCATGTAATGGGGCTGTAGGGGTACACGTGTACGGACCGTACCCACGCTCTGGGGGCTTGGGTACGGGCCGTTCCACCATTGTAGTGGTGATATAGGGGTACGCGTGTACGGACCGTACCCACGCTCTGGAGGCGTGGGTGCAGTCCGTACACGCGTACCCCTACATCACCACTACTATGGTGGTACGGACCGTACCCACGCTCTGGGGGCGTGGGTACGGTTCGTACACGCGTACCCCTACATCACCACTACTATGGTGGTACGGACCGTACCCACGCTCTGGGGGCGTGGGTACAGTCCGTACACGCGTACCCCTACATCATCACCTCTATGGTGGTACGGACCATACCCATGCTCTGGGGGCGTGGGTACGGTCCGTACCACCATAGTAGTGGTGATGTAGGGGTACGCATGCACGGACCGTACCCACGCTCTGGGGGTGTGGGTACGGTCCGTACACGCGTACCCCTACATCAACACTACTATGGTGGTACGGACCGTACACACGCTCTGGGGGCGTGGGTACGGTCCGTACACGCGTACCCCTACATCACCACTACTATGGTGGTACGGCCCGTACCCATGCTCTGGGGGCGTGGGTTCGGTCTGTACACGCGTACCCCTACATCACCACTACTATGGTGGTACGGACTGTACCCACGCTCTGGGGACGTGGGTACGGTCCGTACCACCATAGTAGTGGTGATGTAGGGGTACGCGTGTACGGACCGTACCCACGCTCTGGGGGCGTGGGTACGGGCCGTACCACCATTGTAGTGGTGATGTAGGGGTACGCGTGTACGGACTGTACCCACGCTCTGGGGGCATGGGTACGTCCCGTAACACCATTATGGTGGTGACGGGTACGCGTCCACGTCCACTTCCGTTGTGGCGGGACGTGGGATTGGTGGACACGCCCCCGAAGTGACCAGACCATGGAGGTAATTATTGTGCAGGTTGTATCAGTATTTTGTGGGGTGTGGGTTATGCTTCCTGCCCCTTGCACCCCACCCCCCCTTTGCCCCTGGGGGTTGTTCTGACCTTCTGCGGCGTCTGCGGCAGTTTCTGAGCACGAGGTCGTAGTCTATGAGGGCCGGGATGACGCGTAGGTTGGTGTCCATCGCTGTCCGTCGCATACCGGTGCTCCTTGTTCACGTCGTCCTCAATTTCCCGGCAGTTTTTGGCTCCCGTAAAAAATGCTACGTGCGGAGTGACGTAGGCACGAATCGTACTTGCTGGTCCGTGAAACGCTGCCTGACTCCGTCCGGACGTCGCGTCTGCGCCGTCCAGACTCAGATTTGTATGTATGTTTTTTGCCGGTCGGTGTTTTTTACGACTCGTATGGAAATGGTGTTTCTGTACGATTCGTACTTACGAGTTTGTAAGGTGTTTTTCCTGGGTACGAGTCGGACGGAGAAAACGCTCCGTACGACCATTTGTACCCGGGTTTTACCGGATCGGAATCGGCACCTAAAAGGAACAAACTTATATGTGTCAAAATGATATAAACTTAATAAAAAGTAAAATATAAAAGAACTTTTGATTATTATTGTAACTTAAACATACATACACATACAGGTAAAAAATATCTAAATTATATATTTAAATGATAAATATTAACAATAACATTTAACAAATAAATATACAATAACAGCATATATCAAACTTAATTGAAAACTAAATCTAGCATACAAAATAGAATTTGAAACAATTATATGTGTTTTAATATTAATTTAGACATTAAATAAAAAAATAAAAAATAACAACAATGCAAAATAAACAACGCTAGGAAAAGTGTTGGGATTTGGAAGGGTTAGTTTTACTATTCTCACTCCAAATTATCAACAGTAGGGAAGGTGTTGTACTTTGGAAGGGTTAAATGTATTATTCCCACTCCAAATTAAGTATAATCAGGGAAAGTGTTGGACTGTGGAGGGGTGAGATTTACTATTCCCATACCAGTATCAGCAAAATCAGAAAAAGAGTTTGACTTTGGAAGAGATAACTTTATTATTCCCTCTCCCTTCTAAGCAACAGTATGAATGAATGAATACGCTCTTGTATAGCGCAGGGCTACCTGAGGGCATCCCAGCGCTTAATGTGGCGCCTCAGTCAGCAAAGCACAAATCAAGGGAAAAGGAAGGTTTTAAGCTGTTTCCTGAAACTAAAGTAGTTTGGTTCGAGGCGAAAATGCTCCAGAATTCGGTTCCATAGCTTAGCTGCGTTATATGAAAATCGCCGGCCTTCTGTACGAACTCACTTAATCCTGGGCACTAGAAGTAAGCGTTTATGGTTGGATCTCAACATCCTATTGGGATGGTGTAGTTGAACCATAGACTGGATCAATGGGGAGCCTTTTGCAGAGATGGCTTTGTGAACAATGCACATCGCCTTAAAGCTAATTCTGGCCTAAATGTGGATCCAGTGCAGACTAGTAAAGGCTGGTTTGGCTGAATTGCATTTAGGGCAGTTTCAGTGCTCTGTTGGCATTTAAAGCCTGTCTGAGAGGGGTGCAGACACTTGTTTTTTTCCAAGAATGTTGACAGTACCAGATTGACATGTTTTTCAGCTAACTTGCTGATTCCTGGCAACAGGGAGATGGGCCGATAATTGGCCCAATCCTCAGGGTCCAGATTTTCTTTTTTAAAGTGCCTTGACCCTTGCCTGTTTCCAAAGAGGGGGCACCACTCTGCTAAGGAGGGGGGAGTTTATCACATCCCGTATAACTGGGGAGACTATTTCGGGAACTAGATTTAGAATAGATGGAGGAGCAGGATCGATGGGAGTGCCTGATTTCAATTGTCTGAGAAGTTCCTGCATAGCTGATAAGGAAATAGGGGGAAACTCTTCCAACAGGGCTAGCTGTTTCGGGATAACACAGTCATTAATGGGATTGGGATGTAAAAAAGTTTTATAGATCTTTTGGACTTTGGCCGAGAAATACTCCGCGATTTCATCACATCGCTGCTGGGAACAATCAAGGGCAGGAGTGGGGCTGGGCGGTGTGAGGAGAGATTTTGTGATTTAAAAAATTTCACGGGGGAATCGGCCGCGGATTATGGTAAAAGCTTGTTTGAGCAGCCTTTATTTCTTTTTTATACAGTTTAATTGCCTCTCTGTATTTGGCTTTATTAACTGCCGAGAAATCAGTTCTCCATTTCCTTTCACATTGTTTGCTCGTTTGTTTAAGTTGCCTGAGTTCCTGAGAATACCAGGCTTTCTTGTTGATTCCTACTCGATGGAAGGATTCTTTCCTGGGGAGCACTGTATCTAAGGCGGATTCAAGCCAGTTATTGTAAATATTATTGGCAATAATGGAGTTAACATGAAGTGTAGGGATTGAGTTATTTAACTTGGTAATCCAATTTTCTACCGGTAATTTAGACCATGTGCGACTACTTTTCTCTATTTTTGCAAAAGGCAACAGGGGGTCAGATAATGTCCAAGTAATTGGAAGTAAGAAATGGTCTGACCAGGGGACTGGGATGGGCTCAGCCACCGTAAGATTCTGTAAATTCGTAAAAATGGGGTCAAGCAAATGGCCTTGATCATGGGTAGGGCCATTCACTTTTTGCTTAAGTTGAAATGTATCCAGGCCTTCAATAAAATCAAGAGTGGAGCTAGAAAGCAGGGGAAGAGTTGGACTTCGGTGGGATTAGATTTACTATACTTCAGTGTAAGCAAAGTAGGGAAAGTATTAGACTTTGGAGGGGTTAGAGCTACTATTTCCACTCCCAACTAAACAGCTATAGGAAAAGTGTTCTGCTTTGGAGGGGTTAAATGGTAAACATTTTAAAATAACAGTTAAATACATTTAAATACAGATCAAAATAAAAATATTTAAACGGACCTACTAGCCAAAAAAACCTGCAAACAAAAAGTAATATCAATGAATATTACTGTAGTTATTAAATAAAACAAATACAATTAAAATTTTATTATTAAATACTCTGATCTACACATCACAAATTAATTAAAAACCAACCGATAATTATTAACAACTAATTAGTAAAATAATTAAGATATTTTAATACAAATTACTTATTTAATTAACGCAATAAATTAATTACAAATAAAAAAACAATTATTTATATTTAATAAAAGTTTCCACAATAATCCTCTAGAAGCCCAACAAACTGCTACTAATTACAAAAATAATAGTTCATTGTTTAAAAAAATGTACATTTCATTTTAAAATTACAAACAAAACTACAATAATTAAAATGACACTACATCAATCAAAAAATTAACCTAATGATTATTGTAATTAACATAAATAATTTAGAAAAAAAAATCAATAATTTATATTTAATAAACCATCAATCCCCAATTCCCTACAATCCCAACAACCTGCTAATAAATAACAAATTGCTCATTAGATTTAGAACATGTAGATTACAAATTAAAAATCACCAACTATATTAAAATAATAAAAATAACAATCAATCAGTTATACTCTTAACAAAACAATTGACAAATAATTATTTAATTAACATGATACTTTAATTAAACATAAAAATGCAATAATTTATATTTAATATGACTTCCCATCCTAATCCCCTACAAATTCAACAGCATGCTACTAAATAAAAAATGTTTTTTTAAATGTATATTATACTTTAAAATTAAAAAGTAATCCTCAATAATTAACATGATTATTTAATTAACGATGCATTTTTATTAAAAATATAAAACAGCCATTTGTATTTTAAATAACTCCCCACCCAATCCCCTACAAACCCAACAACCCTCTACAAAATTAACATGTAAATGTACCCATACCAAAACAAATATAACAACACTAATACCTAAAATAGTATAACTAAAATATATGAAATTAATTAAAATGCTATTTATTATAACTACACTAAAGTAAGCAATTCACCATACTATATTATTAAAAAACAATATTCTTACTCTCTGTATTCCGTCCCACACTATTTTTGACTTGACAATATTTTCGACAAGATATTCTTGTAGTACTATATTTTGTCTACAATAATATTTTGGTTATTCACTCTCATGTTATTAGACCTATCCCCTGCTTTTGACACACTTGACCATGTCCTGCTGCTCATTCACCTGGACAGTGACCTTGGTATTTAAAGAAAATCCCACACCTGGTTACAATCTTTTCTCTCTGACTTGAAATATGTCATTCTTCTCCAGTTCCTGTCTAAGTGCACTAACATCAACTGTGAGTTTCTCCACTCTCCTCACTACTTTTCAACATCTACATGCACCCACTTGAACACATAATTCTGTCACATAAGCTACATTTGCAAATTTATACTTATGATACACAAATATTAATTGACTGACATCTAGCCATTGAAGACACCAAGGGCCTCATGTAGGTAGCCCAATACCGGTCGGTAATGGCCGATTTTCGGTAAATATACCGTTACCGACCGGTATTTAGGCTTTTGCTATGTAGGGGGATAATTTCTGTATTCGGTAATTTACCGAATCGGTAAAATTACCGAATCTGTAATTTTACCGATTCGGTAAATACCGAATACAGAAATGAGATGTAGGGGGACTGTGTGGTGGGTGTGGGGATTCGTTATTTACCACCAACTAATAGTTGGTGGTAAATGACGAATAGGTGTGAAAATGCATTTTTGTGCACTGTGAAGTGTGCAATGTGGCAGACATACATGCCCCTAGGGCATGTATGTGCGCCACATGTGCACACATGGATGAATCAGGGGTGCAACAGGGTGTCAATGTGACACCCTGCCACCCTTGAATGTGCTTCCCCCATTACCGAATCGGTATTTACCGATTCGGTAATGAGGCATACCTTCCCATTGATTCAATCAATGGGAAGGTATGCCTCATTACCGAATTTCTCCGATTCGGTAACATTTACCGAATAATTACCTACATACACTTTACCGATTCTTAAATACCGAATCGGTAAAATTCGGTATTTAAGAATCGGTAAAGTGTATGCCACCTACATATGGCCCCAAATGTATTGTCCTGTGCTTTCTGGCCCCAAATCATTGAATGGATAGTAATTTCCTCTGCCTCAGTACCAGCAAGCAGAAATACTGACTTTTGGAATGACAAATTCATAAGAGATCCCATTCAAATTGATACTAGATTTAGGGCCTGATTGCGAGTTTGGTAGTCTTCGACCGCCGTCGCGGTTGTGTCAGATTCACTGCCGCTAACTAGGTGGTCTGCCTGCTATATTACAAGTTATTGTGGTCAGGGGGAAGCAGTTGTTATAGGGCGGTCAAGAGAAGTTCACCACCATATGAATTACGAGTGGCAGTGAGACCACCTGCTTCAAGTCAGCGGAATCGAAGAATTTGGGGTGCATACTCACCCATTTCCTCACTTCAGTCACTAATGTGGATACCTTTCACCAGGGCTCCCCTTCAGAACTGCATCTCGACCATCGACGAAAACAATCCTGTTGCCACCGAAATCCAGGTAAGTCCATTTTGTACTATTTACCCATTGACTGAACTGGGCACATATGGTTTAGACTCCAGCAATTTTTCTCTTGTCATGAAAATGTGTACACTGCAGTCAAAATATTCATACCTTAATTGACACATATGAAAAAATAGACACCGCCATCAGAAACACTGGCACCAGCCCATTGGGAACATCATTATATGGTGGGCGGGAGACCGCCGCTGCAGTCTTCTTGGGACCACCATCATGGCAGTCGGGTGGTCTGACCACCAAATTCATAATCGGGCCCTTAGATGCTGCCCCTGAGCTTTGGCCTAGACGTCATATTTGATTCTGATTTTTTCTTTGCGCCACAAGCCAAAGCTGTCACAAAAGAGAACCACCATCACCTTTGCAATATATCTAAGGCTCAATCCATGGACTTGGAATCTTCCAAATGTATCCTCCTCGTTAAAGCAATTGTTCCATCATGGCTGTACCACTGCTCAACAGTTTTTCTCAAACAACCAACTTAAGGTTCTGATCAAAGTACAATTGGTTTGGAAGAGATTTATGATGCTTATCTTTGGTCTGAAAAGTGACCATATTTACTTTTATTGATCAAAACTGAACAAGCTATCCTTCAAACAATAAGTCATGTTAAACATATTGTTCACTATCTGGAGTTAATGCATCATAAAGTTCCAACATCACCAATCTATTTGATCAGTCCAAGGCTCCAAGAAACCTCCACTCCAAAATGAACCCAAAACTATTTATCATCAAATGGCAAAGAACAAACAAGTCTGCAAACACCTTTAAACAGATTTATGGACACATCTCTTTCATCCACCATGAAACTAGCTTGTTTATAGGTTTATGTTGTAAATAAATAAATAAATACACATACAAATATTAAAAATAGTACATTTCAAAGTGTAAGCCTGACCTTCGACACTGCTGACAATACTATCTCAAAGGAGGTTATCAGTAGCCAATGCCAGAAAATGTATAATCACTGTAATCCACATTAATTCATAGGAGTCATCTGTGCCTATTCAGGTCCGCCTATTGTTTGCTTCTGGGAAGCATTTTACCTCATTTCACACCTATTGAAATGCTAATCCCTGGCTGAGACAAGTTTAACAGCAAATGCAAATTAGCCTCCAGGAACGTCAGGGAGGGAAAAGGTAACTTTCTAGAAATTACTTTTCCTTAATATTTATTAAAAATCTGAGTTCACTATTCACTTGGATTTTAATAACTATTAAATAGCTGTCTAATTCTATGTCTAGAAAGCCCCATTCCAGAGACACAGCATTAGGATATTAAACTCTACTCTGGTTTTCCTAATAGAACAGCTAAGCCTTTCATAGCGAAAATAGCATTTGGGTGCTAGTCACTGTATGGACAAAATATTATTACATTTCTACATGTCCTACTTTTGAACACTCTATGCACCCTGCCTACGGGCCTCAAGACCTACATAGGGGTGGCATTTTATTATTTACAAGAAGAGTTGACCTGTCAAAAGGGTTGATTTTAACAGGTTGAATTTCAGTGTTTAAACTGCTACAGTCAGACTACAGCGGTAAACCTGAAGCCATGTTTCACACTGTCACTGTAGTGGATGGCACAATAGGTGCCCCAGTCCACTAGTGACATTTAACTTACTGGCCCTTGGTGCATTTTGCACCATATACAAGGGACTTATAGGTAAGTTACATATAACAATTAAGAATGAGCCAAGTCAAACATGTTTAAAGGGGAAGCACGGTTGCTTTACCACTGGTTAGTGCACAAAGTTCTAAAGCCAGCAGCGTATAGGGTCTAGCAAAAGGTAAAAAATGCAGGGTGACCTGGCAGAACAGGTGGGTTTCCTATAACCAATTGCTAACTACACCAAGTCATGAGATGCAGGGACAGGCTGCAGGCTCCAAATGGCTAAGGCAGTAAAATGGCAACTTCCTAAAAGTGGCATTTTTTAAATTGTAATTCAAAATACAACTTTTCCAATAAAGAGGAGTTTTCATTGCAATTCCAAAGACACCAAACATGAACTGTCTTCCTACTCCCAATTGGAAGTTATAGCCTATTGAACGTAATAAGGTAACTCCAATGTTAATCTATGAGAGAGGGCGGCCTTGTGGTGAAAACCAAATGGGAGACATGTAAACTTAAAAGTACATATCCTACTTTTTAAATACACTGTACCCTTCCCTCTTGGGTATTTAGGGCCTAGCCTAGGGGTGACATATGCTTTTTTTAAAAAGCTTAGGCTTGGCACAAGGTTTGCTTTGCCTGGTCAAAATGACAGTTTAAACTGCACACACAGGCTGCAATGACAGCTGGAGACAGGTTGGCAAGGCAACCCAAGTGGGTGGCACAATAAGTGCTCCAGGTCCACTTGTAACATTTTATTTACTGGCTCTGGTTACATGGAGTACCACTTTACTATGGATTTACAGGTAAATTAAATATGCCGATTGAGCATAAGCCAATTTTGCCATGTTTTTAGGGAGTGAGCACACTCACTTTAGCACTGGTTAGCAGTGGTAAAGTGCATAGAGTCCTAAGGCCAGCAAAATAAGATTAGAAAAATATGGAGGAATAATGCAAAAAGTTTGGGGGAAGTCCACCCTAAGGCTGCAAATTCGAGCAGTTGGCTTTACCGTCACTCTTGCTTGCCTACTACTTATTCAATGGCTTGCCTTGTATATCTTCTGTCAGTCCCACCCATGGAGCATTGCCACTTTACTCCACTGGTCACTTTTAGGGAACTACTTTTTTCTTTTTGTTCCACTACTCCATTAGAGTGCATATGTTTTCTAGCTATCTCTAGTGTTCTTTTCCCATACTAATATGCCCCGCTCTCCATTTTGCTCCCCCAAGCTTGTTTACAGTGTTGAAACACATCACAAAATCTCCGAACACCTACCTCTGCCAGTGATAAACACTTAACTTCCTAATTTGCGAGGGGGCCTAACATCTGTACTGACCTGGAAATGCAGCCGACTATTTAATATTACAGCCGCATATGGCTCTACTGTTCACAGACAGAGAGCTAGTGGTGCACCACTTGCTCTGTATTTCTGGGAAGTGATAAGGTTAGCTCAGCTAATTTCACACTGCAGCAGTGGCACATCCACAGCACCATAAGGAAGGCAAATCAGGAAATGCCTTAATCTTGCTTATCTTGTAAGAAACGTGGCCTGTATTCATTTACTTTTCATCCTACATGTATCCTTTAGCACCCAAAGATGAGCAGCTCACATTTGAGTTTGATTTGTATCCCTGAGTTTGTTTGCTGTTAACTTTTTACTTCTTGGGTACTGCTTTCTGTGTCTAAACCCGATTTACATGCAGACATAGGTAAACCAGGTTGTATAATAAGGTCTGCTAAGCACAAACGTGAAACTGGAAAATCAGAAGAAATGTGTGTAAAACATACAGATTAAAATGCAAGGTTTCTACTTTCTCTTGTGCCCATTATGGATTGTCAACTTCCACTTTATTTGTGTTGGTTGTATGGATAACAGAAAACGATACACATTTTTTCAGATCTGATATTCGGTCACCAACAAGTAATGAAATCGAGAAGCTTTATGCAATTAACACACAAAAATAAAATGCAGACCATGTTGCAAAAGAGTGGGTACCATTAGGCCAGTAGAGTATTCATCTATGACTTAATGCTAATACCTGTTTGGATCAGTGGCGTAAGAAAGCTAAGGGGGCCCCCCTGCACGGTACACTGAGGGGTCCTCACTCCGGATTTAATCCAGAGATTTAAGGCCTGAGTACTGGGCTGAGGGGGGCCCCTGCAGCTCGGGGGCCCCCCGCATCGTGGGGGATGCGGGGGCCTGTGTTACGCCCCAGGTTTGGATGTATCTTTCCACTGCCACTTAAGTGCTTAATTGAACTGCCTGAGGACTACCTTACAACTATTGCTTTCTCAGTCCACTGCTGGCTTCTTCTCATTTGTCTCACGTTATTCCTTCCTGTCCCTCACTCCTCCCACTGTACACTATTTGTTACCCTGTCCACTACTCTCTTCTTTCCTTTTGCCTCCTCATTCATCTCAAACTCCACCCTCTCATATCTCGCCTACACATCCATGCCTCCTTTTCCCCTGCTGTCCTTATCCCCATGCTCACCACCCTCATGCATCTCCTTCCTCTCTGCGCTTCTTGTTTCCCCTGACAGACATTCCCCCCTCCTAGTAGCTTCTTGAAAATGCTGCTGGGACTTGGTTTTGATCATGGCAACAAAATGCAGTCTATACTAAATGCTCTCCTGCCTCCAATACCATCCTCTTTTTAGGTCTCACTTACAAACAGCTTTTAGCTGTTTGTTGTTGAAAGCAATCTTGTGGATCATGCCAAAAACGTAGAGGGCTTTAATCCAGCCCATTGCTTACCATTTGTAGTATTCTATTGTAGATTATTTGAACATCATAAATTAGAATGTTACCTGTGTTAAAATGAACAGTCAGTTGTTGACTGGCATTGGACTGCCACTGAGCCGATCACTCCTAGGCAGCTCCTCCCACTGTAGGTGGCAAATAACTACATTTTCATTCAAACCTGTGCTGTTAATTACTATATTAATTTGTTGGCGATGATTGTGGAGCTGTCAGCAACAGAATCTATGCGCCCTATTGCAACTTGGCAGGGCTTAATCAGTTGGTGTACCCTAGATAATTCGTGGAGGTTTCCATCAATGATCCTCAAGTTTGTTTTGCAACAACATTTTTCAGGCAGAGGAAACAATGTACTGTACAGATCTTTATTTGGGGGAGTGTGCTCGTCCCACATTGGATCACTTTGAAGCAGTACCTTTGCCATATGGGAGCATGTACGGATGGCAATTCAGCCATGTGTACCCGCCATCATGTCTATGACACGTAGGCATGAAGTTTGACCCTCTGATGACAATGATGGCCATTTGGGATTTTCATGTATGTTGCGATTAACACCAGGTTTCAGTACACAACAATTATAATCCATGATCATTTATTTAGTGATGTGCACACTGTTGGTTATTACCACGCAGGTCCACGTAGAGTGCACAACTGTATGTCTGAGGTACATTATTTTTGTGCTCTCCTGTTCTCTGCACAGGTTCTTGGATATATGAATAACGTCGTCTGAGTTATCAGTGGTGTGCACACTTTCTAGAGGAGACACTTTCATTCTTGTTGCTCTTGTGCTCTGTGTATTGTCTAGTCACGGATCACCTTTTATTGGTAGACAATAATAGGCATGCTTCTTCAAGGGTCTTGTCACAATTGGTGGCATATTGGAAGGCTATTCAAAAATGTGATGCTTATGTGTAGGGTAGTAAACTTAGTAACAAGACTGATCACAATCCTTTGCTGGCCAGTTTGAGTGGCAAAAGAATGAAAGATCCTACACCGAGAATTGATAGGCTGTCCTCGAACTTACTGCAATCTCATTGTGTAGTTTTTCATATTCTAGGTACTAAGAATGTAAAAGCAGATTATTTGTCAAGATTTTCTTCTGTTGGGGAAGATGATTATGGTCATGATGGAGGTGAGGAGGACAATGAGAGCTGTTCGATTGTGACCCTTAATCTTAAAGAGATGTGTGCAGTTTCAGAGGAAGATTTGAGGAAAGAAAACAATGAAAATTAAGTGATGATACAAATGTTATCTTTTGAAGTTCAGGACTGGCCTTTAGAGAAAAATCTGGAGTGTGTCTTTCAACCATTTTGGAAGTTTAATTATGAGTTATATATGGAGGTTGGTATTTTTGTTTGGGGTGAAAAATGTGCTCCTCCAGTTGGCCTAAGATGTAGACTTATCAAGACTTTTCATGAGAGTCATTTGGGGCGTACTTTCACCAAACGTCATCTTCTGCAAACTTCCATCAATGGAAAAAGAGGTTTATATGGTGATTAGTCAAGTATGATTTGTTCAGATGCTGTGAAGAGTTTGACTTTTCCGCCCTTACATCCTATAGAGTTTCCTTCAAGAGCATGGAATTTTTAAATTGATTTAGTAGGCCATTTCAATTCTTCACCTACACATTCTCGTTTTGTGCTGGTTTTGGTAGACTTTTATTCAAAGTGGCTGGTAATCAGGTGCGTTTCTGAACCTTATGTTCAATCTGTGTTGGAATTTCTTAAGGATGTTTCTTATGTGAAGGTTTCCCACAGTTTTTTGGTTTCTGAGAATGGGGTTCAGTTTGTCAGTGGTGAAATTCAGATGTTTCTTAGGTCCAGTGATGTCAAAAATTGGAGAAGCTCGCTTTATCATTCACAAACTAATAGGCTTGTTGAACGTATGAACCGGGTTTTGGTTCAAAGTGTGCAATGGTCTGTTTGTAACAGATGTGCAATAAGTAATACAGAGTGTGCCATGTTGTGGTTTTATCCTATCAGCCCACATTTGCCTACTAAAGTTTCTGAATTATTGAGAGGCCACAATCATGCCGCCAAGGTGTGTCCTGGCTGAGTGACAAGGTGGGTGAAATTGGTGAATATTCTACACGAAATGGATTTTACTGTTAGGAAAATGTTTGTCAATGTTCAATATAAACAAAAATGTACTTTGACAAAAGGGAGAATGTACGGCCATCTGTGTTGAAAGCTGGGGATTTTGTACACATAAAGAAAGGAGGATATGTTGAGAAGGGTGAAGTGAAGTTTGCAGAACCTGTGATATTGACAAGGTATGTGGGAAAAATAAATGAAGAGTGTTGGCTGGGTAAAAGACAGCACACACAAACCAAGTATTCCAAAAGCAAATATAAAAAACCAATCAATAAAGTAAATTATATATTTAAGGTTGAAGATTGGTTGCTTCAAGAGGAGAAATGCCACCAAGTTTCTTCAAAGAGGACAATGTTTATGCAAAAAGTATTAATTCCTGAGTCTTCCACCACAAAAAAGTTCTAATTCTAGATGTAGAGTCTTCTGAGTGCTCTATTCAAAAGACTGCGTGTATCATATCCTTGATGGACAAATTCAATCATAACCTTGATGCATAAATTCAATCAATCAAGTAACTTTCTTTGGTGTAAAACAACTTAAACCATAAAAGTCAACAAACACAATTCATCAATCTAAAAACATTGTATTCCTTAATCTACGTGCACCATTTTAAAAACAAGCAACATTAAAACACGAAGTAACATCATTTAATAGCTGCAAATACAATAATGCTGGTCTGACTTTAAAATTCTTGTTCACCAATACAGGTTTCAAAATGTGCTCACAAAATATTTTGTAGAAGAGGCAGATCAGGACAAAGTGCAACTTACACTGTGTAAATAAAAAATCACAATGAGAGGGAGCATATTCCTCATTTCTTGACCAACCCTTTGACACACATAGCAAGTGGTGAAGTATATTCAGTCTAAAACAAGGCAAAGAAAAATTATGGGTATTAGACATGCGGAATAATAAGTAAGGTTTAATTAACCTGGTAGTATTTACCATAACATGCGACCTGACAGATGATCTTAACAGGGCAATTGATTATCGGTCTTTCTGTTTTACTAACATAAACTTGTTTTTCACCTAGTCTTTATCTGCTTTAAATATACCATCAATGTTATAAAACAAATCAGGACGTTCCAACTTTCAAAAACTTGCCAATATGTATTTCAACCAAGGCACTCAGAAAGCATGATCAAGATCCAAACAATCTTTAATGACCATCCTATTAAGATCTCACTCAGGTTTCAGCAAGACTGATAACCACAACAACAAGGTTCTGTGCCCACTCACATTCGAAGCCATACCAACTATTTGACTTCCAGGAAGGCCATAAAAATACACTTATTTCCCACTGTGTAGTCCCTGCCTCCCTCCGTGTTAGTTGCCTTGCTGACAGCGCTGGGACGCCCCTTTGCTGGGGCAGCTGTTGCGCTATATAAATGGCAGTAACATAACATACCATAACATACCATAACATAATATGTAAGACATGATCTTGCCCCAATTCTTTGTGGGTGATATACATTGCCGTACTTTTGAGGAGTGATAGTAATCATTTGAGAAACTTGCTCTCAATGCTCTGAAAGTAGGTGATGTTAAAGTTGCCCCAAACCTTGCCTCCATACGCAGCAATAGGAACATACTTTGCCTTGTAAGTCTTCATCAAAGCTGCCACACCTTTTCCCCCCAATCTCATAGCAAAATTGAAGACTGCAGGAAAAATTCTAGTAAAAACATCTCTCCGAGCTCTGACCAAGGGTAGTGAGCTAAGGGGTGCATTGATTGGTATTCCTAAACACAGGATATTATTCACTCTACTATACAACTTCCCTTAACCCAATGTGTTAGACTCTTAGTAGCTCTAGGCCCGATTACCTACCATTGTATGTGACTTTTTAATATCAGTGCTCACATTGAAACTATCCATGCAGTTAATAAAATTGTCTTTCATTAACTGCAAACCTTGAGCTGTTCTGAAGAACAGAATAACATAGTTTCAGTAGAGGAGGACCGGCACAGGTCGCTCACCAAAAATGGCATATCTCCTCCCCTGCCTACCAAAACCTACTCCAATTTGTTGACATATAAAGTGAACAAGAAGGCAGTCAGAATACAACTCTGTCTGACCCCCCCCCCCACACTAGAAAGTGCTCAGTACATGCACCGCTCTTTCCATGTCATACTAGGGCTGAAAGGTTGGAGTGTAGATCCCCCAGGAATAAAACGATGGTACCACAACTTGCCCCTATTGACCCTGTCGAATGCAGAGCTTAGGTCCATAAATGTCAGCTGTCTCACTCCTTCTTTATCCACAGATCCACAGTATATTTGTTAATTAAAAGGTATAAGTTTAAGCATTGTTCCACTATCCCTCTATCATTACAGAATCCATACTGTTCCTCTGGCAGGACTCTGTGATCACCAACCTATGATTTCAACCTTTCAAGGATCACATTCCCTATTGCTTTGACCGCAGAATTTATAATAGAAATAGGGAAATAACACTGAAGATCACCTTGAGTGCCTTTTTTTATAGACCGGTATAATAACTGAGTTAGCCCACTCTGCCGGGATTCTATGTCTAATGGCTGCATTTATATAGTTGGTAACAATGGGGTCCCATAGTGGTGTATTAGACTTAAACAAATCCAAAGAGACTCTGCCAGGGCCAGGGACTTTATTTTTATATCGATAGCAAAAACTCCTCCCATAGAAAAACTATTGTGCAATTACAAAAGAATGGCAATAAGGAGGAACCACCATTTTCTGAAAGGTCATTCATAGATAGCCTCAAGATGTCTAACCCAGATGTCAGGCAAAATATGCTGTGTAAGGAGAGAATCCGGCTCAGACTTGAATAGTGGACAATTGAATATTTCCCAGAATTTACTATTATTGTTACCACGACTTGCAATGGTCAGATCTTCCCAAGCCTTCTCCTGCAAGGAGATTTCATATGTTTTATAGCTAATTTGTCTGCAACCCGGCAAGATGGTGGCCTTGCTGTATCACTAGCGGTCTCTTTCAACGCCATCATGAATTCATGATGGCCCTTGTAACATCAATGGTCAAACCACCTATATGGTACAGATGGTAACTTCCCTGTTGTGGTAAGATCCCAACTTCCTGATCAATCTATTTGAAGAAGCTAATTAGATTTTCATCTCTCTGTCATCAAGACAAGCTATTATGGCATCAGAAAAAGTAATAAACAGTTTTGTGTGAAAGCTTTCAGACAGATAATGTCTCCAACCCTGATAATATGTGGACATAATTCCTTTATTCAGATACACCACCAGTACCAAATTATGTTCCCACGAAAATAAGGAAGTTCAATGGGTTATGATCACGCTGGGAAAACCGAAAAACTTCATACTTTAAGAGCAGTGATGCCAAGACTGAAGACACCAATATATAATCAATCTCTGTGAACTGTCCTCTTCCTGTAAAGGTAGGTCTAGCCTTTGTTTGTGTCAGTGACAATATAGGCCTCCTGCTGTGGAATAAGCTTTAAATTATTAATGACCATATTCATCAATTCACCCTGTGAAGAATGTAAAAAAAAAGAGATATGGCACCAGGAGAAGTTAAATGCAAACCCTTGTCTAAGTCATAACAATTTTGGCAAGGATGTAAATTAAAATCACCCAAATAAATTACTGGTGTGTGAATCTCTTTGGTATTAATGTTGCTTTCAAATAATCCTTTTAAAAAGTGAATGTGATCTACAGTGCATTTTGAGCTATTTCTGGTACACAAAAATAACAATTAAAAATCTACTTGAATTTGAAAGAGTCAGGCAAGCTACAAGCAAGTTGGGCAAACCAGTGTCTTACTTTTGGACTTTACAATTAAGACTTAAAGCAGTTAGAACTAGGAGACCTCCCTTGGATTTCCCACTAAGCACACTAGTTGCTAGCTCTGAAAAGCCACTGTACCCATTCACGATTAAACTGTTACTGACCTCCAATGTTTCTTGAAGACATATCTTTTTATACTGTTTTTTTAAGTTAACCAGCAATGATCTTCTTTCTTACTCCCCAGTCCTGCTATATTCCAACACAGAATTGTTAAAGTCAAAGGTAGGTCAGCCTTACTACTACCTCTTCTCATGACAGTGTCCCTATTAATGGACAGTACAATGGACAGTTAATTGTTGGTATCTAATTTGCCCAAAGCTTCAAAGTTAATGCTAATTGGGACAAAAAAGATCACATTATTACTCTGAGTAGCTGCACATGGGTGTAACAAGTGATCTTGGTAAATGATGTCTTAAAAAAACAAAGGTAAAGGCATGATACCAGGAACTTACTCTGTTTAACATTGAATTCTCATGACAAATGCCCAGCAAAATAAGTGTTGGCAAAGTTTATCACTATGCAGTCGCCTATCATAGTTTTAGGGGCTATTCTAACTATATTAATGCATTTGTACAAGTAAGGCATGTGACCCAATGTCCTTTCACCCCAATGTATGACTATATTTTTCAAATGGGAGTAAAACTCTGAAGATCTAGATTTCAAAGGTGGTACTTTAGTTAGGAAGACAACATATGGGGTTTCTGCTGGTGGTAGGTCAAGGATATCTCTCTGACAGTTGTACCTGCGGCAAGATCACTTAGGTATTCCCCTCTGGCTTTTTTCGATCACCAGACGATGAAATTGACAAACCATTATTTCATGAATTGTCAAATGTTTATGGGTCATAACTGTACTCTGTTTGTTTTCCCTTTGACTGAACCTTGTGGTCTCTCAGTTCTTGTTATAGCTTGTATACCCTGCCAGGCTTTGAGGAACCCAGAAATAAACACTCATTTGATATATTCATCAATTTGTTGGTGTTTGTTCTCCTGTGGTCAATGACAGTTCCAAATGGGGCGACAGGGAGTAAATAAAAGAGAAAGAACATTTTCTATTTTGGCGAGCCTCTCATTACATATAACAAATGGTTTAGTAACAAATGTTTCACGTTTATCAGAGTTTACTTATTTTGGTATCCAGGTCTTTATTTGATAACCATCTCCTCCTAGGCTGTCAACAGTTATTGTACCTATTACCATCCATATTGGCACTTGGGGCACTAGCTCCTAACTTCAACTCCTCTTCCACAGTAGGAATCTCATCCATAATATCTCCCATCGCAAATGTCAGAAAAGACAATATGTTAGAACCCTTACACATTTACTTTTGATTACCTTGAGGAGGTTACATTTTTTGCTTACCCATACTGCTGTTTCTCAAAAACCCAAGCCAAGGGGCGTGGCACGGTCCAGTCTCGACCGAACGTGGATGGGTCAGCTCTTGGCCCAGTCTTCCCCCTGGCAGGCGCACAGGCACATCCTGCGTTGCGGGATGATCAGAGCACCTTTGCAGCGTGGTGTAGAGTGTCAGCCCCTCCTCCACTTGGACTTGATACCTTCTGGTCAATGGAGTCCTCAATGACCCCTCGCAGATCAACAGCCTCTCCAAATAATGTGCAAATTCTTTGTAACATCAGCCTTAGCCAATTCAATCTGTTCGGCAGTTATGTCTATCAATGCATTAATATCTCATGTTAACAACGCCACAGACTGATACTCGATGTGGTGTGGACATAGAGCACTCTCGTCTCACTATGTAATACTCCTACAATGATGGACAAAACTGCCGAACAGATTACATTTACGAGCATAAGGTGATTGGTCTTGGTACTCTTCTAAAAATAGTGCTGTGTATGTTAACAATAGGAACAGCCCTGACTCCATTGGAAAATATTTACCCAGCAATGAAACACGTGTTGGATAAGGCTTTTGTTATGAACAATTTGTGCATCAAAGATATGAAATGCGCAGTCTTGTAAATAAAGTACTAAGAAGAATCTACCTCTAAGAAAGTTATGAGGGAATGCCATGAGAGTCAATGGTTAGAATTGGTGGACAGGGTTGTGACGGGTTCTTTTCAAAATGACCAAGGCAATGTAAAAGATAAGCTCCAAGATGATCTGAATCAGGGCAACAGTTTCTAACCTGCACGTAGAAGCATACAGTTAAAGCGGCTTCAGTGGAAGCTAGGATGCGTGTATGTTGCATATAGTATTTTTTTCGTCTCAGTGTTGTAATGGATGTTATTTTGAATTTATCAATTGGTGTTTTTATATAGGTTAGTTTTATTGTATTATTTATGTTTTTGTTTTGTTTGTACGGGAAAATGTAATGTAATATTCTATTGGACGTTGTTTGAACATCATTGATTAAAATGTTACCCATTTGAAATGAACAGTCAGTTGTGAACTGGCATTGGACTGGGGCTGAACAGAACACTCCTTGGCAGCTACTCCCGATGTAGTTGGCAAAAAAAGATGGTTTCATTCAAACTCATGCCATGAATTACTACACATTGGTTGCCTCTCTTATTTTCTTGCATCTTATTCAATTGCTTTTCTTTCTCTTCTTGTGGAGCATTACTTCTGTACCATCCTTCTCAATGGATGACTAGTATCTTTCTCCGGATGACATTCAGGGTTCTACTTTTTCTTGACTCACTCCATGAGTTCATGTGTTTTCTTGCTCTTTTAGTTGTGATCTCAACCTCTTGGAGCACTCTGAGTTTCTGTCTCTTCTCCTCCACCACAGCAGGACCATTTTTTACGTTCTGCGTGCACCACTCTTGCGCTGTGCTTATGAAATCTCTTGTATTTAATATATCATAAAAGGGGACTCTCATCAGTTTCCATGCCAAATTACTGTGTTCATTCACTTTTGTGAGGAACTGGCTGCACACATTTACGATACTTGTACTAAAGCTGTTCAAAATGTTTAATCCCTATTTACTTTCAAGATAAGACCTCTTCCCACAGAAAAAGCAGACAACTTCTAACAGTAGAATGGAATGCTTGCTTTTAATTACATTGGGGCATATGCATCAACATTAGCATTTGCGATTCCTTATTAGCGAAAAATAAGGAATCGCTAATAAGGAATAGCAAAAGGCTATGCATGTAGGAATCGCTATTCAAATAGCGATTCCTTAACATTCCTTATTACCGAATCGGTAATACCGAATCGGTAATAAGGAATACCTACCCATTCATTCCTATGGGCTTGGAGGCCCATAGGAATGAATGTAAAGCCATTCTGTATTAGCGATTCGGTATTACCGAATCGCTAATAGCTGGAGCACTTTCAAGGGTGCCAGGGTGTCAAAAGGACACCCTGTTGAACCCCTGAAAATGATATGTGCACATATGTTGCACACACACATTCTCTAAGGGCATGTGTGTGCGCAACATGACACTTTGAAAAATGCACAAAAGTGCATTTTTCAAAGTTTTTGCAAATTACCATGCAGTTCATCTTCATGGTAATTTGCTCCCCTTATTAGCGAAATCGCTAATTTTTTAACTTTGATGCATTGCATTTAAGGAATCTCACTTTGGGATTCCTTAAATGCTATCGCTATTTAAGGAATCGGTATTTAAGGAATCCCTATTTAAAGAATCGCTATTTAAGGATTCCTTAAATACCGATTTCTGCTTTTGGGTTGATGCATTGGGATTGGGTATTTTTTCCTTAATACCGGGAGCTAATAAGGAATCGGTATTTTACCGACTGGATTTTGGCTTGATGCATAAGGCTGTTAGTTGTGTAAAGCAGATGCTTTAGCCTCAGAATGTTTGTGGCATTTCCTATTCATACCTTAGTACCTTTCTTTGCGCTTTGTAGGCTTGATCGGATTGATTTTCTCAACTTAATCTATTTGGTCTTTCTGAAATTCTAAATGTTGTAATAAACATTACACGTTAAAAAGAAAGTTAATATACAAGAACTATTCTATATTTTACTACTTAGCAGACAGTCACAAGTGCATTTACCTTGCAAACAACAGGGTTATAACTTGAATGGTGCAGCAGGTGCGGTAGCACCGGGCCCAACAGTTTTTAGAACTCCTCTAAACACATAATATTGCTATTACATCAATTTGACTACTATGCAGACAGTCACAATTGCAGCTACCTTGCAGTTAAAAGCGACTTGATTTGAATGGTGCAGCAGGTGCAGTGGCTCCTGGGCCAAAATCTCTAGGGACCCCATTATACCCAGATTATTGCTAAAATATAAAACTAAGCAGGCATCCGCAAGTGCAGTTACCTTGTAGACAACAGGGTCATGATTTTAATGGTGCAGCAGGTGCAGTGGCACCAGGGATAAAAGTTGTCTGACCTTCTCTAAACGCATAATATTGCTATATTTGACAACTAAACAGGCAGTATTTGTATTTGTATTTGGCATTTATAGAGCGCAACACTCATCCCAAGGGATATCACGGCGCTATTATACCAAAGAAGCTGCTGCTGACGAATGCCAAGACAATTAGGAGTTAGGGAAGAGGTGGGTTTTTAAATTCTTTCGAAACTGGAGATAGTTTGTGGTATGTCTCAGGTCAGTGGGAAGTTCATTCCACCTTTTTGCTGCTAGGTAGGAAAAAGAGCGACCCCCTGTTCTGACTTTAAAAATAAGCTTCGTTTTAGCCAGAGCTGAAGGACAGGAGCGTAAGTTCCTATTGGGTATTTAAAATTCAATTTTTCCTTGAAGAATTGTGGGGCCGGTCTTGTGTAGGGTCCTATGGGCATGGCTAAGTAATTTAAAAACAGCCCTCTGACGCATCGGGAGCCAATGAAGTTTTTTTAAGCATTCCGATGCCGAGTCTCGATTACCTTTATTGCAGATCAGTTTAGCCGCCAGATTTTGCAAAACCTGTAGGCGGGAGAATAGATGTTCGTTCATCCCTACAAACAGTGCATTGCCATAATCCAGGCGACTAACCAACAGAGCCTGTGTAACTGAACGTCTGCAGTCCAAGGGTATCCAAGGAAAAATCCTTGCGAGAAGTTTTAGTATGGCAAAGCCCTTGCCAAAAAGGGATCGGACATGGTCCTTCATAGACAAAGCATCGTCCATGATGATTCCTAGGTTTCTGGCATGTTGTTTTGGAGTGGGGGCCAATCCCAATAAAGGTGGCCACCATGTGTCATCCCACAAACCTTTGGCGCCACCAAACAGAAGAATCTCTGTTTTGCCTGCATTTAATTTTAGGCAATGGTCATGCATCCATCGTGCCATTTCCGAGAGACAGTCGTGTAACTTAGCTTTACATACCTCTTGTCCCTCATCCATAGTCACCATCAGCTGCGTGTCATCCGCGTAAGAGCAGATGCCAATACCCCACTTCCTTCCAATGTCCGCGAGAGATGATATATAGACATTAAAAAGGGTGGGGCTCAATGAGGCGCCTTGTGGAACCCCGCAGCAGATGGGATGGGGCCTAGAATGGAACTGACCCATGTGTACTGCCTGGGTACGATTGCTCAAGAAGGAGTGTATCCAATTCAACGCCGTAGATTGGACTCCTTTACTCTGAAGTATGTTCAGCAGGTACTTATGTGATACCGTGTCAAACGCCGCTGACAGATCCAGCAGTATCAGAGCCACCGCTCCACCTTGATCGGTGGAGGATCTGATACTGTCCGATACTGCCAGCAGCGTTGCCTCGGTGCTGTTATTGACTCTAAAGCCAGTCTGGGAGCTGTCTAGAAGAGAGTTACTTTCTAGATATCTAGTCAGCTGTACATTGACCAATTTCTCTAGTGCCTTAGAAAGATAGGGAAGCTGAGAAATCGGTCTATAGTTCTCAGGATTGAGAATATCAGAACCAGCTTTTTTTAAAAGGGGAGTCACAGAGGCTTGCTTCCAGATATCAGGAAAGGTAGCGGTAATTAGTGACTTGTTAAAGAGTCGGGTGATCAGGGGGCAAAGTGTAGACGCAATTTCTGCGAACACAAAATGAGGACAAGGGTCCGACGGTGATCCTGATTTGACTGTATTTAGGACTACCAAAACCTCATCTTCTGAGAATGGTTCAAAACTGGTTAGGCGGGGTATATTTCCTGTATCTGGTAGGGTCATGGATGTTTCTGATGGCATCATGATTTTAGATAAGTTATCTGAATTCTTGTGAGTAGATTGAGGAATGAAAGAGGAGTATATTTTCTTAATTTTATCAGAAAAGAAGACACTGATACGCTCACAGGCGTCTATCGAGGGAGTGAGTGTTTGTGAAGTGCTAGGTGGTTTACTGAGCTCCTTCTCAATCCTGAACAGCTCTTTCGCTGAATTACTGTTTTGTTGGATACGCTGGGTAAAGTAATCCTTTTTTGATTTTTTAATGGCAAGAATGTACTGATTTCGTTTGTGAACATAGATTAATCTCAATTCGCCGTCTTTGGATTGTCTCCATAAGTGTTCAGCTTTTTTACATTCCTTTTTAAGGTTTTTTAGATGAGGGGAATACCATTTCTCTGTTGGCATCGGGGCTAGTTTATTTAATGTTTGTAGTATTCCAGCGTCCAATAGGGCAATGTCGTCGTGAACGGAGGAATCCTCCGATGGTTTGACATTGACCACTTGAAAGTGTTCCTCAAATCTGGATTTATTAATTAGTCTCCAAGCTCGTTTAGAAATATAAGACACAACTTCAGATTTTAAAGGTTTACCAAGAAGGACCAGTGTAAAGGAAATGAGGGAATGATCTGACCAGGATAGGGGCTGGATATCTTTTATGCTAGTGGATTCAATATTAGTGAATAGTAGGTCTAACGTATGGCCGGCCGTATGAGTTGGGCCCACTACCCACTGCTTGAGATTAAGACTTCCCATGTCGTATTCAAGCTGGGAAGCGACCGGAGAGTCTATATATAGTCACAAGTGCAGTTATCTATCAAGCGCTAGGGTCCTGATTTCAATAGCGCAGTAGATGCAGTGGCACTGGGACCAAAAGCTCCAGGCACCCCACTAAACACCAATTATTGCTATATTTTACAACTAAACTGGCAGTCACAAGTGCAGTTATCTTTCAGGCACTAGGGTCATGATTTGAATGGTGGAGCAAGTGCAGTGGCATCGGGACATAAAGCTCCAGGAACCCACCTAAACACCTAATACTGCTATATTGTGTTCCTACACAGGCAACCACAATGGTGCAGCAGGTGCAGTGACACCAGGACCAAAAGTTCTAGGCACCACACTAAATACCTGAAGTTGCTAAAACTAAACAGGCAACCACAAGAGCAGTTACCTGCAGACAACAGGGTCATGATTTGAATGGTGCAGCAGGTGCAGTAGCACTGGGCCCAAATGTTGCCAGAACCCCTCTGAAAACACAATATTGCTATATTTGACCACTAATCAGGCAATCACAATTGCAGTTACCTTGCAGTTAAAAGGGACTTGATTTGAATGGTGTAGCAGGTGAATTGGCACTGGGGCCAAAAGCTCTAGGGACCCCACTAAACCCAGATTAGTGCTAAATTTTACTACTAAACAAGACAGTCACAAGTGTGTTTATTTTGCAGGCAATAGAGTCATGCTTTGAATGGTTCAGCAGGTGCAGTAGCACCAGGACCAAAAGCAATAGGCACCCCACTAAACACCTATAATTGCTATATTTAAATACTAAATAAGCAGTCACAAGTGCAGTTACCTCACAGGTACTTGGGTCATGAGTACAATGCTGCAGCAGGTGCTGTGACACTGGGGTCCAAAGCTCTAGGAACCCATGTAAACATCAACTATTGCAATATTTTACTACTAAACAGGCAGTCACAGGTGCATTGAACTTACAGGCAATAGGAGCATGATATGAAAGGTGCAGCAGGTGCAGTGGCACTGGGTCCAAAAGTTGTCATAACTCCTATAAACACCAAATATTGCTATATTTCACTACTAAACAGGCAGTCACAATAAAGGCACTAGGGGCATGATTTGAATGGTACAGTAGGGGCAGTGGCACCAGGTTCAAACATTGTCAGAATTTCTCTAAACACATAATATTGCTATTACATCAATTAATTGTTTTAATGTTGATATTACTTACCCACACTATACCACTAACAACAGCACAATATATTTCCTTTTTGTACATAAACAAGTCATAACACTTTACCATACTTTCTGTAACTTATATTGTACAACTACTCAGCAAGCTTCAACGTACAAAAGTAAAACGCTTATTATTAATCACATAGGTGAAACCTAATACATTTACCAATGTTTGTTTGACTATACCTTAGCTTTCAAATTACTTTTTTTATTTTATTTCCTCCACCTGCCTCCGCCTCAGCCATATGGACGTCATTTAGGGGTCGCTGCTGCGACCCCTGGCATTCCCCTTGTAAACCCTGGCACAGCCTTTGCGATCCCTGGCATCAGCAGTGGCAAAAGCAGTGGCAGAAACAGAAGCAGCTCGCCTTATGAACGTCAGTGGGAGGTTCACTCACCTAATTTTTTGTCAACTTTTTATTATACTACTAGTGAATAATATTACATAATTCGCTATTAGTTAATAAAAAACGGAGTACAAATAGCTAGAATATGATTTTCCCTGACAGCTAAAGTAAGCAAAAGATAAATCCTTTAAAATATATTTATATTGTGTGTGTGCTTGCAATTTTAAGTGAGTTTATGTAAGAGAGAGTGTGTGTATGTGTCAATTTGTGTGCATGTGTAGGCATGTGTAGGCAGAGTGTGTGTGTATGTGTGAATGCGTGTATGCATAAGTATATCTTTTTCTTCAAATATTGGTGGCCTGCCCGGCCACGGACTAGCACTGCCGCGAGATCCAAGCGGGTCCGTTGCGGTACTATGTAGCCGCTTACACGGAGCAGCGGGTGCTGGAATGAATTGCAAGGGTGCTTTCACGAACTACTGTTTCCTTGGGGAGAACGTTTGAATAAGGCACTTGACGGCACACAGCCCACTTGGGAGGTATATTTTGGAACTACAAGCCCCATGATGCAACGCACGTACTCACCTGTGCTCAATCGTAAATTTGAAATAAATGAAGGGGATGGACTGTTGTTCCGTTGTTGGCCGTCATTTGCTGTTATGCTGCCCATGAAGAAGGGTGTTTACCCGAAACGCGTCGGCAATGGTGGAGGAGCTGAGGAGGTGTTTGTGAGAGCTGCCTTTGCCTCTAACAGCGTGTATCCCTCTGTGTGTGCTGGTCCAATCGAGGGGCAACTCTTTTTCTTCAAATATTGGTGGCCTGCCCGGCCACGGACTAGCACTGCCGCGAGATCCAAGCGGGTCCGTTGCGGTACTATGTAGCCGCTTACACGGAGCAGCGGGTGCTGGAATGAATTGCAGGGGTGCTGTCACGAACTACTGTTTCCTTGGGGAGAACGTTTGAATAAGGCACTTGACGGCACACAGCCCACTTGGGAGGTATATTTTGGAACTACAAGCCCCATGATGCAACGCACGTACTCACCTGTGCTCAATCGTAAATTTGAAATAAATGAAGGGGATGGACTGTTGTTCCGTTGTTGGCCGTCATTTGCTGTTATGCTGCCCATGAAGAAGGGTGTTTACCCGAAACGCGTCGGCAATGGTGGAGGAGCTGAGGAGGTGTTTGTGAGAGCTGCCTTTGCCTCTAACAGCGTGTATCCCTCTGTGTGTGCTGGTCCAATCGAGGGGCAACTCTTTTTCTTCAAATATTGGTGGCCTGCCCGGCCACGGACTAGCACTGCCGCGAGATCCAAGCGGGTCCGTTGCGGTACTATGTAGCCGCTTACACGGAGCAGCGGGTGCTGGAATGAATTGCAAGGGTGCTTTCACGAACTACTGTTTCCTTGGGGAGAACGTTTGAATAAGGCACTTGACGGCACACAGCCCACTTGGGAGGTATATTTTGGAACTACAAGCCCCATGATGCAACGCACGTACTCACCTGTGCTCAATCGTAAATTTGAAATAAATGAAGGGGATGGACTGTTGTTCCGTTGTTGGCCGTCATTTGCTGTTATGCTGCCCATGAAGAAGGGTGTTTACCCGAAACGCGTCGGCAATGGTGGAGGAGCTGAGGAGGTGTTTGTGAGAGCTGCCTTTGCCTCTAACAGCGTGTTTCCCTCTGTGTGTGCTGGTCCAATCGAGGGGCAACTCTTTTTCTTCAAATATTGGTGGCCTGCCCGGCCACGGACTAGCACTGCCGCGAGATCCAAGCGGGTCCGTTGCGGTACTATGTAGCCGCTTACACGGAGCAGCGGGTGCTGAAATGAATTGCAAGGGTGCTTTCACGAACTACTGTTTCCTTGGGGAGAACGTTTGAATAAGGCACTTGACGGCACACAGCCCACTTGGGAGGTATATTTTGGAACTACAAGCCCCATGATGCAACGCACGTACTCACCTGTGCTCAATCGTAAATTTGAAATAAATGAAGGGGATGGACTGTTGTTCCGTTGTTGGCCGTCATTTGCTGTTATGCTGCCCATGAAGAAGGGTGTTTACCCGAAACGCGTCGGCAATGGTGGAGGAGCTGAGGAGGTGTTTGTGAGAGCTGCCTTTGCCTCTAACAGCGTGTATCCCTCTGTGTGTGCTGGTCCAATCGAGGGGCAACTCTTTTTCTTCAAATATATATATATATATATATATATATATATATATATATATATATATTACCTACTGGCGGTCGCCAGTAGGTAGTTATAGTTAGGACCCCTTTTCCATAGGAAAACCTCAACATTCTATTTTGAATAACTTTGGCGCCGGTCGATGAATCCTCGCGAATTTCTCAAAATAGGTGGGGCGCTACGCTCCGCTCCTACCCTGAAAGTCTCGGGGGATCCGTCAAGCGGGGGCTGAGATAAAAGGGGGGTCCCAAAACGCGTTTTCCCCATGCATTTTTCCATAGGACCTTTAGAACGAGCTACAGCCCGAACGGCTGAACAGAATTACTCGAAATTTGGCAGAGAGGTAGTCCCTAGGTCAAGGAAGTGCCTTTTGTAGGTTTGGTGTAAATCTGTTCAGTAGATTCTGAGAAAATAGCCTTTAAATCAATATATATATCTGAGCCCGCTTACGGTACGCTTACCGTACGCTTACCGTAAGCGTACGGTGGCGTGCGCGAGCGCGATTCTGATTGGCTCTTAGATCTTAGTAAACATTCGAATCGGCCGAAACCAGGAAGCGGCGGCCGCCATTTTGTGTATTTCACTCAGAAAAAAAAGAGTGAAAACAAGAAAAGGGGGCAATGAGGAGAGTTACAGACCCCCTTACATTTGTGAGGGGGTCGAAGAAGGACTGTAAAGTACAAAGAAAACATTTATTGATTTTAAAAAAAAACACGGGGTACGCGTACGGTAAGCTTACGGTAAGCGTACGGTAGAAAAAAAAAAAAAAAAAAAAATTAAAATCAGATTTAAGTGTTTAGATATTAGGGGGCTCTAAAAAGATTTTTTAGTGGTACCTACAAGTAAGTACCGATGCAGAGTCTAAGGTTCAAGAGGAAGACTCTGTTCCCTTCATCATTGAAGTGCACACCATCTCCTCTATAAATGTCTTGCATGTCATAACGCAAGTTGTTGTGGTAAATGGCACCCATACCATAGTCACGGAGGAAAGCAGAAACAGATTTGTTGACGTGCTTTCTTGCTTTGTCATCGCACCGCGTGCCCACCGTGCGTGCACGGCACTAACTGCGTAAAGTGGGCGCGCACGGAACGAACTGCGTTAAGTAGGCGCGCACGCCACGAATGGCGTAAAGTAACTTAGCATTTAAAAAACCGTACAAATTCACTGAAAAAACCATAGGTTTCACACACGTTATAGTTAGGAATTAGCATTTAAAAAACCTTGCAAATTCACTGAAAAAACCATAGGTTTCACACATGTTATAGTTAGCTGGAAATTTTACTGATAAAAAACCAATGAAATTCCCCCGTTATAGTTAGTGCAGGCAACTATAACTCACGCGACCGCAATCTTCTGCTGATGACATATGTGTCTTTATGAAAAAAAAATATTTGTAATATATGTATAGCTAAAAATGTATGGAAGAAGACATGGGCAAATAAGTGTCTAAATACAGTATTAGCATCAGCAGAGGATTGCGGTCGCGTGAGTTATAGTTGCCTGCACTAACTATAACGGGGGAATTTCATTGGTTTTTTATCAGTAAAATTTCCAGCTAACTATAACATGTGTGAAACCTATGGTTTTTTCAGTGAATATATATATATATTGTAACACAACGCAGCACAGCCTCTTTGGGGGCTGTGCTGCGTTGCATGATTTTTTGAAAATCTTGCCCTTACTCCAGAATGCAAGCGCTCACCTTATTATGCCTTTATTTTTGGCAAAAGGCACTGCCCAAGCAAGGAGTTGAAAAGGCGAGACCCTCTGGCTTTGCCAAAGCTTGTTTAAATATCTGCTCGAACTGATGGGTACGCGTATTGTATCTCCAGAACCCACCTGCAAACACCAGCACACCAGCCATGATTGGCACAATATAGGATTCTAAAAGAGTTTAGTAGTGCTCGTCGTTATATTAAAGTGCTGGGTTGAATTACTCTATTTTCTGTAAATGTTGCTGTTGATCGTGGCCTGGTGTTTTCTATTGTGTACAGTGCGAGACCCACGACATTGGCATTCAGACTGGCACAGGCTTAAAACTAGTCCAGGTCCACGGCGAGGCAGAGGTCTGTCCTGCCATGCTGATGCACTACTTTCACCGGTAACTAACTACTCCGCCCATTCATGATTTGATGTGTTTGAGAAACCTGTCTCTGTTAAAAATATGCCCCCGCAGCTACGTGATGCCTGGTGACTGGTGTTCCTAATGTAAGACGCGTAATTAGGTCTATATCATAAACAATTAGATTTAATTGAATCTGTGAAATCGCATGGCCTCTGGTGTGCCAGAGATGGCTGTGCAGCCATGTGAACCTAGATGACTTAGTCGTGTTGTGCCATTTTGCATTGTCATTTTACCCACCTATTTTTCATCCCCGGGGAGCCAATGTCCTCAAGTCAAAGGGGGAGTTTAACCTGCTCCTTCGCTGCGGGCCGCCTCCTTTCTTGGCTGATTGTTTTCCAGTTCGATGAGGTTTATGCCTTGATTTTTTTTTTACGTTGGTTATTTACTAGACACTGCGATTTCTGAAATTTCATATGGCGTGTTTATCTATCTAAAAAAATATTTCACATTCTAAAAATATAGAGAAATAGAGCCATTAAACAAACTGTGAGAGTTTTGTTTTGACATTGGATAATGCAAATATAAATGTACTCAATTTGAAAAAGATAAAATAGAATAAAATAATAATACAAGTTTTAGCTTAAATGCAAACTTTATGACAAAAGTAAACATATGCAAGGGAAATGTGCTAAGGCACAGCAATTAAAGAAGCAACTAAAATCAATGGATTTAATTATCACCAATAAAATAATGACATTAGACGCCAAGTCCAGGATGAAACTGTTGACAAGTAGAATTTAAACCTGTTGGAACTGGCCCTCTCTGCAGGGTCATCCCCAGAATCTTTGCCTTCATCCTCCTGTTTTCTCAACCCACTTTTGTTGCCTTTTAGGACTCTCTCTTCACTTTACTGCTTTTAACCAGTGCTAAAGTTTTTGTGCGCTCTCCTTTAAGCATGATAAAATTGGATGGCATCCGATTGGCACAATTAATTTACTTATTAGCCCCTAGAAAAGTGGTGATAACTGTACCCAGT
This sequence comes from Triturus cristatus, assembly GCF_964204655.1. Lineage (NCBI taxonomy): Eukaryota > Metazoa > Chordata > Amphibia > Caudata > Salamandridae > Triturus > Triturus cristatus. The sequence continues at coordinate 750,024,531 of NC_140587.1, forward strand.
GTCTGTAAATTAAATGCTACCAGTAGATCTGCAGCGCTAATTGTGCCACCCACTTAAATTTTAAACATGTCTCAGGCCATTGCATCCGGTGAGTGCCGTTTTAAACAGCCATTTCGACCGGGCAAAAAAAAAAACCTTTGCCAGGCCAAAATTTTCAGTTTTGATACATTAAAGTCACCCCTGGGATAGGCCCTAAATAGCCCATAGGGAAGGGTGTGTTGTATTTAAAACAGTTGCACATGTACTAATAGTTTCTCACTATTGCACTATTGGAAGGCCTACCTCTCCCATAGGATAACATTCGATTAACTTATTATATTTAATGTGATAACTTTCAATTGGGAGCAGGTAAAAAGGTCAAGTTTGGTCTCGTATTTGTAATTTAAACCCTATTTGATGGTAAAGTTCAATTTTAAGTCACAGTTCTGAAAAAGACACTTTTAGAAAGTTGGCTTTTTCTTGTCCTAACCTTTTGGTATTTGGAGCATGTTCCTGAGTCACATGACTAGAGCCCTTATTACAAATACGGCTGTCCTCAGGACTGAGTGTGGAGGTCGGGCCGCCGTTAGACTGCCTGCTATGCCAGGATCAAGGATCCCGCTGTGCCGGTGGTCTGCAACTGTGCTCAATATGCTGGCAGTGCCGATGCTGGCAATGCTGAGCATATTATGAGTTGGCTTTCCACTGCCCTTTTTATGGCAGTGAGCCCGTCTTGAAAAGGGTGGCGGAGAGGCAACTAAGGGAGCCCTAACAGGGCCCCCTTTTGCTTTTGGGTCTGTGTGTGCATGTGGAGGGCACATGTTGAGCACCCTGGAATTGCACCCCATTTCTGCACAGTGTGGCATGCATGCCACACCATGAAGTTATGTGCCTAAGGTGCTGTCACGGCAGCTGTCTGCTGTTATGGCTGTCCTATGAGCCTTATGGAACCGCTGCAGTGAGATTGCGGCAACACTGCCCGCTCGCCCTGGATTACACTCCTAATCTGGAGGGCGGACAACGGGCTTGGTGGTCCTCCTGTCAGCGCAGCGGTGGCGGGTCCACAGGAGGACCGCCACACTCGTAAAAAGGCCCTAGGTGTAGTTGGCCTTGGTGTATTCCTCCCAGACGGTATCACTGTAGAGGGTATGGGTGTTGGCAGAATGGGTCATCTTGGCTTAATGAGAGAGTAGAGGTCTCACCTACCACATTTGCATTTCAAAGGCACTAGCCCACCACACTCACTAAGGACTTCACACTAGCCTATGGTGCCTCCAGATAGACTTTACCAGGGCAGTGAGGCAGGAGATTTCAAACACCACTGTAGCGCAAAAACTCCAGAAGATTTTTTCACTTCAAAGTGGGCACCAGCAATAAATATTGGACCCTCAGTCCAAACTCTTCAGATCACCTCTCATCGTCTCCCTGTCAGCAGATTCGAAAGAGGTTGCTGTCAACTTTCAAAATTGTATGACAGCCATCGCAGAGCAGATGCACTCTAACTGTCTGAAGTTGAATGCTGAAAAAACTGAGATCCTCCTGTTGGGGAAGCATACCCAGGCATGGGATTTTTAGTGCTGGGTGACGTTGTTAGGGCCTTCTCCAATGCCTAAATCGGCCGCAAAGAATCTAGGTGTTTGGCTTGATGATAAACTCTCTTCTCGAGTCATGGTATTAGCAGGCTCGTGTTTTGGCACTCTTAGAAGCCTTAACTTTATTACAGATTTTTCCATCCCCAAGTGATTGTACAGTTTTTAATCATCTCGCAACTGGACTATTGCAATATTCTCTACCTGGGTGCCAAGAAATCTGTTTTAAATTGACTGCAGATCATCTAGATTGCAGTCGCCAGATTACTCTGCCATCTCCCTAAATTCTACTCTGTCTCTAAGCCACTCTGGAGACTTAATTGGCTCCCGATTGAGAAGCACACTCAGTTCAAATCCTCGTGTATAACTCATAGGATTATGAACAAGCAGGGAGCACCTAGTTTAGTCATCTTGATGCAGCCATATCTGCCTACTAGGGCCCTCCGATTGGCTGACTCGAATTTGGCTCTTATACCATGCACTAAACAAGAGAAACTGTGAGGGCGCTCCTTCAGAGAGATGGTGCGGGTTCCATGGAACAATCTCCCTCTACAGTTAAGGAAGTCTCAGAACCACTTCAGTTTTAGAAAGCAGTTGAAGACCTGGCCGTTTTCAGTATATGTCCCTTGTGTTATTCTGTGTGGTGCTCTGAGGCATGTTTTATATTGTGCTGACGTGATAGTACATTAGCGCTGGGAAGCCCCGTTCTGGGGCAACTATGCACTTTAATAGAACATAACATAACAACATAGCCTCTGGACCTGTGGTAGACTCAGATGAAGAACTGCCCTGCTGCTCTGCTGGAAAAAGGACAGCCAAGCTGCTCTGCCGGCCCTGTAGCAACAAGGACTGCCCAGCTGATCTGCTGCTGTGCTGCTCTGCCTGCAAAAAGGACTGTTGTGCTGCTCTGCTGCCTGAGGAAGGAGTACTGGACCTGTACCTTGAGCCCTGGACCACCACAGTAACTCCAAGGGCTCCAACACTCTTGAACCGTGCACCTGGACCTGGACTCTGCCCACAGTGAGTCCTAACCCCCCCCCAAGTGGTGCCTCCCCTGTCTTAGACCATTGTAGGTGGGCATAATGGTGCTCTGACGGACCAGCTGTGGCCCTCATCAGATCTGACACAGCGTGACGCCACCCAGCACTGCCTCACAGATCTCCATCGGTACTGAGCCAGCACGACGCAACTCGCCACCCATGCAGCTCCTCATCAGAACCGACGCAGTGTTTCGCCACCCAACATAGATCTCCGCATTGCTCCTCGGACCCGCCACAGCACGGCGTAAAGCCCAACATCCAGGATATAAGTAACAATTTTCAGTGGGTCTAACATGGTCCCTGTATCCGGCCCGCACTCCACCGCAGTTGGCCTGAACTTGTGACTTTCTCACAGTCCAACGCGACCAGATCACCACAGTTGATGCTTAGTTCTTTCAGGCACTATTTTTACCTAAATCTTTAAAACTGCATATCTCCTGTTCTACTGATTGTATTTTTGTTGTCTTGGTGACAAAAAATTTAGTAAATCTTACTCTGTCTTTCTAAATTGGTGTGGGATTCTTCTAGCGTTGTGTTTTCACTTTACTACTGATTAAGTACTGCAGAAATTCTTAAAAAATAGCCTCTAAGGTAAACCTGACTGCTTTTTGCTAAGCTACCAGAAGGTTAAGCACATGTTAATTTGGCGACTTTTTGTGTTTTGCCTTGAAAGAGATTGTGGCTGTTGTTTGAGAAGGGCCCACACCCGCCTCAAATAATAACCCAATTTTTCACGCAACCATATTGGCCCAAAAGTACTAGACTGCCCGATACAATACATATTTCTCTTAGGCTTCATAGGATGCTGCAAGACAGAATTAAAGAGTCCACCAAAAGGCTTCAAACACTGTGAGAGAAAAGGACAATACAGTGATTGATCAAAGAAATTGCTTGTTAAGAGTGTGGTTGAACCACAAAAATAATGCTTGATTGCCCTTTTAGGTTCAGCATGCAGGCAAGTAATGTGTATATTTTATTTATTTACCACAAACTATTGTTCATCAAGCCCTAAGACCCAGAGAGAAGTCAGTGGAACAGCAGTAGATGTGGACTATGTCACTTTAGAAGCCACAAGGTGAAATGAAAAAATGTAAAGCTCCTCTTCTATAAGGAACTGTATACAAATTGGCAGCCCAAATCCAATATATTCTTTGTACCAACATGTCATCCCCACACCCTGAAACTGAAGGTGGGCATCTCCACCATATTAAACCAGGAAAAATAAAGTAACATATCACTTCAGAATTATCATGGACCAAAAAGTGATTAAGGAACTAGGCAGTAATTACCCAGAATACAAAGAGACATGCTGGGGCTCCCCTTATTTCTACAGATAGACCTGTATGGAACTCCATCTGCATCTCCTGGCATTTTGGTGTCAGTTTTAGATCCATATACATAAACTCAGAGCAGCTCCTCCTGCAGAGTGACTCTCTGGGTGTATTACACCTCTACAAGAGGTACTGGTTTTATGGATATCCCAGGGGTAGTTAAGCCTCAGGAAGTGAATGAGCTTGGTAACGGAATTAATTGCAATTTGCCGGTTCCACATTAACTGTTGAGGCTAGGTGATCTAGTGCCCTCGTCAAGGACTTTGCTAAGAAGGATCTGGAATGGGGAAGCTTCCACATCTTGATTGGGAACCTAGGATTTGCTGTGCAGTCACACATTGGAGACAACTTTCAGGTCTTCCAAGAGAGTGGCTGGAGTGCTTCCAGTCACCCCTGTGGGGTGAATCCCATTTAAGTCCCAGGGAATATGATCCTTTTTCATCTGTTCTGTTCGCAGCTGGAGAGGAGGATGTCTGAGCTGTTGCTGCATTGGTTAAGAGGACTTTGAGAAGTTTGGTGTGTCTCATTCCAGCGATCACTGTGGTACCAAGGGAGAACCCAGGACAAGCGGCCTCTTGGGGTCGTAGACAATGACTCGCCTTGTGCCCGCTCATTATAGGGACACAGCAGACCTGCATCTTGTGTTCCTGCAGCTCAGTTGATAACACAATGCAAATCCAAGTTCCAAGATACGGGCCTCCCACCCTAAGACATATTTCAGGGGGGCTAGAACATCACTTTATCACTTCACATTTGCCTGATCACTGTTTTCATAGAGCTCACCTTTTCAACCTTCATCAATTTCTTTTAGCACCCAACTTGCACCCATGTTCTTATATTTCCCAAACAAACCTTGCCACCTCAGCGTCTCCTCAGATGGTAGTAAGGCATCCAACCAACAACACTCCACACCAATCCATTTGAAACATACAAACTGTTGCAAATATAATTCTTTGGCATAAAGCATATTTGCAACAGTTGAGATGTTGAAAATAACAAAATAAAAGCTATTAACCCTTTGAGTCAGGTATCAGCCAATTACCAACACCCGCATACGACTGTCGGCCACTGGCTGACACTGGGGAGGCATATAAAGGCTCCTCTGGTACAAAGCACCAGAGGGCTTTCTTTAATATTTTTTAAACTCGGGCTGCTTGGGAAGAGCTTTCCGAGTCTTTTTTAGTTAGTGCAATGAAGATTGTCGAGTAGGGCGCATTGACGTTGCTATACTTTCACTGCATCAGTGCTCGGGGGCATATCTGATCCCCCCGAGCACTGATCGGGTTGAGAGAGGTATCGTTGGAAAGGGAAGAATCTTCTCTTTCCAATTATTTTTCTGCCCGGTGGATTCTCCTTGGAGATTGGCACAGTAGAGTGATCCCCAAGCAGGAATCCACCCACTAGACACCAGGGATGTGGTAGCATTTTTTTAGGCAACAGCTTGTGCTCCCTCCAGCACATTTGATGGCTACAGACTTTCTACCCCCCCCCCCCTCTGGGGGGAGATGGGGTAATTATTCTGATCTCCCCTGGCAGCCTTTCTGTCTCCCCTGGGGGTCAGATTGGGTCAGAAAGCCCACAAGACAACAGGAATAGAGAATGATCCCCGCCCCCCCAACATAATATACTGTCAGTCATTCAGCCCCCCGGGGGTAGATGGGGGTGATCACCCCTGATCTGCCTCCCGGTGGGAAGAAAACCCACTAGACACCAGGGCTTAATAAAATAATTATATATGGGGTGGGGACAGCCTACCATGGGCATTGCCTTGCACTCACCCCAAGAAAAATGTGCAGAAAAATTCTCCCCCCCGGGGCAGATGGGGATGTTTACTTCCAATCTGCCCCGACATGGGAAGCAGAAAGCCCACTCGACACCAGGGACTGCATTTATGCAGTATTTGTTTAGGCTGGGGCTCTTGCCCCATGGGAGGGGTCGGTGCTCTTCCCCACCTTGCACCCCCTTTAAACGTTTTGCTCTTTGGGGAGTAGATAGGGACATTCACCTCCAATCTGCCCCCTGGAGGGATCAGAGAGCCCACTGAACACCAGGAATTTCAAAACAGTGCCAAAATAAACAAAAGGAGGGTGCGACCTACCCTGGCATTGAGCCATTCTCCTGCCCCAAAAGTGGCAATAGTGTCTGAAAGTTCATATGAAACCAGAGATTTTTGCCTTTGAAGCAAAAGAAAGTGCTACTGGCCACACCCCACCCCAAAAAGGACAAACCAGTCTTTTTGTCCCCCTCCAAGGGACAGATATGAGATTTGCCCCCAATTTGTCCTCTCTTCCCCTCTGTGGAATAAAGAATCCCATCCCAATGTCAAGCAAGAGGACATTTGATTCTTTTGGGTGTTGTTTTTACATAAGGGCTAGGAGAGTGTGGTCAACTCCCAATATCTTCCTACTGGCTTCACTTTTTGTGCTTGAATAGGCTGCCACCTGGTAAAACCTACCAGACCCAGGCACCTGCAGACACCTGCAGAGGTCCAGGGCGGTGTGCATAGCGTGGACCCCACAAATTTTTTTTGCCCACAATTCCCTGCAAACCTCTAAAACTCCTGGAATCTGTGTGGAGCCACATATTTGCTACCACGCTGAGTTCCCACAAATTTTCCAATAAGAACGGAACTCCACTTGTGTGGGTGGGCCAAGAGACCATGACACAAAAGGCTCTAAAGTGCTACGTGGAGAGACCAGCGATGGGGGTGCCGTGCTCAACAGCCATTCTTGGAAAGCTACCAACCGCAGACATTTTTAAAAACTAGACAACCAGAGGATTCCAGGTTAGTGTGCCTTCTATGGATCCCACAAAGTTTTCTTACCCACAATGCCAGGCAAACCTCAAACTTTGCCTGAACTCTTTCATTTTCCTTACATTACTGTGATGGAAACTTCCAGAATAAGCAGAAATCCACAAAATTCCTACCACCCAGTGTTACCACACTTGAGTCGATAAAAACTTGGCACCCCTTGTGTGGCTGAGGCTACTGCCTGCAACAGGAATCGACCATACCAAGGTCAATGGGAGTCCCCTCGCAACGGCTCCCATTGACTTTGGTTTGATCAGCGAACTACCCCAAACAGCCTAAAAAGGACTCAGCAGTGTGGGGGGTAGGGTGAGGGGGGCAGCAGTTTAGAGGTTAAAGATTGATGCATTGAATTTATCCTGGAAGCACTGTGGATAATCCGAGTTCTCTGTGTATCAAGTCTGCATATTCACAATCCTATGTGAACTCTTATTTTTTTGGTGTGTACATAAAAGCACAAGCCTTTGGAGTGTACAGGAATTGAAAAGCCTATCAATTGAAAAAGTGTTCTCCTTATGATGCTATATCCATGTTCACTGCAACGACAGAGCCACTTTTGTCTTGGGGCACAATGCTCAACAGTGTGGATATTCCAAGGTGTTCTATGTACAACACGTAAGTGCAGCAGCTCAGCAGAAGCTCTGGTTATGGAGAAGGCAGTATGAGTCATCCGAGTACCAGCATGAAAGGGTAAATCCAAGGAGCATGTGCATCAGCATCACAGGAAGTAACAAGCAATGGTAAATGCAATATGTTTCGTCTATGTATTGTATTGTATTGTTATTGCATTTATATAGCACTTACTACCCCTGACGAGGTGTCAAAGTGCTTTTTCAGCAAGTAGCATGCTACTCCGGAACCCAAGAAGGATTAGTGTTGAATTAGTATAGTGAAATATGAAAGTAGTTTGAGCGGTGGATAGGTTAGTCAGTTATTTGTATTCAGAAGGATAGCTGAGGGATAGACGAGGGAAAAAGGTTTGCATTTATATAGCGTTTCTTACTCCTGATGGGGTGTTGAAGGTCTTTTTTTTTACAAGTAGCACGCTACTCCAGAACCCATAAAGGATTAGTGGTGAATTGGTATAGTGAAATATGAAAGTAATTTGAGTGGTGGATATTAGTCAATTATTTGGATTGAGAAGGATAGTGGAGGGATAGAAGAGGGACAAAAGGTTTGCATTTATATGGCGCTTGTTACAACTAATGGGGTGTTGAAGCACTTTCATGGTGAGTAGCATGCTACTCCGGAACCCATAAGGATTAGTGGTGAATTAGTATAGTGAAATATGAAAGTAATTTGAGTGGTGGATAGGTTAGTCAGTTATTTGTATTCAGAAGGATAGCTGAGGGATAGACGAGGGAAAAAGGTTTGCATTTATATAGCGTTTCTTACTCCTGATGGGGTGTTGAAGCTCTTTTTTTTTTACAAGTAGCACGCTACTCCAGAACCCATAAAGGATTAGTGGTGAATTGGTATAGTGAAATATGAAAGTAATTTGAGTGGTGGATATTAGTCAGTTATTTGGATTGAGAAGGATAGTGGAGGGATAGAAGAGGGAAAAAGGTTTGCATTTATATAGCATTTCTTACTCCTGATGGGGTGTTGAAGCTCTTTTTTTTTACAAGTAGCACGCTACTCCAGAACCCATAAAGGATTAGTGGTGAATTGGTAAAGTGAAATATGAAAGTAATTTGAGTGGTGGATATTAGTCAGTTATTTGGATTGAGAAGGATAGTGGAGGGATAGAAGAGGGAAAAAAGGTTTGCATTTTTATGGCGCTTGTTACAACTAATGGGGTGTTGAAGCAGTTTCATGGTGATTAGCTTGCTACTCCGGAACCCATAAGGATTAGTGGTGATTTAGTATAGTGAAATATGAAAGTAATTTGGATTGAGAAGGATAGCAGAGGGATAGAGGAGGGAAAAAGGTTTGCATTTATATAGCGCTTGTTACCGCTGTTGGAGTGTTGAAGTGCTTTTTCAGCGAGTAGCACGTTACGCTGGAACAAATTAAAGGATTAGTGTTGATTTAGTATGGTGAAATATGAAAGTAATTTGAGTGGTGAATGATTTGTTAGTCGGTTATTTGGAGTGAGAAAGATAGATAGAAGAGGGAAAGAGGTTTGCATATATTTATAGCACTTGTTACCCCTGATTGGGTGTTGAAGCGCTTTTTCAGCGAGTAGCATGTTACTCCAGAACCCATAAAGGATTAGTAGTGAGTTGGTATGGTAAAATATGAAAGTAATTTGAGTGGTGGATATTAGTCGGTTATTTGCATTGAGAAGGATAGCGGAGGGATAGACGAGGGAAAAAGGGTTGCATCTATATAGTGCTTGCTACCCCTAATGAGGTGTTGAAGTGCTTTTTTCGACGAGTAGCACGCTACTCGGAACCCATAAAGGATTAGTGGTGAATTAGTATAGTGAAATATGAAATTTGATAAGTGGACATGTTAGTCTGTTATTTTGATTGAAAAGGATAGTGGAGGGATAGATGAGTGAAGGATTTAGAGATTTTTTGGGGGTTGTCATCAAAAAAATGTTATAAAAATAAGCAGGTTTTTTTTGTAAGTTGTAGCTTGGTGAGTAGTTGTGCAATATAAGTTACTGAAACTGTTAAAGTGTTATGACTTGCATATTGAGAAAGGCAATATATTGTGCTGTTAAAATGGGAGAGGACAAAGAAAAAGAACTTGTACTCGATAAGTACAGTGTGAATTCAGATGAGGCTGGCGACTGAGATTAGGTGAAACTGCACTGCATGTTGTTGACTGAAACTTGCTCTGACTGGAAAGGCATCTCGCTGCGATAAATGCTGAATCGTGCCACCGTAGTCCCTTGTGTGCCTCTGCACAGTGAACTTAGGGCCTGTGGTGGGACCGCCACCTACAGGCCGTCAGTGGCGTTCCCACCACCATCCAGCCCATTAGATCAGACTGCTACATTAGGATGCAGGGGGTCGGATCACGGCTGGTAGGGGGAAAGACCGCGGCATCCAACAGGATCAAGGATCCAGTCACTGCGGCGGTCGGACTCCAATTCCCTACAATGGGGCGGTGCCTACTCAGGCACCGCCGTAGGGATTAGGATGTCCCTTGCTGCTGGCTCTTTCATGGCAGTTAACCCGCCACGAAAAGGCAGACAGACAGTGACTTTGGGGGCCCCTGGCAGGGACCCCCTCCACTGTAACCCTCTGCTATGGGCCCTGGGGGCACCTATGGTGCCCCCCTAAACATCGCTGCACTATGTGGCAGGCACCACATGGTGCCTGCCACATAGTGCAGGGATCTTTAAAATTAGTATATTTTGAACTGCGGCGTGTGCTGCAGCCCACAGCACATACTGCAATGCAAAGTACATACATTGCGTGGTCGCATCGTAATGCGGGTAGCAGGACTGCCGACTTCTAGATGGGCGGTCCTGCTTCCGCCACAGTGCCAGTCAGAAGAAAGTCCGACTGGCATTGTAACAGGCCCTTAATGTTCATCCTTGTAGTCTGAAGGGAATCAATTAAAATTACCCAGAGATTAGTTTATTAGATGGGGGCGAATGATGTCATAAAAATGGGAGCTGTATCTATGGACACAGAAAGAAATAAAACGAGGGGTGAAGCAACGAGGTATGACTCAAGAAGAAGCTGCAAGACATGGGGAGGAGAGAGATGGCTTGCAGATACACACGTAAGGAGTGTGTTTGAGGAAATGCAAACAAGCAATACAAGTGATGAGGATAAGTGCTAGGTGAGCTTCTGGTAAGAATTCTGTGCTCTTGGCTCTGTCCCAGATAACACACAAAAGCGATGAGAAGAGGATGTGGTGTAGTAGCAGAGCTGCCGACATCAGACTTGGTGACCACGGTTCAAGTCTCGGCATCAGCTCAACATTCTGTGGTTTTGGGCAAAGCATTTAATCTCCCTGCAACTACAAAAAAATTGAATGTGTAATGGGCTCGTGTAAAACAAAAAGTACATTTTACTAAACTGCAAGCATAAGAATTTAACTAATTATAAACACATAACAATTACCCCTCCCTCACATGAAAAACCACAGAAAAAATGGTAAGATCAAACTACTTGCTGCAGGCTGTAAATTGTGTTTTTTATACAAAAAACATGCTGTTTGTGGAGGTGTGCAGCAGTATCTCTTGGTTTTTAGCGCTGTGTAACAGCTCGGGTGGACTGGGTGAACAGTAAACAGTTTGAAAGAAGTGTGATTTTGTTCGAATGAGCACTGCATAATAAAGGTGAAAAGCAGCCTTCCTCGGCACTTGCAGCAAGATCCTGCCGCTGCTGAAAGCAAATCTGCCAAAAGGGTTGAGTGCCATCTTGGGAGGGGGAGTGGAGGCCATGGCTTTCAAACGAGTCAGTGCACTGTCTCTTCCATGTTCTTTGTCAACCACCCTAGATATCTATCCTAATGCTCGCAGCAGATTTCAAACTTTGCCAGGATATTGCCACACAACTATACAGAGATCCCATTTAAAGCACTACATGTTAATTGCTGTGTGTTTGGCGATTTACAACTCGAAATGTTAATGGCTGTCTCCTGAGCGCTCTGAAGTACCAGTCTGGCTGTACTGACGCTACACAGAAACAATTAATACAATGGAAATGTAACAAAATACTTAAAATCATGAGCCTGGTTGTATTGGACACTCCGGAAAAAATCCATAAATGTGTCCCCTTGGCTTTTCTGACGTTACACAGCATTTACCAGATCCAATGGCTCTCCATGTTACACAGGGCAGTGATTACCGGTTTCCTCGATCAATCGGCAGCTCATGTCAGCCCCTGGCTCTTTAGTGTGAATGCAGATAAGGCAGGGGCCCGAGATTAGGCTACACAGAACCACGTGTCACTGGCTGAGCCTTGCTCTGACTGGAAAGAAATCTCACAGAAATAAATGCTGAGTCGAGCCACCAGGGTCCCTTGCGTGTCTCTGCACAGGCAACTTAATTGTCATCCCTGTAGTCTGAAGGGAAATGATTTTAAAAACTCAGAAATTAATTTGTTGGATGGGAGCAGATGATGTCAAAAGGATGAGAGCTGTATTTGTGGAAACATAAATAAATAAAACAAGTGGGGAACCAACGAGGTGTGATCCAGGAGGAGGCTGCATGACATGGGGAGGAGAGAGATGGCCTGCAGATGCACTCATAAGGAGTGCTTGTTAGGAATTGCAAACAAGCATCACAAGTGAAGAGGCTGGGTGCAAGGTGAGCTTCTGGAGGGAATTCTGTGCTCTTGGCTCTGTCCCAGAAAACACACTAAAGACACAAAAAGTGGATATGTTGTAGTATTCAGAGCTGCTGACTTCAGACCTCAGGACCACAGTTCAAGTCTTGGTGTCGACTCAACATCCTGTGATGCTGGGCAAATCATTTAATCTTCCTGAGACTACAAAAAATGAAAGTGTAATGTAACTGGTGCTCATGCAAAGTACATTTTACTAAACTGCAAGCATGAAAATGTAACTCATTATAAATTCATAACAGTTAACCTCCTTTGCATGACAAACCACAGAACAACTACTCCTAAACTGAGAAAAATCCTAACTTTAAGACTTTCGGTATTCACAGAAGGCATTTAGGAGTCCTAGAGTTAGGAGTCCTAACTGTACTACTACTAAACTGAGAAGAATCCTAACTTTAAGACTTTCGGTATTCACAGAAGGCATTTAGGAGTCCTAAAGTTAGGAGTCCTAACTTTACTACTCCTAAACTGAGAAGAATCCTAACTTTAAGACTTTCGGTATTCACAGAAGGCATTTAGGAGTCCTAAAGTTAGGAGTCCTAACTTTACTACTCCTAAACTGAGAAGAATCCTAACTTTAAGACTTTCGGTATTCACAGAAGGCATTTAGGAGTCCTAAAGTTAGGAGTCCTAACTTTACTACTCCTAAACTGAGAAGAATCCTAACTTTAAGACTTTCGGTATTCACAGAAGGCATTTAGGAGTCCTAAAGTTAGGAGTCCTAACTTTACTACTCCTAAACTGAGAAGAATCCTAACTTTAAGACTTTCGGTATTCACAGACGGCATTTAGGAGTCCTAAAGTTAGGACTCCTAACTTCTGTGAATACCGAAATAAGTAAGTGCATTCTGTGAATACCAAAATGGTAGTAAGTTTAGGATTTTGTCCCAAGTTAGTTCTGTGAATCGGGCCCGCAGTCACTGACTAATGTGTTACAGGTAAGATATCTAACATCCTGTATGTCTGCCGAAGGTAATAAAAAACACAGAAAAGAGGAATATGTCAATCTGGAAACATGCATTTCCTCAATAAAAGCAGCACACACCTCGTAAGAAACAAAACACTTAACTGAAGTCTCTTCCAAATAAGGAAACACACTTTAATAATTAACAAGTTTTATTTTTCCCAAAAATCATTTGTTTTGCATATAGTGAACCATTGTTCTCACAGAAAAACAAAGGATTTCTTGAAAAATACCTTACAGATATCACTGTGCATTTACTTTCTATCTTTCTATTTAGATCATACTTCAACAATGCATTTGGTTGAAGGGCATAGCCTTACTGACTGCTAAGTTGGCCACATAGTAGCACAGTTCCAACTCTGCCTCCACAAACTTCAGCAAATATCATTAAAATCTGCCCTTGGTGCTGACCATGACACAGTAACCTTTTGGGGAGCTCTGTTGGACCTCCATAGCAACATAAAGAAAATCAGACAGTTGTGGAGGCTGCCATCACAGATAATGACTTGATACCAGGAATGGTGGGATCTCTTACAGCTGGACACAGGAGACAGAGAACAGCCTGTTATCTTTATGCACCCATGAAGGAAGAGAATCACACTAGGCGAATGCAGGCAGATTGGAAATTGTGAGAGCTGCTGGCCTGTGCCCGGAGACCTGAAATCTGCAAGTGGAGTGTGGTAAATATTCAAATTACCTGTACTATTTTTATGCGGTAAAGTCTAGTAAGAATAACTCAGTCAAAATAAGAGGCAGAATCCGTGGCATTAGAGGTTCTGAAAAGGGCTTTATTCCTTACAAAGGAATCATAGTTCGAACTAGGCAATCTTATTCCATCACCACGAAGGTTCAGGAAGGGATAGGCAATACATTATTGACAAGTAAATATATATATACGAAAAGCATTGCATTAAGACAGATGCAGGAGGCGTAACAGCTGATAATACAGATAAGAATACACATACGTAATGAAAATAGGCGTAAATACAGGCGTATACTAGAAACGTCATTTAAAATGATGTCACAAGTGGGTGGATCCATAAGAGAATCCTGCAGTGTCAGCAGAAATATTTGGCAGAGATGCGCGCGCAGCCGCATGACGTGTGATTGACGTTCAACTAGAGGGTGAAGGGGAATTGACATTTAGCTCTACATGTGGAGACAGAAGTCTGGGGGGTCAGGTCAACCTAATCCCAAATCGTATCTAATATCTTTGTTTAAGGAACTGTGTTATCCAGAAGGAAAGGTTTCTCGGACGGAATCTGTTCTATACTGACTGTTAGTGCATGTACAAGCGTCTATGTGTCTACATGAGATGCGAGGGGGCAGGAATCTTCCATGGCAACAGGGGCTATGAATTACTTGCATAAAGACAGTGGGGCCAAGCTCTTTGCTCGGTAGCTGGAAGGATGTTTACCTAAACTACTAGACAGGAATGCATTGGATGAGGAGCGGAGCAGATAACTTGAAGGCTGAATACAGTTTTTGGCAGGCAACAGGCCGCGTCAGGCACCGTTAGCCGCGCAGGGAGTAGGACAAAGTTCGTGGATACGGATGCAGGTCCAGGCTGGAGCATTTCAGAGGCAGAAGCAGGAAATGGCTTGATGACAGAATTCAGGGCCTACTCGCCTGAACTGTAAAACTAGAAAAGTGAACCATATAAAGTCGGTGGCCAATCATACTTAGGAATGGAATATTTGACCCATTCATGGTGGATCTGAAAGAGGACATGTTGACGTTGGCCGCACATGTATTTGCGTCTTCATAGCTGGAACTGGAGGGAACATACATGTACTTGTAGCCTGTACATGGAGTCGTTGGGGTCTAAGATAGGGGACACAATTGACCATAAAAATTCATATTTCCTCATTCCCTCCTTGTCCCCTACGGACCCTTATGAAATATCCATCTTCATCAATCCATCAATCTGTTCATATAGCATCATTTGTTCTTCTTTCTTCTTCCGGGATCTTGAGCGAAAATTCGAAGGCGGGATACACGATGTGGCACACAGACCACAAATCGCTGGCCCACATTGTAGACACAAGCAGCAACTGAATAGAATGAGTAAACCAATACCTAGGAAGGATAGGATCCTCCATCCCCAGGCTGACAACACGCTCCAGAACCAACCGGACCAAGTCCAGGTGCCTGGATTCTGGTGTATCTGGCTTACGATCTTATGAAGTCGAGTTATGGCTTTATATACTGACGGCGTGTTTTCTGGTATGAAAACACAGCAACTTGATCCGATGACCCTACAAGCTCCGCCCCTATCGGCCAGGATGACGTCAAGGACAAGACGATTTTGAAGAACAACAATCCGCATCGCAGACTGCTCCTCTGTTAAGTTGCCTAAGGCGGAAGTAGTTTCATTCACTACTGCTTCAAGGGTTCTAGTTAATCTACGTATCAACTTACTATTAGTGACTGTACCTATGTAGGGAAAGAAACCTTTTTTGAAATCTGTGTATTGCTCCCATGCTGTTTCGGTGTAGTCGACAATCGGGAGATCTCTCTGCTGTCTATTGTGTACTAAATGGGTATTCCTATGGTAATCAGGCGGGGCTAGGAAAACAGGTGGCAGAAGGAATGCAATGTAACAGGTACCATCCCAATCTAGGGGTAGGCGTATGTATGCGGTGTGACCACAGATGAAGTAGGAATGACGAGAAGCTCTAAACGTAGATTTGCCTTTATCACTGAATTCTATTACAGTGGTACATTTGCTATGGCCCATGTGAATTGAACCATTCTTTCTTACACATAATTCGCCTCTAACTGGAAATATTGACATAGCGGGCAAGATCGGTGTAGCTTCGGATTCAACATTCAGGATCATGAGATTAAGTGTAAAGTTACCTAATCCATATACTTCGTTTTCTAGATCAGTTCCTGTTCTTTTGGGAAGTCCCTCCTTGTTAGGGTAGCAGACTTTAAGTAAAACTAGGTTCAGGTTTCCCCAAACCCAGTTGTCTTGATAAACTACTGAATTTGAATCTAGGGAATTAATCAAACTAAACCATGCTCCACAGGAGCCATTGTGGGTGAACGGATACGGAAAGAGAGGTAGAACTCCCTTGTATTTCTGATAGGGGGGGAGTCGGCCACATATCCAACAATTTGTAGCATTGCTGGTCTGATGAGAATGATGTAGCATACTAATGAATGTGTTGTTGCGCAGCGCAAATCTATAGGACAACTCATGCGGGGGTAGTTCGCTAAAAGAATGTTCGGCAGTAACATTGAAAGCATGCTTGGAAATAGGGTAATACATGTGTAATAACATACTAGTAATAATAATCAGAAGACTTAGAAAAAACATAATTAACAATGTCACTATGCAGTGACTACGAAGTGATTTACAGTACGCATATTTTTTTAGCTGTTTCTGTCTATTTCTCTCTCTATTTCGGTCTAGAGGATACATATCAGAGACAAATTCAACCGATTCACCTTGGAGAGGACTTAAACAATCAAATTGTCTGACTTGCTAGACCTTAGTTTCAGTTTATAGGTTTCTTTTTCAGTTCTGTCAACCAGGGGGAGTTTTGAGTCAGTCTGTGAGGGAGTGCAGGGCGGATAATTCAAGTCGGATGATAGTCCATGAAATTTTTTGATATGGCTCGAGTGCAACCACCCTTTACGTCCCTCAATCTTCACAGCTGTCCTTGTGGTCAATAAGACGAGTTTAGGCGACTGCCAGCGAGGCTCCAGCGGGTTCCTTCTGTCGAAGTTCCTTATCAGTACCAGGTCTCCCGGAACCACGTCATGGGGCTTCACCTCAGTGTTATCGGGAAAAGCTGCAGCTACCTGTGAACGACAAGATTGTAGTGCAGACATCAAGGAAGCCAGATAATCTGTCAGCATATTACAATCAACATCAGTGATTTTACGAGGTATAGGCGTCCCCCACATATTTGGTGGTCTACCGAAGATCACCTCATACGGGGATAGCCCTGTTCGAGAGTGTGCTACCATTCTCATGTAAAAGAGCGCAACTGGTAAAGCTACTATCCAGTCAACACCTTTTTCTCTACATACTTTGGACAGTCTAATTTTCAAAGTTTGATTATGCCGCTCCACGAGACCTGCTGCCTCGGGATGTCGGACACAGTGGAATTTCCATTGATAGCCTAACAAAAGTGAAACATGTTTCATTAGCTCGGATGAGAACGGTTGGCCATTATCTGAGTACACGACACGGGGCAAACCATACCGTGGGAAGAATTCTCGAACTAACTGTTTGGCAGTAGTCGGGGCAGTGTAATCTGAGACAGGATACGCCTCTGTCCATCGGGAAAGAGCGCACACAACTACGAGGACATATTTGAATCCTCGACATCGTTCCATCTGGATATAATCCATCTGTAGGACTTCAAAAGGGTGATCGGGGGGTTGAAATCCACCCTGGTCTACAGGTACGCTTTTTCCTGGATTGAACTGACAACAAATCATGCAGGTACGTACTTTCTGTTTAGCTGCTGCTCGCAAGTGTTTATTGAACCAAATGTGTTGAATACTGTCTAGCATAGCTTTCTCTCCTAGGTGCGCTGGACTGTGTATTGTGTTAATGATGACTTGAACCATTGAGTCGGGGAGAAACCATATAGATTTTCCCTTTGTCATCCATCCTTGATCCGTTTGGATCCCTCCTAATTCAGTCCATCTCTTTATTTCTTCTGGTGTAGCATGTGTCTGTATGTCAATTACATCAAGGGCGGGATCCTTAACTGTCATGCAGCGTGGTGGTGTCGGAACTATTGCCTTTGTCGTATCAGTTGTATGAGTCTGATTCTGAGCCGTCTGTTTAGCTGTTCTGTCAGCTAGGTCGTTACCCTGAGAAATAATGTCAGTCACTTTTGTATGGGCTTTACACTTCATAATCGATATTGCAGTCGGTAGATGTATTGCATCTAACAGAGCTTGAATAAGGGGACCGTGCTGGATGTGGGCACCGTGAGAAGTTAAATAACCTCTCTCTCGCCAAAGCACGCCGAAGTCATGGACGACTCCGAATGCATAACGTGAATCTGTGTATATGTTGACTTTCTTATTTTTGGCTTGAATACAGGCTTGTGTCAGGGCGATGAGCTCTGCTGCTTGAGCTGACAAGGTATCGATACAATTTGTTTCAATAACTTCAGTGTCTGTTGTGACTGCATAAGCGGCCACTAACTCTCCTGTACTTGTTCTCATGCATGAACCATCTACATACAATGTCAGGTCTGGATCTGATAATGGAATATCTGTCAAGTCTTGTCTGGGTTTCGTCGTAATAGTAATGACTTCAATACAATCATGTGCCAATGGGTCTGTTCCACTTACTGGCAAAAGTGTGGCAGGATTTAATGTACTACAACGTCTGATTTCTATGTGTGGCTGGAACAATGTTATTATTATTATTATTATTATTATTATTATTTAGAAGTTTATAAAGCGCACAGCTACCCCCGACGGGGGTGTCCCGGCGCTGACAACAAGAGAAATGAGAACGTCAGGGAAGGTGGAGACTGAGAAAAGCATGTGATTAAAGGCAAGAGAAGAACCAGGTCTTCAATTTCCTACGGAATATGGGTTCAGAAGACAAGAATCTGAGTTCCAATGGCAATCGATTCCAGAGCTTGGAGGTGGCTACGGCAAAGGCTCTGCCGCCAATACGTGTCAGACGGAATCGGGGGCAGAACATCAGGCGAAGATGGTTGGATCTGAGATTCCGGGAACTCTGGGAGAACCTCAGTCTGTGCCTTAAATATGCAGGGCCTCGACCATTAAGAGCTCTGAAGGCAAGAACAAGGGCTTTGAATTGAATTCGATATCTCACAGGCAACCAATGCAGCTTCGTCAGAAAGGGTGAAATAGAATGGCGGTATGGGGTATTACAAATGAGCCTAGCCGCCGAGTTCTGTACTAACTGTAAGCGGTTGATGAGATATGCAGGAGCCCCCATAAACAGACTATTCGAGTAGTCCAGATGGGAAGTTATTAGAGCATGGACTACTGTTTTTCGGGACTCAAGAGGCAAGAAAGGAATGATTTTTTTAATCATTCTGAGTTTTCCGAAGCAGGAGGATACTACTTTATTGATATGAGTTTTACAAGAAAGTGCTGTATCGAAGTGAAAACCCAAGTTGCGGGCAGCGTGAACTGGCGTAGGTGGAGGATTCAATTCAGAGGGCCACCAGGTGTTTGGAGGAATGGCAGCTTTTTGATTGAAAAAGAGGACCTCCGTTTTGTCTGCGTTTAGCTTTAGGTTATTAGTAGACATCCAGGAGGCAATGTTAACTAGGCATTGGCGAAAATTAGCAAAAGAGCTGTCAGAGTGGTCCTTAAATGAGAACACAAGCTGCGTGTCATCGGCGTAAAAGATCACTCTGACGCCCCAAGATTCGATCAGCTTTGCCAATGGCCTAAGATACACATTGAATAAAAGGGGGCTCAGGGCAGATCCTTGCGGCACCCCCCAAAGTAGTGGTTTCTGCATGGAAACAAAGGACCCTAGGGCAACCTGTTGGAATCTGCCCTACAAAAATGATTTCACCCAAGTCAAAGGGGTACCTCCTATGCCCACTTCCCGAAGACGATCAAGCAAAATGGCATGAGAGATGGTATCGAATGCTGCGGATAGGTCGAGGAGAACCAGCATGGCCTCCTCTCCTCTATCCACACATTCGCGAATTGATTCCGTTGCTTCAAGTAGGGCTGACTCAGTACTAAAATTTGGCCTGAATCCAGACTGGGTATCATAGAGCAGATTGTTTGTTTCTAGATATTCAGAAAGTTGCTCATGTACCGCCTTCTCTAGTACTTTTGCTGGTTTAGGGAGAAGTGAGATGGGTCGGTAATTGCCGAAACATGAAGGGTCAGCACCCGCTTTTTTTAGGATAGGTAACAGCATCGCGTATTTCCACGAGGAGGGAAAAATGCCTGATTGCAGGGAAGAATTCCAAATGACTAGCAAAGATTTAATTATAAGCGGGGCAATTTCAATGTTAATTCATAACCCGTCAGTCTTGCTATGGTCAAGTGTTGTGTTTGGGTCAGGTTCAAGAGAACCTCTACTGCATGTGGTACTTGTACTGTCAATTGATGTCCTAACACTATGGCATCGCTTTGTCGGATTGCTAAAGCTGTTGCTGCGACTGATTTCAGGCACGCAGGAAGAGCCTGAGCTACGGGATCTAATGTACTGGAAAAATAAGCACATGGCTTATGTGATCCTGCTTGTTCCTGCGTGAGTACTGACAAAGCAGTACCTTCTCGTTCTGTAACAAAAAGTGTAAAACGTTTGCTGTAACATGGTGTTGCGAAAACAGGTGCTTGACATAAAGCTTTCTTTAAGCTTTCAAAAGCTTGCGTATGTTCCTGAGTCCAAGGGAGGACAGTTGATGTCGCTGCCTCCTGTGTTGTCAACTGAATGAGTGGTTTTGCTAGAAATGCATATTGAGGGATCCACTGCCTACAGTACGAAGTGAGGCCTATGAATGCCCGTACCTCCTTTCGTGTCTTGGGTATCGGCATGTTAACAATTAACTGGATACGGTCGGGTGTAAGCTGTCTTCCCCCCTTGGACAGCAAGTGCCCAAGGTACACAACTTGCTGGACACAGAATTGCAGCTTTGAAGGGGACACCTTGTGCCCCTTGTCGGCTAGGAAATGTAAAACCGTCAGTGATGCTTTTTCACATTCAGGTTCGTTTCGGGCGGTGATCTGCAAATCATCGATGTATTGAAGCAAGGCAGTGTTAGCTGGCATGTGGATGCTGTCAAGTTCTCTTTTCAGTGCTTGGCTATAGATGCTGGGGCTTTCTGTGAATCCTTGAGGTGCGCGTGTGAATTTAAAACTTCGTCCATTTAAACTAAATCCGAACAAATATTGGCTTTCCGGATCAATTGGGACACTAAAGAAAGCGTTCTTGAGATCAATTACAGTAAAGAACGTTGCTTCTGAATCTATGGCTGTTAGCAATGAAGAGATATCTGGGACCACAGGGTATTGTGGTACAATGCATTTATTTAATTCTCGCAGATCAATAACCAATCGATATACTGGTGGTGCCTTTGGATCAGTTCGTTTAAGAATCGGAATTATCGGGGAATTACATATATTGGAGTCCGTTTCTGCAACCACTCCTTGTGCAAAGAGCTCGTCAATGATTTGCAGTAAAGCCACAACAGCATCTGGCGGTAACTTGTATTGTCGTATTCGTGGTAATAGTACTCCTGTTTTGAGTGTAACTCGATATGGTGTAATGTGCATACAACCTACATCAGTGGGGCCTTGTGCCCATAAATGTGTAGGTAGATTCTGTAACCGATGATCCATGTCTCTAGACACATAGTGACCTTTAAAGTCACGCAAAAATAGTCGTACTCCTTCCGGAGAACAACATATTACAGCTCCTAGAGCTTTCAATGTTTTTATACCTAACAAGTTTTCTGGGCATGATTTTGTGAGCAATAGATCTGTAGTCCGTGTTAATGGACCGACCGATAATGCAAGCGGTTGCGATACTTCATTAATAGTGGGCTTTCCTGAAAAACCAAGGGAAATATTTTGTGAGCCTGAGAGGGGTACCCCTGGGACTTCGCTGTGACGGATAGTGGTTCTGCTTGCCCCTGTATCGAGTAGAAACTTTCTGTCTTTCCCTAATACTTGACTCTGTACGTAAGGACCTTCTTGATCTACGGGGACCTCAATAAGGGGTGGGCCAACTTCCCTCTCTAGGCTATTTCATGTGTAGCGCTGATACTCTGGATAGTCATTTTGTGCATACTGGTACATCTGTTGTGTCGTGTTTTGTGTTGCAGCAATAGGCTGGGGCTGTTGTTGTGGTTGTTGTTGTGGTTGTGGTGCGTTCTGTTGTGGAACTGGCATAGGCTGTGTATTCTGAGGTACTTGTTGTTGGATCTGATCCTGTCTAGGCGGACGTGGTCTCTCCTTAGTTCTACCCGTAGAGATATTATGTTTTAGAACTGCGCAATCGTGTATATAATGACCTGGCTGTTTACAATAGTTGCATGTTCCTCTATCAGGATCTACTGAATCATTGGACTGTGTTGTACCCCTTTTATGACCATCAGCTGGAACTGACTGCGCAACAAGCATTTTCATTTTCGTGTCCTTCATACGTCTTTGTTCATTTTCTTGTTCTTCTCTAATTCTATTGTGATGATATTGTAACATTTGTAACATCTGTGACGGTGTGTTACCTTGCCAGGTACTCTCGAATTTTAGTACTCTACCTTTAACTTGGGGCAGGGAATTCTCAACTAATTTTGTCACAAACAGATGTGGATACGACTCACTACTTGCTTTTATGCCACTATTAATACCAAAACATTTTTCAAATCGGGAATAGAAATCACTAGTGTCTTCATCTTGTTTTTGTTTACAGGCTGAAATTGCACCCCAGTCTTCCTTTTTTGTAGTTAATAAACGTGGTAGTACCTGCACTAATAATCCTGGTAATGCTGTAGTCTTTTCCCCAAGCCCTGAACCTGCAGCTCGGGCTTTTTCTTCGTTTTCTAATGCTGTCCACTCTATCTTTTGGTCTCCCACCTCCCATTCCTTTTCTTTGAGTTTCTCGTAAATACCGGCAGGCAATAAAACTTTTAATATTTTCATAATGTCCGGATAAGTATACTCTCCCATGAGTAACATGTCTTTTATCTCACGGTGGAAACCTGCTGGGTCTTTGTCATGGCTAGGTACTACTTTCTTCATTTCTAATAATTCAATTTTAGTTATGGGCGTGTACACAAACACGCGTTTAAAAGTATTGTCTTCGCCTCTGATTGGGTGCACTTCGCGTAAGGGATTCTGTCTGTCTATGTGATACGTTTTTCTTTCCAACTTGGGGGGAACTGAAACATGTTCTGGGCATACGAAGACAGTGTACTGGTGTCGATGTTCTAGAATTTCTTTAATTAAATCAGTACCCGAACCTCTCCATGTATTCGTGAGTAGTTCTATCAATATATCAGGTAGGGGACCAGGATCGGAACGTTGGCTTCTATACAATATAACGAGGTGCTGTATCATGTATATACCAGCTAAACGCTGTTCTTCTGGGGTAAGATTCAAAAACGTGTGTGCTAACGCATCATCACTGTATTTCTCAGAACTGTCCGCCCATTGTACTGCTGACCTGGCTAATTCTTGTTCATCCATAGAATCGAGCATATGATACCCCCTTCGGTCTCGGAGTAATTTATCAGCAGCCTGGAATAAGTGTTCAGGGGACTTCGCATTTAGCATAGGGGCTTGAAAATGTCTGTTACATTCTGGACGTATCGGACGTATCGGGTCATTAAAGTATCTGGTATTGTTACAAGGTCTTCCCCTACCTACATAAGCAATCGTTTCTAATTGTCCTGTGGGCATTTCTGATTCTTCCTCCTCCTCTCCCTCTGATTCAGTTTTGTCTGCCTCCGATCTGGCTTTATGTGTTCGTTCTACTTCCTTGCGGATCTTTCGGCACATAGCTACTATACATGTCTGTTTATCGTGTTTTCCCTCTGATATATTCTGACCCCATCTGGTAAGGACTTGCATTTCATCCTGATCTACCTCGGACCTATCTCTGTCTCTGATCAAGCAGTTTATGAAGAAGCGTAACAATAGTCTCTGTACATCCACTTTCTGGTATTCCATGGCTTCGTCAATACTTTCAGGGCCTTGCCCTGTTTGGACAAAGCGATATATATTGTCTAAATGTTTAATCATTCCTGGTAATGTCGTTAAATACGTTGAAGCTCGTCGTATACGTAGTGATGATAGCAGCATTCTGTCATTTTTACCGGGCACTGGATCATATCTACAATCTATAAGATGTTCCTTAAACATGTCGGACGTTGCTATTTGTGGTGTACGTTGGTTTGCTAAATCTCTAAGAGACGATTTACTTCGTAATGGTGGTGTGGCAAAAATTGCTGCCGCACCTCCTGTCGCACCTTCTGAGGTGCTAGGCATAAAAGGATTTGTGGGATGTAAGGTAGAAACTGCGGATGCAGGAACAGTTGGATTGTGCGGAGGAGTTTGTAGTTGCGGAGTTGGGGGCGGATGATCTCGGCGTTGAGCACCATCGACAGGTGGTGTGTGTGGTGGAACATTAACATATTCGGGAGCTACATCGTCTAAATAGGAGGAAAGGAAAATATCCTTTGCGGTCTTGGGATGTGCTTTAATCGGGAGTAATGGGGGCGGCAAATCTTTCGGTATTTCCGGGGTGGCCTTAGGTAAACCTTGGGCCAAGAGAGGATACATACCATTCATAAGAGTGTTTCGTTGCCTGTCTACTTGTTCTGTTTTTACTCGGGTACCTTCCTCAATTAATATATTTTCTCGAGCTTTATTTGGGTTCTCCCTACTTTTCTCTTCCAGTCTGAGCGCTTTCTCTGTGCGCCTATGCGATTCTTTACGCCATAGTTCAATGGCATCTTTCTGTGACTGTCTGGCTTTCTTTTTCCATAATTCTTCTTCTACTCTCATGATGCAATCTGCATCCCATGTCCCAGCTGCGGGCCATCTCTGACTTTCTGCTAGATCCTTGGTGTAGTCCACCCATAAGTCAAGATATAACACGGCATCTAAGCCATATTTATGATACATAAAATACCCTGGAGTATCCCTAGGTGGAATGGGAACAGCTTCTTCGAGTACTCCTTTTCTAGTTTTGATCTGTCTTAATTTTGAAAAGAACGGCATTTTTAAACCTTGCTACTTGATTCTTACTTGAACTGGACTTGAACACAATTAATACGGAAAAACACAATAATGAACACTCATTCATACCACAATTTTTGAACACAGTAAAACATTTAACATTTAACATTTAACGAACAATGATAATTAAGAGAAAACTAACTACTGACATAATACTAATACTAGATAATACTAGATTATATATACATGAACATACTGGATATACTGCTAAACAGTACAGATACACTGCTAAAACAGTGCAGACCGGATTTGTGTACCCAAACCCGTCAGGACCGGCACAAACCAATGTGCACGTCTAACTGCCTCCCCAGCAATGGTACTCACCGGGTAGCACGGAACGGAAGGCCTCGGAACTGAACTGAACTGGACCGGACTGGACTCGACTCGACTCGGAACTTCGGAACCTGGTGGGCCTCTGTATACCTCGGATCTTGCTCTCTCAGCTAGGCTCTGGTCGGGATACTTCGCACTTCTCACCGCCTCGTCTGGGTGTTGATTGCAGCCTCAGTCACCCCCGCTTGGCCGGAGGGAGATACAGGAAATCCTGCGGGTACGCGTTTTTGTCCGTTCAGCTGTGGCAGGGGACCGGGCCTGCAACGCACCTCCGGCGCGTGAGATGAGAAAGTGTCCCTATTCGGGCGCCAATTTATGTGGTAAATATTCAAATTACCTGTACTATTTTTATGCGGTAAAGTCTAGTAAGAATAACTCAGTCAAAATAAGAGGCAGAATCCGTGGTATTAGAGGTTCTGAAAAGGGCTTTATTCCTTACAAAGGAATCATAGTTCGAACTAGGCAATCTTATTCCATCACCACGAAGGTTCAGGAAGGGATAGGCAATACATTATTGACAAGTAAATATATATATACGAAAAGCATTGCATTAAGACAGATGCAGGAGGCGTAACAGCTGATAATACAGATAAGAATACACATACGTAATGAAAATAGGCGTAAATACAGGCGTATACTAGAAACGTCATTTAAAATGATGTCACAAGTAGGTGGATCCATAAGAGAATCCTGCAGTGTCAGCAGAAATATTTGGCAGAGATGCGCGCGCAGCCGCATGACGTGTGATTGACGTTCAACTAGAGGGTGAAGGGGAATTGACATTTAGCTCTACATGTGGAGACAGAAGTCTGGGGGGTCAGGTCAACCTAATCCCAAATCGTATCTAATATCTTTGTTTAAGGAACTGTGTTATCCAGAAGGAAAGGTTTCTCGGACGGAATCTGTTCTATACTGACTGTTAGTGCATGTACAAGCGTCTATGTGTCTACATGAGATGCGAGGGGGCAGGAATCTTCCATGGCAACAGGGGCTATGAATTACTTGCATAAAGACAGTGGGGCCAAGCTCTTTGCTCGGTAGCTGGAAGGATGTTTACCTAAACTACTAGACAGGAATGCATTGGATGAGGAGCGGAGCAGATAACTTGAAGGCTGAATACAGTTTTTGGCAGGCAACAGGCCGCGTCAGGCACCGTTAGCCGCGCAGGGAGTAGGACAAAGTTCGTGGATACGGATGCAGGTCCAGGCTGGAGCATTTCAGAGGCAGAAGCAGGAAATGGCTTGATGACAGAATTCAGGGCCTACTCGCCTGAACTGTAAAACTAGAAAAGTGAACCATATAAAGTCGGTGGCCAATCATACTTAGGAATGGAATATTTGACCCATTCATGGTGGATCTGAAAGAGGACATGTTGACGTTGGCCGCACATGTATTTGCGTCTTCATAGCTGGAACTGGAGGGAACATACATGTACTTGTAGCATGTACATGGAGTCGTTGGGGTCTAAGATAGGGGACACAATTGACCATAAAAATTCATATTTCCTCAGGAGGCTGGCTGAAGCTTAGCTTTGCGATGAAGTGCCATTTTGAAAATGAGTATGAAAGTCCACAGAGTGAGACCTGCTTGATATGTCAGTGAGAGACTGATGACCTCCTCAAAGAAGATGGAATAAGGCAAAGCTTCTGCTGATCCATATGGACTGCGTTGGGCAGCTCTGGTATTGTGGGGTGGCCTTTGTGGTGGTGGGTGGTGAAAGAATTTGGGGGTGACTGGTGTATAATCCTCCCTCATAGCAAACACAAGGAGATGATGGATGGACGCTGAAACATTTCAGACACTCATCCCCAGTCACAGTTCTGGGGTTAATCCATCATCATTCTTTAGCTCACTTCGCCACAACAGTTCAGACGCACCCATATGCAAATCAGTCTTGACCCTGTTCCTCATTGAAACAGTCCAGGCCAAACTGCCAAACCAGGATTTTTCTGGAATGAAAACAAGCATCATGGGACTGGTTTTGGGGTTTCACTCCTCTTCAGCCAGGCTAGCTTGAATCCAGTGCCAAAGTGAGCAAGGGACCCACGTCTGGGCATGCCCTGCCAACTTAGGGTGAACAAAGCAAACACAAGAAGATGATGGACGGAGTGCTGAAACGTTTCAGACACTCACCCCAGTCACAGAGCTGGGTTGAATCTATCATCATTCTTTAGTTCATTTCGTCACACCAGTTCAGACCCAGCCATATGCAAATCAGTCTTGACCCTGTTCTTCATGATAACAGTCCAGACTGAACTGCCAAGCCAGTTCTTCCCTGGACCGGAAACAAACATCCTGGGACAAGTTTCAGGGCTTCAACCCTCATCAGCCAGGCTAGCTTAAAACCAGTGTCAAAGTGAGTAAGGGACCCACGTCTGGGCATACCCTGCCAACTTAGGGCGAACAAAGCAAACACAAGGAGATGATGGACGGAGAGTGGAAACTTTTCAGACACGCACTCCCAGGCACAGATCTGGGTTTAATCCATCATCACTCTTTAGCTAATTTCGCCACCCCAGTTCAGACCCAGCCATATGCAAATCAGTCTTGACCCTGTTCTTCATGATAACAGTCCAGACTGAACTGCCAAGCCAGTTCTTCCCTGAACCGGAAACAAACATCCTGGGACAAGTTTCAGGGCTTCAACCCTCATCAGCCAGGCTAGCTTAAAACCAGTGGCAAAGTGAGTAAGGGACCCACGTCTGGGCATACACTGCCAACTTAGGGCGAACAAAGCAAACACAAGAAGATGATGGACGGAGAGTGGAAACTTTTCAGACACTCACTCCCAGGCACAGATCTGGGTTTAATCCATCATCACTCTTTAGCTAATTTCGCCACCCCAGTTCAGACCCAGCCATATGCAAATCAGCCTTGACCCTGTTCCTCATAGGAACAGTCCAGCCCAAACTGTCGAAGCAGGTGTTCCCTGGACCGTAAACAAGCATCCTGGGACTGGATTAGGGGTTTTGTTAAATGGTAGCGGCAGTTTCAGTCGATAACCCTTCAAGTATTGCCTGGCGGTAATCGCCTCTCATACCATTCGATAATTTACCAATGAAAGAGGCAGGCGCCGGAGACTGGAAGGCAGGAAACAAAGTTTTATTCCGTCGGAGCAGAACACATCAGATCAGACAGCAAGGTATCGTCACGAGGTGCTCTAACTGCATCTCTGAGGCCTGGCCTCTTATACACAGGTTTATGACTTTATTGCAGGTTTTATTGTACATGGCACATTCTTGAGATTACTTTGATGTATAAAAGAACGTCTTCGGAATCCCCACTTCGAACTCGTTCCCACACATATCTACAGTGGAAGTCCCCACCCCATCTACAGTAGGAGATGGCTATCACGCAGCTGGACATTCCGCCAATCCCCGGGGGTGTGTGCAACCGGCCGGGTCTCAGGGGTTAGGGGCTTTGATCCACTGTATCCCTTTGATGTGGGGTGTTTCCCTTACAGTAGGGGCAATAAACTGCATCCGCAGGGCTAGGTGATGGCCTGGGATCAGTTCGGACAATGGGGCGCAGAGGAAGGGGGTTATCAAAGAGATGCGTGACCATATGTGGGATGTCGGTCAGGCATAGGATGTGGTTCCATGGCAGGGTCGCGCAGAAGGAGAGGGTTTATGGCCCGTGTATGAGAGAGCGGGGGTGGCCGGCGCGCGGGGAATGCTCGCAGCGCCAGGGGAACACGTTGGCGATCGAGAATGAGCGGGGAGAGAGTGGGGTGTCTAAAATGGCGGCCGTGCGTTCGCTGTGCGTGGCGCTGGGGAGAGGCAAGATGGCGCAGATAATGTTCAGTTACAAGCTAAATTTCCACAGTCCTCCCTTTTAACATATCTCGCCAGCTTGCCTGGCCGACGTTTACCTTCGTTAACCTTCAGCTATAATATCGCTAATGTTTTTTCGTACATTCCTTAAAGATACAGAGTTTTTAGGGCAGGCAGGAGTAATCTGACACATTTGTACATAGTTACATACAGGTGATAAAGTAGGCGAGGAGGTAGTACATACAAAGTTACATCAGCTGCGCCGCATGTCAGGCCCATGGGTAGGAAGAGGTGAGCTTGTTTGAGCACAAATAGGATACTGTAAAGCAAAAAAATGTTTCTGGCAAAGCAAGGGATATTCCGTACATTACATATGGCCCAGACTTCGTGTGGATCAAAAAGATAGTCAGTATAGTCGTGTGGATGGCTGGTGTTGGATGAATGTCATTATACAAAGTTAGATTTTCTAGACTTCTCAGTGTGCAGTCGGAAGTGACTGATGCAACATCATGAAAACTCGATAGGAAGTGTCCTATTACGAAGAGCCATCACTGGTAAGCTCTTATTGTTGTTTTTCTTTCGTTGGCACTGTTGAGCACCGGCGGTGGAGCTAAGGTCCAGCTCAAATCCAATCTCTCACGTGGCAGGGTGTGACCATTCGCTGTTCTCTGATCACAGTCCTGTTCCTTAACACAGTTCATCATAGGTACTTTGAGACAGGGTACCTGCTTTTTGTTCTTCTGTAGTTAAGTCAAATTCATAATCCATATAAAAGGGGGAGAAGGAGAGAGAAGGGTGTGACGTGCTTCGGGATGCCGAGGGAAGAGGGGGTGGAGTGGGATCGGATCAAAATGCGGACCAAGGAGAGCAGAATCTTCCAGCACTGGGCCCATCAATCGGGCCCGATGGGTTGGGACTTCAGGCACGCTGGTCAGTGAGCAGGGGGCCTTGATATAGCCCTTCGTTCTATCACTTATCATCCTGATATTGGTGCCTCGTCTCACGCCCTTTTTGCTTCGATGCTTCCCCCTTGGTCGATGCCATAGATGTTCCATGGTCCGCAGCCAGGCTGTGCGTCACGTCCGACCCCTCTCTTCCGATGGCCGCAGGTTATCTTTGAATGGGTACAAGAAACAAAAATCTTAGAGAGTTGGCAGGGAAGACATTTACATACTTCATCCTCTCTCCCAACCACCGAGTAGTTGCGGAAATGCTTTTATCGGTTGCCGTATGATTGGTGTCTATTGACTCTGATGTTTGTGTGCGTGTTACCAATCTATTAATCATTGCTGTGGTGCAGGTTTCTGTGGGTGTCCCTGTCCATCGTCTGGCCTTCTAGGTGCCGGTTCCTGCGTCCTACAATCGTTGCAGGAAGCCTGACATCTGTCAACCTTCTGGTCTATTAAAAATTCGAACCGGCTTCTCCGGTAGATGCTCGTTCATTTCAACACAAGTTTTGTTAATACACATTTTCCTCCGAGGACTGCTAAGTTTATGGAAGAGTGCGAGGTGCTACTGTCATGGGTTCACGAGTATCCTATTTCGGGGAGGAACATAAGCTAAACATTATTCTTGCTGGAGATAATAGGTAACCCTTATCAGTTTAGGCGATGTATTATTTTTAGAGAATAAGGTCATCAGCTGTTTCGTTCGAAATACTCTGAGACGGCTAGTATAGGGCTGGGGTTATTTTGGGAGAACGGGGTGCTTTAGACATTCTATTTCGGGGTAATTGGGCGGGGGCAATTCTGGGCGGTGGAGGTGGTGTTGTTGAAGCTCTAAAGACAAAAACCACTGACATATAGTCCCCGTGATGAGGGCCAGATTGGGAGACATCAGTCGTCTTACCTGTCCTTTCTTTTCTTTTTTTTTCCAATTAAGCTCAACATTTGCAGAAAGGAGAGGTAGTAACGTGGTGAAGTATGGTCGTTTTGTTTCTGTCAATTTGTTCGAACACCATTGTGTTTTTTAGGCCAATTATACACTTACCGAAGAGGTATGTGTCATTAATTTATTTCAAAAAGAAAGAGGGCAAGAAAGCTTTTTAGTGAGGGAGGGAGTGAGAGAGAGAGAGAGAGAGAGAGAGAGAGAGAGAGAGAGAGAGAGAGAGAGAGAGAGAGAGAAAGAGAAAGCCGTGTGCATCAAGTAGGCTATTAGGCATATGTACGACACAAAACGAGAGAGAGAGAGACATGGGTACGAAAATAGGCCACTTGGTGCACACACAACATGGAGTGGCATGGGTCTGTTCTATGTAAGAAAACACAAGCGGGGAAAAGACATAAATTCGGTGATCACGTACATACAAATACCGGATAGGGTGTGACAGTACATGCATCAAGCGCAGAAACTTAAGACGGAGACTCAGGGCTACGCTGAGTATGGGGACCTCTCCTTTCCTGTCCTCTTTCCTAAGCATGCTGCGTATTTTCAGTATTTTTGTAGTTTATCTTGGGGGGGGGGGGTGTTGGACCTTTTACTCTCCTCCCTTTGATCGATGGACGAGCACTTCAATCATACGGTGACGCTCTCTTCAAGTGACCCAAGCATGAAATGCATACACAGTCATACCGTATAATCGTAGCACACACGCACAGTCATATCATACAGTTTTTCATGTTCCCAATGGTGGTCTGCACTTTACGCACTACCCCACAACATTTGTCTATGTTTTTCCTGATATCGAACACGGTGCGGTCCATGTCCACTCCATTCTTCAGTCGGAACTTCGTCGTGACCTATAGAGGGGAGAAAAGAGGGGAGGGGACGTGCAGTATTCAAAGTACCTTAGCGCGCGTAGACACGAAAAAGTTCTACTTACCACGTACCAGGCTAGCCGCAGGAGTGGGTAATACCACAGACCTCTTATTCTTTTTGTCCGAGACGAAGATGCTCTAAGTTATTCATTTCCTAAATTCGGGTTCCCTTGTCATACATGCATTTCTCAATCGGTCGTGTATTAAGGTGCAAGATACCATACCTTGCGTTCGGCATATATCTTAAGCTATGGTTGACCATTGTTTGACAACTCTTGGAAAAAGGTAGGTGTGATGGGTACAAATTCCGTCAATCAAAAAGATTCAGGCAAATGGGGACTGCATTATCTGTTTTCTATTGCTTGGGAGTAACAATCATTTATTCAAAAGAAGAAATCTTTATCAACCTATGTGATTAGTCATGACACTGATTCCGTAATTCTTTCAAGAGACCCTTTATTTAAAACAATGTCAGTATTCAAGATACGGGCCTACAGCCGTTCAGGCCGGCCACGGCGTGAGAGGCGTTGAGTATCATGAGCAACACTATTTTAGCATCTAAGAATAAGAACGCTAAATAAAAATGGGTAGGTCAGTAATCAGTAAGATTGTACGTACGTTCGGTCAGTACCCTTCCCGTCCCTCTGCTCATCATGTGTGGAAATATCACATACATATCCTTTTGACACAAATGTCACGTGACTGGAATGCCACAAGGAGTTGTAGGCCTCTCCTACATCGGCGCCATTCTGGGGCGGGGTTGGGCCAGTATACAGTCTAAGTCTTTCCATGAATTAGCCGTTGGACCAGAATTCCTTTCGGTAGTTCGAGAACTTTCGTTAGCGTCAACTTGCGTCAGCATGGCGCCACCGCGATCCTGTAGCAATGTCGTGGCCCGTTCTTGGGGCGGGGCAGCAGGCGGGTTCTTCCGCCGACGTCTTGAATCAGTCTTTCTAACTGCACCAAGCGGAGGCAAGGTGGCTGCTGTCCGGTGCAAAGGACGATGGCGGCGGTTTGTCCTTACCGGAAGTCCGCGGGAGTCGAGTGCCAATGACTCCCGCAGACCCTGCAAAGCTGAGGGGGCGTCTTGTCAAGGGTGGGGCCCACGCCCGAGCAGACAAGCTTTCGAGTCCAGAATCGCCTCACGGTGGGCTAGGCCTGGATCCGGAGAACCGACCGCCGGAGTCCAAAGGCAGCAGCAGTAGCAGCTCTTCGGTACAGCCACCGGGTGGGTCCAGTAGCAGCGACAGCAGAAGTTCGGATGGTATCGCCACCGGGGTGATTCCAGTAGCAGCAACGACAGCAGTTTGGATGGTATCGCCACCGGGGTGGGTCCCCGATTACTTGGCTGCGGGGGCCCACTCCTCGCGTCGGGCGCTAGTGGCGATCCTGGTGAACCCGTGCTTGGGCGGTTGTCCGGTGGTCGCGTGCAGCGCCAGGGTGCAGCTCAGTTGGCCGGCGAATTAATACGGTTGGGGTGCCCTCATCTGCTGGTGAGCCTCCACCTGGGGAGGTGGGGGAGGCCTGTTCGCGGCGCTTCCCCCGGCCAGGGCACCCCTTCGTTACTGAAGGAAGAAGAGAATGGGAAGATCCGACGGTTGGGGTGCCCTCGTCTGCTGGCGAGCCTCCACCTGGGGAGGTGGGGGAGGCCTGTCCACGGCGCTTCCCCCGGCCAGGGCACCCCTTCGTTATTGAAGAAAGAAGAAAAGAATGGGAAGATCCGCCCAGCGTGGCAGACTCCATCTTGACGCTGTCAGAGCTTTGGCGCTTCGTATAGCCTCCGGCCTATTCGCACAATCGTCCGCCACTGATGTCGATGGATTTGGCATGGTTTTTATAGCCCAGAGCTGACTAAAAGGACCGCCCAAAACAGGCCAATGTTGCAATTTCGTGGAAGGAGAGGCGAGGACGGTGTCACGTGGACGTTAAGGCTTTGAGATGGAGGTTGCAGCAGACTGTCATGTAAATAGTTGTTTAAAAACGTGTTTTAACCTGTTTACCCTGTTGGTGTGTTTGTTATATCTATAAGTTATTAAAATGTTATAACTATACTACTTCGTTGGAGTGTTTGTACATATTTGCAATCTGGCGACGATGGTGGGTGTCAGCAGGCTTCCGTTTGTGCAGGATTTTGACATGCTTATTGGGCGGGGTGGGCAGTGGGGCAGACATGTTTAGGTAGCGAGAGTAATGGAGTCGGGCTACCTCGTGGCCGTCTCGACCGTGAGCTTGGCTCCTTCCCTTGGTTTCATATATCCCACAAAGGGCTATCTTCTAGCGTTACTTTAGTTTTGTAAGGTCAAAAAGGATCCCACCAGTGCCTTTACTATTTTGTCGATTCCTGCTCGTTCATCCTTCGTTAGTCGATTCATTCTGGTGGAATCTTTCTTTCTTATCTCAGGGTCATCCAACGTCGTTGCCGACGTTGTGTTCAGTACAAGAGGCTCGGCCGGCGCGGAGGCCGTGAGGACCGAGGCCCCTGTACTGCTTTCGCTCGTGTTTGGGGGTTGTGGGTGTTGCACTATCGATTGGGAGGGTGCGTATGGAGGGGGCATGTAAATGATTGGGGGACCTAATAGTAATTCGTCATTCGTTCGTTGCTTAGAGGACAACTCAGGGTAGAGCATAGAGGGGGTCCTAACAGCGTACTGGCCTGAGGTTTCGGGCTCCTGTCTTAGTTTAGTTTCCCTTTTCTCCTTTATTTCTTCTTCTAACTTTCTAGCGGCAAGGTGAGCTGCCTTTCGTAATTCCTTTTCTGCCTTTACTTCTTCCCTCTTTTTCCGTTGCGTTGCTTCTTTGCGCCACATGCCGATACTGTCAAGCATAGTAGGCGTCATCTTATTGCTACGCAGAGCCATTTCTAGCACTTCTATCTTATGGTCGTCGAAGGATCCCATCAGTGGCCACTGACTCTCGGGGTCCTTCCTGGTATGTTTATGCCATAGCTTGCTATAAGCTACGGCGACTAGTCCATATTTAGTGCACGTGTCCTTATTAGGGGTGCCTTCCAGTGGAGCCGGATGGTCCACCTCTAATAAGCGGTCCGGGCAGAACCAACTACCAATCAGTGGGGAGAAGATAGGCATGACGGGTTTCAATGGGGACAAAAGTCAGCACTACCTATCTTTTCACTGCTTGCAAAGACTAGACAGAATATCTCTATTCCTTGTTATTTGTAAGCAGAGAATACCTCCAAAGAACCAATATCGAACAACTAGTGTTCGGACAATCAATCAATCAATCAATGGGGAGATAAAGATAGGCACGACGGGTTACAACGGGGACAAAAGTCTGCGTTACCTACCCTTCACTATTTGCAAAGACTAGACAGAATATTTCTATTCTACGTTATTTGCAAACAGAGAATATCTCAAAGAGCACTATTCTTCAAAACAATCAATGTTCGGACAATCAATCAGTGGGGAGATAAAGATAGGCACGACGGGTTTCAATGGGGACAAAAGTCTGCGTTACCTACCCTTCACTATCTGCAAAGGGAGAGAGAGAGAGTATTTCTACTCCTCCCCGTTTGTAGACAGCGAATATCTCAAAGAGAACAATCAATGAGCAATACTAGTATTTCAAAACTTCAAACAATCAATCAATTATTTCGCAATTTGTTGTGTATCACGACCTTACCCGGACCGCGTGGACCGTTTCTCGTCTTCCGCCTCCAGCGCCCGATCGTCCTCTACTCTCCGTTATTGCTGCGGCACTCCTGATGGTTCCCAGTCAGGACCGTAGATCACTCGAGAGAGGTCTGCTCGGAACCAGTGAAGTTCGGATGATCGGCTGCCAGACGAGGGTCTATTGGGCAGGAGCTCTCCCGATCGTTGCAGTCGTTCACTCTGTCGTCAGGACCTCTCCCACTGGATCCACGTGTCTCTGATGGGCCCCACGCTTGGGACGCCAATTGTTAAATGGTAGCGGCAGTTTCAGTCGATAACCCTTCAAGTATTGCCCGGCGGTAATCGCCTCTCATACCATTCGATAATTTACCAATGAAAGAGGCAGGCGCCGGAGACTGGAAGGCAGGAAACAAAGTTTTATTCCGTCGGAGCAGAACACATCAGATCAGACAGCAAGGTATCGTCACGAGGTGCTCTAACTGCATCTCTGAGGCCTGGCCTCTTATACACAGGTTTATGACTTTATTGCAGGTTTTATTGTACATGGCACATTCTTGAGATTACTTTGATGTATAAAAGAACGTCTTCGGAATCCCCACTTCGAACTCGTTCCCACACATATCTACAGTGGAAGTCCCCACCCCATCTACAGTAGGAGATGGCTATCACGCAGCTGGACATTCCGCCAATTCCCGGGGGTGTGTGCAACCGGCCGGGTCTCAGGGGTTAGGGGCTTTGATCCACTGTATCCCTTTGATGTGGGGTGTTTCCCTTACAGTAGGGGCAATAAACTGCATCCGCAGGGCTGGGTGATGGCCTGGGATCAGTTCGGACAATGGGGCGCAGAGGAAGGGGGTTATCAAAGAGATGCGTGACCATATATGGGATGTCGGTCAGGCGTAGGATGTGGTTCCATGGCAGGGTCGCGCAGAAGGAGAGGGTTTATGGCCCGTTTATGAGAGAGCGGGGGTGGCCGGCGCGCAGGGAATGCTCGCAGCGCCAGGGGAACGCGCTGGCGATCGAGAATGAGCGGGGAGAGAGTGGGGTGCCTAAAATGGCGGCCGTGCGTTCGCTGTGCGTGGCGCTGGGGAGAGGCAAGATGGCGCAGATAATGTTCAGTTACAAGCTAAATTTCCACAGTTTCACCCCTCATAAGCCAGGCTAGCTTGAATCCTGTGGCACAGTGAGCAAGGGATCAACGTGTGGGCATACCCTGCCAACTTAGGGTGCACAAAGTAATCACAAGGTGTTACCAAATTCCCAGTAAAATGAGGTAAAAAATGGTTGACTGACCAAGAGGGCTGTCCAAACAGCCATGAGCACTGAGGGAGTGCAAACCACTCCTCCCGCTGCTTTGGCCAGCCTCGCTCCACCACTGACTGCAATATGAAAAAAAAATGATAATGTTACGCTATTATCATTTTATTTTTCCTTGCGAGTAGTGGGGCTACCCTCCTCCGCCTTAGCGGAGGAACCTTTACTGAATTCTATGATCATTTTTACACTTCTGGTACTATTTCTAATGATGAAGGTATTAGATTTTTTCTGAACCAAATTCAGAGACATGTCATAGATCACTTAGATTTCTCTTCTTTTAAACAAAACATTTCTCTGGGAGAAATAGTTAAAGCAGGTAAAGCCCAGCCCCTGAATCAAATATCTTTACTAAAGAGATCTATTCTCACTTTTCCAATATTCTGTTCCCTGAACAATTTGAAACACTCAATTATTTAATGTCCATTGGCTCATTTCAAGATGCTATTATTTGTCTTATCCCAAAAGAAGGTAAATGCCCACTCTTTGTAAAAAAAAAATAGAGATCTATTTCTCTTGTAAATATTGATTACAAAATCTTTGCTAAAATACTGGCAAAAACATCTAGAACCTTTTATGTCTGTATTTATTGGTCCAATCCTGAAAAGCCTTTACCTCCTATTTTACAGGAAATTAGTTCTTTTTCTTAGGTGTCAGAATTCTGAGGTTATGTCCCTACACAAATTTAATACTAAATGTATGGTTGAATTGTAAGGTTCTTGCTGGGCTCCTTCTGAAATAAAATATTCAGGTATATTGTTTGCCAATTCGATTATAGACACTATACCAAGTGAAAGGAACTTTTTCTGAAATTACATTCTTTCATAACTAAATGGAATCTTTTATATCTCTCTTGGTAGCATAGATTAGATTCCATCAAAATGATGTTATCTCCCCTTATTATCCATATCATTTAAATTATACCAACTGATATTCTAACCTCCCTATTTAAGAAAATAGATTTACTTATTTCCCAATTTTATGGAATGATAAAAAAAGAATTATCTATAACTAAACCTACAAGAGAACTTCAGGTTGTAGCGATGACATTTACAGATTATTATTTATATAACAAAGCTTTCAGTTTTAGACAGCCTTCTTACTGACTATTAAATGATGACAGTAAATTTTCAACGTAATAGACTGATATTGAAAAATCATGTATCAATCCTTTTTCACTTAAAAAATGTCTTTCATTTTTCTCCAGACCTCTTAAATGTTCTCTTCCAGTTTTAAAATACACTTAGGAACTTCTCAATATTTGGGCCTGATTTAGACCTTGGCGGAATCAATCCTGCCATCGCTTTTTTGGCAGTCTTACTACCCGGCGACTTGGTTGTCCACCCACCCTAATTAGATGTTGGCGGTTGCATAGAGATCACGGTCCTGCTATCACCGCCGGGAAATCTCAACAACGGAATAGCCAAAAGCGGCTGTTGGTGGAAGAACTGCCAGTTTCTCTGCCAGGCCAGACACAGTGTGTCTTCCTGCCAACACAACTGTGGCGGGGAAACCCCCACACTTGAATTGGCAGAACAGAATGCATACAAGGCACAAACTCACCTTTAGTCACCTTCCCACTTCCTGTTCTTCCATGGACCCAATGCTACAAGTCCTACCTCTGCTGCTGCTGGCTGATCACAATGCAAATCAACGCCGTTGTCGCCAGAACCAAAGGTAACATCCCCCATTACCTGTTACCTGTTTTCACTTGGCTGTTCACATATGCTCTGGACTCATGCATTATGAAATTACTCACATAAGTTATAGCATACCAATGAGCAATGCATATGTCTCTAATGTTGATGTTTAAGAAATTTAATGTAACACACCTCTATAACCACTTTGTGTTCATAAACAAGGTGCCAGCAGACTTACAAAAAAAGGACACTTGCAAAAAAAAATATCAAATCAAAAATCTGAAAATCACCATACAGGTGTTTGGAGATAAAGTACGAAAAGGTTCATGTGAAAAGCATATGCATCACACATCATTGGGACACATTTAATGAAACCTCATTGCACTAGACAAGCTGTAACCCTCACCTCATAGATTACCTGGAAAATCAATGGCACTCCACATATTCATCCATGTAACACTTTCCCTTTTCTCGGGCAAGTCCAGTATTGTATGCAGTTTCATTTTGCTCATTATATTACAAGGTGAAATGCATATGTCTACATACTTATCAGTAATCAAGGTGAAACAGACCTGTAAGTACAATATCCTTAAAGAATGTCTCAACATCTATTTGTAGGTGCAAGTGTCCACTACTATGTTGAATGGCTACAGCTAATTTCAAATCACCATCACATACCATGTGAACCTGTGTTTGCACTTTACAAAGTAGACAATTAAAACGTATGTTGTAGTTCCTGCTATCATGCTAAGAAAAAGTAGGTACTACACATTTTACACTAAAACATTGCTAGAAATCTAACATTTGCAAAGGAAAAAATACTGGTACAAACCTTATTTGTCACAATGAGATGTCTCTCAAATAGTTTGTAACAAGGCAAATGCCAGTCCAAATGGTGTGCTGTGCACTCCAATTGAACTGCCAGGGGAACCTCACTGGGAAGGGTCTTCTAGTGGGCACAGCAGACACATCAAAGATGTTACTAGGGAGGGGAATGCAAGGGTTTGGTGTTGGGGGTGTCCTTGGGTTTAGGAAGGGGGTGATTTTGGGAGGGGGATCTTGGTTATGGGAGGGGGTTGTTTTGGAAGGGGTAGTTCTGCTCTTGAGATAGGGGCCTTCTCCTTTTTTAGGGCTACCTGTGGGATTAGTAGAGTGGGTACGGTCTTTTGAGGGGTGGTTTGGGATGTGGAAAGGATGGGTTGTGGTAGAAGGGGTAGGTGTGGGTTTGGAAGTAGTGTGTGTGGGTATGGGAGGCTCAGGGCAAGGGCAAACAGAAGACTCACTGGGAAATGGTAGGATGGTCGAGAGGGAGTTGGGGTTGGGAGTTAGAGGGAGTGGAAATGTCAGTTGTGCATGTGTATATTGATGATGCAGGTGTCTGTGGGTCTGGTGTATGTCATGAACGGTTGGGTGAGTTTTGATTTGTTGTTGTATTTTCTATAGGTGAGTGTGGGCATTTCAGTTTTTTGGCTGTGTGTGTTGTGGTGGTGCTGGGTGTAATGGTGAATGTGAATGTGGTGGTGGATGCGGTGTACGTGGGTGTGATGGTGGTGGATGTGTCTGTGGTGGTGGGTGCAGTGTATGTGGGTATGTTGGGCGGGTGGATTTGTCTGTGGTGGTGGGTCCAGTGTATGTGGTTGTACTGGTGTGGTGGATGTGTCTGTGATGGTGGGTTCAGTGTACATGGGTGTGTGGGGTGGTGGTTGTGTCTGT
This sequence comes from Triturus cristatus, assembly GCF_964204655.1. NCBI lineage: Eukaryota > Metazoa > Chordata > Amphibia > Caudata > Salamandridae > Triturus > Triturus cristatus. The sequence goes on from NC_140587.1 coordinate 750,064,383, forward strand.
AGCAGTGGGGGGCAGTAGCTTTGGTTATGCTGAGGGTTGGTGTAGCGGCTGTGGGTTTAGATGCATGGTGGTGGGTGCAGTGTGTGTGGGTGTGCTGCTTGTGTCTGTCTGAGTGTGTGCATGCAACGGTGTGAGTGTGATTGGGGCAGGCCTGGGAATAGGGTATTAGGATGGGGACATGGTGGGAGGTGGCCCACAAGGTTGGGATGGTTGGGTGGCTGCGGTCAGTGAGGAGGCTAGAGCTTGAAAAGACCTCTGTAGGCCAAACATAGCACTGTGAATGCCTTCCAAGTAGGCTACCATTTGACCCATTTCGCTGTCAAGCCCCTGGATGGCACTCAGTAGTGCAGTCTGGCCTACAGAGATATTACAGAGGATGAGATGCCTGGATCGAAGGAGATCCCAGGTCTTTTACCATGACTGGGTATGCCAACTGGGGAGGAGCAAGAGGGAGGGTGGATATAATACTCTGGGTGGTGGACAAGGATACAGAGGGAACTGGAGCAATAGGGTCCACCACCACCAAGGAGTGCTTGTAGGAGGAGGCCTCAGAAGAAGATGTAGAGACTTTGGTGCCTCCATTGCACTCTCCTTACCCTCAGGGCCACTCTGTTCCTCGGCGTCAGTACCAGAACTACTGTGACAAGGTAGTTCCCACCAATGTTGGCAACTCCTTCGCCAGCCCCGGATGATGCTGAAATGACATATACAATAGTGTTATTGGATCTGTGTGCACAAAACAGATCATGAACTTTTACCACAAAACAGTCACCAAATTTTATGATTTCACCTGCTTCAAGCCTCTCAAACTCTGGTTCTATATTAGCATAAACACATGCATGTAGGCAACATTTTTGGAAGACACTTGGGGTCAGATGTACGACCCTGACATTTCGCAACTTGTAAATTGCATCACTTTGTGATTTGCAATTTGCGACCTGCAAAATGCAATGTACAACAGTATCACAGACACTGTTAGCGATTCCAAATGTGGTTGCAAATTGCATGCCTCATCAATATTCAGGAGGCAAGCGCAATTTGCGACCCCATTGGGAATAGCTAGTGCTCCCAGGGATGGTGGCCTGCTGGGGTCAGCAGACCACCATGTCTGGGACTGCTTTAGAAATAGAGCAGTTTTTCTTTTTTTAAATGCAGCCCGTTTTCCTTAAAGAAAAATGGAATGCATTTGAAAAAGAAAAATGAAACTTTTCAGTTTCATTTTTTAAGGGCAAACAATGCCCCTAAATGCCCTTTGTCGCCTCTGCTGTTGCTTTGGCCATGGAGCCAATGGTGGCTAGTGCTCGCACGGGACAATATTTCCTGAGACTGGAGGTGGCCGGGCAGATCCACCACATCGCACTCTATGCGGATGATCTACTGCTGTTCCTGGCGGATGATCGTGACACACTTAGGGGAGCGAAGAACTTTCCCATGGTTTGGGGCAAGTAGCGGGCCTAAAAGTGAATTGGGCAAAATCATCTCTGTTCCTGGTCAGGGCGAATGTAGCTGTCCCCACTGCTTGGCCTATCTGGGCACCCAGATTTATCACTCTCCTGAAGATCTATTGAAGGGGAACGTAGGTAGGGCTTTACGGGGAGTTAAAAGCAACTTTGATTTTTTGGGGACTCTGCCCTTATCAGTCGTGGGTAGAGTGGCCTCCTAAAACTGGTAACGCTCCCTCTGCTGCTCTAATATTATGGATTTCTCCCGGTTTGGATCCCGACCCGAATGTTAACCTAACTGAAATCGCTGGTAACGGTGTTCATATGGGGACCCGGTAGACGGCCAGTAGCACTTAACACACTTATAAGACCTAGAATAGAAGGAGGGTTAGCAGTGCCTGACTTTAAACACTACTACATAGCTGCGCAATTACAATGGCTCATGAAATGGGTGGCGGATAAACTTAGGGGACCAGCGGAAAAGAGGGGCGAGGCTCCAGATTTGCGACTCCTGCTGCGAAAAATTCTGATACTTCCTTGTAGTGGAGGGGACCTCCCAATGGACCTCAGTGCAGTGCGTAAATGCTGCAATAGAAGTCTGTGGAGAGCCAAGATCAAATGTCCATATGCGCCAGACATCCCCTTGCTTATGTGTGAGGAACTCCCTCATGGCAGCGACTGGCGCAGGTTGAGTACATGGGCAGATCTGGGTATCTATAAAGTTGGGGACCTCTATGAGGAGGGCACGCTGATTCCATTCAATGACCTCAGGGAGAGTCACGTTATACTGGGGGTGACTTTTTATAACACACAGCCCTTACGACAGCTATGAGGAAACATTGGAGTGAGGGTCCGTCTGAGCCGGATACATTGATGGGATGCCAATACTTAGTTACTGTGGCGGCCACCTTTAAGGCAGTCACATGTCTGTACAGGCGACTCACATACACAACACTCCCCCCATTGACCAAAATCCATAGAGCATGGGAAGCAGACTTGGCAAGCTGGTGGAGAAGGCGTGGAAGAGTACTAGAAACACACGGTTTCAATTGATCAACTTCTATGTGCTACACAGAGCCTACCTTACCCCAGACAAGCTTAATAGCTATTTCAATATGCAAACTGCAGCCTGCCCACGATGCCACACAGTAAGAGCTGATGTTTCGCATATATTTTGGAGCTGCCCGAACATAGGGGACTTCTGGGAGGAGGTAACCTTAATATTGGCGGAAGTGACTGATAAGGACATCGGGAATATGCTGGAATACTGTCTGTTGCACTGGTTTCCCCATACTGCTAAAAACAAAGTGACGAGTAAGTTCCAAGACCTTGGGTTAGTTTTAGCTAAGAGAGACATTACCAGTCACTGGAAATCGAGAATTGGTCCTAGTCTCACTAGATGGAAAAAAGAGATCACTAAATGGGTAGAATGCGTAACTATTGTCAGACTGAGAATAGCTAAATGGACGGGAAGTGAGAAGTCGTTGGAGGTAGCTAGAGCGTGGGCAGCATTGCTTGAAACATTTAAAAATCCAAATGCTGCGGATGGGAATGATCAAGAGGACGGAGGCCAAGGTGGAGCTGACTGAGTTACTTGCACTGGGCCTACTTTGCGAGGTGACCCCATATAGGATACTCCCCCCGAACAGAGGGAAAGTCCATTGACCATGTGTTAATGGCCCTCAAAGTTGAAAATATGAGATCCGGCAGACAACTGAGCAGGTTTCCGAATGTAGAGAGACACGCCTGGGTGGGAGGGTAGGGTGGTGGGTATAGTCGGGGTACAGTTAAGATAACAGGACCGAGTCATCTGATTTATAATTTGCAGAGTCACATGTAATGTTAATAATGAGTAAATAATACATGTTCCAGAAGGGGGGATATGAAGTTGACCTGTGAGCACTTGATCCCCGTAAGAACATTAAGGGGAAACATATTCTCAACAATGTTGTGGACACGCTACCATGTGTAAATATCCTGCTACTGGGTAGTTGTACTGCGTAATTGAAAATGCAATAAAAATCTGTTTACAAAATAAAAATGAATTTTATACTGAAGTAGCATAGCAATGTATCACATACTATCTACATATCTATACTGTTGAAGGTAGTCTGAAACTAATCTTTGTGTAGATTGACAAATGACTGCTACAACATAATGATATGCATATCCCTTGAAGCATTTCTAATACACTTCAGTACAGAGCAAAAGCATCTTCACATTTGACTACTAAATATCTACAGTTATTTGAGCCTTGTGTCTTTTTTAAATGGTTTCACCAAATATGCTACCTTTCACTGTAGTCAAAACGTTGTAGCACATCACGCCAATCATTACATACAATGATTCATATATGATATCTACTTTAAAGATTGAAATGTGAATCACGACATGTAACATAGTTCATCTTTATGCATTTCAACATTTGCCTAATAAATCATGCATTTGGTCAGAATCTGAGTTTTCATGATACTCATACACATATGTGATGGAATATTCCTTCTTCCAAAATACCTTGAAGTTTCCCATTTTACTCCATTATTGATTGTTCATCTGGGCATGACAAATGGCATTGAGGAATGGTTTGGGGTATTTGGTACTCTGTCACCATTGTGTACACATTCCTGTCTGTGTTTCATCCAAAACTGTATGCCTATCTCAATTATTTGAGCAAAAGCAGACTGCCTTACACACAAACCTGTGAAGTAGTAAGACATCATGCAAATCTGTCACTGTTTAACATGTATGAAGCAGTATTTCTAATGCTGAACACATTTTGAGTATGTCTTGATATCAAGAGGTAGTCATCAATTCTGCAGTCACTGTCATGTTGGATCACATGCTCACTCTTGTTTGTTTAGAATCCCAACTCACCAACGTGACGGTTTGTACATCCACTGTATCACAAGTGCCTAGTATGCTCACCTGTAAAAGAACTAACATGACATCATGCACATCAGTGAAGGAGCATCACACCTGACACAATAAAGACCAGTTGCCTGTTTGTTACAACTGTCATTACATCAAACAACATGATGGATATGTGGAGTTCAGGCAGCCATGTGTCTGCTCAGAACAGTCCATTGTTTGTAGACAGGAATCAGGTGGGATCATTATCCAAAAACAATAGACAAAGCACATCATCATACACCTTATATAAAACTTACACCGTCAAGAACTCTTCTTGAGCATTGGACATGATGGCACACCCTGAATGTTGATGGCCACAATCCTAGCTGTAACAAAAAATGGGCAATGTAATGTATAACTCTAATAAGAACTTACCCCCTTGTTGCTGCTGTTGGACCCTCAACTGCCCCACAAGCTCCAGATAGGCCACCACAAAAATGTGGGGTATCAGGGAGGCCAGGGTGGGGCACACGCCGCTCACACGTTAAGAGGACTTCCCAAGCTGGACTTCGTCAATATTAGGGGACCAGCGTCTTAGGTCCTCCCACCTCTTGAGGCAATGGATGCTGCATCAGGCTATCTTGAATCCAGTGGCAAAGTGAGCAAGGGACCCACATCTGGGCATACCCTGCCAACTTAGGGCGCACAAAGCGATACTAAAGGGGATGATGGACAGAGCGTTTGAGTGTTCCCATGAGGCACAGGGTCAGACTGATTTGCATATGGCTATGTCTGAACTGGGGTGGTGGAGTGAGCTAAAGAATGATGATGGATTAAACCCAGATCAGTTGACTGGGGGTGTGTGTTTGATTTGCTCAAACGCTCCGTCCATCATCCCCTTTGGTATCGCTTTGTTCGCCCTAGTTGGCAGGGTATGCCCAGACGTGGGTCCCTTGCTCAGTTTGCCACTGGATTCAAGATAGCCTGGCTGATGAGTGTTATGAACCTGAATCCGGTCCCAGGATTCTTGTTGCCGGTCCAGGGAAGACATGGCTTGGCAGTTCGGGCTGGACTGTTCCCATGAGGCACATGGTCAGACTGATTTGCATATGGCCATGTCTGAACTGGGGTGGTGGAGTGACCTAAAGAGTGATGATGGATTAAACCCAGATCAGTTGACTGGGGGTGAGTGTTTGATTTGCTCAAATGCTCCGTCCATCATCCCCTTTGGTAAGATTGTGATTGTGGCGCAGTGAATAATGGCCACTGTGAATAAGGGGCCTGAAGTTTATACAAGACATTCTTTGAAATGTGAATCAATTGAAAAGAAGTGTTAGCTCAAGAAGTCAGAGAGCTCTCCCTTTCAACTGTTGTCCATTTAAAAGTATTGGGGGCATATTTTAAGCACACCGCAATTTTTTACCTGCAAAAGAAATATATTCTTGACAGCTGTACTTCAGTGCATCAGTTGTATGACTCTGTGACTCAGGCCTAGCCTGGCCCCTGAATGAGCACTGCTCAATGACAGGCCTTTCTATCTGCAGCCTGACGATCGTGATGTCACAAGAACACCGCCTTTCCTCAACTTTTACATTACAAGGGTCACCTTGCGCCCATCCAATAATTGACCTCAAGGCTATGTGCTACTCTGTAGGGGTCTGCATAGCTAACATCATTTCAAATTAATTGTAGTTTTTTCACAGTACATGCACATCTTCAGGTGTAAAGAGTATATTATGTTTTTACCATTTACCATGATGTTATTTAGCAACTTATCACAAGTACATCAAACATATGCAGGCATGGATCTCTACAATTACACCAATATGAATCTAGGGCTTAAAAACAAACAACACATATTGTTGGGGTTGTATATTTGACATTGGAGAGTGCATATAAATCCCTAACATTATTGTCCTATGTAAGGACCACATTATGTGACACTTAACATCAATCACTACACTTCACTCTGGAACTCCAAAGGACATTGAAGCCTGTGTAAATAGAAAAGAGCCAGTTAGACAGGTTCACATATATATGCCAGACATGTACCTGTTCCTCTGGGGAGCCATAGAGCTGGCCATGCAGGGAAAGGACCTCCTTTTCCCAGCATCTCCAGCTTCTCTGGCATGAAAGTAGAGGCCCTCTCATCTGTTGGACCTGGCATGGTTGCTCCCAGAGGTGAGAAACAGGCTCAAAAGCAGCAATGTTAGGAGGCAAGTGAGCTTTTTTCCCAACTGCCGTGTACATGTACGCAATGTACACAATCTTCAGCGGAGACGGACACAGCCATTGGCCTACTATCGTTATGTTCACCAACCCTAGTTTACGGCTATGTCCATCATGGAGTTTAACGCCCACTGTACGGTCGACTTCTGCCAACGCCGTCTGATTCCAAATGTCCTATCTGCCATTTTAGGACTTCAAACTAGTGTGTTATTGACTGTTAAGTGCGTCACCCACCACTCCAAATGGGGGCTAGATTGTTCAAATAATCACACTTCAAGGGACACTTATTTTTTTTAAATGAACATTTATGTGTAGTGTGTTACTGTACTGAAATGCGATATTAGCGCAGTGTTTGGTACACTTGTATTGATGGTATTTTTGGAGGAAACAATTTGTAAATAATATATTTAAAATGGATTATTTACACATTTATTTTTTAGATTCATATCAAGGCCACAAATGTCATTTGTGATGGTTAAATGACAAGAAGCAAATGTTGCTCCAAAATATGTATTAACCCATATACATTTTGTCAAAATACATGACTGTTGTGTTACTCATCAAATATGTTGCTGTGGGTCATGTAAAAAAAATTTCACGTTTCTCCAATGTTGGGTATTTTTTGTCTTTCATCTAGGAGATTCAGCTTATCGCAACCGACCATGGTTGTTGGCACCGCTGAGGAATCCAACAATGCATGGGGAAGTCTGCTTCAATGAGGCCCATGGACGAACACAGCAGACAGTGGAGCAGGCTTTTGGTCTCCTAAAGACCAGGTTTTGTTGTCTGGACAAAACTGGTGGAGCCGTTCTCTACTCAGCCTCAAAGGTGTACCCAATCACCATGGCCTGCTGCATGCTCCACAACATTGCCCTGTGACAAAACATCCCTTACATTGCAGAGGATGGAGACCATGAAGACACTCTGGTTCGGGATCCTGATATGTCAAATGAAGATTATAGTGGTGAAGTCATTGACATCTTTTGAGTGAAAGTATATCTTTGCATGTCATGTCTTTCACCAGTGCACCAACTATTGATGTGGTGATGAGAGAAGTATGTGGTGATACTTTTTTTGGATGGGCAAGTTCAGGAAATATCAGACCAAATGTGTTTGTAGATCAAACTGTGGACACATTGACTACTGTGTTCAGTTTCATTGGTTATTCCTGATCGTTTTGTGAAATTGTGTCCTCCAAAAGTTGACTTTGTAATGAGTGCAAAAAGAACAATTGATGGACATAATGTTGAACAATGTCAAACATTCACCCCAGTACTGAGATCTGGGCCTAAATCTATAGCTTTTTTGCTCCCTATGCCATTCCAGTTTAAACCCAGCCATATACAAATCAGTCTTGACCCTACTCCCAATGGGAACAGTCCAGCCTGAACTGCCAGACTAGGCCCTCCCTGGACTGGTAACAAGTATCTTAGGACCTGTTTCGGGTTGCACCCCTCATCCGCCAGGCTAGCTTGACTCCAGTGACATTGAGAGCATGGGACCCACGTCTGGGCATACCCGTCCCAATCAGGGTGACAAATGCGAAACGAACAATTGATGGACAGAATGTTGAACAATGTCAAACATTCATGTTCCTTTTGCTTCTGACTTTGTAATGAGGCCATCATGTTCTGTGTGATTGGCAACATTTTTGTTTTGATCTATTTAAGGTTCCTCCACCATATAATCTTCATTTGGACAGTTCATAGTTGTGACAGTTGCAGGTATATGCTGCTGTTTCCAAGTACAAAGGGAACCTGGATTAATCCTGGGAAAGACAGACACATACTTTGGATGAACAAATATTGTACCAAGGCAACTTGCACTGTCATTAAATGGGAGATTTGAAGATTGCATTGGACTTGTTCTCCGTCTTGTAGTGGCACTTATATAATATGTGTGCCAGCATTTGCTGAAAACACATGTGGTAGTGGAGCCAAATTATGGTACTTTCCCTTCACATTGGTAAAATCCTCATTGTGTGTAAAGGGCATGTGGGTGTTGATGTGTCACATCATTGTGTTACATATTTTTGTGGCACACCACTGAAACCTGGTAGTAACATTCCACCAGATTCTGGAACAGTGGTTTGTAATGATCCTGTGTCTATAAAATGTTGTGCTGTCATGGTTTTCTCTCCTGGTGTTATTGATGTGGGATTCCTTATGTGAGCCAGAAGATCTGGCCACAGCTGATGTCATGAATCAATGCTAAATTGACTGCTATCTTATTGTTTTGGACATATCCCCTTCTTCCATTTTAGCAAGGTCTTGAACTGGAAATGCTCAAACTGGCACTAGTTATTAGTGCAATGTTTGGTGTAGGGGGGGCTAAGGTTTGTTCAGCAGAAGAAGACACCAGACGCAGCAGGGGTATCGGCTAGTCTTTCAATTCCTTTTATTTTGTTATGTAATCCTTTTGGTGGAAACCGGGAAGAAAGCGAAACAATAATAGTTCGGAAAGTCTTTCCTTGGATTCCCTTCTCCAACGATGCTATCGGAGACTTTCCCTAGGATGTCTTTACGTCTTAGGGTCCAAAAAAATATATATGGCTTGTCTCTTGAGCCACGATGCGGGGATATAGGGAAAAAGAAACAAACAAAGGTCTTGTTTTAATAAGGAGTTCGCTATCGTATAACTGTAGTGCTACCGCCACCGGTTTTAGGGATGTGAGGGAGGAAAAACGTGAGGATAATGCCCGCAGTGCAGAAAATATTAAAACACTTGTGCTCTACCTCTTTATGCCTCCACACCACCCCCACCAGAATGACCCCCTCAAAGGTACTTGCCTTGAGCCACGACCCGTGCCCAGGGTCGTGGCATTGGGAACCGGGGCGTCTGCTCCTCTCTGTTGGCCACCGGGCTCAATCACCGTATATACAGGTCTCAGCTCATCTTCCTTTCATCCGTGCTGTTCAGCACTGTCTCTTTTCTACAATCGATCTTTCTCACTCTCTGACTCGTCCTCTTCTCCAGCCGCGCTCGTCTCCGGGTCCACTTCATCTGGGCTGTCCTCCGACGGTGATGTCATGGCGTCCTTCCCGGTTTTCCCTGCTGTCACTAGACCGCTAGGCATTTCCGGTTCACGGTGTGTCAGCATTGACTGCAATATACTTTCGGTGCACCTCGTCCTCTTCACACATCTCCCCCCTTAGGAATGGCCGTTGGGGCCATTTGGAAAACAGGTGTCAGGATAGGAAGTCATCTCCTATTTGTTTCACCCCTGGTATGTGAATCGTCTGAAATGAAAAAGGTTGCAACGCTAGGAACCAGCAAAGGATGCAGGGGTTGGTGTCTTTTTTGCTTGCTAGCCAAGTAAAAGGTGCATGGTCAGTGAGTACGAGAAATAGGCGCCCCAGAAGATAGTATTGTAGGGCTTCTATGGCCCATTTGATGGCCAGGCACTCTTTCTCGATTGTAGAGTAATGGGTTTCATGGGGAAACAATTTTCTGCTGATAACGAGGAGGTGTTTGAGTTCATTCTTTAAGTCGGGTTGGTATAATACAGCACCCAAACCTAGGCTCGAAGCATCGGTTTGCAGAACAAATGTTTTGCTGAAGTCAGGACAGTGTAAAACTGGTGCTGTACATATTGCATCTTTCAAGGCTTGAAAGCTTTTTTCATGCTCTGTTTTACATGTGGGTATACGTGATGGGTATTTGTTCAACAGGAGATCAGAAATGGGACTGGCCAGGGTTGAGAAGTGAGGGATGATCCTACGGTAATACGCTATGAAGCGTAAAAAGGAGCGTATGTCTCTTTTGTGAGTGTGGCAGGGTTTGTTCTGATTGCGTCTAATTTGTCTATATAGTGTTTTATGAGCCCTTCCTGTATAGTGTAGCCTAGATACTGGATGGTGTTCGTACCTAACGAGGACTTTTTCGGGTTTATGGTCAGGCCTGCTGTTTGGATGGCTGTGAACACTGAGGCCAAATGTACCAAATGCTCCTCCCAAGTAGGACTGAAAACAACTATGTCGTCCAGCTAGGCAGCAGGGTAGTTTTCATGTAGCCCAAGAATCCTATCCATTAATCGTTGAAACGTGGCTGGTGCCCCCATGCAAGCCAATAGGGAGTACTTTAAAGTGGTAAAGACCTGGAGGGGGTCGAGAACGCTATTTTTTCTCTGGCTTGTGGGGTCAAGGGAATCTGCCAATTCCCCTTTGTGAGATCAAGGGTTGATATATATCTGGCGTTTCCTAATTGCTCAATCAATTCGTCAATTCTGGGCATAGGGTATGTGTTGAACTTAATGATCTCATTCACTTGTCTGTAGTCGATGCAAAAGCATAGGCTGCCATCTGGTTTGGGTACAATCACCACAGGGGAACACCAATTACTCTGGGAGGCTTCTATTATTTGGGAGTGTAGCATGGCAGTCACTTCTCTCTACCGCTTCTCTTAGGGCGGCCGGGATACAGTAAGGTGTTAATTTCACTATCTTGTTGTCTAAGGACACTATATCATGCTGTACTAGAGAGGTCAACCCTGGGGGGGGGGGGTGGTGGAAAAAAGACCTGGAAAGGAATCCAGTAAAGCGAGTAGTTGGGATTTTTGTGTGGGAGTCATAACATCCCTGGTTTGCACTGTTTCTATCTTTGGTTCCTGACTGGACAATAAAGGGATGTCTACTTTCTTATCAGTACTCACATAGTAGATACGGACACCTTCTGTTCTAGGTGTACGGGGTTCCACCCATTTTTTTAAGAGGTTGACATGGTATAATTGTTTACCCCCTGACCGAAAGGGCAATGAGACGCTGTATGTAACCGGGGTTACATTCTTCTCTATGACAAAGGGACCTTGCCATTGTGTCAGTAGTTTGTTGTCTGTTGAAGGGAGTAATATGAGCACCTTATCCCCGGGGGCAAACTCCCTCAGGCAGCTTCCTCGGTCATAGTATCTCTTCTGTGTTTCTTGGGCGTTCTCCATGTGTTCGTGTACTAGACCCCACAACTACGTTAATGTGTCTTTTAGGTTGGCGGCATATTCCAGAAAGGGTTTTCCTTCATTGTCCTCGCCCTCCCAGGGTTCTACCACCATGTCTAACAATGACCTGGGGTTTCTTCTGAACAGTAGCTTGAAGGGGGAGAAACTCGTAGACCGCTGTTCGTGTGACCGTATTGTGAATAGGTCCAGTGGCAGCTTCTGATCCCAATCCTTCCCCGTTTCTGAGATGACCTTGCGGAGCATATTCTTGATGGTACTGTTGTAACGCGCCACAAGGCCATCGGTTTGGGGATGGTAAACCAAGGTTCTTATCTGGTCAATACCCAGTACTTTACAGATATGTGCCATGAGGCGGGACATAAAGGGGGTCCCCTGATCCGTTAGGATTTCTGACGGGAACCCTACCCTTGAGACGAAAGAAATCATGGTCTGGGCTACGTTCGGGGTGGTCATGCTAGACAAAGGGAATGCCTCGGGGTACCAACTAGCGTAGTCTATTATAACTGGAATGTATTGGTGTCCCCTTGGAGAGGGAGTTAGGGGTCCTACCAGATCCATAGCCACCAGTTTAAATGGGATGTCGATTATTACACCACCTGTATTTATGTATTGGCACCTCACACATGCAGCGCAGTGTTTCACGACGTCCCTATACACCCCCGGCCAGTAAAACCTTTCCAACAAATACTTCAAGGTGCTTTCCTTACCGTAATGCCCCCCTCCCATCTGGTTGTGGGATAAATGTAGGACCTGTTCACAGAAGGGCAAGGGGACCAGTAACTGGGTAGTGTGGTGAGTGTCCCCTTTTACAGCCCTATACAACAAACCTCTTTTAATAAAAAAAATAGGGTCCTACCTGCTCAGGTTCCTGTTCTTGGATATGCTCCCAAGCATGTTAAGAGTGTTGTCCTCCCACTGGGCTGCTCGAAAACTGGTCGGGGATGTTCTGTCTGTTTCCGCATGGGAGAGAGCAAAAGCAGGGTGTGGCTTTTGTAAACGGTTATGCTTCCTTTTTTCCCTTTGTATCTCCTGTCTGCTTTTCCTATCTTTTGTTCTTGTGTTTTCTATGTCACTTCTGCTAAATGGTGCCTGTTGTAGCCATGCCACATGAGCTGCTTTTGTTCTATCTAAATATTGCTCGAATTTGGGGTGATCTGTCCCAATTATAATGGCTTCAGGTAGGGAGGGTATGACTTCCATCTTTCTTTGGTGGGTGTCATTGTCCACGTCTAACAGGACCTCAGCAACAGTATAGGCCTTAGTGTCCCTGTGTATAAAGGTGACGCATACTTGATCTTTCTCTCTCATCTGTGGCTGAGGTACCAAGGAGTGGTCTACCACAGTAACATGGCACCCGGTGTCTAACAGAGCCTGTTGCATTTTTCCATTGAGAAGGACCTCTTTCCTGTACTGGTGAGGCCCCGTTCCTGTCACATATATGCGGCCTCCAGAGTACCCTATCTCCATGGGCTTAGCTGTAGGAGTTTGATGGGGGCATTGCCTGATTATGTGTCCCCATTCTGCGCAATTGTAGCACTGAGGTCCTTGTCCATTTGGAATGGGGGGGTTTTAAGGGGCATGCAGGGAGTTGTTACCGGTTTAACCTTGGGTCATGGAGCACTCCTAGGGGGTTTTGTAAGGGGGAGTGGTGTGTCAGCCTTGAAATCCCGGGACTTGTGAAAGGCGCAGGCAAGCTCCACTGCCATTGTGGTTGTGAGGTTGGGATGTTTCTTAACGCACGAGCAGGTAATTGAGTATAAGGTGTCTAGGAATTGTTCTAAGTTTACTTTCTCAGTAAACTTGTCTATGCTGTATATATGGGGTGTCAGCCACCTATTACCCAGATCCTGATCCGGTAATAAAGACCGCGTGGGTTATCTCCAGGGGTCCACCTTTCCTTTCTGAATTTGACTCTATAATATTCTTGGTCACAGCCTAAGCGCTCTAGTATAGTTTTTTTTATCTCCTCATAGGCTGTAGTGCCTGCCGGGTTGGCAGCTTGGTAGGTGGCCTGTAATTCTCCGGACAGGAGAGGTGCTATATATTGACCCCACCTCTCCTGTTGCAAGGCTGCAGTGATGGCCACTCTCTCAAAATTTATAAAGAAATAGTCCAGGTCATACCCGTCTTGGTACTTTTGCAGTACGGATCCCGGAATGTTAGGTCGGACCCTAGTACTAACAATGGCGTCTGTGAGTCTTAGGATGGCTGTATCTTGTACTTGCTGGTTGTTGGAAATTAGGTTGGCCTGTTTCTTCAGGGCTTCCTGCAGTGCTTCCCGATCTCTTTGGGAGGTTTGTGCTTGTTAATCCATTACAAGCTGCAGGTGCCGTTGTCCTTCTGCTAGCTGGGTTATTATGCCCTCTATTGGCACGTGTCGTGTCATGGTTCGACACTGGGGGGATTGGATCCCACATCAGATACCACTTTGTAGGGGGGTAAGGTTTGGTCGGCGGAAGAAGACACCAGACACGGCAGGGGTATTGGCTAGTCTTTCAATACTTTTTATTTTTTTATGTAATTGTTTTGGTGGAGATCGGAAAGAAAACAAAACAATAATAGTTCGGAAAGTCTTTCCTTGGATTCCCTTCTTGTCCAACAACGCTATGCTTGGAGACTTCCCCTAGGATGTCTTTACATCTTGGGGTCCAGAAAAAAACATGGCTTGTCTCTTGAGCCACGATGCAGGGATGTAGGGAAAAAGAAACAAACAAAGGTCTTGTTTTAATAAGGGGTTCTCTACCTTATAACTATAGTGCTACCGCCACCAGTTTTCGGGATGTGAGAGAGGGGAAATGTGAGGATAATGCCCGCAGTGCAGAAAATATAAAAACACATGTGCTCTACCTCCTCGTGCTCCCCACCAGGCCCACCAGAACGATCCCCCTTGAGCCACGACCCGTGTCCAGGGTTGTGACGTTGTGACCTGGGGCGTCTGCTCCTCTCTGTTGGCCGCTGGGCTCATTCACTGTATATACAGGTCTCTGCTCATCTTCCTTTCTTCCACTGTGTTCAGCTCTCTCTCTCTTCTCCAATCGATCTCTCTCACTCCCTGACTTGTCCTCTTCCCAGCCAATACTTGTCTCCGCGTCCGCTTCTTCTGGGCTTGCCTCTAATGGTGATTTCATGGCGTCCGACCTGGCTTTCCCCGCCGACATTAGACTGCTAGGCATTTCCGGTTCGCGTGGTGTGTCGGTGTCACCTGCAATATGCTTCCAGTGCGCCTCGTTCTCGTCCTCTTCACATATGAATTGTTATGTTAGTGCAATGTTGAGAGACAAGTCAAATGGGATAAACATAGTAGTTCATGATTGGAGGGTATGACATATTTTGGGAGTCATGTTTGGGAACTTTAAATACACAATACTTTATTGCAAATCAGCTATGTTGATACCATTGTTTGATGTTTTGGCATTGTTAAGTTATGATGTAATAAAACAAATGCATTGATAGTGTTGAGATATACAACACCAATCTCTGACTTTTTGACTCGGAAATTTACTTTACCAACCATGCTGAAATGAAAGAGGGTGAACCCAACAAAAGAAAAGGGAAACGTGAAGAAGTCAGTCATGGTGAATGAAATCATAGTTGGAGAGTCAAAATTGTGTGAAATGCAATGTCCAAAATACTACTGGCATCAGAAAGGCAAATGTGTCCAGAAATATTCCACAGAGTTAATGGTAACACATTGGAGGAAATTACAGTCAACATTTCTTGCTGGCGGTGGCAGAGGTCTTGCCATCCCCACCTCCTAGTATCTGTGTGGATGTCACCTGAAGAAGGGGGTGGGCAAGGATCAACAGCTGCAGGGGCTGCAAGTGGTTTGTCCGGTGGCAGGGTCTCCCTTCCTGTGGTTGCAGCTGATGTAGATGGCTCAGATGTTGTAGGACCACAGGAAGGGGTAGATGGTGCTGGGAAAACCCTGCATATGTGGGTGTAAATGTCCGGAGGCACTCCAATCAAGGAGCCCATATAAGAATTATGGGTCTCCATCTGGTGGTTGTACTCCCTCTGCAGCTGCTTCATCTCCTGAAGCTCAGTAAGTACCTGGCCCATCATGACTGATGATAGGCTCCCAAAACTTAGTTCAAGGTGGTCTGGCTGTCACTGACCCCAGTGGACGCAGTATGCTGGTCCACAAATACCCTCCCACGACCCCTAACCCCACTACTCTATGCCCATGGTCCAGTGTGCTTCATTCAACTGGGTCCTGGGTGAGCTGGAGGTGGTGTGATCTCAACATCACCCGGAACTGGGGGGTACATGATCGGTGTCATGGTGGGAGGAACACAGGAAGTTGAGTTTCAGGTTTTTGAGGTGTCACAGCTAGGGTGGGAGATGTCGGTGTGGGTGCCTGGAGTGTCACTGGATCCATCTGGCGAGACTGACCAGATGCACCAGGTTCTTCAAGCTCCTCCGTATCACCAGGAGCGCTATCCTCTCTGAAGGCTTAATCCTGGCCTGGAGTGGCAGTTCCTTCAGTGGCTGGAGCCTGCCCACAAGCTCGGCCAGTTTGACCTTTTGAGAAATGGAAAACATTCTTATTATTAAAAGTGTGTATTGTACATTAAAATCTGTAGAGACAAACAATGTAGATACCTAGAAGACAAAATAGGTAGAGTTGATTGTAATGATAGCTTCCAGTGCTATTGAACATAATACCCTAACTTTCATCAATTTCAAACAGTACAACTTCAAATCCGCAGGTAAACGATATCCTGAATTGTTCATGAAGTGATTATGGAGTATACCTGACATCTCCCAACCATTCAACCCAACACAGTGGAGAGCTGAAATGTGTAATTGACAATTCCAAGGCCTAGCTGATGGCAAAGCAGACATTTCCACTTCTTGGATGGATATTTGGCATTAGTCCTCATGTGAATTCTGCAGTGTAAATTTTTGCAAGTACCACTTATATTTAGCTTAGTCATTTGCATAGCTGACAATTTTTGTGCAAGCACAGTTTGATTAGTGAAACTCATGACATCAATACAATTGGTTGAGTGGAACAGGACATAATTAAAAAAACACCAAATCAATTTTCAGAAGAGAGCATTCAATAGGGATTGATGACAACATGAAACTTTACCATGTGCTGAATCTGTTAGGAAAGATAGATTAAGCAACTTCACATAGCAGTGTTCTTTAAAGAAACAGGAACAGAGCATCATGGCAGTTGTACTCATTTCAAACACAATATACCAACCCTTGCCAAATGGTTAGTGGAACATACCTGTGGAAAATATACAGTGGAAATGGGCCTGACACATACATTTTAACACCATCATGTGAAATGTAAGGGAGAACTGCACCTGTAATCTTAGATGCAACACAATACATCCACATAAACAATAATAATCTGATACTGATACTTTGAGGTTTGTATGTTAGGAAAATATGTGCAGGACACATTGGCAACAGCTGAGTTGAGAACACACAGGACATTGAGGTTTATTGTGGTTTTGTAAAGTGCAACTTACCAGACTTCACTCCCCCAGGTATTTTTGTCTTGTTTTCAGTATGTAGGATCTGCCAGACTTCCTCCTCCCAGGGTATAAATGGTATTGGGAGCCTGAAGAACCACCACCATCCTGTTGGCCTCCATGTGACACTTGGACACACGGGAACGCCCTCAAGTTGGTCCGCGCTTCCTAATTTTCTCTTGTGCGAGCAGGTTGTTTGCTACAGGATTCATTCTGTCGACTATTCTGACCCACATTTGCCTTTTCTGTGATAGAGGTGTATTTAGTACTTGGGATCTAAACAATTGTTTCATCCACCATGACACACAATTCTCCCTCAGTAAAACATGGGTTATTGGGGCCCGGTACTGTGCTCAAAATAAAATAAAGTAAATAATTAACCACAAGGTACTAAAAGAAAGGGGATAAAGGGACAGGGGACAATAACAAAACAAAAAACCTCACTTGACTGGCAAAACCTCTGGCATCAAAAGTCGTGGTGGAGATGGAATGGCAAAGGATCATGGTCTGAAATGGGGTGTGTTTTATAATGTGGTGTGCAGGTGTTTCCATTTGGCCAATTGACATCAGGTATGTTCTGCTAGCATCCATCCAATGGCCACAGTGATGGTGAAATGTTGAGCACGTACCACGATGGACTCACTTTGGCTGGGAACTGCTGATAGTAGACCACCAGCTCAACTGTGCATTCTAAATCGGCTCAGCAGGAACCGACCGTCCTTACGGCGATGGAGTAGTATACGCTAGCATTGGAGTCCACTGTATCGGCAGCACTGTACCGTGACCGCAGCATGAAACACTGTGTTGATGCAGACAGTGAGGAAGCCTGCATGCATCTAAATATGGCGGGACGGCGGTAAAACCGCCAAGATCAAAATAAGGCCCATAATCTATATATTGGCAAGGAGAAGTTTTTCTACAATCACCAATTTGGTATAACAAGTATATTAAAATCAATAAGAAATCTATTTGTTTAAATTGCTGAAGGGATAAAGATATAGGTCCTGATTCACAACCTGCACCTTTGAGTAAGTTTACACTTTAGACTAATTACTACTTTTCGGTAATAACATCTTACACTTTTGTAGTAACTTATACTTTTGTAGTATGTTCAGCACAAGACATAGCCAACCGCTGGTCTTGCAAAACCTTGCTATATAAAATAATGGAGGTAGAGACTTAAAATAAAACCCCAAAGGAAATATTGCTAAATGAAATTAAATAATTTAAATCAGTTAAAAATATAAATAAAAATAATTTAATGTTAAAAAATATAAACATAGTGCATATTTATTATGTAATTTTAATATTTATTAATGGACAAAAATGATTCATTTTTTTAAGGTGGAAATTAATTTTTTTATTTAACCTTCAGAAACATTATTTAAATTAAATTCAATAGATTTTTATTAAATAGATTTTGAATTCAAAATAAATGTACTAGTGCTGTAGTATTTTTCATATTGCTCAACATTTAAAGTAAACATATACAATTATTTTCCATTGATATTTAACATAAAAGAATGTTAATATTAATTTTTGAGGAAACAAACTTTTTTTATTTTTCCCTATATTTTGCCATGCTAAGATCACAAACTCATTCTTTCTATGGTAAAATGTAGGGGGAATTAAAAATAAATATTTTTTTATGTTATATAATAATTTAAAATAATTTTATTCATTTACTTTGAATATAGAACAAAATACATAATGCTACAGCACTAATATATTAATTGTTAATGAAATATTTAATTTATGTAAATGCATTAGATTAGATTACAATAATTTTTCCTGAAGTCTAAATTAAAAAAATGAATCCCCCAAAGAAAAACATATTTCAATGTACAATAATATTTATAAAATAAAAGTTATGTAGAGAATTAATTAATTTAATTATCTTTTAATAAAAACTGTTGTTATATATATTTTTTATTCAAAAGCGAATTTTGAAATAGGCTATGTTTAAATAATAAATATGTAACTATTTCTAACTTAAAAAAATATAAATTCATATTTATTTTAATTTTTAACTATTGTAGATAATTTAATTAAACATTATTTCCTATGGGGTTTTGATTAAAGTCCTACAGACATTATTTTCAATGGGATGGTATTGCAGTACTAGAGGTTGGCAATGTGTAGTGCTGGACTTACTACTGTTTTTTAGTAGTAACCTACTTTCAAGTTTGTGAATACCAAAAAGTAGAAAACCTACTCAAAAGTGTAAACTTGCCCAAAAATGTAAGTTAACTTTGTGAACCAGACCCAGAATATGGATTCACCGTTTTCTTTTTAAAATTTAACTCCTTCGTCATTTTATGATTTCCAAATGAAATATTGCTGCCCTTGTTACTAATATTGATGGTTTTAATGGACTCCTAGTTTATAGACCACCTGGGCCCAAGAACATTTTTATAGAAGTCCTTACGACTGTTATGGAATCCTGCATGGTACACTCTAATTTCACTGTGCTGGGTGATTTCAATTTTCATTTAGAATCCGCAGATAATGCCGACACTAAGGAGTTATTGGATCGGTTTCTTAGTTTAGGACTGAAGCAAATTGTCACTAGTCATACACATGCGGCCTTGGATGGTATTTTCACCAACCATCCACAGACAAAGTTTATGAAAACACTACCTCTGCCTCGGACCGACCATAGTGCTGTCTTTTTTGAAGTTCATACCAAAGGATTCCAAAATAGAACCCTAGGTATAAACAGAACAGGGGTTTTACACCCCTGGAAACAAATATGCAGTCCGGATCTTGAAGCTGCACTGCAGTCACAGAGCCCTTTAATGGACACTGATCCTGACACTGATCCTGATCGAGCAGCGGTACATTTTAACCGCTGGATTGAACAGGCAGTTACAAGGCTAGCCCCTGAAACCTGTACACGAACAAACAACAGACGGAGCTCAGCCCCTTGGTATAACTCTAAGTTAAAAAACCTAACGAAAATCTGCAGAGCTAAAGAACGACTCTGGAGGAAGGAATATACAGAGTTCGGAAAAAAACACTACAGAGAGGCGTCAGCAATATATAAAGACACCATAAATGAGGCAAAATCTATGTATTTTACTGAGAACATTATGGCCTCTAAAAATACTCCCCGAGTATTATTTAAGACATTCACTAAATTAGCCACCTTTGGTAATGTAAAATCATTTAACACAACAAAACAGTTCTGTGATAAACTTGCTAAATTTTTCCATGACAAGGTGGTCAAAGTTTACGATGAATTCTCTACTGCCACTAATGTAACTAGACAAGATGTTTTTAAGATGGAAGAACCTGATATACAAGTTTTTTTACAAGAGTTTTGTCCCCTTACGCAGGATAGAGTTGAAAAAACTATCTTGGTAATTAAATCAGGCTCTCCTCTGGATCCCTGTCCAGTTATGGTCCTTCACGTGGTTCCCAACACCATTGCCAAAAATGTGACACCCCAACTGAATAACATTCTTAATCTAGGACATTTTCCGGTTGACTGGAAAATTCCCTGATAAAACCGATTTTTAAAAAAACGACTCTTGATCCCTGGGAAGTCGCTAACAACCTTCCTATTACTTGTCTACAATTTCCGTCAAACGTTCTTGAAAAAGTACTAATCGAGGAACTGCAATCCTTTAAAGAATCCAATGATAAACTGGATGCAGCACAGCATGGTTTTAGGCCACAGCATAGCACCGAATCTGCTTGATTGCAGCTACCGAAAGTCTACATGCGCAACTAAATCAGGGTGGAAAGGCCATACTGATAATGCTTGATTTATCCGCCGCGTTTGATACGGTGGACCACCGCATACTTCTTCAGCGGTTGGCGGAAATAGGAATTATTGATAAGGCTGCAGATATTCTTCGTTCTTATTTGACTAACAGACAACAAGCTGTAATGTTTGATGAGCACAAATCTCCCCTTTTTGTTATGCCATGTGGGGTACATCAGGGATCAGCACTTTCACCTACCCTGTTTAATATATATGTTACCGCACTGGCTAAACTTATTCTTACCTTTGGTTTTAAGGCCATTTGTTACGTGGACGACACGCACATTTTTGTCTCACTAACCGCCAATCCAGTGACTGTGGCAGAACGTTTTAACTTCTGTATGAGCCAGATTATTAGCTGGATGCAGAACAACTGCTTAAAACCGGGAAGACGGAAGTGGTCATGTTTGGAAGGGACATCTCACTTTGGAATTCCAACTGGTGGCCCGTGACAGCAGGGCCATGCCCCTAGCCCGTAAAGAAGGTAAAAAATCTTGGAGTCCTGATTGACGATCATCTCTCTTTATCAGATCAGGCCAATAGTATTACTTCATCTTGTTTTTACACATTGAAAATTCTTAGGAAAATTCTTCCTTTCATCCCTACGTCTTTGAGGAAAATGGTTGTTACGGCCCATGCTCAAAAATTGATTATTGTAACTCGCTCTACCTTGGAGCAAAAAAAAGTGTGATTTATAAACTTCAGACTTTGCAGAATACTATTAAAACTACCCAAATTTAGTCCTATTAGTCTAATTATTCGAGAACAACTACACTGGTTGCCCATATCGGCCAGGATCCAGTTTAAATCTATGTGTATTTTACACAAGATTCTGCACGGATGGGACCCGTGCAGATTAGTCAATATATTAAGCGGTACACTCCACAGAGATGCCTCCGCTCAGCATCAACGTACCTGCTTGTGGTCCCAAGAGTAAAAACGTTGAAATGGGATGGCAGAAGTTTTCCATATTTAGCCCCAAAGCTATGGAACTCTATGCCTCTGCATCTTAGAACTCAAAACAACCTGTTACAGTTCAGGAAGGAACTTAAAACTTGGTTATTTGCGTGCACCTAATCGAGGGTTTGATTTATTGGTTACACTCTACGGCAGCAAGCGCTAAGATGCCACGGCAAACACGCGCTTTACAAAAACCCATTTTTCATTTCTCATTCCCTTAAAAATAAATTTTAACATATGGCAAAAGAAATTGCAGATAACTTTGCAGGACTGGACACTAAGGGCTTCATTCCGATCATGGTGAGACCACCACCAACAGACTGTCGGTGGCGGTTTGACCGCCATCGTAAGGCCATTTTCCACCTGCCAAATTACAATGGTGGGCAGTTCGTGGCAGTCAGAAACTCCAACAGCCACGCCCAGTGCGTCGGATGCCTTACCATCCCTGAAATGGTGATTGTGCCTACCAGGCACCACCGTAGGGATTAGGATGGTCCCACCCCGCCAGCCTTTCCATGGTGGTTCAACCCCCCCATAGAAAGGCTTGCAAGGATGGACATTGGGGGCCTGTTGTTGGCCCCCCTTCATTCCGGGCCCTTGATTGTGGGTCTGGGGGGCACCTATGGTGCCTCCCAACAGATCCTTGAACCCAGTGACAGGTAACCCATGGTGCCTGTCATGTAGTACAAAGATGTGTTACACATCCCTTTTTTCCATTGCAACGGGTGCTGTATTCCCAGGCTTAATATGGCTTAGACATCAAGGAGCCAATTCACAAAAGCATTTATCATTATAGGAAACAGTACCAAAGGAGTACTCTTTGCAGTGGCGTAGCTATGGGGGTCCGCCCCAGGGGGCACAAGTTTTGGGGGTGGTGACCTCTCACGCTATCACCTGCTGTCTCAGGGCATCAACAGCACCCCCGCTCCTCAATGTATTAGCCCCCCACTGCGTCCTTCACTGCGGGCAGCACACACAGAGACCGCCACAGGCACCCATAGGGCTATCTATGCCACTGATCAGCCCAAAACGGTCAAATACCTATTAGAAAAAATGCAAAGGGGACACAATCCTTTCTACTAATACTAATTGGGCCTCATTTATGAGGCCCTTTGTGTCACCAGAACGTCACTTTTTGTGACGTTCCATGGCTCAGGAGGCTGCTCCAAATTTACGAGCCAGCACTAAGCCACTTTTTTTGGCTTAATGCTGCCTCGAAAATATAATTCCCTTTAAAGCAGTTTTCTGCATTAAAAGGGTGTGCAATTGGTGTTGCTGGGGGCATTCCCAGCAACATCCATGGCTTTTCGACACTGCCCCACATTTACGTGAAATCTTAACTCTGAGGCAGCCCCAAAAACATATGTCTCCCCAAGACAGGTGTAAATATATTTATTTCTCCTCGTTTTTCCATTTTCTATGTGTGCTGCATTCTGTAGCACACATAGAAAGAGGAAAAAGCCTCTTTTGATTGTTGTTGTGCAGGAAGGTTTCCTATCCTGCACAAAAATAATCATCCCCGCAATGCAGTCACCCTTGCACCATGGTGTGCGTTGGCACACAGCAGCCCATTGTGCGCCAGCGATGGGGAAAAGGACAGGAAATGCTGTTTCTGATAGATACGGTATATTCCTGCCCTTTTCTTGTGCTGTGGGGCAGCGCAGCAGGAAGGCCTGCGGCGTTGCGCTACAGCAAAACATCAAAAATGATGCCCATTGTATCTTAATATTCTCTGAATATTCCCACTTTATTCCTATTTTAGATGTTTTAGAGCCAATTCACAGAGGCATGTAAAAGTATGTATAAGAAAACTTCCGGAGTACTACTTCACATACTCATAAGAGTCTAAGTAAATCAGCCCCCTTCTTTGTAGACTTTAGATGAATTTGAAATATATATCAATAGATTCATTAAATTAATTACAGAAATATCCAAGGTATCTCGATGGAGATATTCAAAAATATCCATGTGATGGGATAGAGCAAGGACAAGGTTTGTCAACCAAGAGCCAAAGAAGGTAACATATTGATATTTATGGAAATCTTTGAAATTATCATTTATGCTCTGTTCTCATTGAATAAAGGAAACTAATTTGTAGGGCAGTACCCTATAACTGCACAATGAAACCATATTGAACAAGCAGCTGCCCTTGTCTGCAAGTACCTCTGTTTGCTTCATTGAATGAGAGACTCAAGGTGACCAGCTTGGAAAATTATCATCTGAACCTAATACATTGACTTGATGTGTTCCACATGGGTTTTCAATTTCACCCCTGCTTTTCATTCTGTACTGAAAGCCATTAGTGTGTCTGCTACATAAATTCAAGCTAAAGGTTTACACATATGCAGGCGACATGTAGTTGAGTTTTAATATGCGAAAGCAAAAACCTGCTAACGTACATTCCTTAGACACTTGAGGCTAAATAAAAATGGAAGAAGAATCAGAAGTCACACTGCACAGAACCATCCCAATAGTTCAGATGGCAACCTATGACCAGAATACATTTTAGCATGTCCCCATTTTGAGCAGGTTGTTTGGAATATGGTTGCATTTTTAGATGCTGAGCTGTCCTTTTTGAAACCATTTGTGGTCCTGTATTTTTTAAGGTCGCATTGAGGCACCCTATCTAATATGGTCAAGTACATATTGACTGAAAAAATCAAATGTTAAAGTGACGTTATAGTTAGAAATTGTAAAAATATCTTACTAAAAACAAGCATATAAATTAATTGAAAACAACAAAGGATAAATGGAGGTTATAGTTAAGTGAAAATGTCAGTTCAAACATACCATTTTAAAGTTAAAGCAACACTGAAATTCACCAGTTATAAATATCTCCAGTAACTATATCTCTCGCCCTAATGTAACTATAATGTGGGCACCCACCATGCAAAGTGGTGTCATCGATAATGTCATTTAAGGTGTTACATTGATGTCATCAATGGTGTCATAGAACATGTCCTAACTGATGTAATATGTGAGGTAATTAGCAGTGACTGACATGTTCACCTTACTATACCCTGCAGCCAGGCCTTGAACCCAACCCCCTCATGGGCATACTACCCCATGGGTGACCAACACCCCAGCCCCCCTATGCTGCCCCTTATATGTTTTTTTTCTTCCTTAGGACACAGGGATGAGCCCCTGCATCCTAGAATGGCAGCTACCACCTGAGGGGGGGCAAGCATTGCAATGTCCCATTTGAATTCCCATAGGAAAGTTTACTCTCTGATAGAGAAAAATCGGCTATATGAATTCACACCAAATTTGGCAAATTTTCCTCAGTAAGTGTGTTTTTTAGAACTTGCTTACTATTGTCAGCTTATGGGGGACTCAGACCCCATCCATTGCTTACCATTGGTTGCTTCATTGTCACTTTCATTTGTTTGGATTTTGATCGTTAGAATGTATGGGCTTTACTTCCTCTTTTTGTGCTTCCCTAGAGCATTGACACATTACTTAAATTCTTCCCCTGCCCACTTTTCAGGCGCTACATTTGTTTAAGCACTTCATAAGAGTGCATGTGTTTTTCAGCTGTCTACCTTGCGTACTTCCACTCTCCACCATGCTCTTGTTTTTCATTCTATGCCTGTGTGCTTCTCCCCAACTCCTCACTGATGAGCTCACTCTTGTGTGCTTCTCCCCCACATTGCTTTCTCACTCCCCAACTTCATTTGTTCCTACCCACATCTCTATTTTTCTGTTTACTTAAATCACCATGCCCACTGTGTTGTCCCCCGACCCCAGTGTAGCTTAAATCCACCCTTCTGTTGATTCTCTACCCCCACCCTCCATGATTCCAACACCCCCTCTGTGTTGCTTCCCCTCAACCACGTTGCTTGCCTCCACCCTTTCATGCTACTTTTTTTCTCTTTTGTTTACTTATCCAACTTGCATCAGTAAATAAAAAAAATATGCTTGAGATAATTTTTAATCTCCTGTATGCTTTGCACACTTACAAAATTACTTTTTTTCTCATTTTTAGGCATGCTGCACAGCGTCAGAAGCTATGACCATTGGCAAAGCCACTAGGTCCTAAAGGCGACATCTGTTGGCCTTGCCAATGATTGTTGTTATTTGGTGTAAATCTGTTCCATAGTAGTACCGGTACATAGGTACCAAAATTATCTGATTGGCTGGCCACAGAACAAACATCCAATTTCAACTAAAGTGATCAATTGACCCAAAATATGTCAATAGTTGTACCAGATGTTTTACGCATTCCAATTATATGAAGGTTGCTGTTTTTTGAGTGACATTTTTTTCATGTCCTACCAGTTCAGTCAGTCAATCAAATATTCTTTATTCAGTTCTTTTTACAACCATGAATAAAGACATCCAGAGTTAAAACAAACAACAGAGAATTTATAATAAAATTCATAGTGGTAAAATTCATAATCAACGATATATGTACTAAAAAAATTAAGATGGTATTTCATCACATAGCAGCAAGTCACGAGTTTCCATATGAGAGCAAAGATTACAATTTTATGACAATAATCATAGGTCAGCAAAGAGACAAAACACATATAAATGCTCAAAACAAACACTATACTCCCACAGACCATTATTTTCAGAGGCAATTCATAATGAGTCATATAAAACTTAAATACCATTACAGATGTGACCGGACATTAGCAAATAAATAAGATCATTTACAGACTAAGTTCCATAAATGGACTTCTGTAGAAATATATCTATACACAATTAAACATGCATATTCATCACTCAACAGTTGGAGATGATACAGGGCTGGCTTGCTCTTCCTGATATTTATAAATCTTAATAGAGGTATAATAAAATCCCTCCTTGGTTTAGTCTAGAGTCGACATAAGAACAAAAAGTGCAACATGTTCTGAGTTGATTTAGACTGGCATGGGCATGATTCAAGTTCGGCATCACAATAGACTTTGCGAGGATAAGAAAGGAAGAAATATGCAATGCTGAACCTAAATCTAATGAGATAAAACCGTATCGAGTGACCAAAAAAAAGGAGAGATAAGGGTCTACACAGGGTGAAAGTACTAGAGGCAAATATTCCAGAGCTCTCTTTTTCCCAGTCTCCAGACACTCACTGGCCGTCTTTAAAAAGATAAAAGATCCCCTTTCAACTGTGTTTTTGAAACCTTGGCAATTCGTTCAGGATTATAAAAACAATCCACCCTCTCCACTGTTTCCAGCTGCCTTTTTATGTAGTTAAACCATGGTATCTTCTGCATTTGATCAAGGCTGACGCAGTCCAGTATTATTGCACGAATGAGGGCAGGCTCATCTTTTGCCCATACTGAGTGCCATTGCAAAGTTGGAGCAATTTGTATACGGTGAGTTAAAGGGATCAGACCAAGTTCTTCATTATGACAAAAAATTATTGGGAGGCTACTTGGGACTGTTAGTAATCGTCTCAAAAAGTTGTTTTCCACAGCCTGGAGGCGTGTCGGGTTACAAAGGCCCCACACTCCAGCCCCATACAAAGTAACAGAGCAGGAGCGAGCCTTATAGATGTTAGTTATTGAGTCAATTGGTCTACAGCCTAATTTCTTTGTAAACCTGAACAATGCCTCCAAGTTTAGGTTAAAACTACTAACCCTAGTTTCAACTAAATGATGCCAAGTACCTTTCTGGTCAGAGGAGATACCAAGGTATGAAAACGTTGGAACATAAGACAACCTCTCATTATTGATAAAACATGATTTTAATTAGGGGGGCGATGTACCTACTACCATTGTACAAGACTTGGCCGTATTGGTCTTTAGACCCAAATCAGACAAAAAAATCGTTAAATCTAGTGATGAGCATTTGCAGACCCACACCGGATCTAGACATCAACACACAATCATCGGCGTAGGGTAGCACTGGCAGATTTCTGGTGCCTATTTTAGGGACATCAACATGCCCTTGGTTTAAATAACTTTCCAAGACATTAATGTAAAAACAAAATAGAAATGGTGTCAGCACTCAACCTTGACGCACCCCACGGTTCTTTTTAATGAGAGGGGTGAGTTCCCCATCCGCCCCATACCTGACCCTCCCAGTCACATCCTGGTGCATCTGTGCTAAGAAATGAACTAATGATGTGTCTATGCCTAGATCCAGTACTTTTTCCATAATTTCCCTCTCTCCATCCAGTCAAATGCAGATGTAAGGTCCATAAAACCCAAATAGAGGAGACCGTTCTCAACTATTGAGTACTTGCTTCTGATCAGGTGGAGGTTGAAGCACTGCTCAACAGTTCCCAGGCCCCTCCTGAAGCCATACTGTATATCAAAGAACTTCACACTTTCAGTTAGCCAGAACCCCAGGCGATCTAATATGACCCTGACCATCAGTTTGCATGTACAATCAATTATTGAAATTGGGCGGTAACACCTCGGGTCAGACCTGTCCCCTTTTTTGGGTACTATGATCACAGTAGCACATGATTTTGGGGGGATGCCATTTGGACCAGATGCCTTATTATTTATGGTTTGATTTAAGGCTTTTTTAACTTCCTGAAAAGTTGGGGTTGGGGCCCTGAAGTGATTTGCTTGTCGCTATATTTTAAAGTGCAATAGTGCTCACCCTCATTGCTGTATAAGATAGAGAAATGTTGGACCCAAACATCGGCCATAGTTTTAGCATCAGTGCTGCTAGTATGAGAGTTTTGAAAAAAAGTTGAATTGACAGTTTTCCAAAAAAAGTCTAAGGTCTTTGTTAAGACTAGCTTCATGCCTCTTTTCTTATGGCCATTTTATGTATCAATTTAGTCTGTTTATATTAATTTCATAGGTGCCTCACTGCTATATAGTCCCTGTTTTTTTTTTTAATGCCTTGATGAGGTTACTGTGAGATCATGAACAATCACTGTTGAACCATTTGTGGGACCTATGGAGTGTTGGTTTCTTATCCACTCATAATATGTCTCTGTTATTTTGGCAAAAGCCCTTAGCATGGACGGTGGATTTATTCTGCTTTTTAGGCACTCCAGATTTTGTGCCTTCTTTGCAAACAGAATCTGCTGAAGAACCGAATCTAGGTCCACCAGGCCCACTTACGCAGGAGGCCCTTATTTTTATTAAAAGTTATCGGATGTAGTTTTGATATCTGGGGGAATAGCCAATCTGGGTCTTAAAACGAATGGCCAAGGGGAAGTGATCACTAAAACAGACCTTTAAGATGGAAAATGCCACTGAGTGGGGTTTATAATATTCAGAAAGGGCAATAAAATTGATGAGGCTGCCTTGACCTCTGCCCATATAGGAAACATGATCTGAACCCACTGATTTAAAAAGATCTATTGTTAAAAAAAGGGAACATTTAGAAAGTAACGAGTTAAAAATGTTCCCATAGGGGTTATGTTCAAAATGACAACCACCCTCATTATTCCAACCTACCAGGCTGCAAGCGGACTACTTGGACAGAGGACATAATCTACAGTTAAAATCCCCCCCAAAGTAGGATAAAATCTGTGTTGAATTTCTGTAACTGTCTACTGAGTGATTTTTCTAACTCCTCAGCAATTACACTCTGTTCATATAGAATATTAATCATTTGAAAATGTGGTGATTCAAGCTGCATCTTGCCCACCTTGTCTGCTAGAGTGGTTGCCAATAAAGTAAGTAAGCCCCCCTTGAAGTGACCACCCAGTGCTGCACCTGCCGGGGTTTGAATTGAAACATAGCCATCAATATGAACTATTTCCCTGGTCCAGGTTTCTTGAAGGCATATTATACTATAATCTTTCACAAATTTAAGCCAGGCCTCATTCCTCACCTTGTTTAATAAACCCGCAATGTTCCAAAACAGGCCACCGTGGACAATAAAATTATTGCTAATAGAAGCATCCCGGCTACTTGTATGGCCATCTACCTTGCAATCAACAAGGGGCTTCTGAACTGTGTTTGAGAGTATCACTTTCCGACCTGTTTCTAGTACTGAAGTGTTCAAGATTTCCACAGGCACCGCCACTACTAAACCCAATGTAAATGGTTTTTCCCCATATGCCAGACTATTGGTCGCAGACACGTCAGTGCTACCTTCAGCATCTAAATCACAAGAAATATCCTTAATAGAACCAGCCCACATTGGTGTGGTCAATCCACCTGTTCCAAGGGAGAAAAGCAGTTAGTGGTTAAAATAGAAAAATGCTGGTATAAGCTATGGTTAACAAAATGTAACTTTGCATGCGCCTGTGTACTAGGTTTACAATAATAGCCAAGGAGAGGGTACCAGGAGCATATTTTTAAAATGAATAACAACACCGTCACCAGCATCTGTTTTAGGTTGTAAGTCCACCCATGATACTCGCTCGACATTAATTATATTCCTGAATAGATCCTCACAGTTTAAGCAATTTGTGGCTCGCACTAACCAGAACAGAGTTTTGTTCTTAAGTTGTGACATGTCTTCTTCCTTATCAGGAGATAGGGGTGTAACGTTTTTGAGGACCAGAACCAATGGGGTTGCTTCTTGTGGGAGATGAAGAACTCTGTCAGGGTGTCCCCTCATTTCTGCGTAACTTTTATGCTCAGGTTCAATGTTACCGACCCCATTTGTCCCAGTTGAAATTATTGAAGTTTTCCCTCCTGCTTTCTGGAAATTTGGCTGCATTTGATCTTATTTGAGATGGATGGGACAAAGTGTTATTAATGGCCATGGTGTTCGAGTGCTGACCATGAATGGGCCGAAGTGCTGACATAGCCAGCGTCTGAGGGGGCAAAGAGGTACGGCACATAAACAGCGTCTCAGATTCCAGGACCTTGTTAGTCTCACTGATTAAGCTGGACAGATTTGAGCCAATCAGAATTTTCAGAGAGGTGTCAATACTGTTGAGGGTACTCAAAGTAGGATTGAGGAGCATTTTCACAGTAGGTTCCAAAGAGGTGATAAACTGAGCATAAGATAAAGTCCCGCCATGGTCCTGGGTTCCTGATTCTGCATGTCAATATTGAGAGGGTAGCTGTTCCTAAAGATAAGAGTGAAGATTGTGTGTGCTCTAAGTATGGTCGGGCCAAATGAGTGTGGGGAATTTCTCCTTTGAAATATAGTGCCCTCACACACCCTTTCGGGTGTCCTGCTTCCTCATGGGGCGTTGCTCCTCGTGGGGGTGGCGCTGCAGTCCCCCACGGGCCCCGCAAGAGGGCTCTTTGTCGGAGATCTTTTTTGATGACGCCGCAGTTGTGCATGGGGGTGTGTGGGTCTATCTATGAGGGAAGTGAGTGGTGGGTTAAAACTACTAGGTAGAAGCCAAGACCTTAATTCACGGCTCTGTCTAGTATAGATTAAAAATGATCCTGGAGATCCTCAGGGAAAAAAATATAATAATGAGGGCAGATAAAGAATTTACTGCAACTCTCAGGATAAAGGAGTGAATAGGGGGTGAAAGTCCTAGAAAAATAGGGTCAACATGTTTCGCGCTTCAGAGTAGGTCCATAAGGGATCCGATCGCGCTTCGTCAGGACCAAATCAAAAAAGTGAGTGCAAAGAATATAAATTACTTGGAATAGGCGCCAGTGAAGTAGAGTACTGTGAACCTATAGTACCTTGATAGTAAGGGGATATAGCGTCCTCGCGCTGGTAGGTGCTCCTTCTTTTAGGAAACCTACACCCAACCCTTAAGATGTAAGGAATGGGCTCCGTCAGCGATTTGGAGGTGGCGGACAGAGAAAAAGTGCTCGTTCGCCCTCGGAGTGGAAACCTACCCCTCCTCCGTGTAGCGCCGGAAATTACATTGCGGTGCTGCAAGCAGCACCGGCTGCAATTTAAAATATGCATGTTGTGCATTGGCATGCACAACCTGACAGACTCCATGCGGTGCCTGCCACCTTGGGCATGCCAATGAGGTACTATAAGTACCCCCCAAGTGTAGCACACCAGCCAAGTGCAGCCCGCCAGCCCCTGGGGGCCTGTAATGGGCCCCCAAAGCATTTTTCACCAGCCTTTCCATGGCGGCATCGCCGCCATGGAAAGGTATTTTAAAATGCACATGATAATGTGGATGGCGGTGCCTGTAAGGCACCGCCACCATATTGTCTGCCTTTTCTGCCTAGCTGGCAATCCGACCGGCGGAAAAGCGGCAGAAGGCCTTTCCGTCCAACGCGGTGCCCCTCGCCATACTAATATGGCGGGTGTTGACACAGGGACATTTGGCAGGCGAGCGGGTGGCCACCGCCAGCCCGGCGGTGGCGATCCACCCGCGATCCTTATAGGCCCCTAAGTTTCTAATGAAAATAAAGTGTGTATCTAATTTGAATGCATTAACGTAATAATTACTTAAGACAGCGCACATAATCTTTTGCCTGAAAACCTTTTGAACACTTATGTGAATCATTAGCCTGACCATTTTTTTATTAAATACTACAGTTATTCCAACTAGTTTCCTTGAAAAAGCAACAGGTGTCATGAAACATGTTAGCTGTGTTTTGTGTTTGTTCATTGCATGAATTATGTACAATATTGTTTCTTTCATAATCAAAATGATACATGTAGTGGTACTCAAAGAATTATGAGAAATGTGATTAACATATATATTACATGTTGATGATGAGACAAACATTGTTTTAGTAATGGTACACAAAGAATAATGATAAATGTCAGTCAAATATGTATTCCATGTTGATGATTGCACAAACATTGGTTTGCTATTGAGATTGATATATTGTAACTAATACAATTTACTTTCATAATACAAAATTGCAAATGTAATTTTTTTAGGTTCCTCTTGTGAACGTTTTATAATAGTTACATGTGCAATGATAGCAGGGTAACTATCATTTATAGAGCACCTAGCTCTAGACATAAGCTCTTCACCCCTTTTTCCTTGACATAATAACTGCATTAGAATGTTATTAGGAGTGAGTGGAATCTTCACTTCTAGGGAATACAAGCTTAGACTCAGACAGACAAAAGCTCCAAACACTTTTCCCTTTCTGAAGATTAAATGAAGGCATATCTAGTCTTCAAACTTGCATATCTACATGCCTCGAGATACTAGCTGCTGAGTGCTGATGCAGAAACAGCAGATGTCTTCTTATAAAACAATATCTCTTTGTTCCACTAAGATATATGGGTGGAATCAAGTCCATCTAAGAAACTCGCACAGGCTCCTTTTGATGCTAAGGTTTGTTTAGTTAGAGAAAAGAAAGAAGGGGTTGGAGAACCAATACAGAGAAATTCTGTGTCACTGTCATTATGTTCCAGTATTCCTTATCTTTCTGTTTGTTAGCCAGTATCGTTGCCACTATCTTGTCTGTCTTCATAGTAACCACTATGCATATTGTGTGTACTAGGATAGGATTTTGATTCTAATAAAGTCATAAATGTGTATTCCTAGCGTGAATTCTTGAGTGTGTCTATTCATGGCAAAAGGAGGTTTGGAGCCCACTACTAACAAATACTCCTGTGAGTCTCATGGGACTGATCTTTTACTTACTCAAGTAATGCTCAGTGGACTGTGTGGGTTACAGTCACTGATTTCTCTATCTTATAGTGGTATGTTGACTAAGTCTGTTCTGCCAAAGGGTCTAAAGAACCCTTCTCTCTAGCTGTATGTTGTAGAGGTTCCAGAAAATATATGTGTGACATCTGAGCCAAAGCAAGCATGTATTTACCTGGCTAAACCCTACTACAAGGCCAGAAGGAATAGGATGTTAGACTGTGTGCCTACATCCTTTATGGATGAAGTTGACTACAAGCAAAACATTGCACTCACACACTCCAGGTGTTTCTTTTTGAATTATCTGGTTTTTCAAACTGCAAGCTCTCGTAGGGAAGGAAGTTGTGAATAGAAGGCTCCAAAGAGACTGTGTAGATATTGACACTTATGTTACTCATGTGTGGCTACAAGATGGTAATGTTCTGTCCTCAGAGTGCGGAGTGAGTGTTTAGTTTATTTAATCTTTTGTCCTTTTCCCCACAGTTCTTCGCATTGCAAAAAAGAATATGTAGATCAGAGGAGAAGTAGTTGTTCTTAAGCAGGTAGCCACATTTTGATACCCTTTTAACAGTTAGGCTTCTGGGAAATTAAACACATGAGATTTGACTATAACACACACACAACAGCTATGTTTTTCTGTTCATACTAACTATGACTACAGGATGTGTCTGTCTTCAAAGACAAGACACTTTGGCACCAAAGGCCTGACTTTGAGCTTGCTCAGCTGAAACTGTGTACATTGTTGCTACTTATGAAGGCCATCTACGACTGCTCTCATGAGCTTATCAAAGCACCTGCTTGTATTGGTGGTGAGAATTTAGTCATGTGCTTGATAATGTAGATGACTGAGAGAGGGAATATAGGAACATTATGCCCAATCTTGGGGAGTTTGTCTCCATCACACATGTATGGAGCCCCTTGTCAGTTTGTTTTGTGACTCACATACTAGTTCTGAGCCCAGCTGCATTAGGGTCCCCTATGCCCAAAGTATAGCAGGTTATTACTACCAAACCATTGTAATTGCTTGCATTGTGACCCCCTGGCAGGTCTGGTACTTCACTGACAGAAAAGTTACATTTAAATGTTGTCTGGGACATGGATGGAGGCTGGCTTGCCATGCTTTGTGTTAACATTGATTTGGTTTCACTAGGTGAATGGACCGGTGTGTTTAGAGTTCATTAGGCTCCAAGTGGGCATGCTATAACCGGATGGTCCAAGATTTGGGCTCACACCCAGTGTCATAGCCACTTAGTCCACCCAATAATCTGTTGGAAAGGGGCATAAGCAACGAGTCAGCCAAAGTCAGGGCCAGTTGTGTGCTCATCACATGCCCTTTTGTGACATGGTCAGACTAGTGCATCCTAGCCCATTTATCTTGCTATGGTAGTGGATAACCTACTATTATTTGCAGTGCTGAGTTTGTTCTCTACTTCGGTGTTCCCTTTGGCTACGTTCCCCTGGAAAACAGACTGGGTAATGACATTACTATGTACTCATGCACACTGCATATCTCTTAATAGTGCATAAGTATGGAAGCTCAGCTCATCGGTGTCACTGGTACCAGTCAAGTCTATGGTTGTGCTGTTTGCCTAACGGTGGTCCCTTTTTGTGACAGCATGCCAAAAGCCAAAGCTCTGGCATGCAATGGAAATGCAAGCCAGATCTGTTAACTTTGAAATGCTTGTTTATAGTGCAAGCTCAGTCCCACTAAGTACAGTTTTAATGCTCTGTACCTGCCAAAGACACATGATGTAATAAACTGAAAATACACCAAAATCACTCAGCCAAATGTGGAATGCCCAAGCCCTCTGAGTTTTGAAAAGGTGAAGTTGCCACTTTTGTGATGCATGCTACCATACCTTAGGCCATTGGAAGAGGTCCCCTGAGTCACCATGTCCTTGCTGTAGGCAGGTTCCAGGACCTCAGGAAATTAGTAGAGGTCCCACATGAATCAACCCTTGCTTCCTTAATCTCAGGATATCAAGGAGCTTTGAACAGAGCGGATACTCTAGAATGTCTCCTCTTTTGAAATGGGAAGAAACACTGGCAAAAATTAATATGTTTTGTTTTTATTAGGTAAGATCAAAGACTAGGCATGTCAGTAACGCTACTTTGAGATGTATTTGGTATTTTTATAGAGCCTTGCCCCGCCCGTCCGCTGTGAGCCGCACAGAGTGATAAAAATAAAATGGCAACAAAATTATTTCATTGCTATTTTATTTTTCACCGAGGAGTGCAGCAGCTGCCAGCCTGCCTCTGAGTCAGGAGGGAATGTCCTCTGCTGCCGATTGGCAGCAGGAGGGCTTCAGTAGTCGCAGCCACACACTTCAAAGTGTGCATGTTACTTTGGCTAGCTATCTTGTCTTAAACAGCTGGGTGGAGACCAAGCACAGGCCTCTAGGGCCTGATGGAGCATTAAGCCAACCCACTTCATCCAATCCTGGTGCTGCTCTTATTCAGCCTGAGAGCAGCGTCTGGATTGGTTAGGGGGGTTATTTGTTCCACAGCCTTCGGAAGGACAGCAAGGAGGACTCGGATCATGCAGGTAAAATGTAGTTGTATTGAATTAATACACTGTGCAATGCATGTACCATTTGTTTTATTTTGGAGTGAGGGCTTGTTTTTATGTGGGCTTTTGAGTGAGGGTTTCTTTTAGTATGGGCTTTTGTAGAGAGGGAAAATTGTTTTTTTTGTTTTTCGATGGTGGTGCACCACTTTGAAAGGTCACCAGCCGCTCCTCTTTTATAGTGCAAACCTAGCTAGAGAGCAATGGAGTAATATTCACTTTCACAAGTCTATTGAATTTTCATTGTTTTCAATATACCATTGCTGGATTATGAAGGTGATCTCATTATCTAAGCATGAGAGCAACTGTGTGTCAATTTTACAAAGAAAAATCAACATAGTTTAAATTTCTAGTCACTGTTATCCGGAGGGGAATTATGGTTGCAGCAGATTTTTGAGTAGAGAACCTCACAGAAGTTCCTGCTCATCATACAATATCATGTGATTTTACTCTGTAGTTGTGATGCTCTGTTGCTCCTTCTCTCCCGCCTGTCCTGTGCTCTGTTCTCTCACGCTACGCCAAGCCAAGACTTATATCTGTTTTCTGATAGTGCTTTCAGGACTCAGTTGAAATAGCTGAGCCATGTGGGGAGGGTCGGTTCTCATGTGTCTCTTTGGAAGCCGACGTTGGATGCAAACTCATGAATTTCATCTTATTTGTTTGGCTTTGATCTGCCCTTTTTATATTTCACCCTGTATCTTTACATGTACATCACTGTCAGAAAGGCAGTGTGAAGCGGCGCAGCCTTACTTCCCTGGGGAGCCACAGGAGGAGGCCTGCTTAGGGTATATTGAGGTGGGGTGTTGGAGCATAAGAGTATGTATGGGGTTCATAGGGGTTTCAGGAGGCTAGCCTGTCCTCTATTTCTAATTCTCTTATTGCTTGAGGTGCCCTATTAGATTATATTCCTTGTAGCTATTTCAGCGTCTAGAAGAGGTCGAGCAGTGATTACTCATACCCTACCTTCTTTTGTAGAGTTAAGCGAATAATGATAAATATTCATTGGCAGGGAGTGTCAAATAATGCTTAATATGTTTAAGTGCGTTTATCAGCTATGGTGAAGTTTGTCACAGAACTTTTAACTTGCAGAACTTGCCATGCAAAATAGGGGCAATGCTCAGTATGAGGGCTCGATAATCCATTTTTTTACCAATCGTATTCTAACTGTTGAAGACTAGTGAACACTTCTAGAAAAGTGATATCGGTGTTAAAATTGCCACAATACCCATTTATGGGTCAATTGGACAGAGACATGACATTAAAAATCTACCCAAGTACAATCATCTTCTTTCATTCCACCTAAAATTTTGTACTGCAAATGTGGTTGTGAGAAAAATAAGGGAGACCGAGCCTGCTAATGAGAAAAATGTACCCTTGTAAACAGAGGACAAGTCATTGTTATCAATGGGCATGACTTCACACACCAGTAGAAATCATCAGTAATATACTTTGTCAACTTTGTAATTGGAAGATAGTGAGATTGGAGCGCTTCTAGAATATGTATGATTTACATTTTATTTTTTCTAATTTGTTAGTCATATGTCTTCGGGAAGGGGGGCGTGGCTTGGCGCCCGCAGTGGATGGCGGCGTCCGGCTGCGGCGCTCCGGCGGGACCGAGAGTTTATGCGTCCCAAGATGTTGTCGGGTGAAATTGCAACCCGCATTGGATGTCGCATGACGTGCTGGCTGCCGTGTGCTCAATAGCGCTCTTTCATACTGGGAGGAAATGCCATTATTTTCCAAGTGAGTTCCTTGAGCGCTACCGCGAAGTCGCGGCCGCCATTTTGTGACGCTCGCAGCCGGCAATTTTCTTTGAATTGAGCGCGCTATTGCCCATATGCTGCTCATAATTTCTTTCATGTTTTTTGGGGCATAATTCATCTGCAGACATCCTCATGCAGTTGTTCTGATGCATTTTAGAACTAGTGGATTTCTACTCAGCCTCTTTGACTGAAAGTTGTTTTTTGCCAGCCATTTTGCTTATTTCCTCATACCTTTCTGGCACAATTACATCAAAGAAGTGAACTTTTTATCATTTACCCCATCCATATGATGCACCAATCTTCATTGTATGGGCCATGTTAACTCTTTTCATTGCTTTTGACCATCTTTTTTGATGTTTTGCTGCCCTGCTTAAGCCTCATTGAATACTTTCAACTTGACTTGAGTGACATTTCTGTGCCTTTGGCTGCTCTTCACACAATCCTCCTCATTCTCTTGACTTCTGCGCATATTTTTGTTTGGAGGCTGCGCTAGTATCTCTATGGGAAGAACGATGGGTGCTCTATCATAAATCGCAACAGAAGCACGTTTTTATAAAAAATTCCAGGATATTCACCACCTTTTCTAAGCTGGAAGACTCTCAGGTGCCAACACCAAGCTCCTTGGAGGCCGACATGGATCCCTTACCCACTCCATCCGGGAAGACAATCACCAAGCGCCTAAAGCACAATCCCCCGTCTTCTCCTAAATCAGCCTCTCCGGTTTCCATGGAGATGCTGTTGGAAGAGATAAGAGCCCTTCGGCCCTTTATGGAGGAAACCAACTCTAAGTTCCAAGTCCTTACGGACAACTGGTCTCAACTCGACACTAGAGTCACTGAGGTTGAACAAAGTATTTCTACCTTTAGTGATACATGTGCAATGGCTCCCAGCTTCAATCTCAAGTATCGATGCTCCAGAAGTAGATCGAGGACCTTGAAAATCGAAGTAGGAGAAATAATCTACGCATTTATGGTTTGGCGGAGGGAGTTGAAGGGTCCGATCTCCTCACCTTCTTTACCTCCTTTCTTCCCAAGGTTCTTCATTTGGCGGAAGGCACATCGCTCATTATCCAAAGAGCTCACAGGTTAGGTCGCCCCTCTTCCAATATGTCGACCTCACAAAGACCAAGAGGAGTAATCATATACTTTCTGGAATATACAGACCTGTTGTTGGTGCTTTCTGCGGTCAAATGGGCTCAACGCATTACTTGGTCCAGCTCAACTTTTTCTTCATTCAGGACTATGCCAAGGCTACTGCTGTTAGGCGCAAAGCTTTTCTCAAACTGAGGCCTGCTCTCCGATCCCTAGGTGCCCGCTATGACCTCTTTCACCCTTGCCTGTTTAAGGTTACGTATAATTATAGAACAAAAACTTACGAAGATCCAGTTTGACTGCAGAGTTTTATTAATTCATGCAACCCAACTGCTATGGACACTCAGCGACCTTCTTCTCTATTGCTCAACGCCTGATTTTGTTCACTATTTAAAGCTAAATAGCTCCTAACGCCGTACAGTTTTGGTGTTGGTTGTTCTCCATGTTCTAATGTTTATTCATTGTTGGTTATGTATGTGATATCTCCAAGTTGTTTTTTCTGTATGGAATTGTATATATAAGTTGTTTCCTCAGCTTATCCAGGCTTTGCTTCCTATTTTTTCTCTGATCTGAATTTAGTTTGATTTAATGGTTTGCTATATCTTCTTTGTTCTCTTGTAATTTTGTTCTTCTCATATTTCATCCTTTTTCTATTCAACTGCCGTTCTTGGATTTCATAGACTGTATGTTGATGGTTGATTTTGCCTAGTTTATCAGCTCACTGTTGTTGTTTCCGTTATTGTCTGTCTTAGCATGTTTCCTAATTGTATTTCTTTATACTCCTTCTAACCTGATT
The DNA here is from genome assembly GCF_964204655.1 of Triturus cristatus. Taxonomy (NCBI): domain Eukaryota; kingdom Metazoa; phylum Chordata; class Amphibia; order Caudata; family Salamandridae; genus Triturus; species Triturus cristatus. Next base: position 750,103,698 of record NC_140587.1, read on the forward strand.
ATTCATCGCCCCCACAGATTTCTTGTGCCTGTAACGTGGTCTCTCCTGGTTTCCCCCGGTTTCCCCGTTCAGCTGCCCTAGACATGCTGCCTACTCCATGTGGCTCCATCCCCCCTCACGTCTCTCCCTGAGTTTTCCTTTTTGTAGGTATGTTTTTTGTTGGTATGTTTTTTGTTGTGACCTTTGTTTCATGTTTTGTAACTCATCCTTTTATCTCTTAATTATCTAACTTATGCACAAACATTTTCTTCTGTGACTTTTCTTTCTGTACGTCCTTGGTTAAGTTTTTACTTCTTTTATGACTTTCAGTATTCTAAGCTCATTCTATTCTCCGTCCTCTCTTATTTTCCTTCTCACACTTTACAATGCTTTTATCCGAATTTGGATTTGGACTCATACACCACAATTTTGGCTTCTTTTACTGTTGTTTATCCATTGCACTGAATTGGACTATAGTTTTCAATTGCTATATGCATTTCGGTTTCATCTGTTATGTCACTTAAGTTGGTTTCTTGGAACATTAGGGGATTAAATTCTCCCATTAAAAGGCAAAGAGTTTTAACACATTTAGCCAAGTTGAATGCTGATATTGTCTTCTTACAAGAAACGCATCTTACGGAAAATGAGTCTATGAAATTAAAAAGGGGTTGGGTGGGTGAGGTCTATTTCTCTCCTGGAGATGGTAAACGAAGTGGAGATGCAATATTATGCCGCAAATCTCTTCCAGCCACCTTAGTGTCACAAGAAACCGATGTTGAAGGAAGATGGCTTATCGTTACATTTTTGCTAAAATATGTTCCAGTCTCTCTCCTTAATGTTTACGCACCTACAGGTGGGGATACCTCCTTTTGGCCTGCTTTGTCCACTCGCATTTCTAATTGCATTGAGGAGAATTTTATTATGGCTGGGGATTGCAATCAAGTGTTAGATCCTTTTGTTGACAGGAATTCAAAAGTGCCTTTTATTCCCAATAAGATACACAAATCTTTTACTCGCACTATATCTCAACATAAATTACTTGATGCTTGGCGCCTTTGTAATCCAATCACCAGGGAATACTCCTTCTACTCTTTAGCACATCATACCCAATCCAGAATCGATAATGTGTTTGTCTCTCATAATATCTCACAATCTCTCGTGTTTGCAGACATTGGTCCCATTCTATTGTCAGATCATGCTCCCATCTCCATTGGTTTTGATATATTGCCCAGGAACAATGCTCCTAGAAGATGGCGTTTCAATAATGCTCTCCTCTTGGACCCCAAATTCTCAGCATCATTTACTTCTTTCTTTACTGATTATTTTGAGAGGAATCATACAGATTCTTTGGCACTTGCAACTATTTGGGATGCATTTAAAGCATCAGCAAGAGATTTCATTATCAATTTTGTGGTAAAGCAGCGAAACTTTACTCGTAAGACTACAATGGGTCTCCTCCGGGATATTAAAGCACTTGAACATTCATATTATACATCTCCTTCAGAGGATTGCTTAAAAACCCTTGTTAAGGCCAAATTGGACTTTAATAAAAAGGCAACGGAAGATGCTTCGCTCTACTTGTTAAAATCCAGCACTAAATTCTATGGGGGTAAAAATAGAGCAGTGAAAATATTAGCTAACTATTTAACCCCTTCAGTGCCACGCCCTTTCCCCCTCCTGTGCCGGGCATTGCACTAGTGGGTGGGGTTCATGACGAGATAGTCTCGTCATGGGCACAGCGCAACCGTGCTCCATGACGAGACCATCTCGTCATGGGCACTGAAGAGGTTAAAGATTCGGCAAAACAAATTAAATATTGATGCTGTCTTTGACAAACAGTTAGTCTTAAAGTTTAAAGATGCCGAAATTCTAAATGAATTTGCTCTTTTTTATAAATCCTTATATTCCTCAGAAACTGACCCTCCGGATCACTTATTAACACAATTTTACTCTAACATCAAACGGTCTCAGCAGATACCTCTGGACTTATCTCCTTTGGAGTCTGGACTTTCCCAGCAGGAATTACTTACTGCTCTCAAAAATCTTTAAAAAGACAAAGCCCCTGGTCCAGATGGCTTTACTGTTGAATTGTATAAGCTTTTACTTCCCAAGTTACATTCACTTATTAATTTTTTTATTTCCTCCAATGGTTCCTCCGGTTCCTTTTCAGAGGCCCACATTTACTTTATCCCTAAGGAGGGTAGGGATTCCAAATTTTGCAAAAACTACAGACTCATCTCGCTGGTTAATATCGACTATATAAAAAATTCTAAAGCATTAGCCATCCGCCTAGACTCCTTTTTACCGAATTTGCTAGGGAAGGAACAATCTGGCTTTGTCAAGGGTCGCGTCATTACGGATAATACATGACTCTTTTTCGATATTTTATCCAAATCGTCCCATCTTGATCATTCTTCAGCAGCAATAGCGCTGGAGGCCGAAAAGGCTTTTGATAGAGTTGAATGGAAATATTTATTTTATATTCTAAAGTGGTTTGGATTTGGTCCAAATTTTATAAATTTGGTATCTCTTCTTTACTCTAATCCGAGTGCAGCAATATGTGCTAATGGCTTACTCTCCCCTTTTTTTAATCTAGGCAGAGGAGTGCGTCAAGGTTGTCCTCTATCGCCTTTCCTCTTTAATTTACCCCTTGAGCCGTTTCTTTCCAAATTACGCCAAAATCCCAACATATGTGGTTTTCAAGCACCGAATGCTCACATCAAACTTGCGGCTTACGCAGATGAAATTTTCTTTTCTTATCTAAGCCGGAAGAGTCAATTCCTGCCTTTTTAGCAGAGGTGAGAGCCTACTCTTCTATTTCTGGGTACAAGCTGAATAATGACAAGTGTGAAATATTGCCTTTAATGAAATACACTTTCAGCTCAGACTTTCAGGCCTCCCACGTTAAATAGAGTCCGAATGCCATTAAATACTTAGGTTTAAACTTTACATCTTCAATTTCAGGAACAGTAACCTTATGTATGGATAAGTGTATTCAAAAGATCTCAGACTTGACTGCTAGATGGCATCCTCTTTACTTATTTTGGTGGGGTCGTCTGGAAACCATAAAGATGATGCTATCACCTATAGTTTTATACACCATTTCGAACATCCCGGTCCCCATTACAACTAACTTATTTAAAAAAGTCAACTCCATTTTATCCTCTTTTTTTGTGGGGTATCAAAAAATCTAGAACGTCCCTGTTAAAACGAATTCGCCCTAAATCAGAAGGTGGAGTAAACTTTCTGGATTTTCCTGCTTACCAGAAAGCTTGCCTATTAGGTCAGGCCTCTTTATGGTTGCTTGACTCTACGGATGATTGGCCTCTTTGGCCATCAGTGGAACACCTTTTTCTTACTCCTTACTCATTTTGTGAGTACCATTCTTTTTCACGCAAACCACAATCCATTTCTACTCCCATAATAAAACACACTTCTAAATTACTCGAGATACCCTCTCACTTTACTCATGGCTCTAAAAAATCCTTCTTACACTCAGCGATTTGGCATAATAAAAAATTATTAATCCAAAACAAACCCTTTTACTGAAAGACTTGGAGACAAAGAGGCTTAATATGGATCCATGAATTATTCTCCGAATCACAATTTATACCCTTTGATACGCTCCAGCAGTTATTCCATTTACCTACATCCTTTATCAATAAATATAATTTACTTAAAACAACAGTGTTGGAATCTCTTTCTCACCTTCCCATTACACCACACACTTCTGACACGTTGAACCCCTCTGCCAGTCTTCAGACCTTGTTATTGACTACACCCAAGGCCTCTGTTATTTATAAGCACCTACAAAGTATCGGTGACAAGATACGGAAGACACAAACGGAAGAAGCCTGGGAACAGGATTTTGCTACGTGCTTGCCACTATCAATGTGGAATGGTGTATGGACCAAATACCGTAAAGCCTCTAGAGCAGCAAATATTACCCAAACATTATTCTTTGTATACAAAAGATTGTTACTTACACCAGCTACTCTATCTAAACGCTTTTCATCGATTCCAGACACATGTTGGTCATGTTGCTCCCCCAATGCTGACCTTTTTCACATGTTATTCAATTGCTCCCAGGTACACCGCTTTTGGAAACAAGCATGGTCTCAAATTAACTTAATTTGCGACACTAAATTTCCTTTTTCTTTCTCTCACATCTTCTTGGGTAATATTTCGCCCATCTGGGATGATACTCTTCTTAGTGTCAAGATTATAGACTTATTGCTGGCGGTTGCCTTTCAACAAATTACTGTCAATTGGAAAGACTCATCAAAGATTTCTTATAGGGCTTGGTGGTACACTGTTTGCCATAATCACAGGTTAGATACTGCTTTTGTATAACCACCTTCCTTGGCAACCAAACACGCCGATTTATGGTCACCTGTTACACTCTTTATTGATAACAGTGCCAAAAAGTGTTCATTACCACAACCCTCTCAACAGGAGGTTCTTAAACCACCCTAGACTCCCTAATAGTTCCATAAGTTTCTACTATGTACCTAGTTGACATATGTATTTCTTCTAATTTGCATTTCTCTGTTTCCTTCTCTCACTATTGGTCTGATTCTTTTGTTCGGTATGTAATGAGCTTGGACTGTAAAGATGTACAATTTTTTATTGCATACTGTGTTTGGTCACTTCAAATTCTTTTCAATAAAATTATTTGAACTTAAAAAAAAATATGTCTTCGGGAAACCTGGCTAGTAAATGATTTGAATATATGAAGTGATATAGAGTGTTATTAGCTCTGCACTGCAATCTTTCGAAGTGCAAGTGGGGGGCTCATTGCAGGCAAAAATAAAATGGTTAGAATCAAAATCTCTTTTGATTCACAAATTTGCAATTGTAGTTTATTTTTTGTGTAGGGACTTTAAAGATGTTTTCAAGAATTTTTATTCTGTAATGTTTATTTTTCACTTGTGATTTTGATATTGAATTGCAGATACTACTGCCAGATTTATTGAGGTTATGTGCAGATTATCCAAATGCCTTTCATGCTATACTTGGTGTTTTTAATGCACTCAAACATAAAAGTGGGGCTTGAGATTTGGTTGCTATTTGGGTTTTACCGAGTCCTTTTCTTCCCATTAGGCCCATTCCCATCAAGCGGCACTAAATCTGTTTACATTGGCCTTAGATTTAAATTTAGCTCTAATTAGTTGCTGGTATAAAGATACTCAAATTGCCGAGTACACTTGTAATTGAAATGATCAATGCTTATTGAGTGATTATATCTTTATCGCATATTAACAAAATAAAAATATAATCTTATTAGAAATGCAATTCATAACACTTTTAACAAACAATTTCCTTCAAACTCAAATTGGATGTCACTCTAATTGTATATATTTGCAAAATGGTGTGCCTAGACGAACAAGAAGGTCTGCTTATTCATTGCTACATGGATTTTCCAATTCAAATATAATACATTTGGATTCCTTTTCTGGTCTAATATCATCAGTACTTAAAAACTTTACATCCAGTAGTTATGTTGCTGGCATAAATGTTTTCACAAATAGCCATACTAAAAGGTTCAATTAAAAAAATTCAAAAGCAACAGCTTGGACTTGAGACGGAGAAGCAAGAAGCAAAGTTCTGGCACTTTTTGGCGTTTATCACAGTTACACATTATCTGCATTACTTTTAACATATAGTGGCAAAATAATTGGGTAAAATACATAGCCAAAAAGCTTGTACCAACTTAAGAAAGCTCCTCACTTACTTCAAATAGTTATATCTGGTTGCAGATACCAACTCGTAAGTAATAAAGTACAGGTCCATCTCAACTTGTTCAGATGAATTCTCTACTGAAGGAGTCATAGCTTTTATAAAAGCAATAGATAATTATTATCCTCAGGGACATGAAGATATTCCTTTCGTATTACTGAAAATGTCACAGTCTGAATGAGCTCAATTCATCAAATCTTTCTTTACTTGTTATATCCCTTTGAATAGTATAGACTCTTGGAAGGGTAGTCACATTTTCCATTTGTACAAAAACGGTGACCGATCTGTACCTTCAAATTATCATCCTTTCATTTACTAGACATCACAGGAAAAAGTTTAACTAAGAAAGTTATTTTCCAATCAGCAATCCGGATAAATGATAAACAGGTTTTACCTGTTGAGCAAAAGGGATTTTGACCCTCCTGTTCTACAATCGACAACATCATGTCTCCAAGTGTTATCTGGAAAATATGTACTATTTGCGGCATTTATTGATTTTAGCAGTGTGCTTGATAGTGTTGATTATCCTAAGTTATGGTACAAACTTATAACCATAGTCACTTCTGATGATTTCCTGCATCTTATAATGAATTTTCATACTAACTATTGGGTGTGTGTACTGTTGGGATATACCAATTTTCAACAGCTTAAATGAGGAATGTGTTTTAATCCCCTTGTTATTATCACTATATTTGTCAGATCTACCGAAGGATATACAGTTGTCCCGCCCATTGTTCCCAAAACTATGAAACCAAGAAATGTCTGCAGTGATGAATGCAGATGATTTGAACTTCATGGATCTTACACCAGTTGGATTACAAAGCAACTAGATTCATTAGCAGTCTATGCAAAGTCACATAATTTACTGGTTAAAGAAATAAAAAAACGAAAATAATGATTATGGGGGCTCATGGACTGATGGCTCCACAAACATGACATTTTAATCAAAAAGGTCTTGAAATAATTAAGAGCTATATCTTCTTAGGAGCAAATGTGACAAATAATGTATCATGGTCCAGTCGCTTTAAAAAACAGCTAGCTAAAGCCTGATCTGTCAGTCTGGACCTCCTTTAATTATTTAGAGCCCAAGGAAAACGAGACATTTCCTTCCTGATGAATTTAGACATTGCAGAAATTCCTGAAATGGTCTCTCTTTCAAAGAACAATCACCTACTGCAAAAGTAACATTTAAGAAAATAGAATTCCAATTGTGGAAGGCATATTGTGGTATTCACTGATCGACTCCAGTGGAAGTTTTAGGATAAGAAATGGACTTGTTTGCAATAACATAATGAGCATTTACTCAAGTGGCTCGTTATATTTCTTTTTAGTTTTCTTAATGATTTATTACATTGTGTAAATAATAAAAGATAACATTTCAGTTACACTTTTTGTAAGACCAAGGTAATGCAATGTTATCTAAAATAAATCCTAGTTTTGAGTTCACAACATTTTATATGAATTACAAGTTTGGATATCTTCCTATTGATGAGAATATTTGAGTGAGAGAGGAGATGGAAAAGGCATCCTGGTTGTGAGTTTCTTGGAGTAGATAGCCAAAAATTAATTCATGTACTGTTTTGCTGTTAAAAATAGTTAATTTCTGCTGTAGATAATTTAATTATTTAACTCTTTTTTCTATTGCAATTGCTAATCATATTTTATTGTGGATGGTAATTTTATAATATTCCTGTGGAAATGATACAATAAGCAAAGAAATATTAAATATACATATATATTAACAAGGGACTTTGTGCAACGTGTATGAACAGAGCAGCCATCAGAGTGTAGAGCCAGGAAGGGGAGGTGATGTGAAGTCTGACTGTGAGATGAAGAAGATGTAAAGTTGAAGCCAAGAGGACATGAATGTCCATTGAGCTTGAGAGAAAAACAGGTACAGTGGAAAAGGAAGGTTGAGAGGGAAAGGCAGGAAGAGTCCAGACTACTTCTTCATGCTCATTCTTAAAACCAGTTGGGAACAGTAATGGGACAACATAACCTTACAATAAATGCCAGGATGGATAAGGATCAAATCAATGGCACATAATGAAAATCAAATGGCACTCAATGGCTGACGGGGACTGATCCAAAGCCCGGTCATTCTCTTTACATCTTAAAATGTACTCGTTAAAGTATCACATAAGGTATCTCAAAGAGCTAAATCTGACTGTAGCAAGATGTAAGTTAGCTTAACCATTCTTATCAGATCTGGGTTGTTTCTTTGAATTTCTCCAAGTCTAGTGGTAATTTCCAAATGTTGATATATTGTTGACATGCCAAGACAAACTAGCTGCCCCTTGCTGACCAAGTCCAATGAAGTTAGCATATGCATAGGGTGTTAAATTGTGTTAAAGGGTCACGCCCTTGCAGTTCCACATTACGCAATTAGGGTATGAGGCTGGATTTATTTGCATAATGTTGGTACTCATCTGTAGCTGTGAAGATGCAATGAAATTATGGAAATGCCACCTAGTGCCAGAGAATTAAAATTAATTCCCTCAAACAGTTCCATCACATTTTATACTTTGTTGTTAAATAGTAGGACTGGGAGTTGTGCCACAAGATAACAGACAATCTCTCTGTGGGGGACCACTGGAATACATGCTTTGTACAAGAATATGTTCCTTGTAAATACTATTACTAGTGCAACCAGCCTATGTTATAAGGAACTCAACGTCCAAAGATTTGAGCAGGTCTTGTAGATTGACAGTTGCATAAAATGGTTCATCTTTAGTATCTCTTCTTCAAAATGATCAAACAATTAGCAGTAGGTTCCATCATTATTCTGATATCACCAAGATGTGCTTTCCAGTTTCTGCTTCTCAAGCATATCTGGCCAACCTGTAAAATGCAAAGAAAGATCTAGATTTTGCCTATTGTATCTTATAAAATATGCCATATCACTCTTTAACTTTAACCACAATCGCTGTCAAAATACTTTGTAAAATGAATTACATATCTCCACACTTACAGCAATGGATAGGCTCTTAAATTGCACATGAAATATCTCCCTAAGCACTAATCCTTCTAGACACCTCTGTGTTGAAACTCAGCATGCCACATATAATGCTATCTGGCATGCATTGTACTCTTCCGGAATGAGGAAGTAGTTGCTCAGGACACAGAGCGATTGACCTTTTAAGATTTTGCCTATGTTATTCTTACCAAGGGCTTGTTGCTTCTTAACTCAAGATGGTTGTGCTTCTGGCTTGAAAAAACATTGTAATCTGTTTTTATTAGAACTTTTTGTTCCCTCATCGACAACACAAGATAGCAGAAGAAAATAACAATGGATATACCGTGTGACAAATCTGTGGAGGTGATCATATAGTGCTGAAAATCTGTAGAAAGTGTAACCTTCTTTAAATGTTGGTTGCTGGTTTGACTTGCCATGTGCTGTGATGTAATAAGAGCTCAGTCCGTGACATAATACAACACTGGTGTTACACAAATGTGACCCGATCAAGATATATTTGTTAGAGGAGTAGTTTGAAATTTCTTTTATTTGTGATTATTACAGAGGTAAAACAAGCAATAGGCACTATGTTAATTTGCCTTCGTGAGGTAAAACTCACTTTTGCATTTACTATTATTCTTCCTCAGTTATTCTAATACCTTATGTCTACTGTTGGCTTATTACTCATTGTATAAAGCACTAGCATCAAGTTAAATTATTATTTTAGTCTTTTCCTATCTGAATCCTGATCACATTGTGAAAAGATTCCCCTGTGACACGATTTCTAATTAATTCTTATTCCTGCTGTACGATTAGATTCATGTTAGTCACATTTATTCTTGTTTTGTAATGTATAGCCACACATACTGGTTCATAACACTCATAAACTTTGGGATAACAATGATACAGTTTAGCAATGCCGCTATTGGCTTTTCTGTATTCATTCCAAGTAGTTTTGACTGATGGATTGTTACATGAGTAGTACTCTGCTATGAATATTAGGGTATGGTAGCCAAGAAATGATTACTACCTAAAATGAAGTAGATCAAAGATTTCCTACTGACAGTCATGAGACTGGACAGCAAATTTGGAACGATCAAGAAGAGCATGGACCCATGCATAGTGGTCACATGAAGCCAGACAAGCCGAACCAGTCTTTTCCTCTTGTTTGTCAGTGACATAGGTGAAGTAAACTGCAAGCATAAAGAACTTCACAATGATCATAGTTATGATTATGATGATGATGATTATTATTGTCATCATTACGATTATTAGCTAGCATGATTGCCAGATTCTAGCAACAATAGTCAACAAATGCTACTTTTGTTACCTCATAAAAGAATTCTAGGCTGCTCTGGCAGAGCTTTCACATAGTACTTGAATACATTTTGGAGCTACCATCAAGAAGTTCTAATTTATACTAAAAGCCATGTGTTAGCTTAGTGTTACAGCAATAATCTACTGCATAATGGCATTATTCATGGGAGCATAATTCCAGAGAAGTGATTTTGATTCATATACTACTTAGTAAAAAATGATAAAGCAGTGAGAATATAACTTTATTTTGTAATATGTAATTGAATCTCATAGACCTCAAATGTATTAACATTTCTGATGTATAAACTGCTTAGTTTAAGAATATTATTCCTACTATCCTAGCCTGTACATTTTTGTTACCTTACATTTTGTTGGACTTTAAGATATTGAGCCGACCACAAAACAAGTTTGTATATTGTTGCTGGCAGTGATTTGAACCAATGATTTTTAATCTTTATAGTAGTTTAAAACGCATCCAAAGGAAGCTTTTATTGTTTGATGGTTTTATTGTACAGCCATTATAAGTATTAGTTTGTACTAAAAATATGGCAATTAATATCAAGCTGATTGTTTGACTGCTTTTGGGTTACACGTGTGTTTCTGCACATTTGCCTGGAAATTAGTATTATAAATAGTGTGCCTGAAATAGCTTCAGTTTCACCATTGAAGGGTATGCTGAAAGGAATGCCTCCATGAAATTTGGTAAGAAAACTAAGCTCCTCTCTGTTCCTGCACTGCCAGCCTTTTCATGGCAGGGCACCGCCACAAAATGGCTTGCAGTGCAGGAACTCATAATATGCTGAGCAGGACTGCTCCCTGGTGCAGCTGGCATTCCACCGCTGATGCGGCAGTGATTGTCATAATTGGTAAAACAGTGGACTGCCACTGCTGCGCCACCACGAGTCTTCTCATAATCAGCCCCCAAATTCCTTTCTACCAATATCATTTGCCTTCTACTATTGGAAGGACTTGAGGAGGGGCAAATGGCGTCGATGGTGTAGGTCCGGTTTCGCAACGATTCCCACCTAACAACACCATCTACCACTATCCTGTACTTGAATTGCCCACTTAGGAGCTGTAACGTGCTCAGCAAATGTGGGTGTGTTTGTGGCCACCCTTGAGAGGAAGCATAGCACAGGCAGGCTGTGCTTGTTGTTCCCTCTCCTTCTCCTGTGTCATGGCAGTCGCATCATAAGATGGCAGGTGGTCTGGCTTGACCCCATGTGTTAGTTGGTGATTGGCTGACACCGGTGATGGGCTATATCATCCGAGGCCGAGTGTGTGATCTGCATCGACATGCAGAGTGATATGGGAGGAAGGTGAAGTTAAATTTAGGTGAATTGTTGTTTGCTGAGGGGTAACAGCCCGGCTGGCCCCAAAATGGCGGTTTGACTGTGGCTCTGGCAGAGACGTTTGGCTACGTGTCTGTACAGTGACACTGAAGGTGATCGGGATTTAATCCAATGTGTGGCACAAAGAGACTTTGTAGCTGTAAAAGTAATCAGTTAAAGAGACATTTGTATATAATTAACCGTCAGGGGCTCGGCATAGCAGAACATGTTGGAGATTGACATCTAACTAAGGAGCAACTTTGCACCGTGCAAGTATCTAATTGAAGAGACACTTGGAAGTAGTGAAGCTGGTGGGGATCGGTTTAGCAGAGCAGTGTATCTACCTTACAAGGTACTTGGAAACAGTGTAGCTGTCTAAGTGTAACTTTAACTGTGTGAGATTTTTGGCATGTCTGGCCCCAAAATGGCAGCTTGACTATGCCTCAACCAGAGACGCTGGGCAGTGTGGCCACTCAATGTCCCTGAAGTTAGCTGGGGACTATTCCAATACGTAGAACACAGACACTTTGAAGGTGTGCAAGTATCTAATTAATGAGACACTTGGATACATTGAAATTGGAAGCTAGGCGACTGTGACAAGATTGGCATAGAGACACTTGGAAGCAATGAAGCCTCCTGTTGTCCAGCTTATCGGAACATGTTGGAGAATGTGAAGAGATTTGTATCCAATTAACGAGGTGCTTGGAAACAGTGTGGCCAACTAAGTGGAACTTTAACTTTGTGGTACTTGCGGCACTGAGGCCGGACGGGGCAACTGCCCTATGAGATGCTGATGCAGCGCAGAACGTCGAATTCCCCTTTAGGCACAGACAAACTACCTCGACATTCAATTTACTCACATACATTCATTGGTGGGGCCCATAACACCAATATACTTACTCTCGGTTGACCTGTTTTCTGAGGGAAAATACGTTTCACAACGCTGACATGAGAGAAATACCTTTACTTTGCCCTAGACACATTGACATTTAAACCTAAGATATCCCTCCCATACGGAGATAGATCATTTAGTTGAATTGGAAATTGATGATTTACTCGTCTACCTTTGCTCTATTACTTTTCTCTTAATCTTCTTCTTCAAATAATCAACACAACACATTTGTCAATTAATCAATTAATCTTTATCTAAGAAATATTGAAATAAATGTTAGAAATCATCATTAGCATTTCAGAACATCATATTTACCTATTCTGGCTAAAGTCGTCCTTTAAGTCAGTCAGTCAAAGAGAATTTATTCAGCAAAGTTTAGGCCGCAATTCAGTCTCTCATAGATTCAGGATAACAGCTGTCCAGCAGCATCACCGTCCTCTCCGTCAGCATAACGTCAGGAAATCGAGTTCGTCAAAGAAGAGCGAAGGCGTCTAGAGGTGGGGAGGAGAGCGCGAGATCCTACCCTAATTCCCTACCTACTTTTATAATGAAAATACTAACAAATACGTATCAAGATTGGGTTTAGAGAGTTCTCATTGGTCAATTTCGACTCGCGATGAACAGTTCTCAGGGTGTTAGATGATGAAGTCATCAAACTTGCTTGTTCCAGCTTTTAAATTGGGCATTGTCTTTTAGTCTTGGACGGGTTCCCAGAATGACCTTGGAGGGTACATGTTCTCCCGGGGTCAGGTCCAGGCCACTGTTGCTGGCAGTGACGCATGCGCACTTCACCCAGAACCTCGTGTTGTCAAGGCAGTCACGTTTAACGTCTCATTCAGCCATCTTGTATAGGCCGAAATGGTCAACTTAAGCAAAAGAAACACAAAAACGTAATTAAAAGATGGAAATGACTAATAAAATGTTATCCCCTTACTAATACCCATATGTGTGTGTATTTATCTAGCAGAAGCAACACTCAGAGCGGTTTATACTTACTAAATAAAGCACACATTACAAATACATCACTTAAAGAAACATATAACATATAATATTCTAATTTTCTACTATTAATATGCGTACACTAGTTAATTCACAATTAATATAGCCATGCAAGGTGCAATTCCCATGTGTAATTCTCTTGTTAATATAGTTGGTGAGTTATCACTTCAGACAGATTAATAATATTACAATTAATTGATTATTCGGATTAATATAAACATGCAGAATGGGGGGGTATACAAAATGTTGTACAACCCGCTCCTGCAATCCCCCCTTTAGTGATTATATCACCACACTAACATAAAATGTTGTATTCTTTTTAAGAAATTTCGAATTGATTTCTTGTTTCATTCATATTTCAGTTTCCCCTGTTTCTTCTCTTTTTGCTGTTTTATACATGCTATCCTTTAATTCTTCCAGTTCTATTTCTTCAAATTCTCTTTCTTGTTTCTTATCCCTTCTCCTTAAGTTTTCTCTTTTTATTATTTTCTGTTTTTTATTCTTTCTACAACAAATACAACCTAGTCTAATTATTAATACTAAAATAATCACACATGTTAATGGAAATAATATCTTACCTATAAATGTACTACCTAGTTTTACTACAAAGTCTTTAATAGCAGATATTTTCTTACCAATCTTTTCCCAAACACCTTCAACTTCCAGTGGTACAATTTCATCATGCAATTCTGTAATATTCTTAATATAAATTTTCAAATCTTTACTTTCGTCAGGAATGTAAGTATAACAATGTTGAACCTTCAGCATTCCACAGACTCCACCCTCTTTTGCCAATAAAATATCAAGGGCAAGTCGATTTTGCATTACCATAGCACGCATGGCAACCATTTCAGTATTTACCAATAAGAATCCTCCAGCGGTGCTTGTTGACAAGCGATCCACTACAGTTGAAAGTTTTCTAATTTTGTTTGCATTCAGAGATATTCCCACTGCGGTATCAGTGCTCCAAAAATGTCACCTACAATTTCAGCCCAAGATTGTCTCTTACTACGTGCTAAATGATTACCTAAACTATGTACACCATCTTCTCCTCTATCCATGTGAAAAATCTTTGGAAAAACCAGGCCATCATAACATGTGCCATACCAATGGTCTGGCAAACGATAATATGCCCTGTTCCCACAAATGAAATACAGTCCTGGAAAGACTGGATCTCTTCCACCTTTAAATCCCCATCCTCCCATGTTCCGGTATGTATCATGGCACTCACTATTCCCTAGAAAATAATTGTCATATGCCGTCTGATTCCTTCTTATACACAATTTCCCTTTCTGAGGCCAATCTAAAGACATAGTTGGACTCGATTCTCCTCTTAAATGTTTTTCCGTTTCTACATCCCAAACCGTTTTCTCCACTTTCCCTTCTGAAACCTTCCTTTGCATTTTCAATCTCCTTTTTTCAACCATATCCAAAAATGTCTTCTCCTTTTTCTTTAAATTGCAAGTCAAGTTATTTCTGAATATATATTCTAATGTAAATTCATTTATTTCTAAGAAAAATTCACCTAATACTTTTGCAGGTTTTACTTTGTTTAGCTTGTTAATTGCTGGTACTTGTGAAAATATAGTATCTACATCTGAGAAATAATACTCTAATTTACCTGTTTGATAAAACAAACTAGCTATTACACTACATGTTATTCCATATGTTACAGGAAGGTGATGATAAGTCACTCCTTCAGATACAGATGCAAGTAATTGCATACAAACGTAGCAATCCCTTACGGCCATAGTTTTTACATATTCATACAACAGTTTTGAAAACACATTGTTAGAAAAATCTGTTATTGACCTGTCTTTATGTAAATAGTTTTTTTCTATTTTAGTTGGAACTACCTCATGAACTCTCCCTATATTAGTTATGTTATCACTATGTCCTTCTAATGTATCTACCGTAACTTTAAATGAAATTAGTAGAGCAAGAATACTCCAAAGAAGCATTAATATCCTGTACAACAACACATTTTGCACCATTTTCTAAGAAAGGTACTTCTACTTTTGCTACTTTCTATGTTTGCCATCTTTCTAAAATGAGCCATGTCTTTTGACTTAGCCTCTTCTACTTCACAACTAGTTTCTAACCCTAGGCTTCTAAGCACCTACGTGGTTCTACCAGTTTTTGTCTTTTTCTGTATTTTATTGTTTTTCCATCAGTAATTTTCTTTTCTCATTCAGTTTGCCACCTCATCATCTTTCGCCTTCCCTTCGTTTTCAACATACAGGTTGTCCTGAATATCCGCTTCTTCTCCAATATCGGACAAGATAACTCTCAGGATTTCCGATTCTTCATCTTCCTCAACCACTTCCGGTACAACCACCTCTGGATCTCCTTGGCTACCCGCCTCTTCCTTCACTTCAGGCAGGGCCACATATGTCCATTCCGGTGATTTATACTTCTGCTTAGGTTTTCTTGTTCTTTTGCTTTCTTTGACTACTGTCTGTTCTTCTTCTTTTGATATCTCCTGACTCGTTACTTCATTCACCTGTTCAGCTCTTGGCGAATTTACACATGTCAGTCCATATCTTAGTCTCTTTATCTTGTTTGGCCACACCTCGTCTTTGGCCTCTCTTTTCAGTTTACTCCCTTTATCATTCTTTTCAGTTCTCCAAGCTCTCTTTCTCAGAACTCGGCCTTCTGGTATTTCATCTTCGCTTTCTTCAGACTCTGTTTCAACTTGGTTTTTACCTTCAACAAGTTCTTTTTCCACCTCCTTTGTTTTCCCTACTTCTGTCCCTCCTCGAATCTCCGTCACGCAATCGTCCTGCTGACTACTTGTCCCTGCTTCTAACTGGATGTTGGAGTTCCCTACACCTCCTCGGGGGTCTTCCGCAATAATCTTTCCCTCTCTCTCTGTATCTGGCACCTGTCCATCTAAAGGTGTTGTTTCAGGTGGAATTTCTCTCAATCTTTCATCTGGTACTTCCTTCTCACAGATTTCTTTTATTGTTTCTCCACTGTTCTTTTCTTTGTTCTTCCTTTGTTCTTTCTTGGATGTATGGGCTCTTTGTTCTGTTTCTGAGTCTGAACTGGATTCAGAAATCTGTAATCTTTTCCTCAGGGAGTTACTTCTGGGGACCAAAGTTAACCTTGAATCTGTCTCCCCGCTTTCAGAGTTTTCTCCTTCTTCATCTTTTGGCTCTCCGTCATCTGACTCAGTACTGGATTCTGATTCATCAAAATACTCCTTTTCTTTACAGTCAACTGGATTTGGAATTCTCAAAGTATGACTTGCATGGATCCAGTTCTTCAATCCAGCACACTTCACAGCTGTTGTTGTAGTCAAGATGACTTGCCTTGGTTTTCCCCACCTGGGAACCAAACAGTTTCTTCTTCTGTGTACTTTTATCCTTACCCAGTCCCCTGGGCTTAGATCATGAGCTGGCTTCTTTTCAAGAGTGATGGCATCCGCTCCAACCTGATGAAACACAGAATGAACTGCGCCAGCCAGGCTTTTACAGTATTCCAATCCCATGTCATCAGTTATTGTCATCAGCTTGTTGACTGGTATAAATACATGTCTCATTGCGCACCCCATGAGGATTTCATGAGGAATCAAACCAGTAGTTCTGTCTGGTATTGATCTAATAGTCATGAGTACTAGAGGCAAGACATCGGGCCATTTCATACCTGTGGCTAAACACATTTTCCCTATTCTGTTTTTGATAGTACCATTCATTTGTTCTACTTCACCAGAAGCCTCTGGTCGATAGGCACAATGCAGTTTTTGTCGTACATTCAATGCTTCACATATCAGTTTTATGATCTCATTATGAAAATGTCCTCCTCTGTCTGATTCAATTGTTACTGGGAACCCAAACTTACGTATAAATTCCCTCAACAATAATTTTGCCACTGTCATTCCATCATTTCTTCTTGTTGGGAACGCCTCTACCCACCTAGAGAATAGGCATACCATTACCAAAACATACCTCAATCTGTTACAAGGAGGCATCTCAATAAAATCTACTTGCATTCTGGTAAAAGGCCCTCCCTCTCGGCCTATTGTTCCTAGACTCACCACTGTCTTTCTTCTTGGATTGTATTGCTGACAAATTAGACATCTTTGACAGAAACTTTCCGCCACAAGCCTGAACTTGGCATTATACCAAGTTTGTTTAAAGGACCGAATCATGGCGTCTCTCCCTATATCTCCCTGTCCATGATACATCCGTGCCATGGCAGACATCATGCTATCAGGCATTACTGGTCTTCCATCTCGATAGACCCACACATGATCTTTCTCTCTTGGTGCACATCCTGCTTTTACCCACTGTTTTACCTCTTCCTCTCCGGCTTCTTCCTGCAATTGTCTTACCTCATCCCATGTTCCCACAGTGTTAGTAAACATTGGGAAACAAGAAACCAGTTCTCTTTCCTTTGCCCGATTGATTGAATTCTGATTTCGTGCACAATACTGTGCCATGTCATTGGCAAATTTATTTCCAGTGGCAATATAATCACCACTGCGACTATGAGCAGCACATTTTACCACAGCTAATTGCCTGGGCAGCTGTATTGCCTCAAGCAACCTTCCAACCACCTCAGCATTCTTAATGGGAGTCCCACTTGAGGTCAGGAAACCTCTTTGCAGCCAAATTTGGCCGAAATCATGGACCACCCCGTAGCTATACTGGCTATCAGTTATCACAGTCACTCTCACACTTTTCCCAATCTTACATGCTCTGGTCAGGGCGATAAGTTCAGCTACTTGGGCCGACCTTACTCCTTTCAAATAGGATGCTTCCATCACTGCTGCAACTGTACATACTGCATATGCTGCACTTAGCACTCCATCATTTGTTCGCAAACAGGGTCCATCAACAAACATGACATAATCACTTTCTGGTAAAGGGTCATCTTTTATGTCAGGCCTTGGTTTTGTACAAAAATCAAGTACATCCAAACAATCATGATCTGCTTCATCTCTTACCTCTACATGCTCCACATCAGGCAACAATGTTGAAGGATTCACATTCATACATCTCACAAGACTCACATTTGTTGCGCCCAAAATAACCTTTTCATACTTAGTCAGTCAGCTGTGCGTCATATACTGAGTACGACTCCTTGTTAAAAGAATCGCCACATCATGAGGCACAAACACTTTCACAGGATACCCCATTACAATTCCTTCACTCTGTTCCAAACTTCGACATGTAGCAGCTACTGCTTTCAGACACCCAGGAAGGGCTACAGCTACTGGGTCCAACATGGATGAAAAATATGCAATTGGTTTCCTCAGTTTTCCATGCTTCTGTACTAGAACAGAGAGTGCACATCCATTTCTCTCACTGCAATACAACTCAAACTCCTTATCATAACCAGGCATACCCAATGCAGGCGCTTCACACAATCCTTCTCTCAATTTCTTGAATGCTGCCAACTCCTCTTTGTTCAAATCAATTAGATCTCTCACATCACTTCTTGTCAGTCATACCAAAGGTTTTGCAATCAAGGAAAAATGTCCTATCCATTGACGACAATATCCAACCATTCCCAGGAACATTCTCACTTCTTTTTGGGTCATTGGTGGACTCATTCTTTTTATGATCCTGATTCTATCTATGGTTATTTTCCTGTGTCCTTTCTCAATGCTGTGTCCCAAATATTGGACTACTCTTTTACAAAATTGTAGTTTTGATGGTGACACTTTCAGCCCTCCATCTGCCGAAAGATTTAACAAAGCTACTGTGTCTACCTTACAAGCTTCACGAGTTTTCGATGCCACAAGTAGGTCATCGATATACTGGACTAGTACTGAATTTTCAGGTATTTCCAGACTTTCCAAAGACTTTTTCAATAGCTGATTAAATATTGAGGGGCTTTCTGTATACCCCTGTGGAATTCGGCACCACGTCAAAATACACTTGCCGAAACGAAATGCAAAAATTTGCTGCCTGTCATGGTGTAATGGGATGGAAAAGAATGCATGGTACAAATCAATCACTGTGTCATGAGGAATCTGATATAAAATCTGAGGTTCTGTAGCGATCCGAACCTGTGTGTTCGGTATTGTAGTACTGACACGATTTTGGTACCAGTGAACCGTAAATGATCCATTTAGTATGTGACAGTGTTTTCGCTGTGCTACGAGCATGGATTCACTGAGAAATAGGGCATTCTGTTGTAAATTCATGGCATCCATCATAGATACGGCATCCATTTTGTTTCTTGCCCTCACATAGTCAATGGACAAGCAATGACCCTGGCTGAATCACCTTGTTAAGGACACGTAAGCTTTAGTCCAAGGAAGCTGATGCTGCGTGACTAGGCAGAAGCTACCTCCCTTGCCTGAGGCCAATCATGCTATACTGGTTCTTGTGTTCGTTGGCCTGATCACGATTAGGAGGCCGAAGACAGTAGCCATGCCCGTTTATGACCCACAAGCATCTCTTATCCTACTTATCAATCTTTCACACCTGGCTCCGCTCCTCTCCTTCTGGGCTTTTACTATGGGGAGGATACAATTTTTATGATGGGGAGGATCGGTCGAAGAATGGAAAACTGACATGAAGACTTGATCGAACACTGGAAACTTACAAATAATTATCGTTTGGTATATGTTTATTGTTTGTTTGGGATACCGGGCTAGGCATGAAAGATATTTTCGCAATGCTGCCTGAGGACACATTTGGTGTATTTAAGGAGCGACCCACTTTATACAATTCGAACAGTCTCCTAGATTCTGCCTTTGTGTGGTTCCTACGACTTCTGTGTCCCTGCAGTAAATAAACCTTGGTCTCTGACGCCACCATCGAGAAGCCCGTGTCTCTGTTTATTTGTGCACCAATGCAGGAAGGAACTCAGGGGTCTTTTGGGTGTTGTTTCCCTGACACCTCTGGACTCTAGGAAAGTCCAGAACCTCATTTGGCGCCCAAGGTGGGGCGACGTCAACCGGTACCGGTCCAAAGCCTGAAGATTTCGAGGAGCTTCGTGTGAAGATTCCGGAGGGGGGTACCCCGCTTCATCGATCCCTGTATGTCGTAAAAGTGGCCCGACGATCTCTTCCACGAGGGTTCCCGCTCCCAGACGGCTACAGAGGACCGCTGCCCTGACTGTCGCCCTGTCTTGGACCCGAGGTGCAGACCTTAGTACGGCGAGACGTAGGCGGGTTCTCCTTGGTGACGTCTTCGACATTTCAGTTAAGTATTAAGTGGGTCGCGCCCAGTTTGGTTGCTCTTAGTTGCTCTTGTCAGGATTTATCACTGGTTGCTCTTGTTCGGATAATCCTTTTGCTCTCTGGGTACGTTTGTTTTGGATTTGTAGATTATCACTGGTTGCTCTTGTTAAGATAATCTTTGGTTTGGTATTGGTTCATTTGGTAGGCCTAAGTTCTTTGCGCATTTTGGTTAGAATTTGTCTTTAGTTTGTAATGGCTAGCCGTAGTAATTGTTTCCTGTCCTGGTTAAGTTGCAACAGGGATTCCCGGTTGGAGGACTCGTGTCCGGTTCCTCCGATCGGAACTCCTACATATGAGCTCTATTGTAAACATGGTGTGGGTCCTATCACTTATAATGGAGTGTGGGTCCGTTACACCAGGAAAGATGGTGTCCTTAGTTGGCCACCACATGGTAGCTTTGAAACTAAAATTCTAGACAATCTAGAAGTGAAGTTGTTTAAAAAGAAAGCCCGGCCGGCAATGTTCGATTCTTTTCGCTTTTGGCGTAAAGAAGCTAGACAGAGAGAAATTAGAAAAATGAAGAAGGAACAGAAAGAGAAAGGGTTGACTTTAATGCAGTCTGCTAGGCAGTTGCATGTCAACGAAACTGAAAAAGCAATAGAGGTAGCGAATAGAGAACATAATTTGGCGATTGACAAGTGCTACCCTGCCTTGCCATCGTGTCCTGCTAAGCCAATAGAGGACTGTGAAAAGGATCCCCTGTTGTCTTACCTATTGAGATCACCTCCACCGTATGCACAGGGTATTACAGCACCACAGTTACCACCTGTTGTGCAACCGGCTGCTGGTCAGCCTGGAATAGTTGTTCCTTTTCCTTTGATTCAAGCTCCTATTCTTCCTGTGGTTAATGTTCCTCCGGCACCCCCTCTACCTGGGTTGCCTATTCCGCCTTTGCCTGACGTTTCGCAAACTGCTTTACCTACTACTTCTACCCTTACAATTTCATCTGCTCCAGCTTCCTTGTCCCCGAACTCTGTAAACATTCTGACTCCGCTTTCTGTTCGTCGGAAAATAACTGACTCTGTAACTAATATCTTAACTCCTCTCTGCAGGTCTTTAATTAAGACACCCGTTTCTGACTCTACACAGAGACGTAGTCAGCTTCCTGGTCTCCAGGAATGAGGAATATTAGATTCGACAGCTCTTAGGTGGATGTCGAAAGCTGTGAAGTATGATGCACGAAGAGTGTTGGATACATTTATGCAATCGAATGAACCAACTCAGCGTTATGTCTTTGACGTGATGTGTTCCCTTTTGCGTGAGGAATGGGATGATGATGACTTAGATTCCGTTCCCGCTGACTTGATACATATTCAGAGAAGGTTCGCTGCAGGAATGGTAATAGGTTCGGAAGTAAAGGAAGCGATAGAACTGATTTTAGCATACAGGTCTGATTCTCCTCTTCGAGCACCAAGGGACTCTGATGGTTCTCCGATTACTAGGAAGAAGCGAGGTCAGTATCCGATGAGGGAAGTTCCGACGATATGGCGCGATGCAGTTCAAGCTGATGCAGCTAATAATATTTTAGCTGCTCCAGCACATTTCCATAGAGTGTGGATACACATCCCTTGGAAGCGGGCCGAAGTATTAGCAGTAAAACAGGCGTTGCCGGACCCGCGTAAGAATCCTGCTGGGTATTATAAAGAGTTAACCCAGACAGTTCAAGCGTGCGTCATGAATTTGGCAGAAATGCTATTTGGCAATGTAGTGCCACAGCCTATATGGGCCAAAATTCGCCATGAGAATCACCAAGTTGCCTTAGGAGGCGATTGGCCAGCTATTGTAGCGGCAGATGCACAACAAGTTGGTGGTGCTAAACCTGAGCCTCTGATTGCTGCTTTGCCTGGCAGAATAATCAATTTGATGAAAACGCTGATGCCAGCGTTACGGGTCAACTGGGATAAATTATCAGCATGCAAGCAAAAGAAGGACGAAAGCGTCTCTGACTTCTTCACTAGATTTGAAGAGACCTTCGTAGACCACAGTGGGCAAGATATGAGTACTGAGGGAGGTCAGAGGTTGTTTGTCGACAAGTTTGTGTTTAATTTATTGCCTGAGCTTAGTAACAAGTTGAAGGATTCTGAGAGTGCATGGGCGGTGTCGACGACAGCACAGATACTCGCAACTGCTCAGTATTACGAAAATAGAGAAAAAGAAGAGAAGGAAAAGTCAGAAAAGAAGACAAAAGACTTGAAAACTAAAGTTCTTTTGCAACAGGCGTATCCGCCTCGCTCGAATCAGTCAGATTCACAGCAACGACCCCAGTTTCAGCAACAGCCACAATTCCAGCAAGGGATGTCCCAAAGATTTGACTATGGTTTTCCCCGGCAACAGTTAGCATGGAATCAGTGTGCCTATTGTAAAAAGGAGGGTCACTATAAGAATGAGTGTCCAGTTCTGCACTCACAAACTAGTGGTGCCCCAGCTCAGAGAGGTCGTGGTGGGTTTATGCAAGCTCTTAGAGGTAGAGGACGTGGTACTATGCCTCCACAGACTGATCGCCCATCTAATTATTTCGATCAGCGAAATGTACAATCTACACAATCAGGTAGATCTCCCCAATACCATGTTGAGGATTATTATGAAGGTAGTGAAGAAGTTCAGCAAAGTGAGTACTAGGACAGCCACAGGCAGAGAGAGGGAGTAGTATCAGTTCCAGTTGATCAGAGTGGACCTTATGTCGCAGTAGCTACATCAGGCGTGATTGAACCGTTTCTGTTGGATACTGGTGCAGCAAAAAGTTCAATTATGCACGCGAAACTCCCTGGCGCACCTTTGTCTGGCTCAACGAACATTTCAGTAGGTTTCTCAGGCGCCCCTGTTCACAACCCTGTTTCTGGTCCTTTGTCAATTTCTGTTGGGCCATGTCAACTAGAAGCACCCCTTATTCTGACGACCGGTTGTAATGAGAATCTGCTTGGTTTAGATCTGTTGAAACGCCTGCATGCGACATTGTACTGTTCTCCTTCGGGAGTACAGCTCACGTTGGGTAAGAGAGTCATCTCTCCAATGTACTTGTCGATGGATAAGCTCCCACCGGAGCTGCGTTCTCTCCCTGATAATCTTTGGGCGACTGGTCCTAATGATGTAGGTCTTCTGGAAATTCCCCCTTATGTGGTGAGTCTGAAGGCAAATGTTAGATTCCCACGAATCCCACAGTATCGGATTTCAAATGAAGGTGAACGTGCGCTTTTACTGATCGTGCAAGATTTGATACAGAAAGATGTGATAGAAGAAACTAGAGGAAATGTCTGCAATAGTCCTGTTCTGCCGATTTGGAAACGCACTGACCCTTCCAAACCTCCATTCTACAGATTTGTGATTGACCTCAGAGAGGTTAATAAAATAGTGGTTCCACAGTTTCCTGTGGTCCCAGATATCACTGCATTATTGACGTTGATTCCTGCCTCAGCCTCATGGTTTACAGTGATCGACTTGAAGAATGCCTTTTTCAGCATTCAGATAGCCGAGGAAAGTAGGGATATTTTTGGTTTCTCCTTAGGTGGTCGTAGTTTCAGATTCAAGCGCGCCCCACAAGGTTATTGTGAAAGCCCTTCAATTTACAGCCAAGCATTAAAAAGTCAATTAGATGCTTTTGTACTTCCACCTGGTGTTGCTCTGATCCAATATGTAGACGATCTTTTAGTGGCTGCTGACGACAAGGAAACTTGCAAAACAGCTACAATTTCTTTGCTGCGTCATTTATCAGACTTACATCACAAGGTTTCACCTTCTAAACTACAATATTGTTGCCAAGAAGTGACCTACTTAGGTCATCTTTTGTCAAAGGAGGGAAGAAGGTTGACCCCAGAGAGAATCAAAGCAATTTCACAGATGACTGTACCAAGCACACAGAGAGAAGTGCGTGCGTTTTTGGGTATTACGTCATATTGCAGACAATGGATCCCAAATTTTTCTCTCATGGCAAAACCATTGGTGGCTCTGACTGGAAAAGGTGTTCCGAGTCCTTTGCCATGGTCTGATGAATGTCAACAGAGCTTCTCGGAATTGCGTGATGCGTTGTGCTCAGCTCCTGTGTTAGGTACTCCTGACTATAGTAAGCCGTTTACACTATATGTCCATGAAAGAGAGGGTTGTGCGTTGAGTGTCTTGACGCAAAAATTTGGTGACAAACAGCGACCTTGTGCGTATTTCTCATCCACATTAGATCCGGTAGCCAGAGCGTTGCCAAGTTGTTTGAGAGCTACAGCAGCAGCTGCAGTGTCTATTCGACAGTCTGCTGGATTGGTCATGAACAACATGTTAGTAGTCATGGTTCCACATGCTGTGGATACACTCATGAATCGAACAAAAACTCAGCACCTCACCAGTGCTAGACTATCAGGCTATGAGCTGACACTTTTGGCAAGTCACATTCAGATCAAGCGATGCAGCATATTGAATCCAGCACCGCTGTTGCCGACTACTCAGGAGTCGAGTGATTCAGAGCCCCATGACTGTTGTTTTAGAACTGAGGAAGAGACAAAAGGTAGGATTGATTTAAAAGATACTCCGTTACTAGATCCAGATGGTACTTTGTATGTCGATGGATCGTGTTTCAAGCTACAGACTGGTGATGTGACGGCTGCGTATGCAGTTACGACTTTGAGTACGGTTGTCGAGACTGCAAGAGTGAGTCAGAATTCTGCCCAAGCTGCAGAATTAATTGCATTGACAAGAGCGTGTATTTTAGCTGAGGGAAAGAGAGTGAATGTGTTTACTGACAGCCAGTATGCCTTCGGCGTAGCACATAGTTTTGGTCGCTTGTGGAAAGAAAGAGGTTTTCTCACGTCCCATGGGACTAAGATCCAACATGGACAGTTAGTCAATGACCTGTTGGAATCTCTGACCTTACCGAATGAAGTTGCGATTGTGAAATGCAGTGCACACCGGAAGATTACGGATGATGTTGGCCGTGGGAATGCGTTTGCTGATGAGGTCACCAAAGAGACGGCCAAGAACATGATGAGCCGAATGTACGTTGCGACGTCTGCAAGATGGATTGCTGAATCAGGCCTAGTGGTAGTCTGTGCTTTTTCAAGATGGATTGAAGCGTATCCGTTAAAGGATAACACTGCTATGTCCACTGCCAAAATCCTCCTCAAAGAGTACTTCCCCAGGTATGGTATGCCACGGATTGTATGGTTGGACAATGGAAGTGAGTTCGTAGGGAAAGTTATGCAGTGTGTGTGCGGGTTTAGGAATTAAGCAAAAATTCCATAGTGCGAATCACCCACAGTCAGCAGGTTTGGTTGAGGGGTACAATGGTACCTTGAAGCTGAAACTTGGTAAAATCCAAGCTTCCACTGGTTTATCTTGGCCAGACACACTGCCTTTGGCTTTATTGTCCACCAGAGCGACTGTACACTCTCGAGTAGGGCTTAGCCCATATGAGATTGTGTTTGGTCGCCCTGCTAATGTCTGGGGAGTCCCTAGGCCCAAGGAGTTCAAACAGATCGAATATCCAATGTTGATTGATTACCTTTTTGACCTGACTGCTAAATTGAGTCTTATTCACCAACAGGTATTTGAATCCTTGCCTAAGCTGCCAGAGAGTCCAGGTCACACATTGAAACCCGGTGATCTGGTTGTGGTGCGGAACTTTGGACGGACCCGGAACCTCCAGCCAAGATTCGTGGGTCCGTTTCAGGTGCTCCTGGCCACAAGAACTGCTGTACGCCTGGCTGGCAGGAAAAATTGGGTGCACGCTACCTATACGAAGCGTGTGCCTCTCCCACTCCCCTACGACAACTGGGATAGACAGGGATTTGGTGTATCCGAGACAGAACCTGTTCCTAGGCTTATCCCCTTCAGTGATGCAGAGTACATGACGGACAAACGATCTGAAACACAGAACTCTGATACTGCACCAGGAACTGTTCTTTTGAACCCTGAACAGAGTGTTGTACAAAGTGAACATTTGCCACCTGTGGATTTGAACATTACTGCACCTGCAGATCAGCTGTTTCAAGATCAGACAAGACCTGGAAAGTACAGATATAACCTACGTTCTCATTCCATGAACCAATAACATTGCATAATCACCTTTCTGTTTGAAAACTGTTTTGATCTTATCACATTGCATTCAGTCAGGAAGTTTGCTCTATAATTTTTTTGTCCTTTTGTTTTTGTTGTTCTCTCGCCTTGCCATCTGGGTTGCCGTAGAGTCGTAACGTGTGCCTTGTTTTAACTTGCAGGGGGCCAGACACAAGGTCGGTCTCTTCTGTTTATTTTGGGAACTCCCGGGGAAAACAGAGGCAATTTTTCAACAGGTACAAACCATCCGTTGCGAACGGTTGTAGAAGATGGAGCTTCCTGAACTGCGACGAGCTAACGTCATAAATGCTCGTAAGACAAAACTGTATGAAATTTTGCATAGCAAATGTTTCATGATGCAATGCGCTCTGACCTTTCTGATTGTTTTAATAACTTTGGTAGGCGGAATCGTTTTTGGTATCCAATTGATTTTTGCACCTGTCACATCTACAGTGCCTCCCCATGTTTCTGTTTCTCCGACTGTTGTTTCTCTTCATTCTTTTCACCCTTTTCCTGCACACGAGCAAGCTCGACGCTCTGAGTTTATAAATAACACTTTCATTCAGCTCTTGCACCAACACCAACTAGTAGTAAATACAACGAACTGCTGGGTGTGTGGTCTGATACCACATACCATGAACAAGGGTATCCTCTATCTGGTTCTGCCCTTTAGTTATAATGGATCATTTTGGGCATTTCAGACCATGTTCGCCTATGCTCTAGAGACCTATCCCCCGCGACCTCCGCGTTCCACTAGGTATAACTCTACTAATAGAGCCTTGGTAAAGGGAATTACTGACATGGTTAGAGATGTCAATAACACTCCTTTTATTCCCAAGGATGAGTTACGAGTTTATATGGGTTGGAATGCTACGGAGTATGGCATTAGTTTGGGTGAAAACAAGCGTAAAAGCTCGACTCCGATTTGGGTCGTACCCCACCAAGGTCAGGTCTGTTTACAAGGGAATGGGAGGTATCCGAGAGCTCGACTAGGGAAGAGTGACTTTACTGAAACGTACGTTTTTCCATCACAGTCTTCCCCTGCATTCTTAGCTGCTAAGGGTACCTATTTTGTCTGCAAAGACAGAGCATATACATGGCTGCCTGCTGACTTTTCAGGCTCATGTTATATTGCCCGACTATTACCTCCGACATACACTGCTGCACCGGATTATCACAAGACTAGAGTTGTGAGAGGTGTCTTCGACAAGGAAGATACAGCTGGCCAAGAAGCAGGAGACTTTTTCAAAGGTTTCCTTCCTTTCTGGGGGCCCATGGCCAATAGTAGGAACTTGCGTCAACTAACACGGGTAGTTGAATCCACCATTACTGAAACTGCTGGTGCCCTTAGTAACCTGACAGCTGAGCTTCAAGCGGATCGCCTCATGACGTTGCAGAACCGTATGGTCCTTGACGTATTACTTGCAGATCAAGGTGGAGTATGTAAGATGATCCAATCGAGTTGCTGTGTCTTTATACCAAATAATGCGCCAACAGTATATGAGGCCATTTCTAAGTTACACAAGATCGCTGGCTCTATTCATGTAGACAAAGGTGATTGGTCACTGATGGGATGGTTCTGGAATCTGTTATCTGCATGGGGATGGAAGGTTCTGATAGTCATTGGTGTTTTGTTGGTATTTTTATTCTCATGCTGTCTCATCGTTCAGTGTGGTCCTGCCTTATGTGGCTTTTGTGCTGCAACATGCGTAAGAAGACCACCTGTTTTAGGAGATACGCCACGGGATAGAATAATGCTCCAACAACATATCAGTGACCTGATGAATATAGAGATGGATTCTGACTAGAGTAAGTTATTGCCTATGTAAGGGCAAAAGGACGGTCTGAGGTTCGGTAGCGATCCGAACCCGTGTGTTCGGTATTGTAGTACTGACACGATTTTGGTACCAGTGAACCGTAAATGATCCATTTAGTATGTGACAGTGTTTTCGCTGTGCTACGAGCATGGATTCACTGAGAAATAGGGCATTCTGTTGTAAATTCATGGCATCCATCATAGATACGGCATCCATTTTGTTTCTTGCCCTCACATAGTCAATGGACAAGCAATGACCCTGGCTGAATCACCTTGTTAAGGACACGTAAGCTTTAGTCCAAGGAAGCTGATGCTGCGTGACTAGGCAGAAGCTACCTCCCTTGCCTGAGGCCAATCATGCTATACTGGTTCTTGTGTTCATTGGCCTGATCACGATTAGGAGGCCGAAGACAGTAGCCATGCCCGCTTATGACCCACAAGCATCTCTTATCCTACTTATCAATCTTTCACACCTGGCTCCGCTCCTCTCCTTCTGGGCTTTTACTATGGGGAGGATACAATTTTTATGATGGGGAGGATCGGTCGAAGAATGGAAAACTGACATGAAGACTTGATCGAACACTGGAAACTTACAAATAATTATCGTTTGGTATATGTTTATTGTTTGTTTGGGATACCGGGCTAGGCATGAAAGATATTTTTGCAATGCTGCCTGAGGACACATTTGGTGTATTTAAGGAGCGACCCACTTTATACAATTCGAACAGTCTCCTAGATTCTGCCTTTGTGTGGTTCCTACGACTTCTGTGTCCCTGCAGTAAATAAACCTTGGTCTCTGACGCCACCATCGAGAAGCCCGTGTCTCTGTTTATTTGTGCACCAAGGCAGGAAGGAACTCAGGGGTCTTTTGGGTGTTGTTTCCCTGACACCTCTGGACTCTAGGAAAGTCCAGAACCTCAAATCACAGATCGATTCGGTACAATAGGACAACATGGTACAACAATTTTGTTTATCTTTCTCAGATCTTGCACTATTCTGAACTTCCCACTAGGCTTTTTCAGTCCCATTATCGGTGAATTACATGGGCTACTCATTATTTCTCTCAAAATTCCTTGCCTTATCATTTTTTCAATCATAGGAGTAACTCCTTCGATTATTTCCGGAGTCAATTTATATTGTGGAACATTTGGATAACTTACTCCTTCTTTTACAGTTATCTTTTCTGGATCTATATTCCTCATCAATCCTACATCTTCTCCTGTGTAGTCCCAAACTTCTGCTTTTACTGATTGTTTCAATTCTTTTGGTAGTTCGTCAGGATTGAATACAGCATAGGCTCCTGTAATCTCTTTTTCTTTATTTGCCAATGTCATCTTATATAACACATCATCATCAGGTGTTTCAAAGGCTATTCCATCTGGGGTACAAAATATAGTGCAATACATTTTGCACAATAAATCCCTACCTAACAAGTTCACAGGACTAGTGGCACACACTACGAATCTGTGCATTTCAGAAAATTTCCCTATACTAACTTTAACTGGTTCTGTAAGGTAAGTTTTAATCTGTCTGTTGGAGACCCCGACTACTTGGATCGTTTCATTCGAGAGAGCAAGATTCTTAACATCAGCTGATCTAACAGTTGATCAAGTAGCACCAGTATCAACTAGGAAAGTAATATTTTCATTATTAAACTTTTCCATCTACAAATGGGCCTGTCTGGTCTACTTCTAGAGTTGCGCCAAGTACGCACTCTTCTTCCTTCCTTCGGCACCGTCAATAATCCTCTTCTGAATCGCTTTCATCGCGTTGCAGCCAATACTGTGAAGCAGCGCTAGCGCGTTGCGGCTTATTTACCTGTTCTTCGTTGTAGAATCCATTCTCCTTACTATACTTCTGGCAATTTTTGTTCTGTGGAAAAGGTGGTTTTGGCACCTGATTCTGTTGTGTTACACCCTGCTGTTGTCATTGCTGTTGACCACTCACCTCATTCTGCACCTGTGGATTCAATGATGGATTTTCATCGTTAGTACTTGGTGGAAATTTACACTCGGATTTCCAATGCCCTATCCTACCGTAATTATGAAACGGAAATTTCTTTTTAGCTTCCTCAATATTCCCTTTATTTTTCCCAGGATTAAATCTCGGTTTTGACCCTGCTTGTTCCACTATTTGTGCTTCCTGTCTCTCAGCTACTTTTACCTGTGCCCACATTCCCTTCTCTTTCAGTTTTCGCTGTTTTGCTTCAATTTCATCACTAAAATATTTAGCATGTCTCAACACTTTGTCTATTTTCTTATTTTGCCAATCTACCGTGTGCTGTTTTATCATTTCACTAATTTCTGGACGAAGACCATATAAAACCTGTATACGAAATGACTCAAATCCTTGTCACTCAAATTCTCATTTCCACTGAATTGTTTAAAGGCTAAAATTAACCTCTCATAATAGGCATGTACTGATTCTTTGCTTTCTTGATGTGTTCTGTCAATTTTCACCCAATCTGTCTCCTTAGGGGGTACTTTGTTCTTCAAAAATGCCATAACCTGTTCGTATTTCTTCATTACCCCAGGGTCTGGAGCTCTTGTCTTAGGATCCCTCGGGTATTCCTGTGTTGGCCAATCTATTACTATTTTGCATTCTGTCCATAAATCAGCTGGTACAATTATATCAAACAGGCTATTCAAATCAATCCACAATACTTTGGATAATTTCACAAATCTGTCTACCTGTCTATCCCACTCAACGGGCTTTTCACGCAGTCGAGGGAAGTCATTCGTACATGACAAAATATCCTGTCTAGTCTATGGGACATGCACATATCCACCTCCTGGAATCTCTCTCATAGGGTATTCTGTCACAACCTTCTCTTTTTCTCTCATAGGATAGGCTGAAAACGTTTTGTCTGAAACTTCGTCTCGCTTACAATACCATCTGCTCTTCCATTTGTCCACATCTCCCCATTTTCTCAACAAAATAATTCTATTCTTAATCTGACCTATTCGTCCTGTGGTATTCATGTTTTCAATGTCTTTTTCAGTGAAATCTACTCGATAGGGTTTCTGTAAGGCTTTTACCTTTTCAATATCAATGCCCATTTCATTTGCAACTTCTTCTAATCTTTCATGAAGATTTTTCGCTCTCCATGTTACGCTTTTGCACAGAAATAACAATTCCTCATCTTGGTACGTTTTTAACTTCTCTGTCGGGATAGTACCTACTATTAATTCTTCTAATACCATTCGTAATTTTGCTACATCTATTGACTGAGATTCCTTATCTTTCTTTTGCAAACTTCTCAACCAATCCCTCAACTCCTCTGTAGATGGTCCTACTGGCTTCTCTATATTACTTTGTCCAAAATCTTTTTGTGTTTCTGACATGGTCTCTATCATCGCCATACGTTTTTCTGCACAGTTCTGACCTACAAATGGATTATTTGAAAAATTCGGTTCAATCATACTCATTGTCTGTCTCCATGGATTCTCACTCGGACTCACTCTTGGTTGTTCAACCAATTTATTACTTTTATAAGGGACTGTCAAACAATGTTAACTGTCTTTTTGCATGTCAAAAATAGGCATTACTGAACCTATCGTTACTGGTACAGTTACCGCTTCCAGATTCCTAGTTAATTCTCTTATTTTCTCTGTTAATTCCAGGGTTGTTTTGGCTAATTCTGCTGAATTTTCTCCATCCAATTTTCCTCCAGACTTCTTTTCTACCTCTCTAGTAGGATTGTTTCTTCCCAAATCTAGGAACTCTGGTTCCGATTTTATGATTCGTACTGTTTCTTTCATTGGGGCACTTGGAGTTAATATTTCTGGTTCTCGTCGGTATGGTGGTGGATTCTTATAAAACATATCATCAAGAACATCATCCTCGGACTCATTCCCTCCATACCCTTTCGTCTCCACATTATGCCTTTCGTCCTTCATTCTCTCCTGCAGTTCTTACGGGAAACAAACCCTCAGTCATACTCGCATTCCGCCACCTTCTCATTCGATCATCATGCGTCTCATGTCCATACGATCTGCCAAACAAGTACCTATATCCTCTACCATTTCTCTGTCTTTCTCGGTCATGCATTTCGTCTTCCCACTCCGTCAATGCCTCAAATTGTGTCGGTCTAAGTCTCGGTTTTTAAATTCATCATTTGCTCTCTCAAATTTCTCAAAACAGCCAAATTAAATGAACCATGTTCTGGAAAAGCTAACACTCCGTCCTCCTTTGTATACTTAACCCAGTTGTCTAACCAAATACAGGTGTGATATCCATATTTCGCAATCATTAAAGATGCAGGGGTTTTCGGTGGAGGAAGTAACTGTCCTTCCCTAGTTTTGACCGGTTTGTCTTTCTTAAACCACTTCTTAATTTTTCCAAACCATGACTTTTTCTCTTTTTCTGGTGGATCGTAATACATTTTCCTTTCTTTTCGTGTCTTACTAGTTTCTCCCTACAACTGTACCGCTATTCTGTCCGATCGCAGCGCGACTCACACTAACGCACCAATCCGGAGCGTCTATGTCACTGTCACAATCCTCAAATCCCAGCGCGACTCACACTAACGCACCAATAGGGAGCGTTTTACGTCACCCTGTATTTCTCCACTCCTAGCGCGGTGCACACTAATGCATCAATCCGGAGCGTTGTGTAGTTCTGACCGACTGTCCAATCCCAGCGCGGTCGTTCTGACGTCAGCAGCAGCTGCGGCAGCTCCTGCTCCTGTCTACCCCTCCTTTACAAATCTGCTCAGTAAGTTTAGTTTCAATTCTACAATTTTGTTAGTAACAACGTAAAAACATCTCCATTGTCCACTTCGCTAACCAAAGAATAGCAATAGACCTTTCTCACGAGAATTCTGTCTTTCCCGAGAGCAGCGCTTACCTCTGCCCTACTACGGAATCGTTACTTCCGTTGATAAAGTAGTACATCCCTCTACTTCACCCTTCTAACAAGCATTAGCTAACTGTTTCTCCAGTATTTAAGACACATAGTTGGAGACCCAATGCTCCTGAGAAATAAACCCCCCACTTGAAATATATAGAGTGCAAGCGCGGCCGGCCTCATTATATGGAGCAGAACTCTGGGGGCATTGCCCAAAGCATACATTGATCCTAACTGAAAATAAGTTTATTAGGCAAATTATGGCGCTTCCAGTAAGTACCCCGCTAGTACCTTTGAGAATGGACTTGGGTATCCGCCCAGTGGTGGATCTGATCTCGAGTCGCCCATTGTTTTACTGGCATCGACTATGGAGCACGCCTGAGTTGAGACACTACAGGGAGGAACTCAAAGTGGTAATGCTTTCACTGGGCGCTGTGAGGGGTATACCCTGGTTGTCTTTTGTGAGGGATTCTTTGCGTGACATGGGAAGGGGGTATCTATGGGATACCCTGGAAGAATCTTGTCTAACCACTTCTAAAAATTGTTTGGCAAGATCATTGAAAGAGTACCAGCTGAATAAACTAATTGGGGCTACCAGAGCGAATAGTCTAACGTATGCCTTTCTGGATTTGAAGTTAGATTACCAGTTTGAGCAGGTGTTAGACACAATCCAGCCAGTGCTAGCTAAGAAGTTGTTCCTCCAATTTAGGTATGGAACCCTTTCACATTTTGTAAAAACAAATAAGTGGGTAGGGGACCTGCCTAGTCTTTTCCCTGGATGTTGCAGGGAGGAGGAATCAGAGATTCATGTATTATTTTTCTGCCCGGCATACAAACAGCCTAGGTCTAAATGGATCCTACAACTCTGCAAAAATTTAGGAATAAGGGAATTTCGCCAATTCTATAGAATTCTTAAATCTGATATTAATCCACTCTTTGTTGTTGCAATTTCGAAATTTCTTTTGGCCATGTGGATCAAAAGAAAGTATTTGTTGAAAGTACAACATGGTTAATTTCGATATTTTATTCTGCCGCAACTATAGAGTTTAATGCTACTGTTGTAATCACTATACGTGAAATAGACCAAGCTCTTCCCACTGGCCACACTGGCAATTGAAGATATTCCCAATGAGGAATGGCTTAATGATATCTTAAAGCTTTTATATTAAATTATAGTTTTAAATTGCCATTTGTAACTATTAGTAACAATGATAAAGTATTTTTTATTCTGCTCTCCTGAAGCCCTGGCATCTATAACTATGTATATATCAGCCCCTTGACACTATCTCTTTTTTATTTGATTGGAGTATGTCTTTTTATTGCTGTAAAATTTTTATGTACTTTTATGGCTGGAATAGCCGCAATAAAGTAATATTGACTTGACTTGACTTTCTTAAACCACTTCTTAATTTTTCCAAACCATGACTTTTTCTCTTTTTCTGGTGGATCGTTATACATTTTCCTTTCTTTTCATGTCTTACTAGTTTCTCCCTACAACTGTACCGCTATTCTGTCCAATCGCAGCGCGACTCACACTAACGCACTAATCCGGAGCGACTATGTCACTGTCACAATCCTCAAATCCCAGCGCGACTCACACTAACGCACCAATAGGGAGCGTTTTACGGCACCCTGTATTTCTCCACTCCTAGCCCGGCGCACAGTAATGCATCAATCCGGAGCGTTGTGTAGTTCTGACCGACTGTCCAATCCCAGCACGGTCGTTCTGACGTCAGCAGCCGCTGCGGCAGCTCCTGCTCCTGTCTACCCCTCCTTTACAAATCTGCTCAGTAAGTTTAGTTTCAATTCTACAATTCTGTTAGTAACAACGTAAAAACATCTCCATTGTCCACTTCGCTAACCAAAGAATAGCAATAGACCTTTCTCACGAGAATTCTGTCTTTCCCGAGAGCAGCGCTTACCTCTGTCCTACTACGGAATCGTTACTTCCGTTGATAAAGTAGTACATCCCTCTACTTCACCCTTCTAACAAGAATTGGCTAACTGTTTCTCTAGTATTTAAGACACATAGTTGGAGACCCAATGCTCCTGAGAAATAAACCCCCCACTTGAAATATATAGAGTGCAAGCGCGGCCGGCCTCATTATACGGGGCAGAACTCTGGGGGCATTGCCCAAAGCATGCATTGACCCTAACTGAACGGAACTGTCACAAACTTCCAACTTCCTACATCCCAGAAGTCGTGCAAACAACATAAGACTCAACACGACTCAACATAGAGTGTTAGTACATAAACCAATATCAATAACCAATAATCAATAAGCTATTTACAAGCAATATTCACCAAACCAAAACAATAAAAACCATCGTCTTGCTACTAGAAAACTGATGCAGCGCACAACGTCGAATTCCCCTTTAGGCACAGACCAACTACCTCGACATTCAATTTACTCACATACATTCATTGGTGGGGCCCATAACACCAATATACTTACTCTCGGTTGACCTGTTTTCTGAGGGAAAATACGTTTCACAACGCTGACATGAGAGAAATACCTTTACTTTGCCCTAGACACATTGGCATTTAAACCTAAGATATCCCTCCCATACAAAGATAGATCATTTAGTTGAATTGGAAATTGATGATTTACTCGTCTACCTTTGCTCTATTACTTTTCTCTTAATCTTCTTCTTCAAATAATCAACACAACACATTTGTCAATTAATCAATTAATCTTTATCTAAGAGATATTGAAATAAATGTTAGAAATCATCATTAGCATTTCAGACCGTCATATTTACCTATTCTGGCTAAAGTCGTCCTCTAAGTCAGTCAGTCAAAGAGAATTTATTCAGCAAAGTTTAGTCCGCAATTCAGTCTCTCATAGATTCAGGATAACAGCTGTCCAGCAGCGTCACCGTCCTCTCCGTCAGCATAACGTCAGGAAATCGAGTTCGTCAAAGAAGAGCGAGGGCGTCCAGAGGTGGGGAGGAGAGCGCAAGATCCTACCCTAATTCCCTACCTATATCAGGCGCTGAATCCAGGCGCCTACGAAACACATAGGGAGTACGAACTGCAACACCCAGAAACCCAAGAAGGTGGATGGGCGGGGCGTTCTTGATATTACGCGACCGCGCGATCGTTTTGCGCACGTAATTCCGTTGATGCTCGGCCGTGAGGATTCACGGCTTTCATGTGTTCCGCCAGCATCGCTGGAGGAGCTACGGTGTCAGTAGCCGCGGGACGGCGGGAAACACTGCTTCGAAGAGACCGCGCATGCAGAGGCGCTGCCATCTCCATTGTCGACCAAGCACAGGCGCGTTGGCGCTGAAGGAAGCGCTGCGCTGCCCCACCTTTTGGTTCCTCGCTGCTTCGTGGCCCCAGAAGTGTGTGAGTGGGAAGGGCAGTGGAGAGCGCTGACGGAAGCGCACTCCTGCCCACATTGGGGTTCTGTGGCCAGATCTACTTCCCGTCGTGGGAGCTGAGGAAGGGCAGTGGAGAGCGCTGACGTAAGCGCGCTCCTGCCCACCTTTGGATTCTTTGCCGAAGCCTACAGCCTGCCGTGGGAGCAGCCAAACACAGAGCTTCTGCACCGACAGGGAAGTTCTTCTCTTGGTTTCCTTTTTCACTACCTTTTGATTTAACCTTGGGCTTCTTGGAATCTCTCTATTGGATGTACTGGAGCTTCCTTGAAATATCGTATTTCCCCGTGGTCTAGCTTGGCTGACTCTAGTGACCAAAGTCAGGGGACGCCCCAAAGGCGTACGAGACTCTCATCGTATGACCTCCCCTTGTTGCGCATTTTTAGAGTCAAGCAGGAAAGGAATGAATCCTGGTATGTAGGAGGCAGAATGCTTGTACATTTGATTGCTAGTATGCGAGATGTTGGTTTGAGCTGTTTGCCTTGTCATTTTAGGGGTGCGGCTATCATATGGGAGAGATGAATCTCTTTGTGGTTGTATGGGACGGCCGAGTAATTGAAGTACGACTCCCCAGGTAAACGACAGGGATAGTGAGATCATATGAGAGTAGCAATAGAGTCTTGGTGTTGCATTAATCGTGTGTTCTTTTGTTACAGGTCTCCCTTTCCCCGCTGTTCCTACCCTAATTCCTTTCCCTCGCCTGATTGCCTTAATGCTTTGTGTTGCATTATTCAGAGTTAGGGACGTCGGGAGGTGGAACCCTTTGTGCTTCGCCCGGATCCTAAGGAATCACAGCGAACCTGACAACCTACTTTTATAATGAAAATACCAACAAATATGTATCAAGATTGGGTTTAGAGAGTTCTCATTGGTCAATTTCAACTCGCGATGAACAGTTCTCAGGGTGTTAGATGATGAAGTTATCAAACTTGCTTGTTCCGGCTTTTAAATTGGGCATTGTCTTTTAGTCTTGGACGGGTTCCCAGAATGACCTTGGAGGGTACATGTTCTCCCGGGGTCAGGTCCAGGCCACTGTTGCTGGCAGTGACGCATGTGCACTTCACCCAGAACCTCGTGTTGTCAAGGCAGTCACGTTTAACGTCTCATTCAGCCATCTTGTATAGGCCGAAATGGTCAACTTAAGCAAAAGAAACACAAAAACGTAATTAAAAGATGGAAATGACTAATAAAATGTTATCCCCTTACTAATACCCATATGTGTGTGTATTTATCTAGCAGAAGCAACACTCAGAGCGGTTTATACTTACTAAATAAAGCACACATTACAAATACATCACTTAAAGAAACATATAACATATAATATTCTAATTTTCTACTATTAATATGCGTACAGTAGTTAATTCACAATTAATATAGCCATGCAAGGTGCAATTCCCACGTGTAATTCTCTTGTTAATATAGTTGGTGAGT
The DNA here is from genome assembly GCF_964204655.1 of Triturus cristatus. Lineage (NCBI taxonomy): Eukaryota > Metazoa > Chordata > Amphibia > Caudata > Salamandridae > Triturus > Triturus cristatus. The sequence goes on from NC_140587.1 coordinate 750,141,627, forward strand.
TATCACTTCAGACAGATTAATAATATTACAATTAATTGATTATTCGGATTAATATAAACATGCAGAATGGGGGGTATACAAAAATGTTGTCCTACCCGCTCCAGCAATGGTAGGTGGGCAGGCTGAATTCAGTGCAGATGAGACCAGACACGCAGAAACATTGTAGCCAGCTGTTTTTATGGAACCCACAGTGAAACCAGGAAACATTGCAGTTGGCAGGGGCCTGGCAAAGGAATCTCTGCAGGGAGTGAGATCATCATATCACACAGACTTATATGTCAGTAGTGCTGAGACATTGCAGTAGTGTGGCCACCTGGAGAACACTGAAAGAAAGTGAATCCTGGAAATATTCCAGTCGGCAGGGACCTGGTAAAGCAGATTTCCACACATGTTGAAGAATTGAACTTTGGATCTGTCTGCGCAGCAGCTGCATCCTGAGACGGTGACAGGGCCGGCTTGAGTTTGTGACTGATTGTTGGCAAATGATGGGTGGCAGAGACAAGGCACAAGATCCTCGTGCTACACAGTTGTGCCAGTGTTGCCCGCATTGCAGCATTGTGGCCACCCAGGGCTGCTTCAGGAAAAGGATTATGCTGATGTCCCTTGCGGACCACATTGCAGCTGTGGGGTGATGGCGGTGTCAATTCTGAAGCATAGCAGACTTAGAGTTGGTGAAGGGACCGGCCTTAACAGTACTTCATATGTGGGTTGCATGGGATGCACTGTTGTCCGTGATACTTGAATATGACGAGAGTTGGGCTTCTTCTGGGAAATAGTGACATACATATTTAACATAGAGGGCCAAGAGGTAACATAAACACTAGTTCACCTATAGGGTAACATGCATAGCATATTTAGATTTGTGGACCCTTAACAAATAAAGAAGGCAATCTCATGTACACTGATTTCAAAGTAGCATGTAACACAATGGGTAAAAATACTTGGAAAAAAAAACAGGTGACCACGGCCTAATAACGGGGTAGCTGCCAGTTGTAGTAGGGGAGGGGAAAGCCAGTGTGGAAATACAAGATCATCTGGCAACAAAGTTTGACATTATCCTGCAGGCTACTGCAGCTTCGCGAGAAGCATTAGAAATGAAAATTGATGCCTTGGTGGCAGAGATGGGGCTAATAAGTTAGGATCATTGTCGTCTGGTGGAGAGGGTCACGACCTCCGAATGTACACTGGGCGAAACTTCTCTTGAAGTATCTGCTATGTTGAAACTGCAGAACCTCCTGGAGAATAGAGTTAAAAGATGGAATCAAGGGCTGAGGACACAAAGAATATGGACAAGAGGAATAATATCTGTATCATAGGGCTGCCAGAATGACTAGAGGGGGCCAGTGGAAACACAACTGCATTCATGTAGTCATGGCTGAGGGAGGTAGTCACTCCAGAGGGGCTTTCACAGCCCTATGCTCAGGAAAGGGCTCATTAGGTACCTGGACAGCCTCCCCTGCCGGGTGCACAGCCAGGGCCAGTGATTGTCAGATTCCTGCATATTAAAGATCGGGATCATATTCTAATGCAGGCCAGAGCAAGGGTGACATCTTTGTACTGAACCAGAGAGTTATGGTGTTTCTTTATTTCACCTGGGAGGTTGAAAAGCAAAGGGTTTCTTTTACAGAGGTCAAGAGGTATTTTCCAGATAGGGTGATTACCTATGTGATGTTGTTCCCTCCTAGGCTGTGTGTTGCTTATGGCTGGGAGGCCCTGTTTTCGAACTTGCTTTCTGAATGGATAGATCATCTCCCTCAGGGAGAGGGGGCTCATCCTGAGAGTAAGAAGCAGCCAGTTAGGACACTTTGTTTGCCTAAAAGCAGGGAAAGGAAGGGGGAGATGCAGCCTCCTCTAGGCTACAGGCTCATCAAGAGCAGAAAAGACTGGTCAAAGAGGTGACATGGCTGAATGGAGGGGGATCACACTCCCTTCCCCAAAATACTGATGAGGACGAGAGAGAAACAGAATCAGATGTGTCTTCCTCTTCTGGTCCTGATTTGGAGGTGGTCTTACCACATGTCACACCTGGCACATCTAACAAAAAAAACTTAATGTCCCTCCCACATGTCGTACTAGGCGCATAAAGTAATATTTTTTGAAACACTGAGCAAGATACCACATGTCACGTCTGGCACATATAATGAAATCACTTTGAATGTTGAAGTAGAAGAATGTAAATGTGGGAATATATTGTGGGGTTCATTTGTACAGAATGGGGCACAAGTATTAAATTATATATTTGTGGGTGGCACCATTCTGATTGAGGGGTGGGTGGTGTGAAGTGTGGCGGGGAGGCGAGTGGATGAGAGCAATCCCTTATGTGTCGTATGGAAGGTATGTGTGGCTCAGTTTGGATGGGGAGCGTGTTTCTTCTTGTCCTGTTGTTGGGGAGTTAAGTTTTGGTGTTGTAGGTTAGGAAGTTCAATGGTCCCTATCACACTGTATATGTATGGGTGTGTGGGACACCCTGGGGAAGTGACCAAGATTCCTTGCTTCTATTGGTACCTGGAGGTTGGGAAAAGATATTGCGAACACTATGACGCTCAATTTTATTAGTTGGAATTTGCGGTGACTGAATAGCATGACTAAACACTATGAAGTCCAAGCTTACTTAAAAAAACAGGGAACGCACAGTGCGCTTCTGAAGGAGGCCCATCTTTCAGCTTCCAAAAGGGAAGTATTATGGAAGATGGCAGGGACAACTATATGCAAAAATAACAATTGATGGACAGAATGCAGAACAATCTCATACATTCACCCCAGTACAGAGATCTGGGCCTAAATCCATCGTTTTTTTGCACACCATGCTGTTCCAGTGTGAACCCAGCCATATGCAAATCAGTCTTGACCCTGTGCCTCATGGGAACAGTCCAGCCCGAACTGCCAAGCCAGGTCCTCCCTGGACTAGAAACAAGTATCCTAGGACCGGTTTCGGGGTTTCACCCCTCTTCAGCCAGGATAGCTTGATTCCAGTGGCATGGAGACCACGGAACCCACGTCTGGGCATACCCTTCCTACTCGGGGTGACAAATGCAAAAACAACAGTTGATGGACAGAATGCAGAACAATGTCATACATTCACCCCAGTACAGAGATCTGGGCCTAAATACATCGTTTTTTTGTTCACCATGCCGTTCTAGTTTGAACCCAACCATATGCAAATCAGTCTTGACCCTGTGCCTCATGGGAACAGTCCAGCCCGAACTGCCAAGCCAGGTCCTCCCTGGACTGGAAACAAGCATCCTGGGACCGGTTTCGGGGTTTCACCCCACTTCAGCCAGGATAGCTTGATTCCAGTGGCATGGAGAGCACGTGACCCACGTCTGGGCATACCCTTCCCACTCGGGATGACATATGCATAAACAACAGTTGATGGACAGAATGCAGAACAATGTCATACGTTCACCCCAGTACAGAGATCTGGGCCTAAATCCATCGTTTTTTTGCTCACCATGCCGTTCCATTTTGAACCCAGCCATAGGCAAATCAGTCTTGATCCTGTGCCTCATGGGAACAGTCCAGCCCGAACTGCCAAGACAGGTCCTCCCTGGACTGGAAACAAGCATCCTAGGACCGGTTTTGGGGTTTCACCCCACTTCAGCCAGGATAGCTTGATTCCAGTGGCATACACCCAGTCTGAGTTCATCTCTGGACAAAATACCGCTCATAACATCATGAGGGTGCTGGTGATTATGGAAGCATAATATGAAGGGAAAGAAAAAGCAGCGATTGCGGCATTAGATGTTGAAAAATCCTTTGATAGCCTGCACTGGGATTTCCTTTATAGGGTGCTCAATATAATGGGATTCAGCAATGGGTTTGTCCAATGAGCGAAACTCCTGTATGCGGCACCTACTGCCCGGGTCCGAATAGGAAGGCTTATTTCTGAAAGGTATGTTGTGGGAAAGGGGCGCAGTAAGGCTGCATCCTTTCACCATTACTGTTTGTAATTGCGGTCGAACCAATTGCTAGTTGCGCAAGGACCGGAAGGGTCTACAGGAGACTGGATGTGCAGGGAGTCCAGCACTATTCAGTGTTATATGCTGATGATATGTTGCAATTCCTGAGAGACACAACTTTAGATTTACCTCATGCTATTAGCCTACGGGGCCATTTTGGACAAGAATCTGGCCTCTGTATGAAATGGAACAAATCTTTTCTGTTCTCATTACTGAAGGATGTACCACAACCTGAGAATCTAAGGGGCCTACTTGGGAGGGAACTTGCCTAAAGACCTAGTTATACCATACACCCACTGATTTATTGGAGGGTAATATTGGTGTGACTACCAGAGGCCTACGCACATGTGTAGTGTTCTAGAGGACACTGCCACTTTCGGTGGTAGGACAAATAGCGGTAGCAGAAATGCTGCCACTGCCCTCATTGCTATACTTTTTTACAGCACTACCTATGGTCATACCCTGTAGGATCTTCAGTGAATGTCCAACATCAAAAGGAGGATTATCATCCCCAGATTTGGAAGCCTATTACTCAGCAGCACAGTTGCAGTGGTCAAGTGTATCCACTCACTGAGATTTCATGGGAAGGCAAATTTGGAGATATCAGATTTAGATAAATTGTGTAGAATCCTCTTAGCTCTCTGGAGACCTGTGTGGGGAATACCCATTGCTTTAAGGGTTGTGGGACACTGTTGGCATTGCGCACTCCAACAAACCCCATTTCTTTTTTTTTTTTTATAATTCTTTTTATTAACAGTAGGAATCACAAGGCAAAAATACAATACAGTCACATTACTTATCTTGACATGGTTCTCATACATTTTAAAATACACAATATGTTGGTTACTGGTGATTTGTGCAATGTCTACAGTGATTCATCTTGAGTTGGTAACAGTGGCGGGGTGCAAAGATTTCCTCTATATTCATTCCAATCATTCCAAATGCGGGACCACTTTTTAGGACATCCCCTACATAAACATACTTTTCCCGAAAAATGCACCAGTCCATGTCTTTCTTCCATGCACACACTGCTGGTGCCTGTGAGACCCCCATTTCTGAGCTATGTTGCGTTTCGCAATCATCAGCCCAAATGTAACTCAGGTTATGCGTGTGTTGTTTAGGTCCGTGGGGTCCCACACATTCAGGAGACATCTCTTTATGTACTGTCTTCCAGTACCTTTGGACAAGTGGGCATTCCCATAGTATGTGAAGGAAGGTGCCTTTGTTTCCACAGCCCCTTCTACATTTGCCATCAGGTGCTCTACCCATTTGTACCATCCCAGGTCCCGTGATGTAGACCCGGTGCAAGATTTTGAGTTGTATTAGCCTCAACTTCGCTGCAATGGCTACCTCCCGTGGCGAAGATACCACTGCCACCCAGTCCTCATCATCTAGTATTATGCCATCCCCTTCCCACTTCTCTCGCAATCTCATCAGAGGGTCTCCAGAGTGGTTCACTAACTTTTTATATGTGAGCGAGATGGCCTTTGCTGGTAAATAGCCATCTAGGAGTCTGTCTTCAAGGGGTGTGGCTTCAGGGGGGGTCTCCCCCTTTTGGAGACAGGAGTATGAGGCGTGGTGGACTTGTAGGTATCTGAAGTACTCTGTAGGATCAAGATCAAATTCTTGTTGTAGGGTGGAGGTGACTTGACCTCGCCCTTTACCCACAGGTTGCCTACTTTTGAAATGCCTATGAGGTCTCATTTGTCGAACCCTTTAGTGGACCAGAGGTTCCCAAGTCATTCAGAATATCATAGTGGCGTAGCCAGTGTTATCTTATGTTCCCACCCCATGCTTCTGGTGGCTACCTTCCAGACCTGCACTGATTGTTTGGTTGGCCCGGCCAGTTGGCATCTCCCGGTGTTCGAATAGAGCACTCGGTTGTAGTTCCCACCAGGCATTAACCATCGATCCATCGTATAGCCCGGGTCGCCTGCCTGTCTATAGGTGCCATGGTTAATGGCTGTCAAATGAGCTGCCCAATAATATTTTTTGAGATCAGGGAGGGCGATCCCTCCGTCATACCAGGTGAGGTTCAGTTTGGACAGTGCTATACGTGGTTTCCCATTCCATAGCAGATGGCGTGGTAGGGTCTCAGTCTCTTTGAAATAGCTGGAAGGAACTAGATCTAGCGAATTTTGTAGGACGTACAGGAACCGGGGTAGGGACATCATCTTGAACAGGGAGGGTCTGCCCAGCAGCGAGAGCGAGGAGATTCATCCTGCGCTCGAAGTCTCTCTTCAATCTCTGCAAGGATGGGAGCAGATTTTGAGCGAATCTGTCTGCACAGTTAGTGGTTATATAGATGCCGAGATATTTGAAGCCCTGTGTGGTGATCTGTATCGGGCAGCCCCTAGGGAGGCCTGTGAGGGGTCCCTTGATGACATACAATACTGATTTGAGCCAATTTATGGTATACCCAGAGTATCTACCGAAGATGGCAAAGATATCAAGCACTGCTGTAAGCGAGGCCTTCGGGGAAGCGAGGAACAACAATATGTCGTCCGCATACAGTGAGATGCGGTCCTCCCAGGATTCAGTCCACCTAAAACCACAGATCACCGGATCCTTCCTTATCCAAGATGCCAGGGGTTCCAGGGCAAAGGCGAATAGGAGGGGGGAGAGTGGGCATCCCTGCCTCGTACCTCTACCCTGTTCAAACACTTCAGATTTGTTATTGTTTACCACTATCTGGGCTAATGGCTTCGAGTAGAGGAGTCGCACCCACCGGATGAATTGGGGCCCAAAACCCATTTTCTCAGGAACTGCAAATAGGTATTGCCATTCAAGCATGTCGAACGCCATAGAGGCGTCCAGAGATACCAAGACCGCCTCCTCCTGTATTGTGGTCGCCCTCCCCATCACTCCGTGTATTCTGCGCAGGTTTAACGCTGTGTTCCGCTGTACAAGGTTATTGATGACCTTGATTAGCCGATTAGCGAGAAGTTTGGCTAAGATCTTTGGCTCGGTGTTCAATAGGGAGATCGGTCTATAGGAGGAGCAATCTGTCAGGCTTTTACCTTCTTTGTGGATCATCACTAAGGTCGCGATTCTTTGGTCCTGAGGTAGCTCCCCGATCTCCCTGCTTTCCTTGAACATATTACACAGATGTTCGTCCCTAGTTTATAAAGTTAGAAGGACAATAGAGTCTTGTATCGTGTAGGGATTCTGGTAGGCATAGATCTGCTGGAAGTGGAGGGCAAATGCGTTTGCGGTCTGTGATTATGTGAGCGTCTTTATCGATTAGTTCCGGTACCAATCTTTTTGCTAGTTTTTGTTTGTCTAGCCATGCGATTAACTTCCCAGCTTTATCCCCTTGATCATAGATTCTACCTAGCGTTTCCCTTCCCAGTTCTTTGGCCATGTCTGTCACTAGGGCCTTATAGTTATCTTGTTTTAACTGTAAAGCGTGTAGGGTGTCTGGTTTAGGTCGCTCCGCCATCTCCTCTTCTAGACGGAGGATATCCATCTCTAGCGCTTCCTCCTCCTTCACCTTTTCTTTCCTCACACAGTGTCTGATGTGAGCTCACCGATCCCTCATTTTCTAGGAAGTAGTGCTCAATGGTGGCATGAACTGCTTTGTGGACTACCGGGTTGCGGAGATACCAGGGGTTGATGGGGGCCACCCTTCCGACTCTGTGATGGCCCACCACTAGGTACATCCACAACAGGGAATGATCAGATATACCTCTCGCCATGTGCCTGACCTCTCTTACATATTGCAATTAGTCAGGAGGGACTAGTATGTAGTCTATTCTGGATTGGGTGTTGTGGGCACCCGAGTAGAAGGTGTATCGGGAGGTGTCTTGGTGAAATGAGCACCATGTATCCTGCAACCCCAAAACCCCCAGAAAACTTGGTAACCAGCTGTTGGATGGGCGAAGTTGTCTTGGCGGGCTTCTGTCGCATGTACCATATACTACTACATTCAGGTCCCCTCCCACTATTAAGAGTCCCTCTGGGATCGTCATCTGGATGGATCCCAGGTCCTTAAAGGCTGGTTCCTGGAGGGCTGGTGGTACATAAACCGACATGAAAGTCAGTACTTTCCCTTCCCATTGGCCAGTGACGCCCACGTATCTCCCCCGGCATCTACCCATGTAGATTTGATTGTTAGGGGAAAAGAGTTCCTCAGTAGTATTCCTGTTCCTCTCGTTCCCGAGGTAAAGCCAGAGTGTGCTACCAGACTGTATCCCCACCTGTTAAGAGCTTTGCAGGAATTCCCCACCAGATGCGTCTCCTGTAGGAGTATCACGTCAGGGGCGTGTCTCTTAATATACTGTAGCACCACAGTCCTCTTAACTTTGTCCCCCCAGACCATTAACATTCCAGTTCATCAATTTGAACCCTTTATCCCATTGTATATTAATTGACATTCACGTATCACCTACGTGTCTGTGTCGCCGGATCATGATGCCTTGACGATTCCTGGGAAACATAAAACTAAACATAAACCCCTCCCAAGTTTCCCCCTCCCTCCTCCCCTGCACTCTGGGCCCAGAACTGCCCTTGATTACAACTATGCAGAGTGCCTGGCACCCGTTAAATTAGGCTAAATGAAGAAAATTGGGGGTACACTCTCCTCTGTCTCTCCCCTCCCTCCCAGTAATGATTGTAAAAGAAACACCCCGTGACAATCGGCTACCTAGTAGTACAGTATGTCCTATATCTCGTGTACAACATATCTGAGAGATAACCTGAATTGGGGGCTCAACCAGCATCCGAAAAACCCCAAAGTCAGTTGGTAGAACCTCGGTACCTCCTATTCTTGTTGGGAGCTGTGGTCTGTTGGGTTTCTCCATTCGTCCAACCACTCGGCAGCGTCCTCCCGAGTCTCAAAGAACCTGGTCTTTCCCCCGGCCTCCACCCTAAGCCGCGCCGGGAACAACATGGCGTACTTGAGGTCTTTGTCTCTCAGACGTTTTTTGACCCCCAGGAATGATCTACGCTGTTTCTGAACCACTTGAGTAAAGTCCGGAAAGAAGCTGATTTCCGAGTTTTCCAGTCGTATTGGTGGTGTTACTCTGGCTGTTTGCAATATTAGGTCCCTGTCCCTATAGTTCAGAAGTCTGGCCAATATGGGGCGGGGGGGCCCCGGCCTCGGTCTCACCCCCGGCACCCGATGGGCTCTCTCAACGACGAAGATGTTAGACAAGCCTTTGGGTTGGAGATGCTTGGTGATTAGGCTTTCAACAAAGAGGTCCTTCGCTTGTACCTCCGCCCTTTCAGGAACACCAAGGATGCACACATTGTTGCACCTAGTGCGGCCTTCGTAGTCATCCAGATTTCCTTCTGCAAATTTCCGAAATGCTTGGAGTTCATGTATCTATCTGAAGCTGGTTGGTGTCATCTACAAGGCTCGCCGTGGTGATCTCCAATTGCTGGACTTTCTCCCTGTTCGTGGCTAAATCTGCCCTGATTAGCACGACTTCCGAGGAGATCGCGTCCATTCTCTGCTCCAGCGGCGTGCGGATCCCTCCGATGGTGTCCAGCACATCCTTTAAGGTGTGTTACAGAGTTCCTGCTTCTGGGTCCTCTCCAGCTTTAGGCGGTTGATGTGCGGCCATGGCCGACCTGGGGCAGGTGTATTTGTCCAATTTATTACTCTGGGTGGTCTTTGGGCCCCTTGAGCCTGACATAGCTATCAGGCGGGTAGCTGCCCCCGGGTGTTGGGGAGGTGTACGACAAGTCCCTGGCATTGATAGGTCCACTTGCACGTTCCTTTTCGGGACTTTGGTGCCCCCACCGCTGTGTCTTGAGGTCTTTCAGTTGGCATTTTTCTTCCAGACTCCCTTAGGGAGCAGCGTACTGGTTTGTGCGGTAGTCCTGCAGCGGCTGCCTGATGGATTCTTGGCCTAGGATAGTACCACTCCGCCGGTGGGCCTCAGCCGCCACCCGGTCGCAGGAGATCGGCTGCACCGGGGGGGCCCACCCGCACCGAAGGGCCCAAGTTCTTGGTCAGGGCTTCCTCTGCCCTTCATCTGCTGCTCTGCTGCCCCCCCGGTTGATCCACCGCTGTCACCAGTGGGCCTGCGCTATTGCTCCTTGTGGGTAGTCTTTTGGGGCTCCCTGGGGTCACGCTCCCTCCGACTGCGCTTCCTTGCACTTCCCCACCCTCAGCGCCCAGCGCTGGTTGAGTCCGCCATGTTGCCCGTGTTGCACCCGCCTCCCCTGGAATTGAAAAACGGACGGCTGTCCGTTTATGTTCTGTGGTTTTAACCCTATTAATATGTGTTGTTATTATGCTGTAACACTTTACACACTATTGGTAGGATTGGTACCAAGGAGTCCTTTGGAGATTTTATTTGGGTCTATTTAAGTTAGCCAGCAAATTGAATACATCCGAAAATTTGCTCCCATCAATAGGTCCGGATGTAGACCTTATTGTCTCAGTATATGGTGAGACAAGTAGTGGCGCCTGCAATTCTTATAAAGTCTTTTTTCTATCTTTGTAATTAGCTTGTGATTTGGTGATTGTGTATGTTTTTATATACACTTTGTCTGTATTAGATATTTGGGTATAGGTGATCAAGATTAGTTATAGGCTAGGCTTTTTACTTCGTTTATTAATCACAACATAGCGCCGACGGTCTGATCATGGAAAAGTCCGTTCACGTTGTCAGTTAAACGTCACATAAGTACTTATTATTGGAGACGACATGTAATATACTTACTCAAGATGGCGCCCGCAGCATTATTGGTGGATAGTCCGTCATCTCTGTTAGTTATCTTGAACAGGCAAGTTACTTTGGCAATCCTATATGCGGTGCAATAGAGACTATAATAGACGATATGTAATACACTCACTTAAGATGGCGCCTGCAGTAGTATAGGTGGTTAGTCCATCGTCTCTTCCTATGAAATTAACAGGTGAAGTTGCTTAGGCAATTATGTATGCGGTGCGATGGAGTCCGAAATGGTATAAATAGAGACACGTATTTGGGATACGTCTCACCTACCTACAGGAAGGAGACCCGATGACTTTGACATGCAAATGGAGGATTGACACGTAAAATAAAAATGGTGAGTTACGAGCGAATAGGCTGGATTTATTGTTTTGGTAAAGTTTGAGACTTTTACCAATTGTTAACTTCTTGTTTCAGCCTCCGTGTGTGAACGGATATTGGGGCTGGTAGCTTGTATCACTAAGAGATTGTTGTCCTGGAGTCCTCTTGTGTAAGGAATGTGGACAAAAGTCTATGTTGAGCAGCTTAGAGTATTTAGTGTCTGCTATTCGGGACTCTTTTCTCTACCCATGGGAAGTAGATACTATACTGTATCGACTCAGAACACATGACTTATAGGTTTGAGGCTCCGTTTTCTGTATTTTTTCCTTCTCCTTTTTTTGATTCCGTAGTAAACTACACACTATATCCATGTCCTTTTTTGCGATAGGGACACTACGAAGAATTATAAAATCGTGAACTCTATCCGGGGCTGCTGTGTATCCGGACATGGACGAAATGGAAATATCATTGTGACTCCAATAAGATACACTATACAAAGGTATTATAATCAGCCAATTTTCCTTTTTGGAGAGGGAGCATAATAGGGATGCCATTTATAGTGTAATATGGGAGGTAATGCTGAATATAATAACTCTCTCATACAGGCATACGGAGAACTTTTAAATAAATACCGTATGGATCGGGGTCCTTTCCAACAACAAGAAGAAATATAAGCTGTTGTTTGCTGGTACGTAAGTACTGTGTCTAAATACAAGAAAGGCCCATAAAGATTAGAGTAGAGCACGTTAAAATGAGAGCTAGTACATAAACGCAACTACCCTTATGTTTTCTTTTTGTTTTGACTCTGTTAGGGTATCGTTACACAGGAGATATCTGTGGTTATTGCCTGTTGTAACATCAGGAAGTATTGCACCCCAGTATCAGATTCGTATATAGTAAGTATCTATTCATAAAATTATGGCAGGACTAAACTAGAATACTCAAGTTATACTTTAGTAATATTCTCTCTCATGTAATATAGCTTCACATTGACAAAGTCCTTCCTTAGATCTATTAGATCACTTCCCTCTAAAAACGTATTCCTTATAGAGGAGGTAAGGTATCACTAAGCGTATTATCACATGTGTTGGGGTCACCAATAATTGTACCACTGTAAGAGACAAATACGATACCTATGTACTGCATTATTTGGTATATAGTGTAAATGTGGGTCATCTGGTCCAATCAGTGTCTTTTAAATTTTAGATAGTTTCTGGGCTAGTAATTGATTTCATTTTATATATTTCTTTAGGAAATCCCAGGGTTTGAGAACCTGTGATATGAGAAGTAGCGGGTCCTGATGAAGGTGGCTTCTACGTTTTCTTATGCCACCGAAACGCGTTGACCAAGTCTTTTTTAAATCCTACTAATGTTCTAGTAGTTCCTTCTTCGGGTTACAAAGACTGTAATCAACCTATAAGCGCCAACTGGGATAGCTATTGAGACTTATTTATAGGATGTGTATGGTATGTGGATGTATGAATGAGTAGTATGAGTGTTTAGTGTTCTCTTCCTGGGTATGCTTTGGAATAATAATTTTGTATTAGGGAATTGATGTAAATAATGTGAAATGTATAATTGTGATAATGTCATAAATGAAAACTGACTTATATATTTAAAAAAAGGATAATTTAAAAACAAAATAAGCAAGAGTAAAGAAATAAACTAAAGTGGTAAATTGGTTTTGTTTGTCTAAAAGCCCATGTTGCTTTACATGTCTCAATAACATTTTGCTAAATACAAGAAATTATATATAGGTCATGAGGGAGCTTTACTTGTTAGGTTATTTATTACTTCCCCTCTTCTCCCTGACCTTTTGGAAAAATATTTTGTTTAGAGGGGGTCACAATATTTTTTGCGTTATATAGTAACACCCCTTATAGAGAAGTGGGAAGAAGAATAGGCCAACCCCATTCTTGAGTTGAACTGGTAGAAAATTCTTGCGAGTTCGAACACTGTATCTAGAAATGCTAGATGTACATTTATTACATTCCTTAACCTATATAGGGTGTATCTGACTTTGGGGAAAATATCTCAGAATTATCATGGCACAGCCGTGGCATGACCTTGATGTGGTGAACAAGGAGCCAAAATGATACACATGGTGTGGTCATGTCAACCATTGGTGGAATACTGGCGGAAGTTAGTGTCCTGTATCAATGAGGTGATGCAGAGAACTATTGACTGTGCAACCTTAGTCAGTCTTTTAGGAGGATTTGTAAGACCTGCTAGATGCAAAAACACAACAGGGTGTATTGGTACTTGCCAGATAGTAGATAACTATGCATTGGAACACGGCTAGGCCCCCTAGGGTGAAGAAATACACGAAGGAGCTAATTGGGTGTGTAGGCTACGAGAGTGCAGTGTTGCATGGAGAAGTGAGAAAAGGGAGAGGATCGATTGACATGGTACGAGGTTTGGATCATTTACTATATTGTCTAAATGATTCTGAGATGGTTGATGAATCTGGGGAAGGAATCGTGCAGAAGAAGCATAAGTAACTTCTATAATTGAAGCCTAGGACTAGAGCATATGTAGTTGTAAATTTGAAACAAACTTTGTGAACCAGGTACAGAGCATGTGTACAAATATGGAGAGGAGTGTGGGTGTGGAAGCTACGATGGAACTTCAGTGATAAATGATGTGATGGGCACTGGACTTTTGGGGCGGGAGTGGGGGTTCATGGATTAATTACTGCAATGTTTTGTTTATTTATTTATTTATTTGTTAGACTGAACAGTTAACCCCGCTTCTCCTTTTATTTTCAGTGTAGTTAAGAAAGATCCATACAGAAATAAAACAACCAGTATAGTGCAGTTGCAATGATTCCGAATCAGAAGTTCATCGAAAATCCGATATAAAAATAAAAAAGTGCGTAGAGAGGTCAAAGTACATAGAAAAAAGGGTAAGGACATATGACCTGATATATTTAATTTCTGCGGATAAGAAAAAAGAGGAAAGGCATGGGGCAAGTTTTCCATTGAATGCATACGGGATTCAGGGTGCCTAGGCAAGGGATACAAAAACAAATAACATATTTGCATATCTGATTCACAATAATAAAGTGCTTGAGATAGGTTTGCCATTTTTTCATCTAGAAAAAAGGGCAAAGGATAGGTTTTCACTAAAGTGCATAAAAGGTTCCGAAAATATAAGGCCAAAATCGTAGAGCCTAAAGCATGAAAGCATATCTAATAGTAAAGTGCTTAAGATATAATTATCATCTTTTTCTTCTAAGAGCAAACCTTGCCCTGACTTCGAGGGGTTCTTGCGTCCCGTAAAGATCTACATTTTCATCAAACAATTAAATAGTACCATCAATATAATGCCAAGCTCATAATAAAATAGATAATTAGATATTAGCAGTACAAACAGAGTTCATTGCAGGTAGTAAAATACCTAAGTTAAACCTGGCCGATTTGTACATTATCAAATGCCAACTGCTAAAATCGTTCATTTCCAGTTCTGCTATATTCTGTTTAGTTCAGCAACAGAGCCTACCCTTTTTGCATAGATGGTTTCCCGCTTAAAAACTATTTGCATTTTAGTAAATCTTTGAGAGATTGTCTGGATCACCTTGGATTTCCAATCGGCTAAAATAAGTAGTCTTGCTAACTAATGTTGCAATGAAAATGAATTGGCGCTGACCCAAGATTAACTCGTTGCCTATATCTGCTCTGCCAAAGTGAGAGGCTAAAGGACCAAGGGGCAGGTTAATTGCCAATTGTTTACCAATTTCTAAAAGACGTCTTGCCAAAAGTCCATTAGGTGGCTACATGTAAACCCTATATGAAGCCAATCCCTGGTTGCAAGTTCACATCTAAAGCATCTAGGATCGACAGTGGGGAACATTTTGTGGAGTCTATCAGGGGTATAATAGATCACCCATTTACTGAACCATGCCATCCTTCTTAAATTAGCAGCTCCTACTGTCTTGCAGCTCATTTTGTTGTAGTTCTGCCACTGCTGAAGATTAAAGCTGCAGCCCGTAGCAGAGCCCACTCTCTCAAGATAATCTGAAATCACCTGTTTATTCTCCACGGATCTAAATAATCAATATCAATTGCCCACCCCTTTAATTTTTATTACGAAATGTGCCTTCCCAAGAAGTTTGCCATCACTGTCTTCTGTGCTGATTAAACCTGAACAAAACTACTCAATCCGCGCATAGCTGAGTATCAGGAGGCTTTGTCCACTGACCGCAGTTCTGAGGAGACCATTGGAGCCCCAGAGGAATACATTCCTCTAATTTCAACTGAGGATGGAGCCACAGGATACAATATACTTCCCAGATTTTTTGAAAATGCGAAGTGATAACTCTAGGAATCTTATAGTGCAACTTTTGGGTAGTTTAGGTATGTGTAGAAAAGGAGCAAGGCCAATCTTGGATTCCTTGAGAATTAGGGTAAGAAAGAAATTGGCATCAAGCATGTCCCCTGAATTATTATAATTCAACCAATTAATAAGCGAGGCTTGATAGTATAACCATAAGTGCGTTAGAGCAAGGCCTTGGTCTTCCACTTCTAATTGTGCCACTTGTAATCTTATTCTCGTTTTTTTGCTTGCCAAATAAATTGTCTAAATAGACACAGTCAAAGAAGGATTTGGGAACCTCAATCATTATATTAGAAAATAGAAATAAAAATAGCGGAAGACTATTAATCTTAAAGAGAGCAACTCATCCCATAATTGTTATAGGGAGGCTCTACCATTGTTTGAAGAAGTTACGAGTTTTATTTAATGTGGGAATAAAATTTAACAAATATAAGTCCTCAAGTCAGGTGGTCACAAAAATCCTCAGGTGCCTTATCGACTTGGTTGTTGAATAGTGTACCTGCATTGCGGGGGCAGAATATCTAAAGAGCAATTAAAAAGTAGCACCTCAGATTTAGAATTCTTAATTCTTTTATATCCCACGATATCTGTAAAATCCCTTATTTTGGAAAGAGCTCTCGCTATATTATCTCTATCTGCTGCTAAATAGAGAGCCATATCATCTGCGAATAGTGTGAGTTTAGCGGACCCAGGAACAGGGGCAGCAATCGCATATCCTGCCTAATAGCAAATGCCAAAGGCTCGATAAATAGGGAAAATCGCACAGGAGATAGGGGACAGCCTTGATGCATTTTCCGTCTAATGGAGATTAGGCCGGCCATGTTCCCATTGATAATCATGGAAGCCTTAGCATTGTGGTATATACGTTTTTTACCACCTTGCAGAATTCAACTGTGAATGCAAATTTGTTTAGAATTGCAAAAAGAACATTCCATTGCACTCTGTTGAATAATTTTTCTGCATCTAGCATTATTATTGCTGCTTTATTTTATTAGTGTCAAAATAATCAATCGCCTGAATCAAGAAATGGGTGTTGGAAGCCAAAAACCTATCTTTGAAAAAACTATTTTAGTCACGATGGATAAGAGAGGGAGCAACTTGTGAGAGACGATTTGCGAGAATTTTTGTAAATATTTTATAGTCTGCATTTATTAGACTAATAGGTCTATATAAATCAACCTCATCCTCCGATTTCCTCTTTTTAACAAAACTAATCACCACAGCTTGGGTAAATGTTTCAGGAACTAAATCCCCTTCTAGGATCCCATTGAATAATGACACCAAAAAAAAGTACAACTGGGGAGTTAAAATCTTACAGACCTCAATAGGAACTCAGGGACAGATTTACCGCCTGGGTAACTTCTTCGGGTGAAATGACTGAGAGCAAAAGCTCTCTCTCCTCAGTGGGTAATGTGGGGATATTTATCACACCTAACCAATCTAAAGCAGCCTCTAGAGTGGTGTTATGCCTCTCGGAGGAGAGCCACTTGTAATGATTAAGAAAGACCTCTGACATCTCAGGGGGATGGGAAGTAGATCTGAAAGTGACCTGGTCTATCATTTTTTTTATACAATTGGCATTAGATCGCCGCTTAGCAGACCAAGCCAGGTACCTGCCTATGTGATTACTTTCTTCGTATCTTTTTTTGCAACACTGAATCGTAGCTCAAGATTTCCTTAGATAAAAAACAATCTTGTAGGCTGAGCTTAGCACTGGAGAGTTTAACTTTTCCTTCTGGGGTAGGTAGAACAAGGTAACTTGCCGTTTCCTTGCACAGTTCCTTCTCTAGATGAAGTCATTTGTCATTCTCGTTCTTTCTGTTACAGGCCGATATGCAATTACTTCCCCTCTAAAGAAGGCTTTTAAAGCATTTCATACCGAAAACACCAAAGCTGTATTAATATTCAGCTTTAGAAATTCTCTAATGCAAGGCGCAGATGCGAGACCCACTGTTCGTCAATAAGATGGGATTTGTCAAATACACATCCATGCCCGATCTTAGCTTGTGTTTTAACTTTGAACTTTACTGAAATTAATGCATGGTCTTAGAAGGGATTTTCATGTATCTCAGACTCGGTTTTTAAGAGAGTATATGAAATCAGGAAATAATCAATCCAAGGGGAAGAGTGAAATTTTCCTGAATGGCATGTACCTTGGGCCCGATTCACAGAACTAACTTAAGACAAAATCCTAAACTTACTACCATTTTGGTATTCACAGAAGGCACTTACTCATTTTGGTATTCACAGAAGGCACTTACTCATTTCGGTATTCACAGAAGTTAGGAGACCTAACTTTAGGACTCCTAAATGCCTTCTGTGAATACCGAAAGTCTTAAAATTAGGATTTTTCTCAGTTTAGTAGTAGTATAGTTAGGACTCCTAACTTTAGGACTCCTAAATGCCTTCTGTGAATACCGAAAGTCTTAAAATTAGGATTTTTCTCAATTTAGTAGTCCTAAATCTAAATTTAGGACTACTAAATTGAGAAAAATCCTATTTTTAAGACTTTCGGTATTCACAGAAGGCATTTAGGAGTCCTAAAGTTAGGAGTCCTAACTATACTACTAATAAACTGAGAAAAATCCTAATTTTAAGGCTTTCGGTATTCACAGAAGGCATTTAGGAGTCCTAAAGTTAGGAGTCCTAAACTTAGGACTACTAAATTGAGAAAAATCCTAATTTTAAGACTTTCGGTATTCACAGAAGGCATTTAGGAGTCCTAAAGTTAGGAGTCCTAACTATACTACTACTAAACTGAGAAAAATCCTAATTTTAAGACTTTCGGTATTCACAGAAGGGATTTAGGAGTCCTAAAGTTAGGACTCCTAACTTCTGTGAATACCGAAATGAGTAAGTGCCTTCTGTGAATACCAAAATGAGTAAGTGCCTTCTGTGAATACCAAAATGGTAGTAAGTTTAGGATTTTGTCTTAAGTTAGTTCTGTGAATCGGGCCCATTGTCTCTTGCCTGGAAATTCATCTCTCCAGCAGTCAACCAATGCCAAATCGCATATTAGGTCCTGGCAAAGCCTTCTCCACCTAGGTTTTTTCTGTGTTTTATGAGCCCGGGAACAATCGATAGTCGGGTTGATCAATAAATTAAAATCATCACCTATCATGATATGCTCAGACTGAACAGTTGCAAAATCATACACAGACTGTAGTGTTACAGGAGAATCTTCAATAGGGCAGTAATAACTCACAAAGTTAAAGAGCTGGTCCGAGTTCTACATCTGCACCCAAAGCCACCTGGCACTATGATCTCTTTGCACCATCATGATTTTACATTGGAGGTTTTTAGCTACTAATATGGCCACCCCCCCAAAAGCTGCATTTGAAGAAGCATAAAACGCGTGCTGAATATCCTTATCCATAGGAGAGCCTTCCTTATAGTGTGTCTCTTGGAGAAAAATTATATTAGCTTTTAAGGATTTAAACCAGGCCAGCATGGATTATCTCTTCACTTTATTATTAAAACCATTTACATTGCAGGACACTACCTTCAATGTCTTAGAAGAAATTTTTAGGAAATAGATATTGCATGAAAACAGGGATAAAGAAAAGAAAGAAAAAAGTTTGGGGGAACTTTTGAGCTTCTACACGTTCGATACATTTTATTTCCCCCCCCTCCAGGGACCTTGCCTCCCCATCCTCCCAGGTCTCCTCACCATCCCATCCCATGGACCCCCTTTAGCTCTGGAAACCTCGCCCGTCTGGGGCTCCCTGGGTGACCTCTCTCATGGTGATTGCCCACCACCCAACTCCGTGATCTTGCCAGCCCCCCCTGCTTCCCTGAGGTGGGGTGCTGCGGCATGCCACCCAAGGCGGTGAGCGGGTGACTGGCGGTGGCTAGTGGCGAAAGAAAGAAGGAAAGCAGAAAATTGAAATAAAAAGGGAAGAGAAGAGAAAGAGAAAGAAAAAATACTAGACACATATATCCCCCATCAATCTTGCCTAGGAGTTTAGTTTAGAAGCAAAGCTATTCCCCATTTCCACCCCCCTGGATGCTGTAGGGGCTGTAGAAACTCCTGCGGTGTTCCAACAGAATGGAAAATACAGGCTTGCCCCTTATGCAAAACTTTCAAATTGGATTGCTGGATAATGCCCGCTGGGACTCCTAGTTGCAGAAAGGAGTTAATCATGCCTCTGAACTCCTTTCTACGTTGTGCCGAGAAGGCGGACATGTCTCAGAGTACCTTAAATGAAAAATTATCAGAAGTCTGATATACTTTATCCTGGATGGCAGGTGCCAAAATCTTATCCTTAATTCTGAAGTCGGCAAAGTTTACAATGATAGTTCTCGGATATTTGGCATTGGGATACTGAACTGCAGGGACATGGTGGGCCCGATTGATAGTAAGGTCAGTTTTCTGTGTTGCGACTTCAGGGCATATATGTGTAGATATAAGGTCAGGGACGACTTCTTTTACTGATCGGCCATTTTCACTGCCTTTCGGAACCCCTGTTATACGGAGATTGCATCTTCGTGATCGATTTTCTGCGTCATCCACCTTGATTTGCAGTTTGATCAGCTCCGATTGTAGTTTGGTTGGGATGAAAGTTGCTGGACAGAAGATTGAATTGAGCCCAGCCGGGATTCAGTTTTCTTTCGTGCTTCTTTCTGGGACAGTTTCATGCTTTTGAGTTCCACCAGAATTTGTTGTAGCAGGATATGTGATGTATCCTCTAGCCCAACAATGCTCTTAGAGATTCCAGATGTAGGAGCAGTTTGTGAAGCTGATAAACTTAAAGGAGCAGTCATGGCTGGGGTCTCGTTTGGGGCTTCTGCAGCAGTGCTGAACAAAGAAGTATCAGGGAACAGGTTTGCTGTAATCTCCCCGAAACAAAACTCATCATGATTGTCAAGACTTGAAATTGGCTTAGGTGTAGTTAGGCTGGCCGATTTTTGTTGAATTATTGAGTTAAGATCTGAAAATAGCGAATAGGGTGCCCTGCTGCATATCTCCTGGGAGCACCTTTACAGTGGCTGTTTCACTTGATACTGGCGGGCTTACTTCCAGTCCCAGGGGGGAGGCCTGGCTTACTGCATGTAGAGGATTCACAGTAGAATTGTTAACACCTTTCACTGGTGTAGAGCTCCAAGGAATAGCCGACATTCGAGCCTCCTGTTGCCCACCCAGTGTTTTGAGGGCCAGATCCTCATTAGAGAAGTCATTCCTTGGTTCACCGCTAAATAGCTTAAATTCCATTTCTTTTGTTGAAGGAATCCGGCTGCGATTTTTTTGTAGCCCATGTGAAGTTAGCTACTAGCTGGGTTTTAGCAGTACTGTCGTGGGAAATTCTTTTCATGTCCTTATAACGTATTGGGAGGAGGTGGCCTAAAAGGAAGGACACAAGCTGCACCTAAACCTAGCTAGACCACTTCTGCGCCCACTCTCTGGCCCACTATCCACTCCTACAGCACCCTGCTCACAGGCAGCAGCAGTCCAGAAGACAAGTAACACAACCAGCACAAAAAAAAATAACCAATGTTTGCCAGTTTCCCAAATAGGTCACCCAACGAAGAGAGAGTCAATATCTCTGACATGTAGGATGGACGATGAAATATGCTTCTCCTTCTTAGTCTTGAAAAGACTTGTCGAGCCTCCAGAGCTCGTAGATCCTCCTTCATGCAGTATAGTGGCCACCTGATGCCTGAGGCTC
This sequence comes from Triturus cristatus, assembly GCF_964204655.1. Taxonomy (NCBI): domain Eukaryota; kingdom Metazoa; phylum Chordata; class Amphibia; order Caudata; family Salamandridae; genus Triturus; species Triturus cristatus. The sequence goes on from NC_140587.1 coordinate 750,162,594, forward strand.
CAGGAGGCGTGCATTTAGCACGGAAGACCAAAACAAACCAAAGAAAGACCTGTCCGCGTCTACCGCTGATGACTCCAGCTGCTACCCCTGGTGCGTTCTGCCTCCACCTCCAGCTGTACTGCTCCTGTTATGGTCGTACTGGGCGAACCAACAGCCACTTGTAGCAGCGCTAAGCCCCACGCACCATTTCTGTGGCAGAAATTCTGAGCCGCTCACCACACACCCGGCGTGTCGGCTGCTGTACATGAACCCGCCACGCCTTCAGTCGCGGAGCATGAGTGGAGCTCCTGCGACCAACCTCTCCGACCATTAGATAGGGTTTTGTTGATCTTATTATAAATGCCAACAACATTTTGCTTAAATAGAAATACCATTCGAATGATTCATAGATCTATTCATTCAGCCATTTTCTTGCATTGTACTTTGGGTTCATTTCGAACTCATACACAACTATTTTTCAATTTGTACTTATTTCTGATAAGCTATGTTTCAGGCTTCCAATACAGAGCGTATAAAGATCTGTGATTTTCTCCTATAAAAAGGCTACACGTTTACTTAGGCATAAATTCCACATGCTTTTGACAAATATATTCTAGTTGTAATCTTTATTTTAGGGCTGGATCCTCCTAATGAGATAGCACATTACCTTTCTGAAGAATATTTAGAGGGGTGTACCTCCCTTGCCCGAGTAACCTGATCTCAGATTGGCTACTGTTTGCAAATATTTTGATGACATTGTAATGTAATCGGAGAAGTGGAACAAACATTACTGAATGTTTTGTGAGCCAGTTGATCACTTGGACATCTTCCATTATTTACTGTCAAAATAAATCCTTGAAAATTTTTGCATAATTAATTTCTAATCCTTTGCCTCTCTTGTTCAACTTCACTTAGTTTTAAAATCTGTGCTGTATGCCCATACTTTCCTCAAAGCTGGTATACAGGGGACCATCAGCAATTGACGTCTCCTGGAAGTGCAATTGCGTAACTATAAGAGCTACACTCTATTTCTTTGATCAATTTCACAAAATATTTCAAATAATCATCAGATTTTGTCCTAATTCAAAAGGTAGAAAATCCCCTATCCTCACCTTCCTTCACGTGCCATCCTGAGGTTGGGTTGAATAAACTGGAAGATACAATTAAGCTAGGACCCTTACTTCTTTGGCTAAGGACTTGGGGAAATTAAGAAGCAGATTAACTTTCTTTGGAAAACTCATTGGCGATCCGATGGCTAAATTATTTTAAAAAACAGCTTTATTGATCTGGGATTACCAGAGGAGTTATTCCATAATCCAGAAAGTATAGAATCACGATCTAAGAGTCAGGTCAGAGACGTATCACTGGAGAGGAAAGCAAGAATCCACTTGGAGGAATTTCAAAAGTTAAGCTAGCTGCAGCTATAGTTTAATTAAACAGTCAGAGGGGTGTGAGTTTTATATTGCAGGTGTTTTAAAAACTGAGCATAGATTTTTAGAACTGCATTTACCATAATGCTAAGGGGTGAACTTGGCTGGGAGGTGAAGCAGTGTGCTCCCACCCCTTCCTGTTTTGAAAAGGCTCTCTTGAGTCATTAAGCTGACAAGCTTGTGGAGATGCACCTGTGCGCCTGTGAGAGGTACTGAGACCTGTAAAGATTGTGGCAGCCTGCTCAGCAACCCCATATAAAAATATTTTTTATCTCTACTGATGATGGATGAAATCCAGAAACACGTGTCTAGCGATGTACAGCACTAACCTGCACCAGCTTTGGTGGAACACTCCAGTAAAATCTCAAGTAAGCATGTTTTAAGAACTACATTTACCATGAGGCTAAGGGGCGAACTTGGCTGGGAGGTGAAGCAGTGTGCTCCCACCCCTTCCTGTAGCTGCAGCTATAGTTTAATTAAACAGTATGAGGGGTGTGAGTTTTATATTGCAGGTATTTTAAAAACTGAGCATAGATTTTATTTCATGAGATTTTGTTTTAATGTCACCCACTTGTCAGTGGCATTTCCTCAGAAGGATGTCTGGTCTCCAATTCTCCCGAACTGTCTCTGTGATAATGCTTCCACTCAAAGCATGATGCACTTTATGAATTTTTTGTAAGCTTTGTTCATGTCTTCGAAAGCACTTTTTTTCCACAACTGTGCATGCTAATAGAATTAGACAACACAGGATAGAACTTCTGTTTTCTGCAACAGCTAAGTAGCCTAAGCATCTGCATTGCAGTGGTTAATAATATCCGTTGTGCTCTAGTTGTTAGGAAAATATTCGGGGCGTCATAATACTAGTTTTTTAACTTTCTGTGTTTTCAGTCGTAAGAGTGATTTTGTATATGGATTATTTACAGACATTCTATGGTTCTGGATTTTATATAAGGACGTTAAAACTGCCCAATTTGCTTCTGCTATTTTTTTTATATGTATGAAAAATGAAATGCATTTATTTATTGTTGTGCACTTTTATGGCTACTGCAGCTGAATAAAGTTTGATTTTATTTTATTTGAAGAGCTATAAGAGCTATACTCTTTGATCAATTTCGCGACAGGTTTCAAATAATCATCAGATTGTGTCCCAGCCAGTAAAAAAAAATAAAAAAATATATATATCTCGGCGTGGATGGCACTGTCCTAATCCTACGCTTAAAGACTTTGATATGCATCACTCTATGCCTGAAAGGGAATTGTTTTGACTTATCCTGGGTGCTCCCTTGTGTCTGGACAAAGCTAAACCTCTCTGAAGAGCTCCAATGAGTGGAAAAAAACGTGTCAGGGGTTGCTTTTAATTAGTTCCGGTTGGCTTGGATGGTATTTACCAATCCAAAGCTGTAATACTGTGCCTGGAGTGGTAAAAGGCATTGGCCATTTTACAGCTCGGCAAGGATAGCACTGTGCTAATCCTATGCTTAAAAACTTTGCTGTAAAAATGGTAAAAGACTTTGGGCCAGATGTAGGTGGCTAAATACCGGTCGGTAACGCCGAAATTCTGTAAATTTCTGCGTTACCGACCGGTGTTTAGCTATGTGCAATGTAGGTAATACCGTACGCCATCGCAAATAAGGAATCGGTAAAAATAAGGGAAACCATTTACCGATTCCTTATTTAGCGATTAGCAGACACCGAAACCCCTCAATGCCGCATCGGCAATTAAGAAATCGTTAAAAAATCGCAAATGCGATGTACCAAAATATGGTAATACCAAATTTTTGGTATTTAAGAGTTGCTAATTACCACTGACTCCAAGCAGGTGGTAATCAGGTGCACTGCATATAAACTGACCCAAAATGCAACAGTGTGAACACAATGGCGGCCCTCTACGTAATAGCAAGGCGGCTACGTTTGCGAGCAGCAGGACTGAGGATCTGGAGACGGGAGGAGCGCGTGAACAGACTGCACGTTACACTGTTCCAACTGACTGAGGCTGAAATCCAAGAGAGGTACAGGCAACACGCAAACACCATCCTGGACCTGATACGGGACCTGCACCTACTCCTGGAGCACCAGACACCAAGGGCGCACGCAATACCCACTCATGTACAGGTACTCTGTTGCAGCTTCTCTGCATCAGGCAGTTGCCAAGGGGTAATAGCTGTGGCAGGTGGAGTCTCACAGAGTTGCCTGTCACGTTTTCTCAATAAATTCCTGGATGCCATGTTGCAAAGGATGCCACACTACATCAAATTCCCCAGCACACAGGCAGAACTGCTGAAGACCAAGATGGACTTTTACCAGAAGGCCCAGTTCCCACACGTAATTGGTTGCATTGACGGGACACATATACCAATCTGCCACCCCTGCTGCGACTGAGTACATCTACTGCAATCGCAGATCCACACATTCTATAAATGTCCGGGTCATGTGTGATGTGTCTTCCATCATCACCGACATAGTCGCAAAATTCCCTGGGAGCATGATTCATACATATTCAGGAACAGTGAGATCTATACCCGTCTCCTTGCAGGTGAATTTGGAGAAGGCTACCTGCTAGGTAAGTACATGTGACACACCCTGAAGTATACACCTGTTGCTGCGATTGTTGACTGTGAATTACTTACTTTCTTCTCACACAAAGGTGACAGTGCCTATACGGTGCGTTCTTTCATCCTGACTCCGTACCTGCACCCATCCTCCCCAAGTGAAAGGCGATACAATGTTGCACATAGATTGACGCGCAATGTGGTTGAGCGAACATTTGGACTCCTCAAAAGCCGGTGCCGCTGCCTGCACAAAATTGGAGGTGCGCGGCAGTACCAGCCCCTGGTCTGCTGCAAAATCATAGCTGTATGTGCCATGCTGCATAACCTTGCCACTAAGCGGGGGACACCTGTGGAAATGTGTGAATCTGAAGAGGAGGATGAGGATGAGGAAGGTACACAGCCACAGCACAGCGCAGCAGGCGCCGCAGCTGCAGCAGATGGGAGACAGAGACAGTCAGAGATCACACAAAATTATTTCTGAGTAAGTAATGAGACAAAGCCAGTTAATGCATTTGTGTCAGGGTGTTTAATAGACCTTACAACAGGCAATTGTCCAGCACACCGTAACACCAGCTATGTGTCCAATGGGTTACGTCACCCACCACACAATGGAATTTGAGGGCAGTGCCTATCTCCTGCGCCCACGCACACCACTGCTGCATTCAGCAGCCACACTGTCCTCACCAGTGCTGTGTCCTGCAGCAGAACCATATCTCACACTGCACCTCCTGCTCTCTGGCAAGGGGGGTTACAGTGCTGTGACTGCTTGCCTCCTCACTCTCATCCACATCCCCTGTTCCGGTGGCAGCAATTTGGTTTGTCTGCATGACCTCTAAGGCACTGGTGACTGTGACCAGGCCCTGAGTGACCTCACGGCTGCACTTTGCCATTTCCAGTTGCATGGCCACTGATCTACGACTGAGCACATGGGTTGCATTGCACAGCCTGTTGGCAGACTTGGTGTAGCCTGCAAGTACCTGCCTGTCTCTCCGCCTTGCAGCACACTCACTATCCATTCTGCCGCATAATAGCCTCACTGCTTCCGACATCTCCTTCATTCTCTCTGCCACAGTATTGTTGAGGCAGTAGATGGCCTCCTTCATGTTGTCAACCTTTCTGTTGTTAGCCACCATCTGTCGTTGAATGGCCCTCATTGTCTTTTCCCTGCAGGCGCTGTACTTTGAACATCTGCCCCTCCAGTCCAGAGAGGACACTGGATTCATTAGCGTCAGGATTCTCTGCCCTCTGTCGCCGTCTACGGGCACCTGTGTTGGTATCCTCCACGGGGGACTGTGTCACAGATGCCTGTGTGTCATCGCCCGGCGTGGTCTGTTGGACTTCCTGGCTGTCCTCCTCTGTGGCATCTATCTCCTGGAGGCTAGCCACTGTATACCTCCTTGATCGTGCTGGTGGTGGTGAGGATGTTGGTGTGGTGTCTGCAGGTGAGATGACTTCCTCCTCAATTGACTTTTCCTCCCTGGAGGCCTCCCCAGTCTCCCCTTCTGCAGCCTGGGGCGCTGTTCCGCCTGTGGATGCAGAATGTACTATTACTCACTTTTCTGCCAGCATATGTCTACAAATAAATTTCACGACTGACATTCTAGCTGTCTGTCCTCCGCTATCTCATCTATTGATGTGTGTGACATGCCTTTGCTTAATGGGGACTGGCTGATTAGATACTAGTTGATAGGGACTACATCTCCCATGATGCATTGCGGATCTTACACAAAACATGTTCTGGAGTGGGATTCTTGCAGGGAGATTGGGGTTAGGGAGGGGAGACAGCATGCTGTGCATGCTTCTTACCTTGTCTGTTGGATGCTGCTGCTGAGCTATCCACGTCCCCGATGCCACTGACGCTCTCTGGCTGGAGGGTGGACTCAACCATTTGCTCTAGGGCAATTGGAGCAGGCGCTGTGGCGCTTCCCCCGCCTGCCTTCCCCGCTTGTTTCTGCCGGTCAGCCACCCTCTCCATCGCACGTGCCCTCAGGTCATACCATCGCTTTTTTAAGTCCTCAGTTGTACGATGTGTGACACCAATCGCGTTGATCTTCTGCTGGATTGCCAGCCAAATACTCCTTTTTTGAGACTCAGGGACGTTCAGAGATCTCTTGCCAAAGAGCTGGTCGTGGTCTTAGACAACTTCCTCTATGAGGACCTTCAACTCCCTCTCACTAAACTTGTGCTTCCTTTTCCTTCCGCCAGCATCCTTCCCCTTCTCCTGTGAGGCCATAGTGCAGTTCCTCTGTGTTAGCTGCGTGGTGGCTGTGCAGCTCCTCTGCTCTTGCTCCTGCTCCCTGTCTCTCCAACAGCTACAGGATCAGTGCACCTGCATGGGTGTGGCCACTTCCTGGTTGTGAGGTCATGTGGAAGCACAGGATTGGCTGATTCGACAATTACAGATTTTTTTAAATACCGATTCGCTAATTACCGAATCGGTGATATTTAGAGTGTCGCTGGTGTTGAGAGTGCTCTATACTGGAGCTGCTTTTAAATTTGAGAACTATCCAGAATTCTCTGCTTCTTTTTTTGCAGAATTTATGCATCACTCTATGACTGAAAGGGAATTGTTTTAACTTATACTGGGTGCTCCCTTGTGTCTGGACAAAGCTATACCTCTCTGAAGAGCTCCAATGAGAGCAAAAAACGTGCTTGTATTCATTTCAGGTTGGCTTGGATGGTATTTACCAATCCAAAGCTGTAATACTGTGCCTGGAGTGGTAAAAAGCTTTTGCCATTTTACAGCTCGGCAAGGATAGCACTGTGCTAATCCTATGCTTAAAAGCTTTGCTGTAGAAATGGTAAAAGACTTTGTCCCTTTATATCTCAGCGTGGATGGCACTGTCCTAATCCTACGCTTAAAGACTTTGGGGTATATTCACAAGGATCTATCGCCGAGTCAACGGCACTTTATCGCAGCCAAAGTAGCGATAAACTTATCGCCCCAATCACAAGCTGGTGTTAACATCCCACAGCACCAGTTTACCCGCGATAGCAGCCACAAAAAACATCGCCACAGATGACCCCTGCAACTATTACTAATGAGATGCAGAGTAGGCGTTCCCGTGGCAAAAGCCGCGACAACACCACTCCACAACATTCTCAACGACCAGCCAGATCTGCGATAAGAACACAAAACAGGCGATAAGGCGAGTTAACAGCAGGAAAATAACACCTGCTCTGACCTGGTGCAAAGTTGGACGACAGCCTGCTCCACAAAAGGGAGCTCAGCCCAGAACCACACCTGAAGAACAACAGATGCACCCAGGCAACTGAACATGCAGCCAGGAGGGCCGAAAGGGCAACAACCCCCCCCTCCCATCACCCCCGACTAAAGACATGCCACATCAGCTACACCTAAACATGTACAAAATAATCCGCATGATGTCGCACAATCACAACTGGTGACATGCATGTGTCATCACAAAAATGAGCATCACACATTCACTTTCAAAGCAACAAATGAAACCTTATTAAAATGAACACTGAACTGAAATGAAGACACATGGCGGCTCCCCTCGGGACAATCCGTAGGTCACAGCCAGCAAGACAAAAATCATGATGAGAAGGTGTGTCCTGCGCACATCAAAGGACAGAGAGAGAGAGCGAAGGAGAGAGAGAGGAAGAGAGGGAGAGAGAGATAAGAAGAGAGGGGGAGAGAGAAAAGAAAAGAGGAGGAGAGAGAGATAAGAAGAGAGGGGGAGAGAGAGAGAAGAAGAGAGAGAAAGCGAGAGAGAGAGAGAAGAAGAGAGGGGAGAGAGAGAGAGAGAGAGAGAGAGAGAGAAGAAGAGAGGGGAGAAAGAGAGAGAGAAGAAGAGAGGGGAGAGAGAGATAAGAAGAGAGGGGGAGAGAGAGAGAGAAGAAGAGAGGGAGATAAAGAGAAGAAGAGAGGGGGAGAGAGAGAAGAAGAGAGGGAGAGAGAGAGAAAGAATACCGCCCCTGCGCACCCAGGCCACACTGCTCACCTGCTGCCACCGGTGTGTCTCCAACCCCTTGCCGGTATGTATTTCAGTTCACCAGGTCACACATCTGAGACAGACCCGTCATCTGAAAGAGAGTCCAGATACATGATTGCCACAGTACACACAATTGCACAAGACAACATTGCCTGTCCGCCCATGCACACCCAGGCAGAGGCACCCCAGCCCCTCCCGAAGCCCATCGGAGCATGCCCGCCCATGCACACCCAGGCCTCACTGCTCACCTTCCACCACCGGCATGCAGACAAGAGGTCCCACCATGTGCCGCTGCAAGCCAGAAGCCCGGGGCCCACAGACATGGCACCCTCCACATCATGCAGCCCCACTCCGCATGCCCCCAGGTCTCACGTTTGGTGCTGGGTCTTGATTACTCCATGGCAGAGGACATACCAGTGCACCCGGCCTCATCGCAGGTTGCACACCCGCTCAGCCCAATAGGTGCCACTAACTCTGGGATCTCGGAAGTGACGCCACATGGCGGTAGACCCACGCTGTCCGTGTGGCTCTGGCCTACGCTGCGGTCCAGCAGGGCACACAAAACCTGAGCTGTCCGGACCGCTGGGACGGGGCATCATCGCAGGCTGTACACCCACTACCTTAGTGCACCCAGAGTCACCGTCCCGTGGCCGGGTGCCTGTGCCGGCCGCAAAGCTTCAGGTGCCACTAACCCTGTGCAACCCCAGTCAGCCCCAAGTGGTGGTAGGCCTGTGACGGCCGCAAGGCCTCGGATGCCACTGTGCGCAACAACTCATGGGCCCTTTATGATTGAGAACAGTGGAGCGTCCGTCATCCAGTCACCACCGGCAGAGGGGAATGCGACGTCCTCGGCCTCTTATGTTGGCGGAGTCACATGGCCTGTGACGCCTGTGCCGGATGGGTGTGGTGTGTGCAAACCTGCCCTCAGGGAGTGGCTGTGACATGCTGACAACTAGACCAGTGACCTGCACATCACCAGCGAGTAAGCCTGCGATGGGTAGCAATGAGGGCCCCCCTCAGAGTATAAGCGGAGTGGTCTGGCCTGCCGTATGCCAGACCAGCGCAGGACTTGCAACAATGACTCGTGGGCTCTGGGCATGGTTCAGTCCATGTCCGGACATGAAAGTGACTGTTGTAGTGTCCATGGCACCCGGACCACAATATGCAATGTAGCACCCTCTGACTGGCATCCCACAGGATGAGCATCATTGACGCAAGGGAAATCACTGTCCCTACATTCATCCACACATTCATACATGAATGATGAAAGACATTACACATCAATGCGTTTCTGGATTTTTATTGCACATCCAGTGCAGTTTTGCAGCTGGAGCGGTACAGGGTAATGCCAAGCACACTACACAATATGGGCCCGTGGAGGGCCAGCCAGAGTTCATCTGGGGATGACAAATACTGCGGGAGAGGAAGGGTACAATCCGCAGTACTGCGGGAGAGGAAGGGTACAATCCGCAGTCTGCTCGCCATGTCATTGGTCATCAAACAGGATATGGCAGTCCATGTCGCCGTCCAAGCTGAGTGCATCGGAGTGCATCAGGAGTCAGTGGAAGGTCATGGGGCCATGTGCGGCACCAAGCAGAAACAGGCCAGGTCGTGCAAATGAATGCTAGTGCCTCCTTCTGATCACAAACCCATCCACGTCCTCGTCCCCGGATGTGTGCTCTGCCCCACCTGTGGGTGTTGCAGTACCGGCTGAGGCAATATGTGCCACTGACACATCAGGTGCCGGAGTGGATATGTCTGCCGCACTGTGAGGCACTGGCACACCAGGGGGCGGAACTGTGGATGGTGTGGGGGCAGCAGCATTCATCATCGCCACACCTTGTGGCAGCAATGCCATTATGAGGATCTGCAGGGCATGGTAGATACCAGCTACATTTGGCTGGTGTGCAGCGGTGGCTGCCATCCTTTCTGCCTCCATCCGCACCATGTCCTCCATTAGCCTCCGCATGTGTGCCAGCTCACGGCTGGTATCGCTGGAGCCCCTCTGAGCGGCCACGTGTTCTTCTCTCCACGTCATGACTCCAGCGATGTCAGTCAGGGCTCGTTGTAGATCATGGAGCGGTCCTAGACACCCATGGATGGCGTCCAGTTTGGTATCCATGAGGTCGAACCCCACCCGCACCTGCTCAGCTGTCTCCCTCTGGCCCTCCAGCACATGGCGTTGGAAGGCCGTATGTTGTTCCTGGAGGTCTTGAGAGACTGCCGGGGACGTGGGTGCCTCCTGCTGGGTGGTTTGGGTGGTGGGTGGGGTCTCCTCGATGCCGCTGGACAGCCCTGATCCTGGAGGTGAGTCGCGGATGATGTCAATGATGTATAGGAGGGCTTGTGCGTCGATGCTGGGGTTGTTCTCCTCGTCATCAGTGAAGAGTGGCTGGGACTACTCTGCAGGGGGTGTTGACGGTGGCCCTACAACGTGAAGGGGAGATGCTGTATTGCAATGAGTCCACATGTATGTAGCCGCATGGTACATGTTGACATTCAGACAGCATGGCATTGTACATTGTGACAGTCTATAGATCTGGGTGATGTCCCAGAGCCATTGAGGGTGTGCACTGTGTTCTGCTTGACTGTGCATGTGTGCCATCGTGGCCATCTCCACCCGTCCCCCCAGTACCTAGTGTTCACTCACCCTGTTGCGGTTCTGTTGTGTCCTGTCGAGCAGTGTCCGGTCCCCCGACTCTGGCCACAGAATCCACACTGATGACTGTCGACACCAGCTCCTCCATGTCATCCAGCACGAGCTGGGGCGCTGGGCCCCCACCTCCAGTCTGAATTGCTGCCTTCTGGTTGGCTGCCAGTTTCTCCTTGGTCTTTCGCTTGATGTCATTCCATCGCCTCTTGACCTCGTCCATTGTCCTCTTGTGCTCTCCGTCGGCATTCACCTTGTCCACGATGTCCCGCCATATTCCATTTTTGGTGCCCAATGACACATTGGAGGTGACGAACAGTTGTTGATGGTGTTCCATCACCTCCATGACTATGATCCTTTTCGCCTGCGGACTGAACTTCGTCTTCGGCTCCTTCTTGTCCTTGCCCTGTCCCCGTGGTCCCAGGCTGGTCGTCCGGGGTGCTTGTGGGGTTGCGTGCATCCTCTGCGCCTGCTCTTGCTGCCTCCATGGTGCTTTGGGTGTTGGTTAGTTTGGGTTTGGAGGTTTTTTCTACTTTTATGGTGATTTTTCCCACCTGCCAGGTGTGTGTTGCAGGCCTGGCGCTGCTTAGCACTGATTTCCTCATCGCACGTTGGCCCAACGCAGGTTTTTTTCGCGTTGGGGTTTGTGTTTTTATCTCCATCGAGGTGGTTGTATCACGGGCATTGGCCACGGTTTCGGCAAACTATCGCATGGGGCCGCCTTGTTTTAACCACCCTTGGCTAATATTATCAATGCTAATTCTATATGCAAAGTTTTTTCAGAATTGCGTAACCTGCTATCACTGTTTAGTAATTGCTATTCTTTTGAGATTTCTATAGTGTTAATAACATACTTTTGATTCCTGTTCTCCCTCGTCTACCACATTAATACCACATCTACAGATTTAATCTGCTGATTTTAAAATTTAAGTTTGACATTAGATTTAAGTTGACTCTTGCCTTGTTGCACATTATTTGCTCCTGCATCTTTTGAAAGCTTACTAGTCCAATATACGTTGAAGCTGCACTTCTAAGACTGAGGAGTAGGGCAACAAACTAAACATTTCTGATCAGTTCATACAGTTAGTTTCTTCATCTAGTGCAAAAAGAGTTTTGAGATCTATATTTTTAGAGCTTTTTAAAAGACATGACTCCTTTATCCAACAAGGGTCATCTGTTTGCTTGTCTGTACTTTTTTTCCTCTTTGTTTGTCGCATAGCTTTGTGGGATGTGACAGTCAGAGATATTTTTGTAAGCCATTCTCCAGGCCCAAGTCCACATAATTTGATCAGTTTGCGCACTCCATTTAACTGAATTTGTTTTCTCAACTGATTGCTGATCTGCTTTCTCTTCCTCTTCAATTAAACTCACAACTTTAGGACAACATTTAATCTCATAGATGAAAATGTATTTGCATTGCGAATTAGCAGTTGTCTGACCCTCCCACACCAGTGAATTTCTTTGGTTTTCAATGTCAACGAATTTCAAGTTTGGTGGACTTTTATTTTAGTTGGTATTTTTCATTTTATTGGTGATATTATTGAAAGTTGGAAACATATTGCTCTTCTTTTTCTTCTCATTATTATTACTTATAAGATTTTCAATGTCCTTTTTACAATGTTCCCCATCACTTATTCATTCTAGTATACTTCAGACTAAAGGCTGTTGTTGTCATCCACTACACATTCCTCTTATATATCCTATTGTAAATTCAACAATATGTTGTCTTGTTCACTCTCGTAAAATTTCAGGTGAATAATGTTCTTATTGTTTCTTTTTGACTACCCTGTAGATAGGGAAAAGCTCCTCCTGATCTAATACTTCATTTTCTGTCACCTCTTGACTACCATTATACTATTGTAGTACTCACCATTTGAAAATTAGGCCTTGGAAAAATTTCAATAATTACTCTTTACTCTTGTGATGCGAAATTACTGAAAATACAAGATTATTGCAACTTGAGTAATTAAGTGTAATTTGGAGCAAACGTCATCACACAAGGAGCCCATGAAGAATGTACTAAGAGAGAGCGAGAGGGTGCTGGCTACTGCTGTTTGTGTCCTGTAGCATTTGGTATTATTTTCTTAGCCTAAAATGCATCCCGTGGCCCATTTTGGACACCAGAGTATATTTTGCACTAACAAAAAAGCACTAAATTCTGGATTACTCTTCCCACACTATTACGCATAATTATGAGTCAGTTTGTGATAGTTATGCGTAATTGCACTAGAGAGAATGACGCCAGCTACGGCCACCCCTAGTGAAAATAATACTTGTTGCAATCAGAACTTTTTACTTACTTCTCCAACAGTGTTAACATAGGGGACTTTTCAGAATTACATGGTGTAGTACAGAAGTACTTAAGTAGGTGTGAATTTATTCTTTAATTAAGCATTAGAATTTTTCTTTGATTAATTTAATATTTTTAAATTAATTAAAGATTTTATTCTATTTTTTCTACATTTTAAAGAAATATATACAATTATTTACAATAATAATTAACAAAACATATGCATAATATTTTTTATGAGTTAAATTACCTTTTGTTTTTGCTTTATACTTTATCATAGGAAGACTTCACTATCAAGGTGAAGCTCTTCCTATGGTAAAGTATAGCTAAAAATGTAAAATGTTCATTAAACTTTAGAATACATTAATGCAGATTCATAGATATATATAGCAAAATGGCATTCAGGAGTGCCTCACTTTCGTGTTGAATACAACATGTTAGTGCTCTAGTTGTACATTAGAACACTGTCCTGGTAGTATTCTGCTGGTGTTGTAAGTGCATTTTTGACTGCATGTTGGAATGATTTACTGAAATGGGTGAGGAAGATATTTGAGAACTTATAGAAAATGTGTCCTCATTTTAGCTTTCTAGAGCACGAGACATATTTCTATGACAAAAGAATCCACTCATGGTATTCATTTTTAAAGGAATTTAGGTTTTTCCGCTTTGATTCCGTCAAGATAACTTCAGGCTTGCCACACTTTTGTCATAGAATATTAGCACTCTAGTTGCTTAATAGAACACTGTAGCTGCAGTTGAACATTGAAGAATCAACGTACAGGCTGTTGCTACTGTTACAAGCACTTGTTTCAGTCTGCATGGCAAATAGTTTTACTGACATGGATGTTGAATATATTTGAGAACTCCTATAAAATGTATCCTCATTTTAGCGATGCAGCGCCCTAACCATAATTTCTATCACAAAACAAACCCCCTCATTATGTTCATTTCTAAAGTAAATGCTTTAAATTTCACAGCTTTGATTCCATCATGATTGCTTCAAGTGTGCCACACATTTGTCATAAACTCAGAATGTTAGTACTCTAGGTGCTCATTAAAACACTGTGGGAAACTAAAGTTGGTTACTGGGGAGTTGACGGACAGACTGCTGCTGGTGTTAAAAAACCACCTCTCACTCAGCATGTTAGAATGCTTTATTGGAATCGATGAGGAAGATATTTGAGAAACCATAGAAACTGTGTCCTTATTTTAGCTTTTTAGAGCCCTTATCATGATTTCTAGGGTAAAACATACCCCCTCAATTTTTCATTTCTAAAGGAGATTCTTTAAATGTTATAGCATTGATTTCATCAAGATGGCTTTAGGTGTGCCACAGTTGTGTCACAAATACAGAATTTTAGCTCGCTAGCTCTTCATTAGAGGACTTTGGACGCTGCAGTAGAACACTGGGGTGTTAACTGACATGCTATTGTTAAACTGGTTTATTCAGAATATCAGACTTTTTTCACATGGCTGAGAAAAATAATGTGTGCTTATAGGAAATGTGCTTTTATTTGAGCTTCTGGAGAACCTTCAATAAATTCTAAGAGGTAATCATGAGAGGCAACTGTTTTCTTTAAAGATGGTTCATCAAATACCAGTAGAGGGTAAGCATTTTTTAAAGGATAATTCATCCTTGGAATACACCACAATTCCTACAATGAGTATGGTATTATTAACAAATGATTTATATTGTGACCAAAATATGTTATCATCCATTATATGTGCTTCTTTTTGTGACCGTCAATATCTGGCATTCATTACAATGATTTGGTCCGATCATAGCGCCATTCTTTCTGGTGTTAGGCTTAAGCATATGTCAAGTGGTCCCCCTGGTTTGTTCTGTTTGGACAATCACAGACAAGGCAAAACATCCAAAGGCCAGCCCTTTCCCAGCTATTAAGAGACATGCTGACAGTCCTTTCTGAGGACGTTGAGACGGCAGTAGGACAACATTCGAACTGGCAAGTTTTGACCAGTACTGCCCTGGCACCTTTAAAGAGATCCAGGATCAAGCGAGAATAGCCATCAGCCCCCTTGTTCTCAGAAACTCTAAAGGCCCTTAAACAGGCCTGAAGAAGACAAGAAAGACATTGGAGAGTTAGTTACTGTGACGTTGAGAAGGCTAGATATAAAAGCTGTTTGGCTAGATATAAGACAGCGACTCGTAAGGCAAAGTCAATATATTTAGTAATAAAATTGAAGCAGCAGGAAATTCTTCCAAGGAACTGTTTGCAGCCATAAAAAGCTCACTACCAATTCCTCCCCTGTGCAGATAAAATGTAGTCAATCCTTTTTGAACTCTATGGCGAACACTTTTTGCCGAAAAGTCAAGGAAGTTTATAATAATTTCTCTACATTCATTTCATCATTCCCTTCAGTTGAGAAACCCCCACTGCAAGTCCATCTAGGTTCTTCGCTATGTCAATTTATCCCTCGTACTGTGGAGGAAGTCACGGAAAGGATTAATCTTCTAAAACAGGTTAACCAAGAGACCCTTGTCCAATGATAGTAGCCTCTTTGGCAGTTGAGGTTCTTGGCCCAGTATCTGTGGATATTTTCAACCTGATATGCCATTCAGGAGTTTTTCCTTCTGTTGGGAAGACATTGTCAGTGTGACCACTATTAAAAAAAACTTTGTTTGACCGACGCAATATGCGCAGCTATCGGCCCATTTCCTGCCTCCCTTTACCTGCCAAAATTATCGAGAGGGCCCTGAATGAACAACTGGTTGATTACGTCCAAGTAACAACTTTTTGAAAGTCACCCAATTTGGTTTCGGTGCTGGGCATAGCACGGAGATGGCCCTCATTAGGGCTACGGAGGAGATTAGAATCGCCCTTGATCAGGGAGGCAGAGCTGCCCTGGTCCTTCTTGATCTGTCAGCAGCCTTTGATACTGTGAGTCATGGGCTGCTGATGGATTGTCTGAGCAGGATCAGGGCGCCTGGGTTAGCATGGACGTTGCTGAACTCCTTCCTCACAGGATGGGAGCAATCAGTAGCTTTAGGCAATTTTATTTCCACCACCTTTTCTCTTCCCTGTAGGTTCCCTGAAGGATCATCGCTTAGTCCAACTCCTTTTAATATATATGTTATACCTCTGGCTGATCTGATCCCCTCCTTTGGTTTCACGTTAATGTCATTCACCGATGGCATGTAAATTGTTGCGTCATTTGCATCGATGACCAAACAGTTGCTGGTAATTTCTGCTGTGACTACATGAAAGCAGTGAACCGATAAACTATTTTATGCCAACCAGGTAAACATGGTCATTTCCACTGCCTTTGCTACTTTAAAAGGGGTTAAGAAAATTCTGCCATTCATCCCGGCTTATCTACAGAAGACGGTGATTACTCTCTGGTCTTGTCACGGATCGATTACTGCAACGGTCTATACTTGCATGCACATCAGCATGCCCTGAAGACCCTGCAGAATGTGGCAGCCCACATTCTTTGTAAAATTCCCAAATACCAGTCTGTTTCTAAAGAATTTAAGAAACTACACTTTCTTCTAGTTAGAAAGAGGATCACTTTCAAAGCACTCATAAGGCACTCCGTCAGCAGGGACCTCATTTTCTAAGAAATAATTTTTCCTGGTGTATTCCAGGCAGGTCCCTATGCTCGGCCCCTGGCAATTTGGTGGTTGTCCCCAGATTGAAGCGCATGAACTGGGGAGGCAGAGGTTTTGTAGTTGGAGCTTTGAAGGCATGGAATTCCCTGCCTCCACATCTCAGAGCAATATCCAACCTTCTGGTGTTTAGAAAGTCTTTGAAGACATGGCTGATCTATTCTGCTTAACTTCAGTCGGGTTCTCACTCTGAAGAGTAGCTCAGCTAGCGCCAGGATGTCTTTTTTTAGAATTCAAGTGCTTTATAAGCATATATACCATAATATAACAATACATTTCAAAGGGGATCATGTCCTGTAATGGATGCCACAACATGTTGTGCCAGGAAATCAAGGTGGGTCCCTCCGATACTCCCCTCATGTCCGTTGGGTCAGGGTGGGCTTATCAGGCCACATTATAGTTTTAAAATTTGTTTTCATGATTTAGGGACCATGTCCCAGAGTCCTGTAATAGCTGCCACATCATATTGTTCAGGGTGTGGCCAGCCAATCAGGATTAACTAGTTCCCTTTAAAGGAGTCCAATCATGACATATCTGGAACCAGCAGTGGAGATATCACTATCTTTTTAACCTGTGCATGACCACCATGAGCACCTCTATAAATGCACATTTGTCAAAAATGACTGAATGGATGTACACCAAATAATAAAAAGGTACTCTTTCTGAGTTCTAAACTTGATGTGATGGTGTAGTCATTTTTTTTCTCAACATTTTCCAATGGGAATAAACACCAGAAATGAACATTCTTCTTGGCCACCTGCTTGATCGATCAGTGCAAAACTTTTGAGGAAGGAGCTGAGGTGGATGAACATTTTTTGGGGAAGTTTTATGACGATTCATCAAAAGGCGCCATGGTTGTTAGTGAAACAAAAAACATGCATCCGAAACTATAATTATGTAGTGGTGAATATAAAACATATATTTTAAAAAAAGAAATTCACATTAAAAAACAGAGTTGATGTGCAGCTATGGTTGCAAATTAAAACCCCAAAAATGCTGAAATTCAAAATTCATGGTTAGGAGTAGGTGTAGGCCGAATTTTTACTCCGACCATGGAATTGGAGGAATTTTGTAATTTGACATTACTCTTGCAATGCGGAATTACTAATAGATTCTGCCACTCCGCCGGAGGAATTAATCAGCACTGTTTGGTTTTTAAACAGGACTGGAAGAGGGAGTAGTCTGTCAATGTGTGAACTTTAATCTTCAGTGGTTTTTAAATATAGAGTGATAGCGCCCTCCTCTTGCCCTGTTTAAGAAACAATGACTGGACTGCTGTGCATACCCCTCAGCGGCCTTACACACTTTGAGTATGTAAGGTTTATAAACTCTGGGTTTTTAAGGGCACCGAGGGGTATGCACAGCAGTGCCAAATACTAAATGCACTTACAGTGCATATCAATCAACCCCCTTACATACTCTGCAGTGATTACTGCCCACCCCTTGTTAGGAGCCCAGTCCATAACTTGCACAGCAACCATTCTAACCATAATTTGTATGCCAAATGCAATGCTCATGACCTCCACCATGATGAAATAGATGCAATTATAAATGCTGTAAATCATTTTACAAACGATATTATATATACCATTACACATTTGAGAGGGATAACTATGAACGGAATGTCATTAATTGGTTTGATTATGTTTTGTTTCATTACAATACTTTTATGTAATGTTATTTTTGGTATTACTATTGTAAGGTTCTTAGCATTGCATTTGGTGTGCAGGGCATGGTTTCCATGGCTGCCTTGCAACCACATCCAAGAGTTCCTTGTGCCTGACCATCCACGAGGAAAGGTTGTATGTATTGGTATTTATATAGAACAAACCAAGCTATGAAGCAACAGAAAGCTGTATATTATGTGAGAGGTTGAGAGATTATTCACAAGATCATCTACATCAAGTGGGGATTACACAAATGCATTTTACACACATTCCATTTCACATTTTAGTCGCAAGGAAATTAAGGGATTCAGCCAGAATCCCATGATGTTGTTTCCAGCGCCAAGGAGGGGATTCAAATTTGGGTCCCCAGCTTCTAAAGGCGGCAGGTATAGACACTAGACCATGTCTCCCAATGATCTAAATCTCTCTAAAATTTGCCATCTTCATACCCAACCCGAGTGCCCCGTTTAGAATGCAAATATATCTGTATATGTACTTATTAAAGAGGGTAATCCACTGTGGCAGAAATGTGGGAAACCATGATTCTTCTTGTATGCATCTGCAAAAAATATGGGTATGACCTGAATACAATCATCAAAGATGTTTTACTCTAGCCTTTCGCAGTCTATGATTGTGGTTGTTTATATGGTGGGGGAAATACCTGCAAGCTGTCAATACATTTTGCATAACTACATGTGAGTATCAAGGACCCCCTGTGGAATAGTCTGATTCCTGGGACAGGGTATAGACACAATGGAAAATATAGTTCCCAGGCAAACATACACAATAATGGTACAAATTGATAAGCACAGAAGTAGTAAAACAAACAAATAGTGTAGTTTACAATTTTAATTAAAAGAGAAGATAAAAAATCACATAGTGTGAATTGACAATATACAATAAAATTGAAAATTACAATGGTACAATTCAATAATATCAATTATAAGTAGTGGCAGAACTTAAAATATCTTCACGACGCGCGTTTCGGCACAGAGTGCCTTCGTCAGGAGTAGCCACAACAGATTTATGTGTTAAACAAAGGAGGATCAATTATGTATGTCTATGGGGGCAGTATCGACCAGAATTATGGATTCTTCCTGTTCTTTATATAGTTCCTTTCGTTTTTCTATGTGCGATGATTCTTTAGTAAGAAAGGGGATGGTGTCATTCGATTTCAATCCTGTTGGTCGGAAAAGTGATGTTCCTAAGTCACATCATAATGCTTCTTCCAGCAATGTAATTAATGAGAGGGAAAAAAACCTGTGATTCTTAAATTACTGATTGTTTCAGAGGATATTCTGACAACTACTCGAATACGGCAAAGCGTGTAGACATTGGATAGGCAGATAAAATGATGGCGGAGATAAGAGATACACATGCAATGATGCGGGATACGTCTCATTAATCGGATGGTTAAGTGTCTCGATTTTAAAGTTGATTCCGCTCGTCAGAGTGTTGTGTGATAAGATCAGAAGGTAGACGCGCTGTGAGACGTTAAATAAGCGGAGCTAGTTGGGACATTTTGCATAGCCATCACTCTAGAACTAGAGTCCAGTGTTTGGCCTTTCACCCTACAATTATGTCTGAAAAAGTTGCACCAGAAGACTGTTCACTTTTGTAAGTACAATGTGCTGGAAGACATGTGCATTAAATTTTCCACCTGCAGATTTTGGCATATATAAACCCTACTAATTTTCAATTTGAAACAACTTTGTAAATCGGACTGCCAACATGTGACTTTAACTACAATGGCAATAAAATGGGTGGTAAGTGTGGTAAGTTGATGATAGCTTTGGATCAAGTGCAGACTTTTAATTATGTTCCAACTCACAACTTTTTGACTTATTAAAAAATATGCTGTTGAGTGTATGTTTGTTTCTTTACCACACATTGACTTACCACACAAGTCTTTACAACTACTGGCTTTAGGGAATATGTTGTTGGACTGTTGTTGGATTTTGGATTGGATTTTAAGTCCAACACTTTCCCTACTGGTGTGCATACTGGAGTTTGAATAATAAATTATACTATTTCAAAGTTCAGCGCTTCCCTAAGGCAAGACATTTTAATGACTTGCGTGGTAAAGGAATGCATGGTAACGACGCATTTGTTGTATTGACCGCATTGTAAAGCCATGCATGGTAAATGCATGCGTGATTCCGTCATATAAACAAGGGATGTTTGTTCTGGCACACTAGTAGGTGCATTATGTCTGTCTGAGGACTTAGCAGGCTCTCATTTAGAGTTCTTAATGTGAAATATATGATAATAAGGGGTGTGAGAAATATGCATAATTAAAACTGGTGTAAGTATGCTAAATTCACACAAATGTATGTGCGCTGACACTAAGGGCCTCATTTATGGGATTTTAGCATATGGCAAAGCAACAAGTCACCTGCTGTGCTGCCCTACGTCAAAGTAAAAGGGCAAGATTATTTCATATTTATCCAATATGGTGTGTTCCTGTCCTTTCCCCCTGTTCTGGCTTCGTTTTGGCAGCCTAGCACCAATGACCAAGGTGCAAGGGTGCATGCGCTGTTGGCTAGCATAAAGTACAACCTCTGTATAAAGTTTGGGATCAAAGTTGGCCATTTCAGTGGCATTTTAGATGGCTTGCTCGACTCTCTTGAAACTTTCCTCGCACTCACATGACCATTCAAAACATCACATTCTTTTTCATCAATTCTCGTAATGGTGCACTGACTGTGGCAATGTCTTGTATTTATCTAGAATAGTAACTGGCCATTCCAAGGAGTGAATGTAACATAGCAATGTCCTGTGGGAGATTAGCAGTAGAAAGTGCTTGCAGTTTGGCTGGAGCAGGTGTCATACCCCAATCAGAAAATATATGGCCACAAAATATCAATTTTGTCTTATGGAATTCATATTTGTCAGCAATCAAATTCAAACCAGCATCATTTAGCAGCATACTTGCATGAGGGCTTTGTCATGCACTCTCTGAGTAGCTCTAAAAACTAATATGTCATCACTATAGTTGAAGGCATTTACAACAGGCTGTATGATACGTCGAATGACATCTTGGAAACGTTCTGCAGCAGAGGATACACCAAAACTCAGTTGCTTATAGCAAAACAGACCAATGTGTATAGAAAAGGTTGTAATGTACCTGCAATTCATTTCAAGTTCCAACTGGTGATATCCTTTGTGTAAGTCAAGTCGAGAGAAAAACTTTGCACCATTCAATTGAGTTATCATATTAGCAATGTGTGGTCCTGGATGTCGTTCTCTCTCGATTGCCTTGTTGGCCTCACAGACGTCAACACAAATGTGCACAGCTCCTTCACTGTCTCTTTGTGAAACTACCACTATGGGAGAAACCCATGGCATTAGACCAGTGGAGATTTTAATGATATTGTATTTGAGCTAATAATTAAGTTCTCTTTCAAGAGCTTCTTGCAAGTGAAATGCAATTAGTCTGTGGCTCTGGGCAATAGGACAAACATACTCATTTATATGTAACTGTACTTTCATAGTCTTCAGCTTTCCCAACCCACCAAATAATGAAGGAAATTGACTTACTATTTCATGATGAGCATTCATATTGTAGTTCACTGATATCAGTTCCATATCAGCAGCAGTGTTGAAACTGAGCAGACAGACACCTAAAGCCATACCTTGAAGTACATGAATAGTCGCTAGTAACACTGTTTTCTTGTGTTTCATGTAGCTGCAAATTAATCTTGACTTTTAAAAGGTGTTGACGCAGCCCATGTATATACTTTAGTTTTCGATTGTGTAAATTGTGGTAATGGAGACAATTCAAGATATTTCTTTTCAGGCATAATGTTGATCGATGCACTGCCATTAATAATAAACCTATCAAACACCCATTTATCTTCAGGGTAATCTTTTAACAATTTATGCTGGTCTTTGGGGCTTTTCGTATAGATTTTTCTTTCGTCTGTGTTTTTCTCACATTCGTCTAGTCCCACATGTGCATGCCTCTCTGACGTAAACATCAACATTGCACCGTTACCATTGTCACTTTCACTTGAAACCGACACTGAGGAACTCTTTGACGATGATTTTGACGATGATCAACTTCGTTTGGTGTTGATTTGCCTTGGTTGGTGTGGCCGCTTGGCCAAGTGGTAGCGCGTCGAACGTCGTTGATGCAACACTCGGTCAGCTATTTTCTCTTCACGCTGTGACGCACTTACTTTTCCTTTCGCCTTTTTAACTGTTACAAAATGGTTTGCTTTTCCAATGCCGTTGCAAATCTGTCCAATGGTGGGACATCTACCATCGTGGGGAAATGACAATCCACGTATGAAGCACATTTTCATTTTCTGCGGAGACTTCACTTTGCGTCCCTCAAGTTTATGCTTTGTTCATGACAGACACACTCTGTGCATCTCCGGCCTCCATGTCAGCCACCTGTCAATTAGCACGCTCATCTTCTTGAGCAGCTTGTGGACCTGCCCTAAGCTCAGAGTTTCCTTCAGCATTGGTCAGCGAAAGCAATCAGACAGACATCCATCTATAACTCTGAGGCATGTAACTTCCTCATCATTAAATTAATTGAACTTACAGTACTTTATTAGGAAATCTTGTCTCTCAACAAATTCATAGATGGTTTCACCCACTCTCTGGCAATCTTGACTGAAGATGTATCATTTCTAATCTACATTTGGCACTTTATTGAACTTGACATTCACGGCTGCTTTAATTTGATGGTATGTCACTTCACCATCCTGCGATGTCTTTTTTATGGCTTCTTTTACATCTTCACCAGCCATGTTCTTCAGATACTTGATAATCTTTTTGTCATCTGTTTCATCTATTGCATATATGACATCCTCAAAAGTCTCTATGCAAGCAGTCTCTCGATTTCCAATATTGTGTTTTTTGGCAGTATCAAATGATGATGGCGGTTTTAAGAATGGAAACACAAGGAGATGATGGACAGAGGACTGAAACTTTTCAGACACCCACCCCCAGTCACAGATCTGGGTTGTATCCATCATCGTTTTAAGAAAGCAGCAGCAGCATAACCATTGGTAGACAGCAGTGGTCTCTCTAATGCTTCTTGGTGACCTTGCTAATTCAAACCATCTCTAGAGCCTTGTGACGTGCTGGCTTCAGGGTCAACCATGACAGTTGGAGGAGCTTTGGCCTCGCCCTTGCTCTCCATTGGAGCTCTTTATTTTGAAGGAGATCTGTAGGGTTGTTCTGAGCCCCCACTCAGCAGCTTTGGTGGTGAGCTGCTTTGTTTATGGACAGCTCCACAAGCACAACCCCAGCCCTTCCTCTGGGGCCACTTCATGGCAGTCTGTGATCGGATGACTCAGTAGTTTTTTCGATAAGTAAACAAGTTTGTTTGCATTCAAATTATTTGAAAAGCAGATAATGTTATGATATTCAATTGGCTTTGCACTTAAATGTATTTCCGCAAACACCTGGTTGATCTCTGCTTCATAACACATCAGATTACTGCTTAACGTGTACTAGATTATCACATTACACTACTTTTCAAGAACTTGTTACATCTGCCTTTGGCACTATCACTTCATCTGATGTATGCATTAATTTGCATAGTGGCACTGTACCTATTTACGGTCATTTCATTTGATTCTCGGCCTCAAATGTGTAGATTTGCAATAATGCTTTCTTTATCCTTGAAAGCTGTACACAGGCTGGCGTTGTCAGATTTGTGGAGTGGTGCACCGGCCGTTATTGAGACAAGTGGTAGTCAATGAGTCTTGTGATTCACTCTTATCACAAAAGCAGATAGCTCAACACCCAGCCTTACTATCAGATTTAGCGCACACCGGCCCTTACCAAGGCAGCCCGTGCAGCCCGGACTACCACCCTACACTATCGCTTTCCTCAACCAGTGACGTATACGCATGCCCTGAAGAAGTTCATTTTCATGAACGAAATGCGTTGGCTGTCAATTTTTTGAAAATAAAGAATTATTCAAGACTTTTAACATCACAAGACTCATTGACTAATTGACTACCACTTGTCTCAATAACAAGCGGTGCACCACTCCACAAATCTGACTTTCTCATTTATCTGCATAGCAGTTGGCACTCGACGACGGCGAGTGCTGGAGTAGTTTTTGTGCACACTCAACCAGATTGACTACTTTTTTCATACACAACAAGGGAACATCACAGGGAAGTGCGGTCACTGTGTCCGCCGTTGTTTGAAACTACAATTTGCACAGGCTGGCGTTGTGTTGAGACTCCTCAGGTGCCAGCATCTATTCTGCACTTCGGCTGCGGCACGCGTGGCACGTACAAGCAGTTTGCTGGACCATG
Organism: Triturus cristatus; assembly: GCF_964204655.1. Classification (NCBI taxonomy): domain Eukaryota; kingdom Metazoa; phylum Chordata; class Amphibia; order Caudata; family Salamandridae; genus Triturus; species Triturus cristatus. The sequence goes on from NC_140587.1 coordinate 750,187,030, forward strand.
GTAAACAGTCTAGGAGTCTACTGGTTACTTATTCCCTACTCATTGCCAGTTGTAGCATCCTACCCAGCCCGGGCACCCATCAATAACTACGCCACACACAGAGAGTAGTTACACACATCTTTATTCTTCAGATTGTAAGCTAGAACTCAACATTCTAAATCTGCATTCACTCTTTACCCTCAAAAATGTATACCACAGGTCTAGGGAGACCATCAGGAACCAAAAGAGTTCCGTCATTCTTTATTTACACGACACTACTCCCCGCTTGATGGATCACTCCAAAAATGTTTTGGAAGGAGTTTAGGTGGATAGCCTTTCTTTTTTTTCAAGTTTCATGATGATTCATCAAACAGTGACAGTGTTTTTGGCAAACCAAAAAACGCTCTTCTCAAGACAACTAGGTCCTAATTATATTTAATTGGGTGTCCGACAACAAAAAAACAACAACAAATTATGTTATTTAAAAACAACATACTTACCTGCTTGGTAAAGTACTGCATTGTAAAGGATATGAGGTAAAGGTAAAAACTTGTATCATACAATTATTTGCATAGTACTTCCCTGCATGGTAAAGGTCATGAGTGGTAAAGGCAGTGTTGTAAAGGCTGTATCCCATCTGAATATGATTCAGACAGAGAGCATCAATTAAGGATGCAAGGGAGGCATTTCATCACTCTACAGCCTGTTGACCCTCCCCTCTGCTGACACAGAATCTCAAGGCAGTCAAGATGGTAAAAGGTTTCAGTAGACAACTAAATGTCTCTTCACCCCCAAACCTCTGCAAAGCGGTATATTTTACTAGGAAATACAGTTCTTATATCAGTAGCTAGTTTCTTTAGAATAAGGGTAATGATTGCAAGTTGGAAGGGTTATGTAGCCCAAACAGCTCAAATGAGCTGTTTACAAGTATGTTCATTATCAGTACGAGTGAGGGTAGACCCAGATTGAAAACTTTGACATTGGTTAATTCCCAGGATGGAGATGATTTCTTGAAGGAGGTCAGTATTTTCCTTACTCCTGGTCCAGGTGCTAATGTAAACTCCAGGAGAGTATAGTCAATGGGTGAATCAAGGGCTGGGGATAGTTTGATAAATAATTGTTGTTTCTGAGCTGGGCTACTTCCAATTGGATCAGTGATTGGAGCCCTGATTCAGTCTACTTCGTTGGTGAAGAATGATAGGAGATTGTAACAGAGTTCTGGAATGGAGCAAGTATGATTTTGGGTGCAGACCATTTGATTAAAGATTCAGAAAAGCTTCTTAGAGGAATTAAAATATATAGTGATACGGGACTGATAGAATTCATATTTGCCCTTGTGCGTCTAGCTGTGTACCGATATATATATATATATATATATATATTTTTTAATTTTAATTGTGTATTTTTGACATGTACTGTTATGTACGATTTCTGTGAACCTTTGCTTGTATTCATATCATCTTCTATATTATCCTTTTACTATTTTAATGGATATTATATATCAATATTCTTTATTACACCTTCATGTATTTATGTATTAACAAATAACTGCATATATGAAGTATTGTTTTTATGATCATAATAATCTTTCCAATAAACCTTTTCTTGAACTTAGCTGTGTACCATCTGACAAATGTACAAAATTAAGCGGCAAAGGGAGCTAAATGCCTGCACTGGATGGAAGTAGTCCATCTACAGACAAAAATATCTCCTATGCTGCCCTTGCAAGCATTGTACTCAGACAATAATAGGTTAATGCATACCCCATAATTTAAACCTGCTTCAAAAAGGGTAAATTTAGGTCCCGGGTAGACATAATCTTGAAAGAATTCCTGTCACCTGCGAGTACCTCTTTTTTTGCCCCCTTAAGAAATTATCTCTGAGCTCTAAAGCTGTAATGCCTGTTGGACTGATTCATGAGCTTAGAGGCCCTATCTGGGTGCATAGTTCTACAGGAGTGTTTGCAGTCAGTGAATCTGTCAGTCAGTGGCTGCCAGCACAGATTGGAGGTAGGGGGTGGGGTGAGAGGGGGAGAATGCAGGGAGAAGCGGTATTACAAATAAAAGAAATAGAATAAACTTACCTTCTCGCCACTTCCTCGCGGCGTCTCTCCTCTGTAGTCCCTCGCTCGGCCTGAACAGGAAGCACACCCAGGCTCTCAGTCAGCCAATCACAACGCTGCCTTAGCAGCACTGTGTTTGGTCTGAGCACCATGGTTTGGCACTCAGATGCTGACTGGGAGCCTGGGCATGTTCTCCATGCAGGCTGTAATGCCCGAGAGGGCTGGCCAAACAGTCATTGCGTACTTAGGAGGGTGCTACCACTCCTCCCCTGCTCTGTAAGCAGAGCAGCCCCACAAAGCTGCCGCAGTAGGACAAAATTAAAATTATAATAACATGAGTTATTAAAATGTTTTTTTCCCTTTATTTCACTGCTAAAAAGCTGTGGGGCGACGCCACCTTAGCAGAGGAGCCGCCACTGCATATCAGTCAGTTGACTTGGCTACAGGGGTGCAATGCCCCAGGGCCCAGAGGTGAGAGGGGGCCCAGTCCTGTTTGCACGATTTGCTACTACAGAGATCTCTCTTCTAAACTGTTCTGCCTGGCCGCTGGTAAGAGGAGCTGGATTCTCTGCACCCTGATGTCAGAAGATCACTTTGAAAGAGCACGGGCCGACAGACAGACTGTAGCATGTTCTGGGAATTGCTGTGGTCAGTCTAGCCTGGGAGAAGGGCATTCGTGGTGAACTTAAAACGAGTGCTGACTGCCTGCTGCTCTCACAGGCGCATGGTACCTCACTCAACGTGATAAGCTGGTCCTCGAATCCTGGTGAGGGAATGGAGCAGCAGATAGAGCTAGCTGTGTGAACACTGAGCCCTTAGCTGCCCAACAGGCAACAGGTACACTAACTCTAGCTGAACAATTAGCAGTTGGTGAATTTGTTTTCTGGAATATGCTGGAAATGTGAACCTTCCCTGCAACGCCTTTCTATATGTCAGTTAAATACCAAAGTTCACCTGTAATTCTTTTAAAACTCATTCTAAAATATAGCATCGGTAAAATGCAGCAGAAGGGGGCTTCCAAAACGCTTTAAGTGCCATCCTCTTGTGTTTTTTTCAGTTCGCATTATGATGTGCAGATCTCATTGCTTTTATTTCTTATACACCCATAAATCAGATATTGCACAGCATCTTGATAAGTCATCTTTGTGTTGTTATTTTTTTTTTTTTACAAAAAATGGTTGCAACAGTAATATGCTTTCACGGGGACTGGGAAAATGAATGGTGGTACAACTCACTTTTCTACATAGCACTTAGTACTGTTTCTAAGCACTAACCATCATACATGAGAGACGAACATGTAGGTGCCATGTATAATTTGAGAGACCCGGTCCCACATTTGCACATACTACTAAAGCAAGTGGATCATCAGTTTGTTCTAACACCCCTCCTATTGAACTTGCTGGAGAGACTTATGGGTAAATGTTTATAGTAGGTTTCTGAAGTAAGCTTACACTTTTTTTTATCCTGTGCTGTTCATGCTCTGTGTGTTTGAGGGATGTAGCTGCCTTTGTCTATACTATTACTAAATAAGGGAATTTTGTTATTCTACCTACTTTGTTCCACATGTTATGTGTAAAGGTAGCTTGTTTAATTCAAGTCTTTTCCGTGTGTGAGATGAGTGTTTGTCCGTACTGCATCTCATCTGCATGTCAAATTCTCAGAGTGCTGTCTGTGCCTGTTCCTTTAGGTGTGAGGGGAGCTTGTTGTGCCACTGCTCGTAATGCGACTATGCTGCCCATCTATTGGTCAGATACCACATCTGCTGCCTCTGTTGTAACTATTCAGTATTTATGAATGGAGCTTTCAGTGTGCATGGTTGTGAAATGTGTTGCTGTTTGTTGGTTACTGAGACTCAGACATTAGGGCATAGTATGAGGTATTGTAAATCAGGCAGTGGGGTAACGAATCTTGATCCCCACCCCGCCCCCCTGACCCAGTCAGGAGCTCTCAGGGCAGGCCATGCACCATGCCAGAGGAGGCCCCCTGGAGCTCCGCCTCCCTCTGCACCGCAGGGGTTGCAGGGGCTATGGGGCTATTGTTAGGCCACTGAAATCAGGGGAAGGCAACAAGAGTTTGAGTACTGAAGATGCACTATACCTCCTGCTCACAGGGACTGAAGGAAGCCATGGCATTACATAGCTGCTTATATTCAGTAGTGGCTGCTACTGATCGGGAGAGGAAGGGCACCAGGTGGGGTGGTGCGGGCCACGGGACTAAAAGAAAAATTAAATTAAAAAAACACTTACCTGGGCTGGCCTGCCACCGTCTACTCTCCATCCTCTTCTTCGTGTCTCTGCTGGATGCAGGAAGGAGCAGGAAGCACCTGGGCTCCCAGGCTCCCCATAGTCAACCAAAATGCTGCAATGCAGCATTGTGATTGCTCTGAGCGCTGAACCATGGCGCTCAGATGGGGACTGGGAGGCTTTGCATGTTCCTCACCAGGCTGTGTAATTCAGCCTGGTGGGGAAGATGCAAAGTGCCCAGGACCGTTTGGCCGGCCCAAGGGGGCCGGCCAAGCAGTCCTTCACATCTAAGGAGTGCAAACCCCTCCACTCCCTGTTTGGGCCAGACTCTCCCCGCCCAGAGAGCCACTCACTTCAATGGGAAAAAGAAAATGATAATACGATATGTTATTATCATTTTCTTTTTCCTTTTGAAGTCAGTGGGGTGCAGCTCCACTGCCTTAGCAGAGGAGCAGCCACTGCTTATACTGGCAATTACAACCCTTGCAATCCTTGAAATACTTAGCCACAGACCAGCCTTGCCATCTTCAAACATTTCAAAATGTGAGGGGGACTTTATTTATGGAACATCCTCATTAAAAGAGTGTCAACCTCAGAGCACTTGTGCTAACCATGTCAGTGTGAACATCTTATCTACTGCAAGTTTCTTTTTGAGACTTTTTAATTGGTAGTTTTGCTTTTAGGATTATAAATGCAGAACTACGAGAATCAGAATGCAAATAAAGCAAGCATTGGAAATGTAATAGGTCTCTCATTTGCCTGAGTTAGAGCTCTTGGCATTGTAAATGAATATTTATTTTACCTTTGTGTTATGGAGTGGAATCATGCGGGTTGGATTGTAATTGTTAGTTGTGGAATTGTGTGACATGGAAATGTGTGGTTAGGAGTGGATTTGTGTAGTGAAATGATGTGACATGGTATGCAGTGGAATTATGTGAATAGAAAGTATGCGGTATTGAGTGTACTGGAATTATGTGGAGTGGGATTGTGTGTTCTAGAGTGTAATTATGTGGTATGGTATTTTGTGTTGTGGAGTGGTATGTAGTGGAGTTTAATTATGTGGTGTGCTGTTGAATTTTGCGGCATGATGTGTAATTCTGTGGTGTGGATTGGACGCATGTGATGTGTTGTGTAATTGTGTTGTTGAGTTGAATTATGTGGTTCGGTGTTGAATTATGTGGTGTGGAATGGAAATGTGAGGAGTTAAATTGTGTGGCATGGAACTGTGTGATGTTGAGTGAAATTAAGCTGATTAAAATTATGTGGCATGCTGTGTAGTGTATTTTTGTGTATTGTTGCTACATGACATGTTGTATTGAGTAGAGTGTAATTATGTGAAGTTAAATTATGTTACGCTGAATGGTATTATTTGAAGTGTAATTATGTTGGGTGGTGTTGAATTGTGTGGCAGTTAATTGTGTGGTGTGAAATTGTTTGTCGCACTAAACATCCAGGTATGCTACACAGAATGAAAAATGTGAAGGTGCTCTCATATACTGGAAAGCTTGAGCCAGGCCCAGCTAGCGCTTCCTATTCAACTTCAAGATCAAAGCAAGCTGAGCTTTTATGTGGCTTCTCCTGCTATCCACACCCTACCCTTATGGGCAAAGAGTTCAAATCAATGCATTAGCATTTGAGATTCAATAGAGAGACACATAGAGACCCATTTAGTGAATGGGTTGTACAAAGTTAAATAGAACAACCCCTTGTTCAGCACAATGTCTAGTGCAAGTGAGAGCGCATGCGCTGACACAGGTGAGACCTAAAAATGAGCAAAATCAAATGGCAATTAGTTAAAATCTCTTGTGCCTATTTTCCAACAAGAAATGCTAAACTTGAAACTAATGTCCAACATGATCAGGAAATTCACAGTGGTTTTTGCCAGTTAGCTTTGAAACAACACTTGGAATGTTTATGAATACCTAAAAAGTTACGATGTTGTTCCTGTTCACCAAAAATTACATTGTTTTACACCTTCTGAGAACACCTATTTCCCCAACTTTAATTTCAAAATGTGTCACTGTTAAACATGTTCTTACTTTCTTCGGGCCCGATTCACAGAACTAACTTAAGACAAAATCCTAAACTTACTACCATTTTGGTATTCACAGAAGGCACTTACTCATTTTGGTATTCACAGAAGGCACTTACTCATTTCGGTATTCACAGAAGTTAGGAGTCCTAACTTTAGGACTCCTAAATGCCTTCTGTGAATACCGAAAGTCTTAAAATTTGGATTTTTCTCAATTTAGTAGTCCTAAGTCTAAACTTAGGACTACTAAATTGAGAAAAATCCTAATTTTAAGACTTTCGGTATTCACAGAAGGCATTTAGGAGTCCTAAAGTTAGGAGTCCTAACTATACTACTACTAAACTGAGAAAAATCCTAATTTTAAGACTTTCGGTATTCACAGAAGGCATTTAGGAGTCCTAAAGTTAGGAGTCCTAACTATAATACTACTAAACTGAGAAAAATCCTAATTTTAAGACTTTCGGTATTCACAGAAGGCATTTAGGAGTCCTAAAGTTAGGACTCCTAACTTCTGTGAATACCGAAATGAGTAAGTGCCTTCTGTGAATACCAAAATGAGTAAGTGCCTTCTGTGAATACCAAAATGGTAGTAAGTTTAGGATTTTGTCTTAAGTTAGTTCTGTGAATCGGGCCCTTCGTATGCAAAGTATTGAGTTACATTTATAAATGCCAATGCACACAGAAACGGAATACTTGAATTGAGTAATGTATATTGCACATAGAGATCACTGATTGTAGGCTGCAAGCTTAACCTTGGTGCAAATAAGATACAAAATGCATGAAGTCAAAGGGTGATTAAAAAAATAAACCTGTCATGGGACGGTACACTTTCAATGGAGTCAGGGTGGGACCGTACATAGCATGTTATGTTAATCACCTCTTTACAACATGCCACTCTAAACATTGTCATGGTTTGTGCGGTGCAGAAATGTTTTGTACGGTCCTTGTTATTTCAGAGGGTTGCCCTAGGTGGGACTGACACAACAAGGAGGACGCATGAGTGTTGGATCTGAGGAATGGGAGTGGGGTAACCAATGGCAAATCCTGAAACCCCTGAAACACTACTCACTCATGGTTCTTCTTGCGTATTCCCAGAGACATTTATTTATTTATTTATTTTGAAAGTCTTATATAGCGCAAACAAGATCCTTGCGGATTTCAGAGCGCTTTACATACCAACAACTGTAAGATGAAACAAACAATAGTGTGCAGGTCTCAGTCATATAAAAACAACATTTTGAGCAAGAAATCGTAGGAGGATTAATCAGGTAGTGCATTTTAAATAAGCTCTAAAGAACTCGGGGCATGGATGGCAAGTGTTCATGTAAATTTTGCCATGAGCAAAGCTTTAACTTCTTTTTTGAACGATGCGGAAGAGTCATTCAGTCTGGTTTCAGGGGGAAGAGAGTTCCATATTTTGGGCGCCATCCCTGAGAAGGATCGTTTATAGGTTTTCTTCTTGTTGAACCTTTGTGGTTTCGGTAGAAGTTTTCCAGCATTTCTAGAGGACCTTTGACCACCAGAGATAGTCAGTTTCTGCGCGAAGTAGCTGGGAGTGTTGTGATGTAAGGCTTTATGAGTCATGCACGCAATTTTTAGATGGATTCTAGCTTCAAATGGTAGCCACTTCAGGGATTTAAGTTCAGGGGAAATGTGAGCACTTCTTTTCGTGCCAGTGATGAGTCTAGCTGCCGCGTTGATAGTTGCTCGTAGTGGGGCTGTTGCAGCTTTTGGGAGGCCACATAAGGAGACACTTCCGTACTCCACATGAGGGATAACTAGAGCTTGTACTGCCAATTTGAAGTCCTCGAAAGGCAGGAAGGGTTTCAGCTTCCTCAATGTATTTATCTGGAAATTAGCTCCCTTTGTAGCGTTACTGATGTGTTTTTGCATCGTAAGGTTGCTGTCGAGGGTAATTCCCAAGAATTTTTCTGAGTCCACGATGGTTGGTTGAACGTTGAAGGCGATAAGCTGTTTGATCAAGTCGTGCATTGAAGGGACTTTGGCCGGTGGTGCTATGAGGAGGAATTCTGATTTCAGCGCATTCAGTTCGAGATGATTATCTGAAAGCCAAGACTGGGTGGTCCTGAGAGTGGAGTTAAGCATATTAATGTCTTCTAGGGAGTTGATCTTGAGATATAGTTGTGTGTCGTCCGCGTACATATGGAATTGTACGTTAGATGTGTGCAGAATTTCAGTGAGAGGTTCCATGAACAAGTTAAATAAGGTCGGCGAGAGTGAGGTCCCTTGCGGAACCCCAAGTGTTACAGGAGAGGAATTGGAGAGCGTGTTCTTGACCTTGAATTTTTGTGTACGGTTATGGAGGAAGGAAGTAAACCAGTTTAACACTGTGCCTGACAGACCCATTCTATGCTCCTGGAGATCAATTAGTTTCTGGTGTTTCACCGTATCAAAGGCTGAGGAAAGGTCTAGCAGGATGAGTAGGCACGAATCGTTCTGGTCAAGGATTTGTAACGCATCATCAATAATTTGTGTCATGGCTGTTTCTGTGCTGTGACCTGCTCTGAAACCTGATTGGTGTATATTTAGGAGTTCAAAGTGATCTATGTGATTGGTTAGTTGTCGGTGAACACATTTTTCCAGCAGTTTGGCCAGGGTGGGAATATTGGATATGGGTCGATAGTTGTTAAGGTCCGTAGGGTCAGCAGTAGGTTTCTTTAGAATAGGTGAGACTTGACATACTTTGAGGGAGTCCGGGATGCAGCCTTGTCTTTGACTGCATTGGCAGGGAGGGGGTCAATGAGGTGATTGCCGGTTTCAGGGTATTGAGGATTTTGCCTAGGGCGTGTTCGGTGTACGTATCAAAGGAGGACCATGCTGCATCGTTTTTAGGGCCAAGCTTAGGGTGGGGTTGGTCAGACGTGGTTGGAGAAGAGGTGGAGATTTCTGTATTAGGAGCAGAGTGTGGTAGTTGGTTATTGAGGAGATCCTTCAAGATGTTGTCGGTCTTCAGATTAAAGAAAGTAGAGAATTCTTCACAGTTAGGTTGAGGGCGAGCTAGGTCGTGTAGCCATTGGGGTGCATCCTTGGATTGATTTTTGATTAATTCAAAAAGTTTTTTGGGGCGGTTTTTTGCTTGGTTTAGTTGATGGCTGAAGAAATCAGCTTTAGTGCGCTTAATCTTTTTGTCGTAAGCATTTCTCTAGAAGTTTAAGGTGGATAGCTGAAGGGACTGATCTCTAGTTGCGTTCAAGGGATCTGAGGGCCCGTCTGTCCTCATTAAGCAGCGTGTTATACCAAGGCTTGGGATCTTTAATGGGAGATCTCTTAAGTTGCAAAGGGGCTACCTCATTAATTATCATAGTCATAGCATTGAGATAGTGGTTGGTGAGAACATGAACATCAGAGGTGACTGAAGGGGGCTGGAGCAGATTGTAGCTGGAAGAGGGTAGTGAGTTGGGATTGAGTTTTTTCAGGTCTCTTTTCCAGATCTTTGGTTTTGTGGACTGCGCTGAAATGGGTTTGGTGGTTCCCTTGATATAGAAGGCACTAATATGATGGTCCGACCAGTCACAAGGTTGGATCGAATCAACCTGGATGATGTCAGATTTAGCGATTATAAGATCAATGGTTGAGCCGTTATTGTGTGTCGGGCTGTTGCAGGATTGGATGAGGGTAAGATCATCCAAGAAGTTTTTGAAGAGACATGAAATCAGAGTTCCAGATGCCCTTGCCACATCACTAAGTGCCACAAAACCAGTGAAGGGATGCATGAAGGACAGAGGGAAAAGCAGGATGACGCTGGAGTGACAGAGGCATATGGGACTGAGCAGGGTGAAAGGTCTTCATGGAATTAAGGGACATGAGGAAAATGGAAGCAGAAGGAAAAGGGCTCTAAGAGGAGTGAGAACGGGGGAAGCAGAGGGGAAAGGGTGGCAAAGAGCATTGAAAAGATAAGACAGAGGTAGAGAGAAAATACTAGGGGGCAGATAGGAGTGCCAAAATGAGGGCATAGAAATGTCTAAAACAGGAGGTGGAAGGAAAAGGGAAGAGGCAGCAAGGAGGGAGGGAGACAGCGAGGAAGAAAATGGGTGCAGAGGAGACAAAAGGAGGAAGAGACAAAAGAAGCCATAGGGTAAAAGATGCAGAACAATTCTGACATTTGTGGAGAGGGGAAGTAGAGAATGATCGTAAGAGGCAGAAAAGGGGCAGAGAGGCGGAAAAATGGGAGCGGCGTCAGCAAACGAGGGCAGGGTGGGCAGCAGGACATAGAGGAAGACAACTGGGGGCAGTAAGAAGGAAGAGAGGACAGAGAGGGAGTAACATAGAAAGTTTGGGAGGAAAAGAGGAGCACGCGGAGATTGCAGCAACATGAGATGCCAAGAAATTGTTTGCAGCAAATGTTAAGAAGAAGAGCGAGAAAAACACGGGCAAGAAAAGCAAACAAGTTTCAGTATTCCAGGCATACAGCAGTTTTCATGCTGGGCTGCTTGTAAATCACCAACAAAAACAGAGCAATAACAAGAAAAAAAATGGTCGCTAAAGCTGAACATGCATGGCACCGAAGACATGAGCTGGGCTTCCAAGCAGAAGGGAGTGGGAAGGGCTGCAGTGCCTCATTTTCCGCATTGGAACAAAAATTTAAACAAGCAACGATTGGAGGTGGTGGTGGGGGGAGGGCACTGCATGTATTCTGTTTATCTCTCTGAGACCGAGTGACCACGAGTGACTGAGCGAAAGGTTCTGTGCTGTTTCCAGGATTCCTGAGGAGGTCGGGGTTGTCATGTTTCAATAATTGCCAAAAATCTATTCGCTCCTTGGTAAGGTTGTGAGGCTTCTAGTGGCACTGTGAGCTAGCTGATCTACAACATAATCTATCCTCTGGGAGAGTCTGGAATCAGACAGGACACCAATCCCCTAGTTTATGTTGTCTAAACATGCAGGTCCTATATAGATATGTAGGAACTACACGACAGCATGGTACCAAAGACACAAGATTGTCTTGTATTGCAGGGAAGGGCAGCAGAAGAAAAAGAGTTCACCCACAGAACAGATAAGCCCTGAAAGCGTAAGGAAACTGTACTTGGCAGGTGTGCCTCAGCCTTCAATGGGTGTGACGTATCACGGAACAAGTTAGGAGGTAGCAAAGAAGAGCAACACTGGAGTCAACCTATGGTAAGCAGCAGGTGGAAAAAAAGGTTGTTTTATGGATTACAGCTGGTCTTGTAGGCAGCTTCCTTGGCTCAACCTGAAAACTGAACTGGATGAGCTTCACGAGTTTAGCATGGAAAAAGCTGGAAGATTAGCATCAGTTTACGGAGAAAACACATTTGCTCTGTGGTTGTTTAGTGTTCCATTAGGAATAGTATTCCTGTCTGCTAGAGAGAGAAACAGAAGGCTGTTATGTAAGGTCTCTTCTTCACTGATTGGTATACCTTATCTACTCACTTGGTCATTATAAACCCTCACACAAAGGAGAGAAATGTTGTAATCTTCAATTGCATTTTTGGCCAGTCGCAGCTTGTGACTACCTCAAGGTAGTATCTTGACATGAAGGTCCCCAGCTTGTCATGAAGTGGAGATACCTGGCATACGATTATGATGAATGTGAAATTTAAACCTGGGTTCATAAGGCTAAATATGGGCTATAATGGTAATGTCTGAGCATTTGATTAGAATTGTAGTGTCTGAACATGAACATGAGAATGGGAGGTTGTATTTGTCCATGAGGAGGTAAAAGAAAACAAAAACATATGTTGCAAAAGACAATCAGAATTTGTTGCAGAAATGTTATTATTGGAGGGGAAAAAAGTGTTTGACAGAAAGCGGTTCTAAGGATAGCAATTGGGGCAGCACATTCGCTTGGTGTGGGTGGGGTCATTTTCTCTTCTAGCACTAGTGCCCTTGACCACGTTGCTAGGCCACAGCTTGGCTAGTAACAGTATCTGCATAAATCTAGGGCCATTGTAAAGAAAAAAGTGTAAGTCCTACTTCTATAATATCTGCAGTTCTCGATTGTGAACTTGTGCTAATTTCTCAGTCTTTAGCAAGAATTCAAACAGGAGATGACTAGTGCCCGAGACGAAGATGGCTGCGTGACAGTGGAGCTTCGGTCCTGGGCTGCACTATACTGTGGCCTTAAATCTCCCCAAGCACCTATTTGGCATATAAAACATGCTCCTGGTTACCAAGGATGCTCCAATGACAGTTTAATGAAGATTCCATGAGGTTTGTGTGGTGCAACATGTTTATCGGCGGTCTAGCGCGTCCGGATCCCGACATCTGTGTTGATAAAAATGGTGCCTGTCTAACCTCACAACCTTGACAGTCCAACCCTGTTATCACGCTCTGGTGACTAAACCATTCCTCTGGGGCAAAGCAGACCAGTGTGTCACCTATTCTCCCCTGGGTGGCATTTAACAAGCTCTGTTGTGCCCAGTGATGTGTAATTTTTTAGGAAACTTGAGGACATTTTGTACTGCCCTGTTACTGAAACCTTTCACCAAAATTGCAGCTGCGAGCACTATGCAAGCTCCGATACTGCTCTGCCAACGGGTCTCCCACTGAGACATTCCATTGCGCGTATTTTATTTCCAACACTCATGTCAATAAACTGGGGTGGCATGGTGAGCAACAGAATGATGGCTTTAACCCAGATCTCTTGACTGGGGGTGAATGTTTTGATTTGTTCTGCATTCCATCCATCAATTGTGTGTCTTTTGCTTTCTCGCCCTAAGTGCGCCAGGTATGCTCAGACGTGAGTCCTGGGCTCACTGTGCCACTGGAATCAAGCTATCCTGGCTGAAGAGGGGTGGAACCCCGAAACCAGTCCTAGGATGCTTGTTTCCGGTCCAGGGGGACCTGGCTTGGCAGTTCGGACTGGACTGTTCCCATGAGGCACAGGGTCAAGACTGATTTTCATATAGCCAGGTCTAAACTGGGGTGGCATGGTGAGCAACGAATGATGGATTTAAGCCAGATCTCTTGACTGGGGGTGAATGTTTTGATTTGTTCTGCATTCCGTCCATCAATTGTGTGTCTTTTGCTTTCTCGCCCTAAGTGCGCCAGGTATGTTCAGACGTGAGTCCTGTGCTCACTGTGCCACTGGAATCAAGCTATCCTGGCTGAAGAGGGGTGAACTCCCGAAACCGGTCCTAGGATGCTTGTTTCCGGTCCAGGGAGGACCTGCCTTGGCAGTTCGGGCTGGACTGTTCCCATGAGGCACAGGGTCAAGACTGATTTGCATATAGCCAGATCTAAACTGGGGTGGCATGGTGAGCAAAAGAATGATGTAATTAACCCAGATCTCTTGACTGGGGGTGAATGTTTTGATTTGTTCTGCATTCCGTCCATCAATTGTGTGTCTTTTGCTTTCTCGCCCTAAGTGCGTCAGGTATGCTCAGACGTGAGTCCTGGGCTCACTGTGCCACTGGAATCAAGCTATCCTGGCTGAAGAGGGGTGAAATCCCGAAACCGGTCCTAGGATGCTTGTTTCCGGTCCAGGGAGACCTGGCATGGCAGTTCTGGCTGGACTGTTCCCATGAGGCACAGGGTCAAGACTGATTTGCACATAGCCAGGTCTCAACTGGGGTGGCATGGTGAGCAAAAGAATGATGGATTTAACCCAGATCTCTTGACTGGGGGTGAATGTTTTGATTTGTTCTGCATTCCGTCCATCAATTGTGTGTCTTTTGTATAGTACTGAGGGCAGCATATCGAGGATAAATCTGTCAGGTATTGTGTCAAAGTGACAAAATGTTTAAACAATAAGATGCACAGAGCGACAATATTGGTGGATACGTTAAATGCCTAGTATTGCTTAGTTCTATCCAGAACAGTTTGTTTTGTGTCGCTATACAATAAACCAGAACATGTACTGCCTGTTTCTTATATGACAATGTGCCTGCTGCATCTCACTTCCTCTAGATAATGCACTTCTGTTTCACTGCAAGGACCACATGCCTGTACCCATGTGATGTTATAGTACCTAGCAGTGCTTTAAATGGGAAATTAGAAGTGCTGGTACTCACTAATTAGACTGGGTAGGTATTTAGGGGCGTGTCCGTGAGCCAGGAATTTAATAATAGCCACATACGTAAGCTTTAACTCAAATGCTCTGATTGTCATGTAAAGCGCTTAAATGCCCATGGGCCAAATTCACGCAAAATCAAACTGCCTCCTTACATAAGAGACATGGCAAGCATCAGCTTCTATGTCGCGTGCAGAGCCTAATTTTTGGCAGTTTAATATTGCGCGAATTTGGGCCATGGGCATTTACATTTTACATACAATCAGAAAATCTGCATTAAAGCTTACGTTTTTTAAGACCCCTGGTTAAGGGAGCTGTCCAGAACCACAGGATGATGAGCGGACGTTCTTGTTGCAATGCCAATGAAAACCAGAGACGCAACGAGAGTCACATTTCAGAGAGGGGGAGGGTAATTCTTTCAGCAATAGGCAGCAGAGATGCAGGGGCTCTAAGAAGGGGTGAGAAACAACAAAGCCTCGGTAAAAAGCAATTGGTCTTTTAAAGACCTGTGAAGTACTCGGGTGCGGCTGTGTGCGCACCCGGTAAGCTGTCTCATCCCGGGCTGCTACACGACGGGGGAGGGGGGTTGGGGTGTCTGAAGCCCTTTGATCCCAATGGGCTTGCTCACCTGATGAGAACCTAACACTGCAGGAGCACCCCAGCGCAGAAATACACAGGCTGTTGCCAGCCAGAGCAGCACCTCAACACGCACCATCTGTTCCACGTTCCCGTACTTCAGGGCCTGAGCCCTGCTGCTTCATGCTGCTTGCCCGAAAATAAGTTCCGGTACTCAGGGGGAGAAAACTGAGAAGTGCCGGTACTCAGCACCGGTGAGTACCGGCCCATTTAAAGCACTGGTACCTAAGCAAATCCTGTATAGCAGCAACAACTAGAAACTAGTGAGCGCAAGTCTCTGACTAAATACTTTATAAGCAGTGCCCAGCGAATATCCGAAATACCCATTAAAGGGCCATAAAGTCTGTCAAACACTTTCAAATTTTGGCCAAGCTGCGTCATATAATGTAAATTAATGTTGTTAGTTGCTGCTAAACATCAGGAAACAACTACCTAGCGGCAAATGTTTTTGACCCAAACAACAGTGTATTGTTTAATACCACTTAATACTGACCACAAGTGAGCTCAGGCTGGTTGGTAGGTACGTTGGGTGATTTCTTACCGCCACTGGCACAGTGTACTTCATCCTCCATCCATCACTGGATGTTACCTGTGAGTGGTACGGACAAGTTTATAAAAACAGCTACCCTAAGCTTGACGCAAACATCCGATATTCCAAAAGACATTACCTCTACCATGGCTATTATGTTGAATGTAAAATGGAGCACACAGTCTAACATTTCAGTGCATTCACCTTACCTGCATTTATCACAATCTCAACTATTGTGGCTATGCTCTAATCAGGAGATCTTGTTTCATCCTACGTCCCAACAGTGATCCTGCTTGCTTCTCCGCTTCTAAGACCAACGTCTTGTTACCCAGCTGCTACTGTATACGAGAGTAGTGCATCAGACTTCTACATCAGAAATCCTCTACAACTAAACACTAAGGGCCACACGCATCAACCAAAATACCGGTCACAAACGGGCCGATTCGCAGAATCGGCCCCTTTGCGAATGGTATTTTGGCATTTGGGACGCATCAACCCAAATGCTAATTTGCAAAATAGGTAATCGCAAAATTTGCGATTACCTATTTGGCAAATGCATTTAGGGAATCACAATTTGCAATTCCCTAAATGCTATGCAGGAAGTATGGAAAAATTGTGACCCTGATTTAAGGATTCTTAAATTACCATCAACTTTAAGTTGGTGGTAATTTGCAAATCCTTATAAAAATTCTCTTTTCTGCATGTTTCTAAGTGCCATGTGGCGCACAAACATGGCCTTAGGGCATGTATGTGCACCACATATACACAATTTCCTGTATGTGGGTTCATCAGGGTGGCTTTTTGGCCCCCTATCACCCTTGCAAATTGCATACGCAATTTGCGAGTACCTATTTGGTACTTGCAAATTGCGAATGCAATTCCATTCATTCCTATGGGTCTCTAGGCCCATAGGAATGAATGGGAAGCCATTCCTTAATTGTGAATCGCAATTTGCTATTGGCAATTAAGAAAAGTTAAGGATTCGCAAAAATATTTGTGAATCCTTAATGCAAAGGCATTTGCTTTTACCAAATAGCGAATCCTTAAAATTCGCTTTTTGGTAATCACAAATGATTACCTTGATGGATGTGCCCCTAAGTCTTTATCCTTTGCTTCCTCTATACTCTAAACTGTATAACCATGGCAGACACAAGAGAGAAAGACCACAAACTTAATACACATGGATCAAAAGATCATAAAGACTCAAAGGACCAAACACCAGGTCAAAGAAGAACAAAGCAAGATGCGCCATCACTGGATTCCAGTGAAAGGGAAACATGACTTCGCAAATGGAATGGACATTATACTGACGAAACTCAATCCTCTTTATGATCTTACTCAGTTGATTAAAGCAAACACAGAATGCCTTCAATCAGAAATGGGTGCCTTCAGACAGGATGTACAGGCACTAACAAACAGGCTTGAAGAAGCAGAATAACGCATCAGCAAAGTTAAAGATAATTAATGCTCTGTCACAAAAGCATCGGATATAATGTCATGGAAGATATCCTCTCTAAAGAAAGATTTATTTCAGCCTTGGAAGATAGAAACAGGAGAGACAACCTCAGAATATTTGGATTACCTGAAAAGACAGAGGACTCCGGCAAATCTTGTGTCTCCTTTGAGATCAAATGGGCCCACAGACTTCCAACACATGCCTCTATCAGTGTTCATAACAAATTAAGGACCCTCATCATCTGACCTCTAAGGTGACAGCATACCAAAATGATCAGTGACTGTATGAAAAAGCTCAAATTACTCACCTGGAAAGATCAAAAAATCTGTATCACACAAGACTTTGCAAACCCTACAGTAGAGCATAGAAAAAGGTTCCGAGCTCTTCTCCAAGATCTCTGCTTTATCATCATTACTTTCTCCTTTATTGGCCTGGCAAATATGCAAATCATCTTTAAAGGTACCCCACATATAATACTAATAATAATACGGACACTTGTAAAGCGCAACAGCTACCTCAAACAGAGGTGTCCCGCAGGAACATATCTTTAATGAACCTAGCGAACTAGAATCTCTAAGCCACCAAATAATTGACAATCAGATGTCAAATTGACTGCAGTCACCATATTGCGTAGAACATAATCCTACTCGACATTTTGCCTCTCAAGGTCTGCTCAGACATGCTTTTGTGGCCTTGTGGCCTTTGTTGTTCTGCTATTAGACTCATTTTGTTATTGGATACCTGTTTGTGTTCTTTGTCTGTGCTCTCAATGCAACCTTAACAAGTAATGCGTTATTCTCTTTTAGGTCAACCAGACTTCTGTAACTGTGTTAAATAAATTCTGGGGATATGGCAGTGTTCATTTAAACATACACATCTAATATGGCCAATCTATGGTTAAACATGCTTGCTTAAGCCAGTAAAGCTACCTTATCATGCTCAATAGGTTTCCCATAAGCCTTTAGATCGGTCATCTCAAATCTTAGTCACATATGCTTCATTTCTGTCCTCTATAATACCACACTTTGGTTGGATTAATGTTTGATATATGAACAAGCCATGCTCCTTAGCGTAGTTATATGTTTAATCTTT
Source organism: Triturus cristatus (assembly GCF_964204655.1). NCBI lineage: Eukaryota > Metazoa > Chordata > Amphibia > Caudata > Salamandridae > Triturus > Triturus cristatus. The sequence goes on from NC_140587.1 coordinate 750,205,049, forward strand.
TGCATTTACTCTTCTATGTGTAAGCATCTAAAGATATGTTTACTCTTCTATTATACTTCATTCAGGTCATATTTGTGTATGGTTATCACATCAGACTAAGGTTGGTTATTATATTTTCATATTCTAGCTCAGGTCCGGTCTCACGTTCTAGCTGCTGTTCTTTTTGCTGTGAAGCCTCATGGCTCTCGTTCATGCTTTGGGGGTGGGCTCTCTGGGTGGGGAGGTTGGTTAGGGTTGGGATTTTTGTGTGCAATATTGAGGTATTATTTTTCTACAATGAAAGGCAGAAACAATTGTTTCCCATGTAATGTTGGTATGCAGTGTGTACACAGGACTAAACGTCTCCTTCTACTTTCCCTTCTGCATCTTCTATTCTCCTCTCTTTCTTTGGAATACTCAATTAAGCACAAACATTTGATATGTCTCAGGTCCCTCTTAAGATTGTCTCCCTTAATACCAAGGGGTTACATCATCCTATCAAAAAGAAAAAGATTCCAGACTATTGCTGTAAATTGAAAAGTGATATCCTTCTGCTCCAGAAAACAACAGCCGGTCTAACTGATGCCCATAGCATTAAACACAATTGGATATCTGATTATGCTTGTTCCCCAGCCTAAAACAAAAAACACAGGGGGCTTCATTTATGAAAAGTGACGCATCGCTGCGTGAAAATAGCGATGCATCACTTTTCATTGCACCCTCGACATGATGGATGCGTCATATTTACTGTATAATGCATCATGTCGCAAGGAATGACAGATACGTCAGTTTTACTGATGTATCTATCGGGGGAAAAATGACGCATTGCTGGAGTTGTGTTGGAAGTGTAACACAACTCCAGCAATGCAGGGGGGGGGCTATGGATATAGCACTGTGTCACCCTTACGCCTGCCATGAGGCACCAACGTTGGTTTGGGTCTTATATTAACAGTGAAAATCTGAGTAGTTCAGTCATGCTTGCTCAGAAAGCCCTACTCACACCTTTTCAGAGATGTCTGAAGTGGGGAGGGAATCTGCCTCAGCTTAGCAGATATACTCAGTGTATTTGGCTGATGGTTTAGCAAGCTTGTGAGGATAAATGGTTTCTCACATTGCGCATAACCCTACCTCTTAAACTTACTCTTCTCTTCTAAAATGACAGACCCCACAAGTAGCTTGGGGGGAGATGAAGTTGCGAATGCTCTTTAAATTACAGAGAACTGCAGACATGCAGTAACTATGAAATTGTTAGAACACGGTGTACCAGCAACAGGTGGCTGTTTTACCTTTGTGATTGAGGCACACGAGGTGTTCAGATCAGAGGTATTCTAGTCTTGGGTTCAGTTCCCACCTGCAGATCCGCTAACTAAATTGTTCCACACATACATTGTAGTTGAACCACAAGAAGAATACATTCCATACAAAGACATTGAAGCACATTAAATTACCAGCAGCATGAAAACTGGTTTAAAGGTGCCCTCCTTCACACAACATCTGTCGTGAGACTTGGTCCGCTCAGCATAGAAGGAGAGACCTGGCCGGTCTTAGCGACATACACTCCATATCCTGAGATAGATACACTACCAGTGGATGAGAGCCATAAAATATACAATGACATAGTCAGGCTATACAGACACATTGTACAGTTTGTCATGCAAACATTGACAGTTCAACTTGTGAGAAATGCTCCACCTGGTCCACATCAGACCACATCTTTAGCTAACCCACAGACAGTGAAGTCAGTAATAGGGACAATTCCTTCCAAATGGGAGCAAATTCCATTCTGGATAGCATAAACAATTGCACCGGTAGAAGCAGTATTTCCCCATATGGGTCCACAGGAAAAACATAGAATACTAAAAATTTGCTTGCCAATGGGGATGGTTCCCTCGATTGAGGATTGTACCACTTGGGGAACAATCTTTGCTGCCGTTTATGTCAGAATACACAGTACTCTTTCCTTAGCAGTTGTTCCAAAAGTATTGAAACAAATACAATATGAGTACGGGGCAGGACCTGCCCTAGACTTGGGGATGAAACTGATGGATATTTTTGCCCAAGTCTCTGCTGAGCACATAAAGGGGGAGGCAGCAGCAGTGGCCATACATAGCCACCTAAGGAAAACTGCTCTTATCAATAGGGAGTGAGAATTACCAAAAATTATTGAAGAAACCGATGCTGCATTAGGTAGAGATAATTTGGGAAACAAAGCAGGGAAGTCACAAGTGGCGGGTAGTCCAGACAAAGACAACTCGAAGCAAGCACCCACTTCTTCTGAAAAGAAATGGGAAAACAAAAATTCTAAAAATGACAATTCAGAAAAGAATTCACGATCAAGGGGTGGGTCTCCCCAACGGCAGTCCTTTGAAAAGAGGTACAACCTTAGGAATCGTGATAACATTAGGAAACCTTATAGGTATCAGGACACTGATGCACGTTCCTTTCATTCCTTCCAGGGTTCATCAAAAAACTAGGAGCAGGACGGATGATCAGAGCAAAAGACTGAAGATCGACCAAAGACGAAATGGGAAACACATCGCACTTCATACTGCATTATCAAACAGGAAGAGCAACCTAAAGCAAAACCTCAATTCAAAAAGAAGAAAGTAGCTGGCTTAAAAGTTAGAAACACCCAGGTTACTGAGGACTCAGCTTCTGAACAGGGAATGGGCTCTGACAATGCTAGACAGTGCAGCAGAAGTAACAATAGCTCGCCAGAAACTGAAGGATTCTCTGGTGACAGCAGTATTGAATGAACACATCACGGTGGAAACACCAGATACAAGAGTTAGTGTCCCACATAGATTGTCTGAAATTACATTTCAAATAGAGGGGGAACTCTCTAGAAAGGTTAAAGATCTCTTTTGGGAGAACTTAACATATGGATATGACATACTGCTAGCAGAAAAAGATTAGCTGCTTTCTCCGACCTCGTTCCAGAATCTTTAAAACATTCATATGCACAGAAGTGGGTCATAGCGCTGGCTCCGGCATTATACCACAACAAAGTAGGGTGGGACTTGAGTCTACCCACCACGAAATCCCATTAAAATCTACTCAAAATCCACAGAGACAGTACCCTATAAAAACAATGCAAAAAGACAGGCCGAAGAAATCTTAGACCAACTCAAATACCAAGGTGTGATTGAGATTTGCACCTCCCCGATGCTAATCCTTTGTTTCTAGTAATGACACCCAACAATACATATCGTCTAGTTGTAGATTACCGAAATTTAAACACATACATGCAAACATTTGCAGTTTAGAATGCACACAGTGAAGCAGTAATGAATAACACTGTGCGGAAGAAATACAAAACGGCATTAGATATCACAAATGGATTCTTCTGGCTATATAGCTCCAAGAAGCAGATATTTGACAGCATTTTCTGCGCTTGGCACTCAGCAACATTTTGTCATTTGCCTCAAGGGTATAAGAACAGCCCGGGGCTATTCTCGGCAAGAGTGTCAGAAATATTACAAACTTGCGCTGAGGAGGCTGTGTCCTATGTAGATGGCATCTACCTAACAGACGATTAATTACTTGAACACTTGAGCAGGGGGAACAACATAATTGTGGGGTTGGCCAACTTGGGCTACAAAATTAATTTCAAGAAATCTAAAATTGCCCAACTCAATGTCCTGTTTTGGTATATGAGCTATCAAGTGAAGGCAAGACCCTGTCAGCCAACTTTCTAGAAAAGTGTGCGCTGCTCCAATCTCCAAAAAATCTAAAGGGTTTGCAATCCATTTTAGGATTTCTACATTTTGGCAGAACCTACATTCTAGATTATGCAGAAAGAGTAAAACCTTTCTATGACTCAATCAGACCTGATTTCACACCACATTAGTGGACACAGCAACACAGAGATACTCTCCGTAAAGTTCACGCTGACATGATAGCATCTAAACATTTGCACACACATGTAAAGTCTATAAATTTGGTGATCCGGGTCATACCCGGTTTATCAGGATATATGTATCTCACTTTCAATGAAGGTGAGACAGTTCCAATTGCATACAAATCACATTTATACACAAATGCTGAAATGCGATTTGCAGCAACAGAAAAAATATTGACCGCAGAACAGACTGCTGTAGTAAGAGAAAGAGCACTAGCACATGGGAAACATATAATTATTGTAACCCTGGAACCAACTTTGGAAGCTCTTTCCAAAGCAAGCATTTCAAATGCAAAAACACTGCATCCACGATGGATACAATGGGCTAATTCTCTCACTGCAACAAATGTAGATTACAGATATGATTCTACACTAAAAACACAACCTTCCTGTAGTAAGAACAAGAATATCCTCGCCCGAATGAAATCTTGCCTCTAGAAAAATATTAATACATCATTTACACTGATGGATCTGCTCAGCCTGCCATAGAAAGTAAACAACAAGATAGCGCTGCATGTGCTATAGTGAAGGGACGTATGAGGGACAGTCAGTTCCATCCTAGCAATACGACTACACAATCTCTAGGAGATTGTACAGCATAGTTGGCAGAGCTGAAAGCCCTGATATTGGAATTACATAGTGTGCAACTTGTTTTATTGTGTGCAGTCTTACAATTAATATCTTCATTACTAGGGCCAGTGTCAGGAACTCAATTGCTTGCACACTTACCGCGTCTGTTCCAAAAAAGACTATGTTAATTCGGCACCTTAAGCTTAGAAGGTTGCATCCCCATCTGTGGCTTCTGTTTAACAAATTGCTCCTGTTAATTGCGCAAACCGGCTCGAACCCCATCCAAGATGGCGGCCGCCGTTTATTCAATGTGACACGCTCTAATCTTCTGGAGAAAGGCTCGAGCTCAAACCAATCTGCTGCGCGAGCGCCCGGTAAGCCGCGCACTTCAACTGAGGAATTCCACGTCGACAGCTGCTTCTCTCAGCAGTTCCATTGAAGAGACTTAATTCCAGTCAGAGTTCCCCCTCAATTTTTTCCGTTAGTATTCATAGGGTGTGCACACCGGGAACTCGTTCCCAAGCATAGAGTACTCTAGTGTTTTTCGTGTCCTGAGTTCAGATGTTATTAGATGTGCTGGGTTGAGCGTACGTCTAATAGTTTCCCGCCAGAGTTCCAGAGTGTGAATTTCAAGTGAAGAGACTTCGTCGACTTCTGTGGCAGATTTCCGATCCCAGTCAGAGTTCATGACCGTGAGTCCAGAGAGCATCCAAGCACATAACGAGACAAAGTAAGGCAGAGACTTCTCGTTATTGGTTCAGGAGACAGAAGAGATATACATATACTTTTACAGTTTATCTGAGAGCAAGAGCATCACCTTTCTTACAACAATATTGGAGCATATTAAGACTACTGAAAAGAGCTCCATTGTTCTTCAGCATTCCAAGTGAGTTAGGCTTAGTGCAGCTACCCCAGGTATTAAAGTCAATTCTCTGTGAGGGAGTTAGAGTGGGGGTTAAGGTTTAGTTCAATGACATAATTGTTCCCTTCTCACTCCAGGTTGTAAACTTAGAATCGCAGCACTACAGGAACACCAATTTCACTACCATCAAGAGAGAGGCAAAACTGTGACTACATCAGGTAGACAATGTTCGAATATGGGAGGGAGAGAGGAATCCCAGATAATAGGGAGGATTTAGAATTGTAAGTTGTTCTTTTCCCCCTTCTGCAGGCCAGCCAGATCCTTCCAGAATCTAGAAAACTGAGGAGAAAATGTAATACAGAAGATTCAGAATAGAGAAGGTGGCAGCTCCTGAGGTCGCAGGCAGTCTCTCTTTCTTTTCCCATTCCCCTTTCCCCCGTGGGTGCCGATACAGAATTATTCTGTCTCGGCAACAGCGCTGGGGATTTGGGACTTGTCATCTGCTTCTGTGGAAGAAATCTTGGCACCAAGGTAAGAATCCTGACAGCCAGAATGGATTTAGAGATTTCAAGGTTTGCACAATTAAGCAGAAATTGTTATGGGAACAATTGGCAAAGCTGAAAGCATGCCTGCCACGGGCTCATGTAATTCACACATTGAGTCATCAGCATGTTGGCGTACACGTTGAAGGGAATTCACTGGCTGATAAAGCCTCCAAGGCGACAATGCGAACTGCTGCCATTGCTGCAATCAGTCATTTCAGCATGAGGGTATACAGAGACATACTGATAGCTCTCGATGCCTCAAAGAATAGCTCTGCTGTTCCAAAGGGCTTTCCCCTCAAATATTCCTATAAATGAGAAGCGCAAAACACACTGTATGCTCAAATTCCAGGAGTGGGGGATAGAGTATACCACAACTGATCGCAGATTTGGTTTAATACTAGCTGTACACGAGGGTTTGGGCTCTGCACACGCAGGAGTCACTGCTACAGTTTCGTTACTAAAGCGGCAATTCTGGTGGCAAAGTTTGTCTTACCAAACCAAGGCTTATGTCACAAAGTGCGACATCTGTCAGCAGATGAAAGGTTCCACTGTAGCACGGCCACCACAAACACCATTACTCATTTCCGACAGACCTCTTGCATGTGTCTATTTGGACGGGGCTTACAAGTATATCTTGGTGGCAGTGGATTCATGCTCTAGATTTCTATGGGTTTGGCCTCAGCGCTTGGCTGATGCTCGATCTGTGATAAAGGCTTTGCGAGTCTTTATCAGGACATACGCATTTGGTGCGTTTCATTCCGACTGTGGCCCTGCATTTAGCTCTCAGACTTACAAGGAAGCCATGGAAAGTATGGGCATGGCCTTGCGGTACTCCTCCCCCTACCATCCCGAGGGAAATTCAGTGGTGGAAAGGAGAAACTGGGATCTAAAGCATTCCTTAACAGCAAGGGTATGAGGTGCTGGCGGCAAATGGGTCAATCACCTATACGGGGTCCAGAGGGCACTAAATAATATGCCAAGAAAGTCCTTGGGAGGACGTACCCCCTAGAGATCCTGTTTGGGACAAGAATGTGGGTACCTGACCTCAATTGTGCCAGCATAGTGGTGGATGTAAAATGTTTGAATTGAATGATCGTTTGGCTGTTTTACAGGAACTCAATGAATTCCGAGCATTACAAAGCAACGTCCAAGTAAAACGCACCACCACTAGGAAAGTAAAACCAGCTGCGGCAAGACCTGTCTGGGTTCTAAAAGTTAGGGACCTGGTCAAAGAAAAGATTGTGGACAAGAAGGAGTTTGGGCCATCTTACAGAATACCTGTACCTGTCCTGCTGGTTCAAGGGACAAGAACAGTACTTCTTCCGCCTCTTGCTGGCTGAATAGAAAAAAGATTTGTCTCCATTGATCTGATCAAACCACACTATGTGGCCGATTCTCAACAGCAGGCCACGTGGAGCCCTGAGTAGCCGCAGATCTCCTCTCGCTACTATACAGGAAGTTAAGATGGAAAGACTAATAACGTTTCAAGACTCCTCTGCGCAAGATGCAGGAGTAGCCAATAACAGAGTACGAATCACACCAGTTGAAATAGAACAACACCAAAATACTACTGAAACGCAAATTGCAATTCAGCCCAACAATGAACTTTGCATCAACGTGTCTTCCCAAGAAACAACTGCCAGTTCTACAAATGCAGCTGAGCTCACAAAGATAGATTAAACTGCATATGGCTACTTTATCAACTTCAATGACTTTTCTTCAGATCCAAGTGAACTTGAGCAAATGCCACCCATTTCCAAGAAAGAACAATTCCGACAATACTATCTCTGGCTGAAAAAGACTTACTTAGTGTACTCTTGGTTGCATCTTTGGTTTGCATTAGGGATCCTTTTCCTGTTAATTTGAATTGGTATACTAACTGTCTTTTTCCTACTACTGAATGGACATCCTGTGAACTTTGTCTTAAAACCACATACTTCATCACACAGTGAACAGAGACCTCTGTCTAGGGAACATTTGAGCAGTTCCAGTACTGTATGGTATAGTTTGGGATAGGGTTGCATATGATGTATTTGGTCCCACAGAACATTTGAAAATTCCATACGTGTTCAAAATTTCAATGAATGACTTCATTACCCCGAGTACGCTCTTTGATGATTAGGACATTGAGACTGTAAATACTATGCTTTCAAATTTAGAACAATGTGCTGCATTTTCTTACAGGGAATTATGTGAAGATACACCTGACTACGATAGCTTGTTTTGTAACCAACATTATGGTCATCACATTTTGCACAGAGCTACTGTTCTACGCACTGTAAACACTTACCGCCAATAGGAACATTGCCCAAAATCACTGAAAGATAGTTCTGCCACATTTGCACAGATATTTGCATGCTTTTCAGGGTTCAATACATCAGACTCAATGTCATATTATTATAAGTTAATATAGACAACCGCAAAGAAAATGATGCTGACTAATGCAAAGCTTATATATTCAGCACCATCTCCCAACTGTCTATATAATTCGCTTGAAAAAATGTGCGATCCCACTCGTATCAGACACTTGTATCAGACATGTTAAAGATAAGATGAACCATTTCTCCTAAATGGATTGGGAAGTTCATACGGACCAGGGCCTGTATGTCTGCTAAAGACCTTGCAACCTGGAGATCAAAAGTCTCTTGGACTGCAGTTAAGGCCACATTTTGTTGAAACAACATGGCTTATAGTCTGCTCAGCAAATCAAACCATATACTGGAAACATTCAATGAAGGTCACAGTGGTGCCTCCATAACTGTGCGAGCAGCGGAAAACAATACTTGCTTACAGCAAACAACCCTGAAGTTTGCTGTGACTAGATATGCAATGCCAGACTTCATACACTCCGTACTTGGAACTGTTTTTGGAGGGCTTCCTTTGGTCCTGCTTTCGGTAGCAGGCATCCTGATTTCAATACTCTTGCTTCGCAATGGACGTCGCAATCCCTCATGAAATGAAGAGAACACTGCTGGAACGACGTTATCATGAGCGCATGGTGTTCTACCTGACGACGCCTCAGCTTCAAGAGCTGAGTGAGCATTGGTTCCTGTCTTTCAGACCAGTCTGACTAGACTGTGTCCTGCCTGTTTTCCGTTGCCTCTTCTGCGGATTCGGATGCGTGTTGGACCTGTGTCTGGCACTTCCATCGGTTGCGCCGCCAGACATAGAAGCGCTACTGGTGCCTTTGCAGGCCCACACGTGCAGTTGTCCACAGCGTATTCCCAAGTTGATGATGGCATTTCTAGAGCCTCCAAGGGCTGCTTCCGCTCCTGTTGGAAGGGATATTTGCTCTCCTTCAGAGGTGCAGGCATCAGTATCAGGTGTGCAGGCATCTAACTTCTTTCCCTGTGGCTGCTGTGGGAACCAGAGATGACCCTCTTTGCTCATTGGACATGATACTGGAAGTTCTTGAGACACTGCCATCTGCGGATACGATGTTCAGCGATGTTGAGTCTTCAGCGCAGGATTCTTAAAACAATCTGGCTTCTCCTGTGCTGGGAAAATGTTTGGGAACTTTTTAAACATTTACTAAAATTAAAGGTCGAAAGTGACTTTGTTTTATTTTTCTTCTCTGCTCTGTTGTACCTGCTGCTCAGTCAGTGTGAGTGTGGTGTGGAATGTTGGTGTGGATGATACTGCAGAATGTTGGATGAGTGAGGCTGGCAGTTGGAGAAGGGGCTGAGCAGCAGGAAGGTTGCTCCTAGTGGGGCTCTCTGAACCTTTTATCTGGAACCTTCTACTTGAATAAATACTACCTTAAGTTTACCTGGAACTGGATTCTCGTTTCATTACAACATTTTGGCGACTTTACTGAAAAGAACCTGTGGGTGCCACCTGTTTGAACTGTAACTATCAAGCTTGAAGTAACTGGATATCTATGAAGTTGAACTTGAAGAAGCTGGCAGCCTCGAGCCCTACCAGTGACCACTAGACCGGTTGGCAAGAACATGGGCACGCCAGTTCCTGCTGGTTTTTCACTCTTCCTGTTAGCTGTAACCTTGGAAGAGGTTTCTGTGTCGGATTTACTTGGGAGAGTGTCTCCATCAATAGGAGTTCCCTGAGGAGCTACAAGAAGAGCATTTGGGGTGCTACCACTTGAGGAGGTGTCTCGGTCATGTGGTGCAACAGCCCCAGAATTTACTTTGGGAGAGTGTCTCCATCATTAGGAGTTCCCCGAGGAGCAATAAGAAGAGCATTTGGAGTGCTCCCACTTGTGAAGGTGTCCCTGTCGTGTGGTGCAACAGCAATGGCAAGTTCACAGAGCAACTTATGTAAGAAGTCCTCTCTGACCCTGTTTGGTGAACAGAGGAGCCCCTTTGTTCGTGCCTTGAGGAGCAACATCTTGTGAGGGGTTCAGAGTCGGTCTTATGGAGTTGTGCCTTCACTCAAGAGCCCCAGTGTCTGTATTATCAGGTGGAGCAACATGCCGGAGCAGTCCCCGGAGCCTGTGTCATGAGAGGCTTTGGGAAGAGGAGTTTTCCTCAGTCCGTTTGAAGAAACAGCAACTTGGGAGGTACTACGAGGAGGAAGAGTTTTTCCACCCACCATCGTGTTTTTAGATTGAACTGACTTTGCGTGGTAAAGTGGTGCGGTGGTTTGTGCTTGTAAGGTAATCGTTTTACTCTTGAAAAATTTTGTCTAAACTTCCTTTTTTTTTTTAATCTTGGAAAATTCGTTAGCTCACCTGTTTCCAAATGCCTCTTCCCATACGTTATGGCCAGCGCGAGCCTTGGGTTCAGGAGCTCGCAGAGTGTGGTGCAGCTCCTACGTTGGGCAGCTTGTGTGTGTCTGGAGCCACCCAGGACACTCTGAGCGGGCGTACTTCTTACGTGCAGCCATCTTTCCTCCTGCTGATCAGGATGGATTCACCTGATTCTTCACCGGTGAACCCACTTCTTCCATTGAGTGCTGCACCGGCTTGCTGTTTTTGCACCCTCAAGAATGTGGTGAGAGCTGTCCTTCCTTTTTGAGTTGCCTAAACTCCCTGTTCTCTTTCATTTTACTGGTGAGCTTTAATTTACGGTGGTGGTGTTTGGTTGACGCAACACTCTTGCTTCTGGCGAAAGACTGCTGCATCTGTTTGGAGAGTGACTTTGTTGTGCCTCACCCCCAGAATGTTGGCACCACTAACTTTGACTTTGCGAATGGGGTGTTTAAAAAAAAAAAAATTCATGGCTTTGATTCTTCGTTCAAAATATTTTATTACTGGGAATGGGTGGATCTCTTTCTTAAACCACTTTTGGTGCTGTGTTTTTGGGTGTTTACAGCCATATTGTTTTTTGATTATTTGTGTGTCCAAAGTCTCACTGGGTTACCACGTTTCTGTGGTTGTGGGGTATTGTGTTGATTCTCCTTGTTGGCGCTGTGTGTGAGATGCCTTTTGTTATTGGAGGTTACCACTTTCGTGTGGTTGTGGAAGACTTTGTTCACTCTCCTACTGAGTGTGTGTATGAACTGTCTTTTATGCTTGAAGTCACTCTGGTTATTCCCTTTTCGTTGTTGTTGGAGTATGTGTATCTAACTTTTGGGGGGGTGTTCGAGTAGATTCTTAGGTTCCAAGCCTCTCTGACCTACCACTGTTTTTGTGGTTGTGGGTTGACATAGGTTTGTCACCTTTGTGGGCTCTGTGTTTCAGTCGATCCCCTTGTCGTTGTTGTGGGAGTTTGTGTTTCTCTCACTGTTAGAGGTGTCTGTGTGAGTAGGCTTTTTGGTGCAGAGCCTCTCTTGCCTACTACTGTTTTTGTGCTTGTGGGTTGACATAGGTTTGTCACCTTTGTGGGCAATGTATTTGAGTTGAACCCTTGTTGTTATCGTGGGAGTATGTGTATCTCTCACTGTTGGGGGGGGGTGTATGAGAAGGCTCTTTGTTGCAGTGCCTCTCTGGCCTACCTCTATTTTGTGGTTTTGGGTTGACTTGGGTTAGTCACCCTTGTGGGCGTTGTGTATGAGTTGACTTATTTTTGAGTCACTTGTGTCTACCACCTTTGTGTGGTTGGTAGGTGAATTTTGCTTCCCCTTTGGCTTTGGCGTAGATGATTTTCGGTGTGCTTGTCCTCTATTTTCTTCCTCCCTTTAAGCTTGGGGGTTTGTTCTAGTTTGAGCATGTGTTTGCTGTGGGATGTTTTCTTCTGCACCGTTGTGGTTTGTTCCCCTTTTTGTTCACGTTCTTTTTCAGCCTGGCTAGCTGGTATGTTTGTTGCACACGGGGTTGGGTGGTTGTCCGTGGTGTAGTTGTTTGCAGGTTTGAATGCTTTTGTGTGGTAAGGTGGGAGTTTTGTGTGTTTTGTGCGGAAAGGGAGTGTATGTGAATAGGGGTTGTCTTTCTGCTTAAAGGTTGTTTTTCTGCCTATAGATTAATTTTCCCTGACCAGTTTATTTTCATCATTGTGAATACATGGGTGGGCATTGCCATTTTTCATTATTGCATTGCGTTATGTTGACATTCATGCATTTTGCCACTTTCTCCTGTGATTTACTGCATTTTGATGTTAGCTTGCAAGCCCATTGTACTGTGTTTTCCTTGTTTTTTTCTATCTGGTTTGCCCTTAACCATCTTCAGGTCATTCCAATGGATCCTTTCAGATTTCTGTGCATATTATTTTTACCAATGTGTGCTTTTTCCTAGGACCATTGCATTGTGTTATTGTTCATTATGAGGTAGGGACAAGTGTTGCACCTGCTGCTCAGCCAGTGTGAGTGTGGTGTGGAATGTTGATGTGGATGATGATGCGGAATGTTGGATGAGTGAGGCTGGCAGTTGGAGAAGGGGCTGAGCAGCAGGAAGGCTGCTCCTGGTGGGGCTCTCTGTTTCTTATATCTGGAACCTTCTACTTGAATAAATACTACCTTAGCTTTACCTGGAACTGGATCTTCATTTCATTACAATAGGCTCTAACTGAGCTTCATGGCTTTCAAGGTGCTCAGTGCAATAATTACGATATATACAAGTTTAGAGGACCTTTTGAACACTTCTTTAGGAAAGAATTACTTTCTTTTATGGACTTTTTTTCAGGCTTTTAAAAATGCTTTTAATATGTTTTATTATAAGTGATATGCCTTTTTATAGCATTAGCTTTATCATTACCTAGGTGACCTTGTTGACCTTTTGATGAGAAGTGGGTGTCAAGTCTTCTAGGATAGTCCCATCGATGTATAGCCCCTTTTGACATACATTGTCCCATCCACACAACAATAACGATTCTGAACAGCTGACCTTTTACCTAGTAGCTTGCTCCTGTCGCCTCGACACCAGGCTCTAAGTAGATTATCATAATGCCTGATGCATATAAACATGTCCCCAGGCACGGAAGAATTATTCTGTATAAGGGTCACCACTTTTCTTTCATCCATGGCCAACAGCCAGCTGTGCATGATCGCACTTGTTTAGAAAAGAATTGTTTTGAAAACATTTATGATTGTTTTCAAAACATTCATGATTGTTTTAAAAACATATTGATTCTAGAAAAAACCCTGGAATGACAACTTTAGTATAAAAGACCCTCACTCCCCCTATAAATTAGAGGAGAGTTCCTTCCAAGCCGAAACAGGGTTCCTGCATGCTAAATCTCCGTCAAGCAGCGGTCTGACATCCCTTGCGGGTTGTCACCCTCAACGCAGAGAAGGGGTCCTTCATTCTCAACCATCAGGCGAGGTGGTTGGTTATTCCCTAGAGGTTTCTTGGCTACAGATACACATATCTATACGCATACACACCTAGATATCCAGGTTAGGCCAGATACAGATTAGCAAATTACTTAGGGCACGCATTTTAGGAATATGCAAGTACCACTGTTTTTATCTGAACTGTTTCTGTTTATCTTATCAGCACTATGGTAGACATCTAACTACTATTCACTATATTGGTACTAGCAATCTCTTTCGTATGCTTCTGTCTCCTGATTGTCGGAGCACATATGTTTTACAGCAGGCTATTGCTGGACCAATAAATACTTATTGAAACTTCCATATCGCCATCCTGTGTGTTTTCCAAGTAAAGCACACATTAGTGTCTGAGCGAAATGTAATATACTGTTTTCCACGATCCCTGAGGAATCAGGGTTATCATGTTCAGGGGTTGCCAGAGACTACACACACCACTGTAGAATACAGGGGTGTGGTAGTGACACTGTAGAGCTAGCTGGTCTAACAACTGACATATCCTGTGGGGGTGTCCAAAAACGGTTGGAACACCAAGCCCTCAGTTTAGGTCATCTAAAACGTGCAGGTCCTGGGGGACTCCTAGGAACTATAGGACAAAACAAAAAGATCATCCAAGCAGGAGACTTTAACTTAGCCTATGACACCACTCTGGACAGATTATCACAGCATATATATGGACCCACCCGTTCACATGCTTTGGTTCACAAACGTACTGAAGAGAATGAACTTACTGACATATGACGACTTCATAAGCCAATGGGTAGCAATTTTTAATTTTACTCTCATACTCACAACTCCTTATCCAGAATAGATTATTTTTTATCACTCCCTGGTTCAATCTGTATCTAATCCCACCATTATGCCTATTATTGTCTCGGACCATGCACGCATCTCAATTACTCTAAATTTCTCGGAGGCACACGTTGTATTTCCCGAAGAGGAGAAGAACCGCCTGAATACAAATAATTTAGATCAATCTGATTATTTAATACAGACTATAACATTTCTACTACAATTTTGGCACTCCAACTTGAGAAAGTCCTTCCGCTACTTATACACCTGTCCCAAACATGCTTTGTAAAAGTCCGCCTTGCAGCTGATAACATTAGGACCTTCTCTCGTGTTTTAGAGAAAGCAACATTTCTTCCCTCTCTGCCCATGTTGATCGCTGTGGATGCAGAAAAAGCACTCAACAAGGTTTCCTGGCCCTTTATACAAGCCACACTAAAGAAATTTGATTTAGGTACTAGATTTATTCGCTTGGCTATGGATATCTACTGTTACCCAATAGTTCGTATTAAATCGAATGGACCCAGTTCGGAATCTTATGATTTAGTCAAGGAACGAGGCAAGGCTGCTCTTTATCCCCTCTACTATTTCTTTTATCAATTATCCCTCTACTACATTCAGTTTCAATTAATGAAAAGATCAAAGGCATCCCTTTCAAAAAAGGTTCTCAGAAACTAGCTGCACATGCAGATGACTTCCTAATTTATTCCACCGAGGCAGAGAGTGCCATTCCTGAAATCTTAAATGTAATCACAGAGTAGGCTAAGGTCGCTGGGTACTCCTTAAATAAGGAGAAAACTAAAGTCTTTCCCCTTTACAATTTATGTCTGCCATTTATTGCATCATCCATCAATCTTAAATGGCAACCAAATCAACTTAAACACTTCGGTATTAAGTTTGTAAAGACTACTTTAGAAACTAAGAACCATTTGGAGACCTCCCTCCTTGCAAAAATGAAAGTCCTTACTGAAGAATGGTCTCTGAAATTCCTTAAGTGGTGGGGAAGGGCTAAAACAGTTAGGATGCTAATTGCACCGCAAGTAAACTTTTATCTTAATATGTTACCTCTGCACCTCTGCAACTCCTTCTTCGCATCTCGCAATGCTCAAATCACAACATTCATTTGGAGAAGGAAAAAAGCAAGAACTTCCTTGCGTAAATTACAATCAAGCAAACAACAGGGAGGTGTTAACCTCCCCAATTTCCTATTTTATCAAACTGCCTTCTTAATTACACCAATCATTTGATGGCTACACACATCATCTCCTCTTCAACCTACTTGAGTGGACATAGAGTTGGATTAAACCTCCCCTCTCTCATCCATAAGTATTCTAAAAACAAAACACATTAAGGTCCCCCATTCTTAGCAAATCATTAAAGATTCAGTCACTGCTCTCAAAAGGTTAGACATAATGCTTTCTGCATAGAATCATAGACTCTGAACTTACCTCTCTATGGCTCAAACCATCAATAAAACTTGGTCCTAACCCCTCTTTCTGTGAACGATGGGCCTCTATAGGTTTATTATATGTCAAGGACATTATTTCCCCAGGAGAGAAGCTAACTTTTGCTGCATTAACAACTGTGGGCCAGATGTAGGTAAGTTCGAAATACCGACTCCTTAATAGCGATTTTTACCGAATCGCTATTAAGGACTCGGTATTACCGATGTAGGTAAAAAATCGGTAAAAAATACCGAATCGGTAATAATCGCAAAAAATTAGCAATTTCCCACAAATCGGTAAAAAAATATCGATTCCATATTACCGAATCGGTAATAACGATTCGGTAATACCGATTCGGTAATTCAAAAAATCCGTAATTGTCGAATCTGCCAATCCTGTGCATCCACATGACCTCCCAACCAGGAAGTGGCCACACCCATGCAGGTGCACTGAATCTGCAGCTGTTGGAGAGACAGGGAGCAGGAGCAAGAGCAGAGGAGCTGCACAGCCACCACCCAGATAACACAGAGGAACTGCACCATGGCCTCACAGGAGAAGGGGAAAGAAGCTGCCGGGAGGAAAAGGAAGCACAAGTTCAGTGAGGGGGAGTTGGAGGTCCTCATTGAGGAAGTAGTCAAAGACCACCACCAGCTCTTTGGCAAGAGATCACTGAACGTCCCTGAGTCCCAGAAAAGGAGCATCTGGCTGGCAATCCAGGAGAAGATCAATGCTATTGGCGTCACACATCGCTCAATTGAGGACTTGAAAAAGCGATGGTACGACCTGAGGGCACGTGCGCAGGAGAGGGTGGCTGACCGGCAGAAACAAGCGGGGAAGACAGGCGGGGGAAGCTCCACTGCGCCTGCACCAACTGCCCTAGACCAACTGGTAGAGTCCAACCTCCTGTCAGAGAGCGTCAGGGACGTGGATAGCTCAGCAACAGCATCCAAGAGACAAGGTAAGACGCATGCACAGCATGCTGTCTCCCCTTCCTAACCCCAATCCCGCTGTAAAAATCCCACTCCAGAACATGTTTTGTGTAAGATCAGCAATGCATCATGGGAAATGTAGTCCCTAACAACTGGTAGCAAATCAGTCAGCCCCCAATAAGCATAGGCATGTCACACACAGCAATAGATGAGTTAGCGGAGGACAGACAGCTAGAATGTCAGTTGTGAAATTTATTTGCAGACAGATGCTTGCAGAAAAGTGAGTAATAGTACATTCTGTATCCACAGGCGGAACAGCGCCCAGGGCTGCAGAAGGGTAGACTGGCAAGGCCTCCAGGGAGGAACACACAATTGCAGAGGAAGCCATGTCACCTGCAGACAGTCCACCAACATCCCCACCACCACCACCTCCACCACCACAACCATCAAAGAGGTACACAGTGGCCACACTCCAGGCGATGGATGCCACAGAGGAGGCCAGGCAGGAAGCCCAACAGACCACACCGGGTGATGACACACAAACATCTGGGGCAAAGTCCCCCGTGGAGGCAACCACCACAGGCGCACCTAGACGGCGACAGAGGGAACAGAGTCCTGACGCTGATGGATCCAGTGTCTTCTCTGGACTGGAGGGGCAGATGCTCAATGTGCAGTGCCTGCAGGGGAAGAGAATGAGGGCCATTCAGCAACAGATGGTGGCTAACAACAGGAAGGTCGATGCCATGAAGGAGGCCATCTACTGCCTCAACAATACTGTGGCAGAGGGATTGAAGGAGGTGTCGGAGGCAGTGAGGCAGTTATGTGGCAGGATGGATGGTGAGGGCGCTGCAAGGCGGAGAGACAGGCAGGTACTTGCAGGCTTCACCAAGTCTGTGAACAGGCTGTGCAACGCAAGTGCTCAGTCACAGATCTGTGGCCATGTAACTTGAAATGGCTAAGTGCAGTCGTGAGGTTACTCAGGGCCTGGTGACAGTCACCAGTGCCGTAGAGGTGATGCAGACTCAACAAATTGCTGCCACTGCTACAGGGGATGTGGACGACAGTGAGGAGGCAAGCAGTCGCAGCACTGTAACTCCCCCCTTGCCAGAGAGCAGGAGGCGCAGTGTGAGGCATGGGTCTGCTGCAGAACACAGCGCTGGTGAGGACAGTGAGCATGCTGAACGCAGCACTGGTGTGCAGGGGCGCAGGAGATAGGCACGGCCCTCTACTTTCATTCGGTTGTGGGTGACGAAACCCATTGGACACATAGCTGGTGTTACGGTGTGCTTGACAATTGCCTGCTGTAAGGTCTATTAAACACAGTGACACAAATGCATTAACAGGCTTTGACTCATTACTTACTCAGAAATAATTTTGTGTGATCTCTGACCGTCTCTGTCTCCCATCTGCTGCAGCTGCGCCGCCTGCTGCGCTGTGCTGTGGCTGTGTACCTTCCTCAACCTCATCCTCCTCTTCAGAATCACACATTCCCACAGGTGTCCCCCTCTTAGTGGCAAGTTTATGCAGCATGGCACATACAGCTATGATTTTGCAGCAGACCAGGGGTTGGTACTGCCGTGCACCTCCACTTTTGTGCAGACAGCGGAACCGGCTTTTGAGAAGTCCAAATGTTTGCTCAACCACATTGCGTGTCGATCTATGTGCAACATTGTATCACCTTTCACTTGGGGTGGATGGGTGCAGGTACGGAGTCAGCATGAAGGAGCGCACCGCATAGGCACTGTCTCCTGTGTGTGAGAAGTAAGTAAGTAATTCACAGTCTACAATCGCAGCAACAGGTGATTACTTGAGGGGGTGTCACATGTACTTACCTCACAGGTAGCCTTCTCCAAATTCCCCTGCAAGGAGACGGGTATAGATCTCACTGTTCCTGAATATGTATGAATCATGGGTGCTCCCTGGGAATTTTGCAACAATGTCGGTGATAATGTATGACGCATCGCATACGACCTGGACATTAATCGACTGTGCGGATTTGCGATTGCGGTAAATGTACTCAGTCGCAGCAGAGGGGCAGAGTGGTATATGTGTCCCGTCAATGCAACCAATGACGTGTTGGAGCTGGGCCTTCTGATAAAAGTCCAACTAGGTCTTCAGCAGTTCTGCCTGTGTGCTGAGGAATCTGATGTAGTGTGGCATCCTTTGCAACATGGCGTCCAGGAATTGCTTGAGAAAACGCGACAGGCAACACTGTGAGACTCCACCTGTCACGGCTATTACCCCTTGGTAACTGCCAGATGCCAGGAGGTGCAGGCAACAGAGTACCTGTATATGAGTGGGTATTGCGTGCGCCCTTGGTGTCTGGTGCTCCAGGAGTGGGTGCAGGTCCCGTATCAGGTCCAGGTTGGTGTTTGGGTGCAGCCTGTACCTCTCATGGATCTCAGTCTCTGTCAGTTGGAACAGTGTAACGCGCACTCTGTACGCGTGCTCCTTCCGTCTCCAGGTCCTCAGTCCTGCTGCTCGCAAACGTAGACGCCTTGCTATCACGTAGAGGGCCGCCATTGTGTTCACACTGTTGCATTTTGGGGCTGTTTATATGCAGTGCACCTGATTACCACCTGCTTTGAGTCAGTGGTAATTACCGATTCTTAAATACCAATTTTTAGCAGATTTGGTATTACCAATTTTTGGTACATGGCATTTGCAAATTTTTACCGATTCCTTATTTTCCGATTCGGTATTTTTTTCTGCAAATCGCTAAATAAGGAATCGGTAACTGGTTTCCCTTATTTTTACCGATTCCTTATTTTACAAATCGGTATTTTTGTTTGCAAATCGGTAAATAAGGAATTGGTAACTGGTTTCCCTTATTTTTACCAATTCCTTATTACCGATGGCGTTCGGTAATTCCTACATCGCACATGGCTAAATATTGGTCGGTAACGCTGAAATTTACCGAATTTCGGCATTACCGACTGGTATTTAGCCACCTACATCTGGCACTAAATTCGCTCTCCAACCAATTGGTTTTTAGAATTTCCTGTCCTTCAAAGTTGCCCTTAGGGATTTTTAGAAACCACATGAAGCAAACTGTCTCATTTTCCTCCATACCTCAGGATCTAAAAGCCATAAAGTCTCTGTAATCCATAAAACACTCAAGAAAGCCTCTCCTATTTTCATGGACGAAATCCAAAAAACATGGGCTGCATCATGCATTAAGCATAATAGAGACCCCATCCACCATCGCAATAGCCAGATATATGGATGTCTTTGCTAATGTATAAAGTTTCCCCGCTCATCTTACAATGCAAATTATGAACAAAATGTAGTGCATTCTGACTCCAGACAGCTTTATTCACGTGTCTTCTTTCTAAAGCTGATTGTTGGCATTTCCAACACCCCTCAGGTGATTTAGAACATTTCTTATTCAACTGCAAACACATTACTACCATTTGGCAATCTAATCAACGGCACTTACAAACATATTCAACATACAAATTTAACTGTCACATACCATAATCTCCCTGTGTGTACATGCAACATTAGACTTCATTGACATTTTACTTACAATGGATATCAAAACAATCCTTTCAAACTGGAAAAAATATCACAACATGTCATACCACACCTTGTGGGTGTGGGTATGTTTTTTCGGGAGTGCTGATAACCCTATACACAACCGACTATTTAGTAAAAAGTCTTCTCATCTCTTATGGTCCAAACTGGACCTATATTTGCAAAAGATGAAACCGCCCTAAAGTATTCTGAGAGACTTGTTGTACTAGTTTTATATAATCCTGATTGACAACACTTAGTTCGCCAGGCTCTTCTACTTCTTCTGTTTTTTCCTTATTCCCCCTGCTATGTTCTCCTCATCTTGTACATACACCGTGTTATATGAGATACTCAAAATATACACACAGCCATATTCCTACAATCAATATGCTGTTATGAATCTGACTGTTTTATTCAATTGTATGGTAACCTCTCAGTATATAATATCACACGCTGTATTTTGTTGCTTGGGAAACAACACACAATTAAAAGAAATTGAAATCAAAAAAGAGTTCAGACAGGTACGTTTCAGTGCCATGTGCAGTTGCGCTTTATGTTTCATTTATTAATTAATACCTTTCACCTGTAGACTAGAGTATTAGCGTCAACTCATTAGAAACAGGGAAATTCAAGCATCAGCCTTATAGCAATGGCCAATCTTTTTGTCTTCTTATGTTATAAACAGTAAACCTGGGACCTCATTATCAAATCACACACAATGTGGGTAAATGTGATTGGCGCACAGAATTGTTACCTGCACAACTACTACGTCCTTCATGCAATTACTAAAATCTCTGGTGCATTGATGTTGATGAACAGCACAGTTCTGTGGAGATGAGCATGGCAGCCCACATGCTTAGTCAAAGTGTATAGGTCACCCATCAAAGGACAGAAGCAGAGCTGACTGTTCTAGACCGAGGCTACACACCCTTTCCATATAACCTGGCTCTTTGTCAGGTATTCCGAGACGGAACCTTGAGAGGTAAGTAGGCCTGAAATGGAGTGTCGTACACAAGTGCATCTCCTGAAATGGGAACACTTACAGTTCAAAGGGGACTATTGACCACACTTAAATTGTTTATTTGGGGGAAGAGGAAAATGGAGATCAAAATTTTGTTGATCTGTGTTTTCCACCTGCCTCAGGTAGAAGCTCAGCTCAAAAATGTTCCACAATGGAAGCATACACAAGCCCAGTCTGAATAACAGCTTTGCATGGTGCATAACTCAAATGCAAAGCAAGCACTTTCTCATTTCAAATGCAAGTTCAATAAAACCATGAACACCCATTTGGCATTGGACAAATGCAGATATTTGTCTCCTTCTTTAATACCACAATGTGGCTGCTCTAGGGCGAATGGCACATGTGTTGGATGGACAAAGGCCATTTTAATAATTGCATTGTGGGCTGACTTGTTCTCTACAACTACACTAAGGTACTGTGGTGTCTGTGATTGGGAAGACATGCGACTAGGCCCTTGCTCGCAGCTGTGAAGGGGAGACGCACACAGATGGATGGTCTGGCAGGTGTGGCCTCAAACAACCCCACCGCTGTTTATTTATGCCCGTGGGCAGTGCCCAGCCCTAAGGGTTAATGCTGCTACAATGTCTTGTAGAGGCTGGGTGGCATTCTACAACCCATTCTACTTTTATTTGACCAAACTCAACTCTAGCACGATCACACGTAGCAGACATAGTCTTGCAGCGTTTAGCTTGGTGCGAGGTTGGGGGAAAAAGTCTATAGTTCTGGCTCTGGACCCCTTCAACACCCCCACTAGCTGGAAGACTGGCAGTAACATCTGACAATGCAGGGATGCCCACTCGTGGAGGGTCTTTCACAGACACAGATCTGTGGTCTGTAGCTGTGGCACTGGACTGACATGAGCTTCCTGGAGCACCCCCATCAGGAGAGCTAGGCTTTTCCCCCCATTTCTAGTTCACAGAGTCGGCCTTCCCTGGGTCACAACTTTGTACTGCCACCAGTGTAGCTACCACTCAGGAGGCATTCCTCGCTACTGTGGCCTGGCGAACTTATAGGGTGAAGATACGGAAAGTATGCTGTAACTAATTACGAGACAAGGAAAAACTAGGGGAACCGGTTTTGGGTGGTCATGAGATGTAGGAGGATGGGGATTTCTCCTCTTGGAATTTGGGGCCCTCACACACCCGGCTGGGTGTCATGCTTCATCATAGCTTGATGAAGTGCCAGGACAAGTAGAAGTCGTCACTCTTTTATCTGGAACAATTCCAATTTATTGCTTCATTAGAAGATCTATTTGGTACTTGACTCTTGTATTCATGCAGAGTCATGTACAGCAAGCATAGCTCATAGAAACATAGGACAAGTGAGGTTTTAGATAGAACAGCCAACACGTGTTTCACCCACTCGTGCGGCCGTCAGGCCTAGGGGCTTCCTCCGGGGGTGTAATAGGTAGATCGTAAGCAAATCCTGCGCGGAAAAGAGAGTCCGATAAAATGTTTGAAAGATGGACGTCCGGTCACTGACGTCTAGCAACGATCAGTCGGCATGGGCCCATGCAGACTGATTGTTGCTAGATGTCAGTGACCGGACGCCCATCTATTCTATTTTATCGGACTCTCTTTTCCAAGCAGAATTTGCTAACAATTTACCTATTGAGGAAGCCCCTAGGCCTGACGGCCACACAAGGAGGCGAAACACGTGCTGGCTGTTCTATCTTAGACCTCACTTGTCCTATGGTTCTATGATCTATGCTTGCTGTGCATGACTCTGCATGCATACAAGAGTCAAGTACCAAATAGATCTTCTAATGAAGCAATAAATTGGAATTGTTCCAGATAAAAGAGTGACGACTTCTACTTGTTCTGGCACTTCATCAAGCTAATTACTTATAATGGGGAAGGGGTCTCTCCCATTGCCAAGAACAAGTGAATCCTAAAATTATAAGCTCTATTACTACAGGTCTGCTGAGGCCCGAGACTCATTACCCCTCATCCCTTGGCCAGTGTCATGCTTCATCATAGGGCTGCTCATCGTGAGGTCGGCGCTGCAATACCTGTGGGGCTCCCTATGAGGGGCTCTTTGGCGGAGATCTTTTATTCCAAATTGCTGTTTGGTGCCGTGGGGGTGAGGGGCCTAACCAGTGTAGATGAGTGAGTGGAGTTGTGTAACCTGAAGGAAGTTCATACGGGTTTGGAAGTACCAACTAAAACAATTTTAATCAATAGGTCTCCCAACCTGATTAAAAGAAACAAAGGCACATGTCTGAGGTTATATCACAGGTAGGGTGCTCTATTGTGTGGTCAACATGTTTCTCGCCTAGTAGTCGATCAATGCGGTGGCAATTCGTCAGGACCTTATAAAATCAAATCTATCTACACACGTGTGGTTTTATGGTGTAATCTACCTCTTCAAACCAACCTAACACATACTATGTGTAGTCCCTGATAGAACATGACCAACCTGGTGAAGGGATGAAAACAAATATTAAGATCTGAGACTTCAGTATAAACAAACCTCTCGTGTTCCCTGTGTGACAAGCTCACAGCACACAGCGGTGATGGCTAAAAACATTTACAACATGAGTGCTGTGTGGGTGACTCTCACAGACCTTTTATCGTGAAAATTACACAGGCACGTATGGTGGAACACCACCATGGTTGCAGAAAGAAATGATGAATTCACCCAAGTCGGTTTCTCATTTTACTTCATCAATACCCAGCAGGTATCCCACTAGGAATTTCCCTATGTACTGTGTGGGTTGTAGGTTGAAAGAAAAGGACATTAGAGCATAACACGTAAGATGGTGTAGGTACGTGATTAGGTATACGGAGCAGGGAGAGAGTTGTTTAAAACTATCAACAGTTAACGAGAGGCAGCCGTTAACATATGTTATGTAAGCGGACTCGTCGTAGCACAGATCATATGGTGGTCAAATGGATATGAACAAGGGTGTAAAACTTGTTTGCTAAAAATTGCGTGTGTCCTGTCAGGACAGGTATTTGTGTAAATGCCACATGTCAGGTTACAATAGTCTAGAAACATTTGGTCTGTGACGGGGGCACCAAAGATTGTTTGGTGTGGTACAACCACTGCATAGATAATGGGTCCCCCCTAGGTGTAAAAAAAGCTCTCGTTGTTTCGTAAACTGTGCATAAATAAAACCAAACTAACATTAGATGAGCTTGCGTGTTGCAGAGTAATTAAGAAAACCCCAACATTAAGGAGAATTACAAAGGCTCTGGGCAAAGTGTACCCCGAGAAGCACAGCGTTATCGGACACAAGGTACTCATGTTTACTGAATCAGCAACAGGCTCTCTGACCTACCCACTTCTGCCGGGTTCGGGAGGTACTGGGAAGGATTGTGGACCAGTTTAAATACTGGAAGTGGCTCAGCCTGACTTGGCAGGAAACTCCCGGTTGACTCACAGTCCGCACTAGACCGCTCAAGTAATAGGAGGGAAACCGGTAATCAGTGGGGGCCATCTTGGATGACTTGAAATCCTGATCATGGGAACCGCCATATGGAGTGGGTTAGGGCTTCTCTGGTGGTGTGGAGTTGCTATTATGCTCCAACTAAGTCTAGTGGCGATAACTCACGTGTTGCCCTACATTTAATTGAAAGTAAGTTGCAATCATATTTAAAGAGGTTAGGTAAAATGATGATATCTGTATGTGATTAACCTCCACGGTGTCCTAAGTAGTCATGGTGAGGTTAGGTAAAATGTGAAAAAAAGGTGAACACGCACTACCACTCTATATGTTTTGTAAATTTGTTGCCTGGCTCCGGGGTTTCACTCTCTGGTCAGGAGTGTGAGTGGGATAGACGATAAGTAGCGTCTCCTGGTTAGGGGACGTCCCCCTGAGCACTGTGTCAAGCCCACAATGGGGATTTCAAAATTGATGATAAATAAGTACACAATCTGAGCTTTGATAAAGCAAACAAACTTGTGCTGTATTCATTCCATGTTTGATATTGTTTATTCATATCACAAGACTTTTCCAATGGATTTTTACAGCATCAATCAAAATTTCAGATGAACATCGCCTGATGCATTTCAGTCCATTACAGACCTTCATCGGGGGACATTCTCTATAACAAATGTAAAGCGATGAATGAGGGGGAGCCAGGCCAAAGCAATGTTGTTAAACAATTATGGGGCACATGCATCAACAATGCCATTTGCGTTTCCTTATTAGCGAAAAATAAGGAATCGCTAATAAGGAATAGCAAAAGGCTATGCATGTAGGAATCGCTATTCAAATAGCGATTCCTTAACTTTCCTTAATTGCGACTAGCAAATTGCGAGTAGCAATTAAGGAATGCCGTCCCAATCATTCCTATGAATGAATTGGAGATTGCATGAGCAAATTGCGAGTACCAGTAGGTTCTCGCAAATTGCTCATGCAATTTCAAGGGTGCAAGGGTGTCAAAATGACATCCTATTGCACCCCTGAAATTGATATGTGCACACACATGCTCTAAGGGCATGTGTGTGCGCAACATGAAACTTTGAAAAATGCACAAAAGTGCATTTTTCAAACTTTTAGCAAATTACCATGCAGTTCATCTTCATGGTAATTTTCTCCCCCTATTAGCGAATTCGCTAATTTTTTAACATTCATGCATTGCATTTAAGGAATCTCAATTTGGCATTCCTTAAATGCAATCGCAATTTAAGGAATCGCTATTTAAGGATTCCTTAAATAGCGATTTTTGTATTCGGGTTGATGCATTGGGATTAGGTTTTATTTACTCGCTAACGGGTGTTATTAGCGATTCGGTATTTTACCGACTGGATTTTGGCTTGATGCATGAGGCTGTATACGTCTTATAGGTGAAATAGACCCAAAGTCAACAAAAATGCCTTGAAAAGTGGGTGAGTCAAACATGTGTACATGTCTATTTCAAAGGACGTGACCGTGAATAAGACCGTTAGCAGGTGTGTGTAACTCAAACCGAAATGAGGACGGTTGGTGTAAAAGATCATGTAAAATATAAAAGCCCCACCTTGTGTGAAAAAGCAACACTGTGCCAAAATATGCAAAATTCAACTAAAACTCATGTGCGCAAAGATCGTGAACTACAAGCAGGTGATATTCGATAACCAAGTCTCACGGCAAAAAGAAAATAAGTCCTCTGTAGGGTGATCATAGTTCCTGGAATGTTCCCAACGTGCCAGATCTCTTTCTTAAAAGGGGTGCAGAATTTCCAACCAGGATGGCGGTCTCACATGATGATGTGGTCCCTTACTTCCAAGTCTAGTGCCACTGACTTTCTGTCTTGGCTCGCTTGATTGTTAGTGACCCTTCTTTTTCCTTTTATGGCAACAGTTTCCAAGGTAGCGGACTTCTAGTTGTGACCCACAGTGATACTGTCTCTGGTTGGTCACCAAAACAGTAGGTCCATCGGAGCACAGTCTGTGGTGCTATGTGGAGACTGTACGTAGGCTCTCAGGATCTTGTGGAGGCAGCACATGGCATCCTCGCCTGGCTGCACTCCTTTCCGGAGGGTTCGGTTCAAGGTGTGCATAAAGCGCTCCACTTCGCCATGGGCCTGAGGCCATTGTGGAGTCGCCCTCCTTTGCTTGATGTTAAGGGATGCCAAGTATTCCTAAAATTCTTCCCCTGTAAAGCGGTCCATTCACCGTTTTTACCTCTTCCAGAAGGCCTATCAGGGTGAATACTTTTTCCAGATTCACTTTTACTTTTGAGAATGCTGTTGAATGTATGAGCTAGACTATAGGATATTTTGTGTGGGTGTTGACCAGCGCAGCGTGAGCCGGCCATCTAAAAAAATACCAATGTCCATACTGATCTTTGATCAGGGATATAAGAATTGTTCTTCCTTGATTGATCACTGGTGCCTGTGGTGGCTCCCCACTTGCGATGGGTCTAGAGTGACATCTGCGCACTTACTCATCCACCCACATATCTATTCCAGACAACCACACTTTGTCCCTCAGCCTCGCTTTAGTTTTGACCATCCCTTGGTTTCCTTGATGTGCCAGAACAACACTCTGGCCCACAGACATCAGGGCATCATGATCTGGTGCCCCCCCTAAGCAGCAAAGCTTCTTTGCTGGCACTCAACTCATCTCTGACTCTCCAGAGTTGGCTTATTGTTGTTTGCTCCAATGATGTCAGTGATTTTTCTCCATCGAGGAAGTTGTGCCACTGTTTTCGGAGTAGTGGCTCTTTAGCCTTTGTTAAGCTCACATCAGCCACTGTCACTGCTTCGATTTCCTCGATCAATAGTGCCTTTAGCGCGATCATCCTCACAAACTCTTTGGCTCCCTCATTTTTTTCGGATTGCTCTACACCGAGCCAGGTAGTCCACCAGGCTGTTTGCTCCAGGGCAATATACCACATCAAAGGAATATTACTGCAATTGTACTGCCCACCTCGGAATTTGGGGGTCGCATGTCGAGACGTGCCCACCAACACTGGCATGAATGGCTTGCGGTCTGTGACAAATGAGAACTGTTTATTTATGTATTTATTTATTTATAAAGTTTTATATAGCACGAACAAGATCCCGAAGGATATCAGAGTGCTTTACAAAAAGATGGAAGGAAGATAATAAGTGCAATATTGACATCAACAAAAGCATAACAAACATGAATAATTACCGTACTAAGGGATCAAAGGAGAATAATACAACAGCTAATATATCGCGGGCTAAGAAGGGGGCAAACGGTAAGGTACAGAAGAGGAGCATCAAATGAAGGTCTAACGGTTGTAGGATCAGAGACTTTGAGTGGATGATCATAACCTATTTAAGGTAAAAACTTGTTCATTAGTAATCTTTTAGCTTTCAGTTTGAAAACAGCCGTGGAGGAGAGTTTGCGTACTTCTGGTGGAAGAGAGTTCCAGATCTTCAGGGCAGCGCCAGAGAAGCCATGTTGGCAGGTTCTCTATTTTCTATAGATTTGTGATTTCAAGAGGAAAGAGTTCGCACTTCTTGAGGGTCTACCACCCCCGGATAGTTCAAGTTTTTGCGCTAGGTATCTGGGGGTTTTGAAATGGAGGGCTTTGTATGCCAAACAAGCCATCTTTAGCTGAATTCGAGCTTCCTAAGGCAACCATTTAAGGGATTTTAGGACTGGGGATATGTGCGCGTTTCTTTTGGTACCTGTAACCAGTCTAGCCGCAGCGTTCATAGATGCCCTTAGTGGAGCCAAGGTGTATTTGGGGAGGCCACAGAGCGTAACGCTGCCATAATCAAGTCTCGGTAACACAAGCACTTGGACCACCTGCTTGAAATCAGATTGTGGAAGGAATGGTTTGATATTTCTGAGAGTCCTCATCAAATGATTAGCTCCCTTACACACATTGCCGATATGATTCTTCATGTTCACATGTTTGTCCAGGGTGATTCCGAGAGATTTGGCTGAGTCTATAATGAGGGGGGAGCAGTTGAAGGCAGTGAGGTGATTCAGCCAAAGGTCTGGCTTGGGGATGTGGTTCGGAGGAGAGATGACAAGAAATTCTGTTTTGGAGGTGTTGAGCAGGAGGTGGTTCTCCGTTAACCGATTTTGAGTAGACGTTAGGATAGTGTTGAGTGAGATGAAGTTTTCCAGGGAGGAGAGTTTCAAATAAAGTTGTGTATCATCCGCATACATATGGAAGAGAATGTTCATGGAATTTAGTGTATTAGCTAAAGGCTCCAAGAACAGGTTGAAGAGTATAGGAGATAGGGCGGAACCTTGGGGGACCCCCCATGAGTACTGGAGAGGGCTGGGAGAGAATGTGGTTCGCCCTGACTCTTTGTGATCTGTGGTGGAGGAAAGAGGAGATCCATTGTAACACCTGACCAGAGAAGCCCATCCTGTTCTTCAGAATGGATATGAGGTTATTGTTATTGACCGTGTTGAAGGTGGAGGAAAGGTCAAGGAGGATAAAGAAGCAGGATTCCTTTTGGTCGAGCATTTTTAAAATGTCATCCAGGACGTGAACGAGAGCCAATTCAGTGCTATGCCCCCTCCGAAAGCCAGATTGATGCTGGTCTAGGAGTTGGAAATTCTCTGTGTGTGCACAGAGTTGGGATTGGACGCATTTTTCTAGGAGTTTGGCTAGGGTGGGGATGTTGGAGATAGGGCGGCAGTTGTTCAAGTCAGCCCTATCAGCATTAGTTTCTTTTAGTATAGGTGATACCTGAGCTGCTTTTAGGCACTCAGGGATCGAGCCCTGTGACAGTGAATCATTTACAATCTTTGTCCAGGTGGAGATGAGGACGTTCTTGATTTCTTTGAAGATAGAAGGAGGCAATGGGTCGCTGAAATGATTAGATGGCCACATAAGTGCATATGAAAATGGCGCAAAGCCCACCTGATAGCCAGCGTCTAACGCTCAATTTGGGCGTATCAGATTTTGGTTTCTGAGAGTGCTCTGCTCGCATAGGCGATGGAAACACACAACCTTTTGGACTTCTCTTGCGTGAGGACTGCCCCTAGTCCTACCGGATTTGCATCGACCACGAACTCTGTCCGACATCGAGGGTTGTATGCCATGGTGGCATCGGCCAGCAGTATTTCTTTCACTTGTCAGAATGCAAGATCAGCTCATGTGTCCAACTCCCAGGGGATGTCAGTCCTTGTTAAGGACCTCAGTGGTTCGGAAAGGGCTGCTGGGCTAGGAATGAACTGGCTACAGTATGTCGCTATACCAAGGTAACTCTGCCTCTCTGTGTCGTTCTGAGGGATCAATGCATTTTGAATTTACTTCACTTTCCTTGGGTCCACATGCAGGCCATCTCTTGAGAGCATATACCCAAAGAATTCTATGGAGTTTTTTTAGAATGAGCATTTCTACTGGTATAGCGTCAACCAACAGTCTTCCAGCTGTTTCATGGTGGCTCTGAACCTCATGCGATGTACGTCAAGTGTGTCGGAGAAGCATGGGATATTATCACTGATGTTTAATGCCCACACCAGGCCAGAGAGGGTCTTTTGGATGACGTTTGAAACACCTCTGCTGCCGAGGATATGCCAAAATTGAGTCTTCAATACTTCCGGAGGACGATGTGGGTTGACAACATGGTGATACAATGGCAAGTTGGCTCCAGCTGGTGGTAGCCGGCATTAAGATCAAGCTTGGAAACCCATTGGGCACCGTTCAGGTCCGCCACAATGTCATCTATTGTCAGAGTAATGTGTCATTCCCTTCAAATGACATTATTTGGGAGCCACACATCTACAAAGAATCAAATGGCTCCATGCTGTTTGGGCTTAGGTGCAGTCACCAGAGGGGATACCCAGGGCATGGGGACAGTGACTTTCTTGGTGACCCCTTACAGTTCCAAGTCCCACAGCTCCTTCTCCACTTGCGGTCATAGGTGGAACGTGACCTTCCTGTGACAATGTGCCATAAGCCTCACACACATCTACAAAGAATCAAATGGCTCCATGCTGTTTGGGCTTAGGTACAGTCACCAGAGGGGATACCCAGGGCATGGGGACAGGGACTTTCTTGGTGACCCCTAACAGTTCCAAGTCCCACAGCTCCTTCTCCACTTGCGGTCATAGGTGGAACGTGACCTTCCTGTGACAATGTGCCATAAGCCGCACAGCATCATTGATGTGCAAACAAACCTGCATGCCCTTCAGCTGCCCCAAGCCTTGGAACAGCTGAGGAAACTCCTGGATGATGGCAGTGGCATGCAGCTTGTGGACCTGTCTCACAAAGAAGATGATCCCCAGGTCATTCGCCGTGTGGCAGCCTAGGAGCATACCCATATCCCCTTCAGTGATAGGAGGCTCATGTTGATCATCCTTATTTCATCACCACAACCTCCACCTCTCCTTTCAAGGGTTATGGCTCTGTGCCGCCGTACGTATAGATCTGTGCTTTGGTGGGGGCTAGTTTTGGGTTTGATGGGAGTCTATCAAATTGCAACAAGTCCATAACGTTGATAGACACACCAGTGTTTATAAATGCCTTAATGAAGGTGCCCCTGATCTCAACAATGCACTGGGTTCGCGGCTGCTTCCCGTTGCCCTCTTTGCAAGCGAAGAAGATCATGAAGGCCTCACTGTCATTGTCATCTTCCGGGTGCGCGTTCTGCATGCCCCTCTCCGAGGGGCCTGCTGTTTCCCTCTCATCAATCCATAGCTGTCGCAGAGGGGTTATTGTCCTGCTATGGTACCCAGGCCTGGGTCCTTGTCTGTCACTTCGGCACACCTTAGTGAAGTGATTTATTCACCCACACCTGGAGCATGGATGCCCAGGAGCATGGCAATCATTTGGTATCTGGTGCTCAAGGTCACAGTTTCCCAATTTATCTTCCTGCTGTCTTGGTGTGCTGGGAGCATAGGCGTGGGTTGGTCTCCTCTGAATGGCAATGACCTGTTCTTCTTTCACTTTCACTACACGTGTCACCCCATTCGAGGTCACAACTCTCGCCAGGACCCCCTCTATGTCATTGGCCCGGCTGATCACTAGCTTGTGCGTACGTGCAAGGACCAGGATGTCATTCAGTGATATTGCTGGCTGGCAGCAGCATGAGACGTCGCAGGACCACAGATCAGCAGCCCTGTATCAGCTGGGCTTGTATCTCTTCAAGCTGGTTGATGTTGACGCACGTACTCATCAGCTTTCTGAGACGTGCATAGAACACGTTGACCGATTCATTCTCTGCCTGTTGGTCCAGTTGTGACCTCGAATGGGGTGACACGTGTAGTGAAAGTGAAAGAAGAACAGGTCATTGCCATTCAGAGGAGAAACTGTGACCTTGAGCACCAGATACCAAATGATTGCCATGCTCCTGGGCATCCATGCTCCAGGTGTGGGTGAATAAATCACTTCACTAAGGTGTGGTAAATAATTTAATTACCGGAACTTAATTTGGAACTTAATTTGATGCGGAAAATCTATAATAATAGCTCAGTAAAATAAGAGGCAGAATCCGTGGTATTAGAGGTTCGGAACGGGCTTTATTCCAAAATCAATTCGAATTGATGGGCTCCATATTCCATCACCACGAAGGTTCAGGAAGTGAAGGACCCACTTTATTGACAAGTAATCATTTTTATACAATAGGCATTACAGTGAAACAGATGCGGGAGGCGTAACAATTGATAACACATACATGCGTAACTAAAGTGGGTGTAACTAGGCGTAACTTAAAGAACGTCATCAGGTATGATGTCACAATAGGGTGGTTCCATGAAAGAATTTCGCAATGTCAGCAGAAATACTTGGCAGAAATGCGCGCGCAGCAGCATGACGTGTGATTGACGTGCAACTAGGGGGTGAAGGGGACTTGACATTTAGCTCTACATGTGGAGACAGAAGTCTGGGGGGTCAAGTCAACCTAATCCCAAATCATATCTAACATCCTATGTTTAAAGAACTATGTTATCCAAAAAGGAAGGTCTTTCGAACAAAATCTATTCTATACTGACTGTGAGTGCGTGTACAAGCGTCTAAGTGTCTACACTAGATGCGAGGGCAGAAATCTTCCATAGTAACAGGGCTATGAATTACTTGCATAAAGACAGAGAAGCCGGGCCCTTTGCTCGGTAGCTGGAAGAATGTTTACTTAAACTACTAGACAGGAATGCATTGGATAGGAAGCGGAGCAGATAATTTCGAAGGTGAAATACAGTTTTTGGCAGGCAACAGGCTGGAGTCAGGCACCGTTAGCCGCGCAGGGAGTAGGACAAAGTTCATGGATACAGATGCGAGCTCAGACTGGAGCTTTCAGAGGCAGAAGGCAGGAAAAGGCTTAATGGCAGAATCAGGGCCTACTCGCCTGGACTGTAAAACGGGATAAATGAACCATATAAAGCCGGTGGCCTTTCATACTTAGAAATAGAATATCCGGCCCATTCATGGCGGATCTGAAAGAGGACATGTTGACGGTGGACGCACATGTGTTTGCGTCTTCATAACTGGAACTGGAGGGATCATACATGTACTTGTGATTTATACATGAAACCGTTGGGGTCCAAGATAGGGGACATAACTGACCATAAAAATCCATATTTCCACACTGTCACAGTTTGCGCTCATAGTATGGGTTGAGCTGTGGGTCAAAATGCCGATTCAATATCGATACCGCGACATCAAAATCAGTGGCCTCGCCCATATTGGACAGATTCTCAAACAAGTTGTATAGTTCCACACCACTGAAGTGCATCAACAGTGATCTCTTCACAACCCCATCAGTCTTGTGGGTGGAACGAAGTAGTGTTGCAGCTGTACAACCCATGTAGGCCATCTCGGTGCTCAGTGGCCAGGTCCATTAGCTGACTGAAGGGTGGTAGAGCTGTTACTGACAAGCAGGTCTAGGCTTTTTCAAGAAACACACTCCAATGGTTCTTTTTAGCAGCATGAAAGTGTAAAAGAGAGAAAAATCTTTAATACACAATCAATTAGCCAATAACTCTCTTCAATCCATAATAATCCACTGACAACTATATAAGGTTTGTTAATTTTTTACAAAGCCAAAAATAACTGGGCATAGAGACACCTCTAAACAAGGGTACAGAATTCAAAAGAACTAGAATGAAGCCTGTTGGAAATGGGATCTCTGGTTGGCTGAGGCTTGCGCCAAAGCCAGGCAGAGACCACCACTCTAGTAAGCGCGAGGGAGTTACACGCCAAAGATAACCCCTGCTCACCCCCTTGGTAGCTTGGCACGAGCAGTCAGGCTTATCCCGGGGGCCATGTGTAAAGCGTTTGCGCACGCGCACAGCAACAACATCCCAGGCACACCACAAAAGGAACTCCACACAAGGTTATATCAAAAATAGCCTTTGTAATCTCATAACACATTAGAATAGTACTCACATAATATACATTGCGCCACCTGGCACTAGGTCATATG
The DNA here is from genome assembly GCF_964204655.1 of Triturus cristatus. Lineage (NCBI taxonomy): Eukaryota > Metazoa > Chordata > Amphibia > Caudata > Salamandridae > Triturus > Triturus cristatus. Next base: position 750,239,056 of record NC_140587.1, read on the forward strand.
TACAAGGGATTATATACACCTGACAGGGCCAACTGGACCATTGTCAGAACCATCACAGAGTGAACTTAGTAAAAGTAAAGCATATCATAAACGTACAACCAGTAATCACTGGTAACCACTGTACTCAGCATCAGCCTGTAACATAAACCACATTAGGCACAGTATCACATTAGGCACGAATTACATTCTGCGCCAACCTCACCAGCATAAACACATTATGCAATCACCTCATAGGTCTAAACGCATTAGACCCTCACCTCCTGAGCATAACTCACATTAGGGAATAATCTCAGTGGAACATAATCTCACTAGCATAAACCATATTATGCAAAACAACCTCATAATCATAAAAACCACATTACAGGTATAAAACAGGGTGCGTCAATTATACTATATAAATCACATTTCCTAGCACCACATACATCTCATTAGGGCTGGGTGCCCTACAATCCTAACAGTCCCCCTGGCCAACTGGCCTTCTCTCAGGGGCTCAAATGCCCTATGTCCCAAAGTCAGGGCGTGCAGCCTAGGTAGCGAAATCCACAGGCGCAACCGCGCAAACCTAAACATAGCAGCTGCCCACTACTTGCTGGGCAGCTGGGAAATTCACTGGCACCTCTGTGCCTCTGGTCCCACTCAGGGACATCTCACGCTCATGCCCCTCTCGTTGGAGCTGCCCGCGCTGGTGCGGCACAGCTGTGGCACCTAAATGCGGGCATGGGCACCTCTGTGCCCTCGGGGTCCCCACTAAGACTTGATAGCAAAAACGGGATGCGGGCAAAAACGTGGCAGCTGCCCTCTGTCAGGCGGGGCAGCTGGGGCGGGAGAACGAGCGCCGACAATGTGCTCCGATCTGGTAGCCCCCTCTCTATAATCAACATGGCCCCCTTCGTTGGAGCGGCCCGCTTGCGGGTGGGTCCGCTCTGGAAATGGCCCTACTAGGGTGCCTAACGTGGAGCCCCTCTTACCTGGGCTCTGTGCTGATTGCACCACTTCTCCCCAGGTGTCGGCGAGGCTCCCCCTGCCCGCTCCTTCATCCAGTCCCTCCCTGGGGACACAGGACTTGGCAGGGGAGCCCGCGAGGCTCCAGACAACTCCCTTCTCTTTGTGGCGCACGGGGCTTCCCTCCGCACACAGGAGCAGATGTCGCCTTTTCCGCTTCCGTCCATGCGGCCCCGCCCATAACCAGGCAGGCCGCGGGATCGCAGCAGAGATCTGGCTTCTCGGCGATAATGAGGGGTAGGCTCCCTCTTCCTAAATTCATATAAAGTGGGGTGGGCACCCACTAGGGTGGACAACGTGGGGTGGGCACCCGCATCCATAAAATTAGACTAAGGCAAATGCGGCAGAAACGCAGGGTGGGCACCCACTCCTCTCAAAGTAAAATAATCAGCAGAGACGCAGGGTGGGCTCCCACTAAAGACACAAGGCAGTGGAATTCCTACGCTGGGGATTCCCTCTAACAGGGCTGCCGCTATGCGCTGCCAAGTCCACGCTCTCCATCAGCTGGGCAGTTTAAAAGATAGCGCTCCCAGGCGCTAGGTGAATCAAACGGCAGGACGGGGGAATCTCTATGCTGGGGATGCCCTCTAGAAACAAAGACTGCAGCTCAGCGCTGCAGAGCCCACGTGCTCTTGTTGGGGAAAAGAAAGGTCTTCCAGGTGTCAGGGGCATTGCGGGGCCCAGGGAAGCCAGCACACAGGGCCCTCCAGCAGGAAGGTAAGCCCCCATGGTGGTTCCTCCTGGGCCCGAGCAGCAGCAAGCCCCCATGAGTACAGGAACAAGAAGTGAACAATTTCATGGGGTCACAGCCCCTACTTTTATACACCTTTTCTCCTTTGAGTCACAGCACAGGGCTTGGGGATACCAGTCAGGATTGGTTTAGGGGGGATTTGGAGCACCACTTTGTTTTGCCCAGCTCCTCCCCCCTTTGTCAGGTAAGGGCTCAGTGATCAGACACACCACAGGGGCGGAGCCAGCATTGTACAGCCTGGGCAAAGTCCTATTCAGAGTCAGGGGGCCCGATTCACAGAACTAACTTAAGACAAGATCCTAACCTTACTACTTACTACTTTTGGTATTCACAGAAGGCGTTTAGTAGTAGTAAAGTTAGGATTTTGTCTTAAGTTTGACTTAAGTTTGACTTAAGACAGACTTAAGACAGACTTAAGATAGCCTTAAGACAAACTTAAGACAACCTTAGGACAGACTGAAGACAGGCTTAAGACAGACTTAAGACAGACTTAAGACAGTCTTAAGACAATCTTAAGACAAACTTAGGACAGACTTAAGACAGACTTAAGACAAACTTGAGACAGACTTAAGACAGACTTCAGACAGACTTGAGACAGACTTCAGACAGACTTAAGACAAAATCCTAACTTTACTACTACTGAATGCTGCCTTCTGTGAATACCAAAAGTAGTAAGGTTAGGATTTTGTCTTAAGTTAGTTCTGTGAATCAAGCCCAGAGGATTTTTCCTCCCACTACTCTCAGCCCAGGTGTCCCATTCAGCCAGCTGACTCACCCTGCCCCTCCTGGAGTCACCCACACCTCTCAGCTCCTGTCAATCACAAGCCAGACATGCAAGTCACATCAGGCAGGCAGACACACAGCACATAGAAATGCCAACTTCTAAAAGTGGCATTTCTCCACCAGTCACCATAAATCTGTGCACACCATTGCGCAGCATTTATCCTCATGAGTTCATACATACTAAACTCGACCCTGCACTCCTCTCTTACCAGGAATTACCATGGACACACTGATCCCCCATGTATTCCTATGGGAGGGCAGGCCAACCTCACCACATGCACTCAGAGAGCACACACACTTTACACTGGGCCACACCACTACCACCATGTCAGAGCTTAAGGCAAAAAGTTCAGGGGTAAACCTGCCAAAAAGGGCCAAGTCCAACAAAGCCAAATCAATGCAGCCAATTTAAACGGTGCAGCATGAACAAAACTATTAATTCAAGAAGTAAGATACAGAGAATCAGAAAGCATGAGTCCAAATTTCTCTGCATCGAGGGTCTTTGAATCTATCCCTACTTTATCACTAAGATGACATCCCTACAGGAACATTTCAAATTAAAAGGGAAAGATGTCAGTATGTGGAGTCTTCCTAAGAAGCCTCTCCACCATCAAATGGGTCCAGTAGCATAAAGCCACTGTCAAAAAGAGAAAGAGCTTGTTCTGAGATGCTCCCTCTCTAAAGGCAAGACATAAGTGGGCACTGTCCCTAATTCCACCAATCAGTTATCGACAGGTATCTTTCTCATAATTCACAGCGTGAGCATAGTCCACAAGTCATGAGTGTACTTTTCCACTGTGTTCTCCATGTACATCCTTTGCAACAATTCTTCCTTGGTTCCCATGCCTTCCTTCCATGTGAATCTGACTCCATCCTGATCACCTCCAAACCATGTAGTTGTAACTTCTTCTTCTTCTTGCCTAGCTACTAAAACAAAGACATCACTTTTGCCTAATGAATGTTTCTCCACCTGCTATGCAAACATGGGAAAAAACAGATTCCACAGTGCACATAAGATTCAGAACATTAATTCTAAAGCAAGAGTTTGTCAGGGGCTTGTGTTTAAGGCCGACAATTTTAGCTAACATAAGAATGTATCACTTTAAGCATTACAGATTAACATAACTCTATTGCGTTTCAACTAACACATTTTACCAAATTAGAGAACTCATTGTTAACCACATTAACCACAACACAAGTTCTTCATGTTCATTTTCTGCTAGTTACATTCATTGCCAACGTTAATTCTTCATGCTACTTGTCAGTAAACTAAAATATGTCATGTAGTTACGTGAATACATTTCACAGTTTTAACATCTCATGTTTCCCAGATACAAGATTATATGCGGGTGCGCTCTACACGTGATTGTGATGCACCCCTAAACATGAAAAGAGACTTCTACTCCATCAATAACAAATATCCTCTTTATCTGGTCACAGGACTGGGAGTCACAATACCTGGTGGGTGATCATAAGCTGGTTGGGTTTAACTTTTCCTCCTGCTTGCTGTATTCTGGGCACCGCACCCCTCTCCGCATGTCCAATTACCTGAAGGGGCATGTCCAGCCACACCTGGAGCCTGTGGTGCAGTCTCACCCCTTACCTCATGCACTTCACATGCCAGCCTGGATGTGGGGAGGGCCCAGGTTGCGGTGTGCCTACCATCTGGTAGGTGGCTCTGTCTCACGCTCCCCCAATTCTCTGGGATTTACTTCTCACCAGAATGGTCGGTTCGAGTACCAAGCGTGGGGCACGTGGAAGGCCTGGTAGTATTGTGCCTTCTGCACTGCCTTATGTTGCCAGGTCCCCCCACCAGGCTCTGCAGGCCTCTACTTTCCCACTCACTTCCAGGTCTTGTTAGTCATCCACACGTCATGCTTTTCATTCAAGTTTCTCATTACTATTCTTTTTCTTATTTTTGTTTTCTACTGGAATGTTCCCTGCACAGGCCAGGTTGGGGCCTGCATGTCATCTTCAGGCCTTCCTTCCACGTGAGGGCGTGGCCAGCGGGGCTGAGTGGGAGTGTTTAGGTTCCGCTGGGGAGGGTCACCTTGCTCCCCATTTGCGTCCGATGTAAAAACCGGCAGACCCAGTCGGGATTTGTTTCGGCCGGATGCTCCACTGCGCAACACAAGATGCTGCGCACCTCAGAGGCACCTGGAGCCGTTCCTCCCTGCAGGCAGGTCCGCACTGGCGGCGTGCTTGGGTCGCACCCATCTGCCTCACCAGTGTGGTACTGCGATCGGGTGGACCTGCGGCTAGGCCCTTGCTCGCAGTGGCAGAATAAGGGCAGATACACACAGATGGCTGTCGCGCAAGAACCACACTCCACACTGTTACTTGAAGCGTAAAAGGCCATTTTATTAGGACAAGGTTGCAATCATTTAGACTTTATTACATAGTATATAAATGCAATAAATATACTTTCCCCATCCCATACCAACTCATTCTCCATTCATCCTTCTCAAAACCATCTCACCTGTTTGACTCTTCTCCATTCACTCGGTGACCTCCTTCCCCTCCCCATTCTCACCTTCACTTGCCCTCCGAGCATCCTCTGTTGAATTTCCTTCATTGCCTCCCGCGCTCTTCTATCAGTCACCCGTGTAACATTCTCCCCCCCCCCCCGAGGGGTGGATTCGCCCGTATGTGACTCACCACCCCTCCAAAGTACCGTTATGTCTCTGCTCTGCAACCTGCCCTAAACTGACACGCTCAGACCCCAAAAAACCACCCCAAGCTCCTTGCTTAAGGCCTGTAGGGTGGGTGGGTGGACAAAACTTTCTTGTTCCCCCCCAGTGGTGCTCAGGTGTCAGGAAGAGGCTGTCTCTGCCTCTCCTGACACCTTATAGACTTTTCCAACTCCACCCCTTCCTATTGCCCCTCTAGTCCCACCCCACCTTGTCCTTCCGGTCGTTGCGCGAATTCCCCAGGGGAAGACTGGTCTGCGACCTCCACTTCCCCTGGGGGCCGCAGTCTCGCAGATGTGGCCTCGAGCGACCGCACTGTCGTTTATTTGGGCCCTTGTGCTGTGCCACGCCCTCAGGGTGTATGCTGCTACAATGTATTGTAGAGGCCGGGTGTCACTCTACGGGTACTAACAAGACACCTCTCCTTTCCACCTTTATTTTCATTGAGAGCTGAAAACAATGACTTTAAAATCACAGAAATTACCGTTACTACTAATTTGCACATCAAAGACATTTCGCATCCCTTCACTTAGAAATATTAGTTTGTCTCTTGCTTTTTCCCCCGATTGAGTTTACAGGTATTAAACACTGACTCGTAATAAGTGCATTACTAAGCAATCTTAGTAAACAATGCAAGCCGACATTACTAAACAATTCTGAGTAAACAATGCAAGCCGATGCTGTGTGGTAGTATCCAGGGGCGTGGCTGCCAATAGAGAGCAGGTCTCTTGACTTCGGCACCTCGATGTGCAAAGGGGGGCCTGCTGGCCAATGCAACCGGTCAGTATCGAGAAACAGGAACCCGGAAAGGCAGACAATCGCACACGGAACGCGTATAAGCAGTCACACAGTGGTTGGCGAGTAGATGGCAGAGCCGGTGCATGCAGTCTATGCGCGCTGCTCCACGAACCGGATTAGTTTGTTATTGTTCTCCCCTGGAGGCAGAAACCAGGTAATGATTAACTCACAGGCGAGAGCACAAGATTTAATATGCCAGGATTTCAAAGAAAACGATGCCACATACCACGGAAAGGAAGTATGACGTTTATCTCGCCCTCAGAAACATATATGTTACTTGCTTCACGAGCTTAAAAGTAAGTTATTCTCGCGCCTCCACCACAACACATGAACAGCAAAACATGAGAAGAAAAGGCAAGAGATTAATTTCCAGTCTCCTGGAAGGCCCTGCCCTCCCCCAGGGGAGACAACTGTCTGGTATGATGAAAAATGCCAAACGCGTCATGCTTTAGAGGAGCAACTTGGTTCACAGCGTGGAACTCTCCGTGGCCTACCTCTGCGTGTTAACCCTTTGCACGGCACTGCAAATGATTGCCGTTTCTGCTGCCGGTACGATGGCTGGAACTCTTGATTTAGCAGAAATGTAAAACAATTTTTTTTTATGGCAACGCGCTATAGTTGCAAGTCAGTGCTTTAACACGTTATCATTGTGAATGTGTGGCAGGTTATAGGCCCCCATGCTGTAACAGGCGTTAGTGTTCAGCCACTGGTAGTGATAACACATTGTTACTCACACAAAGTGCTGTTCTGATTGGAAGCTCTGTGATATCATTATCTGTTGAGTACCACAAGTAATGCACAATCTCTCTCCTCGTGGGCATAGTATGCATCGCGGTAGGCACTATGTAAACAAGCACTGACAAAGCCAATATTTATGGCCTTGGGACGCTGGTTAAATGAATCTTCTTTTTTTTTTGCATGTGCCACCAAATAAAAAAAGATGACGCTCCTAATTGTGGCTGTCCTATGCTTGCAATCAAAATTGTACATTTAAAACAAACAAATGATGGATGCAGCTGGTTTACTAATGATGATAAGCCTTTCATTGTGCTATGCATTGAATAAATCACCACCTAACTAGGAATTAAGGGGCATATGTATCAAACGATTTTGTAATCGCAAAATGCGATGTATGAGCCATTTTCGCATCGCATTGTTAAGGAATCGCTAATTTTGCGATTCCTTAATTTTGCGTAAGCATTTAAGGAATCGCAAATCGCGATTCCTTAAATGTTATGTAACAAGCACCCAAGTTGTGCGATTTCTCCTTAAAAAATCGCAAATTACCACCAACTTCAAGTTGGTGGTAATTTGCGATTTCTTTGAAAAAAGCACTTTTTGGCATTTTTCAAAGTGCCATGTTGCGCACATACATGCCCTTAGGGCATGTATGTGCGCCATATGCGCAGACATGCTCATTTCAGGGGTGCATCAGGGTGTCCTTATGACACCCTTGCACCCTTGAAATTATTCATAATTTGCGATTCTCTATCTGCGAATCGCAAATTGAGAATGACTTCCCATTCATTCCTATGGGCCTCCTGGCCCATAGGTATGAATGGGTAGGTATTCCTTAATTGCGATTTCGCAATTTGCTAATCGCAATTAAGGAATAACAATAAATCGCAAAATATTTGCGAATTTTTAAATACATCCTGTTTTGCGATTCTCAAATAGCGATTCTCAAAAAATCGCCATTTGAGAATCGCAGTAACGGATTTTGATACATATGCCCCCAAATCTCAGGCACCTACAGTGCTACAATATCCATTAAAGACTATTGAAAAACAAATTTAAAAAAGAGACCGAAAATAAGTGGCCATCTAGCTGGGCACTCCAATTGCAGGCAAAATAAATAGCTGTTTTTTTAAAGTTAATCTAAAAATAAGTCAGAACAAGCATTTGTAAAGCAATAGGTCTCGCATTTATGAGAGTTCGAGCTATTGGCATTGTAAATGACAATGCCAATAGCTTAAACGCTCACAAATGCAAGACCTATTGCATTACAAGTGCAATTTTTGGAAAAGCGCCCCATGCCACTCTTTCACGTTAATGTCGACCACGCCCCTTTCTTTATATGAGCGGCATCTAAAGAAAGGAGCACGGCAGCCATTAAAGTGAAATCGCTGTATGGGTAGCTTTTACCAATAAAAAAGCATGTAAAAGTGCCCCATGCTGCGGTTTCACTTTAATAGTGGCCATGCACCTTTCTTGAGACGCAGCATGTCTAAAGAAAGGGATGTGGATGGCATTATAGTGAAAGCGCCATATGGGGCACTTTTACAAAAAAATATTTGCAATGCAATAGGTTTCGCATTTGAGGGAGTTTAAGCTATTGTCATTTATAATGGCAATAGCTCAAACCCTTGCAAAATGTGAGACCTATTTAATTGCAAAGAAGCGGACGCGATAGTCCCGGGCTGCTTTGAAAGTGAAAGCTTGCATGGCGCACTGAATGTTGCAGGTAAGGATGTTGTGCCTGCAGTACCAGAAGCTTGTTAAAGAAAATAGTGCTTACAGACTAAATAAACATACCGTGTAACAACAGAAGTAAAAGGGCCAGTCCTCATGGGAGGTCACAAATGTAGACAAGGCGGTACTAAGGAGGGACTAACAAACCTATTAACGAATCAGAAGCCAGCATTTACGAAGGACAATGACACAAGCCAATGAAAAATATGGGGGGCGAGCAGGCGGGGCTTCAAGTCAATACTCTAATGCAGCATGCCTCGCAGATCAGCATATGCACTGCCCAGGCTCGACCTAAAAAACAACGAGGGCTGTCTTCTACTATTAGGAGGGGGAAGATTATTCCTAATTTATTGCCCTTTCGTGTACTACATTGGTAATAAGAATTTAATGGTCCTCATTGGCCCCCTAGTACCTCTAAGTCACACTGAAGATTGTACTCCTTGAAAAATGTAATGTAATGGTGGTGGTATGTTTTAAAACTGTACAGGGAGTAGGAGATTGCAACTAACTTTATTCATTGGTACATGTTCTACACAAGGCTAACAAAAAAGATGGGGGAGGTAACAAAAGTAACTTTTAGGGCTCACCCCTCACTTAACATTATTCAAAAGGGCTCAAGATCAGCCCACCTTGCACTGATATAGTGCTTGGAAAGCAGGTTTCTGTTAGAAAGCATGTAACCTAGAGTGAGTAAAGTGTACGGCTCTCTGGCTTTTTGATAAACCAGTAAGAATGCGAATGTGGCTCTCTTAAATGTTTTGCCAGTGTAAGAAAAGAATAGACAATACATTGAAAATCTTTTCGTTTAAGTTGAGCAAGAGAGCCCCACAGTGTTTCTGTCAATGGATTCTGAGAAAATTAAGAAGCAGGAGGTGTTCTCAGATGAACTACGGCAAGAGCCGTAACAAAGACGCGTGGAAAGCCTAAAAGAGGCCGCACAAAAGTGATACTTGTCTTACTTTATTAGCCTCTCAAATAACCTAGGTTTCCACTGCACTCAGTCCCCAAATAAACACATCCAGAAAAGTCTGCAGTTTTATTAGTCCAAGAAAATTCATTGATTTGGCTGTACACATAATTCAGAAAATTAAATCCCTACTGTACAAAGTTGCAGTTCTGAGTGTTTACATACACCAAGTAACTAACTGGTCGTTATGTACCAAGCATATTGTTCAAACAACATTCATGCCAATAGTACATTATAGTACGTGATCAGTCTCTTGGGGAAAGACAAAACACAGTCAATCAATAAAAATCTCAGGAAGTAGCTAAAACAAAGTTAAAGAGTTAATTGCAGAACTTAGGGGCATATTAGCAGGGGCCAGATCGCCGCCTCATCGTCACTTTTTGCCGATAAAGCATCGATTTTTTTATCGCCCAATTACCAAGCTGTCGCTAACAGCAGTTAGCGACAGCTTCCAGGTGTTAGCGACCGGTTTGCGGCCCGCTTTGCATGTCAGCGATATTTATCGCTAATGACATGCAAAGTGGGCGTACCCAAACTGGTAGCGGCAGAAAGCAGTCGCTAACACAGCTATCGCCTATTAGCAATACCCGCGGTGCGATAAGAAAACACGCGCTAACCGCGATTATTGCCAGGATTTTACACCAGGTAAAAACCTGACTTAGCCATAATAGTCAATGGGAGGTGGATTCTACTGCTAAGTCCCCTCCTGCCTATTAGCAAGATTTTCCTTAGCGATAGGATTTTTATCGCTGGAAATCTCACGTTGTAGATGGGATTTGCCACTATCGCTGGATTTTTATCCCCATGGAGATAAACGTTGGTAATACTGCGTTATCTCTGTGATAGAATCCAGCGATAAGAGGCGATAATATCCCTCTAAGTGTTTTACGAAGTCAGAATGCTCAGAGTTCAGAAATAAGACATAGTTCAAGGTTTCACACCTCGATCAAGTTTGTTACATATAACATCCATCATTAAATTCTGGCCCTGAGACAAAGGTTTTAAAGTGATCAAAATCCACAAATGGGATGCTAAACGGATTTTCCAGCAAGAAGAACAAGTGTGACACTTGCATCTACTGCCATGGCCCTGCTCATTACAGAGATGACCGAGGGACACAAAAAGATCACTTTCCTGACGGTACTTCGAGGTGACGTCTGAGGAGACAAATGGAAGGGAAACACTGGTAAGCCTCGAAAGAAGACCGATGATTCCGAGATGTGTGTAACATCAAGCACAAGGGGTATGGCACATCTGTAAGGCAAAGTATAGATCTGTGGTAGATATAAAGTGGTACAAACTGGGGCATCAAATATAATGAAGTGTTGGATTAGACCAAACCTGGGTTTCAACTAATCTCAAGAAAACTGTTACATTTACTCGTAGTTCCACTTGTCCGAAAATAGACTTGTGAGGCACTGCTGACTACATTACATAATGACTATGACATTCTCAGGAGTTCTACTAGTCCTTAAGTCACTGCCTTCGCCACCTATAACTTACAGTGCTAGATGGTCGCTCAATTCTGGTGTTCTATTTACAACTTTAAATTGTAGCAATGCTAAATTTTAAAAGCAAAGCCAACAAGCTAAGACGTGTGTCCCTACGTTCGTACCCCACCACTCCCTCCCCCTAGGGGGATGTTTACATAAGTGAAGACGTGCAGCGACTGCCCTCAGCCTTCTGTGTAGGGTTCGGTGCACTGTGGGTGCAGATGGACACAATTATTAAAACGGTTTAAATGTTTAACTAAAACCTGACGATTCCTTAGTTTGAGGCCCTTAAAACGAAGAGTGGTGCCTCAACCCTTCCGCCCCCAACCTGTATGACTCTCCTCAGCCCCACCATATTCTAGACTATCGCTAAAAGAACACGACCCAGAGTGCTCAATGACCACCCTCAACCTGCCAAAAATATGTACTGATCACCCTTACGCAATACGCTCCCTGGCGTACAAACACTGTAATCTTCACATTATTTGCAGTACCCCAACATACAAGGGGTTGTGACCCTGAAAGTAACTCCCAGAATCTATAATGCCCGCCACCCCCTTCAGTACACATAATGTACTCCCCATAAGCTTACACAATTTGTTCTGCTCCCCGTGGCAGACACCAACCACTGAAAGTCCCCCAAAACAAGGGTTCTATGCTTTAGTCACTGTCACTCCTAAGCTCTGTATTTCTCACACTTCTTCCAACATATGCAACCCACCCAAAAGAGTATAAATCCCACCTTTTCCCTTCATTTGTACCCTCTCAATGAGATATCACCACTGTTGTATTACCACATTCGCCCAAGCTTCGTCAGCCAAATAAATGTCCGCCAAAGAGCTGCTGCCGATCTTCCGACCCAGTCGGTATCTGTTCCAGACACAAAGCTCCATGGCTCTCTCGGTCTGTTCTGCTACCAGGGATCCTGGGGCCGCTCCCCAGACTGCTGGATCTCCCCCGGTCGAGAGACTCCTTGTCACCACAGATACAGCTCAAACTCTTATGGCACCTTTCCGAATATGCTGTCTTTAGTCCCCAGTTACGCCTTTAACCCCAGAAACAGCTGATTTTCTTCTCCCGGATGACCTTCCTCTTGTTCCCAAGTTTCAACCCTCGCCCTCCCCGGCTCCTTCCGGGAGTCACTGTCCCTGTATCCCACTCGGACCCCAGTAGCGGCGGACTCTCAATGGCCCGATCTGTCACTTGCCCGGGCTCCAGGTCACCTGCATTGAGGAACCCTCAAATTGCCCCGGATTCCTTTAGGCTACCTTTGAGCCCAATCAGTTCTTTCTACCCGGACTACGGTCAGCTATACTCTGTGACGTCACTTCCCTTGACAACGGCAGCCAGGCGGAGCCAAAACAAGTAGGGGTGGGCAGGAACAGTTAAGACTGGGACCCGAAACAACTCTCCTGGGAAGATCATTTACTCAAGGCAACGGCTTTAGGCCTTTAGAGCCGGAGCTCTTTCGGAATATTGCTTAAAAATCTAGATTTTCCGTTAGAGCAAAGCAATATGATAGAAGAGGAGGTGTGTGACAACATCACCTGTGCCATTTTTGGCACTGAGACCTGATTCATGGGGCCCACTTTAATTATATGCCCCGGGTGGGCTCTGAGGAAGCCACCTTTAAATGATGTGGGCCTCTGGAGATGGGGTCCCTGGTGCCAAAACATGCTTAGGGAGGGGTCCCACATTGCCCACCTCCCATTTTAAAAGAAATACAGCCCCAGGGGATGTGGTCACCAGAGCCCCAGAAGTTCAGGGGAGGGTGAGGCATGCCTCCTCCCCTTTTAAAAAAAATACAGTCCTGGAGGTTGTGGGCACCAGGGCAATGTACACCTCTGTCAGGGGCCATGCTGGCCCTTCCCCTTTTTAAGTGTATTAGGACTCGGGTGATGGGGTCCCTGGGGCCTGAGAAGAATCAGGGAGGGGGTCTGTGCAAGGATGGAGATCCTGGGGCCTAAGAAGGCTTGGGGACGGGTGGCCTGGCAAGCCCCACTCCATTTTGTAAAGTATTAGGCCCAAAGGATGAGGTGCTTGGGATCTGTTTAGGTTCAGAGATGGGGGCTGTGCGCCCTCCTCACCTGTTTAATTTGACCCTGGGGATGGGGTCCCTGGGGCCTTTTAGGGCTTGGTGTGGGGAGCCATGCAGCCACCTATCCCTTTTATTGGAACTGGCCCTGGTTGATGGGGTCCCTTGGGCCTAAAGGCCAACCCTACGGTGCGCACGCCAAAGGCTGTGAGCCGTGTGGTTTGGCAGCCGTCTGTGGGTTAGCCACAGCAACTGGTGGCAGGCTAAGCTATGGCCAATACCCTGCTGCACAGGGCCAAATGCTGTAAACAGCATAGGGTTGGCTTCCTGCGGGGAGTTGGAAGCAGGGCCTTGCTGCAAGACAGGACCTGCAGCTAACTCCATGAAACACACAACCAAAGGCCGTGTGCGGAGTGAGGTTAGCTGCCTCCGCGTGGCTGCCTGCAAGCAGTTGGATGCAGGGCAAGGCTCCTGCAACCAACCCCCACATCGTGTGTAAAGAATGGCTGTGCACAGCATGGGGCTGGCTGCTTAGAAGGGGGTGTGCTGCATCTGGGTGAGCTGGTCATAGAACCACCCCCCTGCTTTGCACAGCATTGCACAGTGTGGGGATGGTTGCCTGTGGGGGATGTGCTTCAGGCCCATGCAGTCAACCTCCTTGTCCAACTTTCCCACCACGCACACCTAAAAGCCGTGCATGGTGAGGTTCCTCTTTAGGTATGGTAATAAAATATTACTGTACCTTTACAAACCCTAGAAAGTCACTGAAAAAACAAAGTTTAAAGTAACGTTATAGATAGGTGTGATAAAAAGGTTTGTTTTGTTTTAAAAATAACCATAGAAATCTATTGAACGAAACAAAGGTTAAAGTAACGATGTAGTTAGATGAATATGTCAGTGACAACATTAACGTTTTGAACTAAAAACAACACGAAAACATACCAGGTTTTTAAAAAAAACATTTTCTTTAATGTCAACAAGAGGGCAACATAATTGACACAATATTACCTTGAACAATAAGGAAAGAAAAAGCATTGCTTAGAAGCTTAAAGCAACCAAACAAGCACTATAAACAAACGGGATCGCGAAAACATATACATTTTAAATATCTCAAACAATAGTATTTAGGCAGACGTATCTAATACAAAATGCCCCGATATTGCCTTTAGTTTTGCCAAGGACCGAACCCCCCTTGCCATAGCCAGAGCTTTTTCCATTGCATATGTTTCCCTAACCAAAATCCACCAATCAATTACAGAGGGAGGTTTCCGGGAAATCCAAATCCGGGCAATTACAAACCGGGTGGAGACTAATAATATTGAAGCTAGCCGCATCAATCCATGATTCACGTTCTTATAACCCATCATAATTTCTGTAACTGTAAGAGGTGAGTCAATCCCCAATTTCTGAGAGAATACCTGGCCTATATTTTGCCAAAATGTCCCTAATTCCGGGCAAGTTGCAAACATATGTAGTATGCTACCCGCAGACATACCGCATCTGGGACATTTCGTCCGATCGTCACCAAGGCCCCCCAAAGCCCATTTAGCAATTTTTTCTGCCGTATAGTTCAGCATACATATAGTCCAAATTGATGTAGTTGCAAACTAACAGAATAGACTGAATCATCGATAATGCTTAATGCTTGTTTGATAGCATGAGGCGTAATCCCCGTCTTCAGAGCATCACTCCAGCGCACGGCAAGTCTTTCGCAATCACTGTCTATAATTGTTAAAACATTTATACATTCAGCTAATCAGAGATTTGGTCTTTTCCCCATGCAGGCGATCCCAGATCTCAGAGCTAGATATTTTTGTCAAAGCTCAATGTCTCACGAGGTAATCCCGGACCTGGATATATTTAAAAAACATATAATAAGTTAGTTTATACTGGAGCTGCAGACTCTCAAAAGTAGCAAATCCATTATTGTTATCGTACAGATCCCCCAGACATAAAATCCCATGACTAGCCTAGCATTTGCATTTGCTGGCAGCATCTTGAAACACCTCCGGGAATATCAGATTGCCCCATAGGGGAAGCTTATCATAATAAAATGATAGAGTACATCTAGAAGATATTGCACGCCATGTATATATGCTATCTCTGATAGTCTTAAACTTGACTCTTTTAAAATAGTTCGGGTAATTCATTCTATATAAGGACATGCTGCTATCCTCTCCCAATATAAAGTGATGAAATAAAATGTTATGGACAAGGCTTAAATGGCTGCGAAAACGCCCAACAAAAGCTGCCCAGAAATACATTTTAAAGTCAGGAAAATCAAGTCCTCCTTGGTTAAATGGAAGCTTTAATAGGTCTATAGCTCGGTGAGCTTTTTTGTACCCCCAGATAAAGCTACTTAACACACCCTCAAGTCCCTTAAAAAAAAATTGGTAACCCGTAGGAGGATGGATCGAAATAAATATAAAAGTTTGGGTAGTATTTTCATTTTAATAATATTGCATCTTCCAATAATGCCTATGGGGAGTTTATGCCAGTTCTTTAACTGTTTAGCTGTAGCTTTCAATAATGATTCGTCATTTAGAACAAATATCCGATCTATCCGAGAGCCTAACCCCTAAGTAGGTGGCTACCGAGCACACACCAGGAACTCATTTTTCGGGCTTAAATGTAAGAATACTTATGTTTTTTTGATGTTTAATTTATATCCTGACAAAGTGCCAAAGCTGACTGTTTCGTCCTCAATAAAATGCATCGCTCTAGCTGGGTCAGTTGTGAAGGCCGCGATGTCATCTGCATAAGCAGTGACCTTGAGCTCAGTTACGCCTGACACTAATGGAGTAATTTGCAAGTTAGATTGCAGGGCACAAATAAATGGCTCAATATAAAGAGCGACCAGCAGAGGTGATAGGGGGCATCCCTGCCTAGTACCACTTAAGTTTGGAAATGTTGAAGAATGTACACCTGAATATAATTTATTATATAATGCTTGTATCCATTGCTTAAATTGTCTCCTAAAGCCAAATATTGCCAGCGTAGCCCACAGAAAGTCCCACCCCACCCTTTCTAAAGCCTTTTTGGCATCGAAAAGGACCATGCCAAGATTTGTTGACAGCTTCCCAGCCATATCGAAAACCCCCCTGCCATATTAATGTGAGCTGTAGTATCCCTGCCCAAAATAAAACTATGTTGGTGATCTGATACTAAGCCAGGCATGATTGGAGCTAAACGATTCACCATAATGTTTACAAACATTTTTGCGTCAACGTTTATGAGTGAAATCGGCCAATAAGAGCCACACTCATCAGGGGGTTTGTTCTTTTTCAAAAAGAAGACTATCTGTGTCATACTCCAGGATTCTGGTATCTTTCCACTTGAACCTATACATTGTATTACCAAACTAAATGGTAAAATCAAAATTATTTTTAAAAGCCTTGTAAAATTCGATAGGTATAGAATCTTCACCAGCCGCCTTCCCAGAGGGCAGAGAATGATATTGCCAAGCTTATTTCGTCCCTCGAGATATTATTCTCTTATAGAGCTAGATCCTATTCGCTCACGGCTGGAAGATGGTTGCTCTGAAGATACTGCTGTATGTCTCTCTCTCTTCTGGTTTAGTAATTTGCGTATGTAAATTTTGGTAATATAAAGAAAATTGTCCTAGAATGGCTTATGGATATGAATGTAAGATCTCATTTGCTCCTTTTCTGACTTTTATTTGAGCTTTAGCCCTTTCATCTGCCACCTTATAAGCCCAAACCCTTCCTATTCATTCCCCATATCCGTATTGCAAATCTACGGATTCGAGATCTGGAGGAAGGGGCGGAAGGACCAGATCTTGAAGCCTTCCTAGAGGGGCTGTTCGCAAAAATCATCAGCCCGCAGACACTCAAGATCAAGCTTGAAAGAGTGCACCGAGTTGGAGGCCCGCCGACCGGCATACAGCAGCAGACGAAAGACGTCCTTGCGAAATTCCACTCCTACAAGGTGAAGAAAGCGGTACTTCTAACAGCTCGGAAAAAAGGTGCTATTTCCTTCCAGGGACACTCCTGCACCATTTACCAGGACTTGGCACCTAAGACCCTGGCACGGAGACAACAATTTTGACCCATCACAGCTAAACTACGCAACAACAAAATTAAGTACCAATGGACCTACCCATTTGGTTTGAGCTTCGAGTATCATAACAAGCAACAACACATTATAGACCTAAGAGAGGGCCTGGAGCTGTTAGGTCTCTCCACAGAGGATTCTGAACCCCCACTAGACAAAACGCAAGGTCCAGGGAGCAATGGCTCCCCCATGTCGCAATGGTCCACAAGTTCGAGAGGAAACCACAAATGATGCTGGTAGGAAGCACAATTAAGCCTCACCCAGAACTCGGAGTACGGGCTACCGGGGACTGACCTTGGTCAAACCAGAGGTGCCTCAGACCAGAATGGGCCTGCGAGGCCCGGGTCTTGGAAACGACTGGCCATACTACCCTCGGGAACAATTGTACTGACACGGCTGCAAATCGAGAACTGGCCAGCTTGAGGAGGGAACACACCGATGGACTATGACCACAAACGAGGCCAATTATGGACTCTTACTTCCGGGGGTCATGCCTTCGATGGCACCGCGACGGAAAGCCCTGCTATAGAGACACATGCGTTCAGAACCCTTGGGTACATGGTATGGTCTTGGGCATACATATCTGGCCGTGCCACCGGATTCAGCTGGGAAGGTGATCCACACTCTTCAGACCGTCCGGAGGGGGAGCGAGCCGGGACCTAGGTCACATGGTCCCCCCGTCAGGTATACGTGGGTTACTCAACCCACTGTCGGAGGACTACCACCGATCCGACACTTGATGATATTCCTAACGTTGTATTTTGAGGTTTTAGGTTTGTTGGGGGGGTTGGGGGACTGGTGGCCGCTTTTTAAATGTTTTCAGCAACGATGCGACTGGATTAGGATCCACTCCACACAGCAGACATACCCAGGTCATCCACCTTGTAGGGCCTTTGGAGCAAAAGGCAAGAGACCAACACACAGGTTCAAGCAAGGACAGAGGGGTTCACTACTGAACAGATGGTACTCGCTGTAGGCTCCTGGAATGTAAAGGGCCTTAATTCACCTCAAAAACTGCAAAAAGTCTGGAAATATCTTACAGACAATCATCTTGACATAGTAGCTCTCCAGGAGACACACCTACCCAGAACAGAAGAAACTCGCCTTCCTCACAAACAATATCCATTGATTTATAGGGCCTCCGCACTCAATTAATACCAGGGAGTTGCGATCCTTTTTCATAACTCTATGAAATTTCAACCAACCGACACCAGCTCAGACAAGGAGGGGAGGTGGGTTATGGTTAAAGGTATCCTGAAGGGTACACTCTGTACATTTATCACGGTCTATGTACCTAACACAGGACAGGCAACCTCTTTACATGCGCTATTGGGGAAGAAACAGGATTTTGCACAGGGGCCAACAATCTTGCTGAGGGATTTCAACTTGAATTGGCAGGCGGATCTCGACAGCACCCACTCACATAGACTGCAACATAGCTCCTTTTCCACAGAGGCTAAACAACAAATATATGATACGGGCCTTCGGGATGCCTGGCGGACTTTCTATCCCCAGACATGAGACTATACTTTCTACTCCCATGTACACCACACATACTCTAGGCTCGACTACATCTTCATTAGCCAAAATTTAATGGGAATCCTCCAGGATGCTAAGATCTTCCCTCTCTCCGTGTTGGACCACTGCCTGGTCTCGATCTGTCTGACATGGAGCAGTATTGCCCCCGCCACTCCCAAATGGTACTTCCCAACCTCTCTTACGAGGGATAGGGTACTTTGCACAGAGTTGAGGGACATGATCACAGATATTTTTACTACGAATGTCCCTGCAGATACTTCAGTGTTTAATAATTGGGATGCCCTCAAGGCCGTTTTTAGAGGAAAATGCATAGCACTTAACTCCACCCTGAATAAACAGCGGACCGAAGAGAGGGTAGACCTGGAGGCCGAATTGGTGTTAGCGGAAACAAAGCATAAAAATAACCCCACTAGAGAATCTCTACCCACGTTTACCGCACTGCGGGGGACACTTAGAACCATCTCCAACAACAGGGCAGAACTCATACTCTTGAAACTACGCCAGCTTTCCTACTCTCAGGGAAATAAGATTGGTAAACACTTAGCTCGGCAGCTGAAGGGAAAGTGGGAACAAGAGTACATAGGAGGGATACGGGACGGGCAGGGAGGTCTGACTCACAAAGATGTGGAAAAGGCTGATATCTTTGGCGCCTTTTACGGAACCCTATACACAGGGGAGCCGCGGGATGTAGACGAGCAACATAGCTACTTTCAGACACTACAGCTCCCCCAAATCTCACAGGAATGGAACGAAAAACTTACAGCCCCCATAACCTCAGAGGAGGTCACCTCAGTCATTAAATCTCTGAAACTGCAGAAAGCCCCAGGTCCAGATGGGTTTACGGCCCAATTCTACAAAACCTTCGCCCCGACCTTATACCCCATTTTACACACCTTTTTAATAAAATGGCGGTGGAAGGTGAAGTCACTCCCTCGATGGCAGAGGCTGAAATCACAGTTATTGCTAAACTGGGGAAGAACCCACAAATGTGCGCTTCATACTGTCCTATCACACTTTTAAATCTAGATGTGAAGCTATACTCGGCTATTCTAGCAGACCTAATCCACCCTGACCAGTCTGGATTTATCAAAGGTCTCCAGACTCATGATAACACCAGATGCATAATACACCTTATTGAGAAAGCCAACAGGCGACAGATTCCTGCAGTACTAGTAGGGCTAGATGCTGAGAAGGCTTTCGACAGGGTGGATTGGGCATTCCTCTTTAAAACGCTCGTACACTTCGGGTTCGCTGCTAAATTTATTAATATGATTAGAGCCAACTATGTCCATCCTCGCTCGAGAGTACAGGTAAATGGCCTTCTGGCTGCTCCTTTTCCCCTGACTTGGGCACCCTCTAGGGGTGCCCATTATCACCCCTACAGTTCACCCTTAGCATTGAGCCATTGGCCATGTCCATTCGCAGAGCCCCGGCAATAAACGGAATCCCTTTTAGTGGTGATATGCATAAAATCTCGCTTTTTGCTGACGATGTCCTCTTGTCTCTTACCGAACCGGCCATCTCTCACTCAACGCTTCAAACTGAACTCACGTGCTTTGAAGCAGTAGCAGGCTTCAAGGTCAATATGGATGAATCCTATATACTTAATCTCACTGTTCCAGAGGACGAGGTCAGAGCGCTACAGACGCACACTCAGCTACAGTGGGCCTCCCGTCCTCTCCAATAGTTGGGAATTCAACTGACGCCACGAGCAGAAGGGCTATATAAGGCTAACTTTCCGCCCTCCCTCTTGAGGCTCCAAGCAGACCTTGGGTGCTAGAGCCACTCTTTATATCCTGGCTAGGCCGTATACACGCAGTTAAAATGACTTTGCTCCCTAAACTCCTGTATCTGTTTCAGGCACTTCCTATTGAACTCGACAAAGACTTCCTCCCCAAAGTAAGATCCATGATACTACGATTGATATGGCAAGGGGGACGGGCACATTTTTCCTTCTCAATCCTGAGGAGACCGAGGACGGAGGGTGGAGTGGGCCTCCCAGACTTTGTACTTCATTATAAGGCAACTCAATTACGGGTGGTGACCGAATGGGCCAAGAAGGAGTCAGAGAAACACTGGCTCCATATGGACAGAGCTATTGCAGAGAGGACGATATTGGACCTCATATGGAGACCCAAGAGAGAGAGACCCGCGAATGCCTACATTAGTACCCCTACCCGGACTACCTTGAAAGTATGGCACTCTATTTCGGGGAACGAACAATGGACCACATTCCCATCACCATATACATCAATCCACTTTAATCCGGCCTTTCCCCTGGCCACCTTGGAAGGACCCTTTGACCCATGGAGGGAGTGTGGATGTCGGGTGCTGACACACTTATTTCATAATTATGATTTTCTCACTTTTGATAACTGCAGGAGGGACTACGGGTTGGAGCCTGCCAAACTCTTTCACTACATTCAATTGAAACACTGGGCCCTCACACCCCATATTCAAAAAGCAGCTACACGCCCGCTCACGAAGTTTGAAACCTACGTTCAAAATGTAGACTCTATGAAAGGAGTCATCTCATTTCTATACAACTATCTCCTTTCCTCTATGCACTCTCCAAGACCTCGTTATATGAGTATGTGGGAAGGAATGTTGCACCGGGATATCCAAGACAGGGAGTGGACGGGGCTGTGGTCGGACATCATGAAATTCAATCACTCCATTGAGCTACGGGAAGCCCACCTTAAAACAATGATGGACTGGTACCTGTACCCTGCTAAGCTCAAAAAAATATTCCCAAAAACATCAGATACCTGCTGGAGGGGATGCGGACTTTTAGGTGACTTTCAACATATTTGGTGGGACTGCCCCGTTATAGGACCCTTCTGGGAGGAAATTCTTGCACAGAATTAAGATTTTTTGGGGTACCCTATTCCGACTACTATGGCAGAGATTCTAATGGGCCTCCGTGACCCCTCACTCATACATCAAACCAAGGCAGATAAGGCTATTATGTGGACATGCATTGGGGCAGCGAACGTAGCGATAGTAGCAGCCTGGAAGAGAAGGGAGGCTCCTGCTGTCTCATTATGGCACTCCAGGCTCTGGAAGCTATTATGTATTGAAACAATGGCAGATATATTCTGAGATGATTACAAAAAATGTGAATATAGATGGGGCCCGCTAGTTGCTTTCCTTACAAGAGGATTACCGTTAGCAGTGTGTCCTGCTTCCAGCAGAGAGATGCATCTTTTTCAATTTTAAATCACGTAAGCATCACATGAGTTGGAAACACGTTGCAGTTGGGTAGCCGCCACCAGTACTGGGTTGGGAGGGAGATGGGTGGGGGGTCTTTCTATCTTTTCTTACGTTCTGGGGCACCTTCCCCGTTGGAAGGTTTAAAGTTAAAACCGTCACAAAAGGAAGACTGGTGATGGGTATGTTGTCTTATAGAATAAGCTTACGCCCCGCCCTTATACTTATAGAAGCTGTACTTATTGTAATAGGTCTTTTTGAGAAACAGATCGGGATATGTGACTAGTAGCATAAATCAACCCTGGACTTTTCATAATGCCATGTTTGCAAACTTATGTCAATGTATCACCCGTCAGTTTGTCTTGCAGAATATGAAAAATGCTAATAAACACATGATTGATAAAAAAAAAATAACTTGAGCTGTTTACTAATGTGGGCCAAATACAGACTATCCCTGAATAGATATCTAGGGAAAGAGAAGGGTCTAAGTATCTTACATTCAGCTGTGGCCCGGAAAGATAGCAGAATAGGATTGTTGTCAGAAGTAACCCATGGGCATACTTCCCTATCTGATGACCACATTATTTGATCCGACACCCATGCCACATCAATTCTAGAGTAGAGCCTGTGTGGGGCAGAATAGTATATATAGCCTGGAACCATTGGATTTAATGTTCTCCATGCATCTCTGATAGACTGCAGCCGCCCCATTTCTAAGACTGCTGCACGTGTCCTCCGCATTCTAAAGGTAACTCCCAGCCTAGTTGAATCTATACTATAATCTATAACGCAATTATAATCACCCATAATCACACGCTCCCCCTCCCAATTTAGCATTTCAATATTCAATATGTCGAAAACAGTAGGATCGTCTATATTAGGGCCGTATAGTGAGCAGAAAACATATTCCTTTCCTCTAATTTCTAACTGAGCAATTGCCCATCTACCCCTCAGATCAGCTAATGTCTTGTGTATCGTGCAAACAAACTATTCTTCTTTAATATAGCAGTGCCCCGCATTGAAGTACTTTGTGTTGTACACACTTTTGTTTCATACCCAAAATGTATGAGGAGACTGTGGTCTTTATGTGAGAGAGATGCGTCTCTGTTAACAAAACTATCTGGGGACTGTACATTTTTAGCTCCTCGCAAACAAGTTGCCGCTTAGTTCTGCTATTAAGACCTGCAACATTCCAAGCGACACACTTAACCCAATCCATAACAAAAATTATTCTCTACACTCATATTGCTACCCTTCCTAGTGCCTGTCTTTATTCTTGTACATATTCCATATTCATACACTCTGATTACAAACTTGCTTCCTAATTTCCTGTGTAGCCCCTTGTTGACTTTTTCCTGCCCTTCCATAGCCCAGGCCACTCCCCCTACACCCTTATCTGAACCCCCTCCACTTCCTGTATCGTAAAGGAGGAATCCTCCCCTTTTAACAGCTGCGGCTGTTTGGGCAGCTACTTGGAGACAATAACCCCACGGTGACCCCGCACCAACCCCACACCCATTAACCATTTGTCAATTTATCATTTGAAAGAGACGAAGAAAAAAAAGAAAAAAAAGAAAGAAAAGACAATTACATTCAAGTATCATAGAGAAGAAAGCCCCGAAAAAAGAAATCAGGACCAACTTCCCCCTCCTTTTTTACAACTAATAAGTCACTGATTATGACTTCACATATTACATCACTCATGACATGTTCTATGACATCATTTATTACATCACTGATTACATCATCAACACCTCTTTGTACACATTACTCTATAAAAGAGTATGGCATTAGAGGTCTGAAAGTAAGTTCAAAATAGGTCAGAATAATATGAATCATCAGTTATGTCATCACACATTCAAATCTCTCAGGTTAACAAGTTTGTGTTATGTGCAACATAAACCCTATACCATACACTCATAACAATCAATCATAGATAGGCCCCTACAGCACACGGTGTTCAATCTGTATGCAACTATTCAGAGTAAACCAAGTATTTCCAGATACTCAACTTCTGTTTCATAACTAATGTTCTACTACAGACAGCCTTTATCTTCATCTGTATCAAACTTTTCACAGTTACCAAACCTACAGTGAGAAATGAAGTGGATATGAGTACAAACGTGGGTATTGTAAACTGTGTTTGCTTTATGGAGAGAATTTACTGTGTACCACAATGTTTGCCGACAGTGAAACTTTCATGATAAACACACCACAGAGTATTAAAGCGTATCTATTAAGAACAGTGCTCACTCAATGTTAAACTTGTCAAGTGATTCACTATTCATTAAAAAATACCCTTGGTGTGAAGATGCTAAAAGTCATACTACGTGCAGCCTTTATACTGTGCTGAAAACTTTACAGGTCTCCCATTTGTTACATGGGTTACTAGCTGGTGCACACAGTCTTCTATGTTATGTTGAAATTGACAAGCTATGACAATTCTGTTTAAAAATTTGATGCTGCTTACAATTCTTAGGGGCAGATTTACGAGCCCCTTGCGCCACCGGTGCATCACGTTGCGTGACGCACCAGTGGCGCAGCCTGCTAAGCGATATTTACAAGAACAGGTAAAGTCACCCTGCAAGACCTAACCTTTGCTTGTAAATATCGCCCCTGTTCATGCAATAATTTGTGTGTTAGGGGCGTGACATGGGTGTTGCTGTGGGTGTTCCCACGCAACACCCATGTCCACTTTTGCATTTCCAGATTTACGAGAAGTTGTAAATCTGGAAATGTGTCAGAATGCTATGCCATCCTGGGGGTGGCCTAGCGAGGTGCAACGAGGAGAAATGTTTTTATTTCTCCTCGTTTTTTTCCTCTTTCAAAACGTACTGCAATCTACAGCACACATTGGAAGAGGAAATCACCTCAAATTATTGTTTTTGAGCAAGAAGGTGCCCCTCCCTGTGCAAAAACAATCTCCGCACAGCGCAGGCATCCTTGCACCATGGTGCATGGCAGCAGTTTGTGCACCAGCGCAGGGGGAAGCAAAAAGATGCGACATATTGTTGTAAATATGTCGCATCCCTGTGCTTCAAAACTAACGAAGCGCGGTGCAGCAAGTCATTTTGCTGTACCGCGCTTCGTTAGTTTCTTGTAGATCTACCCCTAAGTATCTACTATGTAGAATTTTTGCCCTGTTCAAAACTTTTTCACCAGAACCAAAAAACTTGTGTGGAATTGTAGTATCCTGTGTCAGTTTTAGAATGTTATCCATGGAACCCTATAAAGAGTCACCATGGTGAGTGAGTCAGTGAGAAAGGAGACAGACTAGGACCAGGAGCTTGGTCATGTGGTGGTTGGAGTGTAAACCTTTGTACCTAATAACCCAACGTGTTTAACTTCGAAAGGAGGCTCAACTTATTTCATTTGGCAATGACCTGCTTTGGCCGGAACTCAACACCTCTTGAAATTTTCTTCGGCTCACTCCAACTCACACTCACTAAGCTGCTCCTGTATTACTAAATATTAAGGAAACCCACCTTTTTTTTCATTGTAATATTTCTGCCTATGAAAACATCAGCTACTGGCTCGTGTCATCTTCTCGAGACTCTGCGCGTGACACTGTTCATCTCACTCTCAGAGTTGGAGAACAACGTATGACGTCTGCAAAGAAAACCACAAGCTCTAAGGCGGCAATAATTAGCCGTACTGCTTCCTGTTACAGCGACAACCAGTTTGTATCTTTGAGGAAGTCTTCACAACATCACGACGTCTTCACGGCCATAAAACAAGCTGATCGACCATCTAAACTTACCTCACGGTTGTTTACATCACCTTCGGCGGCCATCTTAGCAAATTGGGAAGACCTCCATTAGCTTGTAAGCTTCTCATGCATAAATAAAGCAAGCTGCTTCACTCGAATATTATGATCTGCGATATCTGCTTTCTCAGGCAACTCTGTGCTTGTACTCGGTGACAGGCACACCATAATTTCAAACAAACAAAAGGATTTCTCTGCTTCCGGATCCTCTTGCCTGGATCAGCCAAGTTCTGTGACAACCTTGTGCTTGTATTCGGTGACAGGCACACCTTTTATACGGGTTCTTGTGGTCCCGAGAGTCATCAACACTCACCTGGTGACTGTTACCTTGTGTTTTATGTTTTAGTTACTTCTTTCTAACACATATTTTTTTTCTTTTAAATCTCTTGAAAGCTCTAATTCCAAAATTTGAAGATTTCATCTCTGGCAGTTTTCCTCGTTTATTTAATTATTCATTCACGTGGAACATCATGCAAAATGTCTGTGAGGGGCGGTATGGGTGGCTGAGTGTGTGTATGGCTGTGTCAGTGAGTGAATGGATGTGTCAGTGATATATGAGTGAGTAACTGCATATCTGAAAGGCAGTATAGGTGAGTGTTGGAGTATGTGAGTGACTTTATGTGTGAGTGAGTGATTGTGAGAGTGGTTGAATGAGTGAGTGTATGCTTGTGTCAGTGACTGTATAGGTTCATGATTATGTGTTAGTATCTGTATCAATAAGTGAGTGGGTGTGTGTATAACTGTATAGGTAAGTGTCTGTGTGATTGACTCTATGGGTGAGTGAGTAGGTGTGTGAGTAGCACTATGGGTGCCTGACAGTGCGTGAGTGGCTGTATGGGTGGATGAGTGGATATATCTGTAGATGTATTAGTGTGTGAGTTGGTGTTTGAGTGGCTGTATTAGATTGAGTGGATGTGATTGTAGACCAATGAATCTGGAATGGGTGTGTCACTGGTTATGAGAATGGTAGTGTGGAAGGTGGAATGGGCGTATGAAAGGTTATATTAGGGTGTGATGGGTTCATCAGAGATTCCGTGGATGATGTCAGTTGAGATGTCATCCGTGATATCACCAGTGATGTCACTGACCACGTCATGATTGATGTAATATGTGAGGGTATAAGCAGTGCATTGCAGGGGCATGACTTATAGTTAGCTCAGCTAGATATAAGTGCTGAATTTCTCTGGTTTTGTACGAGTGAAACCTGAACCTAACTATGACGTCTCAGTAACCTTTGTTTCTTCCAATGAATTTCTATGGTTTTTTAAATGCTAAGTCCTACCTACAACGTCCATGTAACCTCTGGTTTTTTATTTGAATTTCTATGGTCTTTTAATTAGTAGTCACATTTTCAGAGTGACGGAGAAAGGGGGCTGGCCCTCCGACCAGCTCTCAGAAATCCTGCTGTGTAGGACTTACAGAATGTATCAGGAGGGCTTCTTGTACCCCAAGGTACCTCAGGAATAAAGTGGACTTCATCCCCCAACCATTAGTGCACCACGAGTTGCATTTGCAGAGTAGTGGTGAATGGGGAAACTTAAGACATGGCTACAGCCCGAACTGCTGAACAGAAGTACACCAAATTTGGCAGAAAAGTAGCTGTTGGTCTAGAACATGACCTTTTTGTAAATTCGTGTGAATCCGTTCAATAGGTTTGTAGTAGTTCGTGCTGAGATCTGATTAGCTGCCAACACTTCACACCAAGAAGTGTTGGCAGCCATCTTGGGACATTTAAAAAAGGGAAGGGTGGCAGGTTAGAAATACCATGACCCCTTAGACCTTTGGGGGGGGGGGGGGGCCACAGGGACCACGCAGGGCCAAAAAAGCATTTGTTTTTTATTTTTGCAGGATACAAAAAATGAAGCGTGGTCTCCAGCGCTTTGTTAATTATCGCCCCCCAAGTAGGCCAGGTCCCATAAGCATTTTTTTAATAAGGAAGAGGGGTGCACAGACACCGCCACCTGAAACTTTATACTGCCCCGGATCCAACCATCTCTCCTGTGCTTCTTCAAAAATCAATGCAGGGGACCATCACCTCTCCGAGGATTATTTATTTATAAATGAGGTCACCTTGGACTCCCCTACCTCCCTGAGGTTTTTTTCTTAACACAATGTGTGCGGTCACGCGGAGCCCCGCGCAGCCCCGGGGCATCCACCTCCCTGGGCTTTAAGTAAAATAAATAAGGGGTGGCCGCATGGACCCCCCTGCTGCCCCAGGGACTGCCACATCCCTGGGGCTTTTCTGACATTAAATGCGGGGGGCAAGCAGACCACCCCGCAATCCCGGGGAGCGCCACCTTCCCAGGGCAATTCTTTCAATTCACGCAGAGGTGTCACACGGACCCCCTCACAGCCCCGGGGACTGCCACCTCCATGGGGCTTTCCTTTCAATTAATGCTTGGAGGCCACGTGGACCCATGCAGTCCCAGAGACCGCCACCTTCCCAGGACTTTACTTTCAATTAATGCGAGGAGGCCATGTGGAGCCCTGTGGACCACCACCTCCCTGGGGCAAAATTGAAAAAAGTAGGGGGGCACACCTCCTGGAGCCTACGATGGCCGGGTACCCCGGTTTCTGCAATATCCTGGGGTACCTACCCCCAGGACATAGCTGATGGCTACAAAGCCATGAAAACTGTGTTCTGTTTCCAGCAAGCAAGAAAATTAAGAATGCTTTCACTTGCTGGAAGCAGAGCAAAATTGCTTTCACAGAGAGGGAGCTGCATGTTCACGGACCAGGGCACCCAAAATAGAGGCCTGGCTCTGGTGGATGGGGACCTTTGGGTAGACATTGGCCCAGAAGGGGGGCCATGCGGCCCCAATCCTCTTATTTATTTAAACAATAAAAGATTAAAATAGATGCCGGGCACCAGGGGATTGGGTCTCCAGGGCCGCAATCGGCCCAGGAGTGGGGCAACTCAGCCCCCACCCTTTAATTTTATACAACTTTTTTAAAAAGCCCAGACCCTGGGGGATGTGGTCCCTGGGCCATATTGACCCAGGGAGGGTGGCCGTACAGCCCCCCCACCCCCATTCAAGAAAGGCTTGGCCCTGGGGGATGGGGTTTCCAGGGGATGGGGTCCCCAGGACCAAAATTGTCCTAGTGAATGGGGGCACATGCCCCCCCTCCTGTAATAAATGAATAAAAAGTGTAAAAAATGCAGGACCAGCAAGTCGCCAGGGGCCTGCCCCCTTTCTCTTCCACTCTGCAAGTGCACCTCCTGGTTAGGGGATGAAGTCGCCTTGGATGCTGAGGGTCATTGGGGGGGCTACAAGCCCTCCGGTTACCACCAATAAGTCCCACAGAGTACGATTGCTGAGAGGACTTTGGAGGCCATGCCCTCCTTTCCCCACCACTCTGCAAACTCACCTCCTGGCCCACTGCTGGTTGGAGGATGAAGTCCCCTTGGGTCTAGAGTGTCCTTGAGCGCCAACAAGCCCTCCTGCTACCTCCAGTAAGTCTCACACAGCGGAATTCCTGAGACATCTTTGGAGGCCACACCCTCTTTTTCCACCACTCTGCAAAAGCGCCCCTTGGAGCACAGCTGGTTAGAGGATAAATTCCTCGTTGATGCTCAGGGTTCTTGGGGGACCAGAAGCCCTCCTGTTACCTCCAGTAAATCCGACAAAGCAGAATTCTTGACAGCTGGGCGGTGCCTCCACTCCCTTTTGCCACCACTCTGCAAACGCGCCTACTAGTTAAAAAAAACATAGAAATTCACTTAAAAAATCAAAGGCTACAGGGATGTTATAGATAGGAAATAAAATTTGAAAAACCTTAGAAATTCACTTAAAAAAACAATGGCTGCAGGTTCATCATAGTCAGGAGATAGAATTAAAAAACCTTAGATATTCCCTGAAGAATTCAAAGGTTACAGGAATGTTACGCTCAGATTTCATTATTACAAAACCAGTGAAATTCAGCAGTTGTAGTTACCTGAGCTAACTATCACTCACAGCCCCACAAAGTACTGCTTATGACCTCACATATTACATCACTCATGATATGGTCAGTGACATCACTGATGACATCTCAAATGACATCACTGACAACATCACTGATGACATCTTCCACACACCCACTTACACCATGTCTATATATCCTTACATAAACCTAATCACATACCCACTCACTAACCCTTACAGCCACTCACTCACACACCCACTCAATCACCCACATAGAAACTCACATACCCACACACTCACCCATACAGCCACTCACACTGTCACTCACTCACTTATAAAGCTACTCACACACATACTTATTTACCCTTACAGCCACTCACACATACCCTCAATTACCCATACAGCCCTGACACAGCCACTCATTCACCCATACACCCACTCACACACCCACAGAACAACTCACTCATTCACACACATACTCACTCACCCTTACAGCCACTCACACAGACACTCACTCTCTAATACAGTCACTGGAATACAGTCACTCACTCATGCCCACTCACCTATACACACACTCAAACAGCTACTCACACACCCATGCAACCAGTCACAACCCACTACCTCACCAATACAGCCACTCATACAGCCACTCAGTCACCAATACAGCCACTCACACACCCACTCTCTGGCTCTACAAGTGAGTGAGTGGGTTTGTAAGTGGCTGTATGAGTGAGTGAGTGAGTGTGTGAGTGGCTATATGGGTGAGTGAGTGATTGTATGCGTAGCTGTAGGAGAGAGTGAGTGGCTTTGTCAGTGGCTGTATTGGTGAGTGAATAGGCATATGAGTGGCTGTATGACTGAATTAATGGCTGTGTGAGTGATTGTGTGGGTGAGTGAGTGACTACACAAGTAGCTATATGGCTGTATGAGTAGCTGTGTGAATGGCTGTATGAGTGAGCGGGTGAGTGGGAATGTGAGTGGTTGTTTAGGTGAGTAAGTGGATCTATGAGTAGCTGTATGTGTAAGTAGCTGTGTAAATGGCTGTATGAGTTAGTAAGTGGGTGTGTGAGTGAATGTATGAGTGAATGAGTAGTTGTCATGCCTGCTCCACACCCAGTTGTATATGCAGAGGGGGCAGTGCATAGCTAGCATAAATATGGCCGGCACGGGCAGAAGAGTACTTCACGTTCTAGTTGACGTGCACGTGTCTTCCGACCTGCCCTTCACTTACCTTCTGCTTCCAGTATGACCAGTCGTCGCAGTCTGTGTCTTTGTCAAGCTACAGTGTGGCGGCCCTTCTTCCCTCACAGATCCTGAACCTGTTCTCCATGTTAGTGTGGTCACATTCGGCTAGTCTTCTGGAACCTGGAAAAAAGCAGTACAAAGGACATTTAAAGAATGGGGCATTTAATATTAAGGCAGTAACATGCTCTGCACTAACAAAGTGTTATTTTTACTTATTTGAGTGTTCAATACCACAGCGTTTGGAGATTCCATTTTCTTTTGCGCATTCCTGTTGAAGCTGTTATGCATTCCTGTTGAACCTGTTATGCTTTCCTTTTGAACCTATATAAATTACAAACAAGGGATTAGATTATTCCTGAGGTTAAGGAACTAATCCATATTTCTATCCCTGCACATTGTTGTGTGATTTCTTTGTTTTTGGTTAGAGGAACAATTCAAATTGGGAATTTGTTCCTCTTTCCCTTTTTTTGTCTGAATGTATGTTTTGGGCTTTCACTGACTTCTTGTTTCACCACAATTTTAGGTTAGCTCATATATGCTTCTCACTTCTGTTATACTCTGATTACTATCAACAACTTTTCCTTCCCTTACTTATATAGATTGGAATCTGATCCTGCATCTACCACTACTATAATATAAGTGGAAGAGAGGAATTAAGCAGGTAGTTACTGCCGTAGCTGTGAATACATTTAGCATGAGAGCCCGTGTTATTTGATTAAAACCATATATATACACTAACTTTCTTATTCTTTACTTTACTTTACATTAAGGAATCACATAGAAAGATTCTTAACCTTACCATTCATCCCTGAGTGCACCATGGAACATGTGTCTTTTCTCTTCCCTTGTTTCCCCTCTTCCCGATCTCACTATTTTTGCTTGGACATTTTTGGGCATTCTTGATAGGTGAGAGAAGTTGGCACTTTGGTTCGAAACTTGCATCTTGCCCTTGTGGAAACCTCAGGTGAGAATTATAGTGGGTGTGTGAGTAGTTGTATGGGTCTGTAAATGAGTATGCAACAGGTTGTGTGGATGTGTGAGTAGGTATATGGGAGGTTGTAAGAGGTGTGAGTGGGTATGTAAGTGGTTCTGTGGATGTTACCATCAGTGATGGTATTTAAGATGTCATCAGTAATGTCATTATTAATGTCACTGACTATGTCATAAATGATGTAATATGTGAGGTTATAAGCAGTGCATTGCGGGGGCACGTTTTAGTTAGCTTAGGTAACTATAACTGCCGAATTTCTATGGTTGAGTGTATTACAAATTATTATTTTTATTTTTTTTATAAACGAATTTGTTTTTAATACTGTAGAAATTCTTTTTTTCAAATAAACTTTTTATACATTCAAAATCTTAAAAATCACATATGTAGCTAATGCAAAGTGAAAGAAGTTTTTTAATGTAATTAAAACATTTAAAATAAATATAATTTTGAGGTACTGCAGTACTTTGTGGGTCTGGAAATATAGACATGCTGCTACTCTATGGTTTCTACACCCGCTCACCTGATCAGAATGACTCTGCAGAGTTAATACAAATTTTACAAATTACTATGTATATATACACTCCTCCATTGTCATTAATAAAATCAGTGTGAACATATTTAAAAGAACATATAAACCACCTGATATATGTTTTTCAAAAACATTAACCATTTTGCCAGTTTCGTGGATCCGCGAATGTGCAGACCAGATTCGCAAATTCACTCAAAAACACACCCAAACCTAGCCTTCTGATTGGATACATTAGCAACCCACCCTTCCACATGGAAATCCTCACCGAAAAGCAGCTACTTCTCAAGAAAGTCTCTAGATGAAGGATTGAGAAGCAGCAGTGCTGTGCTGTTATACAATGGCTAAAGCTACATCGTCCGTCCAAGACGATGATCCACAACCTCTTGAGGATGAAGAAGATGACACATCATCTTGCAAAAAAGAAAGTGATATGTGGAAACACTTTACTATACCTTCTGGGGAATAGAAGTTATCATCAAAATATGTCAAGTGCACAATTTGTGGCAAGCAGTTATCCAGAGGTACTGCAAAGAAATATTTCCATGGGACAAGTTCTTTGTGGAAGCACCGGATGAGACAATCTCAACAGCAGCCTTGAGAGCCATCTTAAGCTGCACTCCTTACAATGCCAGCTGCCTGTGAGGAATTAACTAACCCTGGGCGTAGTACTAGGCTACGCTCGCGGAGCGTGCGTAGTTTGCGCAACTATGCACTATGCGAATTGCACGTAGCACAGTACAAAAGCGCATTGCGTAGTGGGCATTTTTTGCTTGCTCGCGGTCCTCAACGTCAAGTTGGTGACCGCGAGCGAGCAAAATGACCATCCCGGTGAGACTTTTTCCTCGTTCGCGATCAGCAACATCAAGTGTTGCCGATCGCAAGCATGGAAAATAAACCCCC
This sequence comes from Triturus cristatus, assembly GCF_964204655.1. Taxonomy (NCBI): domain Eukaryota; kingdom Metazoa; phylum Chordata; class Amphibia; order Caudata; family Salamandridae; genus Triturus; species Triturus cristatus. The sequence goes on from NC_140587.1 coordinate 750,272,206, forward strand.
CGATGAGATTCTCAATGCGGGGAGGTCATGTTTCTCATTGCGAGTGGTCGCGTATGCTCGCGACCATTCGCGATGACAAACTACCAGTCCGCACTGAGAAAGCTGCCGCTCGAGTGCAAATCTACTCGAGCGGCAGAAAACGACCGCTTGCAGTGCAATATGCTGTTTGCAATGATTGCGCAGTGCGGACAAGCATCTGGCACTGTGCAATCAGTGCGAACAGCATTTACCTACCGCACTACGCAGTTCGCGTAGCTACGTGTATCGTGCGTAGTGCAAAGTGCACTTTGCGTAGCTACGCGTAGCGCTACTACGCAAACTACACCCAGGGTTAGACTTAACTGATGTAGTTACTCACTGCTCAAAATGCCACATGCTCGTTGCTGTAAAAATGGCTTCTGTGGGTGCATTCTTGGATACTGTGAAGAAGCATCGCTGTTAGGTTTTTTTCATTCAAGGACTACAAAATGATTGTTGAAGAGTGAAGCTGGCTGCTTCTTTACATTTCCCCACCCTTACCCTTACCCTTTTTTCCGCTTGTTTACCTTTTGTTAAAAAAACAAGAACAAAATTTAAAAACTCCCAAAAAAAACTTTCTAGAAAAAAGTGGTTCTTGTTAAACCACCATCTACTGAAAGAGCTAACTATGTATTTTTAATGTGTCTCTGACTGCATCAGTGTGAGTGTGGGTGTATCAGTATGTGCATGCGTGTATGCCTAGGTGGGTTAGTGTATGCATTAGTGACTGCCTGGGTGTGTTAGTGTATGATTAAAAATGTGCCTCGGGGTGTTAGCATATGCATCAATGTATGCCTGATTGTGTTATTGGATGCATTACTGTTTGGCTGGGTGTGTCAGTTTCTGCATTGCTGTATCCCTGTATCCCTGGGTTTGTCAGTGTCTGCACTGGTATATACCTGGGTGTGTCAGTGTATGTGGTGGTGAATGCCTGGGTGTGTTAGTGGATTCATTAATGTTTGGCTGGCTGTGTCAGTGTCTGCATTGATGTATGCCTGGATGTGTCAATGTCTGTTTTGTTATGTCCCTGGGCGTGTCGGGGTAAGTGGCAGTGTATGCATGGGTGTGTTAAATAATCCATTAATGTTTGGCTGGCTCTGTCAGTGTCTGCACTGCAGTATGCCTGGGTGTGTCAGTGTCTGCACTGGTATGTCCCTGTGTGTGTCAGTGTATACGGTTGTGAATGCCTGGGTGTGTTATTTGAGCCATTAATGTTTGGCTGGCTGTGTCAGTGTCTGCATTGCAGTGTCCCTGGGTGTGTCAGTTGCTGCATTGGTAAGTCTCTGGATGTTTCAGTGTATGTGGTAGTGTATGCCTGGATGTGTTATTGAATGCATTAATGTTTGGCTGGCTGTGTCAGTGTCTGCAGTGCTGTATGCCTGGATATATCAATGTCTGTTTTGCTATGTCCCTGGGTGTTTCAGGGTATGTGGCAGTGTATGTCTGGGTGTGTTATTTGATCTTTTAATGTTTGGCTGGCTGTGTCAGTGTCTGCATTGCAGTATGCCTGGGCATGTCAGTGGCTGCATTGGTAAGTCTTTGAGTGTGTCAGTGTATGCGTGAGTGTATGCCTCGGTGTCTTATTGAATGCATTTGTGTTTGGACGGGTGTGTCAGTCTCTGCATTATTGTATGCCTGGGTGTGACAGTGTCTGCCCTGGTAAGTCTCTGGGTGTATCAGTGTGTGGATCAGAGTGTGCCTGGGTGTGTTATTGGATACATTACTGTTTGGCTGGGTGTGTTAGTGTCTATATTGCTGTATGCCTGTGTTTGTCTGTTAGTGTCTGTATTGACAAGTCTTTGGGTGTGTCAGTGTGTGTCTGGGTATGATATTAGATGCATTACTGTTTAGCTGGATGTGTCAGTGGCTGTATCAGAGTGAATTTGGGTGTGTGAGTGACTGTATCAATGTGTGCCTAGGTAGATAAGTGACTCTATCAGTGTGAGCCTTTGTCTGTTAGTACCTATGTCTGTGTGTAGCTGGGTGTGTGGTGTGAGTTGCTGTACTGATGTGTGCCTTGTTGTGTTAGTAACTGTAGCAATCTGTCCTTGGATGTGCATCCTCAAAATCTAAAGTTATGGAATAGCACTGCAAGAACTAATTAGTAAACTACATTACCCCAATATATGGTGCAGTTGATCTGCATAAAAAGAAGCAAACAGAAATATTTATTAGTTTTACAATTAATAGAATTACAAAAGTAACTTACGATTTCAGCAATGCATAAAGACATACCTCTAAGAAATAACTAGACATTTCTCCTACTGTAGGTATACATTCAAATAAAATAATTGTTTCATTTCCCCTTTTTTTACTGTTCTCAGCTTCTTTAGACATACACCTCAAATGATGTACTTTTTAAGGTGACATCATAGAACAGTGGTGAAAAACAATCATAAAGATTGTAGAAAACACTCAAATTTGCACACTATCTCATTGCAATTAAGGAACACTGTGGGTTGCAGACAATGAATGTAGCCATTATTAACCATTATTAACTGTTTACAAATATAGTTTTCTACAGAATCTTATCAAACACATGCATGTATAGATCTCCAATAGCACAAAAGAAAGTGATGTTTGGCAGTACTTTACTATACCTTCTGGGGAAAATAAGGTAACAGCTAAATATATGCCGTGTAATATTTGTGGCATTCAGTCACCCAGCAGCACTGCCAAGAAGTATTCACATGGACAAGTTCCAATTGGAAGTACTTGCAATCCAAGAAAAGGTGGACAGCTAAATGATGCACGAGAAACTAGGTAGCAGAATATTTCACCACTAGAGCATACTTGGGATAATGTTCATCAGCTGCGGTCATCAGAATACCAGCAGCCTGTGAATATTTGAGTGAGATGAATACTCACTGTGTGAAATGCCACATGATTGCCGCTGTACAAATGTCTTATGTGGCTCCATTTTCCCTACTACTGTACCTATGTGAATGACTGTATAGGTGAATGAGTACCTGTATGGGTATGTTTGTGACCCTTACATTAACCTAATATTAAATATACTCATAAATTTACAAGTATATTTTTTAACATGTTATCATACAACTTAAACCAAATATTTAACAAACATAACATAACTTGTGTAACTATTTATAAATACAGCAACATACTAGAACTTGCACAATAAAAAGTAAAATCATAGGAAAAAGAAGCCATGATTCCTATAAATGTACAAGAAGACATAGATGAAGAGGTTCAAGGGAGGTGTAGACATGCTCCTGTGTATAAATGAGAGTATAGTAGTACTTGTATGATTTGCCAGGATCAAATTGATACACTAGGACCCCATCCATCTACTTGCAGTGCTGTTGTCTATTTACTTTACCTCTGCAAATATTGGGATGAATGTGTACTGGTATCGTCATCATGTTGAGCTTAAGTAAATGTTGTGAAATTTAGGAACACTAGCTTGGTTTCTAACCCTGAGTTGTGCAGAATATCCCCGTGGGTTCCTCTCCGAACCCACAGAGATCAGATGCGGAGTTCCCCAAGTATCCTCCCTCGGCCCCATTCTCTTCAACATCTAGAGGCCCCCCTCGCCACCATCATCAGAAAACACAGACTCAGCATAGACCTCCAAATTGAAGCCCCCCGGAATCCAGGAAGACTGTCACCCATGCACTCATCACCAGCAGGCTGGACTATGGGAACGCCTTCTATGCCGGAATCAACAAATCTGTACTCCACAAGCTCTAGACTGTCCAGAACATCGCAGCCAGACTCGTCCTCAGCATCCCATGGCAAGACCACATCACCCAACACATATGAGACCTCCACTGGCTCCCAGTTGAAAAAAGAGTGAGCTTCAAGCTACTCACTCATGCCTACAAAGCCCTCCACAACACCGGACCCCAATACCTCAATGAAAGAATCTCCTTCTGTGCCCCCAAGAGAAACCTCCACTCCGCTGATCTAGCCTCGACCGAAACCCTGTGAATCCACAGAGCCAGAATGGGAGGCAGATCCTTCTCCTACATCACGGCCAGGACCTGGAACAAACTCCCCCTCAGCATCAGACGAAGCCCCACACTGCAGGCATTAAGAAAGAGCCTCAAAACCTGGATTGTCAGATAACCGAGGATGCCCAAATCCCCCCTTCCAGCTCCTTGAGACCCTCACGGGTGAGTAGTGCGCTCTACAAATCCCTGATTGATTGATTGATTGATTGATCACTTACATCACTTACTCAGAGAAGCCAACTCTAACATTAAAGGTATCATCCACTGAGCTTCTTGAAGGGCTTAAAGGCACCTTTAGATGTGAAACACTATTTTGAAACTGTGGGTGGAGAGACAGATTTGGAAGAACCACTTGTTCTTCTTGTGAATGGTGTTCTAATGAAAAACAACAAAATCTAGCAGGAACTAGTGGATGTAAATAAGGCGATGAAAGCTACAACACAATAATGTGTACTATAAAGATGTAGATGTTCTCTAACATGGAAGTTGCATGATGGATGAAATGTTGCCTAACAAGTGGACAGTTTGAAAAAGTAGATAGAAGTAGATCTGAAGAAATATATGAGCATTACAGTATCCATCTATTACATTCAAAAGAGATTTTGAGGATGCCATTGAACTGTATCAGATAAACAAGCTAACATATCTCCAAAAAGTGTCTGAAGAAAAAGTTCCCCAAGTTGCTTCTTCGCAGTCCCTGAATATATGAAGTCTTTTTTCTTCACTGGACACAGTAGGAGTGCTCACATCTTGTCAGCTAGAATCTAACAGCTATTTGGCCATCAAGTGCACCTCCTTTACACTGCAGCCAGCACAACCGTTTTGTACTCCAAGGTTCTCTTAACCTCATCTTTACTCTCCTGTGCACCCAGCTTGTCCGACTGTCACCTCAGGTCCCACTCAAACTGTCTGTTCTTGAGATCCTCAGGTGACTGAATTTAGGGGGAGAGAGTATTTCCTGCACCATATCCAATAGATAGGTTTGTCTTTGTGGGATCTCATCTCTCCTCTGGAGATTTTATCCACTCATTTCTAAACTCCTCTCCTTTCTTCTGAAATCCACTACCCTTTGGGGTTGTCATTATGAGATCAACTACAATCAGGGTTCTCCCTGTTCAAGAGTGCCAAAGTAATCCTCATCAAACTCTTCTTGTGCTGCAGATTGCATTCTGTGCATATCCTCTCAGGCTCTAAAGGTGAACTAATACTCAGACTTGGACATAAAGGTGAGTAAATGGATGTGTGAATGATTTTATGGTTGTGTAACTGAGTGTTGCAGTCACTGTCTAGCTATTAGAGTGGTGGTTACATAATTGGTTTTAGGGAAGTGTAACCGGATATGTAGGAGCCTACCTGACTGAATGGCCATGTGCAAATTACTAGGGGTGGGCGACAATTTCCGTTCCGCTCGCGGAAATTGCGGCAATTCGACATTTTGGAGTTCCGCACGGAACGCGAAAATGTCGAAATTTCTGCGATCCGCGAGGTAACGGAAATTGTCGCCTTGAGTCCTTTCCTGTCACAAAAATTAAACCTCAGGAAGCACTTACAGATATAAATAAAGCAGGGGCCCGAGTTGAAACTCAAATTCAGTAATGCATTAATCAGCACAAAACATTCGGGAGCTAGGTCGAGGCTGGGCAGGTGTGCTTTTCTCCCCATATCTACCGTCAAAAATTAGCTTTGATCTTTGATGGAGCTCTGTGCAGCCATGACTTTCTCGAGCGCAATCCCCTTGTAGTTCCTGACACCAGGAGGTTCTGTCTCCTCGTCTGCTGCTCTGATCGGTCTCTGGCCCTTTATAAACAAGCGGCATGTGAACTGCATGGAAGCCCCGCCACACAACGTCTTCCCGCCCTTTCCCCCACTATGATGGACAGCTGACTCGAGGGAACCCAGGGCCGTCGGCGCCGTGGCAACGTTACAGACACACATTGCCACTGGAGACAACTCTTCTGGCCCTTTACGCAGCTGTAGTGTAGGAAAAGCACTATACATTTACCCAATGAGGTAGCACTTACTGATTAGCCAGTAGAAAGTACTCGAGTTGAGTAGAGGTATTGCACAAAACGGTGGCATCTTCTTGGGTAAATATGCAGGGCAGGATTCATTCTGGCAGGATGCTCCTGTCACAAAAATTAAACCCCAACCGGAAGCACTAATCTCCGCGATCACGCAAAATATCGCATGATCGCGGAGATTTTGTGCCATTTCGCGATATTTTGCGAAAGGCACTTTCGCTAATTCCGCCCACCCCTACAAATTACATACTATTAAATTGTATACTGTAAGCAAACACCCAAATATAATTCCGAACACATTCATTCAGTATAGGAATTTCTCTTTCTTCTTTGCTGCTTACTGTCTCTCAAGTTAATTTTCTCATGTGAGCGCCCTTCTATTTTCCCTTCATGGATAGTCAACGGAAAGTACACTTTTTTCAGTTTACATACACTAACAATTTTTTATCTTAATATACCTTTATATACTGCAACCTAATTAAAATACCTGTAAAACCTATTTAATTTTCTCCCAGTTTTATTTTTCATATCATATCTGTTTTCATTCCAAATATACAGACGGAACTCCTGTAAGCACCACCTCTCTGAGCAGTAAAGCAGATAAAATGGCTACCCCTCACCATATGCTCTTACTCATGCTGCTCTAATTAACAAATCACAGCGTTCCTTTCAGCTTTCTTTTGTTGTTATACCACTTCTAAATGGTCAGTATTTCTTTAACCCTTTCCATGCTTCCTGTGAAGAAACCCAATTTTCTTGGATTTTTCTGCGAATTCTCCATGACACTCAATGCGACCCTCCAGTGTAACTTCACGGTGTAGTTTGCGGATTTACACTGGGGTGGCACAGAGCCCTGCGACAGAACAGCAGATTTCGTAAGTGTCCAAAGTAAACATTTTTGGGCATTTTACTGCCCATTAAACATGCTTGCACCTCATTTTTAATACACCCATTAGGCCAGGTCACCTGCCCCTGACCCCTTTATATGTTTTACATGCTTCTTTCCAGCCCTGGGGACTGTTTTCCAACAAATAAAATGGGGGCCGCAACTGTGCTCTCAGGTTGCAGCGAGCCAATCAGGGCCCTGCTGTGGGGTGTGGGTCTGGGAATCCATCACGGGTGGATCCGCAGAGGGTCCACTTCCCAAGATATACAAATTTGGATTTTGGTTAATATCTCTAATACTACTGAACGGATTTATACCAAATTACAAAAAGGCTTCTTTCTGGATCAAGAGCTAGCTTTCTGCCAAATTTGGTGCAATTGCATCCAGTGGCTTGGGCTGTAGATGTGTTCAAAATCTATATGGGAATTAACATATGGAAAATTTATTTTGGGACCCCCCTTTTTCTTGGCTCCACTTAACGAATCACACCAAAACCTTCAAGACAGCAGCTGAAGTGACTTGCAAATTAGTTTTGAAAATTTTGTGAAGATCCTTCAAATGGCGCCAAAGTTATTGGAAAAGTACACTTTTCCTATAAAAACTAGGTCCTAACTATAGTAATCAGTGAAGTCATTTCAGATGTCATCAGTGATGTCACTGACCATTTAATGAGTGATGTAATATGTGAGGTCATAATCAATGCTTTGCGGGGGCATAATTTATAGTTAGATCTGGTTAATTATAACTGCTGAATTTCTGTATGAGTCAAATGTCAGCCTAACTATAACGTCCCTGTAACCTTTGGTTTTGTCAGTGAATTTATAAGTTTAAAAAAAATTATATTTCCTAACCATAGTGTCCTTGTAACCTTTGTTTTTCTCAGTGAATTTCAACATTTAAAAAAAAATTATTTCCGTACTGACCTGTTGAGGTTTAATGTCTGTGAAATGAGTATTGTTCCAGAATGAATCCTGTCCTGCGTATTTAACCAAGAAGAGGCCACCGTTTCGTGCAACACCTCTATGCAACTGGAGTACTTTCTACTGAACAATTAGTAAGTGCTCCCAGTTTGTTAAATGTATAGTGTATTTCCTACACTACAGCTGCGTAAAGAATGCTGAGGAAATCTCTCCATTGGCATTGCGTGTCTGTAAATTTGCCAATGTTATGGTTACGTCTTCAACAGATAACTTTACCAGGTGGAACTGCAGAGAAAACACACTTGGAAGATATGCACTTTACAGAAGTATGTGCTTCTTTGTTGAGTGAACATGCAATTGTATTCCTAGGCATCAAGACCCTGTCTCCAAAATCATTGGGAAACGTGCTTGGTGGGCCTGTTAGTAAGATGTACATCATCCTTGGAAAAGGGTGGGAAGAAGTTGGATAATGCATATGGGTGGGATCAAATGCTCAGAGTTTCTAAGCAAGTTTACATACTTCTAGCTTTTAAAAGTTTAGAACATGATCTCTAGTCTGAGCAGCAGATGACAAGAAAGAATCCAATCATCACAGACACTACGTGAGATATTGGGCTCGAGAGGAGCAATGATGCAAACTCCTCCATCACTGATTACAGATAATGTTTCAGTGGAAACGCAGAGAAAACAAACTTGCATTGCCTTGCCCATGTGTAAGAATTTAGGATGATTAGTAGGTTACAGAAGTGGCACTTCAATGTAGGCATCAGGTTTGCTTATATTATTTAGAGCTTCCCATTGAGGTTTCATTTCTGTGAAATGTGCATTGTGCAAGAATGAATCATGCCCTGCGTATTTATCCAATAAATTGCCACTGTTTTGTGCAACACATCTACCCACCTGGAGCACTTTCTACTGGCTAATTAGCAAGTGCTACCATGTTGGGTAAATGTGTAGTGCATCTCCTACACTATAACTGCGTAAAGGACACAGAGGAAATGTTGTCAGTTACCTTCTGTGTCTGTGTCTGTGTCTTTGCCAATGTGATTGCTACTTGAGTATCTTCAACAGATAACTTTACAAGGTAGAACTGCAGATAAAAAAAACACTTCATTGTCTTATTCTTTACATAAATAAATGCTTCTTTATTTGGTGGAGATGCGATCGTATACCTAGGCATCAAGAACCTGTCTCCAAAATAGTTGGGAAACGCACTGGGGGCCTTGTAGCAAGCTGGCCATTATCTTGAGAGAAGTGGGGAAGACACTGCATACCGCTAATGTGAATGGGCGAGACCAAACGTTTTACATTTTAGTTTTGAAAAGTTTAGAGCATTATCTCTGAATTCAAGAGCAGATAACAAGAATTAACCCCTTCATCACAGACACTACATGAGATATTGCGCTTGATAAAAGAAAGGATGCAAACACCTCCATCAGGGATTACAGATCACTTTTCAGGGTGGAAATGCAGGGAAAACCCACTTGGATGATTTGTACTTTATATTATTACATTTTTTTGGGTAAGAGGCTGCACGCCCTGCCCCCACGCTATATCCGTATTTCCTGCCAATTGTAGTTTTTTAAAACAAAGCAGGGCCTCCCGCGCTTCGTTTCCAATCACCCCGGGTGAGCCAGATCTCGAAGCCATGTCCAAATATGTTGAAGGGGGTGCGCGGACCCCCTCCTAGGATATCTAAAGCCACCACCTTCCAGGACCATTTTTCATAATTTATGCAGGGTTGCACTTGCAGTAAAGCTGGTACCCTGGTGACCGCAACCTCTCCAGGGCAAATATTTCAATAATGCAGGTGGGGTCATGCGGCCCCCCACAGCCCCTGGCATTTGAGATGCCACCATTGATTGTCATCAGTGATGTCACTGACCATGTCATGAGTGAAATAATATGTGAGGTCATAAGCAAATATAACTGCTGAACTTCGCTGGTTTTGTTTGAGTGAAATCTGAGCCTAACTATAACATCCTTGTAACCTTTGCTTTTTCAGTGAATATATATATATATATATATTACCTACTGGCGGTCGCCAGTAGGTAGTTATAGTTAGGACCCCTTTTCCATAGGAAAACCTCAACATTCTATTTTGAATAACTTTGGCGCCGGTCGAGAATCCTCGCGAATTTCTCAAAATAGGTGGGGCGCTACGCTCCGCTCCTACCCTGAAAGTCTCGGGGGGATTCGTCAAGCGGGGGCTGAGATAAAAGGGGGGTCCCAAAACGCGTTTTTCCCATGCATTTTTCCATAGGACCTTTAGAACGAGCTACAGCCCGAACGGCTGAACAGAATTACTAGAAATTTGGCAGAGAGGTAGTCCCTAGGTCAAGGAAGTGCCTTTTGTAGGTTTGGTGTAAATCTGTTCAGTAGATTCTGAGAAAATAGCCTTTAAATCAATATATATATCTGAGCCCGCTTACGGTACGCTTACCGTACGCTTACCGTAAGCGTACGGTGGCGTGCGCGAGCGCGATTCTGATTGGCTCTTAGATCTTAGTAAACATTCGAATCGGCCGAAACCAGGAAGCGGCGGCCGCCATTTTGTCTCTCGCACTGAGTGTTGTTTATCAAACAAGATGGCCAAAAACATGTTACGGGGCTGTTTTGACAACTCCCTCCCACATAGTCATGTTGAGGGAGTCCCCAAACATGCCCCAAGAGCAAAAACGGTTTTATTTTTTTTTCGGCAATTTCGCCGAGTACGCTTACCGTACGCTTACCGTAAGCGTACGGTAAAAAAAAAAAAAAAAAAAAAACACTATCCACACTTACCCCACCCCCTGTGCTTTTGGTGGCCGTAGGCCACCAAATGTACAGGGCTTATTAATAGGTAAAAAAAACTAAATTTTGGCAACATGAAATTATAAAATCGAAATAAAAAAAACACTATCCACATTGACCCCACCCCCTGTGCTTTTGGTGGCCGAAGGCCACCAAATGTACAGGGCTTATTAAAGTTGATAAAAACCGTGCACGGAACGAACTGCGTTAAGTGGGCGCGCACGCCTCGAATGGCGTAAAGTAACTTAGCATTTAAAAAACCGTACAAATTCACTGAAAAAACCATAGGTTTCACACACGTTATAGTTAGGAATTAGCATTTAAAAAACCTTGCAAATTCACTGAAAAAACCATAGGTTTCACACATGTTATAGTTAGCGGAAATTTTACTGATAAAAAACCAGTGAAATTGCCCCGTTATAGTTAGTGCTGGCAACTATAACTCACGCGACCGCAATCTTCTGCTGATGACATATGTGTCTTTATGAAAAAAAAATATTTGTAATATATGTATAGCTAAAAATGTATGGAAGAAGACATGGGCAAATAAGTGTCTAAATACAGTATTAGCATCAGCAGAGGATTGCGGTCGCGTGAGTTATAGTTGCCAGCACTAACTATAACGGGGCAATTTCACTGGTTTTTTATCAGTAAAATTTCCGCTAACTATAACATGTGTGAAACCTATGGTTTTTTCAGTGAATATATATATATATATATATATATACATATATATATATATACATACACACAAGGTAGCCCTCTCGGAGTTGCCGCACACGGAGGGTTGCAGCACAACAGGTGGCACCGATGACAGCATGCCCTTCGCTCTTCAATCAGCCATACGCGTTTCGAGCAATTTGGCTGCTCTTGTTCACTGGCACTCAAGACGGAAGAAGCAGGTAGGTTGAGAACTCGTATTTATTCAATGTTAAGTCCCGCCCAAGTGGGCATATGTAAACAGGCATTCTGGTCTTGGTAGTTCCTAAATATGCCTCAAGACTTAAAAGTTTGTTAAAACATATATATATATATATATATATATATAGCTAATCACATTAGACATAACCAGTCTATATACCAGCATTAGACACTCGCAAGGATTAGCAGCTCTTGAGTTTTTCCTAAAGACCAGATCCCTGAAGTTTCAGGAACACAATAAAATGCTATTAGAAATAGCATCTTTTTGTCTACACAACAATATTTTTTTGTTTGCGGGGGAGCTGTACCTGCAGATACAGGGCACCGCGATGGGCACGTGCTTCGCCCCCAGCTATGCGAATTTATTCGTAGGCTGGTGGGAGAAGCACGTGGCCTGGGCGGGCAGAAATGAAATCTGGCTAGACAAGATAGCTCTATGGACAAGGTACATCGACGACCTCTTCATAGTATGGAGAGGTACGCGCACAGAGGCAGAAGATTATGTAAGATCTCTCAATGAGAACGAGTTGAATTTGCAGTTCACGAGTAACATCAGTGAAAAGGAGGTAGCATTTTTAGATCTCCTAGTCTTTGTGGCAGACAATAAGTTGTGTACCAAACTATATCGCAAGCCCACAGCAGGGAATACTGTTTTGCACTCTTGGAGTCAACATCCCCGTAATTTAATCAACAGTATACCGTACGAGGAGCTTCTGAGACTCAAGAGAAACTGCTCCCGACCTGACGACTTCCTAGAAGCCGCTAATGAGTCTCTAGACAGATTTAGGGATAGGGGCTATACCAACAAGGTTCTGCAGGAAGCGACAGTCAAGGCAAGCAGCAGAAGCAGGCTAGAATTGCTAGCTCAAAAACAAACAGACAAGAAGGGAACGGAAGAAGAGCAAGGTAAAGTTAGGTTAATCATGACCTACTCATTTGAAGCACAAAAACTAAGGAATCTCATTCAGAGAAACTGGAATATTTTACTGACGGATGGGGTCCTTGGGAAACTGATCCCTTCGGGTCCCGATATCACCTATAGGAAGAGTTCTTCTCTAAAAGATATCCTGGTGCGCAGCCACTTTGAGGACAAACCCCGGATCAAACCATTGACTACGGGCTTTTTTCCATGCATGAATTGCAAGGCCTGCAAGAATTGCAAAAAGGTTAAAGACTATCCTATACCTGGAAAGAAAGATAGGAGGCCCATTGATAAATTACTGAATTGCAACTCCAGCTTCGTGGTATACTGTTTAACCTGCCCTTGCGGGTTGCAGTATATTGGAAGCACGATACACCCAGCAAAACGGGTATTAGAACATAAACGAGCAATAACCAATAGGGACAGAACATACCCAGTGGCGAGGCATTTTGCCAGCATGCATGAGGCTAGGAGTGACAAACTAACATACTTTTGCCTAGATCAGATTCAGCCGGCAGAAAGAGGGGGAGACAGAGTCAAAACACTAAGACAACTGGAGGCCAAACTCATAGTGGAACTGCGTACCAGGATCCCGGGGGGGCTAAACCAGGAGGAGGAACTGTGGTCATTCATCGGATAAACAAAAAACATTGGTAGAAACAATGCGCTGCGCCTTTAGAGCTTAACAAATGGGGAGAAGTATTAACCATGAATAACTACCGAAAACAGAATAGCCAGCAGAAATTTGAGTCTGCTCATGCAGAGCTTTATCTTGATTTGATTGGATCTCGACAATTCAACCACGTTGTCCACACGCCCACCCTATTTAGGGGTTTATAAAATCTAATAAGTACATTGGGGCTCACTTTTTCTAATGATCAGCAAGGAATGATTTGAGACAGGCTAAAGCTATATTGTGACTAAATTCCATTTGAGGAATTAATTTATTGCTTTTCGTTAGATTATCCTGCGAATACGTGGTATACAATGTGAGACTGTCATTCTGTTTAATGGTAGAGAACACTATGTTAAAATGGCTGACATTTCCTCAAAGCGGTATTCAGTCTCTGCAGGACCGTTTTCTATTTTTACTTTTTCATTACTGCACATTCTTTTTCTTTGATTGGAAACCCTGCTAACCTATGAAATGATTTGTTTATATAGGAGGTGTGAGCAGGGAATCACTGACATTGACGAAGGCCAGGAGGCTGAAACGCGTTTGTCAGTAACTTTATTGATCGTGTTTGCAAACGAATAAAAATTCGAATAATTAAAAATACTGGTTGGAGTGCGCAGCAATTTTTGAACTGTGGCTGGCATATATATATATATATATATATATATCTATGCAACGATTCTCCTTTCTCCTCCCGCCGTCTGGACGCAAGAACGGAGCACGGACCACAGTATTTGCGCTGAATAATTATTTTATTTTTGTTCCACTAAACAACAGCCATTACGCGTTTCAGCCCCGAAAGGCCTTGATCACATGACGCGCTTCTAAGTTGGCACGTGATTTTATCCCATGTTTTTGACATTTGTTCGTGGATTTAAAGTGACAATTGCATATTTTACTAGCATGGTAACCATAAACATAGACAACATACTATCAGTTAATGTTACAATGCAATTTTACACTGCCAATCCTATTATACATAATTGTTGTATTCCTGTACCATTGGTATTTCGCTACTTCATTCATTTTGTGTTTGTAATACTGGTTTAAATACCCATTATCAACATTGAATTAATATCATTCACAATGAATAATTTCTATAAATTGCAAATATAAAATATAAAATTCAATTAAAAACACATCAAATCTTAATAAAGTGCAAAATACAATTTGTGCAAATTGAGCAAAATACAGTGCAAAGATTTTTTATCAAATTTCCACTCATTTGATCTTGTATAAAGGTATTTCTTTTACTATTGTTCTTCCTATTGTTGTCTCCATGTAAACATCGACCACTAGTATAAATAAAGTGTATATCCTAAAAAAGTGCAAGTGCTGAATTGTCACCTAGGTGTTAAAAAATAATTATAAAAGGATAAAATTGATCATTTGTGCAATTAAGAACCTAAATGTCATAAATATTTGATAGATGTATTTTATGCGGCTTAAAGATCCTGTCACTTTACTATTCAAATAAAATTCTAATATAAATATCTTTAAATATTCTTATTGTTTTACTTTGACGCTGTCCATTAGGAATTCTTTATAAGCATTATATAAATCCTCAGTCATATTTAGACCCCCAGGGTGTTTGGAATCTAGCTCCAGAATGTATGTTGTTTCTAATTTGCGTAAAGCCTTTTCTCAGTTGCCTCCCCTTTTATTGATGGGCACTGTATCGATTAGAAAATATTTCAGGTGATTGGGATTGGAGTCATGTTTATCACCGAAATGTCGAGCCACTGGATACATTTGATCTTTGTTTTTTCATGGCTCGTAAATGTTGCAATATTCTTTTGTGCCCCTGTAGTTTGGTACTTCCCACATACCTTAACATACAGGGGCACTCCAGAACATATACCACATGATCGGTTTTGCATGTTAGAGCTTTTGTAATGGGTTTCTCCTCTTTGCTGAAAGGTTTAGTATATGATGATTTGGAAATTCCCTGTTGACAAGCCTTGCACGATTTACATTTCCAAAATCCCATTCTTTGAGCCAACCATGTTGATGGTGTTCTGTCATTGGGGTTATTCTGTACTAAATCATCCATCATGGAGGGGGCTTTGCTATAAGTAATAGCTGGTCTAGTTGGCAACATATGGCCTATGATGGGATCATTAAGTATTATTGGCTAATTTCTACGTATGATTTGGTAGATTTCCTTATGTTGTCCATTAAATCTCATTATTAGTCTAAACTCTTTGTCCTCACTTTCCATTTGGACCAGTGCTTGTCAATTGCTTTGTCCATGGTTTCTGTGTGTCATTAGATTTAAGTAAGTCTAACCTCGATAATTTGTGGCTCTTAGCTATATATATATTACCTACTGGCGGTCGCCAGTAGTTTGGACCTAGTTACTATAGGAAAATGGCAGCATTCTATTCGCAATAACTTTGGTGCCGATTGATGAATCTTCGTGAAATTTACAAAATGTATTCTTTGTTGAGATCGGCTCCCATGTTAAAAATTTGAGGGTGATTTGTCAAGGGGGGTCCGAGAAAAAAGGGGGGTCCCAAAACATGTTTTTTCAATGTTAATTTCCATAGGAAACTTTAGACAAGGCTACAGGTCGAACGGGTGAACGGAATTAACCCAAATTTGGCAGGGAGAAGGGTCTTGGTCTACAAAGCACGCTTTTGTTTATTTGGTATAAATCCGTTCAGTAGTTCTTGAGAAATATCGAAATTTACAGATATCGATATTTGGGAATTCTGCCATCTGATTGGCTGAGGCGTTACGAGCACGAGCTTGCTGCTGATTGGCTGCGAGCGCTGTGAGCGTTTGCAACTAGGAAGTGTTGGCCACCATTTTGTGAATCCGTTGAAGCGAGTAAGGGGGAAAAAGGGCAAAAAATGTGGGAAAGAGGAGGGTAGGAGCACTGTAAACTTTGTGGGGTGTTTAGGGTGTGGTATAGAGGGGGTGCGTAGGGAACTAATCATACCTACCGGTGTGAAAGTTCTAGGCTATGAAAATTAAGTGAGGTATTGGCTAGTGTGTGATGTTTCTAAGGTGAGCTTGTGCACGACTCGAGGATTAAAGCGTGAGCCCACACTGTGTGTCTTATGCTGTGAAGTCATGTGCCCTGGCCACTACAGTACAGTTGTGGAAGTTGTGTCAGCATGTGTTTATACCTACTAGGATGAACTAGTGACCCGTAGTGGTGTGAAAGTCCTGGGTACGGAAAATAAGTGAGGTATTGTCTAGAGTCTCATGGAAGGAGGAAGTGTTGGCTGCCATTTTGGTATTCTGTTGAAGCGAGTAAGGGAAAAAAGTGCAACAAAAGTGGGAAATAGGAGGGTAGGAGCACTGTAACCTCTGTGGGGTGTTTAGGGTGTGCTATAGAGGGGATGCGAAGTGAACTAATCATACCTACCGGTGTGAAAGTGCTAGGCTACGAAAATTAAGTGAGGTATTGCCTAGAGTGTGATGCTGCATAGGTGAGGTGGTGCGGGACTCGGGGATTAGAGGGTGAGTCTAAATTGTGTGTCTTATGCTGTGAACTCATGTGCCGTGGCCGGTGCAGTACAGCTCTGGAAGTAGTGTCAGCATGTGTTTATAACTACTAGGACGAACTACTGACCCGTACTGGTCTGAAAGTTCTGGAGACGGAAAATATGTGAGGTAGTGTGTAGAGTCTCATGCTGCTAAGCTGAGCTGCTGCCGGACTTGGGAATGAAAGCGTGAGCCCAAACTGTGCGTCATATGCTCTGAAGTCATGTGCTCTGGCCGCTGTGCCACATCTCTGCAAGTAGTGTCAGCATATAGTTATAGCTACTTGGAGGAACTTTTGTTTCAAACTATGTAACTTGTGTATGGTGCTTAGGGGGTGTTATATAGGGAGTGCGAAGGTAAATTTCTGTGTATGAAATTAATTTGGTATCTAGAAAGTGGAAAGCACTGAAACCTACGGGTCTGATGGTGCTGGGGGCGTAAGGTGAGGTGCTGCTGGAGTTGGGAATAAAGCTGATGAACTACTGACCCCTATTGTGAACTTTACGTTGTCGTGCCATTAAATGTTCGATAAAATGGTGCAAAAGTATATCGTTAGGTTAAAAAAAAGAAGATGAACTTTTAACCTGCAGGTGTCGTAGAAGGTTCCAGAAAGTGTGGTGATAAAATAGGTTGAACTTGTGACCTGTATGTGGTGCGGAATAATAAGTAGCTTTTTGGAAGGAAAATTCTAAATTAACCAATGGAGGTAAGTTTTGGAATGTCGTTGAAGGAATTAAGTATTCTGATTTGTTCTTTACATGTATTTATGTGTGGAGCGACAGAGAAATTGTGCAATTTCTGGTTTCATTCTTGATGAAGTTGGAGCTTTACATGTACTATGTGAGAAAGAGAGAATTGTATGTGTGTGTCATTTGAAACAACTACAAAGGTGAGTTAGAAATGAACAAGGTGTGTTATGTGTTTTATAGTATTGATTAATTATTTGAGGTGATGTTTTTAATTTTGAAAGTATTTTTTATTTCAAAGTAATATAGTGTTAGTAAAGTGTGGTGTTTGATATTGGTTATGAAATATGCATAACATTTGAGCTGTTGTTATATAAGTATTTTATATATGTTTAGGAATTTTTTACAGAGAAGAAGTGTAGTTTGTCATCTTTATAGGACTGTATTGTTTTGAAAATGAGGTACAGCATTAATTTGAGTTTTTAATGTATTTGAGGAGATAAAGAAAATGTTGCACGCTTGCAACTGATACTTTTTGTGGAAATAGTGGGGTGGGGGAGGTGGTGGTAGGAGACGTATGTGTTATTAAGTTAAAAGCGATAAAATGAAATGCAGAAATGTTAGGTGGGTAGGTTGTGGTCTTATTTTTGACACTGAGAGGTAGGTTTGAATGTAAGTCACGGTAGGATGTTGTACAGTGGGGCCGTGTACAGTGTTTGGAGTGATACGTTCCTTTTATATGTACGCATAGTTTGAATCATGTGATACTAAGTTGAGATAAATATGAATATCATTTCTGGTTTGCATTTGGGTATAGTGAATAGTTTTTGTAGTTTCTGACTAGTGAATAATAAAAAGGTAGATATACTAACATATATGGTAGTAAACGTCTTAATTATTGTGTGTTCTTATGGAATAGAAGCAGTTGGGGAGTGCTTCTTTAGAAGAGATGTTTTATAAATGTGTGAGAGATAAAAAAATGTAAATTTGCTGTATATTTTCTGTATGACTTTGTTGACATTAGACCACTACATGTGATTATAAGTGATACTATTTGTCAGGCTGTGTCGCTGTGGCGGATATATGTAGGTGTTGAAGTGGTTCGTGTTTTACTGATGGTAAGCTTCACTATCCGTTTTGAGACACTCATCAATTTATTCATTCCATTTAATATCTTTAATATAGATACAGTAAAGGGAGTGTATATCAAAAGTTTGGGAATTAGAACTTTGTTTAGTCTCCCCATGCCCTGCTATACACTCAACAGAGTGTTTAAGCGACTTTCGTAACATATAGATGTCTAGCTAGTAAAGGTGGTGTAGTTCGACTGGGCCCATTTATTAACCGTGCTATGGGATGGTTTATGTTTTACATGTTTGAATACTTTTTGCTGATAAGTGTCCCGGCAGACACCTGTTAAAATTAACGTTGTATATGGGTATAGTGGCGCTACTGGGAATGCTGGGGGTTTCTGTTTGATTTTGTACGGTTAAGCAATGGCGGGGTGGGTGTGGGGGAGGTGGTTATGTTGCTGATTGAAACACAGAATATTGTAACGTGCAGATGTCGAGCTCCTAAAGGTGATCTAGTACTACTGGGAGCACTTATAAAGCGCCCTATGGCATGGGATATGTTTTAGTCGCAAATTTGCATGTTTTATTACGTTTTGCTGATGAGCGTTTCGGGAGACATCTGTTGAAATTAAGCCTCTGTTTGGCTATAGTGGCGCTTCTACGTTTGCTGGGGCTCTTTCTTTTATTGCGTAAAGTTAAGCAAGGGCGGGTGTTGAGGTGGTGTAGTGGTACTGTGACTATTTATAAACCGTCTTATGGTATGGGATATGTTTGAGTTGCAAAATTGCAGGTTTTAATAGGTTTTTCCGATGAGCGTTGCGACAGACACCTGTTGACATTAAGTCTATGTATGGCTATAGTGGCGGTAACGGGAGTGCTGGAGCTCGTTGTTTGATTTTGTAAGGTTAAGCAAGGGATGGGTGGGGTGGGGGAGGTGCGTATGTTGCTGATTATAAGATGGATATTTGTAACATGGGCATGTGTAGTTAGTAAAGGTAATGTAGTTTGAGTGGGCCTATTTATTAACCGTGCTATGGTATTGTTTATGTTTTTCCCACGAATATGCATGTTTGAATACTTTTTGTTGACAAGTGTTCCGGCACACACCTGTTAAAATTAAGCCTGTGTATGGGTATAGTGGCGCTACTAGGAATGGTGGGGGTTTCTGTTTGATTTCGTACGCTTAAGGAAGGGCGGGGGTGGGTGTTGGGGAGGTGGGTATGTTTCTGATTAAAACACAGAATTTAGTAACGTGCAGATGTCGAGCTACTGAAGGTGATGTAGTACCACTGGGAGTACTTATAAAGTGCCCTATGGCATGGTATATGTTTTACCCGCAAATTTGTATGTTTTAATACGCTTTGCTCATGAGTGTTCCGGTAGACGGTTGTTGAAATTAAGTTCTTGTATTGGTATAGTGTGTTTACTAGGGTTGGTGTGGCTCTTTCTTTAATTTTGTGAAGTTAAGGAAGGATGGGGAAGAGGCGTGGTGCAGTGGCACTGTGCCCATTTATGAATCGGTTTATGGTATGGTATATGTTTTTCTGGCAAATTCCCATGTTTTAATACGTTTTGGTGATGAGTGTTCCAGCAGACAGGTACAGAAATTACACAACATTTCTGTGGATAAGACATCTTCGTGCTGATAGACACTCTTGTACTGTGGTAGAAGGCTGATAGCGTTGATGGAAAATTATGAAACTTGGTGCCATTGTAGATTTTACTATGGTGTAGTTAGGGTTCTAAGTGGGAGAATAAAAAGTGGGGGTGCTCTAAAACGGGGGGGCACAGCTCTTAAAGGGGTGTGGGCTATGCAAGTTGGGGCGTGGTCTAAATCAAGATAAGTGTCATTGTGTGCTTTAGAAAATCCTCTCCAATTATCGTAGATTCGGAAAAAAACATTGTTTAAAAGATTTCCCTTTCTTGTACAACGCGGATAACCTAGCGTGATGTCTCCAGTTCCCAGTAGTGAGCAAAATAAGCATGCGCACATCGATGTGCATGCTGTCACTCCAGTGTAATAAAAAAAAAATTGACTATCTTTGAGAGGGCTGAAAATAGAGCCTCGTAGAGGGTCGTTTGGAGGCTGCCTGAAAATATGTGCCGGTCCCCAGACCCGGCCCAATTAAAGCGCAGTGTCCATGCATCCTAAGCACTGCGCCATTCAACCATCTTTTAATTGATGCATGTATTCCTACTTATATATATACATAAATCTGTTTGTCCGCTTATCTTAAGCATCTATGAGCGCACTCGCCTATAGTAAGCACTGTGCCATTCATGCAGCGATACGCCTATATATGCATAGATATATCTGTCCCAGAATCAATTCTAAGCATTTATCAGCCCACCCATCTATCGTAAGTACTGGTCTTTGGATTCATTCATCCTTCCATCCATCCAAACATTGATACATTGATCCATGTATCTATCAATTGATGCATCTGGCCATGCATCCACTCGCCCTTTATTCAACTATATGTTCTTATTTCCGTGCATCGTCCACCCGATCTTAAATACGACGTATTATACTCATCTCTCATATTATACTCATCTCTCATATTATACTACTCTCTTAAAGCATTGAAAAGGCTTGCAAAAAGCATTGACAGGCAGATTTTTTAATAAAGAATAACAAAGCTTTGAGTTACTCTTTGTGGAGCTTACTTCAACACCCTTCTCTGGTGGTGTTTTAAACAAAGGTACATCTAGCGAAAGAAATGTAAAGGAGCTTTTAATTGTAATAAGTTAATTTAGAAACATAATGTTTTGTCGAGTTGTTTATAGGTACACTGTTTTAAAGTGGCCGTGACTGACATATACTGAATACCTGTACTTCTTATATTTGAGAAAGTATACCAACTAATTTGGGGTGGTGAGAACCTTGAGTTCTATATTTCCATGTGAAGTACAGTGGGGAATATAAAAGTAATTGGAAAGCTTTTATGTTCATATTAAAGAGGGGGTGTGAGAACTTAGCGAGGCAGGCAAAGTGTGTGTTTTCGTAGCACTAAAACAAGACCGTGTGTAAGGTGAGAGCAGGTTCATGCTGAAGATTCCTTGTTGTGGTCATTTGCAGAGGTGCAACCAGAGGGAAGTTTCGGGGGAGCCTAATTCTTTCAGCAATAGGAAGAGTGGGCATGTAGGGGTTGTAAAAAGGGGTGAAAAAGAACATTCTCCTTAACAAAAAAATGATGTTTTGAAGACCCATGAAGTACTCGGGTGCGGCTCTGTGTGTGCGCCCGGGAAGCTGTGACAGAGAGTCCGGGGCAATGGGTGTTGCACGCCTGGTGGTCTGTCTGCTAATCACCCCACGATGATGTTGCTGGTCATTGCAAAAAGAGAAGGGAAATACTGAGAGAAAGTGGCTCTCTTTAAAGGATTTTCCTTCTCCTACAATGTGAGTCACTTGGCATCATGTCTGCACTTCTAAGTAATGTGCAATGTGCATGCTCTCACAGTGTCACTGCAGTGCAATAAAGAAAAGAAAAACGGATTACGTTTGTGAGGTCGGAAATTAGAGCCCTTAAAAGACCCGTTTCGAGGCTCCCAAAAATAAAGTGCTGGTGGTCACATCCCCACAGACACCCCCTCCAGTTAAAGCCCTGGGTGCAGTGTTATGTTTGCGAAGTTGTTGATAAAATTGTTAGGTAATAATGGAATTTTTATGTGTGCTGTTTGGTTGATAATATAATTCTAAGTACATAGGTTAAATAAAAAAAAAAAAATACTATTTATAAAGTTGTGTGCGGTGGGTTGCAGAGAAAGTGGTGTGGGGTGGTGGGGTGTGGCGGAGAGGTGAAAAGTATGAGGTAGTGCAGTTATATATAAATTGTAAAGGAGTATGTAAATAATTAAATAAATACTTGCTGTACGTTCTATGGCACTACTTGTCATCCTAGTGTTCATCTGTCGTGCTCCATCACGTTGCAGCACTGGGTCTGGAAGTTGTTAGTGGAAGTTTTGCAATTGTATGTTATTATTTTAACATAGTGAAGAAATGTGAAAAATAATTGAATCTACTTTTTGCTTTTCAGAAAATTATTTCCTTTGGATTGAAATTTGGAAATGCCTAGAAGAAGTGAAAAAAAAGAAAAGAGAAGAAAAATAAATATTTGACGAAAAGGAAAGATCATGAAGTAGAAAAAAATGGACTAGTAGAGAAACTGTGTGCGTAAAAGCAAAAGACAATTTTTGAAAAAAATATTACAAACATTTAATGAGAAAAACATCACACAAAGCAAAAAGAAGAATTTTTCAAGTAAGGTGAAGCAGAGTTCAATTTCAAATACGAGGAAAAGGAAAGATGATAAAGAAATAGTATTTGGTACTCGGAAACAAAAACAATTTCAAGAAATTCGTCAGAGACTTTTTCGATCTAGAGTGATTTCGAATTTATTGAAAACATGGTGCAAATATAAAAAAGAATGTTCCAATTTAAAGAGAAGCAGCGTATTGAAAGTATAATGGATACTGCTTTCAATTTGAAACAGAAGTTGTTCATTTTGATTTTAAAGAGAATGAAAGTATTGGATAAAATAGTCAAAGTATTGAAAGACAAAAGTAGAAAAAAAGACTTGTGAACAGAACCAACTTTTGTAAAATCTTTAGTGGACATTGAAGAAATACTTCTAGTACTGAGGCTATTTTTAATGAGGAAACTTACTTCCAGGAAAATAGTTTATCATTTGCAGTTGATACTGGAGGTCGATGCTACGAAGTTCAGGATGGTGTTCCTCTTCCAAAGGAGGAAATGGTTGGTAAAAGTGCAGAAGAGTTAATAGCTGAAGAAGTGCAAGGGAAACGTCCACGAGCTCCTGTGTGTAAGTGGAGTTGTAGTAGCATTTGTATTCGACAGGAATCTATTGATAGAATGCGAAATTTGCTACGAGAATATACTCAGAAAAGTATAAAACAGAAGTTGTTACAAGGACTAGATCCATGTAATGTAAGAAAATATACTGAGAAGTATGGCCATTCTCTGGCTTGTCTTTCAAGAAAAGTTTGTAAAAGTGTTTTTCATCATTTGAGGATGTTAGCGGTACACCATTCAGAAATGCGGAACTTTGTAAAGAAACTGTACTATGTAAAAAGTCCTGCATTAAGTTTAAGTGAACTGAATGGAAGTCTTTTATATGGTTCTTTATCAGATGTTCAAAAAAAGCGTGATGATATTGAAATGCGATATTTTGGTTCAGAAGAGCAGTTGATAGAAAGTGAATGTTTGACAATTACAGATGTTGGAGGAGATGAGAAAGTGATTAGCACAGTTTGAAGCAGAAATTGGAAAGTTTAATGTAGTGTGCTCTGAAATACCAAACTATGTTTGTGTTTGTTGTCGACGTACTCATTATAAAAGTCAAAGTAGGAATGTTGATTTGTATTTGAAAAGTGAAAAGGAGAACAATGGTAAGTGGGAAGAATTTGCAACTTACTTGTTTGTTGAAGGTCGGTTTGAGTTAGGTAGTGATCAACGTATATGTAAATATAGTTACAATCAATCAATCATCGAATTTGTAAATCGCGCTACTTACCCGTGAGGGTCTCAAGGCGCTAAGGGGGGGGGTGCTGCTACTGCTCGAAGAGCCAGGTCTTGAGGAGCCTTCTGAAGGTGAGCAGGTTCTGTGTCTGCCGTAGATGGGCGGGAGGGTGTTCCAGGTTTTTGCAGCGAGGAAGGAGAAGGATCTGCCGCCGGAGGTTGTTCGTTGGATGCGCGTGACAGCAGCAAGAGTGAGGCTGGCGGAGCAGAGCTGGCGGGCGGGGGTGTAGAAGTTGAGTCTGTTGTTCAGGTATGCTGGTCCGGTGTTGTGGAGGGCTTTGTGTGTGTGGGTGAGGAGTTTGAAGGTGATCCTCTTGTTGATGGGGAGCCAGTGCAGGTCTCTGAGGTGGGGGGAGATGTGGCTGCGACTGGGGATGTTGAGGATCAGTCAGGCTGAGGCGTTCTGAATGCGTTCTAGTCGTCGCAGGTGTTTGGCCGGGATTCCTGCGTAGAGTGCGTTGCCGTAGTCTATCCTGCTGCTGACGAGGGCTTGGGTCACTGTTCTTCTTGTTTCGGTCGGGATCCACTTGTAGATCCTGTGAAGCATGCGGAGGGTGTTGTAGCAGGAGGAGGAGATGGCGTTGACCTGCCTTGACATGGAGAGGGAGGAGTCAAGGATGAATCCTAGGTTGCGTGCGTGGTTCGTGGGTGTTGGAGCTGCTCCCAGTGCGGTCGGCCACCAGGAGTCGTCCCAAGCAGAGGGGGTGGAACCTAGGATGAGAACCTCTGTCTTGTCCGAGTTCAGTTTCAGACGGCTGTTCCTCATCCACTCGGCGACGGCCTTCATTCCTTCATGGAGGTTGGTCTTGGCGGTGTGCGGGTCCTTGGTGAGGGAGAGGATGAGCTGGGTGTCGTCGGCGTAGTAGATGATGTTCAGGTTGTGCTGGCGGGCCACTTGTGCAAGGGGGGCCATGTAGACATTGAACAGGGTCGGGCTGAGGGATGAGCGCTGGGGTACGCCGCAGATGATGTTGGTGGCTTTGGATCGGAAGGGCAGGAGGCGGACTCTCTGGGTTCTGCCGGAGAGGAAGGACGTGGTCCAGTCCAGGGCCTTCTTCTGGATTCCAGCTTCTTGGAGGCGTGTTCTTAGTGTGCGGTGGCAGACCATGTCGAAAGCGGCAGACAGGTCCAGGAGGATGAGGGCTGAGGTTTCGCCGTTGTCTAGCTGGCGCCTGATGTCATCAGTGGCGGCGATAAGGGCAGTATCGGTGCTGTGGTTGCGTCTGAATCCGGATTGGGATGGGTCTAGGATGCTGTTGTCCTCGAGGTGGCGGGTCAGCTGCATGTTGGCGATTTTCTCGATGACCTTCGCCGGGAAGGGAAGCAGGGAGATGGGCTGGAAGTTCTTGAGGTCTTTGGGGTCCGCCTTGGGTTTCTTGAGGAGGGCGTTGATTCCGGCGTGCTTCCAGCTTTCGAAGGATATGTTGATGATCTTTCGGAGATGGGGTGCCATGTTTGCGTCAGCTTTGTTGAAAACGTGGTGTGGGCAGGGGTCTGATGGAGATCCTGAGTGGATGGAGTTCATGACCTTGTGTGTCTCTTCGTCATTGACGTGGGACCAGGAGGTCAGCTGGTTGGTGCAGGTGGCGTTCGGGGTGTGGTCTGTTGCGGTCGGGGCAGATGAGGAGTTGAAGCTGTTGTGGATGTCGGCGATCTTGCGATGGAAGAAGGTGACCAGTGAGTTGCACAGATCCTGTGATGGCGGGATGTCATTGGTGTTGGCACTGGGGTTGGAGAGTTCCTTCACTATGTTGAAAAGTTCTTTGCTGTTGTGTGCGTTGTTATCCAGTCGGGCTTTGAAGGACGATCTCTTGGCTGTTGATGAGGTGGTGATGTCTGCGGGTGGCGTCCTTGTGGGCTGCGTGGCTGACTGGTGCATGGTCGTGGAGCCATTTCTTCTCCAGCTTCCGGCATGTTGGTTTGGAGATCTGGAGTTCTTCGGTGAACCAGGCGGCTTTCTTGCTGGGGTGGTTGATGGAGGGTTTCTTGAGCGGGGCGAGGGTGTTGGCACAGTTGTTGATCTGCTGTCTGAAGTTTCGGGCGGCGGCGTCTGTGTTGGTGGGGTCGGTGGGTGGGTTCTGGGTGAGGGTGGAGGTCAGCTGGTCTTTGGTAACTTTGCTCCAGCAGCGGCGAGGCAGCTGTTGGGTGCGGTGGTGCGTGGTTGGTTTCTTGAAGGTGAAGTGGATGCATCGGTGGTCAGTCCAGTGGAGTTCGGTGGTGTGGATGAAGGTGACGTGGGTGCTTGTGGAGAAGACGGGGTCGAGCGTGTGGCCGGTGGCGTGGGTGGGTTCGGTGACGAGTTGTCAGAGGCTGAGGTTGACGAGGTTGTCGATCAGGGCGGTGGAGTTGGCGTCGTTGTTGCTCCCGAGGTGGAAGGTCAGGTCCCCGAGGAGGATGTAGTCCGTGGAGATGAGTGCGTGGGTGCTGGCGAGGTCGGCGGGGGACTCACTGAACTGAGCCCAGTGTCCGGGGGGTCTGTAGATGAGTGTTCCTCTGAGGGTGGTGTTGGGGTCAGTGTAGATCCGGAAGTGAAGGTGTTCGGCGGAGTTGAGGGAGTCGTCTGCGAGGGTGTGGACCTGGAGGGTGGACTTGTGGACGATGGCTATTCCTCCTCCCATCCTGTTGGTGCGGTCTCTGCGGGAGATCTTGTAACCGTCCGGGATGGCTATGGCGATGTCAGGTGCCGAGGAGTCGTTCCACCAGGTCTCGGTCAGGAAGGCAACGTCTGGGGCGGTGGTGTTGAGCAGGTCCCAGAGCTCAACAGCGTGCTTTCGTGCGGAGCGGGTGTTGAGCAGTATGAAACGAAGGTGGTTCGGTCCATTCCTTGGGGTTTTGGTGGTTCTGTCGCAAGTGAAGTTGCATGTGTGCTAGGAGAAGGGTCCGTGGGTGCGTTTCAGCGTGGCCAGGAAGCAGCGGTGGTCTCGGCCGGTGTTGAGAGCGTGGAGAGTGTTGGCATCGTATTGGATTCTGGCATTGTGGCGTGTGTGGGGTCCAGGGGTTCTGGCACTGGGCGCGGTCCCGACATGGACGGGTGCAGTCGGGCTTGCCATTGGCGCGCCTTCGGCGCGTCCGCTGCACGTCCGGGCAGCGGCCGCCATATAAGGTGTGGAGGGAGGGAGGAGCAGCTGGGAGGCGGGAGCGGGGCGGCGAGGGAGCGTGGCTACGGGGGACAGCGGCGGGAGACAATGGGTCACAGAGAGCAAAAGGGAGAGTGGGGGGGCAGGTGGGCTACAAACGGTAAAATACAGGAGCAGACTGAAAACAAAATACAAACAGGCAGGAGGGAATAAAAACAGAAAATCAAACCACAGTCAGAACGGTGATCCTGGGCACAGGAGGATCGAACCCACACTAAGAACGGCAGCAGCAGGGTGGCCGCGCACACGTGGTGCTGTTCGGCGGCAGGGGAGCGACACGGCCCTTAAGCAGGGGCAGAGGTCACCAAATTAGAAGAGAACAAAATGCCTGCTAGAGCAGTGCATAATAAGTTGGAGTTAGTAGCTATTCCGCAGGAGCTGGCCAAATTGAATACATATGAGTCGGTTCTAATTCAATCTGTTCATCCTTTTCGAACTATAATTCGGATGGAGTCTAAAACAGGTAAACTGCCACCAACAGACTTGCAAAGAGGGCTGAAAGGAAGAGTGGTGTACTTACCTTTGGATTTTAAGCAAAACATTGAAACTATTGCTGGAGAGAAAGAGGAAGATGAGGCAGTAGTTATTTTAGTAAATGATGTACCCACAAAGAGTCGGAAAATATGGCAAGAATTTGTGGATGTTAATAAAGTTGAAAAGGCAACCTTATATCTTATATCTTATAAAGAACAATATTTATTAAAAAAATGTAAATGTGGATGAACAGGAAATACGTTTAGAAGATGACTTTGAAATTTCAAGTGGTCAAATAGAGAAAGTGTACAAGTCAAGGACTGAAGAGATTTATGAACCTTATACAATATGTCCTTTGCATTAAAAAAAAGTGATAGGAAGTAGCATTGAGTTGTTTCAAATGAAAAAAGCACAGGGAACTCCAAAGAGTGTATGGGAGAAAAGCTTGGAAGCTCGTTGTTTCCTACTGGAGAAGGTGGACGATATGATGACCAACCTGTACGGATTCCAGCTTCAGAATATCAGTCAACAAGATTATATTCTGAAGATACTAAATTTCGACAGTGCATTCCATACATATTTCACCTTTTGTTTGAAAGTGATCTGTCTTCTCTCTCGTATGCAGTGAATCATATACTTAAAACTGGAGTTCATGAATCACTTCTTTCTGCGAAAGAATTTGTGGAGAAATTTCAAGAAACAGATGAAAATTTAGAAGCACAATTAATCAATTTGATGGCATGTTAATGTGGAACAAATGAGTATTGGTATCGTCGTCATGGAGATCTCAAGTGTATGTTACGGAACTTAGGTACACCAACATGGTTTGTCGCACTTAGCTGTGCAGAGTATGCATAGGAAGACTTGCTTGAGTTTTTAAGAGAAGCAAATTTTAATATAAACATTTTTGAAATAAAGACTCCTGGTGAACTGTGTTCATTGGATCCTGTAAATGTGTGCAGATATTTTAATCATACGTTTCAAGGTATGATGTCTTTTATCTGTAATAAAAAGAATCCACCTCTTGGAGAAGTTACCTATTTCTTTTGGAGAAAGGAGTATCAAGCAAGAGGTGCACCTCATATACATATACTAGTATGGATCAAGGATGCACCTAAATTTGGAAATGATTCTGATGAAACAGTATTGTCTTTCATCGAACAATATGTGGCATGTGAGATTCCAAGAGAAGGAGGAGATAGAAGCTTGAGACAGCAAGTGTTACGTTTCCAAAGTCACCGTTGTGGAAAGTATTGCAGAAGAAAATACAAGTCTAAAGGAAAATTTCACACCAAATGTCGGTTTGGTTTTCCCCATCCAGTCATTTGTAAAGGAAGAGTAAATTCTTTTTTTTCTTCTGTAAGGCACACAATAACTCGGAAATCTCCAAAGAATACCTACAACTTGAAAAGTACTGAAGTGTCAAAGTATATCAATGACTACAATCCAGTCATTTTAAAAATGTGTAATGTGAACATGGACATCCAGTATGTTGCGGATAACTCAATTGCTGTTCCACGTTATTTTACATCGTACATAACAAAATCTGAAAAACAGAGATGAAACAAATGTGGGAAGAAATTGCACAAGAGAATAGTCTTAGCATAAAATTGTACAGCTTTATTTTGAAAATTCTTTCCCACGGAGAAATTGGATCGTATGAATGTTCAGACCACTTGTGTTCTTCAAGTTTATATTCAAAGTCACGAGGAATCATTTGGGTAAGTTTAGGTCTTGCCTACAAATGAAATAGAGTGTTGAAATCATTGGAAGAAATTGAGCAATTAGCAGCAAATGAGCCAGATAGTCCAGACATTCTTAAAACTAATATGTTCGACACATACTATCCGAAAAGGAGTCAACATCTGGAACTGCTATGTCTGTATGAAGAACTTCAACATTACAGCTTCAAAAGAAATGTTAAAGAGAATTTAAAAGAAGGAACGTTTGCAGTAGTTGGATGTTATGGTTGTTTAGTAAAACATGCAAAGGGTAATCTTATAAACCACAAGAAACTTAGTTGTGAAACTCCAGATAAGCGAGAATTTTACTATTTAGCACTTCTGCAGCTGTTTAAACCATGGCGTAGCGAAAGTGAATTACTTGAAGAGTTTGACTGCTATGAAGATTCTTTTAATGCTTGTTAAGATAGCATTCGATGTCCAATTTTCCCTACATATTTAAAAATGTTGAATGATGAAGTTGAACAGGAAAAGACTATTATAGCTGAAATAGCTCATGAAAGTTCTCAAGATAGTCAAAGTAGTGGTCCATGTAGTCAAGATCCTCTTGGACAACCAATGCTGGAAAATGAAGCAGCGATTGCTATGCATGAAGTCGAAATTGAAATGCAACAAGCACACAAGGAGAATATAACATTGGAAAAGTTAGAAGAACAAGTACATTTTGAACAGAAAGAAATATATGTGCAAGTGAAAGAACGGATAGAACATGGTTTGTTGCATGAAAAAGAAGAATGTCTGTGTTCATCTTTTAAACCTCTTCTGATGTGCATCCGTTGTCAATCTGGGACAGGTAAAAGTTTTTTGATTAAAGTTTTGACCAGTTTTCTTAAAAAAACTACTAGTTCACATTTATGTTGTGTGGTAACAGCTCCAACTGGATTAGCTGCACACAATGTTAAAGGAGTTTCTTTGCATAGATTATTGATGTTACCAGTGGAACATGATAATAAATCAGAATATCAGAAGTTGTCTGGAGAAGCATCTTATGAAGTGTCAAGAGTGCTGAAGAAAATGAAACTTTTAATTATTGATGAGGTGAGCATGGTCTCAAACTTAATGCTTGCTTTTGTAAACTTAAGAATGCAACAGGTATTAAAAACAGATTACGACGTTCTCTTTGGAGGAAAACATTTAATTGTATTTGGAGATCTGCTACAACTAACCCCTGTAAAAGGGGAACCAGTGTTTAAAACTCTTCTACATGAAGACACTAAGAAATCTTTGGGAAGTATTGGAAATGTGAATCTGTGGTTACATTTTGAATACAAAGAACTCACTCAGAATATGCAACAGGCAAGAGATGAAGATTATGGAAATATTTTAAAAGATGTAAGAATTGGTGTTCTAAGCAAACATGGTAAACAAGCTTTTCAAAGTCGTCTACTAAAGAACTTGTTTACATATGAAAACACACCAGCAGAAGTAATGTACAAGAAAATGAAAGAAAAAAAGTCTATAGTTTGCTTAATGCCTACAGTGGAAGAGTGTTATACATTTAATAGAGAGCTTATGAAATTGGAAAATAAAGAAATAGTTCACATTGAAGCTATTGATAAAATAGAGCTTCAAGGAATAACAATTGTTCTTTCAGAAAAACTACAGACTAAATTGGATTCTTTGGAAAAGTCTGTATCAAAAACTGCTGGCTTAGAAATTTGTTTAGATGTAAATTTAAACTGTTGGGTAATTTTGAAGCGTAATCTGAATGTAGAAGAAGGTTTAGAGAATGGAGCAATGGGGAAAGTTGTCGATTTAGTGAAATATCAGAATAGAAATGGAATTGAATTTTTGAAAGTTAAATTTGATCAGATTGCAGAGGTAAGACAGATTGCACGTTCTGCCGCACGTGTTTTGCTTGCAAAAGACTTGTATGTTCGTAGAAAACAGTTTCCCTTCTGTTTAGCATATGCAATAACTATTCAATCAAAATCAATCAAAATAGCTTTATTCGATTCTATATCAAAAAATCATAAAAGCACAATGATAAAAAACTATTTAAAAAATACAATTCTCTAGATTCAAATACAATCAACAAAATAATAAAAAATACAATCAGTATAAAAACAGAAATACATAATATAATCCATATATATACACAGGAAAGTGCAGGGACACCGGTTATTCACAATTTCTTCACATGGTGTTCCGAAACCTTATGACAGCTTTTAAAAAGGAAGAGGTAGCCACGATAATGAATTCATTTTCTAGCATCTGTAATCTTAAAAAAGCTATTCTACATTGTTTTAAATCCCATCTTTTAAGAATGGGCAATAAAAAAATATTCCTCGGTGCAACATAATATTTACAGAATAAGGTGCAATGCATTGTGGTCAATCTAGAAATATCATCGCATGGGCATATAGGATGGTGTTTAGACCAATCACTGATGTCAGGAAATGTAACCATCCTAAAGAAGGACCCACTACGGAAACGGGCCAGAAGCATGCAAGAAAAACTGCTCTGTACCACTATTAAGTAGGGTTGTAGACCTATACAAATGGATATCAAATGATTTGCCATGACTGATTTCTCAATGAGCCAACGTTTGTTCTCTAAGTAATTCAAACAGTGTGTATTAAGGGATTTTCTGGAAACAGATTCCAAACTGCTGGAATTATGAAAATATTCAGGGTGGCCTATGTCATATGTCATGTCCTTTATATAAATAATCCAAGGCAAATTTGCCACCCCGTCCAATTTAAGACAGTCCATAGTTACATCCCTATTGAAGCCCGTCTCAACCGATACCCATATCTTGTGCCATAGAAGGAGATGGGTAATCTTTACAGTATCAGAGATATGTGCTAGACCAAGTTCCCTGTGACAACAATAGGTGGCGGTCGAACTAGGGACCGCCAATAGATAACGCAAAAAAGTATTTTCACAGCGTTGTATTTGGTCCGAGCATTCAATACCCCACATGCCTGCCCCATATGTGCCTGTTAAAATGTGTTTAGATTTATAGATGGCCAACACCTCTAAGACAGGTTTTCCACCTAATTTTTTTGCAAAGTTACTGACAGCTACTATGGCTCTCGACAGGGTCAGCTTTCTGCTGTTCATGGCTGCTGTCCAAGAACCCTTCCTATCCACAGTTATGCCTAGATATGAAAATGTATCCGTGCTTGCAATTTTTTTGTTATCAATAAAAATGTCACATGTCTTTCTCAATTTTGTCCCGCAGCTCATAGTAAATGTCTTGGCGATATTTACCTTTAAATCCCGCTCTGACATGTAGGCGACAAAATTTGAGACAGACCTTTGCAAGCCCAGCTGTGTCCGCGACATTATAACAGCGTCGTCTGCGTATAATAAAATAGGAACAGGGGTACCCTTAATGGTTGGATAGTCATGATGGAACTCGCTCAAGTACTGCCCCAAGTTGTTTATATAGAGGGAGATAAGCAAAGGGGCAAGAATGCACCCCTGCCTTACCCCTCTTTTTATGGGGAACCTGGTTGAGCATTCTCCCTGTTTCCCATACCGAACCCTCGCACCTGCCCCCCTATATAATTCCTATATGAACAGCAGCAAGGGATGATCCAACTCTAGATCTTTAAGAGTGTCCCACAGTATGACATGTTTGACACAATCAAAAGCAGAACTTAAGTCCACAAAAGTGAGGAAAAGTTTGCCCTTCTTCGCTTTTGTATATTTATCAATTATCAGAGACAAATTAAGTCCCTGTTCGATGGTGCCTAGACCTGGTCAGAAACCATATTGAAAGACTGATAACACACCTGTCTCTTGGACCCAGGTCTCAAGCTTGTTTAAGATAACCCTTCCCGCTATTTTCATAAAAGCATCCAATAAAGATATCGGACGGTAACACTTAGGCTCATTTCTATTCCCTTTCTTGAATATAGGTATCACAATGGCATCTGCCCAGGTAGGGATTAACCCATAACGGGTACAACTAATTAGTACATTAGTTAAAAGAGGGGCCCATAAACCTATATTAGATTTATAGGCATCCACCTGGCGCTTTCCTTGAGGCACTATCATTTATTGCCTTAATGACTTCCTCAAGGGTAATATTGATCTTTAGGGGGAACGGTTCACAATCAATATTATCATCTACTCTCAGTGCGACTATATCTGTCACATTACCATCTATGGTCTCATCCCTATAGAGCCCTGAGAAGAAGTCTACGCACATATCGCCACGAATAGCCATGTCTATGATATCTGTCTCTCTGTTATTAAAAAAAGGGGCATTAACCGCTCTCCAGAAGCCAGTGTTATCTTTGTTTATGCAAGCCTCATGTAAGGCGTCAAACGCTTCCTTTTTTAATGTTACCCTGCGATTTTTTTGCCCCAACTGGTACAAAGATCTTGCCTGCCTTATTTTATCCCTGCACCTCGGTACGTTATGCAGATTCTTTTTTAAGTGGGTATGGGCCTTCGTGCATTCTTTATCAAACCAGCCCTGGGAGGATTGCTGGCCATGTCGTTGTTGTCTTGTTAATAGCTTCCTGGCCTCACTTGAGTTCTTAAGGAAAGCGTTAATTATATCTTTATCCTCCCTATCCTGTGAAAGGCATATCGCCTATCCTCTGTGCTATTATTAATCAGGCCTAGGAGGAATGCTCCGGGATCCACTTTTGCCCAGTTTAACGTATACCCGTTTATGCTGGCAAGATAAATATCGCTATTATATTGCGAATTCCTATCAAGTTTTTTCTCCTGCCCTCTTAGAACGAGATCTAGGCAAATAGGGTAATGATCACTCATTAAAATGTCAGAAGTCTTACAAGAGAGTACATTACGGGAGTATCTATTGGATATTAGGACGAAATCAATGGTAGAATTACGTCCCCTTCCATTATAAGTTGATTGACTATTCACAAATCACAAGGTTTAAGTGTATATAATGATTTGGTACATGTTGGAAAAAATGTGTTTAAAGAGGGAATGGTATATGTTGCATTATCTCGAGTTAGAACGTTGTCTGGTTTGTATTTAATTGATTTTGATGAGAACAAGGTTAGTTCTGATGTTAATTGTGTAAGAGAATATAATCGTTTGAGAAGGCTTTATGCTCCCCATTAAGGTGAATATCCTATTTATGAGAAACATGCTGTGTGTTCAAAACGCAAATATGGTGAAGAGTTAACTATGGTTGAAAAGCAGAAAGAAAATCAACAGAAAAGAAAAGATGTAAAGAAGCAGAAAATACAAACAAGTGATGATGTTGTTGGATACTAATTAGAAAATGCTTCTGGTGTCAACTGCTATGGTAATGCTATATTTTATCTTGAAGTTGTTTGTGGTGAAATTATGGAAAGTCACGAAAAAACTTTATGTTCTGCACTCTACACTTTATTTCAAGAATTGAGAACTGATAGAGGTAAGACTTATTCTGCTTCTGGTATTTGCCAACTGTTGGATACATGTACTGGATCTTTAGCGTTCAGTGCTAATATACAACAAGATGCACAAGAATTTCAAATGGTTATGCTTGGAGTACTAGAAGATGAAGGAATTCAGATTGAGAGTATATTTGGACTCAGTTACAAATGGGAACATAAATGTGAACAGTGTTTGTTAATTTTAAGCACTATAGTTGACAGAGAACGATTTCTTTATTTGACAATACCTGACTGCAAATCTGTACCATTTTCCAAATTACTAAAAGAAGCAGATCACGAGACGATCTGTTCTCCTTGTAAATCAACAATGCTATCTACATTATGCCTACAGAGATATGGAAAATATTTGATTATAATGCTACAACGCTGTAGACCAAATGGAAGAAAAGTGGAATCCAAAATTAAAAATGCCGTTGCTAGTCAAGTATCTATTTCAGGAAGAACTTTTGCAACAGTTGCTATTGTTTTCCATGCTGGAAGTACTACCACAAGTGTACATTATACAGTTTATTTAAAGTGTAATAATGGTTGGAGTCCCTGCATCGATACGCACTTGGAAATGAAACCGAGATTGCCTTATGAATTACCCAACTCGTACTTGATATTTCTGAAACAAAGATTTTAGATACACCATTCGGCTTTGTGGGAAGGTGTAAAGATACTTTAAGGAATTCATACTGGATGCTTTCAAAACTAAATTTTTGATACATTATTTGGTGTATTGGGAAAATGTTCACAGAAACTACGAAGTAAAGGTAAGATTTGAAGACTGGCAATAGTATTGGATGTGTTAATTGTATTGATTTTGTATTATATTTGTGAGAATTAGGGATTATTTTTTTTTTAACAATCTAGTTGATTGTTTTTCCCCCTGCTGTTTATAATGAAACTACTGTGACATCACTGTGAATAGTGAAGTTAAGTAGTAGCTGATGACTGAAAAAAAGGGAGAAAGATTGTTTTCTGAATGCTAAATTATTTTGTATTATTTAAAAAAAATGTAATTTGTGAAATATATTACATTACATAGTAGTTTTGCAGTTTATTTTATGTAGTTGAAAAATTAGAAAAAACAGTAGTAATGACAAATAGCACAATAGTAGTTCGATATTTAAAAAACCTTAGAAATTCACTGAAAAAAAACATAGGTTTCAGAGACGTTTTAGTTAGTTGGACATTTGACTCATTCACCTGTTATAGTTAGTTGAGCTAACTATAACTCGCGCGCTCGCAATGCACTGCTGATGACATCACATATTACATCACTCATGACATGGTCAGTGACATAATTCATGACATCACTGATGACATCTCAAATGACATCACTGATGACATCACTGATGACATCATCCATGTGATAGTCTGACACACCTCTTCACACTCTAATATAACCTTTAATACACCCACTCTAAAATACAGACTACCATTTTCGAAACCATAGACACACCAATACCAAATACTAGATACCCATCCACTGATTCCTATCTATATATTGTGAGCCGGACATACACTGATACAGTCACTCATACATGCTGTCACTCATGATTACATCAGTATAATATCCATTCATACACCTGTACATACATTCACACAGTGCTACTAATCCATAGAGTTACTCACACATCTACTCAGTCATGCCAAAAATCAATCACACACCCATGTACTCACCTATGCAGATATATACACACCACCTGACTTATTTATACACACACCACTTCTCTTATTTATATAGATACTATAACATACTTACTCTCTTATACAATCACTAATACAAGTACACATTCGTGTATGTAGACACTCTTGCAATCACTCTCTTGAAGTACTGGGAATTTTAAGCCCAGCGGTGCAGGGGAACACACCCTAAGACTTCGGGTTCTTCCTGTTTCAGACCAACAGAAACACAGAGTCTTCTAGGTGAAGTCAAAGATCGATTTATTGGCTGCAGACCAATTACAGGTATCCGAGAAGTACAACACAATGTATGTTCTCAGGAGACTGCTTAAAATTACAGAAACGGGCTTCTCCTTAAATACAAAATATCATGCTTCAGGCACACATTCCTTGTTTTACGATATGGTCATCTACATGTATCCATTACAAACGAAAAGGCAGAGTCATGATGACCATCCCACATTCCAGTTAAGCCAGCCCACAATTATTTACCCAGCGAGGCTCAGATCCCACATCAGATATCAATAGGCCCCAATAAACACGGGCATCTCCTGTTTGGAAAACAAGCCATAAAGCAGGAAGAGTCAGGTGTGAAAGAGATTAGCCGGAGGCTCGTGTGGGATGAAAAA
This sequence comes from Triturus cristatus, assembly GCF_964204655.1. Lineage (NCBI taxonomy): Eukaryota > Metazoa > Chordata > Amphibia > Caudata > Salamandridae > Triturus > Triturus cristatus. Next base: position 750,309,158 of record NC_140587.1, read on the forward strand.
GGCTTTATGGTGTGTCAAACCCTGATGCTAATCGCAGGTGGCCGTAGGACCGGGAGCTCGTGAGACCGGACTGACCTGGGGCAGCGGAGCCAAGCTGCACAGGTCACAGAGAAGTCAAACAGAAAGTACATGTGTTCTAAAGGCCCGTACTTGTTCGTAATGTGTAGCCTATGTGAGGGCAACCATAAGATGGCCACCGCTCTAAGATGGAACCCACGTAGTCAATGTATAACATCGTATACACAGTGCATTTATAGCTAAAACGTTATACAAAGCACTTGTACATACCGCATTGACCATTCGCGGTTTGCTAATACCGGAATAGACAGGGGTAGGGCCCTGCCTCCTACGCTGTCCCAAATTTCAAGGTACCACACTCTCACGTATAGTCAATTATATACCCCAACACTCACAAATACTGTCTAAAAACATATATAGTTACTCACATATATACAACTGAGACATCAATTCACTAATCAACACACCTGTACACACAGTTAGCTACCCATACCGCCCTTCCGAGATGCAGTTTTGAATGTATAGAACCAGTGAAACAGCTATTCAGACATGTATGCACAGAGTCAGACACTCCCCACCCACCCAGATAGACACTCAGACACCCATACAGATATTCATACAAACAATCAATAACCCATATAGACACTGGTGTAGCTACTCACCAACCCATGCACCTGCTGACATACCAACTGAGAGACTAATAGAGACTTTCACACAGTTTAGTCACTAATCCATGCATTTAGTAACATACGTTCAATCAGTGACTTATAGAGTCAGTCATGCATCTACTAAATAATCCATTCAGGCACTCATACATCGACTCATTCTTCAATAGACCTTGGCATAGATCTAACAATATTTACAGTTTACAGAAAAACACATTCACTAGATGATGTCATCAGTGATGTCATCAGTGATGTCATTTGAGATGTCATCAGTGATGTCATGAGAGATGTCACTGACCATGTCATGAGTGATGTAATATGTGATGTCATCAGCAGTGCATTGCGAGCGCGCGAGTTATAGTTAGCTCAACTAACTATAACAGGTGAATTTCTCTGGTTTTATAGGAGTCAAATGTCCAACTAACTATAAATTCTCTGAAACCTATGGTTTTTTCAGTGAATAAATATATATATATATTACCTACTGGCGGTTACCAGTAGGTAGTTATAGTTAGGACCTAGTTACAATAGGAAAATGGCAACATTCTATTCGCAATAACTTTGGCGCCGATTGATGAATCTTCGTGAAATTTTCAAAACGAATTCTTTGTTGAGATCAGCTCCTATGTTGAAAGTTCGGGAGTGATTCATCAAGGGGGGGCTGAGAAAACAGGGGGTCCCAAAACATGTTTGTTCAATGCTAATTTCCATAGGAAACTTTAGACAAGGTCGAACGGGTGAACGGAATCACCCCAAATTTGGCAGGGAGAAGGGTCTTGGTCTAGAAAGCACGCTTTTGTTTATTTGGTGTAAATCCGTTCAGTAGTTTTTGAGAAATATCGAAATTTACAGATATCGATATTTGGGAGTTCTGCCATCTGATTGGCTGAGGCGTTACGAGCACGCGCACGAGCTTGCTGGTGATTGGCGTTTGCAACTAGGAAGTGTTGCCCGTCATTTTGTGATTCCATTGAAGTGAGTAAGGGGGAAAAAGGGGGGAAAATGTGGGAAAGAGGAGGGTAGGAGCACTGTAACCTTTGTGGGGTATAATCATACCTACCGGTGTGAAAGTTCTAGGCTACGAGAATTAAGTGAGGTATTGGCTAGTGTGTGATGTTTCTAAGGTGAGCTTGTGCGTGACTCGAGGATTAAAGCGTGAGCCCACACTGTGTGTCTTATGCTGTGAAGCCATGTGCCCTGGCCACTGCAGTACAGTTATGGAAGAATTGTCTGCATGTGTTTATACCTACTAGGATGAACTACTGACCCGTAGTGGTGTGAAAGTCCTGGATACGGAAAATATGTAAGGTATTGTTTAGAGTCTCATGGAAGGAGGAAGTGTTGGCCGCCATTTTGTTATTCCGTTGAAGCGAGTAAGGGGAAAAAAGGGGGAAAAAAGTGGGAAATTGGAGCATAGGAGCACTGTAACCTCTGTGGGGTGTTTAGGGTGTGCTATAGAAGGGGTGCGAAGTGAACTAATCATACCTAGCGGTGTGAAAGTGCTAGGCTACGAAAATTAAGTGAGCTATTGCCTAGAGTTTGATGCTGCTAAAGTGAGGTGGTGCGGGACTCGGGGATTAGAGCGTGAGTCTAAATTGTGTGTCTTATGCTGTGAAGTCATGTGCCGTGGCCGCTGCAGTACAGCTGTAGAAGTAGTGTCAGCATGTGTTTATAACTACTAGGATGAACTACTGACCCGTACTGGTCTGAAAGTTCTGGGGACAGAAAATATGTAAGGTAGTGTGTAGAGTCTCATGCTGCTAAGCTGAGCTGCTGCCGGACTCGGGGATAAAAGCATGAGCCCAAACTGTGTGTCATATGCTATGAAGTCATGTGCTCTGGCTGCTGTGCCACATCTATGCAAGTAGTGTCAGCATGTAGTTATAGCTACTTGGAGGATCTTTTGTTTCAAACATTGTAACTTGTGTATGGTGCTTAGGGGGTGTTATATAGGGAGTGTGAAGGTAAATTTGTGTGTATGAAATGAATTTGGTATTTGGAAAGTGGAAAGCACTGACTCCTATGGGTCTGATGGTGCTGGGGGCGTAAGGTGAGGTGCTGCTGGAGTTGGGAATAAAGCTGATGAACTACTGACCCCTATTGTGAACTTTTAACGTGCACGTGCCGTTAAATGTTCGATAAAATGTTGCAAAACTATATCGTTAGGTTAAAAAAATGATGACCTTTTAACCTGCAGGTGTCGTAGAAGGTTCCAGAAAGTGTGGTGATAAAATAGGTTGAACTTGTAACCTGTATGTGGCGCCGAATAATAAGTAGCTTTTCGGAAGGAAAATTCAAAATTAACCAATGGAGGTAAGTTTCTGGAATGTCGTTGAAGGAATGAAGTATTCTGATTTGTTCTTTACATGTATTTATGTGTGGAGTGACAGAGAAATTGTGCCGTTCCTGGTTTCATTTTTGATGAAGTCAGAGCTTTACATGTCCTATGTGAGGAAGAGAGAATTGTATGCGTGTGTCATTTGAAATCTGGATATCAACTACAAAGGTGAGTTAGAAATGAACAAGGTGTGTTATGTGTATTGATTAAGTATTTGAGGTGATGTTTTTAATTTTGAAAGTATTTTTTATTTCAAAGTAATATAGTGTTAGTAAAGTGTGGTGTTTGATATTGGTTATGAAATATGCATAAAATTTGAGCTGTTGTTATATAAGTATTTTATATATGTTTAGGAATTTTTCGCAGCGAAGAAGTGTAGTTTGTCATCTTTATAGGACTGTCTTGTTTTGAAAATGAGGTACAGCGTTAATTTGAGTTTGTAATGTATTTGGGGAGATAAAGAAAATGTTGCACGTTTGCAACTGATACTTGTTGTGGAGATAGTGGGGGGTGGTGGTAGGAGACGTATGTGTTATTAAGTTAAAATCACTAAAACGAAATGCAGAAATGTTATGTGGGCAGGTTGTGGTCTTATTTTTGACACTGAGAGGTAGGTTTGAATGTAAGTCAGGGTAGGTTGTTGTACAGTGGGGCCGTGTACAGTGTTTGGAGATTACATGGAGAGGAGATGGAGATAGGAAAAGTGATACGTTCCTTTTATATGTACGCATAGTTTGAATCATGTGATCCTAAGTTGAGATTAATATAAATATGGCTTCTGGTTTGCATTTGGGTATGGTGAATAGTTTTTGTAGTTTCTGACTAGTGAATAATAAAAAGGTAGATATACTAAAATATATGGTAGTAAACGTCTTAATTATTGTCTGTTCTTATGGAATAGAAGTAGTTGGGGAGTGCTTCTTTAGAAGAGATGTTTTATAAATGTGTGAGAGATAAAAAAATGTAAATGTGCGGTATATTTTCTGTATGACTTTGATGACATTAGAGAACTACATGTGATTATAAGTGATACTATTTGTCAAGCTGTGTCGCTGTGGCGGATATATGTAAGTGTTGAAGTGGTTCGTGTTTTACTGATGGTGAGCTTCACTATCCCTTTTGAGACACTCGTCAATTTATTCATTCCATTTAATATCTTTAATATAGATACAGTAAAGGGACTGTATATCAAAAGTTTGGGAATTAGAACTTTGTTTACTCTCCCCATGCCCTGCTATACACTCTACAGAGTGTTTAAACGACTTTTGTAACATATAGATGTCTAGCTAGCAAAGGTGGTGTAGTTCGACTGGGCCCATTTATAAACCATGCTATGGGATGGTTTATGTTTTTCCCGCGCATTTGCATGTTTGAATACTTTTGGTTGATAAGTGTTCCGGCACACAACTGTTAAAATTAAGCCTGTGTATGGGTATAGTGGCGCTACTAGGAATGGTGGGGGTTTCTTTTTTATTTTGTACGGTTAAGGGAGGGCGTGGTTGGTTGTGGGTGTGGGGGAGGTGGGTATGTTTCTGATTAAAACACAGAATATAGTAACGTGGAGATGGTGAGCAACTGAAGGTGATGTAGTACCACTTAGAGCACTTATAAAGTGCCCTATGGCATGGTATATGTTTTAATCGCAAATTTGCATGTTTTAATACGCTTTGCTTATGAGCGTTTAAGAAAGTGGGGGTGCTCTAAAAGGAGGGGGGGCAAAGCTCTTAAAGGGGTGTGGGCTATGCAAGTTGGGCCGTGGTCTAAATCAAGATAAGTATCATTGTGTGGTTTAGAAAATCCTCTCCAATTATCCTACGTTTGGAAAAAAACATTCTTTAAAGGATTTCCCTTCCTTCTACAACGTGTTTAACGTAGCGTGATGTCTCAAGTTCTCAGTAGTGAGCAAAATCAGCATGCGTATATCGATGTGCATGCTCTCACTGCAGTGCAATAAAAACAAATTAAAAAGATTGACTATGTTTCGGAGGGCCGAAAAAAAAATTGACTATGTTTGCGAGGGCTGAAAATAGAGCCTGATAGAGACCCTTTTGGAGGCTCCTTGAAAATAAGTGCTGGTCCTCAGACCCGGCCCAATTAAAATCCAGCATTCATCTATCCTAAGCACTGCGCCATCCAACTATCTTTCAATTGATGCATACATTCCTACTTATATACATACATACATTTGTTCCTGCACTTATCTTAAGCATCTATGAGCGCACTCGCCTATTGTATGCACTGTGTCATTCATGCAGCCATACGCCTATATATCCATAGATACATCTGTCCCATAACCAATCCTAAGCATCTATCAGTCCACCAGTCTATCGTAAGTACTGGTCCCTGTATTCATTTATCCTTCCATTCATACATTGATACATCCATCTATGTATATATGCATTGATGCATCTGGCCATGCATCCACTCGCCTTTTATTCAACTATACGTTCTTATTCTCGGGCATCGTCCGCTCCAGATCCTAAATAGGACGTATTAAACTCATCCATCCAGCCTGTTAAGGGGTCGAAAAGGTTTGCGAAAAGCATTGACAGGCAGAATATTTTATAAATAATAACAAAGCTTTGAGTTGCTCTTTGTGGAGCATACTTCACCATCCTTCTCTGGTGATGTTTTAAAGAAAGGTACATATTGCGAAAGAAATGTAAAGGAGCTTTTCAGTGTAAGACGTTAATTTAGAAACATAACATTTTGTCGAGTTGTATATAGGTACACTGTTTAAAAGTGGCCGTGACTGACAGATATTGAATACCTGTATTTCTTACATTTTAGAAAGTATACCAGAGAGGTAATTTGGGTTGGTGAGAACCTTGATTTCTATATTTCCATGTGAAGGACAGTATAGGAATATAAAAGTAAGTGGAAATCTTTTATGTTCATATTAAAGAGGGGGTGTGAGAACTAAGTGAGGCAGGCAAAGCATGTGTTTTTGTAGCCTTAAAACAAATGGATGTGTTAGGTCAGAGCAGGTTCATGCTGGAGTTGCTTGCTTGTGGTCGTTTCAAGAGGTGCAACCAGAGCGAAATTTCGGGGCAGCCTAATTTTTTCAGCAATAGGCAGAGTGGGGATGTAGGGGCTGTAAAAAAGGGTGAAAAAGAACAGTCTTCTTTACCAAAAAATGATCTTTTGAAAACCTGTGAAGTACTCGAGTGCGGCTGTGTGTGTGCGCTCGGGAAGCTGTTTGAGAGAGTCTGGGGCAATGGGCGATGAGCGCCTGGTGGTGTGTTTGCTAATTACCCCACGACGATGTTGCTCCTGTGTTGCAAAAAGAGAAGGGAAATTCTGTGAGAAAAAGTGTCTTTTTAAAGGATTTTCCTTCTCCTACATTGCAAGTCCCCTGGCATGATGTCTGCACTTCTAAGTAGTGAGTAATGTGCATGCTCTCACAGTCTCACTGCAGTGCAATAAAGAAAAAGAAAAAGGGGATGAGGTTTAGACCCCCATAAAGACCTGTTTCGAGGCCACCTAAAATAAAGTGCTGTTGCTCAGACACCCCTCCCCCCGCACTTAAAACCGGGGGTGCAGTGTTATGTTTGGAAAGTTGTAGATACAATTGTAGGCTAATAATGGTAATTTTTGTGTGTGCTTTTTGGTTGATAATATCATCTGAAGTACATAGATTAAACATTTTTAAAAATACTATCTATAAAGTTGTCTGTGGTGGGTTGCAGAGAGAGTGGTGTGGGGTGGTGGGGTGCGGCGGAGAGGTGAAAAGTATGAGGTAGTGCAGTTACATATAAATTGTATAGGTGTTTGTAAATAATTAAATAAATACTTGCTGTATGTTCTATGGCACTACTTGTCATGTTGGTGCTGCTCTGTCGTGTTCAATCACGTTGCAGCACTGGGTGTGGAAGTCATTAGTGGAAGTTTTGTAATTGTATGTTATAATTTTAAAATAATTGAATCTATTTGTTTTTTTTCAGAAAATTATTTCGTTTGGATTACAATTTGGAAATGCCAAGAAGAAGTAAAAAAAAAAGAAAAGAGAAGAAAAATATATATTTGTGCAAAAGAAAAAAAGTTTGTATTTATAAGTACAAGATGAAAAAAGGATCACACAAGAGGAAAAATAGGAATTTTTCAAGTAAGGTGAAGCAGAGTTCAATTTCAAAAACCAGGAAAAGGAAAGGTGATAAAGAAATAGTATCTGTTACTCGGAGACAAAAGGAGTTTCATGAAAATCGTCAGAGACTTTTTCGATTTAGAGTGATTCAGAATTCAATTAAAGAATGCTTCAAATATAAAAGGAATGTTTTTGAATTGAAAGAGAAACAGCGTATTGAAAGTATAGTGGATAGTGCCTTCAATTTAAAACAGAAGTTATTCATTGTGATTTTGAAGAGAAAGTATTAAACAGAATGTTAAGTTGTTACAAGGACTAGATCTATGTCACGTAAGAAAATATACTGAGAAGTATGGGCATTCTCTGGCTTGTCTTTGAAGAAAAGTTTGTAAAAGTGTTTTTTATCAGTTGAGAATGTAAGCAGTATGTTATTCAGATATGCGGATGTTTGTAAGGAAAGTATACTATGTAAAAAGTTCAGCATTATTTTTAAGTGAACTGAGTACAAGTCTTTTATATGCTTCTTTATTGTTCAAAAAAAGTGTGATGATATTGAAATGCGATATTTTGGTTCAGAGGAGCAGTTCATAGAACATGAAAGTTTGACAATTACAGATGTTGGAGTGGATGGGAAAGTGATTAGCACTGATCAGTTTGAAGAAGAAATTGGAAAGTTTAATGTAGTGTGGTGTGAAATGCGAGACTATGTTTGTGTTTGTTGTCGACGTACTGATTAAAAAAGTCAAAGTAGGAATGTTGATTTGTATTTGAAAAGTAAAAAGGGGAACAATGGTAAGTGGGTAGAATTTACAATTTACTTGTTGGTGGAAGGTCAATTTGAGTTAGGTAGTGATCAACGTATATGTAAATATTGGTATAACAAATTAGAAGAGAACAAAATGCCTTTTAGAGCAGTACATAATAACTTAGAATTAGTAGCTATTCCGGAGGAACTGGCTGAATTGAATACATATGAGTCTGTTCTAATTCAATGTGTTAATTCTTTTCAAACTATAATTCGGATGGAGCCTAAAACATGTAAACTGTCACCAACAGACTTGCAAAGAGGTTTGAAGGAAGAGTGGTGTACTTACCTTTGGATTTTAAGAAAAATATTGAAACTATTTCTGGACTGAAAGAGGAAAATTAGGCAGTAGTCATTCTAGTAAATGTTGTAGTAAAAAAAAGTCGGAAAATATGGAAAGATTTTGTGGGTGTTAATAAAGTTGAAAAGGCTACCTCACATCTTATAGAGAACAATATTTATTACAAAACTGTAAATGTGGGTGAACAGGTAATAAGTTTAGAAGATGAATCTTGTTGATCGATATTCTGAAACTGCAATCGGTACAGGTGGATCATTATACCGTCCACCTTCTCCTGTGGGAAACAGCTGTGGAAAATAATGACCTTCCAAGGTTTTCTCCCATACACTTATTGGAGTTCCCTGTGCTTTTTTCATTTCAAATAACTCAATGCTGTTTCCTATTACTTCTTTTGAATGCAAAGGATATATTGTGAAATGTTCATAAATATCTTCAGTCCTTGACTTGTCCACTTTCTCTATTTGACCACTTGAAATTTCAGATTATATTCTGAAGATCTTAGATTTCGACAGTGCATTTTATACATATTTCACCTTTTTGTTTGAAATTGATCTGTCTTCTTTGGCGTATGCAGTGAACCACATACTTAAAACTAAAGTTCATCAATAAGTTCTTTCTGCGAAAGAATTTGTGGAGAAACTTCAAGAAAGAGATGAAAATTTAGAAGGACTCTTAATCAATTTGATGGCATGTCAACGTGGAACAAATAAGTACTGGTATTGTCGTCATGAAGAACTCAAGTGTATGTTACCGAACGTAGGTACAAGAACATGGTTTGTCTCACATAGCTGTGCAGAGTATGCATGGGAAGATTTGCTTGACTTTCTAAGAGAAGCGAATTCCAATAAAAAAAAATGTTGAAATAAAGACTCATGGTGAACTGTGTTCATTGGATCCTGTATATGTGTGCAGATATTGTAATGATAGGTTTCAACCTATAATGTCTTTTATCTGCAATAAAAAGAATACAGCTCTTGGAGAGGTTAGCGATTTCTTATGGAGAAAGGAGTATCAAGCCAGAGGTGCACTATGGATCAAGGATGAACCTAAATTTGGAAATGATTCTGATGAAACAGTATTGTCTTTCATTGAATAGTATGTGACATGTGAGATACCAAGAGAAGAAAGAGATAGATGCTTGAGATAGCAAGTTTTATGTTTCCAAAGTCACAGTTGTTGAAAGTATTAAAGAAGAAAGTACAACTTTAAAGGAAAATTTTACACCAGATATCGGTTTGGTTTCTCCTGTCCAGTCATTTGTAAAGGAAGAGTAAATTGTTTTTTTCTTCTGTAAGGCACACAATAACTCGGAAATCGCAAAAGAATAACTACAAGTTAAAAAGAAGAGAAGTGTCAAAGTATATCAATGATTACAATCCAGTCATTTTAAAAATGTGGAATGCGAACATGGACATTCAGAATGTTGCAGATGACTCAATTGCTGTTGCATGTTACGTTACATCGTACATAACAAAATCAGAAAAAATAGAGATGAAAGAACTGTGGGAAGAAATTACACAAGAGAAAAGCCTTAGTAAAGAATTGTACAGCTTTACTTTGAAAATGCTTTCCCACCGAGAAATTGGATTGTATGGATGCTCAGACTGATTGTGCTCTTCAAGTTTAAATTCAAAGTCACGAGGAATCATTTGGGTACATTTAGGTCTTGCCTGCAAACGAAATGGAGTCTTGAAATGATTTGAAGAAATTGAAGAATTAGCAGTAAATGAAGCAGACTGTACAGACAATCTTAAAACTAATATGTTGGACACGTACTAACTGAAAAGGAGTCAACATCTGGAACAGCTATGTCTGTATGAAGTACTTCAACATTACAGCTTGAAATGTTAAAGAGAATGTAAAAGAAGGAAAATATGCAGTAGTTGGATGTCATGGTTGTTTAGTAATCTCATAAACCACAAGAAAGTTAGTTGTGAAAGTTTAGATAAGGGAGAATTTTACTATTTAGCACTTCTGCAATTGTTTAATTCATGGTGTAGTGAAAGTGAATTATTTGGAGATTTTGACTGTTACAAAGAATCTTGGAATACATGTAAAAGTAGGGTTGCATGTACATTTTTTGCTATATATTTAAAAATGTTGAATGATGAAGTTGAACAGAAAAAAACTATTACAGCTGAAATTAGTAATGCAAGTTCTCAAGATAGTGAAAGTAGTGGTCCATGTAGTCATGATCTTCTTGGACGAGAAATACTGGAAAATGAAGCAGCCATCGCTATGCATGAAGTTGAAATTGCAATGTGGTACAGCAGGTCCGAACAGTGAAACGGGGTCTTGATTCTATGATTGAGTATGTAAGAAGTTAAAGTCTGTGATAATTTCTGTGAACCCCCTCTGACCAGGTGCAATCAACTCCAGGTCCCAACAGTGGAATGGCGTCTTGATCCCACAATGGACGTTGTTACAACTGCATCTGAGAGTGGAGAAGAAGGTACTCCCTTTGACCAGGTGCAACTAACTCTAGGTCCCAACAGTGGAACGGTGTCTTGATTCCACCATGGATGATGTCCGATATTACCTGCTGCTTGTTTTTCGCAGAACTCACTCTGTTGAGGTTCATCAGACTCTGTGCTTCCGTAGCTAACTGCTGTACAAGATTATTGGGGTTGGTTGAGCGTAGTCACTGGAGTACACCGCGGTACAGCAGGTCCGAATACTGAAACGGGGTCTTGATTCTACTATTGAGGATGTCAGAAGTTAAATTCTGTGTAACCAGCTCTAGGTCCTAATAGTGGAACGGTGTCTTGATCCCAGAATGGAAGATGTCCAATATTACTTATTGCTTGGTTTTCATAGAACTTCCTCCGTTGAGGTGCCTCAGACACTGTGCTTCCATAGTTAACTGTTGCACATGATTATTTTGCTTCATTGACACCAGTCAGTGGAGTACACCGTGGTACAGCAGGTTCGAACAGTGAAACGGGGACTTGATTCTGTGATTGAGGATGTCAGAAGTTACAGTTTGTGATGATTTGTGGTACCCCCTCCGATGAGGTGCATCGAAATCTAGGTCCCAACAGTGGAACGGTGTCTTGATCTGACAATGGAGGATGTAAGAACTTCATCTGAGAGTGGAGATGAAAGTACTCCCTTTGACCAGGTGCAAGCAACTGTAGGTCCCAACAGTGGAACGGTGTCTTGATGCCACAGTGGGAGATGTTCGATATTACTTGTTGCTTGGTTATCATATTACTATCTCCGTTGAGGTGCATCAGACTTGGTGTTTCCGTAGCTAACTGTTTCACATTATTATTGTGCTTGGTTGACACTAGTCGGTGGAGTACACTGTGGTACAGCAGGTCCGAACAGTGAAATGGGGTCTTGATTGCATGATTGAGGATGTCAGAAGTTGAAGTTTGATATTATTTCTGTGTACCCCTTCTGATCTGCTGCAAGCAAGTCCATGCTTTCGAATTGAACGGTACATGGCTGTCAGGTGTTAATGAATAGTGAGTCTGGCCTACAATGCAGACAGAAGTGTTCACAATTCAGATCGAGTGCTGATTGTTTAATCATAGAATCCAGTAGTCAAGTAACTACAACGTCTATTGGAATATACATATTATGTTTTTAGTACTCTTCTTTGAAGACATTTTTTTTTAAATGACTTATAGGTTTAGTACAATGACCAAATTTAATTTGCAAGTGCAAAGGAACACTGAATAGTCTACACTGTAGACAGCAGAAATGGTATTTGAATTGTTTTGTTTTATTTATTGCAGATTTTTCAGCAATTGATGTTGTTGTCTTTTGTTAAGAGGAAGTGAGAGAAAGTATTCATGAATGTCTGTGTGAGTACTGTTTACAATTAACACTGCAGATAGCAGTGTTCACAATTCGGATCGAGTTGGTCTTGTAGATGACGCAGTTCTGTAGGAAAAGACATTGCTCCAGTGCGCTCTGTCTACACCATGAATACGTATTATTACAGGCTCCAGACACGCTTTTGTTGCTTTGCGTACGACAAACTGTGTAGCTGAATTTCACCTTACGTAGCTGTGGGCCCTTGCTGACCGCTCTCTCTGGCCTACACTGTAGACAGCAGTGTTCACAATTTAGATTGAGTTGCTATTGCTGATGATGTTCTGTTGATGGCAACAGATATTACTCCAAGTACGGCCTGCCCGTCTATAGCACACATCATTGCTGTTTGTTGACATGCTGAATGATTTTGATGTGGCTTTCCTAGTGCACTAAAACTGATGGACCCTTTATGATAAAATCTTTTTGTGTGTTATTTCTGATCTATTAGTTGTGTCTCAGTATACCATAAGTTGTGTTTCTTTTACGATAGAATATTTTTCTGTATTACTTCACATCCACTGTGCCTACCTTACTGCAGTACAAACTATTGATTCTTTTATTATTGAATGTCTGTGTGTGATCCAATGATTACTGTTGTAGTAGATGATAGCAGCAACTATTCCTTGAGGAATGGTTTACACTGACTCCACACGCATCCACCACAGATGTTACTGGATATGTGACCCTGGTAATAAAAAGGTGTCGAGCGCATGTGCTCATACCCACTTCACTATCTATCTGTGTCCGTGCGTTCATTATCTATGCATGATAGTGCCCCTGGGCCGTATGATATTACATTGTGCTGTGGGCAGTGTATGTAACTATGTTACCTCTGGTAGTGGGGAAAACTTTGGTTATGTAACTTGTAGATGTAGTGCTATCACAGGTGGAAGGCTACTCTACAGACCATGAATATTGATGAAGATGATGGTTGCATGATGTGTGTAGTTTAAGATATGTGTACATTGCAAAAAGTTTAGAAAAAAGCTCTCTAAGCAGAAGAGGTGTGTCTCATCAAATGCAGTACAGAGATTGACTAAAATGGGTGGCGTTTTCCAACTGTTACAATGGGAAATGTTATGAACTAATGAAGTGCTTTTTTTAAGGGTCACATGGCAATCGCGCAACTAGTGCGCAAGGGGACCGCAACGGACGTATTTTGAGAAAATATAATTGCTAAAAAAGTTTATTACAGTTGGAAATATATAAATGTTTAAAATATGTTAGATTATCGATTGCTCTCATATACTCTTTAAAGATATTTAGATGTAGTTTTGAGACAAAAAAAATGAGGGAATGGCGAACGCGGCGCAACACCACACGTTTATGATGTAACACAGGGTGTGGTAGCGTGCACTCGTCGCATTCGCAACACGCACATTCGCAATGCGCAGCGGGCACGACCCCATACATACATGACGTAATGCAGGGCTTGGTAGTGCGTACCCGTCGCATACTGAAGTAGCAGCTGGCGCAACCTCATACGTACATGTTGTTACACGGGACGTGGTATCACAAACCTGTCGGATACGAAATGCGCATCATTTACATCATTTAAATGTGATGGATAGGATTCGCGTGCTGATCGAGGTTGGTAGAGTACCGGTACGGGACTGTAGTTTTCTGAAAGAAAAAAAAAAGTTTGATATGCATATTTTTGGGAGAAGATATAAAACATTACATAATTTTTAAAGTTAAAAAAAGGATAATAGAGTTGCAAAATATTAAAAAACAATTAGAAAAAATATAGGTTTTATTAATATTAAAATATGAAATGAACATTTAAAATACTTGATATTCACTGAAAAAAACATAGGTTTTATAGACGTTACAGTTAGGAATTAGCATTTAAAAAACCTTAGAAATTCACTGAAAAAACCATAGGTTTCAGGGACGTTATAGTTAGTTGGACATTTGACTCATGTAAAACCAGAGAAATTTGCCAGTTATAGTTAGTTGAGCTAACTATAACTCGCACGCCTGCAATGCACTGCTGATGATGTCACACACTACATCACTCATGACATGGTCAGTGACATCACTGATGACATCTCAAATGACATCACTGATGACATCATCCAGTGAATGTGTGTTTCTCTAAACTTTAAATATTTTTTATATATATCTATGCCAAGGTGTATTGAAGAATGAGTGGATTTACAAGTGCCTGAAGGGATTATTTAGTAGGCACATGACTGACTGTATAAGTGAGTCAAGCCATGTGTTATGCGGACTGGCTTTTTGACTACCTATTGCGGATTTCCCATCACTGCATGCTAGGTAGTTTTGAATGTCTGAAATTCCGTTAACACGGCTTCAAATAAAATACAAATCAACAGAATTACCTATTGAAAGGACTTCCTCTTCTCCTGGAGAATTCTTCATCAAGAAGACTATTGAGTACTTAACCTGACCTTGTCTCGTGATGTATTGCTGAAAGGATGGCCTTATTCAAAACCAATGAAGTGATACTGTGCTGTGAAGCGTTGTTCCCCATTGTTCTCTGGGTCAATAAGTTAGAATAAAGCATGAACGTAGAGGATTACGCAGAAATCTATGAGGAACTCTTTGACACAATTTCCAAGACAAGATTTGTCTGGAATTAACTTCCTCCACAGACACTGAAAAAGAGTCAGGCATCTCCAGTGGGTAAATTCTACATTTAAATGAGGAAACAAGGATCTTTCTGAGTTCCTTAATTTCTTATTGAATAGTCCTTGAACTGTGTAAATAACAAACACCTTCAAATAGGTGGAGTATGGAACGAGTGGAATCACTCCCCAGAGGTGCTTGGTTGCTCATCCTCAGGTGGAATGTGAAAGTAATTAGTTAGATGGTAGATAAAAAGTCACTAGCTGCAGCTCTTCCTACTGGATAGATTTCCCTCTAGAAGTAGAAGAATCTACTTTTAACCCAAATATCTCCTCATTATATTTAGGGAAAGGCTCTGAAGAGGACAAAGACACATAAATGTATTGATCATCAGGAGGGGCATGGCATACCTCTCTGCCTATCAAAAAAGTGAAACAATGATTTTATCATATCTCGAAGAGTTTTGTGAGATATAGGAGGGAATTTAAAATCTCTGTGATGGCTCTTTGAAAGACTATGCTTACTCCTAAAAGAAGCGGGGGAATTTGTGATGTCCTTTCTGTGAATGTTTCTCCATGACTTTTGCCAGAATACAGTAACCAATTCAGACAACCAGGCAGAAACGTCAATATATAGTGAGAAATTCTAATTGATTGTTGATTGATTTCACACTACGGTATTGCTACTTTGCTTTGAATATGCTATTGCTTGAGTTTACTTTAACGTGTACTGATACATTTTACTTTTGAAATTCCATATTATCTGAACGAGCACAGTAACATTAACATAACAGCTATGCCTCATGCACATCTGTAATGTATTATAATGTATAAGACATTTTATTTGCTATTATACATTTGCTCATTTTCCTGAATATTTTTGTAAGTGTAGCCTGTTTTAAAATCTGATGCAACAAGCATAAAACTGAGAAAGCTCATGAGCATTTGTTTTCACTTTACTATTTACTTTCAAGGACTTCTTGCATTTTTTCTCATGAGAAAATTCCCCCATCTGTTCATTAGGCAGGTTTCACTTGAAGTAAAAGTTTTGATCATCTGTTTTGCTTCTATTGACTTGCATGGATAAAACATGTTTAAAACGATGTGTATGATATATAGAAATTTAACAGTATCTTCTCAGATGCGACTTGAATGGAAGTGTGATGATTTCTCATCACAGACGGATTATTCAAACTCCTTCAACATGGCGGACGAGGTACCCCCGAGAGGAAGTGGAGTGAGCGGTCCAGACGCTCATTCCAGATCCCACAGGACAGAAGCAGCAAGCCCCGGAGGAGGGGCCAAAAACGGTGTCTTCGCGCTACTAGGGAAGCGCAAAGAAGCGAAGTGGGAAGACTCTGAAGAAGGTGGTGCGGAAGAAAAGACGGAAGCAGAGGACACCCATCGGGAGGAGACACCACGACAACGGGACTAGTCCGGACTGGAACCGAAGACCAATGAGGACAACCGCTCTGGGAGCAGCGCCCTCGAGTCGGGTACTCCTACAGGGAAAGTGGAAGCTGCGACTCCCCTTCCCACGACCCAGGAGGGTCGTAGGTTCAGGCAAGTGCCGGGCTCTTCTTTGTTTTGGGGCTGGTGGGCGGGCGTACGGGGCACGGCACACTGAATCACTGATCCCCTCCCTCACTTAGGCACCATACAGTTAGGGTTCGGGTGACAGTGGCACTAATCCCCTCAGCAGTTAAAAAGGTTAGGAGAGAGACCTGACATTTTTTTTTGTGTTGTTGTCTTTTGCTTCCCCATCTGGAGGAGACGGGCGCCAGTATCTGAAGAGTGAACAAGACCTGGAGTACCTCACAATCAAGAACCGCCAAAAGAACAGAAAAGATCCTCGTCAAACTTAGTGACGCTTAAAGACAATCCTTTGTTCAGGCGTTGTAGAACACAGCCCTTCTCTACGCCTTTTGTTTTCCTTTCTCTTCCCTCCCTTGAGTGTAGTATTTGGTCATCCTAGAACTGAGAGTTAAAGGCTTCACCCCCCCCCCCCCTGTAAGAAGAAAGAATAAAAGTTATTACTCTCCTGACTCAGGACTGAAGCATATCTTTTAGAGGACTGAAGAGGTGATATACCACGTCCGGGGTGGGACACGATCACAGGAAGCTCTGATACGTTGGAAAGGCAATTGTCAAAATGTTATTTTACTGGCTTAATAGCTAATTTTGCATTATAAACATATTAAACATGTAGGCTTTCAACATATGTTTTTTAACAGATGGTTCATTGTATGTGGCAAACTGACTACACCAAGAGATATGGAGAGTGCTGAATCAAACTCCACTCAATGAACCCAGGCACCCCAGGTAAGAAATGTTTCTCTGAAATGACTGGAGTGGAGAATGGCCCTGCACTGGATCTGGTGGTTTTATTAGACAGTGAAGCTAACAGCACTTACCTTATTTATGATTGCATGGCTTGTATAGTATGTGTTATATGTAAAATGTTGAAAGTGCACAGATGAAGGTTGTCTGGGTAGGAGACAAAGGGATCCCAATCTGGTTGGGTAGGTAGAATTGTGAGGAATCCAGTGACAAAGAAAGTCTCTGTGTGAAATCCATAATCCATCCATAACTTGGGTTAAAGCAAGTGGGCTCTAGTAATAGTGTGGAAACAGGGAAGATAGCAGAAGTACTAGGAACCAAGGCACAGACCTTTAAAGGATGCATGTGCAGGAGGCCCTCTGATCTAGCCACACAAACCTTTGCAAGCCCCACTGGGTCAGACAGAAAGCAAAAACCTTGAACACAAGGGGATCTTTGGGTGTAAGTGTAAGATACATTCCCTCTCCACTTCCACGAGATGAACTGTGCATATAAGGACTGCGGACTCCTTTTCTACTTCTCTATGTCTTCATGAGAATAAAGAAACAAGAGGAGGGCCAAAAATTCTAAATATAGCGAACCCCCATAAAAAGGAAAACCTGCCCACACAATTGACAACCAGTACAGAAAGCAACATGAATGTATTTAAAAGGATGTGTGGGACTCACTAAAAAGGTCGGGGAAAAGTCATTTTGTGAATATGGTACCCTTGATATAGAAGACTAAGGAACCTGCAGAAGAAATTAAAGTATCCTTAAAACAACATGGATGCCAAGCAATGGCTGCTCGTTTTGCAAAGGCACAAGCAGACCCACAAACAAAAACATGACTCCCAAGTTAGAGAAATAGAAAATACTCAGGAGGAGCTTGAGTACCAAATAAGCTACCTTTGGGCTTGTTCTCTTACTGCTCTGCTTTTTCCCTAATTATTCCCCAGATGACTGAACCCCCCGAAAAGGAGAAGGAAAGTGAGCACCCCAGGGAGGAGGATTTGGCAGGCATGTTCTCCTGCTGGCGGAGAAGGTTGAGCGTGCAGCCCCAAATGTACCTGGAAAGGGAGCACTGCCAACAGGACCACCAATGACTATGCAACAAGGAGGTAACGTGCAAGCGAGGGCAGTAATGTGACTGACTGAAAGCAAAGTAAATTGTAGAGGGATGTGAGTGACTAGATAAGATGCTGTCTCCAATATTGTGGATTGATTTAGACCGCAAGTGCAATCTGTAATGTCAGAATGTAGGGACCTATAAGAATGCAGTCCTACTATTATTCTAGTGACAAAGATGGCGAGAAATTTCCCCGTCAGCTCCTTATACTCTACTACCTTCATGAGTCAGGGGTAGGATCAGGAATCATGTTCATTGGAATCCATCTGATCTATTGAGCATCAAGAAACAATGCCTAAATGTGAGGGAAAACTCTACTTAGTTTCAATAAGGAATGCAAAGTGTATTTGAAGTGTACTAGCCTAACTTGGCGGATGCAATTCAGTTGTTGCAGTTCGTAGTACCAAGTAGAGTGAGAAATAGGTTGGGGAAAGGTGGCATTGCCAAGACTGGATCCTGGAAATGATGAGTGTTGAACCCTGCAAAGGACACAGAGGAAATGGCCTTTTGCAAGTTAACCCAGTACTTAATTGGAGCCAGTGGTTTCGGGTCTTTGGCACCAGCATTTAATTGTCAACATCAGGACTTATGACAGTCTGCCCCATGATGCACTGTATATCTAATTTAGAGATGAGTCCAACAACAGTTGTTTATTCAGTCAATAAACAGTAAAAATGATTAATACCTGCTGCCCAAGCCATTCTTATAGCATTTGGGGGCTGGAATAGTCTGAATTCTCACACTTGTAGGAGTGTAATGGTTAGTATTCGTGTTGGTACTGTCATTGGCAGTGCTGGCAGCAGCAGCAGGTGTCGCAAGCTGCTGGTGCCGCCTGACGAGGGCACTGGCACTTCTCTTTTTTTTACAAATTAAGCACTGAGTTAGACCCACTTTTTGGCTGATGCTGCCTGTTCTCCATCTCAGAGTACATTGAGGTCTGCTAACCAGCCCTCACTGCCAATGTTCTGACCCTGAAAATGGTACCAAGGGTACCCAGGGCCTGTAAGTTAAAATGTCCTTCGTGAACTGCAGCACTTATTGTGCAACCACAAGTGTGACAAAGTAAAACATGTCTCTCAGCCTGCCAATGCAGGCTGGTAGAGCAGTTTTAAACTACTAACTAGACTTTGCCATTTAAACTCATGACAAAGTCCAGACCTTCCATTTAAATATATATGTCGCCCAACAGTTAAGCCGGTCAAGCCCTAAGACAGAGTGCTATATATTAATAAGTAGGCCCTTTGTTTTTATATGTCTATGAGAAGTTGGCCTGGCATGTGCTGGTCACTAGTTATAGTGGCCACCTTGCACCAGTCCAATTCGACTCTTATGGTAGATAGGTTTAAGACACCCTTTTAAAGGAAGCTATCCTAGTGGTAGCTGTGGAGAGCAGACTTCAGGCTAAGTCTCAGAGGAATGTAAAGCAGCTTGTTTTACCTTATAATCTCTTTAATTACCAAATGAAAGGACACCACACAGGTATATATATCAAATATATATGTATTTATTACTAGACACACTCTACTAATCTCTTTATGAGATTAGAAGCCAGGAACACATTCAAATGTCAACGTTTCACAATAAGCAAAGAACAAATATGGCTGGGGCCCTAGGGGCCTACCAGACCATATACTAAAAAAATGGGTTAGGAAAAAATCGCTGGGGCTTCACTACTGCAGTGAAAGGCAGGTAAGTAACAGACACACGGGAGACGCATGCAGTGTGTGAACACAGCCGAGGGTTCCCTATTGATTATAATGCAGCAAGTCGCGGTTTGATTTTTAAAGTTTTAGGGTACTTTGAGGAAGTCTACAAGCAAGCCACTTACAAGGTAAGTAATTCGAGGGCCAACACACACTAGGGCACCGGAGTGCACGAGTTACCTCACCCAGGGAAGCCGGGTGCATAGGTGTCTTTTGGTGTCGGGTCACGTCGCTGTTTTCTATGGAGACCAAAGAAGACCAAAGAAGACTTGCTGTTTGCGTAGACTGAAGAAGTGTCCGGTGGAATCCAAGGGTGGATTTAAGATGCAGATGACCTGAAAATTGAAGGGACAGTGTTCAAAGTTACTTGCCAGTGACCGGTGGCCAGGAAGATTGCTGACCACAGATGTTGGGTGATTTCAGGTCGTCACTGGTGTTTTGACTCTTCGCTCACGAGGTCCAGGAGAGATCGAAGATGACCAGCAGCTGGATTCAAAGTGTGCCATAATGTCTGCAGCTGACTGCAGTGTCGGCAACCGGATTGGAGCCAACAAGCCTTGGCAACTGCAAGTCTTGGGGAAATCAAAGAAGGTCAGCGTTGCAGACCAGCAAGGTCTGGGGGACTCACCCAGCAAGGGTGAGTGAGGGTGGGCCTGGAGCAACCAGGGGAGCCCTTTTAATTGATAAGAAAGTCTTCGGGGGACCCAAAAGCCAACAGGCAAGGGATTGCAAAGACGCCTCTTGAGGAAATGCTTCACAGGAGCCCACGGTCACTCGGGATGGGGTAGGCCTCTGAATTTTGCTGCAAAGCCTGCTGGAGGCTTGCGCCAGAAATGGTCCAATGCACAAGTAATGTAGAACGTCGTGAAGGGGTTGCACTTGACAATAGTGCACGGTACCCGGGTATTGCTGTTCCTCATCACTCGTGGGGTCCACTCGCCTCAGCTCTGCTGGGGACTCACAATGGCTATCAAGAAGTCAGGAAATCTACTTTTGGGGCTGCAGGGACTTCGAACTCTAGTGGGAGTGGGAAAGTTTGTGACCATTGAATAAGGTTTTTGGTGCCTGCCAAGCAGGGGAGTCACTCCTTGACTCCAAGGGAGATTCTTCTGTCTTCCAAAGGTAGTGGAACATCGAAGGGCCAGGATTCTTCTTTTTAGAGCGTCGTCCAGGGTTATCTGTTTTGCAAAGGCATAAGTTTGCTATCTTATACTGAAGATAGGGGAGGGACAAGCTCTATGACCACTCCTCTGGGAGGGTCAGGGTAGGGGGTGGTTACACCCTCTTCCCTTTGTCCAGTTTCATGCCAGAGCAGGGACAGGTAGCCCCTGAACCGGTTTGAGCTGGCATATGCACAGAGGAGCCTACTGCTCCCCAGTGCAGGACTTCAAAGCACTCTAGAAGTGCACCCACCCAGCCCCAATACACTAAATCCTGACTGGAAGGTTGTGAAACCTCCCTGTGACAGGATGCCTATTGTTGGGCCTCCTCCACTGTGAGTTTCAGTCAGCAGCAGGAGGGCAGCCCAGTGTCTGTGCTGGTGGCATCCATTTTTGTGTACATATCGTCCCCTCTAGAAGGGTGGGATCATGCTCTCACATCATGGACTGATGTGGGGGTATGATTCCAAGTTGTTTGACACCAAACACAACATGTTTTGATGCAGTCATTCCAAAGTTAGCATTGTAATGTACTTAAGAGTATATGGTTTAACCGCATCCACAAACAGCCATAGAGAATAGACTCTGGTAGCTGCAGAGGGGCCCTGCTCCTGCAGAGGCACCCCCTCACATTGTAAACCAAGCACCCTGCCCTCAGGATTGATAAGGCCTGTCATAGGGGTGGCTGATAGGTTTATATGTGTGTATGGTGAGATATAGAAACATATACCTCAGTGAGGAGTGCTAACACTACCTCACACAGGCTGCAGTAGCAGGCCTGTGGTGTCAGATTGATTCTGCTTCCCAGGGGTGGCATAATACAGGCTTCAGCCCCTGGTAGGCCTGTGAAGTGCCTATGCCCTAGGTACCTAAGGTACCATATACGAGGGGCTCATAAGGTACCACAGTATCCAATCACTAGTGCATCTAATATGCACACCAAGTCGTTTAGAGAGAACAGAGAGACTGGGGCCCTGATTAGCAGGGACCTAGCCAGAAACCAGTGTATACATCAGAAAAAAAGTGGGGGCAACATAAGTGCAGATCCTACTCTCCTACAATGTCCATACTGTAGAAACCGCAAATGGTCATTTTTACTGTAGAAAGTCTAGTAGCCTCATTGGCAAGTACTCAGTTAAATGCAGACAACTCAGCCATGCTAACTTCTGAATGGGACTACTAAGTTTGTACTTCAAGGCATCAAAAGAATTGTTGCAGGAACCCTGACTTGACACCCAAGTCCAATTTAATGTAACATTTGACTTGAGTAAAAGACCACTTCAGAATGTTGCCACTCTGTTGCCCAAGTTCTCTAGTGGTCATTTACGCCTTGCTGGCCACGAGATTGCCTTCTGCCCTCCTGGGGAGATGTGTGAACGACTCCCAGGAAAGGACACAATAGAGGCCTGCCATTAGAAGAGGTGTTGCCTCTCCTTAGCAGGAAGCCAAACAGGATGTTATCCCAAAAGGTGAGCTTCAAAGGAGAAGCTGTCTTTGAGGGCAAAAAGTGGGCACATTCAAGAGGAGCTGCTATTTTATACTGATGGACTGATTGCTGTTAGGAACAGAGAGGGGAAACAGTTACTAAACCAGTTTTCCAGTGGATGTGTACCCCTCGGGTAGCCACACCTCTAGGATGGGCTACGAAGCTCCACACACCAAGAGAAGGAGTCTGCCATCTTGAGAGTGGGCAGAATATTTCACTCTGGGATAGGTAGATGACACACTTTGCAGGAAGTCATCATCAGGCGGGAACAGTAGCCTATTGGCGATTAGTAACTGCGTCCCCTGAGGGCAAGTTGTAGGCACAAAGTGGGACCCTGGCAACCAGACCTCAGATCACATCTGCACTGGAGGGAGGACTCAAGAAGGAATGCCCTGCTGTTCCCTTGAAACAGAAAAGAGAGACTACACCAACAACTAGACTGCACCTGCAGATCCATGTGCTAGCAGAGAGAGGACTGTGCCTAGGGTGCCCAGCTCAAGAAAGGCTGTCCCCATGTCCCAGACAGAAAAGGTGAACTCCAAGAGCCAGTTGGCTGACTTCCTGTTAAAGCTCCAGGGCCACAAAAGCTGTAGAAGCCTGCCTTGGTGAGTTGGTAGCCACAATCACTTGACCATCACTGACTGCTGAAGCACAGCTTGGGAGACCGATACCTGATGTTAAAAGAGCGGCACTCGAGTCTGCTGGGCCCAGGACAGTCGTCCGAGTGCAGTTTGGTCACCCAAGACCGACTCTGGCCTCAGTTAAATGGAATCAATGATTTTGCTGTCATTGGAGACCAGTAGACCAGTGGTAACTGGTGTTTGGCTTGACTTCACCTGGACTTCGAGGGACATCGATCCCTGTGGCCAAAGTCACCCCCGGGTGTTCATGGACTGAGGGGTGGCCACAAGAAGACCCTGTCAACCACCTTCAACATGTTTCAGCATCTTCAGCATCCTGTATCCTTTGCATCAGCACCACCAATTGATGTCTATGGCGGTTTGCCCATACAGCCTGAAACTGGACTGGAAAATGCTTTGACTGCAAGGTGACTGTCCTGCTAAGCCTTACTGGCCCCTATGACTTGCTCTCTGTGTGAGTTGGTTGCCCAAAGGGGCCGGAGTAACTGAACACAACTTTACAAAGGTTTTCAAGCTAACCGTCAACTGCAATACTTACTTATTACTTGTTACTTGTTACTTGTTTGAGATATTTTCATAAATTCATGTTGATTTCCTTTGTGTGGTATTCCTTTCTTGTTTGATTGTTTTGGTTCTACTAAATGCTTATTGCTTGTTCCTTTCTTAAAGCCTGACTGCTTGACGCCACAGCTACCTAGGGTTGAGCTAAGGTTTTACAAATGAGCCTTACTAGACCTAACATGGATTAGTGAGTCTATTACACAGTGAAGTTATACAACCACACCGGGGAACAACCTTTACAACGCAACTTTTACAACGCACTACACTTACAACGCAATTTTTACAACGCAACATCCACTACAACGCATTCCACACATCGCATGACACTACAACGCATTTTTAAAAACTACCTTTACAACGCATTCCATTACATCGCATACTACCTTTACAACGCATACCATTACAACGCATAACGTTAAATTGCATTTAAGGTAAGTAAGTATTTAAGGTAAGTATTGGATAGAATAGGGGTGCAACAGTAGGGTAACTGTTGGAGTTAGAATAGTAATTTTTAACCCCTACACTATCCAACACTTACCCTACTGTTGCACCCCCTGGAGTTAGAATAGTAATTTTTACCCCTATACTATCCAACACTTACCCTACTGTTGCACCCCCTGGAGTTAGAATAGTAATTTTTACCCCTATACTATCCAACACTTACCCTACTGTTGCACCCCCTGGTGTTAGAATAGTAATTTTTACCCCTAAACTATCCAACACTTACCCTACTGTTGCACCCCCTGGAGTTAGAATAGTAATTTTTACCCCTATACTATCCAACACTTACCCTACTGTTGCACCCCCTGGAGTTAGAATAGTAATTTTTACCCCTATACTATCCAATACTTACCTTAAATGCAATTTAACATTATGCGTTGTAATGGTATGCTTTGTAAAGGTAGTATGCGATGTAATGGAATGCGTTGTAACGGTAGTTTTTAAAAATGCGTTGTAGTGTCATGCGATGTAATGGAATGCGTTGTAGTGGATGTTGCGTTGTAAAAATTGCGTTGTAAGTGCATGCGTTGTAAAAGTATGCGTTGTAACGTCATACATCCAACCACACCATATAATAAAACACTTTCTTCTCAGATGCATTCTTAATGTTGTGGTGGATGGGTGTCCGGTAAAGACTGATCTGACTAAGAACTCAAATTGTAAATAAAAAAAGAACGAAGCTCCCGTGAACTATGAAGTCAGATTCATGTATGTGTTTGAAATATATTTGGACATAGTCCACCTAATGGAGATGGCTCAGAAAGCTATAGGTGCTGCTGTTTTGCAGGGATTGAATCAAATGTGAGAGGTCAACTTATGACCATATCTATGACCATATCTTTCGGATGGCAAACCAAGATTTTAATAGAGTTAGTAACTTTTGCTAATCAATGAGTAGCATTTCAGGAGAGAAAGAAAGATTGCAGAATCGCAATTGATGTCTTTAAAATTGCAGAATAAGAAACTGACTGTGAAGTGTTGGGGGAGGGGGCCCTCAAAGTAGGAAACAAAAGGGGGAGGAAGAGGGGAGGAGGAGGGGGGGAAACATAGGAATGGGAAATACATAGGCCATGGTGAAGCCCCCCACAGTGGTGCGGTCTTTGTTAGACTTGGCTTAGCCTTTCAAAGGGTTCTCAGACCTGTCACTGCAGTGTCTCTATGCAAAAACAACAATTGATGGACAGAATGCAGAACAATGTCATACATTCACCCCAGTACAGAGATCTGGGCCTAAATCCATCGTTTTTTTGCTCACCATTCCAGTTTGAACCCAGCCATATGCAAATCAGTCTTGACCCTGTGCCCCATGGGAACAGTCCAGCCCGAACTGCCAAGCCAGGTTCTCCCTGGACTGGAAACAAGCATCCTAGGACCGGTTTCGGGCTTTCAGCCCTCGTCAGCCAGGATAGCTTGATTCCAGTGGCATGGAGAGCACGGGACTCACGTCTGAGCATACCCGTCCCACTCGGGGTGACAAATGCAAAAACAACAATTGATGGACAGAATGCAGAACAATGTCATATATTCACCCCAGTACAGAGATCTGGGCCTAAATCCATCGTTTTTTTGGTCACCATGCCATTCCAGTTTGAACCCAGCCATATGCAAATCAGTCTTGACCCTGTGCCCCATGGGAACAGTCCAGCCCGAACTGCCAAGCCAGGTCCTCCCTGGACTGGAAACAAGCATCCTAGGACCGGTTTCGGGCTTTCAGCCCTCGTCAGCCAGGATAGCTTGATTCCAGTGGCATGGAGAGCACGGGACTCATGTCTGAGCATACCCGTCCCACTCGGGGTGACAAATGCAAAAACAACAATTGATGGACAGAATGCAGAACAATGTCATACATTCACCCCAGTACAGAGATCTGGGCCTAAATCCATCGTTTTTTTGCTCACCATGCCATTCCAGTTTGAACCCAGCCATATGCAAATCAGTCTTGACCCTGTGCCCCATGGGAACAGTCCAGCCCGAACTGCCAAGCCAGGTCCTCCCTGGACTGGAAACAAGCATCCTAAGACCGGTTTCGGGCTTTCAGGCCTCGTCAGCCAGGATAGCTTGATTCCAGTGGCATGGAGAGCACGGGACTCACGTCTGAGCATACCCTTCCCACTCGGGGTGACAAATGCAAAAACAACAATTGATGGACAGAATGCAGAACAATGTCATACATTCACCCCAGTACAGAGATCTGGGCCTAAATCCATCGTTTTTTTGGTCACCATGCCATTCCAGTTTGAACCCAGCCATATGCAAATCAGTCTTGACCCTGTGCCCCATGGGAACAGTCCAGCCCGAACTGCCAAGCCAGGTTCTCCCTGGACTGGAAACAAGCATCCTAGGACCGGTTTCGGGCTTTCAGCCCTCGTCAGCCAGGATAGCTTGATTCCAGTGGCATGGAGAGCACGGGACTCACGTCTGAGCATACCCTTCCCACTCGGGGTGACAAATGCAAAAACAACAATTGATGGACAGAATGCAGAACAATGTCATACATTCACCCCAGTACAGAGATCTGGGCCTAAATCCATTGTTTTTTTGCTCACTATGCCATTCCAGTTTGAACCCAGCCATATGCAAATCAGTCTTGACCCTGGGCCCCATGGGAACAGTCCAGCCCGAACTGCCAAGCCAGGTCCTCCCTGGACTGGAAGCAAGCATCCTAGGACCGGTTTCGGTCTTTCAGCCCTCGTCAGCCAGGATAGCTTGATTCCAGTGGCATGGAGAGCACGGGACTCACGTCTGAGCATACCCTTCCCACTCGGGGTGACAAATGCAAAAACAACAATTGATGGACAGAATGCAGAACAATGTCATACATTCACCCCAGTACAGAGATCTGGGCCTAAATCCATCGTTTTTTTGGTCACCATGCCATTCCAGTTTGAACCCAGCCATATGCAAATCAGTCTTGACCCTGTGCCCCATGGGAACAGTCCAGCCTGAACTGCCAAGCCAGGTCCTCCCTGGACTGGAAACAAGCATCCTAAGACCGGTTTCGGGCTTTCAGCCCTTGTCAGCCAGGATAGCTTGATTCCAGTGGCATGGAGAGCACGGGACTCACGTCTGAGCATACCCTTCCCACTCGGGGTGACAAATGCAAAAACAACAATTGATGGACAGAATGCAGAACAATGTCATACATTCACCCCAGTACAGAGATCTGGGCCTAAATCCATCGTTTTTTTGGTCACCATGCCATTCCAGTTTGAACCCAGCCATATGCAAATCAGTCTTGACCCTGTGCCCCATGGGAACAGTCCAGCCTGAACTGCCAAGCCAGGTCCTCCCTGGACTGGAAACAAGCATCCTAAGACCGGTTTCGGGCTTTCAGCCCTTGTCAGCCAGGATAGCTTGATTCCAGTGGCATGGAGAGCACGGGACTCACGTCTGAGCATACCCTTCCCACTCGGGGTGACAAATGCAAAAACAACAATTGATGGACAGAATGCAGAACAATGTCATACATTCACCCCAGTACAGAGATCTGGGCCTAAATCCATCGTTTTTTTGGTCACCATGCCATTCCAGTTTGAACCCAGCCATATGCAAATCAGTCTTGATCCTGTGCCCCATGGGAACAGTCCAGCCCGAACTGCCAAGCCAGGTCCTCCCTGGACTGGAAACAAGCATCCTAGGACCGGTTTCGAGCTTTCAGCCCTCGTCAGCCAGGATAGCTTGATTCCAGTGGCATGGAGAGCACAGGACTCACGTCTGAGCATACCCTTCCCACTCGGGGTGACAAATGCAATAACAACAATTGATGGACAGACTGCAGAACAATGTCATACATTCACCCCAGTACAGAGATCTGGGCCTAAATCCATCGTTTTTTTGCTCACCATGCCATTCAAGTTTGAACCCAGCCATATGCAAATCAGTCTTGACCCTGTGCCCCATGGGAACAGTCCAGCCCGAACTGCCAAGCCAGGTCCTCCCTGGACTGGAAACAAGCATCCTAGGACCGGTTTCGGGCTTTCAGCCCTCGTCAGCCAGGATAGCTTGATTCCAGTGGCATGGAGAGCACGGGACTCACGTCTGAGCATACCCTTCCCACTCGGGGTGACAAATGCAAAAACAACAATTGATGGACAGAATGCAGAACAATGTCATACATTCACCCCAGTACAGAGATCTGGGCCTAAATCCATCGTTTTTTTGCTCACCATGCCATTCCAGTTTGAACCCAGCCATATGCAAATCAGTCTTGACCCTGTGCCCCATGGGAACAGTCCAGCCTGAACTGCCAAGCCAGGTCCTCCCTGGACTGGAAACAAGCATCCTAGGACCGGTTTCGGGCTTTCAGCCCTCGTCAGCCAGGATAGCTTGATTCCAGTGGCATGGAGAGCACGGGACTCACGTCTGAGCATACCCTTCCCACTCGGGGTGACAAATGCAAAAACAACAATTGATGGACAGAATGCAGAACAATGTCATACATTCACCCCAGTACAGAGATCTGGGCCTAAATCTGTCTGCATTGTCAGCATTCCGTCCATCATTTGTTTGTTGTAACGCTTTTCGCCCTAAGTGGGATGGGTATGCCCAGACATGGGTCCCGTGCTCACTACGCCACTGGAGATAAGCTATCCTGGCTGATGACGGCTGATAGCCAGAAACCGGTCCTAGGATGCTTGATTCCGGTCCAGGAAAGACATGGCTTGGCAGTTCGGGCTGGACTGTTCCCAGGAGGCACAGGGTCAAGACTGATTTGCATATGGCCATGTCTGAACTGGGGTGGCGTAGTGGGCAAAAGAACGATGGATTTAACCCAGATCTCTTGACTGGGGGAGAGTGTCTGCATTGTCAGCATTCCGTCCATCATTTGCTTGTTGTAACGCTTTTCGCTCTAAGTGGGATGGGTATGCCCAGACGTGGGTCCCGTGCTCACTACGCCACTGGAGATAAGCTATCCTGGCTGATGACGGCTGATAGCCAGAAACCGGTCCTAGGATGCTTGATTCCGGTCCAGGAAAGACATGGCTTGGCAGGTCGGGCTGGACTGTTCCCATGAGGCACAGGGTCAAGACTGATTTGCATATGGCCATGTCTGAACTGGGGTGGCGTAGTGGGCAAAAGAACGATGGATTTAACCCAGATCTCTTGACTGGGGGAGAATGTCTGCATTGTCAGCATTCCGTCCATCATTTGTTTGTTGTAACACTGCAGTGTCTCTAAGCGCAGTTGTGAACTGCCATGTCGACCTGGCAAGTGCATCCACTTGCCAGGCTCTTCCCTTTTCTTACATCTAAGTCACCCCTAAGGTAGGCCTAAGGTAACCCCATGGGAGGGTACAGTGTATTTAAAAGGTAGGACATGTAGTGGTGTATTTTTGCATGCCCTAATAGTGAAATACAGTGTATTTTGTTTTCACTGTTTAAAGGCTATCTCTCCAGTCGGTCAACATGGAAGCTGCTTGGTAACACTTTACCAAGGTAGCTTGCCAGTGGGACCTGAAAGAAAAATGGAGTTGGGTTTGCCTGAACTAAGGATTTAAAAATACATCTTTTAGTAAAGATGATTTTAATATTATGTGTTTGAAAATACCACTTTCAGAAAGCAGGTATTTTCGTGTCAAACCATCCTGTGTGCCTCTGCCTTTTGTGTATTCCCTGTCTGAGTTTAGAGTGACGAGAGCATGGGATGTGCATTCACACTAGACAGACACAAGGTGGGGGGTTGAGGGTGTTCTGCCTTTCCTGGGTGACTCCTAGCCAAGCTGAATAGACCTGGTTGCATTTAGAGTAGTGGGAGGAGTTGTTGCTTGCACCTGAATGGACTTTGCCTGTCTTCCACAATGCTGTCTCCACCCAGTTGATTTGAGAGAGACGGGGACGGGCCAAGTAACCTTGAAGCTCAGATAAGGTGTTCCTGGTCTCAGGATGGTAGCTCATCCTTCTGTGCCTCCTTCGTTAACCTGCTCCAACTGGAGATTTCCAGTCTGGGCGGGTCCTGTTGGCTATTGGAAATGTATAATATCTAATGTTATGTTGGGGAGGGTCAGTCCCTTGGCAGCTATCTTAGGAGGCTGGTCAGACCAGACTCCGCTTGAGCGCATACTAATAAAGTAACTTTGGCTTGTATTCCCTACTGTCTGACCGACTCTTCATTTGTATGGAAGGCTGAGAGGTGATCGCGAGGGACCCGGGTGGCCCTAGTTGGGTCACTTCCTTCAACCCCCTAGAGTGAGCCTGGCCTCAGCCAGGTAGAACTTGATTATGTATGCCAGTGGAACTTTGTTTGTAACAACTTCAGGGGGAAATGTGGTATAAATATTGGGACCCTGACCCCAGAACTTTAGCTTACTGTTCGACTAAGGAACCTGTCAGGAAGTAGGGCTGGAAGAGGTGTGAGGAGAGACTACCGCATTGCTATGTGCTTTGCTGGGTTGGCCTGAAGTTACTGCTTCTGTCTTGGACAGGTAAAGGATTGTTATTTCTGCCTTCTAAGTATCTCCAAGGCAGGAGCGGACCGTGCAGGTAAGAGCAGTGGGGCGCTGAGGTCGGGTTAGGAGAATTTGATAGAAGACCACAAGGGAAAATTAAATAAATAATAATGTTTCCCTCATCGTCATCTGTTAAAATCCCAGCCCACCCAGCCCCACTGCCCCATGGCTCTTACCTGCATGGGCCACGCCTTCTCTAAGAACTTGATGTGGAGCTTGCTTCCTGTTGGAAGTCTCAGGGAAATCAAAGACTTCAACTTTTTCTGTGGACCGGCTTCTGGAACTGGATGCTTCATCTGCCACAGAGGAAAAAGGTAACCCAACACTGTCAACGGCGCTGCTCCTGACTCCGTGACCTGAATGCACCACAGAGGGCACCACCGCACTTCGCACCGCAACCCTGGTCCCACCGACGACAATTTTCAATGCCTCCACCGAGCCACTGCTTGCACCGTGACCTGTGGTGTGGCCACTGCACTCCACACTGCCTTGCTTCACAATGTCGCCCTGGTATCCCCGATGACGCCATCACCGACACCGCTGCCTGCACCATGACTGGTGAACACCACTCGTGGAGAACACGGAGCACCGTCCCACTTTGCACTGCAGCCCTGGTCTCACTGACTACACCGCTCCAAGCTGTCATCGAAGCCGAAGCCTGCACCGTGGTTTGGAGGCACTCCTCATAGGTTACTCGATGTACTGCCCCTTCCCACACACAGCATTGACCCACCAATGCAACCAGCAAAGATCAAGGTCAATCCCCAGAATAAACTTCCCAGGTTATCTCAGGGTCTGTTGAAACCTGAAGCGGAGGTGGGAATCCATTCTGTGGTAGATGATCTGTTAAAACTAGGGGTTTTAATACTGATTGTCAACTGATGCAATAACTGATTTTACAAATACACAAGGCAGCAAGGCCAATGTGTGTACAGATTTGTGCAAGATTTCTAGGCTATCAATAAAGTGGCTGTCCCCACCTTCCCTTTGGTCCCCAACCCTGCCACAAACCTTTCCTGTATCCCTGCTAATTTCCAATGGCTCTCTTGGGTTGACCCATGTTCTACACTTTTCTCCATCCTGTGCATAGGGAAAGCTATTGTTTCGCTTTCTTGTTCCAATGGTCTCAACTTTCATGTAGGAGCCTCCCACCATCTTTTCCCAAGCCCTAAGACGGATCTATACACATTGGTCTTCCCCTGGGGATCTATTCTTGTCCAGTATGTGGATGGTTTATTGTGGATGTCTGTTAGCCTAGACCCTTGATGCTCAAAGTACTGCCAGGGGCAACATGCAGCCCTCCTGACCTTTACATGTGGCCCCCTGGTGTACAGCAGCACTAAGCTTCTGTTTACTAGGGGGAAGCTAACTTTTTTAAAGACATCTTGCAGCAAAAGTGAAAAAATATGCTAAACTAAAAAAAGTGTCAAAAAGTGTATTTAATTAATATGCAGAACATTTTCACTTCAGTACTTCAGATTATATCAGTGCATTGAGAAGTATTATTTTAAAAGTGATGGTTTTCAAACATGAATTTAGAAATATTAAATCTTCACCCCACCCTGACAACAACGGCAATAGTGAGCTAAAGTGACAAGTTAATTATGTGTACTCATTGGGTGACCTGACTACTAAACAAGTAACACAGTATAGTTTATCAAATTAAACAGAGGAGGTTTTGTACAGTTTGTACAGCGTGCACCCTGAAGTCCTCCATTTCAAGGTCCTTGTATATGTGATAATGAAGAAAAAGGAAGGAAAGTGAAATTAAACTATTGTCTAGGATCACACAATTTGGTAAAGTGGGGAAGCCAGGGACTAACCTCAGGTTTTCTGGCTTCACATCCTACAATTCAGCAGCTAGATGTATATGCTTTCCTTCCCCTACACTCACCTTATCACCAATTCACCCCCCCAAACCCGCAACCCCGGCCCGACCGCACCCCGCTGGCATCAATGCAGCCCTCAGTCACCTCACAGACCACACCTTTTGGCCCCATGGAAAATGTTTGCGAGTTCCTATGGCCTAGAACATTGCAAGGTGGACTCAATCTACCTCTTTAACAAATTGGCTAAGAAACACAAGGCTTCAAAGGAAAATCTGCAGTTTGCCTTCCCTGTGTATGGTATCTTTGTCAAGAGATCTCTGTTGGTGAGTGACATTTGTCATCGGTCCAAATTTAAGCCATTCATAAGCTTACCCATCGTGTAAATGTTTCCCAGGCACATACCATCCTGGGCATGGTAGGACATTGTGGACAATGGATTCTTGGTTTGCCGCTATGACTAAAAATGTACCTGAGCCCCAGCTGTAGTCTAGTAATGCTGAAAATAGATTTGTTAAATTGAATCAAGCTCTGCTGCACCTGCTTTTGCTATGCCCAATTCTGCTAAACCATTTCCCCTGTATTGTCATGAGTGCAATGTTTTTTTCCTTTGGATTGTTGGTCCAGGATCATGGAGATCAGAAGACACATGCAGCTTACTAACCCACTGCCCTGGATCCAGTTGAGTTGGGCTTACCAGCCTGCCTCTGCTCTGTGGCTGCAGCCACTAACCTTGTTAAGGCATCTGAAAATATGGTGCTGAGTTGTCCCGTAACTGTAGATGTGCTGTAGTGGCCCCCTCCTGACCTCTAACAGTCAATACCATTCTACTACCCGATTGTCCATATACAAGATTCTATTAATATCTGCCACTCATATTACACTTGTCCACTGACCCACTCTGAATCCTGCATCCCTGATGCTCAGTCTTGAAGTTGGAGATCTGCATGGCAGCCTGCGTGTCATTCACCATGTTACATAGTCTCATGTATATTTAACTGATAGATTAAACAGGAAGGTAGTAGTGTGCCCAAACTGGGAATGGACCGCACATCAATTAAATATCACAAAAACAGAGTAAAGACGAGTATAAATATAGATTCAAAATGTCAAGGGGTGCTTAAGCCAGAAGCACTTACTACCTAGAAGTGCTGTAGGCAAAGTGAAATCACAAATGCCAGAAAATTGTCCAAAAAGGTTTGGCTTAGGCAGCACTCCCGTGTGTAACAAGCTAGGTCATTTGTACTCCATATACATTACAGACCAGTAGCAGTATTATAACTGTTATTCAAATGCAAAAGATGTCCAAAGTTCATTTGTAACTTGCAGGATATTCACAAAATTTCAGTGATGATGAAATGACGATCCAACTAGATTCCAATAAAGTTGATGATTTTTAATGTTCTTCAATGCATGTGGAATAAGAAAGAATAGCCAACACGTGTTTCATCTGTACACAGTGAGTACAACGACTTTTTCAAGGCAATTTCCGGACTGTGTAAGCGATGCGTATAGTCATCATTAGTTAAAACTATAACAGTATAGTCCCACAGAAAAATGTTGTTAACAAAAGTAATCCGTCTGGACAAAACGTTCAGAATATAAATCCGTAAAGCTAATGGTATAGCCCGATATTAAAAGTGAGTAGCAGAGTAGGTTATCAAGCGCTGGCATCCGTTTCCTGGATATTTTCTTGGAGATTCGATTTTGCTACTTGTACCGTAACCACCCCACGATTGCTGAACCTCAATTGAGTTCTATTCTTACTCCTTGGGGAATTTCGAATACTCTCTTGTGCATATATATGGACCTACTCTGCTACTCAGCTTTTAATATCGGGCTATACCATTAGCTTTACGGATTTATATTCTGCACGTTTTGTACAGACGGATTACTTTTGCTAACAACATTTTTCTGTGCGACTATACTGTTATAGTCTTAACTAATGATGACTATACGCATCGCTTACACAGTCCGGAAATTGCCTTGAAAAAGTCGTTGTACTCACTGTGTACAGACGAAACACGTGTTGGCTATTCTTTCTTATACCACATGTATTGAAGAACATTAAAAATCATCAACTTTATTGGAATCTAGTTGGATCGTCATTTCATCATCACTGAAATTTTGTGAATTTCCTACAAGTTACAAATGAACTTTGGACATCTTTTGCATTTGAATAACAGTTATAATACTGCTACTGGTCTGTAATGTATATGGAGTACAAATGACCTAGCTTGTTACACACGGGAGTGCTGCCTAAGCCAAACCTTTTTAGATTTAACTGATGCTTCCTTCCCCCATCATTTATTGTGTAGATGGATATTGTCTCTGAAACCAGGAAAGAGTGTCAGTTGCAGGATATGCAGTACACTGTGTATCAGATAATAGAAAGCTGTCTGTTGCCAAGTGAAAAATCTGCTCAACGTGCGGTACTCATTGCCTGGCAAGTATTTTGATTAGAGAAAAGAGTGTTACCGTGTACATTGGCTCAATGTATGCATTGGGGTGATGTGTGAATTTGACTGCACATAGGAACCCTTACTTTTGGCCAAAATGCACATAATCTGAATGCTTTGCATTTACCTAAGCAAGATATGGAGGTCAAATGAGCTGCTCACCAGTATCCCCATGATGATATGTCCAAAAGATATGCCTTGGCTGAATCAGCTGCCCTTACAATGTCTTTGTCTGAAGATGCAGAATTTGCTATATATGTTATATAAACTGAACTACTCTCTACGCCTTCTCTGAATGACGTGCCTCTGTTTCAGAATCAGGCTTCATAAAGTTAAAAGCAGTATTAAAGCAAGCAGACGTGTAAAAGCGACTTTCATTAGGTGTGGAAAAACAGCATTGGGTGTAGGTCAACAACAGAAATGTCACTCTTCAAGTTTGCACAGTTCTATCACTGAGCTGACCATGTTGGTAAGGATGGCATAGTATGTGGCAAAGTAACCCACTGGTAGGTGCCCTTTCCGGTCTTCTATTGCCCAAAATTATTTCCACTCCTGTGCCTGTTGTCAGTCTCATAATGCTGGTAAAGGGATAGAGGCCATGCCTGCTACTCACACACCTTTTGGGGCCACTTTGTACACCTCCAAATGTTTTTATTCAGATGCCAAGGTGTGCATCTTATCTATCTGTTCTGGTCTTGGTATGTATGTTTTAAGGGTGGGTAGAAGCGTATCCATGTTCCAGAACAGATGTCCTCACACCGTCTACTTAGGTATTTTATCCTCTGGTTCAGAATTCCAAACCAGATCTCAAGTGCCCATGGTACACACTTCATTTCAACAGTAGTTAGGGATAATTGCAAAGCTTTAGGGATAAACCACTACTTTTATTGTGCATACCACCAAGAATCCGCTTGTAAAGTGGAACAAAATAATGACACTCTCAAGAATAAGATAGATTTTCTGTAAAACACAACTGAAATGGCGTGATGTCCTATCTCTAGCTTTATGGTCACTTAGAGCCATGCCTACTCAGAAAATAACCTGAGCCTTCAAGAGGTAGTGATGTTGCCTTCAAACCCTCCAGCCTCTGCTGCTAAGTTCCACCTACAACTGAACGTTGGTGCAGTTTTGCAATATTGCAGAAAGCTTATACATTCTCTCTACAGTTTCTGTTCTCAGATTCAATCCACCTTACTTGAGTTCCTGACCAAAGTCTGACACTGCCTCCAACCCGGGAACTGTGTCTTACGTCAAGATCCTTCCAGCAGAGTGGCGAGGCCCATTCAAAGTTCTTCTCTTCATCAATACAGCTGTTATATGCCAAGCCTGGCAAATTGGATCCACTCCTCTCCCTATCAGACAAGCAAGCTGCACTGCCTAGAGATGACAACCCTTCCTCATCTGCTTCTGGACCTGCCACATAACTCCCGGTCTTCCAGGAAGTCTCTCGCTGCAACTGCACCATCTCCTGTCTGTGGGTCAAGGCACCCAGACCCACCCTGTCCGTCTACCTCTCACTGTGTTAAATGCCATGCCTGAGACCACTGATCATTGCCATCTCCGTCATTGCTGAGCAACCTTTTCCCAGATCCTTTTGTCGGTCTAGCCTGCTATCTAATATATGTTCCTGCTGTGAATGGGAAGTAATTATGCATCCAATTTATACTGGACCTGTCCTATGTCAACAACTCCTACATGCTGCTAGTTGAGAAATACCGACAAACCATTAATGTTTCCTCCTGCTCGATCTGCACTCATGTGCCTGTTGATGTGGAGGGAAACGTGCTTCTAATCAAAGTTTGCCTTAACCTGTACTATCATGGGCATAGACTGTTGAAATGCAATGAAATCCTCCGTCATTCCTTTCAGGGACTGGAAAAGTACAACAATCCCCTTGGCTCTCACTGCTTCCCAGATGTTACTCACCTTGCTATATAGGCTCAAATGATGAATGAGATGTGAACACTGTAATGAGAACAATATCAGTGTTTTTGCCAAAGTGAGTGTGATGCTTTGGTCAAGGCCATAGTCTTGACTCACCCCACCCCCTATGACTTCCGACTCCCCACTGCAATGGTGTTTCACCCGCGTCATCATCAGTGGTATGCTCACTTCATTTGCGGAACTCGAGCTTTGCCTTGGCTGACCTAACTTTGGAATGGGGTCTGAAATTTAGGCCGTTTTGTGCTGTCATACACTCCACCATTCATCGTCTCCAGAGAAAGTGAGGCCATCCGGAGGTTTCTGAAACAAATCAATTCTTCTTCATCCTTTTTCCTAGGTATGGAGTAGATCAAGGCATCTGAAAGACTAGACACAATGGAGCCATTGTTGAAGAGGTCACACACGCAATTGCACTCAAACTAATGCCTGATTAGTTAGATACTACCAAAACCATGCTCCTACCGAGTAGAATTGCCATAGATCACATTCTAGCATCAAAAGGTGGGGAAGGGGGGGTGAGCTATAGTTCCCTCCTAACATTTCAAGCAGTATACATGAGCAAGCAGATCCCAGGATAGCATTAAGAAATTACATAAAAGTCAAAATTGGTTAGGTTTCAACCTGTGCAATATCTGGTCTTGGCTCTATGGTGTATTTGGAAACTAAGCTATGAAGAAGTTTGAAATAGTTATCGAAGTCATATTGTTTGTGGTTACATTGTATGTTTAAATAAATTCATTAAAGTGCATCATCATGCGCACTTGTGAAAATAAAGGACCCAGCCACAATTATTCACTTGCCTTACATGAGGATGATGAAGATACCCACAATTTTAAATCTGAGATATTGAGATTCGGATAACTGAGTCTGGTTAAGGAGTTTTGCCTCCCGGCAAAAAAGGGGGGACTAAGAAATTGTAATTCCATATTACTGTGGTACTCATTTGTTTTGGATGTGCTATTGCTTGAGTGTACCTTAACGTGTAATGATACTTTTTACTTTTGTAATTCTATTTTGTGTTGATATTTCATGAACGAGTACAGTAACTTTAACATGACTGCTATGTTTTATGCATTTCTAAAATGAAAAAGCCATTTTATTAGCTAGCATAAATTTGCATATTTCATGCCTATTGTAGTAAGCGTAGCCTCATTTTACAATATTGCAAATGAAAGTGTAAAACAGA
Source organism: Triturus cristatus (assembly GCF_964204655.1). Lineage (NCBI taxonomy): Eukaryota > Metazoa > Chordata > Amphibia > Caudata > Salamandridae > Triturus > Triturus cristatus. Next base: position 750,347,144 of record NC_140587.1, read on the forward strand.
AAGCTCATGAACCCAGCATTTGTTTTCAATTTACTATCCACTTTCAGTGACAGACTTTATTGCATTCTTTTTCAGAAGAGGATTCTTTCATCTATTTATTAGGCAGGTTTTGCTTAAATTACCAGTTTCAATCGCATGTTTTTCTTCTATTCATATGCGTTGAGAAAAAGTGTATAAAACCGTCCGTTCAATGTATAAACATTTAGCACTATATGCTCCACGCAACTTGAGTGTAAGTTCTGGTCTGTTGAAATAGCAGTTGCCAAAATGTAACTTTGCTGGCTTGATAGCTATTTTTGCATTAAACACTTGTTAGGCTTTTAGGGTTCCAACACCTTTTGCTTTATTTTTAACAATAGAATGCTAGGTCACAATTTACGAGACTCTGAAAGCATGAAAGTATCTGAAGGCCTCTGATACTTTTTTTGCAGAATCATTATCTTTACGAAAACAAAAACATTCTAAAGAACAGAGGATGTTGAATTTTAAAACTTAAAACTGAAAGTGAGAAGATCTCAATTTAGATTTTTTTCCCCTTAATCCTCATAATCTTTTTTCTTTTTTCTCTGGCTAAACAAAGGACAGAAGCAACACACAAAAAGCATAATATTTCTTGCTTTGGTCTTAACACCACATCCTTCTAGTTTAATGCATTAACACATCTTAAAATACTGAAGAAATGTGTCCATTGCACCACGAATCCAACTGAAAGCATGGGCCATCTGCACCACTACCACCAAAACAACTCAATGGGTGGGTTTATGCAGATTTACCCACACACAAACAGCCAATGGTCCACTACTAATGTGTATGGTGAGGAGATCTCTTGAAAAAGAGATAGATAATATAGGCCTCCTCACTTCTATACCCATCTCGAGCCTCTGCACTGCTTCCATGCAGTCAGGCATAATACAGATCCCTGCGGTGCAGGGAACCCCCAACCCTCTTCAGGGGCCCCATAAAACCCAAGGCCAATTAATATATGTGAGATATGGGAGACTCAGGGGTCCCTCGTCTCATTTTGTATGAGGGCCGCTCATGCGGACCTCTGCGGCATTGCTTATGCCTGAAGTGAAGAGGGTTTCCTGGTAGCAATCACTGGAGCCCTACAAAACATGAAGCCCCTAAGAGCTGCACCCAAGCACCAACTCCCTGTTCAACCTAACTGAAAGGAGCCCAATAGAGAAACGGTCACAAAAAAGAACAGGAAAGGTGAGGGGGTTTGAGCTATAGTCATGATAGAAAGGGGAGAACTATTAAAGCATTAAAGATAAAAAAATAGGTGCTGATAGTAGTCATCAGAGCCTTCAACTCAAAATAGTAAATAATGGGAAAAGGAAGGGGATTAGGAGTTAATGGCAGGTGTACAGGACTGGGCATCAGCACATGGACTGTTGTGCATGCCTCAGTCTGTTGCTCAGCCTTCCTTTTGCCACTTTGACCAAATGCCCTCTCTTTGCCTGATAGCCATTTAGCCGTTGTCAGCATTTGGTTACTATATAAGGACGAGAGCCCTCACTCACCCGAGGGTGACATGCTTCATCATGGGGCTCCCTCCTCACAACGGGGCCACAAGTTCCCGGATGTGGGCTACAACTCTCCACCAAGTAAAGTAGGTGGAGAGAAGCTGAGGTGTTTTGAATGGGGGATGCCACTGAGAAGTGTGAGTGAGTGAGGGGCAGAGTGCAAAACAAACCAAGTGAAAGGTTAAAACTATTTCAAGGGACTCCATATATTTATTCAATGGTACCCTTGGATAGGGATAAAAACGAAGAGGACAGGGGGTTCAGAGAAAATATACCCCCTTAGTGGTCAACATGTTTCTGACTTTAATAGACTCCAGACGGAGTTCTTAGGCATTCTTCAGGACCAGTAAACAATTCAAGTCACTCTGCATTAAGTCATGAAATCGATGAGATGGATATACTGGCTGTGGACCCCCCAGCACGCAGCGCATGCAGACTAGTACAATATTCCAATAGCCGAGTTTGCCATGGGGTACCACATGGCTGAAGATAGGTAACATATATCTCCTTCATCAGATGGAGATGATGTATTAATCACCCATGATTTTAGTAACTTCATATAATCACGGCCAGTATATCCATCTAATCGATTGGATGACTTAATGCAGAGTAACTTGAATTATTTACCGGTCCTGAAGAATGCCTAAGAACTCAGGCTGAAGTGTATTAAAGGCAGAAATATGTTGACCACTAAAGGGGTATATTCGCTCTGAACCCCCTACGTTTCTGCTTCTCGCACTGCAGGAAAGCAGTGGGGTGACGCTCCTCTGACCTAATGGAGGAGCCGCCCCTGCAAGTTTCATCATTAAAAAGAAGCCAAAAGATACCACTGTCATCGTACCAATTACTTGGTTTTCAAAATGTAGTGTCTTCATGTCTCATTATAGAGCTCTTTGAACTTCACCAGCCACCCTGCTCAACACCACTGAGCCACATAACTCCGTACTCATTTTTTGCAGTTTTATACACCACAGATATGGCCCTAAGACATTTGAGTGCTTTTTTGTGCACCAGATTACATCACCCAAGGTCAGATTTATGTTTGGGCGCTGGGAGATTAAATGATTTGCCCAGAATCAAAAGATGGTGGGCTAATGCCAGGACAAGAACCTGGCCCCTCAGACTCAAAGTCGGCAACTCTGTCTGTTAAGCCACATTTCCTTGTTACTCAGGTGACAACTGCTGAATACAAAGCTCCAGCAATGCTTAGTAGAGTGCTTCCAGTGCAGGCCAGATTTCGAGTCAGCAAAAAGCAGTGGAGCAGCGGATCCTGCCCTCATTTGGTCGGTACCAGACAAATCTGATGAGTGCAGATCTATCTGTACAGTTCAGAGCTCCATGTTAAGTTCAGAGCTCCCAGGCCAAGTACAGAGCTCACGGATCCACAACTGAAGGGGATCATTGCCCTGTATAAAGCTCATGCTCAGTCCAGAACCCACTGCACAGAACGGGCCTCCCTCTTCAGCACATAACCCCTGCTCAGAAAGAGTTCATTAGTGAGTCTAATGTTTCCTGTCAGGAAAGCACCCCCTTCATAGCACCAGTCTCCCTGCACAGGCCTCTCTCTACATTGCGTGTTGCCCTATTTCTTGATTCATTGCCTATCTACTGGAAAATGCAAATTTAACCTGCCAAGTGACACAAACACCCACACAATGACGTATGTACTGAGAGCAGGGATCATCTGTCCAGGCAGAGGCGTGGCTATCCAGAGGAGGGAAGAGACTTTATGGGCTTCATTTGGGGGGTCTGGGTATGGGACAAGGAACATCTATCTATGAACTTGAGGGAAAGGAGTCACTGAAGCGTGAGAGGATGCCAGAAGGTGAGGGAAGGGAGTTCAGCTTCTTTTACATATGTGGACAGCTATCTTCATCCAAGTAGAAGTACGAAACAAATGTGGACACATACACCTCCGCACTGGTCATCTCGTGTGACTCATCTGTTAGTATTTTGTCACTCCTGAATTACCTTGAACTTACCACTCCTCTTCAAAGGTCGGGCAGCTGGTACCAAAGAAAGCTGTGCAGCTGGCTGTAGGTGTAACCACAGTTCTCTAAAGAGGTCAAGTACATTTCAGTACCTTATGAGTGCGAGGGCTGGGGAGGAGTTGCGTTTTCAGACCCTCACTTAAAGGTAAAGTTGCCAACTAGCACTAGATTATGTAAAACAAACACCTTTATTCTGCAAGGCATTCCTAGTTTGAGGCATGTTGCATTCTGATACTTGTAGCCATGATTGTAATAGATAAATGTAACACTAAGCCCAAACACACAAAGCACTTCTGGATAAGCAGCCTACAATTGATATAGTGCTTCAAATGTCCTGAGGTCACTTTATATTTTAGTATATTCGTTTAGTCGACTAAATAATTACATCTAACATTGAAATGTTATAAACACTTTGGAGAGACATAGGCATGGGCAGCTGCTCTTGAAAATATATATTTTTTCCAGTTCCATATTGCGCAAACTCGACCAAAGGTATTGGAGCGCTTTATATGAGTACCAGTTACTTTACAAAAGGTCACATTTGTTTTGTTTTGTTTTTAGTCATGGAGAGATTAAGTGATTAGCCCAGAATCACAGGGTGTTGAGCGGTCACTGAGACTCGAACCTGGCTCCCCAGTTCCAAAGTTTCCAGCTCTAGCTGTTATGGGACAAATCTTAATGTATCCTCGTTAAATAAGAAGTATGGGGATTTTTTCAGGGTCAACTCCTCTGTTAGAGCGGATGAGTGTTGCCCCGATAAAATGCCCCAGAGATGAAAAATAAAATGGTAATGAAGTTAATTCATTACCATTTTATTTTTCGTCAACCTGTCCTGAACCGAGTGTCAGGACCGGGTGGGGCCTGTTGAGTGGCACCAGTGGTGGGCGAACAAAGCAAACACAAGGAGATGATGGACAGAGGGCTGAAACTTTTCAGACACTCACCCGTAGTCACAGATCTGGGTCGAATCCATCATCGTTCTTTAGCTCACTTCACCACCCCAGTTCAGACACAGCTATATGCAAATCAGGCTTGACCCTGTGCCTTATGGGAAGAGTCCGGCCCGAACTGCCAAGCCATGTCTTCCCTGGACCAGAAATAAGCATCCTGGGACTGGTTTCGGGGTCACAGCCCTCATCAGCCAGGCTAGCTTGAATCCAGTGCCAAAGTGAGCAAGGGACCCACGTCTGGGCATACCCTGCCAACTTAGGGCGAACAAAGCAAACACAAGGAGATGATGGACGGAGCGCTGAAACTTTTCAGACACTCACCCCCAGTCACAGATTTGGGTTGAATCCATCATCGTTCTTTAGCTCACTTGGCCACCCCAGTTCAGACACAGCTACATGCAAATCAGTCTTGACTAGGCCTGGGCTAAATTTCCGTTCCGCTCGCGGAAATTGCGATAATTTGACATTTTCGCGTTCCGCGGAGAGCGCGAAAATGTCAAAATTTCCGCATTCCGCAGCTTAGCGATAATTTGGTTCTTGCTCGCGCTGTAAAATAATACATTCTCGCGCGCGCGCGATCGCCTTACCTGAAACCCCGCGTTCGCCGACAAGTTTTCCCGATCCGGTCGCGTTCTCCACGAGATGTTGGATTGTTGGTAGCCATTTGCGCTGTCTCGCGACAGTTCGCGCCCGCAGTAACGTCATGCGTCGCGCGATCACGTCTTTCTTCTCGCGATCATGCACCGCGAGAAGAGTGAAAACAAGATGGCCGCGCCCGCAAGCAACCGCATGGGTAAGTTGGCGAGCCGCGAACACGCAGAAAATACCGCGTACGGGCGGGAAAAAAACTTCCGCATCTTCGCGATATTTCCGCGTGTTTGCGGAGATTTTAAACATTTTCGCGATAATTTGCAAAAGTCGCTTTAGCAAATTCCGCCCACCCCTAGTCTTGACCCTGTGCCTCATGGGAACAGTCCAGCCCGAACTGCCAAGCCATGTCTTCCCTGTCCCGGAAACAAGCGTCCTGGGACCGGTTTCGGGCTAACAGCGCTCATCAGCCAGGCTAGCTTGAATCCAGTGGCACAGTGAGCAACAGACCCACATCTGGGCATACCCTGCCAACTTAGGCTGAATAAAGCACTAATTTAAAGGTGTGCATGTCACTTTGGCCGGCCGTCTTGTGACGGCCAGTCTGACATGCACACTTTAAACCTCTCAACCCAGCAGCCTATGGACAGCTGAGTTGAGAGAAGGCATAGGGCTCCAGTGTCCTCTGGAGCACCAAGAAAGGTTGCTCCCTCCAATCCTGTCTCTGCTCTCATGCTGTTTAACAGCATGAGAACAGTGCCAGGACTGGTTAAGTGAGAAAGCTGGTGCCCTGGACGTGACATGAGGAAGAGAAGAAGAGGACCAGAGCCAGGAGAACATGGCTGCAGAAACAAGGTAAGTAAACTTTCTTTTCTTTTAATTTAAAAAAATATATTTTTGTTACTGCAGCCACCCACTACCACTTTTCCAGCTCCTCCACTCGCTATAGTTGTCATCCGCCACTATTTATTTTCAACAGTATGTTAGGTCTAGTCCTACTCCGTTTCTAACCATGACAAGAGGTGGTGTCACAACATTAGAAAGAGATTTTTCACCTGACATCCAAAGCACCACTTCGGAGTTGAAGCTGCTGCAGTGCCAGTTCTGCACACTGGCTGAGCTCAGCCAGTTAGTCACCTAGGCCTTGTGGTCAGAATGGGAGGCAGCAGAAGCAGGCAATGTAAAGCGATTGGGTGCATCGTTCAGAAGCAAAGACATGCCTTTTCTAGGCCCTGTCCCAATTCAAATAAAGGGCACATTTGGATGCAAACGGGAGAACAGTAGTATGCGCAAGTGTCTTGAGCACTCTGACCAGTCCAGATTAACCTACATGAAGAGTTCTCATAGACAAAGCTGCAGGACTCCTCACCCAGCCTACCCTCTCAGCAGCTAAACCATCGGGTAGGTGGAGCCTACTTCCGTTCAGTGTATGCCCCCACTCCTCTCTATCACTGGACTGCCTTGCCGGCCTTTCAAACTGCCTGTCACTCTGTGGAATTAACATCGCCTTGGGCCACATCAGCCAATTCCCTACTGCAAACATATGAAGCCAAGCTAAAAATTGCCACGCCTACCATCCTGACCTCATAATGCTCACTTCTGCCTAGAGGGCGAGTCACACCATACGCTCAGCCCGGCACATGCGTAAACAACCCCTGATCTTCAATTAAGACTGAAAAGCTGTTTTTCATCACAATTTAGCTCTGTGATGATCATTTGACTGGCATGTCCCTTAAACTCCTGCCTCTGCCCCACTTACATGGTAGGGCAGTGCTCCTCACACCAATTACTACCAACTGCCACTGCCCAGAGTAAGCCAGAGTGCGACTGTGGGAGAGACTGCCCTCAACCCTGGCTGCTCTAACAACAGCAGTAGCCGGGCCAAGTCCAGAGCTCTGCAGAGGCATTGTCAATTACTGTGGAAACTGAGGAGGTGAGTAAATACAATGTACAACATAGTTTTATTACCCAGGCAGTACAACCAACTAAAATAGATATTTATACTTGACTTCATTGTTGAAAACAAAATTCACTTCTGGAACTGAGAAAACAAATATCACATATTCTCAAGCATAATCTTGTCGTGTCTGAGTTCACTTCAAAGCTTACCCATCACAATCCACCAAATTGCAAAGCCAATGGTGAAAATGGGATGCAGACATGGTGGAAACAGGTCAGGCTAGTGGTGGAAGCATTCCGCAGACTCATTACATTCATTTTGAGCACCAGCACTTATTTCTTTTTAGACATTATGATACTGTGCTGTGCATGTTGTACCACACAATTCAGCATTATGTCATACCAGGTTGCATGTTACACGTAAGTTACTGATGACAAATAGAAAGGTTTTACCATTTAAGTGTTGTTACAACAGAGAAGAATACATGGTGCATAATTTCTTATGACATCCTGGTCCAATGAGGTCTGAAGACAAGAGTAAGTGGGTCAGGAAGATGTTCCATTTAGCTGGAAGGAGTGTTAGACTCAAGAGACAATTCTGTCACAATGCTTCTCGCTCTTAGCAACAGTGAGTGTGGAGAATGCTTATAGGGAGAGCATAAGGTTAGACAGAGGTGTGAATCAGATTTGTATCGTGCAGTAACTCCGTGGGCCTTCACCCTGAAGGTCTTTTTATCTTTCTTGCATCTCAGACAAGGTTTTTTCAAGTGTGGTCATTACAAGACGGCTAAGGACAGCACCAATAGGAAAGCATACAGTTTACCTACTGGTAGGACAGCTAAAATCAACAAGTTTATCACTTGTAGTGGTGACTTTTGTGTGTATGTCCTTCAGTGTCCTTGTGGTAGGCAAAATGTGGGTAGTACAATCTTCCCAGTAAAAATGAGGATTTTGAGCCACTTACGTGCTATTAAGAATTGCAATCCGAATGATCCCATAGCACGACATTGGCAGAAGGTACATGATCAGAGTAGTGATATTCTTTCATTTTTTGGGAATTGACTGGATTAATAGGACTGTGAGAGGCAGGGACAGAGGGAAAAGACTACGGAAGTTGTAATCTGAATATATTATCAAATTTAACAGCAAGCACCCCAGATACCTAAATGCTGATGATAAACTTTTTGTAAATATTGGCTGAGGATACTTTGACTATATATTGTTGAATTTAATTTCATTCTCAGTCTCTTGTTCTTCTGTGCTGACAGCCCTCTCCTCTTTTCTTTTCGGTTCTCATTTCTTTTATTTTCTCATTTAGTTTTCCCTTTTTGTGTATCCTGATATTATATGAATATTGCATTACTCTCTTCCCCTAGTATTGAATGGATATTGCTGATTTGCTTATATTGATAGGCTATAGCTATTTTGCTATTTGTTGGATACATACTGATTCGGATGTTTTGATTTTTTTAATATATTTTTATAGTTTATTGTGTCTCTAACTAGATGGTTTTCTGAGTAGTTTCCCGAGTTCAACTTTAAGAGTTAAAGGGTTGCACTTTTGATGTTTGGGTTATAAATGTTTTTACCCCTCCTGATTGGGTAGGGAGTTGTATACATCGAATATATGTGGTCTATTTATTGTGACATAATCCACTTGGCTTATCGCTATCATTATTTCCATGACAGAAAGAATGTTCTTACTTTATTTGCACTTCTTACATTTTGTTTTTTCAGGGAACGAACAAAGCCACAAGGTGAGCATGTACGTAATTTTCTTTAATGATCATTTTCATGCGTGTATGAGGCAATAAACAATAAATATCAATTATATTCAGTTATTAATTTTCCCTTCATTGTGAATGTAAATGCATTAAAATTTGTAATGTAAAGAAAATGTTAGAATTGAAAAATGTGCTGCAGAAGTCTGTTTACAATGTCTATGATTTAACATAACATAACAGGTGTATTTGTAAAGCGCACGATTACCTGTAGGTGTCCTGGTGCTGAATAACGGATGTTTATTGTTACCCAACTCAATGGTACTCATTTTATCGACCTCAGACGGATGAAAGGCTGAGTGGACCCGCCGGGATTTGAACCTGTGACCATGAGGTTGAACACAGGCCCCTGCAGTGGCTGCTTTAGTCCACTGAGCCACCAGACCCGGCTACATAACGTTTTTAAAGGTGATGGTGTACGGGGAGTGGTTTGATGGGCGCCTAGGTTCTGGTTTCTCCAGGTTAGTAACGCCTCCATTTGGAGGGAGAGTGTCTGGAAGTAGGTAGTGGTGGGATCAGTTAAAAAGAGCAATATTACGTTCTATACATGTAAAAAGTGATTTTAATGTGAAAAGCATTCAACATAAAGAGCAATCGGTGCTCCAACATATCAATACAGTAAGAACTGTAAAGTCTATATCCAAGATTTATTGATAAAACATATCAAGCAACATGTAGGGTAGATCAGCCAACGTGTTTTGTCCAATACAACTGACTTCTTCAGGGCTGTAGGATAACAGATATATACATACATAAATACATTTTAAAAACACTAAAAAGACTTTAACTCACAAGTGACTGCCAAACAGTTAACTTATGACAGTACTAACAGAACAAAAGTACACTCTACGACAGAAATTAACAAACAATATTGTTTCATATAGTAGGACCAAGAATGACCCACCAAGATGACATCAAAAGAAAATTTCCCAAAAACCCAAAAACAAAATTATACTGAACACACAAAACAGAAAACATAGCTATGTTAATACAAAATATTCCACTTTAAACTACTTATACTATTTTAATAAGAGAGAAGAAGCCAAGAGAGAAATAAGTGCCTCAACCAAGGAAACGTACAACACAACCGTGATTTTCTACACAAGCTCGGAAGGAAGTGATCTAAGTAATAGGAAAATGAGAAAGGGAGAAAGATAAAGAGAAAGAAATGTGTATCAGTAGACCGTGAGAGAGAGGGATGTCATTTGTCAGCCAGTGGTTGGATGACAACGGATAATATATAATAAAAGACGTTAAACATGCAGGGACGATTGTCCAAATAAACCCTCCTGACGTGGGTGGAGTCCAAGAATTGAAAAGGGTCCCAAGTGAAAAGCACTCCATTACCCACCGAAAGCGAGTTCCGCTCAGAGCAAGGGGCCATTGTATCTGTGGCAAATGCAGATGACTGAAAACCGCACAGATAATCACTCCGATTGTAATGTATTAAAATAAATATTTAAGAAAAATTATGTTTCTACCATACATCATTTACAATATGTTGAACTATTTAATACTAGTAGCGCTATGAGATGACACAGTCTACTCACAAAAAAATAGTTGCAAGCAGAAATGTTCTAGGGCCAGATGCTAGATATATGCAGTGCATCCAGAAGAAGTAAAAACCCAGAAACAAAGTACAGTTGGAAAGATCCATGATAGATGCATAAATCAATTGCTCAATAGTCAGTGCTCAGCACCTAGGTATCAAAAGGTTAAAAAATCCATCATAACGGCCCGTCCTGGATACGATGCGTCAGAGAAAATATGCTAATAATCATAATTAATCAAAGGATTTAATCAAACATTTTCCCGTGGGGGCATGTACAAAATGGTATGTACGACTTTTGCCATGTGGCCCGTAGGTCCTTCGGCATTACCAAAGGTATATGACATCAAATCCCTTAGAATACAAAAAAGTTCTGCAAAAGACTCATCATCATGGGTATTAACGCCCCACACAAAACACTAAGGCTGCTAAGAGTCCTTTTCGAGCACCTCGCTTAACCGGCGGTGTGGAACCAAACTTTTTTTTCATTGCAGTTAACATGAACCCCTTCAAATAACGCACAATACCACTACCCCTAGTACAATACTTACCATATGTGGTGCAGGGACTAAATACACAGAGTGGACTCTAACTACCCAAAATTTGAGTACAACAACAAGTAAATCGATGTGTCCGGATTCAGCAAAAACGGTCCATGATAGGCATTTCAGTTAGATCACCACATAAGTGTATAAAATTAAATATTTCGTCATAACAGCCCCAACCTAGTATGAAAGTGAGCGTGCCTTCCCAATCGGAGTTTCAAAAGTGCTAACTCAATAGGAGTTTCAAAAGTGCTAACTCAGCATCCAATTCTAAACACAATCCTGTAGCGTTATATCCATAGACTATATGCGTTTGAAGAGCCCATTTGTTATGTGTATTGTAAATCCTTATTCATTATCAATACCATGGACAAACAAGGCACCCAAAACGTACTATAAGTTACAGGTGGGACACATCAAGACCTATCCATAGTCCCAGTCCCCATAGTCAAAACAGGAATTTCTAATATCCCGCTTACAAAAGTTTCATTAGAGATAAAATGTCCTCCCTCTGTATGTAGGCCAAATGCATCACCTGGTATGTACACTCACCCTAATAAGCGCCAACGGCAATAGCACATGGAAGTCTTTTCTTTTTCCTGCTTACGGTGAGAGTGGAAGTCCAGAATATCCTGTTTTATAAAGCCCCCGCCGACTGCAGAGTTGAAACACCTGAGGTGGGGAGGTGTTTCAGTGCACAATGTGAAACACTGAGTACCACCATGTATAAACCGACGCCATATTTAAATGGAAATCGCGGTTGTATTACAGGGTATATAACCCAATAACCTAGCAAGTGTGGAGTTGAAACCGCCGATAAAATATAACATTGGTGCCTGTATATATAGCAGTATTGAAAAAGTCAAGAGTACAAGCATAAATAATATACGATTTCACACCCCAACCGTAAGATGTGTAAAAGAGGGGGGGTGCCATGATGGGACGGTGCTAACCAATCTATGGGAAAACACATGGAAACGGGCGCCATATTGGAAAAGCGCTGCCTTGTATATCTGGGGTAGTAACCTCTTGTGCCATAACAGTTGTGGAGAATTTAATAATCAACTGGATAGTGGCCATCAAGTCAGGAATGTGCAAGAATTTTTAATGCAAAGTTGGTATATGAAGGGTGGCCATATTGTTCTTTAACCTAATTATGCTTGAATACACTCTATATGGGCGCCATCATGAAAGGGTAATTGTCAGTAACTGGGGGAATCTTTCTAGTTAATTTTAATATCCGAAAGGCGATGGAACAGTAATGAATCACTGGGCAGTGTGGGCTGCCAGTTTGTCTTATGTGAAAAACGGACAAAGTGTGATGTGTAAACAGGGCACCTAAAGAAAAGACGCTGTCATCAACATCTCTAGTATTTGGACATGAGAACGGGCGCCATATTGGAACGTCTGATTATCATATCCGAAAAGACATGGAACGGTGATAACATCGCAGGGCAGTATAAGTTGCCTCGGTGTATGGATCACAAAATAATAATCCATTCCACACTAATCTGACATGAGTCAAGTTAGTGACCTCCCTGGTTTGACACAACGGTTTTCATAATGCGGTGATATTATCATGTGCAGCCCATAGATAAGAGGAATTGGTAGTGAAGCCAGAAAATATGACAATGAATAGAGGAACACCCCAGAAGGCAAACTGTGAGCAGTGGAGAGTTGTTTATTTCTTTTCGACAGCTGACAAGTTATGATCTCCTGCCTGTGTGAGAGATTCAATAGGAACAGTAGGTATCATATCAAGGAGTAAGAACAAATACCACAATTAGGTTGTCATTAGTATGCAAAAGAAATGGTTTTAATGGAAATTGAAGTCAAATTTCATTGTATCAGTCCTAAAGTTAGACATCAATATCAGATATATACAGCATGAAGGAAAACAGAATACATTAAATGTGGCCGAGTCAAAACAGGCGACGGTCATATATTACAAAAAATAGTGTAACTCATCGTCACTGTTGTGACCGAGTTCTACACTTCGTAGTTTGCAGATCCAACCTGCCTCATTCTGTCTTAAAGACAATTCCCTATCCCCCCTCTAGGGTTAAATGGTGTATGGTCAATTCCCATGAACCATATCTTCTTGCAAGTAGCATGGGTTTCCTGCATGTGGAAGGTTAGGGGATATTTGAGGTCTCCATTTTTTATTGCACTTGTGTGCTCCTGGATGCGCAAATTAAGTGGTCTGATAGTGCTGCCCACGTAGATCTTATTACAAGGGCAGCCCAAAATGTAAGTAACATATTTGGTTTTGCAATTAATCAGGTGTTTTATGTTGTGTGTCTTGCCTGTGTTAAAGCTAAATGTCTTAGTCTTATCCTTTTATAGTTTACACATGTTACAATACTTGCAGGTATAAAAGCCTTTGCTTGTATTTCACAACCAAGTTTCTGGTTTGGGTGTGGTGATGTCACTTGGACAGAGCCAGTTTCTCAATGTTTTTCCTCTTCTATATGTTACTCTAGGACTTGGTGTTATAGTCCCCTTCAGACTGGGGATATCCGTAGGGAGTGTGGAAATATGGATTTTTCTGGTCAGTTATGTCCCCTATCTTGGACCCCAACGGTTCCATGTGCATGTCACAAGTACATGTATGTTCCCTCCAGTTCCAGTTATGAAGACGCAAATACATGTGCGTCCACCGTCAACATGTCCTTTGACAGATCCGCCATGTATAGGCCGGATATCCCATTCCTAAATATGAAAGGCCATCGGCTTTATATGGTTCACTTATGCCACTTTTCAGTCCAGGCAAGTAGGCCCTGATTCTGTCATCAAAACTCCTCTTGCCTTCTGCCTCTGAAAGCTCCAGTCCGAGCCTGCATCTGTGACCATGAACTTTGTCTCATTCTCTGCGCGGCTCACGAAGCCTGACATCAGCCTACTCTCTGCCAAGAACTGTATTTCACCTTCGAATTATCTGCCTCCCCCTCAGCCGATGCATTCCTGCCTAGTAGTTTAAGTAAACATTCTTCCAGTTACCAAGCAAAAAGGCCCATCTTCTCTGTCCTCATGCAAGTAATTCATAGCCCTGTTACCATGGAATATTCCTACCCCCTCGCATTCAGTGTAGACACTTAGACGCTTGTACACGCACGCACAGTCAGTATAGAATAGATTCTGTCCGAGAGTCCCTCTTTTATGGATAACATAGTTCTTTAAACATAGGATGTTAGATATGATTTGGGATTAGGTTGACTTGACCCCCCAGACTTCTCGTCTCCACATATAGAGCTAAATGTCAAGTCCCCGTCACCCCCTAGTTACACGTCAATTACACGTCATACTGCTGCGCGCGCATCTATGCCAAGTATTATCTTATAGATCCACCTATGTATTACATCATAACCAATCATGTTCCTTTTTACTCATTATTACACCCATTTTCGGTTACGCAGACCAAACGTCAATGTCCTTATCAATTGTTACGCCTACTGTATTCACTTCATTATAATGTATGTACTATAAAAGTTACTTTCTTGTCAATAAGGTATGTACTTCACTTCCTGAACCCCCGTGGTGATGGAACTTGCAGCATCCGATTATAATCGATTATTGGAATAAAGCCCATTCCGAAACTCTAATATCACGGATTCTGCCTCTCATTTTACTGAGCTATTTTATAATGTTTCTGTATCAAATTCAGTCCCGGTAAAGGAATTTTTATTTACCACATGATGGCGCCCGAATAGGGACACTTTCTCATCTCACGCGCCGGCGGTGCGTTGCAGGCCCGGTCTCCTGCCACAGCTGGACGGACAATAACGCGTACCAGCAGGATTTCCTGTATCTCCCTCCGGTCAAGCGGGGGCGACTGAGACTGCGATCAACACCCAGACGAGGCGGTGAGAAGTGCGAAGTATCCCGACCAGAGCCTAGCTGAGAGAGCAAGATCCGAGGTATACAGAGACCCACCAGTCCGAAGTCAAGCCCAGTGTCCGACGAGTCGAGTCGAGTCGAGTCCAGTCCGGTTCAAGTTCAAGTTACTGAGGCCTTCCGTTTCCGAAGCTACCCGGTGAGTACCATTGCTGGGGAGGCATTTCTGACGTGCACATAGGTTGTGCCGGTCAAGACGGGTTTGGGTACACAAATCCGGTCTGCACTGTTTTAGCAGTGTATCTGTACTGTTTAGCAGTATATCAAGTATTCCGAAGTATTCCGAAGTATCTAGTTATTGTCTAGTTATTGTCGAGAATTAAGCTTGGTGATTAGTTATGCAGACGATCATCATTGTTGTTTCAGTTAAAGGTTTAATGTTAAATGTTTAAAGTATTTAAGTATGTTCTGTATATCGTGGTATGAATGACTGTTCATTATCGTGTTTATTGTATTAAGTCTGTTCAAATTCAAGTATCAGGTCAAAATCAAGTATAAGGTCAGTTCTCAATATGCCGCTCTTTTCGAAATTAAGACAGATCACTACCAGAAAAGGGGTTCTCGAAGAAGCCGTCCCTATTCCTCCTAGGGACACTCCAGGGCACTTTATGTATCACAAACATGGCTTAGACGCTATATTATTTCTTGATTTATGGGTAGACTATACCAAGGGATTACCAGAAAGTCAGAGGTGGCCCACAGCGGGGACCTGGGATGCAGAGTGCATCATGAAAGTCGAGGAAGAGTTATGGAAAAGAAAAGTCAGACAGTCACAGAAAGACGCCGTTGAATTATGGCGTAAAGAATCACATAGACGAACAGAAAAAGCACGTAGACAGGAAGAGAAGAGTAAAGAGAATTCCAATAAAGTTCGAGAGAATCTATTAATTGAGGAAGGTATCCGAGTGAAATCAGAACAAGTAGACAGACAAAGAAATGCCCTTATGAATGGTATGTATCCCCTTCTGGCCGAAGGATTACCTAAGGCTACTCCAGAGATACCGAAAGACTTGCCACCCCCATTATTCCCAATCAAGGTACATCCTAAGGGGCATCCTAGAACCGCAGAAGATGTTTTTCTTTCCTCATATTTAGATGACGCAGCTCCCGAGTATGCTAATTCCGCCCCACGTAGACCGCATACCAGGGAGGTCCAACGCCAAGATCCAGCACCCGTATCCCTGCAGCAACAAATCGAGTCACAAGTTCCGGCAAGCACATCTGTTTCTGCATCTGTTCCTACAAGTACTTCTATAGCTGAGTCCACACCTATAGTTGCTGTGTCACGTTCGACGAATCCTTTCACACCCGACGCCCCAGACGGGGCCACGGGAGGTGCTACCAATATTTTTTCTACGCCACCTAGAATAAATAAACTTATTTTCCAAGAGTCAGCGCATTCACGTACACCCAAATTCGTAAGTGATCGTACGCTTAAGGAACTTCTTATAGATTGTAGATATGACCCGGTGCTCGGTAAAGAGGACGAAATGATCCTGGCATCATTACGTATCAGACGAGCCGCAGGGTATTTAGCGAAGCTACCAGGAATGACTGCGCATCTAGATAAAATATATCATTTTGTTCAAACAGGGCGAGATCCAGAATGTATTAACAGAGCTATGGAATACCAGAAAGTAGAGATACAGGGGGAACTGTTGCGTTTTCTCATAAACTGTGTGATCAGAAATCAAGACCGACCGGGGGTAGATCCGGAAGCAATGAAAATTCTTACAAAATGGAGCCAGAATATATCAGAAGGGAGACACGATAAGCAAAATTGTATAATAGCCATGTGCCGAAAGATCCGTAAAGAAATAGAACGCCTACACGAAGAGAGATTAGAGACAGACGAGTTCGAGCAAAGCGAGGAAGAAGGGTCAGGACTGCCCGCCGGACAGTCAGACACCATAGCCTATGTAGGTAGAGGAAGATCTTGTAATAGGAATCAGACTAGATGTCATACTGACCCAATACGTCCAATATGTCCAGATAATGACAGGAATTTCCAAATACCTATAATTAACATAAGGTCTAACGAGCATTCGTTCCAAACCACCGACAAACTACTCCGAGAACGAAGGGGTTATCATTTTCTCGATTCTATGGATGAACAAGATTTAGCGAGGGCAGCTGTTCATTGGGTGGACAGTCCCGGAAAATATAGTGATGAGACAGTAGTACGCACATTTTTGAATCTCACCCCAGATGAGCAGAGGTTAGCTGGGATTTATATGATTCAACAACTCATTATACTATATCAGAGTCAGCATTCGGACCCTGGTCCCTTACCTGACATATTGACTGAATTGCTTATGAATAAATGGAGAGGTCCAGGTACCAAATTAATTAAAGAAATTCTAGTATCTAGAAAGCAGTATATTCTTTTTGTATGCTCAGAGCATGTCTCATTGCCTGTCAAGGAAAGAACGACGTATCACCTGGATAGACAGAATCCCTTACGAGAAGTACACCCAATAAAAGGCGAGGACAATCAGTTTAAACGTGTATTTGTATATACGCCTATATCGAAAATAGAATTGTTAGAAATGAAGAAAGTAGTACCCAGTCATGACAAGGACCCAGCGGGTTTTCACCGAGAAATTAAAGACATGTTACTCATGGGAGAGTATACCTACCCCGACATTATGACAATATTAAAGGTGTTGATGCCTGCTGGCATTTATGAGAAACTCAAGGAAAAAGAGTGGGAGGTAGGTGATCAAAAGATAGAATGGTCAGCATTAGAAGCAGAAGAAAGGGCCCGAGGTCCAGGTTCGGGGCTTGGGGACAAAACTAAAGCACTACCAGGTCTACTAGTACAGGTACTGCCACGTTTATTAACTACGAAAAAGGAAGATTGGGGTACAATTTCAGCCTGTAAACAGAAGCAAGATGAAGACACTAGCGATTACTATGCCCGATTCGAGAAATGTTTTGGTATAAATAGTGGCATAAAAGCAAGTAGCGAATCATACCCGCATCTGTTTGTAACAAAATTAGTGGAAAATGCCCTGCCCCCAGTAAAGAATAGAGTATTAAAATTCGAGAGTACCTGGCAAGGTAACACTCCAACACAAATGTTACAAATGTTACAGTACCACCACAATAGAATTAAAGAGGAACAAGAACATGAACACAGACGCATGAAAGACACGAAAATGAAAATGCTAGTTTCCCAGACAGTTCCAGCTGAAGGACATAAAAAGGGTATGACACATTCCGATTCAGCAGGACCTGTAAAAGGGACATGCAATTATTGTAAAAAGCCAGGTCATTACGTACACGATTGTCCAGTGCGAAAACATAATATCGCCATAGGTAAAACACAAGAAAGATAACGGCCACTAAGACAAGATCAGAATGAACAAGGAGCTACGCAGCATGCCCAGGCCATGCCAGCCGCACAACAGCCAATACAGTTTGTGCCAGCTGCACCACCGTTGCCTGTTGCTGCCACACAGACAACAACACGACAAATGTATCAGACTGCACAGTATGAATATCCGGAGTATCAACGTTACGCATGAACTAGCCTAGAGAGGGAAGTTGACTTACCCCTTATCGAGATTCCTGTAGATCAAGAAGGACCTTATGTACATAGTGAATTATTAGGTCAAGATAGAAAATTTTTACTCGATACAGGGGCAAGTCGAACAACTATAAAACGAAGTGAAGTCCCAGGGGCACCCCTCTCAGGCTCACAGAATATTTCCCTTGGTTTTTCAGGAAAACCTATTGTTAATGAAGTGTCACAGCCTCTTCCACTTACGATAGGACCTCTGACCCGAACTACAGATTTATTGCTTACTAAATCATGTCCAGAAAACTTGTTAGGAATAAAAACGTTGAAAGCCCTAGGAGCCATAATATGTTGTTCTCCGGAAGGAGTAAGGTTGTTTTTACGTGATTTTAAAGGTCACTATGTATCTAGAGACATGGATCCCCGACTGCAGACTTTACCTACACATCTATGGGCACAAGGCCCTACTGATGTTGGTTGCATGAATATTACACCATATCGAGTCACACTAAAGGCAGGAGTGGTGCTACCACGAATGCGACAATACAAGTTACCACCAGATGCTGTAACGGCTTTACTACAAATCATTGACGAGCTTATTGCCCAAGGAGTAGTTGTAGAAACAGACTCCAATGTATGTAATTCACCGATAATTCCGATTCTTAAACGAACAGATCCTACAGCTCCGCCAGTATATCGATTGGTTATTGATCTGCGCGAGTTAAACAAATGTATTGTGCCACAATTTCCTGTGGTCCCAGATATCTCGTCATTATTGACAGCTATTGATTCCGAAGCAACATTCTTTACTGTAATTGATCTCAAAAATGCCTTTTTCAGCGTCCCAATAGATCCGGAAAGCCAATATTTGTTCGGATTTAGTTTAAATGGGCGTAGCTTTAAATTCACCCGCGCACCTCAGGGATTTACAGAAAGCCCCAGCATCTATAGCCAAGCACTGAAACGAGAACTTGACAGTATCCACATGCCGGTTAACACTGCCCTGCTTCAATATGTCGATGATCTGCTGATCACCGCTAGAAGCGAACCCGAATGTGAGAAAGCATCACTGACAGTTTTACAATTTCTAGCCGAAAAGGGGCACAAGGTGTCCCCTTCTAAGCTGCAATTCTGTGTCCAGCGAGTTGTTTATCTTGGTCACTCGCTGTCCAAGGAGGGAAGGCAGCTTACACCCGACCGCATTCAGTTAATTGCTAACATGTCAATACCCAAGACACAAAAGGAGGTGCGGGCTTTCATAGGCCTCACTTCATATTGTAGACAGTGGATCCCTCAGTATGCATTTCTAGCAAAACCACTCATTCAATTGACAACACAGGAGGCAGCCACACCGACTGTTCTCCCTTGGACTCAGGAACACACACAAGCTTTTGAAAGCTTAAAGAAAGCTTTATGTCAAGCACCCGTTTTAGCAACGCCATGTTACAGAAAACAGTTTACACTCTTTGTTACAGAACGCGAAGGTACGGCCTTGTCAGTACTCACACAGGAACAAGCAGGAGCACACAAACCATGTGCTTATTTTTCTAGTACATTAGATCCCGTAGCTCAGGCTTTGCCTGCATGCCTAAAATCCGTAGCAGCAACAGCTTTAGCAATCAGACAAAGCGATGCCATAGTGTTAGGACATCCATTGACAGTTCAAGTACCACATGCAGTAGAGGTTCTTGTAAATAGAACGCAAACACAACACTTGACTGTAGCGCGACTTACAGGATACGAGCTTACATTGTTTCAGCCACATATAGAAATCAGACGCTGTAACACATTGAATCCTGCCACACTTTTACCAGTAGTCGGAACAGACCCACTAGCCCATGACTGTATTGAAGTTATTACAATAACAACAAAACCCAGACAAGACTTAACCGATGTCCCATTGTCAGATCCAGACCTGACCTTGTATGTAGATGGTTCATGCATGAGAACAAGTACAGGAGAGTTAGTAGCCGCCTACGCAGTCACAACAGATACTGAGGTCATTGAAACTAATCGTATAACTACTTTGTCAGCTCAAGCCGCAGAACTTATCGCTCTGACACAAGCCTGTATTCAAGCCATGAATAAAAAAGTCAACATATACACTGACTCACGTTATGCATTCGGAGTTGTACAGGACTTCGGCGTGCTGTGGCGAGAGAGAGGTTATTTAACTTCCCACGGTGCCCACATTCAGCACGGACCCCTCATTCATGCATTATTAGATGCAATACATCTACCCACTGAAATATCAATTATGAAATGTAAGGCCCATACAAAGGTTACTGATATCATTTCCCAAGGCAATGATCTAGCCGACAGAACAGCTAAACTGATTGCTCAAACTCAAACCCCCGATATGACAAAGACAATAGTCCCGACACCGACACATTGTATGACAGTTAAAGATCCTACTCTTGACGTAATTGACATACAGACACATGCTACACCAGACGAAATAAAGAAATGGACTGAATTAGGAGGGATCCAAACGGACCAAGGATGGATGATGAAGGAAAGGTCTGTATGGTTCCTTCCTGATTCAATGGTCCAAGTCATAATTAACACTATACATAGTCCAGCACATTTAGGAGAAAAAGCTATGCTAGACAGCATTCAACACATTTGGTTCAATAAACATTTACGAGCAGCAGCAAAACAAAAGGTCCGTACCTGTATGATCTGTTGTCAGTTCAACCCAGGAAAAAGCGTTCCCGTAGAACAGGGTGGATTTCATACCCCTAATCATCCTTTTGAAGTACTCCAGATGGATTATATCCAGATGGAACGATGCAGAGGATTCAAATATGTTCTCGTAGTTGTTTGCGCTCTGTCCCGTTGGACGGAGGCATACCCGGTTTCAGATTACACTGCCCCGACTACTGCCAAACAGTTGGTTCAAGAATTCTTCCCACGATACGGTTTACCACGTGCTGTTTACTCAGATAACAGCCAGCCGTTCTCATCCGAATTAATAAAACACGTTTCACTTCTGTTAGGATATCAGTGGAAATTCCACTGTGTCCGACATCCCGAGGCAGCAGGTCTCGTAGAAAGACATAACCAGATACTGAAAATTAGAATGTCCAAAATATGCAGAGAGAAAGGTGTCGACTGGGTAGTAGCGTTACCAGTTGCACTCTTTTACATGAGAATGGTAGCACACTCTCGAACAGGGCTATCCCCGTATGAGGTGATCTTCGGAAGACCACCGAATATGTGGGGGACGCCCATACCACGCAAAATAACTGATATTGACTGTAATATGCTGACAGATTACTTGGCTTCCTTGATGTCTGCACTACAATCTTCTCGTTCACAGGTAGCTGCAGCCTTTCCCGACAACACTGAGGTGAAACCCCATGACGTTGTTCCGGGTAATCTTGTCTTTGTGAGGAATTTCGACCGAAAGACTCAGCTGGAGCCCAGGTGGAAAGCACCCAAGTTGGTCCTGTTGACCACAAGAACAGCCGTGAAGATCGAGGGCCGCAAGGGCTGGATTCATTCAAGCCACATCAAGAAATTTCATGGACTATCTTCGGATATAGACATTGTGCCCTGCACTCCCTCACAGACTGATACAAAACTCCCTTTTGTTGAACCTAACAAATCTGAAAATTACAAACTAAAGCTTAGGCCCAACCAGTCGAGCAATTTGATTGTTTAAGTCCTCTCCAAGGTGAAGCGGTTGAATTGTCTCTGACATGTATCCCTTGGACCTGAGTAGAGAAAATACCCGAAAAAATGTTGAAACGACAGGCGTATTGTAAATCACTGCGTAGCCACTGCATAGTGACATTATTAATTTTGTTTTTATTGAGTCTTTTAATGATTATTACAAGTATGTTGTTGCACATATATTACCCTATTTCTAGACATGTTTATAATGTTGCTGCTGAACATTCTTTTAGTGACTTACCTCCGCATGAATTGTCTTATAGACTTGCGCTGCGCAATAACACTTTCATTAGTATGTTACATCATTCCCATCAGACTAGTAATGCCACCAATTGTTGGGTGTGTGGCCGACTCCCTCCCTATCAGAATTATGAAGGAGTCCTGCCTTTCTTTCCACATCCATTTACACATAATGGCTCCTGTGGAGCATGGTTTAGCTTAATTAATTCCATAGACTCAGACACAGCAGTTTACCAAGATCATTGGGTATGGGGAAATCTGAACCTAGCTTTACTCAAGGTCTGTTACCCTGACAAGGAGGGTCGCCCCAAAAGAACAGGAACTGATCTAGAAAATGAAGTATATGGATTAGGTAATTTTACACCTAATCTCATGATTCTGAATGTCGTATCTGAAATTGAACTAGTCTTACCCACCATGTCAGTATTCCCAGCGAGGGGTGAATTATGTGTAAGAAAGGTTGGTTCCATACATATGGGCCATAGTAAATGCACTACTATAGTAGAATTCAGTGATCAAGGAAAATCCTCATTTAGAGCTTCTCGCCACTCCTACTTTATATGTGGTCAGACTGCATATATGCGTCTACCTCTAGATTGGGATGGTACCTGCTACATTGCATTCCTTTTGCCACCTGTTTTCCTAGCTCCTCCTGATTATTACAGAAATATTCATTTAGTACACAACAGAGAACGGAGAGATCTCCCCATTATCGATTACACTGAGACGGCATGGGACAAGTATGTAGATTTTAATAAAGGCATCTTTCCCTATATAGGTACTGTTACTAATAGTAAGCTGATACGTAGATTAACTAGAACCCTTGAAGCAGTAGTGAATGAGACTATTTCCGCCTTAGGCAATTTAACGGAAGAGCAGTCTGCTATGCGGATTGTTGTGCTTCAAAATCGTCTTGTCCTTGACGTCATCCTGGCTGATAGGGGCGGAGCTTGTAGGGTCATCGGATCAAGCTGCTGCGTATTCATACCAGAAAATTCGCCATCTGTATATAAAGCCATCACTCGCCTTCATAAGATTGTAAGCCAGATACACCAGAACCCAGGCACTTGGACTTGGTCCAGTTGGTTTTGGAATGCGGTATCAGCCTGGGGATGGAGAGTTTTATCCTTCCTAGGTATTGGCCTTCTCATACTATTCAGTTGCTGTCTATGTCTACAATGTGGACCAGCAATTTGTGGTCTGTGTGCCACATCGTGCATTCCACATCAAGATTTTCATTCAAGATCCCGGAAGAAGAAAGAAGAACAAATGATGCTATATGAACAGATCAATGGATTGATGAAGATTGATATCTCTTGAAGGGCAAGTAGGGGACAAGGAGGGAATGTGGAAATATGGATTTTTCTGGTCAGTTATGTCCCCTATCTTGGACCCCAACGGTTCCATGTGCATGTCACAAGTACATGTATGTTCCCTCCAGTTCCAGTTATGAAGACGCAAATACATGTGCGTCCACCGTCAACATGTCCTTTGACAGATCCGCCATGTATAGGCCGGATATCCCATTCCTAAATATGAAAGGCCATCGGCTTTATATGGTTCACTTATGCCACTTTTCAGTCCAGGCAAGTAGGCCCTGATTCTGTCATCAAAACTCCTCTTGCCTTCTGCCTCTGAAAGCTCCAGTCCGAGCCTGCATCTGTGACCATGAACTTTGTCTCATTCTCTGCGCGGCTCACGAAGCCTGACATCAGCCTACTCTCTGCCAAGAACTGTATTTCACCTTCGAATTATCTGCCTCCCCCTCAGCCGATGCATTCCTGCCTAGTAGTTTAAGTAAACATTCTTCCAGTTACCAAGCAAAAAGGCCCATCTTCTCTGTCCTCATGCAAGTAATTCATAGCCCTGTTACCATGGAATATTCCTACCCCCTCGCATTCAGTGTAGACACTTAGACACTTGTACACGCACGCACAGTCAGTATAGAATAGATTCTGTCCGAGAGTCCCTCTTTTATGGATAACATAGTTCTTTAAACATAGGATGTTAGATATGATTTGGGATTAGGTTGACTTGACCCCCCAGACTTCTCGTCTCCACATATAGAGCTAAATGTCAAGTCCCCGTCACCCCCTAGTTACACGTCAATTACACGTCATACTGCTGCGCGCGCATCTATGCCAAGTATTATCTTATAGATCCACCTATGTATTACATCATAACCAATCATGTTCCTTTTTACTCATTATTACACCCATTTTCGGTTACGCAGACCAAACGTCAATGTCCTTATCAATTGTTACGCCTACTGTATTCACTTCATTATAATGTATGTACTATAAAAGTTACTTTCTTGTCAATAAGGTATGTACTTCACTTCCTGAACCCCCGTGGTGATGGAACTTGAAGCATCCGATTATAATCGATTATTGGAATAAAGCCCATTCCGAAACTCTAATATCACGGATTCTGCCTCTCATTTTACTGAGCTATTTTATAATGTTTCTGTATCAAATTCAGTCCCGGTAAAGGAATTTTTATTTACCACAGGAGGTGCCAGTGTTTTCTTTAACTCATTATAAATTAAGTTACTACAGATGTTATATTGTGTATTGAAAGAAATAGGAACTGGTCTGGTCTTTCTTGGAGCGTTGTCTGTCAGGGTATTTGTTCTGGGCAACTTAGCAATTCTTTTTTCTGCTTTTTCCAAGACTCCTGGCTGATAACATCTTGCAAGGAATTGTCGTTTAGTCGTTATGATGTTCACAGCAAAAGTATCAACGGAACTACAATGTCTTCTGACGATCTCCATTTCTCAGTAAGTGATGTTATTAACTACATGCTTGGGAAGTGTACTACACGCATGTAGGGTGCTATTACAAACAGTAGATTTACAGAAAATGGTGCTATATACCTGATCATTATGGACATAGAATTCAATGTCTAGGAATTCAATGCGCTCCCTATTGTAGTTGATGGTAAAATCCACATTATGGGGGCTGTCATTCAGAAATGGATGATATTATAATAGTTTAGTGACAGGTCCATCCCAGAGCATAATACCATCATCGATGTACCTGCCAAAAAAAATAATATGTTCCGTTCAGTTGACCGTCCAACGTCCCCAGGCATGCTCTCGCTCATTTAAGCCCATAAAGAGCCAGGCATAAGCGGGAGCAAACTTGGAAACCATCACTGTGCCCTGCACCTGGGGGTACCATTGGTTGTCTTGCAGAATTATTTTTTTAGATAGTATGATATCTATTATTTCCAACAAGATCTCATTATGCATATAATGATCCGCTGTTCTCTGTCCCAGAAGCAATTCCACAGCTCTAATTCCAAACTATTTTTAACGCATGTATATTAACTGGCCACGTCCATAGCGACAAATAGTAGGTCTTCGGACCATACCAACCCCTCAAATTTATTGAGGATATCCTTACTATCCCTAATGTAAACTGGTAAATTGTACGTTTCGTATGTGTTGTTAGAGCTGCTGTCGCCACCGCGCTGCTTTGATTAAGAAAGTGCGCGTATTTTAACAGATTGAGGAAATTGTTGTGTGCTTCCACATTGTGTTATATTTTAAAATACCTGAAAAACTACCTCCATACTCGAACCGCGATCCACGAGCAGATCCAGTGGTCCCCCTGCTCTCTCCCCTCAGGCCTCAGCCAATCGGCCTTCTAGGGGTGGAGACTGGAGGTGGGGCACTGGTTAAAAGCTCCTTCCCTGCAGCAAACCGCAATTGTACGTTTTGTATGTGTTGTTAGAGCTGCGGTCGCCATCGCGCTGCTTTGATTAAGAAAGCGCGCGTATTTTAACAGATTGAGGAAATTGTTGTGTGCTACCACATTGTGTAATATTTTAAAATACCTGAAAAACGACCTCCATACTCGAACCGCGATCCACGAGCAGATCCAGTTGTCCCCCAGCTCTCTCCCCTCAGGCCTCAGCCAATCGGCCTTCTAGGGGTGGAGACTGAAGGTGGGGCACAAGGGCCAAATACAACATCTCCCACGGGAGCGCAGCAGACGGGCGCAGCGGGCGCGCCGACGGCGCGCCAAAGGAGCGCCAAAGGCAAGCCTGTCTGCGCCCGTCCACCACAGGCCGGAACCAGGGGCCATGAGCGCTGCCCTGCCACTTTTCTACTCAGGCAAAACCCTGAGACAGCAACAATTCCCGGTCATACCACCATCCCCCGGCACGGTCAAACAAGCCCTAGGGGCAGGCATCTCTCACTGTCCCTCAGCGGTAGGGAGCATGTAGATCCCTCTTCCTCCCACGACCATCGGCCACTTGCCCCGAGGAACGACACCCCGCTCCGGGTGATATACCTTAACACACGATCTATGGTCAAACATCAGTTAGACATTTTTATCTTACTGACCACTGAAAGGCCTGATGTGCTATTAGTCACGGAAACTTGGCTCACCGCTGACTCCCTCCCAGACATTCTTGCTGCTCTCCCCCAAACTATTACATTCTTAACGGTAATTGCCCGTCTAGCTGCCCGGGGGGTGGGGTAGCAGCCATCATACAGAAGCAATTTTAATTTATTGCCACAGCCTCGTTAGTCTTGCCAGATGTAGACAACTTGGTCATTCATCTTGAAACTGAGACAGGTGCCCTCTCGCTCATACTCATTTATCGTCCCCCTTATCCCATGCCCATGTTCCCTATCTCCTTAAGCGAACAAATGGCAAATTTGCTGATGCTCCATACCAGAGTTGCTCTATTTGGGAACTTCAACTATTGGTTCAATGATGTTCGAGCCGGACCACATGCCACAGAATTATTTGAAGCCCTTTCCAGTCTTAATCTGACTCAACATGTCACCGATTCCACTCACTCGAAAGGTCATACCCTCGACCATATCTGGACACATGATGTAGCCCTAACCAATCTAGTCATTTCCCCCTGCATCTGGTCGGACCACCACCTGATCGACATTACCATCATAGTTAAAGGTAGGGTCAAAGCTCCCACTCTGGCAGGTGGGATATCGCGTAAATGGAGCTCCTATGATCGCCAAGGTTTAATAGATTTTCTGACTAGCACCTCTCCTATTCTTTATTCTGACTCTAGTATTGAGGTGATGGAGGGCGACATCACCAATTGGCTACAGATAGCCAGTGATCGGTTCGCCCCTCTCACCAAATTTGCGCGCACTAGGCATGGCAACGCGCAAAGATGGTTCTCAAGTGACCTCAAGGTTCAGAAATTGAAGCTCTGCCAGTTAGAACGTAATTGGAGACGTGATTACTTGAACCCTGACAGACTGCTCTATATAGCGGCCCGTAAAGAGTATAAAGGTGCGATATCTAAAGCCAAAGCCGCACATGTCTCTGACAGGATCCTTTTGGCCCATAATAAACCAAAATAAATCTTCAAAATAATGAATGACTTCACCTCTGATGATAGAATTCTACCTACTCAGCTTCCCACCCAAGAGACCTGCAATGCATTAAATACCTTTTTCATTGAGAAAATTGTGGACATCAAGAACACCATCCCGCCCCCTATGCTTAGTGGGTTGCCGGATGTCCCCGTCTCTAACCCTTTGTCCCTCACCCATTTTTCGGTCCTTACCCTTAGTACCCTCTCCGAGCTCTCTACCCGCATTAAGTCGGGGTCCCCCAACGACTGCTGCCCTCCCTCTGTTTTTAGGTAAATCTGTCTTTCCCTACCAGATAGCATCCTCTCCTTTCTGAATGCCTCCCTTAATTCTGGCACGGTCCCCAATGCCTTCAAGGAGGCTATATTGGTCCCTCTCCTAAAAAAACCAGGAGCGGACCCTGCTACCCTCTCCAATTACCGTCCTATCTCCCTCTTGCCATATCTGTCTAAGATCCTTGAGGCCCAGGTAACCACCTGTCTCTCGAAATTTGTTGAGAGCTCCAGCTATTTGGAATTTAACCAAGGTGGTTTTAGGCCGGCTCATTCCACCGAGTCCGTCATTCTGGCGGTGATGGACGTTTTGAGAGGGAATGCAGACAGAGGAATCGCGCAGGCAGTCGTGCTCCTGGATTTGTCGGCAGCGTTTGACACGGTGGATCATAACATTCTTCTCCACCGTGTCGAGCAGGCCGGCATTCATGGCCTCGCCCTTGACTGGGTTAAATCCTTCCTCACGGGCAGAGGACAGGCGGTTCGCCTGGGCCCTTATACTGCACCAAGGGCACCCACAGTTTGTGGGGTCCCACAGGGCTCTTCCCTCTCCCCCTTACTGTTCAACCTATACCTCCGCCGTTTAATTCACTCGCTAAAGAGGTGGAAGATCACCGTCTTCAACTACGCGGATGACCTGCAGATCATTTTTCCCCTGGATTCCCCTGACTCCGCTGCTGTACTCCAAGCAGCAATGCTTCACATACAGCTGTGGATGAACCAGAACCAACTAAAACTCAACCCCGGGAAAACTGAGCTTATTCTGCCAGGAAAGAGCTTAGCACACTGGGGCCCCCAGTTCTGGCCAAGTGAGCTGGGCTCTGCCCCTATGCCTGCTAGCTCGATTAAGAACCTAGGAGTGCTTATTGACTCCGACCTCTCCCTTAAATCTCAGGTAGGCGCTGTGATCTCTTCCAGTATGTTCCAGCTACGTAAAATCTGCAAAATTTCCCATCTGTTGTCACATGCGGCGTTGGTACAAGTTGTGATCTCGCTGGTATTATCCCGCCTCGACTTTTCAAACTCCCTCTACCTCGGCCTACCTACAGTGTTGCTTCGCCGCCTCCAAATGGTGCAGAATCAGGCAGCGAGACTTATCTATAAAACCCTGAAGTGGCAATCCGCAAAGCCTCTGCTGCACAAACTGCATTGGCTACCTATCGCACAAAGGGCAGCCTTCAAGGCCGGCTGCCTGACTTTCAAAGCCCTCCATGGCAACAGCCCAGACTTCATTAAAGCTCTTATTACGAAGCACCTCCCGGCTCGCAACCTTCGGTCGGCCCATCTCCATCTGCTGGCCGTCCCAACCTTCAAACAAAAAAAACTGGGCGGACGCAGATTTGCCTACCTGGCCCCCAAGCTGTGGAACCCCCTTCCACTGTCGATCAAGACCTGCGGCTCCCTACTTAACTTTAGAAAATCCCTAAAAACCCTGCTCTTCACCACCTCTGGTTAGCCTATCTCGCTACAAACTCTGTACTCTGCTAGTGCCAGGAAACTTATGGTGTCAGTGCGCTTTATAAATGTTGCTTAAGATAAGATAAGATAAGGTTGTGGACAAATGGTTGCAAAAATCTGTACACATACTCCGCTCTGTGGGATAGTTGACCCATGATATAATGGGTCGTCCAGGTGGGAAAGGACACCCCTTGTGGATCTTTGGTAATACATATATGCATGGGAAGAAGGGTTTTCGTACCATGAGAAAATTACGTTCATCCTCACTTATTGGGCAACTTTCTCGCCATTCAGTAAGTCTCATGTTGATATGACCACTGAGTGCCTTAATCTGGTTTTCAGACACTTGTGTAGCAAGTCGTGTCAGCAAGTTGGCGATTGATTTCTTGCATATATGCTGACCCATTCATGAAAACGTGAAATCAATCAAAGACTGCACACCAGCACTCTCATACAATATCACCGCGCACAATGCATTCCTAGAGGCCTAAGAATCTCATTGAAACCTTCATTGTGCAAAAACGATCCCAAATTCATTGAGAGATGGTATGGTATAGTAAATAAATGTTCATTGGATCTTATCCTTCTAATAATTGAAGAGTTATCGAATATATTGGATGAGCTTAACACTGAAATTACTCAACTCAAACGTGAATTGTCTTCCAAAATGACGCCTGAAGAGCTTACACAAACACTGTCAGACATAAATGAACAACTTAAGAAACACACGCAAGAAATCAATGAAAGGAAACTTCGGAAGTTTCACAGGGACACCATAGATTACAAATTGGGGGAAGTTTACAACTGGGCTGAAATATATGCACGCAGGCGACAGAACAAACCATTTGGTAAACCATCTGACATCGATACTTCACCCGCCAGCAGTGATTCAGACATCACTAGAAACAGACCCAAACACAGCATTCAGAAGGAGAAACCACCCATGGATCCGATTCAAACTTCTGATTTTCCATCTACTTCTACTTCAGCTTCGGCATCTGCGGTTCCTTTTTTAGGAACAGGCCATCCAGACAGCGCAGACCTAGGAGGGGCAAGAAAAGGAATATCGACCGAACTTCCTATGGACAAGAGGGTCACAAGGAGTCAACGCTAACAGATTCTGATAATCTAGTTATCAACATCTCCTCAATCTCTCTGGATCATCAACAAACTAAACTTCTTCAAAAGGGTTCTTCGTTTGTTCCTACATATTCCTCCAATCATTTGGAGGCTGAAGTTAGCTTTCACAGATTCATGCGCTCTTTAAGAATAAGGCATTTCTTTGACAATGTTCTCACTGAACCACATTCACAACCTGACAACACCTTGGTTGGCTTAAAACCTAAAAGCTCGTACATGGCCCCAGTGAGCCACAAAGTCCTTGATACTTTTGAAACTCTCGTTAAATGTGATTTACAAAAGATTTTCAGACAGCACAAAATTTCTCAATCGAATTTGACAGTCAAAGACAAAGCACTCTTAAAAAGTTTGGCTGACAATCCTGACATTATATTTCTCAATGCGGACAAAGGGGGAGCTCTTGTTATAATGAATTCTGCTCATTACAACCGCAAATTGGAGGAACATGTACAAGACACCACAATCTATTCCTTACTCGAATCCAATCCTACATCTCAAATACAGCTGACATTACAAAACATCGTGGACAAAGCAGTCTGTCAAGGCACCATCGGTGAGAAAAAACGCAAATTCTTCACACAAGACTTTCCGACATGTCCTACGTTGAAAATGTTACCAAAGATTCATAAAAATCTCATCGATCCACCAATGAGACCGATTGTTTCCACCCGGGGTTCTCTCCACGAACCCGTGGGCAAATATCTCGACAGACACCTTCAGCCATTGGTGCAGAAAATGTCCACCTATATCAGAGACACTACTCATTTTTTTAACATACTCCACAATTTCAACATGGAATGGGGAGCAGACATGCATTTCTGCACCATCGATGTTACATCTTTGTACACTTCCATTCCACACAATCTTGGGATGGAAGCCATTGAATTTTTTCTACTACAATCACAAACACCAGAGGATCACAATTTTTTTTTACTTGAACTACTTCACTTCACCTTATATCACAGCTATTTTTGTTACAACAATCAGTTTTATTTACAACTCAATGGCACTTCCATGGGAAATTGTGCAGCTCCCAGCTACGTGAACTTGTTTATGCACAAGTTTGAACTTGACAACATTATCAACACGGACCCATGGAAATCACATTCACTTTTATTTCTCCGCTACATTGATGACATTTTTTTGATTTGGCACGGTCCACAACAATTGTTAATCCAAGCCATTGATCACCTTAATGAAATTGATGAACGATTACAATTCACTTCTAACATCCATAAAACTCAAATCAACTATTTGGATGTATTACTATACATCAAGGACGATCGGATAGAAACACATTTGTATAGAAAAGACACCGACAGGAACAACTTGCTACATTTTTCAAGCTTCCATCAGCCAGCTCTCAAAAATCATCTTCCATATTCGCAACTTTTAAGAATCAAGAGAATCATTTCAGAATCCACTCAACTTACACAGCACATTTCAATTATGGAAAACCGTTTTCTTGACCGTGGGTTTCCTAAAGAAATTCTCACAACTTCCATCAAACGAGCATCCATTAAATCCAGATCTCAACTATTGGGTACAAAAAGCAGCATCAAATCATCATCTAGATCAGTGATGGTCTCCAAATTTTCCACCGAAAGCTTTAACATCAAGAAAGCTATTTTAAAACACTGACCTATGCTACAGGTGGAACCTGACTTTAAAAACATTTTTGTGGACAGACCCCTTTTTGCGTATGAAAGAAGCAAGAACTTGATGGAACTACTGAATTCCAAACCTGTTCCCAACGTAGTTTTGTCACACAAAGGCACTGTACCCTGCCACAACTGTGGCAATTGCAACAACATTATCAAGGGGAATTGTACCCAGCATCCTACACGTGGGTTCAACGTCAACCTACATGTCACTGCTACCTGTGATTCTAAGAACCTCATATATATGCTCAAGTGCCCCTGCGGCCTTGCCTACATAGGCAAAACAGAGAGAAAAATCAAAGTCCGATTAAATGAGCATAAGAGCAACATTCGCAACAAAAATATGAAATCCACAGTGGCTGCACATTTCCAAGATTACAACCATAACATCAGCCAATTGAGATTTTTAGTATACGAAATCGTACCCATCAAAGATGGCAGAGACAACCGCAAATTTTTACTACAAAGA
The DNA here is from genome assembly GCF_964204655.1 of Triturus cristatus. Classification (NCBI taxonomy): domain Eukaryota; kingdom Metazoa; phylum Chordata; class Amphibia; order Caudata; family Salamandridae; genus Triturus; species Triturus cristatus. Next base: position 750,379,670 of record NC_140587.1, read on the forward strand.
GAGACTGCATGGATTTATAAAATGAACTCACTGGTAACGCACGGACTTAATGACCGCGTTGAATTTAGTTGTTTCGTGTAAACAACCAATGTTCTTTGTGCAATGTTCCTGTTTTCTCCAATCTTTCATCATTGTGAACTTTAGTAACTTTATACGTTTTTGCTTTCATCTATTTCTATCTTCTATGACCATTCACATTCTTTCACTTTTTTACCTTCAACCTTTCACCCTTATACTTTTCTATGTTTCTTTTCATCCGCCTCAAATGCAATTCTTGTCTGAGCTTATTTTCATTTTTACCAGATAACTTTTTAATCGTATTCATTCCATTTTATCTTCCTTCATTAGCTGTCTGTTTCCTAGCATCATGACCTTCTGTTCATCGGTCGCTATTGAACGCCAATTCATGTTTTCTTTCACTCTCATACTTTTCTATGTTTCCTTTTCATCCGCCTCAAACTCATTTCTTGTTTGGGCTTATTTTCATTATCACCAGGTAACATCTTAACACATGTATTTTATTTCATTTTCCTTTATTTAGCTGTTTGTTTCTTAGCATCATAACTTTTTGTTTATCGGCTGCTATTGAACGCCAATTCATGTTTTCTGTCATTGTTAAGGTTTTCCACACACAATTGAAATTTCATTGTTTACAATATTTCACCACTGATTGATTTAAGCATTTGTCATCTGCATTCACTGCACAGGATACTTTTTTTCACATTGTTTTAGCCGCCAGCTTTATTAACATGGTTTTCCCTATCCAACATGGCCGCCATGTCGACCTCTCACATTTAACTGATCCTTTCTTACTCTTCACTACCATAACCGTCCACGCCTGTCATGTGCCTGATTCACGGGAGTACGCTGAATTTTCTTGTCAAACTTCACCGAGGTATGTCTTTTCTTCTGTTATAGCTCATTTCACACTGGTTCTTTCACATTTACATTGATATTCAACCACGGGGTGACAAGTTTCATCGCTCCAGAGCACGTTTCTTACATGGATACACCAAGTTATTCTGTGACTCACTGGTATCACCTTCTTAAACTTTTCTAGCAGTTGTCATTATCTCGTTAATGCAGACATTTGATTTATTTTTGTCATTCACCGTTTTTCGTTTCATTTCTTTTGGAACACCGCTAATACACTGGATTTTATTTTCCACTTCAACATAACTATAGTTCACCCGGACACGTCATGACTAATAACTATCCCATTGAAGAGGTCGTTACAAATCACTCCTATGTATCATGTTCTTACAGGATTCCTCCTGATGAAGGGTAACTTTGTACCCGAAATGCATTGAGGATTATGTTTCCCGGTAGCTTTAAACTACACGAATTTTGAAAATTGGAAATCTCATGACTACAATGAAGATTATAATGCTGATGGATCATCATCAATAAATCGTTTATTTTCAAATTACAGCCTTCACTTTTTTGATTTACATCATTGCAACATCGTTGCCTTTAGTGGCTGTGCTACAAGAGGGACACCACTCAATCGTGATCGGTGCAACTGACGCTAGTATTTCCACGATTTGGTTTAGAGGACGACTCCTCTTAGCCCGCCCCAAAAACACCTCTTCCCTAATGACAATAGAAGGGTCAGACTTAAGTACCTTGACTGCCCTATTTTCTGCCAGCATTAAGTTGTGAGATGTTGTATGTGGGGAGATATGGACCATTCCAGAAGTTTATGAAAGCCCCTGCCGACCTTTTCTCTAAACCTATCAATGTTAGGATGTGTTCCTACTGGAGTAAATTTTTAACATGTCTTTAGGCCTCTATCAATGCCAAGATTTTCAGAGATGTTCAGTTCAGATTTCAAAAATTTCACACCTATAGACACATCATCCTGCAGTGATAACATCAATTGCAACGTGTGTAAATCGACACCGTATGGGCAGGTGCTACATGGTCCCCTGTGTTTCGAACAAGAAAAGAAGGATTTAATGTGAAAAGCAGAAAAGGGATAAGAATAAAAATGATGAAAGTGGTGTTGTTCCGAAGTATTATCAATTCTTAGCATCAAATAAATTGGTCAGCACGTTTCTGCCATGTACGCACCTACGGGCCAGTTCATTGGCGTTGTGCTCAGGTGAGTACATTAACTTGTGAGTCTTCGTTATATGTGTATAAAGAATCTTTGTTGCAAGAGTAATTGTTGCTTGTAACGTGTTGAAAACACACCTCCAGAGACTGGTCATACTGGCATACTAGCCAACCGCTAACATGTCCCAAGACCCCAAAACATAACAAAAATCGACCGCATCGTAACAATTCTCACGTTTGCAGTACGTCCAGTTAACGGGACCCAGTGTGGGGCACAAGATTTGACTACTAGCAGCCCCACAAACCACATTGCGTCTACTCCAGTGAATGCGGGAAGAAATGTTTTTATAGTCCAGATAAGAGGACCCACTGTGGGCCATAAGAAAAAAGAAATTGCAACAAGCAGTCATTAACCACCTATGTCCGCCCACAGTCTCCGAAGCTCGATCTACTAAAGAAATCATGGGCCACGAACAACATTGACCAACAATAGGTCGTCAGGACTGATATGAATAAAAACAACACTCATTAGTCAATAGAACAATAACCATCTGCATGTACAGGATGGGATAGAAATGGAGCTGACACAGTGGTAAGATGGTGTTTTTCACCATGCATATGCCGGTTATACACATAGAGAAAATAACACCTCATAGACTGACAACATTCTTTCCCCTTGCCCTTCTCTTTTTTAAGTTAGAGGTTTTTAATCTCACCACAACCTTACTGTTTGCAAGAACAACCCCCTGATGTCTCACCTACTACACTGACCAGTCTCTAATTAAGAGATTGTCACCTTTCTCAAAAAAACATAACCCTGGAGTGAAGATTACACATGTTCTGCACATACTGGGTGTAATCGCATGCAAATTCAGTCTCACATTTGGATAAGATGCAGGTAGTCACAGGTGAAAGAAAACGGTATGTAAACATTTCCATGTACTGACCTCCTCTTGTTTCCGAAGGTTTCAGGTGAAGAAGCTAATTAATTAAGATGTAATTTATTTTAAAAAACAAATATTTGCAATGATTAACATAACATTTTAAATGAAAGAGACGCATTTTAAATGTGTAAACTGCACTAGGCATATATAGTTATTTATAATGGCCCCAGAAATGCTTAAATGAAAGTTTTCTTTTAGCTGGAGTGAACTTGACAATGCTGAAATGTGCTAAATTGAATCTAGAGACCTGACTTTAATGTGACATGCTTAGAAATATTTGTCATAACTGCAGAATGTTCTGGTTTAACAATGTATCACATTTTGCTAAGAAACATCTGATTGTAATAACTAAACTTCCTATTTTCCCCACATTTCACATAATGCTTGAATAAAATAACTACACATTTTTAAAACAGTATTTATTGTTCGTTTAAATGAAATGCATTACTAGGCACTATTTTTGTACATTGATGCTTCTCTTCTTTAGCATAGTTCATTGTTTACGTGATGAAACATTAACAATAGAAGGTTAAAACATGTTCAATGCCTATAAAAATGGAGGCTGATGAATCAAAAAGCTACATACATAAGATGTCTGTAACAAACTTTGTCATACAACTGAACTCACTCTCAGACAAATGACGTTGACCGATTGAATCCGAAGAGGTACACATTTTGCATCATTATTTATTCCTTGTTTATTAGTGCATTTTATGAGTTAGAAAAGAGACATCTTTTGAAGACTTTATCATGAACAGTCATTCCACATAGCGATTCCCAGACACCCATTCCATTTTTATTTGTCCCTTTTTGACAGATTGTGGCTACCACTGCTGCTGTTTTTTCCTTTGACTTATTATTGATGCTCAAATTTGACAGATTGCTACTGCACTGTATGCTTATTCACTCAAATTGAGACTCAGATAAGTTTTATGAACTACCCTTAATGGGAATTGGAATTTAAGTGTTATGCTCTTTATCTCACTCTTTTCCTTTGAATTTTAACTCTATATGAGTTCTACTCACTGTAAATTCTGATCCTGCTGTTTAGATGAGTGTATTAGTTGTTTATGGAACACGCTTGAACCATATTATTTAAATTTTGCCTCAACTCCACACTGCCAGTTTGCTGGTAGCAAAGCTATGGTTTACACCTTGAACAAGGAGCTATAAAATAAGTGCCTAAGTTAGGATAAAATACGTGAATCCTGAAATATTATGCCCAAAGCTTGAAGAGCTGAAAAAATTTGATTTTCAAAGGTGGTTGCTGTTTTGGAGGGTGAGTATTATTAGGTTAAAGCCTTTTTTGATATTGTAGTGCCATGTGATTTGTGGTCTGATTGTAAGATTACTGTACAATGGCCATGTAGGAGCCAATGAGAGTGATGCACAGTAATGCACCATCTCCTGTAGATATGGAGAAATATGAAACAGTGATTACTTTTCTGAAAGGCAAAGTAGCCCCAAAAGATTCTGACTGGCTAAAAATCAAACGAATTACACAAGAAACAAAAGAATCAATACATGAGAGATTGTCACAGGTGCTTCAGCAGCACAGTGGGAGAGAATATCCAGATGAGAATGACATGGGTATTTTGTATCTCAGTTAGTACTAGGGTTAAGACTAGAGATAAGTGCACATATACAACAAAGTGCAATCTGCTGGCAGAGTAAATCACTTGATGAGATCCTGAGGTATGCAAAAGATTACAGTGAGATAAAGCAGAAAAGGATTAATGAGAAATTCATGTTGGCTCAGACAAAGCTTCCCCAGAAAGGTTTTCAGAATTATTTTTTTGCAGGAGATATTCAAGGAGTTGTTGTTCCACAAGCAGGTTTTCAGGGTGATCCAGCAGGAGGTTTTGGCGTTGCACAAGATAGAGGCAGAGGTGTTGCAATTAATCCCGGTTCAGTAATGGATGGTCCAATGCTGAAGAAAAGGACCCCATGTCACATTTGTACCAGGTTCGGGCATTGGAAGAGGGAGTGTAGGTTTAATACTGATAATGCAAATGGAAATGTACAAATGCAGAAAGGAGTGCAGATTCATAACATGCCAGTACAACAGATGAAAATGCCCATACAAAAACACATTTTGCAGATACAAGTCCCACTAATCCAAATGATCCTGCAAAATATAGTAAATTCCAGGTTTAATTTAAATTTGATAATGAAAGCAAATATAAACCCTTTCCAGAACCAAGATCGAAATTCATTCCAGCAATTTCCTGTTTTTGATAATGAGAGTTCAGGTTCTGAAATTTCTCAATGAAGGTGCCTGATGGGAGAGGAAGACTGTATGTTTGGTGTAGTTTAGAGGTAGATCAGAGTGGTCCATTCGTGGAAAGTGAGGTGGATGGCTAACCCATATCTTTGATTATAGATACAGGTGCTACCAGATTGACTGTTAGAACTGTGGAATTCCCAGACCTTCCCTTTTTGGGAAAGAAGTTCCAAATTGTAGGAGTTTCAAATAAACAAATAACAAATCCAGTCCCAGAAAATATTCCTGTAAATTAGGTTTAAAAGCACCAGTTAGTTGTGTGTGATATCAGTCCTGTAATTGTGTCAGAAAGAGGTTTATTGTTCAAATTGATTTGTACAATTTACTGTGCACTGGATGGTGTTGAATTCCAGACTCATGATGAGGATGACGAATTTAAATGGTTCCACAAAAGACAGCTGTAGGGTTGTTTGCATGAATAACAATTGAAGAGTTACCCTCTGATTTGAGAGAAATGGTAAACCCAGAAGTGTGGGATCTCACAGGGAAAGATATCGGACTGACTATAGGAATAGAACCAGTCCAAATTACCTTGAAGGCAAATGCAGTATATCCAAGAACACCACCGTGCCATTTGACTCCAGAAACAATTGCAGGAATAACACTTGTAATAGAAGACATGATAGAGAAAGGAATTTTGAGGGAGCTGATTGGGAGTCCATGTAACTCTCCGATCATGGGTTTACAGAAACCCAATGGAAAATATTGGATAGTGCAAGACCTTAGAAAAATTAATTACATTTTTGTTACATGCTGTTCCGTGGTACAGAATCCAGCCCCAATACTTTTCCAAATTCTATTTACTTCAGAACAGTTTACTGTAATTGATCTTTGCGATGCTTTCGTCATAGTGCCATTGCATGAAGAAAGCCAGTTTCTTTTTTCCTTTTTAGTTCAGACGAGAGATCCGGCATGGTGCCAAACCCCACAAGGGTATACAGAAAGTCCATCCATTTTGAAGCAGATCTTGAAAAAGAATTTAGAGACATTGAATATGCCCAACAAATCAGTACTCATGCCATATATTGATCACTTGCTTGTGACATCAAATATGTGAGAATCTTGTTAGCAAGATACTGTTGCTCTATTGAAGCACCCGGCTGAGAATGGACATAAAGTGTCTCCAGGTAAACTGCAGTATTGTCAAAAAGAAGTTCAATATCAGGGACACAACATTGAAAACGAAGCTAGGAAAGTGTCACCAGAGAGAGTGGAAGCCATTCTTCAGATTAATCCACCTTGAACTCAGAAAGAAGTCAGAATGTTTTTGGGAATAGCTGGTTACTGCAGACAGTGGATACCAAACTTTTACATAGTGGTAAAGCCTTTACTAAGGCTGACACACAGGGATTTGTCTGATCCTTTTCCTTGGCACAACAAGTTTTTGAAAGTCTTCCTTGAGCTGAGAGAAAAACTTTGTTATGCCCCAGCAGCAGGAATGCCAAACTACAGTAAAGACTTTAAATCTTTTTGCAGTGAGTACAAGGGCTGCCCTCTCTCAGTGTTTACTCAGATGCACAGTGATGCTCAAAAACCTGTGCATGCTTTTCAACCACCCATGACCCTGTTGCTGCAGGACTGCCCGGCAACCTTAAAGCTGTTGCCACAGTGAGCACTTGTATAGAAAAGAGTGAGAACATAGTGATGGAATACCCTTTAACTGCATGGTCCCTCACTCTGTTGAACTACTATTGACACAAACCAAGACCCAATATATGACTCATGATAGGCCCTTGTATTACCAGCAGAAGATTTTGTCATCAGAAAATATATTGTGTTAAAAGGATGTCAAGTTTTGAACCCGTCTAGGTTACTGCCTGTAAATGACACAGTTTGTGATGAAGTTGATCATGATTGCCAAGATGTCATGGATTTGTGTGAAAAACCTAGACCAGATAATAGGGATAAACCCCTGAAGGAGCCAAATTATGTAAATTTTGTGGCTGGACCATGTCTGAGAAACAATGAAGGTACACTGAGAGCAGTTTACGTTGTGTGTACAATAAATTATGTCATCAAATCTTAATGGCTTCAAGGGATAACCTCAGCACAAGTTGCAGAATTGATTGCACTTACCTGAGCATGTAGTTTAATTGTTAAAAGGAAAGTGACTATATTTACAAATAGTCAATACAGCTTTGGCGTTGTCCATGATTTTGGCAATTATGGCCACAAAGAGGTTTCCTGACCTCTTCATGAACCCCCATTAGAAATGGAATACTGTGAAACATTTGCCTGCAGAAATTGCAGTTGTTGAATGTGAAGCTCATCAAAATGGTAACGACTATATTGCCATTGAAATAGGTATGCAGATTCAATTGCAAAGTATTGTGTCCTGCTGGCCTGCACATTTAATGTAACTTTTGCATGTGAGTTTAAGGAGGACATTTCATTTTCTATGTCGATGACAATAACAGATACGTGGGATGAATTGAAAAGAGTCCAGGAAAATATTTCAGAAGCGGAACATCAAAGTTGGATCAGAGCAGGTTGTGAGAAAAACATAAATAGCATCTGGATGTCAGCTGATGGGAGACCAGTATTACCTGACACTTTACTTTCACAGATACACACACGTATGGAGGGACTCAATGACACAACTCTTTGAACAGAACTGATACAACCCAAGGTTTAGGAACCTAGCAGAAGTGTATAATCGATGTGTGACATGTCAACAAATAGATGCAGGAAAAAGAACAAATGTTACACTGAGTCACATTGGGAGGTCATGTGGTCCTTTCAACAGAATGCAGATGGACTTTATTAAGATGCCTGCTTACAAAGGGATAAGATATGTCCTTGTCATAGTATGTGTCCTCTCAGGATGGATGGAAGCCTACCCAACCAGACGAAATGACAGTTTCATAGTAGCAAAACTGTTAGTGTGAGAATTGATCCCCAGGTACGGAATGCTGGTTTCTCTAGAACCAGATAGAGGTCCTGAAGATGATTTGCACAGCATTACACTTTGAGCAAAGACTGCATGGCAGCTATCGACCTGAGGCTACAGGTACAGTTTAGCAACTGAATGGGACTAATTGTGTGCTTCAACATCCTTGAAATGGCCAGATGCTTTATCTTTGGTGCTGATAAGAATTCAAAGTATCTCTGATAGAAAAACTTGTCTATTGAGATACTGATGGGACGTTCAATGAGGCTACCTGCTGTACTTGCAAATGAACTTGTGAACCTCACATGATATGATACTCGATTAATGCAAAGGATTGGTTGATGTGGTGTGTTCTGTTTCTTATCAGGTTGCAGTTGCCACTAAAGATCTACATCAAGAAAAGTGTCATGACTTCAGTTCTGATGATTGGGTTGTGATCAAGAAGCGTGTTTGGAAGAGTTGTTTGTAACCAAGCTGGAAAGTCTCCTTCTAGGTTATTTTGGTGACCAACACTGTTGTTAAGTGTGCGGGAGCTCCAAATTGGGTGCTGGTGCAAATGGCAGCAGATTTCAATGCAGTGTGGCTAGAGCTCCTTTGTTATCAAGGGCAATCTCTGGGGCAGTGGTCCTGGCTCATACCCAAGCATAGAACAGAGGAGCAGAAGACTTCAGCTGCCAAGTGTTCCCTCGGATTTATGCAAACCTACCATGGCACAATAAAAGATGTTAATCGAATCATGGCTTTCTGCCTGATATGTCCCACACCTTTAGACAGAGACTAACAAGAGAACTATCCTGCTCAGCCCCACTACAGAAAGCAATTAGGGTGTTCAAAGAGAGTAAGGCATGCTTCACCTTAAACTAGCGCAGCTGACACTCTAAAACCCAGTAAGCCCCCATATTCTGTTGTGATTCCAACTGAGGTCCATGCTGGTGAAGATTATCTAGCCAAGCCAGCATGGATTGATTAAATTATTGCAGATGGAATGCGTAATGTCAAAGAGTTGCTTAGAGCTGTACTTAGTCCCCTCATTGTTCGACTTAATTCTATATGGAAATAACTGTCCCTTTTAAAGGGTCTAGGAGGGCACCCAGCTGCAGGAAGCTCAAACGTCACAAGTGATGGCAGGGCTGTCCAAAGAGGACTGGTAAAAAAAATACAAACCACTATTAGTACTAAACTGAGGCTCTTTTCGACTTACAGCTGTGCAATGAAGTGCCCACAACAATCAAATTCCCAGCAACCCTCTGGCCCTGCAGGCTGCGATCTTCTTTCGGGTGAATAAAAAGCGTACTATTGCTAGGGGAGATCAAAGCACAGGCAAAACTGCAGGGGGACACAGGCTCCCAAGGATAAATCTTCCATGAGCATCATGCCCATATGTTGTCATCCTAATTTGAGCCCTGAAGTTGCATGCTGACCAGGAGGAGCCTTATGATGTGTTGTTTAATAAAACATTGGGTTGGCTTGTAAAGTACAGAGACTTCTCCTTGTCGCAGGCACATAACATCTTGTTCACCAGGCTGGTAGCATGGTTAGGACCTGGCAGAGTAGACCGTGAAGGGGACTGTATTATCGTAAACTTTTGGTTTACTTAATAATATCTGGTAGGGCAAACAGCATCTATGAGTCGAACAGCTGCATCAATCCCCTTCTCTAGGGGAAATGTTTATAGACCTGCGACTTACCCTCTGTAATTAGCCATCAGCAGTTACCATGGTCTAAATCTCTCTCTTCCCAATCATGTTCCCTACAAGCTAGAGGTGGTGACATGCAAGCAACCCCTAACTATAATCAGTGTGAGCCGCTTTATGGGGTAGATTAAATCTCTAGAGGTAAACAGCAGTATACACCCACCAAACCTCAGCTTCCTAAAGAGAGAGACCAACCAACTCCCCTTAGTTCCACTGATTATAGCATCTTACTTGCCTTACCAGTGGTGCTTCACATCAGTGATACAACAACATCTTGTAGGGCCGCCTCTAAAACTTGACCCTCATGAGTTGCTGGCATGGTGTCCTTGTCCTCCCAGGGTCCCCACATGAAGCTAATGTCTCAAAATTTGGCAGGATTGGAACCCAAACTGACGAACCCAGAAAGGTGTGCATTTATAAATCAATTCAATATCTGCCTTCTTAAGGAGACTTGTGTTACGTTTCTGCCTGGGTTTGCCAATTTTTCTAAGGCAGCGATTTCATCTGGCCTGGGATGTCCATCAGGGGGTTTAGTGACATGGGTTAAAACTTCAATCGCAGGACAGTTACAGGAGGTGGAAGTGGACTCCCCTGATCTTTTATGTGTATGCCTTACCATGCCTGACAATCTGACCTTTTATATAAATAATGTTTATTCTCGATCAGTCAGCACCAAAAATGAGTCAATGATACTAGGAATGTCTATTTCTCATTAATTTGATCAGCATTAAGAAAGGTAGTAGGTGAGTATTTTAACTGCCAATATGAACCCATAAGTACCGATATTCGATCCCTCTTTTCTGAAGAGTATTTAGCTTGGAACATTTCTGAGACAGGGAGCGAGCCTAATAAAAAATGGACAACAGTAGCCCTCCAAATTAATGCCCTTACTCTTAATCATGGGTTGTGCGCATGCAATGGTAGGACTTTTTCTGATCACTCTGGTCCCCACACATATAACAGGGTAAATCAGTCTAATTTAATTGATTACATAATGTTAGATGTTAGATTATGGTCAAATTTAATTGACATGTCAGTGGTCCCATGATAACGACCACAATGCCTTGTCACTGATGCTGAGTATTCCTGCCAAAATGTATGGAAATACCATTGATGAGAACTTCGATAGGACGTTGAAAGTTGCGAGCAATAGACGTAGTGTTAAGTGAAGCAGGATGCAATGCTCGCAGGAGTCGATTAGCGGGATATATAGTCTGGTTCAGGCGTGGCTCCTCCACTAAGGCGTAGGAGTGTTGCCCTACTGCTTTAAAACAGAGCAAAGTAAAAAATAAAATGATCATAACGGAACATCCATTATTATTATTTTATTTTTACTATTGCAGTTGCACTGCAGTGCAGCTCTGTTGATAGGGCGGGGTGGGAGCAGCCTCCCCTGACGTCGAATCCAGAGGAGGAATGGTGGGTGTACCTAAAGTGTGCATGAGGGTTTAGCCGGCCGTCTTGGGCCGGCCAAACCATCATGCCACTGTGCATGTTCTCCACAGGCTATATTATACAGCCTTAGTGGAGAACATGCCTAGCCTCCAAACCCTTGTTGAGCGCCGGACCACGGTGTTCAGACCAATCACAATGCTGCTGGAGGCAGCATTGTGATTGGTCAGGGGATTCGGGGAGGCTGCGTGCTTCCTGCTGGTGGAGAAGCAGAGGTTGCGACGGCGACCTCCAAGTAAATTTGCTTTTCATTCTTTTATAATTTTTTCTCTCCTCCCGGTCACTGTTCCTTACCAGCCGCCACTGGTCTGGTTGCTGACTGCTTGGTAGCGCTGTCAACACTAGATCTAATCCGGGGCTCTAGAGAAGATCTGGAGACAGCACTCTACTGTTTGCTAATATATAGGATAGGTTCTTCTTTAAGGAGGTAGGACAAGTGAAAGGTGGGAGGCAACCCCATTCAGGGTTTAACTCAACATGCAGCGAAGCTAAATGCAATTGGTTAAGACAATGAAATCACAGGATAGATCAGTGATTTTGGTTGCTAGGGACTGCTATAATGTGGCCTCATTATATGCAAAAAAAGAGGGGGAAAGGGAAAAATGGGAGGGACTACTTGAGGCAGTAAGATCTAAAGACTTTAATCCTTTTGGAACATAGTGACATCTGGAAAACGAATGGGTCATGCCCCATTGATTGTAACATTGCAGCCTGCAATCGGGTCATGCATTTCTCCACTCTTTATATAGAGGGTGGGGGATAGGATGTCCCATGCACCTGGAAAGGGCCTATCTGAGGCTCCAAGTAGGTCATATAGTGCTGGTGTAAGTGAAAACACAACCTTTGCATCTGGTCTTTCACCAACCACCAGACAACCATTAGACATGGATCCGCATGAGATCACAGCTCCAGACCTGCTAAAAGCCATCGGAGGGATTGTCCTTAATAAAGTTCCTGGCCTTGATCAAATTCCTGGCGATCTGTTTTCGATTGAGCATAGAGTTTGGAGTGCCCACTTTTTCAATAGTATTTACTACCATCATGTAAGGGGCCCCAATTACTCCCACGTGGGCCACGTCTGTAATCATCCCCATACATAAAAAAAGGCTCACAGGACTCCCCTACCAATTATCAACCAATAAGACTCATTGATAGCACCAAAAGCTTTTTAGCACACTAATCCTTGTTAGATTGCAGGAATGGATGATCCTTATTGAGATTATGACCCCACTGCAAGCAGGATTCAGGGAATCCGTCAGCACCATTGACCAGGCATTTAGACTCCAACTACTGTATTGGAAAACTATTACCCTAGGCAAGGCTCGATTGTATGTCATATTTGTCGACCTCCACTTGGCCTTCTTTGACCTCATCCCTAGAAAAACCTTGTGGAGGGTCCTTGCAAAGATGGGGGTCCCTGATTATCTGATAAATATCATAGAGAGGCTACATACTGATAATTACACGGAAGTGAGATGTGTGACAGCAGGAGAGCTGACTGATTCCATTGTAGTGAATAGAGGGGTGAAGCAAGGGTGCATCCTTGTCCGGACACTATCTTCATTGTATATCAACAGCCTTATTGACTATCTTGAGTTGTGTGACAACGACTCACCCAAGCTGGTAAACCAGAGGGTGCCTGTGCTTATGTTTTCAGACGACACCCTATTACTCTCTACAGCACCAATGAGCCTCCAGAGGTTGCTGGATCGATTTGCCATTTTTTGTAGAGAGCGTGGATTAGAGTTCAATGTGAACAAGACAAAATTGATGGTCTTGAATCCAGGGCATCTAAATAGGGCAAATCGTAGCCTAGCAGGAACCTGTGTTGGAATCTGGGAATCAAAGAGGTCAAAGTGCCTGTCAGAATATTGGGAAACGACGAAAGTCATCAAATTGGATTTGTGGTAAAAATAATCCTATCTATGTATGGAGAATCAGACAGAACAAGCGTGCAGAGATAATGGCATGGGGATTTGAGGGTACCCCACAAAGTCTACACCCTCCCACTCCACTTAATGATATTAGTGCTGTATGAAGTGGTGTAACCACCAACTGATTTTATGACATTGTATTGTACTATATTACTTGAGCCCCCTGGTGTGGCTTCTTCAGGAAAGGTTGAATTTGCACAAGGCACTTTATGACATGAAACCTGACGAACTGTTGACTTTTTCTATTACATAAAGTTGATCAAAATAGATGGGAGACTCCACTGCATGATTAAAGTACAGATTATTCCCAATGTTTTAAATTCACCCTGTAAATACTATGTGGAGAATTTACAATGAATTGACAAGTGCAGCGTTAGCAATTTACAGCAATATGGTGCAGCCCTGAGTTTCCCCCTGCGCTGGCGCTAAACTTAGAAGCCTAGCGCCAACGCAGGCACCCTTGCACCATAGTGCAAGGGTGTCTGTGTTGAGGGGAAGATTGATTATGCACAGGAAGGTCTCCCTTCCTGCACATAAACAATCTGTAAATTACGTTTTGCAACTTTTATGTGTGCTGCTTAATGCAGCACACACAGAAGTTGCAAAATGTCATTGCTTTTTTTGATTATTTATGTGCAGGAAGGGACACCTTCCTGCACATCAACAATCAATGTAATTTGTTGTTTCAATGTGTGCTACACAACGCAGCACACATTGAAATAGCAAAAACGAGGAGAAATAAAGCATTTGTCCTTGTTTTGCCTGTTTAAGACCAGGTTTCCCCTGGTGTTAATTTTGGCACTGCCTCCTATTTACACACCCCTTGTAAATAGGTGGCAGTGTCAAAATCAATGGGTGTTGCGGGGGAACACCCACCGCAACACCCATGGCCCTCCCCTTTCACCCTAAGTATAGCGTGAAAGGGTGTCTTATTTACAAGGCAGCTTCAAGTCAAGTGAAGCAGATTAAAACTGCCTCGTAAATAAGGTGAAGCCCCTATAACCATCACAACATCACTGAAAGTGGCGTTGTGGTGTTTTTATGATGCTTGTTTTTATATGTGTATCTGTGTTTTTATTTTGATTAGATGGCTGTGAGCTGAAATGAAGCTTTACTGACTGATTTACTCGGTGCACACTTCGCACACCAAGAAATACGAAAAAAGAAATTGTGCTTGCCGAACCTGACCGAAGAGCATTGCTGACTGCACCGCCACCAGTTGTGAGACCACAAAGAGCAGTGATATCCAGGTCACAACAGCGGCAACGAAAAGAAAGGGGTGAAGATTTGCAGACTGCAACACAAATCCAAGTGCCCATTGTTCACAAAGTGACATTGAATTCTCCAAACCAAGAAGAAGCAGAGACTGACCCTCAACTTAGAAATGGTATTGAGACAACATCAATAAAGCCAAAAGATCTGGGTGAAGGAGAAGCACTGAAATGAGGAAAGTCATCCATAAAGTTTAATCGCACAGAACTGTAATCAAGAAAGATTTAGAAAGAGTATATCATAGGATTCCATCAACAATCTATTAGGGCAAAGAGTTAAGGGACAAATGTGATACAGAAGGAGGTTAACAAAAATTGAGCAGATAAAAAAAACAAGAGTGCCTTGCCAAAAGTACTCAGTGCCTGAGTGGTCTTACTTACTACGTGGACAAACTACTGAATGTCACAGAAGATGAGTTGTGTGATGTGAAATTCAAACTGTTTGAACCGCTATGAAATCAACACAGTGAGTCTTGTTGGATTAAGGTACTTAACGCACTTAGCAATTATAAAGAGACATTTGAAAAGCCTAACAGGATTTTTTGAAAGGTATAAAATGACTGACATTAACTAATTCACATTTTTTATTTTAAAGAAGATTTACCTAGGCCCAAGTCTGCAATAGAAGAATAGGGGTAACAATTTAGAAGAAAACAGAGGAGGGTTGCGGATTGTCCATATGAAAATTGCTTTGCTGAGAAGCTATTCATAAAAGGCTAACCACAATAAGAAGCTACTTACAGAAACCTGCGATGAACCTTTGAACTTCGCTGTATATAATCTGGTTCTAGACAAGCATGTGTTGCCTTAGAAATAAGTGCAAATATATTATGTGTTACATTTTTGCAATATCAGTAACAATTATTACAATAGTGTGAAAAGCTGGTCTGGTATATGATATCCACTACTTAAAGTGGGCACCTTGCACCAGTCCAAACAACCCTTATGGTGATTTAAGAGGTCAAAGATAACCTTAGAAAGCTATCCAAGTGGTAGCTGTGGAGAGCAGCCTTCAGTCTTGAAGGAATGTTAAGTAGCTTGTGTCACCAGAGTTAACCTTATTGTAATGGTTAAATGAAAGGAGAACCATACAGTAGTTATAAAAATATGTATTTATTATTATAACACACCTTAAATACCTCACAGTATCTGCTACATGCAGAGAAACGCAAAGCACACAATACTACAGCACAGAAACAAACGTAAGTAGCAAAAATACATAGTGGGCTCCAGGGGAGACCAAACCATATACTAAAATAGTGGTCTAAGAATCACGACTCATGCCAATACAGTGTCTAGAGGTTGTAGAATCACTTGGACCCCAAGGAACCACCCAAGGTGAGTAAGTAGGGACCCCACGGAGGATGGGTGCAATGTGAGAACACGACCGCATGCTACGTACAATTCAATGGGAGAGTCGAGGTTGCAGTTTTACTGTTTAAAGACCCTACCCAGTGGATTACAAAGAAACCCTTTGGAACCTAGAAGGTTGGAGAGCCACCCCACCCATAGATACTGAAGTACCAGAGTTACCTATCACAGGGAAGCTGGGTGCATAAGGTTGAAGTGGCATCGGAAAACACACTTGTTCTCAATCGAAGTCTTCAAAGAAATGCCACTGCTGGAAAGAAGAAAAGTGTCCAGTGAAACCCATAAGTGGATTCTTGAAGGAAGGAACCTGAAAGCAGAGGGGACAGAGTCTGGGTCACTCAGGAGTGACCACAGGCTCGGTAGATGAATGCCCACTGATGTCAGGTGCTTCAGGTGCGATGATAGAGATCTTGACTCTACAGCTGCAGGGACCAGGAGACATCGAGGATGACCAGGAGCAGGATACAAGCTGTCCCATAAAGGATGTCAAGTTCTGAAGGGTCAGTGTCTGACGGGAGCACCAACAAGCCTTGGCAGTGGCAACCCATGAAGAAGGTCAAAGAAAGGACCAGAGGACTCCACACAGCAAGAGGAGTCAGGGCAGGCCTAGAGCAACCAGGAGAGCCCAAGTAAAGCAGTATTGGCCCTCAATTGAACCCACAGGCTGAATGCACAGTAGGCGCGAGGGGACCTCATAGCAGTTTCACAAAGACACAGCTTGCAGGGCACATAGTGCTAGGAGGCAGGAGTCCTTTGTACAAAATGTGCGCAGAGGTTGGGGCTATTGATAGCCCAGTGCACAAAAATTGGAGAACACCAACAAGAATATGCACTTGTAAAAGTACAAGATGCACAGGTGTTTGGGTTATATGGTCCCCACGAGGGATACTGGCCTCAAACCCAGTGAGATGGCAGCTCAACCTCAAGGAACATAGGAACCCACCTACTGTGTTGCTGGAGACTTCAGAGTCGGCAGGAGCTCAGGATCAGCAGACCGGTCAGTTGCATTACAGTGCCTGAGAATGCAAGACTCCAAGGGAGATCCTTCAGTTGTCCTTGATGCTCCACAGGTCCTACACAGAGCCTGTATAGTGCACGGCACAGACAATGCTTTGGACGGAGAGGGAGATTAAGTCGGGCCCAGTCAAAGTCCAGCAAAGTCCAGAGTGTCCAGATTATCGAAGGTCAGTGGTTTCTTGTTCAGAATCTTATCCACGTTGAATCTAGGGTTCTACAGCCAGGTAAGACCTTAAGTACCCACGGGAGAGGGTTTGACAGATTCAGGAGACCCTCCCAGGGGAGGATCAGGACAGTGGGGAGGTTACTCCCATGTCCTTTGTCCAGTTTTGCGCCAGAGCAGGAGCCAACAGCTCCCAGGACTGATTTGAACTGGACTATGCACAGGGACACCAAATGTGCCACTCATGCAGACTTTCAGGCACTATGGAAGTGCACCCACCCAGCCCCAATACACTAAATCCTGTCTGGGAGGTGGTCACACCTTTCCGTGACAGGATGCCTATTGTGCTGCTTTCCTCTGCTCAAGCTTGGCTCAGCAGCAGGAGGGCAGAAATGTGTCTCTGGTCGGCAGCAACCATTTTGTGCTGTCCGGGTCGAGAAGGCTGGTACCGGAAAGACTAGGGACCCACGAAGCTTGCTTCTGAGAGGTGGAATCATACCGCCACACCGGTTACGGGTGTGGAGGTATGATTCCAAGGTGTTTGATACCAAACCGGATATGGTTTGTTGCAGCCGTTTTCGAGATAGCATTTTACGCAAGCTTATAATACACCTCTACCTATATGTCTAGCTGCATCACCGACAACCCGGTAGAATGGTCTCCGAAGGCTGCAGGGGTGCTCTGCTCATACAGGGGCACCCTCTCATGTAAAACCCAGAACCCTGCCTTCAGGATTGTCAAGGACTGCTATAGGGATGACTTATAGGTTTTAAGTGTAGTGACCTATAGATATAGTAAACCTATATCTAAAGGAAGTGGTGCATGCACCATCTTACACAGGCTGCAATTCCAGGCCTGTAGTTCCATTTTGCATGGCCTTTCATGGGTGGCATAATACATGCTGCAGCCCATGGGAGGCCTCTGGAGTACTGAGGTTCTGTAATTCTCGAGTCTGACTCCATTTTGTTCTGTGCCACCATTTTGTGTTGCCCTCACGTAGGCCTGTGAAGGTAGCCTGGCGAATAAAGTGGCCTGGCCTTCTTAGTTCATGTATACATTAACTAGGTTTCTTTTTGACTCTGAAATGAACTGTAAGAAACTGACCTCTGCACCTGAAACTGACCCCGCAAAGCCAATTTCCCTGATCGATCTTTGTCTGAGATTGCCAATCAATGTTCAGGACATCGTTAACTTTTAGTTTCCTTGCACATGCCTTATCTTGTTCAGCATCTGTTACCGTTTCTTTTTTTATGTTTCTTCATTACATGGGTTATGCTTTCAATTATAGGTTTGTCCGGCTTGTGGAGATTGAATTTGGGACATTCCTAATAATTAACTTTTGGGTTGAGATACTGTAAATTGAGTTTTTGGTATGTGACACTTTGTTTGAAAATGTACCTTATTGGCTAGAATTTTGTGCAGTGGGTGTACATTTATAATGTGAATATTGGGTATAAAAGGAGACGTCTCGCCTTAGTAAAATGAGCAGTCTCCTGAGAATTTACACCGTGATGTATTTCTAGGATCACTGTTACTAGCTGCAGCTTATAAACTTGGTCTCTGATGCCATCCAGAAGTATTCCGTGTCTCTGTATACCAAGACAGGTGAACTCAAAGATCTTAGGCGTGCCCCTGATGCCGCTGGGTTAAACCCCGGTTCTTCAACAGAGAGAGAGTACGGGAATGTTGGATTCAACAGGCTGTTGGGTTGAGTTGTCAGAGCACCAGCGATGGTTGTTGCCGGATGCATATGTGCTTCCGGTGGTTACTATGGCTCATGGGTTGGCTCACAGTAGTTCAAAAGGGATATGTAAGTTGTTGGCTCCGGTATGGCAGAATGGTGGAATTCCTAAGTGTGCTGAGAATTTGGTTAAACACTGCATGATTTGCTTGATGCATAATCCTGGAAAGGGAACCCCAACTCCAGCGGGTCATTTTGCTCCTCCAACGTATCCGTTCGAGGTGCTGCAGATAGACTATATTCATATGGAAAGATGCAATAACTTGAAGTATGTCTTTATGGTTGTTTGTGCCTTTTCCAGATGGATAGAGGCCTACCCCCTAAAGGATAATACTGCCTTGTCTACAGCCAAGGTTTTGCTCAAAGAATTCTTTCCCAGATATGGCTTGCCGAGGATGGTATGGAGTGATAATGGAAGTGAAATTGTGGGTCAGATTATGAAGAAAGTATGTGCGGGTCTGGGTATTAAACAGAAATCCCACGCTGCGAATCACCCCCAGTCAGCAGGCCTTGTTGAGTGCTATAATGGCACTCTGAAGCTGAAGTTGGCCAAGTTGCAAGCGAGCTCTGGTCTTACATGGCCCGATGCCATACCATTGGCACTTTTGTCCACGAGAACGACAGTACATTCTCGCGTGGGACTTAGCCCATGTCTGGGGTGTGCCGAGGCCTAAGAAGTACAGTGATATCGAGTACTCTATGTTGGTTGACTACTTACATGATTTGACTACTAAATTGCGTGTTCTTTACCAACAGGTCCATGACACTTTGCTTTCAGTTTCTGTAGACTCAGGCCACACGATTCAACCTGGCGACTGGGTTCTAACCAAGAATTTCCAGAGGTCAAAGAACTTGGAACCAAGATGGACCAGTCCATACCAAGTCCTGTTATCAACTCGGACTGCTATTAAGGTGTTCGGCAAGAAAAACTGGGTACATGGTACCCATTGTAAGAAGATACCTTTGCCCTTACCGTACAATAAGTGGGTCCGGGAAGGTGTTGCCGATTCCGAGAGTGAAAGGGTTCCGAGATTTGTACCTTTTAGCGATGCACATCTGGAATGGACTCAGTCAGAACGTGCGGATGATAAAGTCTTGCAAGAAGCTGTGCCGCCGTGTTTGAGACTTGATACTACGCACCCAGAGACACTCTTTCAGGATCAAACTGTGCCTGGTAAAGAACGCTACAACTTAAGGTCTAAAAAGGACAAATAAAATTAGAATTTTTTTGTGAATTACACTCTTTCAGACAAGAGACTATTTTTCTTTTTCGAACCACCATCCGGGTTCAGCTGCAGGGTTGCGGTATAAGAACTTAAGGGGTGGCCCGCGTATTGACGAAAGGTCTGCGGTTCTAGGGACGTCTAGGATGCCTGGACGCACACTTGAGTGAAGAAGGAAAATTGCCGCGAGCAGCACGTTAGAGGATGGAGTCTGTTGTAACTGAAAGGGATGTTGAGAGAATAGATCTTAAGATAAGATTTTGTACATTGATACATAGCAAATGTTTTATAATATTGTGCTTTTTAATGTTTTTAAGTATCACATTAGCTTGTGTGGGTTGGACTGTCTATACTACACAACAGACATCTGCACCCACCTCCCAACCTATGCTTTCTTTCACTACTGTTTCTTTGCACCAGTTTTATACGTTGCCTGAACATGAACAGACAAGGAGATCAGAATTTGTCAACAACTCATTTATACAATTGTTGCATCAGCATCAGTTAGTAGTAAATACCACTAATTGTTGGGTTTGTGGTCTTATGCCTCATACGACAGATAAAGGTATGCCATATTTGGTTTTGCCTTTTTCTTTTAATGGGTCTGTGTGGGCTTTTCAGACCATGTTTATCTATGTAAATGAGGTACGCCCCTTACGTTCCCTTAAAGATAACTCGAGCAATAGTGCCTTAATAAGGGGAATAGTAGCTATGATCCGAGATATTGATGCATATAATGCTATCCCTAAGGATGAGGTGCAGGCTTACGTTGGTTGGAACGTGACTTGATATAGTACCAGTTTGACAGAGAAGGAGAGACGAAAAAGGTCTCCCCCTATTTGGATTGTACCCCACCGAGGCCAGTTTTCTTTTCAAGGTAATGGTCGGAATCCGAAAGCTCAGCTAGGTAAGAGTGTGTGTGCTCAAACCTATGTCTATTCATCTCGGACTTCTCCACCGTTTGTGCCAGCTAAAGGCACATATTTTGTTTGTCATGACAGAGCCTACACATGGTTGCCACCTGATTTTTCAGGAACGTGTTATGTGGCGTTTCTACTTCCCCCTACATACACTACTGCTTCAGACTATCATAGAACGAGATATGGTAGAGGTGTCTTCAATAAGGAAGATACCGCAGCACACGAAGTAGGAGATTTCTTCAAGGGCTTCTTGCCCTTTTGGGGTCCTATGATCAATAGTAGGCATATTCGACAGCTTGTCCGCGTTGTTGAAGCTACTATTAATGAGACAGCAGGTGCTCTTAGTAATGTTACAGCTGAGCTTCAAGCGGACCGTCTTATGACTTTGCAGAACCGTATGGTATTAGACATCATACTTGCAGATCGAGGAGGAGTATGTAAATTGATTGGATCCAGTTGCTGTGTTTACATACCCGATAATGCCCCTACAGTGTACCAAGCCATCTCTAGGTTGTATAAAATCTCTGAGTCTATCCATGTAGACGAAGGAGACTGGTCATTGACGGGATGGTTTTGGGGACTGCTGTCCAAATGGGGATGGAAGATTTTGGCATTCCTTGGTATGGTTTTAACCATCCTTTTCTCTTGTTGTCTTTGCATCCAGTGTGGTCCCGCCATTTGTAGTCTTTGTGCTACTATGTGTGTTCGGAGGCCTGTCCCGAGAGAAGTAGAGAATAATAAGATGATGCTACAGCAACACCTTGATGACCTAATGAATATCGACATAGACCTAGATTCAGATTAACATGAGTCTTAGGTTATTGCCTACGTAATGGCAAAAGGAGGGTCTGAGGTTCTGTAATTCTCGAGTCTGACTCCATTTTGTTCTGTGCCACCATTTTGTGTTGCCCTCACGTAGGCCTGTGAAGGTAGCCTGGTGAATAAAGTGGCCTGGCCTTCTTAGTTCATGTATACATTAACTAGGTTTCTTTTTGACTCTGAAATGAACTGTAAGAAACTGACCTCTGCACCTGAAACTGACCCCGCAAAGCCAATTTCCCTGATCGATCTTTGTCTGAGATTGCCAATCAATGTTCAGGACATCGTTAACATTTAGTTTCCTTGCACATGCCTTATCTTGTTCAGCATCTGTTACCGTTTCTTTTTTTATGTTTCTTCATTACATGGGTTATGCTTCCAATTATAGGTTTGTCCGGCTTGTGGAGATTGAATTTGGGACATTCCTAATAATTAACTTTTGGGTTGGGATACTGTAAATTGAGTTTTTGTTATGTGACACTTTGTTTGAAAATGTACCTTATTGGCTAGAATTTTGTGCAGTTCAAGGAACGTCTGGACAACAACACCCACAACAGCAAGGAACTCTTCAACATCGTCAAAGAGCTCTCCAACCCCGACGCCGGAAACAACGACATCACTCCCTCGCAAGACCTCTGCAACTCACTCGCCGCCTTCTTCCACGACAAGATCACCGACATACACAGCAGCTTCGGCCCTCCAACCACGAACCCCACCTCCGAACCGACGCCCCCCACCTCCACCCTCCGCACCTGGACCCCGGTCAGCACCGAAGATACAACCCGGACGATGAACACTATCCACTCCGGATCCCCCACGGACCTCTGCCCACACCACATTTTCAACAAGGCCAACGGCATCATCGCACCCCACATTCATCAACACCTCCTTCGACACCACCACCTACCCGGAGTGCTGGAAACACGCCGAGATCAGCGCCCTGCTGAAGAAACCTTCAGCAGACCCCACCGGCCTCAAGAACTTCCGCCCCATCTCGCTCCTCCCATTCCCTGCCAAAGTCATCGAGAAGACCGTCAACAAACAGCTAGCCGACTTCCTCGAGATGAACGGATCCCTCGACCACTCGCAGTCCGGCTTCCGAGCCAACCACAGCACGGAGACCGCCCTCATCACGGCCACAGACGACATCAGAGCCCTACTGGACAACGGGGAAACAGCGGCCCTCATCCTCTTGGACCTCTCCGCAGCATTCGACACTGTCTGCCACCGCACCCTAGTGCAACGCCTGAACAACACTGGAATCCAGGAGAAGGCCCTGAAGTGGATCATCTCATTCCTCGCCGGAAGAACCCAAAGAGTCCGCCTCCCCCCGTTCCAGTCAGCGACCACCGAGGTCATCTGCGGCGTTCCACAGGGATCATCGCTCAGCCCCACCCTCTTCAACGTTTACATGCGCCCCCTCGAAACCATCGCACGCCAACACAACCTCAAGATCATCACCTACGCCGACGACACTCAGCTGATCCTCTCCCTCACCAACGACCCGGCCACCGCCAGAGCCAGCCTACACGAAGGGATGAAAGACGTCGCCGAATGGATGAAGAACAGCCGCCTGAAACTGAACTCTGACAAGACGGAGGTCCTCATCCTGGGATCATCACCCTCAGCCTGGGATGACTCCTGGTGGCCCCCTGCCCTGGGCACCACCCCCAAGCCAACGGACCACGCACGCAACCTGGGCTTCATCTTGGACTCCTCCCTGTCGATGACCACACAAGTCAACGCCGTCTCATCTTCATGCTTCCACACCTTGCGCATGCTTCGAAAGATCTTCCGGTGGATCCCCACCGAGACTAGGAAGACGGTCACCCAGGCACTCGTCACCAGCCCGCTGGACTACGGAAACACCCTCTACACCGGCACCACCGCCAAACTCCAGAAGAAACTCCAACAAATCCAGAACGCCTCAGCACGACTCGTCCTGGACATCCCCCTGCACAGCCACATCTCCGGACACCTGAGAGACCTGCACTGGCTCCCTGTCAGCAAGAGGATCACGTTCAGACTCCTCACCCATGCACACAAGGCCCTCCACGACCTGGGCCCCAAGCTCATCAACACCCGCCTGACCTTCCACACGCCCACCCGCCAGCTCCGCTCCGCAGAACCACCGCCGGAGGAAGATCCTTCTCCTACCTGGCTGCCAAGACATGGAACTCCCTCCCCATCCACCTCCGGACAACCCAGGACCACCTCGCCTTCAGGAAGCAACTCAAGACCTGGCTGTTCGAGCAGTAACGTTCCCCCCCCCCCCCCAGCGCCATGAGACCCTACGGGTGAGTAGTGCGCTATACAAATTCCATGATTGATTGATTGATTACATTTATAATGTGAATATTGGGTATAAAAGGAGACGTCTCGCCTTAGTAAAATGAGCAGTCTCCTGAGAATTTACACCGTGATGTATTTCTAGGATCACTGTTACTAGCTGCAGCTAATAAACTTGGTCTCTGATGCCATCCAGAAGTATTCCGTGTCTCTGTATACCAAGACAGGTGAACTCGAAGATCTTAGGCGTGCCCCTGACGCCGCTGGGTTAAACCCCGTTTCTTCAGTACCTATGCCCTGGGTACATGTTTACCATATGCTAGGGACTGATAAGGGTACCCCAGTATCCAATCTGGCTGTACATAAGTACATGGCATAACATTTTAGGGAGAAAGCAGATAGACTGGGGTCCTGATTAGCAGGATCCCAGTCAGACTAGTCAAAAACAGCGTAACATCAAGCAAAAGGTGGGGGTAACCATAAGAAGCAGATCCTACTTTCCTATAACTAGTGCTAATATGGTTTTACTTGACATCTGAGGAAGACATCAGGTCTACAAACACAACTAACACACATACATACATGAATGATGAGGAGCAATTGAAAGCTTTATTTACAAGCTACAGAGAGAAAGATTACACAACTGAATGTTTTTGCTTGATTAGTACGGGAATATACACACACCATGGGAGCAAAGGACTGTTATGTCTGTGCTCATCTACCATCATTAGCAACTGAAGAAGTACCTATATTATCAAATAGCATTATCATATGCAATTTTCTGTAGTTTTCGGCTTTCACTTGTAAATAGACGAAAACATCATGAATATTTCTATTCAACCTATGATTTAATTCTTTCTAGATTGCCTTTAATAGAAAGCATCAATTTACACCTGCAAGCAAAAGAAAAGGACACAGCGTGAGACTATGTTATGCCACATAGACCTATAGATAGTGTTAAAGCTTATCAAAACAATAAACCTAATTAATAAGACCACTAGAGAAAGATTTCATTATGGCTCTAGAGGAAGAAACACTAACACAACATGTAGTAAAGATAAACATAGTGATGTTTTGAAAAATGTTTGGAAGTAATAAGATGAATTTAGAAAGAAAATGGTTTACCCAAAATTAATATTAGACATTCAACATAAAGGGAAGATTTGCGTTTATAAAAGAAAGTCCTGCAAATGAACCGGACATGTAGAGATTAGTAGTTGTGAACATACATTTCAATTAATGGGAGGATCATGGCAATTTTTACAGGGAGAAGAATCTGCAATTCCACTAGTTAATTCTGTTTGTGGACAGGAAGCTTATTTCCAGTTACCTGCTGATTGGGAAGGTATTTCCTATTTAGCCGTATTATTTCCTAAAATGTACCAACTGTATATATAGATGCATTAACAATTACACCAGCACACAGACACACATAGTACAGAAAGTGGAGGTGAATTAGTGGAAGACATATTTGGTGCTTTCATTTCACCTATAGGAGTCATCATAAATGTTGAAAAGATTAGGAAACTGTCAACTGTTGTCGACAAGCTGGCAACCAGTACATATGAAGCTGTGTTGGTAGTTAACACTGAGCTTATAGCAATCAGATCCATGGTTTTGCAGTTTCACTTAGCATTATAAATTTTACTCGCAGAAAAAGGAGGAGTCTGGAAGATGTTCAAATAAACCAACTGCTGTTCATATATACCTGATGAGACTAAGAAAAAAGAGGAATTCTCAAAGAACATTTCAGACTTTAAACCTAAATTAGAAGAGTTGGAAACACCCAGCATTTTAGAAAAGTTTGGAAAGGAGATTCATACAGTTTGGAAATTGGATTACAACAGCAGAAGGAGGTATTTGGAAAGCTATACTTATGCGAATACTATTTTGATTTGCTTCATGTAAAGGCTGTAGATATTACTCACACAAGAAAAAGGGCAGAGAAAGAAATAAAATATTTGTAAAAGAGTTAGAGCTAAATATTCTCATAATTGATGACTACAGAAAGTCATTAACATTCCATAATTTAAAACCGAAAAGACAAGATTCAAATAACAATAAAAATGCACTTTGAGCAGAACTCACATGTGAAATTAGGATTATGTGATGGTTGCGATAGCATCAGGTGGGGGATTAAAGGAGCTAATTCACTAAAATGCTAATCATTTAGAATGATGGCTAAATGTGCAATGATGTAAAATTTTAAAATTAAATGACATGCATTTTAAATGTGCAAACTGCACTAGGCAGAGATAATTAACCTTACAGGCCACCGAAATAGTTAAATGCAAGTTTATTTTAGCTAGAAATGAGGTTGACAATGCTGAAATGTGCACAATGGAATTTAAAGATCTGAACTTAATGTGCCATGCTCAGAAATATTCATCATAACTACAGAATGTTCAATTTTAAAAAAAATGTATTCAATTTTGCTAAGAATCATCTGATTGTGCTAATTAAACTGACTATTTACCACGTATTTCACATCATGCTTGAATAGAATAGTTGCACATTTTTAAAACAGTATTTCTTGTTTGTGTTAATGAAATGCATATCTAAACAGCATTTTTGCAAGTTGATGTTTCTCTTCTTTAGCATAGTTCATTGTCTATGCAATGAAACATTAACATTAGAAGGTGAAACCATGTTTGATGCCCATGGGAATGGAGGCTGATGACTCAGGAAGCTACATACATAAGATGTCTGTAACAAACTTTGTGATAAACTTTGCAAGCTACATGTTATTTCATGGGAAAGGAAGAGCTGAACTCACTCTCGGATGAATGCTGTTACCCAATTGGATCTAAAAAGAGGCAACCTGCTACACATTTTGCAACATTATTTTTGCTTTTCATATTAGTACCTGTTGTTAGTTCGAAAAGAGCGAACCTTTTGCAGACTTTACCCTGAACACTCATTCCACATAGCGATTCCCAGACACCCATTCCATTCTCCCTTGTCCCTTTTCGACAGATTGTGACTTATTATTGATGCTCGATTGTGACAGACTACTACTGCAACTGTATGCTTATTTATTCAAAGTATTGAGACTCGGCTGACTTTCATGAACTACCCTTAATGGGATGTTTGTCTGCTTTAATTGGATTTTGAGCTTTGTGCTCTTTATCTCACTATTTCCCTTTGAATATGAAGTCTTTATGAGTTCTTCTAACTCTAAATTCCAGTCCTGTTGCTTAGAATAGGATATTTTCCTTTATGGAATGAGCTCTATGCATTATTAGATGATTTATTCTAACCATATTTTATGAGATTTCTGTAAACCCTTTTGAATTTATTGAGCAATCTGAATGAAAAGAAGAAAAATAATCTTAGTCAAATTATTAACAACAAATAAACTTTTAAAACTAATTTAAACTATCATCATTGACTGAACTTAGAACTATCATTGTGATTTAACATATGATGATGAAATAGCTCCTTGTTGAAGACACGGTGGCAAAGATCCATCACCTGAAGTGAACTGTATGTTGAAGTCAGCGGTAAAATGGGGCTTAACCCTGCAATTGATGGTAAGGAAAGGTTGAACAATATTATTTAAATGTTGCCCCAACTCCGTGCTGTCACAGGCAACAATCACACTTTGCTTATAATAAAGATCTGTTATACACATATTAAGAAGACCCGTAAGTTAATGTACTTACCTGAGCACGCCGCCGATGAACAACTATAACAGTGATATGATCCACAAGGTCCTGATGTAGGCCAATGGAACCATAGGGACGCACATGGCTAAAACATGTTGACCAATTTATTTAATGCTAAGGATTGTTAATACATCCAAACAACGTCACTTTATTCATTTTTAATCTTACCCAGCCTGCTTTTCACATTAAAATCACTTTTTACAGGCACAGGAGGTACATTTACTCCTTTTCACAGATCCCGCCACTATCATCTTCCATACACTCTCACTCCTAATCGAGGAGTTACTCACCTAGAGAATCCAGTACCCAGATGCCGAATCCGATGATAACGCTACAGACTATGTCACTCCAGTGCAGATTATATATTCCGCTAGTGGTAATTAGTGGTTGAGTGTTTCCAAGACAACACTTGTGAGACACTTGTATCAAGACTGGTATGTTTCACCTATTTTGAATTGTGAAAAAATATATGCTCATAATGAGATATCTTTGATGTTACACAGGCATATAACACAGCTCTAATGTTGAAGAGCAGCATGCTCATCAGATGTATACAGAAGTCGCTACTGCATGAAAACCTAGCCACAATCATAGTATCCCACATCTGTCTGAAGCATAAGAGCGTTTAAGCCCTTCACCTTTGGTCTCATGTGAACTTCAACAGAAATTATGATGTAGCAACACCTCATGGTCCACAGGTAAAATGTTGAGCAGGCAATGGGACTTCTTGACAGCAATCCGCATATGAGATAAAAAGAAGGGCCACGGAAGCCTTTCAGATCTGGAAAACAAGAATATTTACTAAAAAAGTGAAAACTAAGTTTTGCTAAAATTGTTTGCTTATAACTCGCAGTTTACAGAATCTTCCTGAAATTATCCCAAAAAAGTGATCCATCAAGCGAGGGCTGAGAAAAAGGCGGGGGGTGTCAAAAAATGTGTGTTTCCCATGCAATTTTCCATAGGGATTTTAAACATGACTACAGCACAGACTGGATTCGGAATATTAAATGTATACTTTTAGAAGTCCAACTCTTTCCCTACTGCACAGACTGGAGTAGGAATAGTAAAGCTTAACCCTCCGAAGTTCAATGCTTTCCATATTGTTGTACAGACTGCGGTGGAAATCCTAAATGTAACCCCTTTAAAGTCCAGCGCTTTCCCTACTGTAGCTTAGATGAGAGTGGGAATAGTAAATCTTATCACCTCCGAAGTCCAATGCTTTCCTCCTGTTACCCAGACTGGAGTAGGAATAGTATATTTTACCCCTCTGAAGTTCAACGCTTTTCCTACTGTTGCATAGACTGGAGTGGCCCGGCCAATTAGAGAAAGGGGAGGGGGCTGCATAACCCTCCCCTATCTTGGCTGATTTTGGCCCCGCCGACTCCATCCCCCTGGGTCTTGTCCAGATTGTAAAAGGTGAGAGGGGCTGTGAAGCCCCCCTCCCGGGCCGATTTCAGCCCTGGGGACCCCAACCCCTGGATACATTTAATATTCCCAATCCTGTCTGTGCAACAGGAGTGAAAGTGATGGACTTCGGAGGGGCACAATTTAATATGCCCACTCCACCCTCTGCAACAGTAGTGAAAGCACTGGACTTTGGATGGGGCAAGATTTACTATTCCCACTCCAGTCCATGCAACAGTAGGGAATGTGTTGAACTTCAGAGGGGTAAGATTTATTATTCCAGCTCCAGTAGGGAAAGCGTTGGACTTTGAAGGGGTAAGATTTACTATTCCCACTCCAGTCTGTGCTACAATAGGGAAAGTTCTGGACTTCGGAAGGGTTACATTTAATATTCCCACTCCAGCCTGTGCAACAGTAGGGAAAGCACTTTACTTCAAACACATGGCATATTTGAATCACCCTAATAATTTATCCCCAAAAATATAAAGCTCCTCATATAAATAATATAAATGTACGTAAAAAAAATACATTGTCTTAAGTCTGTCTTAAGTCTGTCTTAAGTTTGTCTTACGTTTGTCTTAAGTCAAACTTAAGACAAAATCCTAACTTTACCATACTAAATGCCTTCTGTGAATACCAAAAGTAGTAAGTTTAGGATTTTGTCTTAAGTTAGTTCTGTGAATCGGACCCGTAGACAAGAAGTCATCCACCGATATTGGTAACAGGTCAAATACCTAGTTTAGAAGATTAGCTGCACATAGATGTGAAACATCATCAGTAGCAGTATTTGATGTTACCTGTGCGCCTGTTGATCCGTCTCAGACCTCAGCAGTAGCATGTCGCGTCTGTGAGATCTCAATGAATGTTGTCATCAGGATTGGTAGCCGATGGGGAAAACACAGAGCATGGGCCGTTATCGGGTCCAGCAGAGTATTGATATCCATAGGCATGACTGATGGAAGTGTCAGACATATGTCTAGCACGTATTCTTCACCACAAAGCAGGCGGCGCAGAACAGGTAAGATGGAATCCTGCCAGATTAATCTTAATGACAGAAACCATGTGTTTCTGTTCTCGTAGATGAGGTAAACCCAGTAGTTGTACTATGCGCTCACGACACCCCCTCTCTAGGAGCACTTTCTCCAATTTGCTGGGAGTGACGCTGGTGGATAGGCTTGCCATAGTTTAGCAGGAGGAATAAAAATAGGATTCCTGCAATGAGTGCTAAAAGAAGCGTCAGACCACCATACACTGAGTGCATAAAGTTTGGAATGATTCCGAGGACTGCTTTAAAAGGTGTTAACAGTCCTGAACATATGGTCTTAAATACATGCACAATACCGCTCGGATCAGACATGTTTAAGATACGTCCCAACATTTCCGTGAAATGTGTTGGGCAGTTGGTACGTAAAAGAGCCTGTATCTCAGCCGAAGTCCTTGCAATTTGTAGATCAGAGGTTTCTTTGGTAGAGGTCAAAGGCACAGTTTTCTGTAAAATAATGGCTTTCATTCTGCTTAGAGTATCAATTCGTATAGAAGAGATGTTCAGTGAAAGCCATAAAGGCGACTCCCTGACTGTGTCTATTTGGGGAAACAAGACTTGTATACAGCAAGTGACCCTGGAAGTAACCTTTACTAAATATGGGATACCTGGCAACATGCCCCAACAGCTCTGATCATTCAGCATGAAGTAACTCCCATTTGAAAGTTGTCCAAATGTTGTATTAATCACAGCGGCCAGTGAACCTTGCAGGCGGCAGGATAAATTTGAAATGAAACCACTACAGGCCCCGTGCAAACTAATATCCCGACATATGAGTGAACCGCTCATTGCATTTTCACAGGGTGTACCGCTAATAAACACTTCACGCCCCCACTCCAACATCTGTGTGTGTAAGGTAAATCTCAGGATGTCTCGATGTATTCTTTACCCAACCTTTCATATTTGCCTGCTGGTATGTATTTGAGGCAATACTGAAACTGAAATGTTGTAAGAGGCAGCGTTATTTTGCCATGAATTATCCATTCAGTAGCTGGTTTTTCTGCTACCGTAAATGGCATTTTTTCCAGTTTTTCATGCTCAGCATTGTATACTTAGCTCCCCTTTGTGCCAGTTCGATATGTTTATCAGTGAGATTGTATTCTGAGAACAGAGAAGACTTGTTAATGAAACGCCAAAGCACATAGCCTGCACGCAAGTTTTGCAGCGTCCAGCCTAATGACAGAATAGAACGTAATTGAGACTGGCCTTGTTGCAACTGGACAAAATCTTGTTCCACAATGTCTATTGCTGAGGATACAATGTTGCCCAATGAATATATCCTGGATGACAGAGTTGTTAACCCATTGTCGACTACAGCAAGAGTTTTCTCTAAATTAATACGATCAATTTCTCGTATTCTTTCTGCAGCGTCTGCTTGGGTAACCTTCCATATTTCATTATAAGCAGCATAGATACCTGCATATATGAAACGTTTTTGACGTGGTTTTCTTGGTCCTAGCAAGAAATCCCTAAGGTCTGCGTCGTCTTTAACCCCTCGTGTGCGCGCGTCAGCCAACGGCCGTCGCGAGCACTACCTCAGTAGTGCTGCGCTTGTCCGTTGGCCGACGCGGCCCACCCGCGCAATCAATCACACGCACCGCGGCGGAATTTACACCACGGTTAACAGGTTAAGTAAAGATTTGTTGTTTCACATCCTCTAGTGTAGATGTCTGCAGCCAATCGAGGCATAATTTTCCTACACTGTATGTTGTTACTACCCCTGGATGTTGTCTTTGGACATAGCGTGGGTCTGGCCTATTGATTGTGAAACCCTGTGTTCTGTTAAGGAATCTTTATTGACAGTTGTTTGTGTCTATGGGTCAGAGCAACCATTTTTCCCAGTCGGAATCTGTTCTGTTGTTTTGTAGAATATTATGTACGTCGACCTCCCCCCCTGTGTAGTGCTATCACTGGCAGGTTTAGGTATGGACGGAGTGTTCATGTCTTTGATCTTGGCTAATCCAAGGCAAGACGTTTGTTGTACAGTGTCATTCAAAAACATTATCTGCTGTGGGATGATGCAGGCTCTAAACAAAGCTTCTATCCCCTGCACTTGCCAATCTTTTGTACCCCAGACAGATTTTGTGTCAATAATTTGTTTCCAAAAATCGAAACCCTGTCTAGACAGTTGGTCAATAAAGGATGCAGAATAAATGTGTTTTGTAGTTGTTAACATATTTTTCGTTCCTGTTTTGTTGACATTTTTATAATAAAACGTTTCTGGGATGAATGTATTGTACCCTGAAAAATAGGAACCTTCTTTTCAAATGTTTTTGCGCTACCCCTCGGTGGTGTAGGACAATGTTCCCATTGGTTATACAAAAATAAATTTCTAGGAGTTGTAGATTTATGCAAGAAATGATTACCACAGTGGTTGTAACAAGAAAGCTGTTCATAGTCTGTTGAACCCTCTAAATATTCATGGTTAGAAAATGCAGCAGACCTTTCTAGATCAGACATCATGCTTTTAACAGTCTCAAAGTCCCAATCGTCAGAATAGGTACTAGAGGTAATAAAGTCACTTAATGATATTTTGAATAAGTGTGGAATCTTCACAAATTCAGACGGACCGAATATATCATAATCCGTTTTGTTCCAAACTATACCATCTTGTATAGGAACGGCTGGGATGTTCACTGCTGACAAGTCTCTTGCAACACAATGGTATGATTTGTGTGGTTTCAAAAGTAAGTTCACAGTTCTGCTTTCTGTGTCCAAGTGAATATATCTTCCCTCTGTCAACATGCTCAAAGTTATTACCAAAGCAAGCCAAAGTAGAAAAAAGAACATTCCAGAAATAATCCATAGTTCAATCCATGGTGGAACCAGATAAGTCTTTTTCAAGTGATAAAAAGAGTCTTGTGCTTGTTCTTTAAAAGTCTTTTTTGTTGGCGTCGTTTCAGGTTCACTGGGATCCTCAGAAAACGTATCAAAGTTAATGAAATAGCCAGAGGCAGTTCTGTCAATGGTTGGAATTGTTTCAGGATTCGTTGAAATCTGATTATGTGTTACGTTGGTGTAGACAGGTGTATCAGGACAAACTGTTATTTGGGTTTCAAGAGGAACGAGTTCCATAGCATTGTTGCTTAGTCCTTCATTTCTTACTGTTGGAGTCTCAAAGGTGATGAGTCTTTCAGTTTGAACCTCTTGGATAGTAGCTAGAGGCATGAGTCTGCTACTTGGTCGGAGTCCACTTGGCCTACTATTCAGTATTGGCCACATGATGTGGTTTAATGTGGTCGATGGACACAAATCTTTTCTCCTTTTTACCAGCAAAGGGGCGGCAGAAGTACTGTTCTTGATCCGTGGATTGCTAGGACATGTACTGGTTGTCTGTAAAAAGGCCCAAATTCCTTCTTATCCACAATCTTTTCTCTGACTAGATCCCCAAGCTTTGGGATCCAGGCAGGCCTTGCTGGGATGGCTGGTTTTTCCCTAGTGGTGGTTGGCTTCAGAAAGACGTTGCTTTGTTTCGTTCTTAATTCATTTAAGTCCTGTAAAACAGCCAAACGATTTTGATATCAAAAGGTTTATTTTCCACCACTGTGCCTGCACATTCTAGATCTGGGACCCACATTCTTGTCCCAAATAGGACCTCATATGGAGTGATTTCCCTAGAGAATTTCTTGGCAAATTGTTTAAAGAGCGTTGGACCCCATAAAGATGTTTGACCCACCCGTCACCTGTACCTAATACTCTAGCTGTTATAGACAGCTTTATGTCCAGGTTTTTTCTTTCCACAACAGAATTTCCCTCAAGATGGAATTGAGAAGATTACCGCAATGCAACGCCCAAACATGGCTTCTTTGTAAGCTCGAGAGCTAAACGCAGGGCGCTGGTCAGAGTGTAGCATGCCAATTGCGTATGTGGCGATAAAGACTCGCAAATCTTTGATAACAGTTCGAGCGTCAGCCGAGCGCTGAGGCCACATCCATGGGAACTTTTAGCACGAATCCACTGCGACCATGATATATTTATAGTTACCATTCCTTTGCAAGGGACCGCAGTGATCCAGGTAAACACAAGCTAATGGTTTATCTGAAATTAACAGGTGTGTCTGCGCTGGACGTTTCACTGTAGAGACCTTCATCTTCTGGCATATTTCACAATCCAAAACATAGTTTTTGGTCTGTTTCCTAATCCCGGGCCACCAATATCTCTGTTTTATTACTGACACTTGTGGCGGAAACCCCCGCATGGGCAGAGGCTATCCCTTCATGTGCTGCTAGGATTAGTCCTAATCTATGTTCCATGTTTGGAATTACCCTATCCCCCACTCCAGGGATTCGAACGGAACATCGTTCGCATCAATTATGTATGAGTATTTGAGTGGAAACTTTTTAGGTAACGCTGCGCCGCTGCCTCTGCTTGAAGCATTGACAGCCAGTAATATCTTACTGTCTGTTTTTTTTTTTTTGAACGAGTGATCGCGTCTACGGAAGCCATTTGCACAGCCCCCTTTGCGGCTTCGTCAGCCAATGAATTCCCTGCAACGTGAATGCCATCACGTTGATGACTCAGTGTGTGTATCATGTGAGTGTTTTGTAGTCCATCTCTCAACTTGAACTACTTGTTCCCAAAGCGTCTTATGCCTAATTGTGCCACCTTTTGCATCTTTGAAACCGTTTTGTATCCAATTTTGTAAATATTCATTATATGATTGTACACAGTAAAAGGAATCACACACTATAAGTGTGAGGAATTCGCGATCCGTATTTTAAAGTGCCATTTTGAATGCTTGTAGTTCAGCTCACTGAGCTGTACAGTCTCCTAGAGGCTGTGTTTTTGTAACCATTGATCGGAATTTACCATCGCACATACGACCTTTAACGATCGCGCATGCTGCACTGTAAGCTTGCTTACTCTCGATAGCGGGTTGTGCTGATCCGTCAGTATAAATTATAAATCTGTACTGGTCAAGAGGGAGAATCTCAATAGGCAGAGGACATTCATGTTCATATTGCAGGAATGCTTGAGTTTTCAAATAAGGATCAAAAACATATTCAACATCTGTTGCAGCAAGAGAATTAACCCATTGTATCCATCTTGGATGTAAAGCTTTTGCATTCGGAATGCTCGTTTTTGTAACCGCCTCTAAGGCTGGACAGGAGTCACGACAATAATACGTTTCCCCTGGGCTAGAGCTCATTCTTGTGCTACAGCGGTTTGAACTGCTGTCAGAATGTTTTCTGTTGAAGTGAAGCGTATTTCCGCTTGTGTGTAGAAATGGGATTTGTATGCAATCTGTACTTTTTCACCTTTATTAAACGGTAAGTAGGTGAATCCGCATTGACCCGGTATTATTCGGATCACTAAGTTACATGTATTCACGCGTGTTTGTAAGTGTTTTGTTGCTAACATGTCAGCTTGTATTGAACGCAGGATATTTGTGTGTTCCTGTGTCCAATCTATTTGTTTGAAATCTTGTTTGATTAATTCGTAGAGAGGTTTAACTCTTTCTGCATAATTTAGAATGTAAGTTCTTCCAAAATTCAGGAAACCTAGAATCGACTGTAAGTTTTTCAGCGTTTTTGGAGGTTGGAGCAGCGAACATTTCTCTAAAAAGTTTGCTGCCAGGCTTTTGCCTTCACTTGAAAGTTCATATCCTAGAAAAAGGACATTGAGATGGGCAATTCTTGATTTTTTAAAATTGAATGTGTAGCCCTCAGATGCAAATCCCAGTATTATGGTATTTACCATGTTTGAGTGCCTATCCAGGTCATCATCTGTTAAGTATATGTCATCGACATATGACAATGCCTCATCATCATAAATTTGTAGTAACTCTGTTACTCTTGCTGAGAATAACCCTGGGCTGTTCTTGAACCCTTGTGGGAGTCGACAAAAGTGACGCTAGGTCCCCATTATTGAGAAAGCTTTCAAGTTCCTACTTTCAGGTGCTATGTTTTGACAAAAGAAACCATTTGAAATATCCAATGTGGTTTTATATTTTTTACGCACAATATTATTCATTACTGCTGTACTGTGTGCATTTTGCACTGCAAATGTTTTAGAACAAGTGTTCAGGGGCCCGATTCACAGAACTAACTTAAGACAAAATCCTAAACTTACTACCATTTTGGTATTCACAGAAGGCACTTACTCATTTTGGTATTCACAGAAGGCACTTACTCATTTCGGTATTCACAGAAGTTAGGAGTCCTAACTTTAGGACTCCTAAATGCCTTCTGTGAATACCGAAAGTCTTAAAATTAGGATTTTTCTCAGTTTAGTAGTAGTATAGTTAGGACTCCTAACTTTAGGACTCCTAAATGCCTTCTGTGAATACCGAAAGTCTTAAAATTAGGATTTTTCTCAATTTAGTAGTCCTAAGTCTAAACAGGAAACAAAGGATTGTTCATAGATGAGGTGCATGTTTCAATCACCCCTAGATATTCAAGTTGATCTAAGATCTCCCTGACCTGTTTTTTAGCTTCTTGCTTAATAGGGTACTGCCTTTGTGCAGTTGGCTGAGTTTTTAATTGGATTTTATGGTGAGGTGAGTCCTCATCCCATCTGACATGATTTTTATATAATGCTGGAGTTTGAGCAACTGCCCTTTTCCTGACATATGTAAATTTTAGGTGTACTGGAACATGGTTGGAGAAGACTGGCATAATGATGTCTTTGCCATGTGGGCACTCCCTGACAAATTGTGGTGGCCAGTCTTTTTCTGCTAGAAGTATGTCATAACCCCTTGAAAGCTTCTCCCAAAAAAGTGCTTTCACTTTTCTTGGTATGTTTCCCTCCATCCGGAGTGTTATTTCGTATAACTTTTGTGGAGAACTAACCCTGGTGTCTAAAGTTTCAACTGTTATGTATTCATTCAAGTCCACTATCTCCAGAAGTTCCTTCAGGTTCTGGTGACCTATTGTTACTTCTGCTGCACTGTCCAGCATTGTCTGAGCCCATTCTACGTTCTTGAGTTGTGTCCTCAGGATTTTCGGCATGTCTGATCTTCAGACCTGCTACCTTTTTGTTGGAGAACTGAGGTTTTGGCTTATTTTTCTGAACGTGTTGATCGTCTCTGGACTTCAAGCGTTCTTCTTTTTGTTCTGACTGTCCTCTTCTTTCAGATATCTGTGAAGATGTCTGAAAGGTACAAGAGGAACGTGTATCAGTATCTTGATACCTGTCAGGTTTTCTCAAACTGTCCCCATTCCTGAGGTTATACCTCCTTTCAGAGGGCTCCTTTTGAGGAGACCTACCTCGGGATTGAGAACGTTTGTCCTTTGAATGTTGTTTTTTGTTTTCCCACTTCTTTTTAAAAGATGTAGGATTGTGTTTAACTGAGTCCTTTTCAGGATCGTCAGACAGTTGTGATTTAAGTGGTTTCCTTCCTAAACAGTTTCTGCCCAATTCCTCATAGGATTTTTCTATTATTCCGGGTAGTTCTTTTTGTTGTTCTGTTACATCAAATTCTCTCAATTTCTGGTGGATCGCCACTGATGCTGCCTCTCCTTTAATATTAGATAATATTATTGTTGAGATCTGGTCGAAGTTTTTCAGTAATTTCATACCTAAATTCAGAGCATGCTCTGCCCTGTATTCGTTTTGAATTTGTTTCAGGACATCAGGTATTACTGCAATAGACGGAACACCGTGTGTTTTAGTATATATGGCAGCAAAGCCTGTGCCCCAAGTGGTGCAGTCTTCCAGATGTGGTGTAATAATCATTGGTAAACAGATTGTTAGAATTCTGTGTTTTTCGTGAGGGCTAGTATTAGGAAATACTACTTCGATTTGAGTAATTTTTGAGCTCTCCAGAATGGAAGTTGTTCACGTTTTGTGGGCAGTTTACTCATTACTGCGTGTAAAGTCTGTGGAGTAATTTTTAGTGTATTCCCCTGATGGGGGGTTTGAGTTGGAATGGTTAATGGTGGTTGGACTGTGAAAGTCCGCATAACTTATTGGACTAATTGTCTGTAAATTTTTATTTACTCTTTGACTTGAATGAGTAATTCCTCGTCTGACATCTCTTCGATGTCAGGATGAGGTGTGTAGCCGGCTAAAATCGGCCATGCTGCTCCTGGTCTACCTAGTGGACGATCCTGGTTATGTGATTGTAATGTTTTAGGGCGCCTTTAAACCGGAGCTGATGCTCCTGGTATGTGAGTGGAATTTCAATATCCTCGAAGGGAATGTATTCCTCAGGTGGCTCATCTTCTTTGAAGAACTGAAACACATGTTACTGGATTTGATTCTGGGAATGTAATCCATGGATAGAATACCTCTCTGAAAAGATTCATGTGCATCTATTACAAAAACTGCTCTACCACCTCTTGGTGTTAGGCCATGTTTTATAAGTTTTAGAGTGATGGCTCTCCTTAAATTTGGATGGATGTTTATAACACCCTCATCGGTTTCATTTAAACCTGTAGTATTAAAGGCTGCTACGGCTTGGTCAGCCGCAGCCTCTGTATTATCCCAGTTCTGGGACTTTGTTTTTTGAAAAATGCAGAGCAAGTTTCAAGGAAATAAAGATAAGGTGCACAATATTTTGGAACACTGTATCCTTCAACTTTGAATTAACCAAACAGCTAAAACATAGGATTTTCCTCCTACTCAGCTATGGCGGACATTATCCCTACCCACTCCAGACGTCTTATGGAGAATTATGAGTAGGGGTCTCTGAGAAAAGCACAACTGAGTTACTTCAGTATCTTGCGTTAAATTAGTGCCTTACCAAACCGTTGAGCACCATGTTGTGTAGTTCCTATTTCCCTTATAGGCTCTGCGCATTGGAAAAATATACACTATAGTTCTGTGCATAGGACTGAGGTCAGTATGCTCGTATCGAGGATATTAAACTTAATTACTTGTGTGCCAGCTAACTCAGAGGTCACTAGAAACTTCTTGAATGAACCAGAAGGGATTTGTTTCTGACAACCGCATAAACATGACAACTTTGTTTCCTTTCAGAATCAGAACGTGTCTCAGAATCGTGGAAACAATAGATAACAGTTTCACTCAGTTAATCGTGCATGCTTAGTTTCTTCAGAGTTACACAGAAAATAGGAAGACAGGCATTTTCAATAAAAAAGGATTTATTGAACAGTCTTAGTTCTCGTGTAAGAGATATGAGCTGTCACGATCATTAGACAGTAAGCAAGATATAATATGCACAGCGTCAGCAGTAAGAAGAAGTAAAACTGCAACAGCATTGACTTTTAGCTATGACCTATATCTATATACATACAAATAAGTACACAGGCTAAAAGTGCATACTCATATGGTGCTTCTAAATAATTCTACCCCAGTGTACCTAACTTGAATGTAGTGCGAGGTAGGAAGTAGGTGCTGATTTAAGCTATAGTTGGTATGAGATTAAGATAATATTTTATATGAGATGCCAAGAATTTCCTTAGGTCCTAGTCAGCTCCATACCTTAGAATCCTTAGAATGAGAGAGGTGGGAATCTCTTTCCAGATCTCGAACTCTAACACCCCACAAGGGGAGTTGGAACACTGGGAGCTGGAATCTCTGCGTGCAGGGGAGACAGTGTATGTTCAGTGCGTCAGGTGGGGACTCGAACTCCTTCAGGACTTGCCGTGGTGAGCCGTATAGCCAAGCTGTGCCGTACCGTGATTTGCCAGGGCAAGTGAAGGTATATTTATACCTGAAAGGTGTCTAGGAATGCTAGCATTGACGTAAAGTCGAGCAGAGGAAAACATCCTGAATGAACCCCTAAGGAGTAGTAGTTCATGCATAATAGATGAGTTGGTGAAATCAATAATCCAAGCAGGGAAAATCCCAATGGCTTATGGGTCTGGTTTCTAAGAACTCGTTGTGACGTGGGATGGATGGATGTAGGTGACCATGATTGTATTTGGATCTGCATGGCCAATGCCTATATAAGGACTGGAATATTATGCCTAAATAAGGACAAGTCGAATTGTGCCTATATAAGGACATGATTCAATGGACCTATATACGGGTATCTAAAGTGACACACAACATGTGGGGACCCTGGAGTGGATTTACTTCATCATCCTCAGTGTGTCTTCGGTGGTGAGGGCTGTCCAGCTGTCAATCGTTGGCTTCAGGGTGTCAGAGGTGGTTGGTGTGGGTTCAGTGTGTTGGCTGTCTTCGTCGAAGTTGTCGTAAATGTTCTTGATTTTGTGGTGGAAGAAGGAGCTGAGTTTGTCGCAGAGGTCTTGTGATGGAGGGATGTCCGTAGACTCGCTGATGAGTTGGGTGAACTCCTTGATGATGCTGAAGCGCTCAGCTGTTGTGCACCTGTGTGGAGATTCTGTAATTGATCGCTTTTTTTCTTGTATTTCTGATGAGTTGGTGATGGGCGTTAGTGAATGTTCTGAAGTTGTAATGGGCTTCTGTGGATTCGGAGTTCCTCCAGGCCTTTTTGAGGCGGTGGCATGTGCGTCTGGACTCTCAAAGTTCGGTGGTAAACCATCTGGCTTTCTTGATGCGTATGTTGTTGTTCTTCTTGAAGGGAGCTATGGTGTTGGCGCTGTCGGAGATCCATCTGTGCAGAGTTCGGGCTGCGATGTTGGGGTCATCATCTTCCACGATGATTAGGGTGGATGTTGCTGAGTGAGGCGGTGAGTTGGTTGTCGGTGATTTTGGTCCAGTTTCTTCATGGGAGCAGGTGCTGGGGTCTGTGGATGGTGGATGGTGGGTGTTCTGAAGGTGAAGTGGATGCATCGATGGTCTGTCCACTGGAGTTCGGTGGTGTTGCTAAAAGTGATGGAGTTTCCTGTTGTGAAGAGGGGGTCGAGGGTGTGTCCTGCTGAGTGTGTGGGTTCGGTCATGATCTGGCGGAGTCCAATGTTGTGGAGGTTGTCCAGGAGGGATGTGGTGTTGGGGTCTAGTTGGTTGTCGAGGTGGAAGTTGAGGTCTCCCAGCAAGGTGTAGTTGGTGGATGCGATGGCCTGCGGGGAGATGATTTCCGTGATGGAGTTGGTGAATGGTCCGTGTGGTCCGGGGGGCCGGTAGATGAGGGTTCCTTGGAGGGTGGTGGTAGGGATGGCCTGTATCTTGAAGTGTAGATGTTCCATCAGGTCTGTGGGCTCGTCAGGGAGTGTGCTCAGCCGGAGGGTGGATTTGTGGACAATGGTGATTCCTCCTCCTGGGCGGGTGGGGTGGTCCTTCTTAGAGATTTTGTATCCTTGGGGAATGGCGATGGCAATGTCCGGTCCCAAGGTCATGTTGGTTCAGGTTTCAGTGAGGAATGCGACGTCCGGGGTGGTGTTGTCAAGGAGGTCCTATATTTCGGTGGCGTGTTTGTGGAGGGATCAAATGTTGAGGAGGTTGCATTGCAGTGTCTTTGGTGTGGTTGTGCTGTTGCGAGCAGGTTGTCTTGGATCCGTGGTCCTGGTGGTGCTGCATGTGTGCCAGCAGCGGTGACAGCTGAAGGGTCTGTGTGTGTCGGCTGGTGAGGCTAGCTTGCAATTGTTGTTGTGACCTGGATTGAGTACGTAGAGTGCTGCTGGGTTGTAGTGTTGGCGGTGTGGAGGTCCAGGGTTCCTGGTGCTGGTCGCGTTTGGGTCGCAGATGGGCGCACACAGGCTTGCCTTTGGCGCACCTTCAGTGCAATAGCAGGGCTTACTCATGCACAACCCTTGTCTTTCCTCACAGCGTTGTGACTTTGCTTATATTTCTCCACCTTCATCTGGAGAACTGATTAAAAACAGCCTCATGCGTTTTACTTTCAAGCCGAGGCTGTACAAGTTTGCATACCACTCAGCAGCACTTACCCCATCCTTTAACATCTCACCACAGGATAAGGTAGGGCATCACCCTTTACTGACCACGTTGAAGAACCAGAACCTTTTGGGCCTGGCG
Organism: Triturus cristatus; assembly: GCF_964204655.1. Taxonomy (NCBI): domain Eukaryota; kingdom Metazoa; phylum Chordata; class Amphibia; order Caudata; family Salamandridae; genus Triturus; species Triturus cristatus. Next base: position 750,421,659 of record NC_140587.1, read on the forward strand.
GCGCATTGTACGCCCTATGTCTCCGGAGTTCACCTGCTTCGCTACACAGAAACATGGGACACTCTGTCGGTGTTAGAAGATTGGATTTATTTAGCTGCAGCTAGTACAGTTATCCTAGAAGTACACAAAGTAGGTTCTCAGGAGACTGCCACTTCACTCTGTGGCGCATCATGTTAAATACTATACAATGATACAATTATTAACAAAATACACTCCCAGAGCATACAAGAAAGAGCCAATAAGGAAAGTTAGAAAACAAGGCGGAACTAATAGGAAAGGTTTGAAAATAGAAATATCAGATGACTCGAAGAGACCTCTCCTCTAACCGTGTTTGTCACCCCACCCTCAAGTTAATACATTAACAGATTCATAACTAACTTGCAGGTGGCGAGATACATTTGTGTGTACTGGAGGACAGTTGTGAAACGAGAGAATGCTAGCAGGAGACAGTGAAGGCCAGTCGATAAGATAAAGTCAGGAAAGAATAGTGTGAGCCAACAGATAGTTAAGACGTGGATTAGAAAAGCCAGACAGGGATAAGTGTACTCGGCTAGTTCTAACACCAGCTTTGCAAATAGAGGCCGAGGGCGTATTTCGACACCGGGCTACAGAAAAAGCAGAATAGACTTTGTTCGCCGTGCTGCCTGAGTGATGGCAACACAAAATGGCGGCGGGCCACAAAATGGCGGGTCGATTAGATCGTGATCGAAAATCGAAGTTCCTCAGAACCTCCTTTTGCCAGAACTCAGGCAAGATAGACTCATGTTAATCTGAGTCCACATCAATAGCCATGAGGTCATCGAGCTGTTGCTGTAACATCATTCTTATGTTTTCTGTTACTTGCGGTTTGGGTTTTGGGATGCACATAGTAGCACAAAGATCACAGATAGCGGGACCACAGTGCATACAAAGGCAACAGGAAAAATATAATAGTCAGGATTATACCAAGGAACGTCAATGCTTTCCAACCCCATTTGGACAGTAGTCCCCAAAACCATTCCGTTAAAGACCAATCTCCTTCGTCCTGATGAATAGACTCAGAGATTATGTGCAACTTGGAGATAGCTTGGTATACTGTCGGAGCGTCATTAGGTATGAAAATACAGCAACTTGACCCGATCAATTTGCATACTCCACCACGATCAGCAAGAACAAAGTCTAGGGCAATTCGATTTTGCAAGGTCATAAGACGATCCGCCTGTAGTTCTGCCGTGATGTTGCTTAAGGCTCCTACAGTGATGTTTATCGTAGTCTCTACGACACGGACCAATTGCCTTATATTTCTGCTGTTAGCCATTGGCCCCAGAAGAGAAGAAAACCTTTAAGGAAATCTCCTCCCTCTTGTCCTGCTGTGTCTTTTGAATCGATAATCCCTCTGCCGTATCGGGTTCGGTGATGATTTGCGGAAGCGGTGTAAGTAGGGGGAAGAAGAAAGGCTACATAACAAGTACCAGAGAAACTCGTTAGTAACCAAGTGTAAGCTCTAGTATAGCAGATGAAATAGGTGCCTTGAGACGGCACTAGAGGAGGCGAGTTTTGAGAGGAATAAACGTATGTGTAGGAGCAGTTATTCCTTTGTGTAGTGTCAGAAGGGCGATCATTTATCTGTAAGCAGAGGTTACCCTGATGTGGTACAGTCCAAATCGGTGAGGACTTTCCTTTTCCAACCTTAGTACTGAGACTAGACATATATTGGGTGACGTTCCAATTAGTGTATGCTTTTCTTTCGTCAATGGGGATTTTACTATTCTCCATGATTTTTGCCATAACTACCATACCTTTAATCAAAGAACTGTGACTAAAATCCGGTTAATTAATTTGTGAACTCACAGATCGTCTGAATTTGCTTTGATAAGCATTAGAGAAAATGACAAAGTAAGCCCAAGCAGAACCCTCATAAGAAAAAGGAAGAACTAGATATGGCATTCCTTTCTCTGTGGTATGTGGCATAAGACCACACACCCAACAATCAGTCGTATTAACCACTAATTGGTGCTGATGTAATAGCTGGATAAAGGAATTGTTATAATACTCAGTTCTTCTGACGAGTTCATGTGAAGGAAGAGTATGAAAGAGGTGTGGAGAGATAGTAGAAGAAGGCAAAGAAGGAGAAAGGGAGGCATCTTTTGGCTGCAAAGCATAAATTATCCAACTAATAATCGCCAAAACAATACATAATAATATATTAACACATAGAGTTATACTGAAACGACTGTACATTATTTTACAGGATGCTTTCTTCATTTCATTTCTTCTTTCTTTATTACTTAGTGTAGTTTCCATCTTACTAATGGATGCTCACGGCAATCTTCCTCAATCACTCAAGTCACGATGCTCTACCGTCCTATGACACTGAAGATCCTGCAGACCTATTGCCACTACTCAGGTCGTGACCTAGACTCCTACCGTGACCCTGCAACCGGGACAGAAAACTACACAAGTGAGAAAAGAGTCTTAAATGTTCTTTGTTCTAGGTCTTAAGTAATATCGATCCTTCCCTGGAATATTCTGATCTTGGAACAATGTTCGTGGTTCAGTCGTATCCAAGCGATGATGCGATGGGATTGCTTCCTGTAAAATGTCGTCGTCCTCTTTCTCAGACAGTGTCCCACTTAGGTGTGCATCGCTGAAGGGTACAAATCGTGGAACTCTTTCGCCTTCACAGTCACCAACACCTCTGCGTGCCCATTGATCGTAAGGCAATGGCAAAGGAACTTTCTTACAATGAACACCGTGAATCAAATTTTTCTTTACTTCGACTTTAACTGCTGTTCTCGTCATAAGGACGACCATTCGAGGCTCCCGCCACCTGGGGTCCAAATTGCTGGACCTCTGAAAGTTCTTCACACATACCCAGTCACCTGGTCGGATGGAATGACCTGAGTCTGTGGAAGCCTCCGGCAGAGCACTCTGAACCTGTTGATGGAGAACACGCAATTTAGTTGTGAGGTCATGCAAATAATCAATCAACATTGGATATGGCAAGTCTGAGAATCTCTTAGGGCGAGGGATTCCCCATACGTTAGCCGGACGGCCAAACACCACCTCGTATGAGCTAACTCCCAAACGAGAGTGTACGGCAGTTCTGGTGGATAGCAGAGCCAACGGCAAAGCATCAGGCCAATTGAGTCCTGTACTTGCTTGAACCTTTGCTAACTTTAATTTCAAGGTTCCGTTGTAGCATTCTACTAAACCCGCTGATTGTGGGTGATTTGCCGCGTGAAACTTTTGCTTGATACCAAGACCTGCACAAACTTTCTGCATGACTTGGCCAACAAATTCGCTCCCATTGTCACTCCAGACAATGCGCGGCAGACCAAACCGGGGGAAGAATTCTTTTGGAAGGATTTTAGCTGTGGATAGGGCTGTGTTATCTTTTAGAGGGTATGCTTCTATCCATCTCGAAAAAGCGCATACTACCACCAGAACATATTTGAGGTTGTTGCATCGCTCCATATGAATGTAATCGATTTGCAACACCTCAAATGGATATGTCGGAGGAGCAAAGTGACTCGCTGGAGTTGGGGTTCCCTTTCCCGGGTTGTACATTAAGCAAACAATACAGTGCTTTCTACATTGTCTGCACATTTTGGGATACCCTCATTCTGCCACACTGGAGCCAGAAGTTTACAAATGCCTTTTGCACTTAAGTGGGCTGGACCATGTGCCATAGTAACCACTGGGAGAACATAGGCATCTGGTAACAGCCAACGTTGATGTTCAGATAGTTCCACCCAACAACCCATCTCATCTAACATTCCCGTACTTTCTTTCCACTTACTCATCTCCCTCTCTGAAGCCTCTTTTTGAATAGTTTTTACACTTTCCACTGTGTTCTCACACATTCCTCTTTCTTTGACCCAATTCGCCCGACCTGCCACATACATTCAACTCGTTGAATCTCTCGCTGTTTTCTTTGCTATTTCGTCTGCAAATGCATTTCCTCGACCAACATAATCAGTAATCTTTTTGTGTGCACTACATTTCACTATCGCTATTTGGGTGGGTAAGGCAAGTGATTCGAGGAGATCAGTCACCAATTGACCATGTTGTATTTGGTGCCATGTGAAGTGAGAAAACCCCTCTCCTTCCAGAGACGCCCAAAATTGAACGCTACACCAAAAGCGTATTTGCTGTCAGTGTATACGTTCACTCTTCTCCCTTTCGATAATACACAAGCTCTCGTTAATGCTATCAATTCTGCTGCTTGCGTTGAATTGTGTCTAATGCGTGCAGTTTCCACAATAGTATGTAAAGTAGTTACAGCATAGGCTGAAACCGAATCTCCATTAGGCATCTTAAAGCAAGAACCATCTACCCATAGAGTTCCATCCGGAGTCTCTAGCGGTGTGTCTCTCAGGTCAATTCTTCCTTTTGTCTCTTCCTCAGTACGGAAGAAACAATCATGCTGGTCCTCAACATTCTCCTCATTCGGAAGGGGCAACAAAGTAGCTGGGTTTAGAGTATTACATCGTTTGATGTGTATGTGACTAGCCAACAGCGTCAGCTCGTATCCAGTTAAACGAGCGCTCGTTAGATGCTGTGTTTTCGTTCTGTTTAGCAAAGTATCCACTGCATGTGGCACCATGACAATGAGAGTGTTATCCAACACTATTCCAGCAGACTGTCGAATAGAAATTGCTGCTGCTGCTGTCGCTTTGAGACAACTGGGCAATGCTTTAGCTACAGGATACAACGTAGCCGAAAAATAAGCACATGGCCGCTGTTTGTCTCCAAATTGTTGCGCTAAAACTGACAATGCACAACCTTCTCTCTCATGCACATATAGCGTAAAAGGCTTAGTGTAATCTGGAGTACCTAGTACAGGAGCAGAACACAGAGCGGTACGCAAGTTAGTGAAACTCTTTTGGCACTCATCAGTCCATGGAAGGGGCTGAGGCGTATCCTTTAAAGTGAGTGCCAGCAAAGGTTTGGCAATTAGAGAGAAGTTAGGGATCCACTGCCTACAATAAGAAGTGATACCCAGAAAGGCACGTACTTCCCTTTGAGTGGATGGTACAGACATTCGCGAAATCGCTTGAATTCTTTCTGGTGTCAATCGCCGTCCCTCCTTTGATAGGAGATGACCCGAGTAGGTAACCTCTCGACAAACATATTGTAATTTGGAAGGTGAAACCTTGTGATTCAGTTTAAACAAGTGGCGTAACAAGGCAACAGTGACATCTTTGCAGATATCTTCTGAATCAGCGGCGACTAATAAGTCATCCATGTATTGGATAAGAGCAGCACCAGACGGCAAGTGAAAAGTATCAAGATGACTTTTTAAAGCTTGGCTGTAAATAGAGGGACTTTCACAATAGCCCTGAGGTGCACGCTTAAACCGGAAGCTTCGACCTCCAAGAGAGAAGCCAAAAATGTCCCTACTCTCTTCTGCAATGGGAATACTAAAGAAGGCATTCTTAAGATCGATAACAGAGAACCAAGTCGCTGTGGAAGGTATCATTGTCAACAAAGCAGTGATATCTGGAACAACAGGAAATTGTGGGATCACAATTTTGTTTACTTCTCGCAGATCAATTACAAAACGGTACACAGGAGGCTGAGAAGGATCAGTGCGTTTAAGAACAGGAAGAATAGGACTATTGCATGTGTTACCTCTTGTTTCTTCAACCACACCCTTCCGAATCAAGTCATGAATGATTCCCAAAAGCGCTTTCTCACCTTCTGCAGAAATTTTATATTGTGGGATGCGCTGTAATTCAACATTGGGCTTGAGAGTAACAACATAAGGTGGAATCTCAAGACAACCCACATCGTTCGGACCCGTGGCCCAAAGCGCTGTTGGGAGAGAAAGTAATTCAGGTGGAAACTGATCTTTAGACAAATACATTGGGGAGACCAATTTCTGTCCTAGAGTAAGATGTACGCCAGAAGGAGAACAATATATGGTAGCATGCATTCTTTTCAATAGATCTAGACCCAACAGATTCTGACCGCAACCATTTGTCAATAGAAGTGGAGCTTCCAAATCATAAGGGCCAACTGAAATAGGCAAAGGGCAAGAAACTGGATTGCGAACAGGGGCGCCAGAAAATCCTACGGAAACATTTGTTAAGCCAGACAAAGGTGCCCCAGGGAGTTTAGAATGAATGATAGAACTTCTCATTGCTCCAGTATAAAGAAGAAATGGCTCTGAAACACCCATTGTAGTGACGTTAACATAAGGTCCACTTTGATCTACTGGGATTGGCACAACTCCCTTACTTTGTCCATGGCTGTCCTAGTTAGCATGAAGACTCTCATTCTCACCCTCAACATAATGGTCTTCATTGTAATACTGTGTGGATCTCACCGTTTGTTGGTCAAAGTGATTCACAGAATTGGGAGAAGGAAGAGCAAGCTGTTCTTGAGTCAACACACCTCGACCTTTACCTCTGTTTGCTGACTGGAGGCCAGCACGACCTCGTGGAGCAGATAATGCTCCATTGCGCTGCAATAAAATCGGACAACTATTCTTAAAATGACCTTCCTCTCTACAATAGGCACATTGATTAGGACCTAACAAAGGTCGCGGATTGTATGGCTCAGGTTTTTGATACAACCTCTGAAACTGCGGGGGCTGCTGAATTTGTGGCTGAGCATAACGTGGCGGATAGGCTTGTTGCAAGAGAACCTTCGTCTTTAAATCTTTCGTCTTTTTCTCTTGCTTTTCTTTTTCTTCTTTGTCCCTATTCTCATAATATTACGCAGTAGCCATATTTGAGCGGAAGAAGAAACGGCCCATGAACTTTCTGAATCTTTTAATTTGTGTGACAGCTCGGGAAGCAAATTAAGTACAAATTTGTCCACAAATAATCGCTGTCCACCCTCTGTAGCCATATCTTGACCACTGTGGTCGATAAATGTCTCTTCGAAACGAGTAAAGAAGTCAGAGACACTTTCATCTTTCTTTTGTTTGCATGCTGCTAGTTTATCCCAATTAACTCTCAGTGCAGGCATCATAGTTTTCATTAACGTAATGATTCTGCCAGGGAGTTCCGAGATCAGAGCGTCAGGCTTCGCGCCACCCACTTGGTCTCAATCAGTATTAGCTATAACATCCCAAGTAGCACCTAGTTCCTGCGCGTGATCCTCTCTACGAATCCTAGCCCATATTGTTTGTGGGACTACATTACCCATTAGCATATCAATGTCTGCTAGGTTCATAATACAAGCATCAACTGTCTGTGATAGCTCTTTGTAGTAACCTGCAGGGTTCTTACGAGGATCTGGTAGAGTCTGCTTAAGAGCCAAAACTTCAGATCTCTTCCAAGGGACATGTACCCATATACGTTGGAAATGAGCAGGAATAGCTGCATTAGCACCTGCAGCTGGAACCTCTTCCTTCCATACTGGAGGAACCTCTCTCATAGGATAATTTTTTGACGTCAATTTAAACGCCGGATCGGAATCAAGGAGAATCTGAGAAAACAATAAGGATCTATAAGAGATAAGTGTCCTTACAGCTTCCTCAACTTTAGAACCCACAATAAGACCTTTTTCAAAATCAGTCTGTACATTTAACAAATCTTGTGAGACCGGACTCGAACTCACATCTTCCCATTCCTTAATGAGAATGTCGCACATTACATTAAAAGCATATCTTTGCGTAGGCGCATTCCATTGCAAAAAGGTAGGCATAATATCAAGCACACAGTATTGTGGACCCTTCTTAATCAATTTTCATGCCAGAGAGTCTAACTTTTCTCGTTCTTCAAAATCTGGGAACTGACTACGAGATTGTCTTTGAGCAAAAGCCGGAGACACATTTAAAGCTCCAAAGAAAGGAGATAGAATACTAGTGACAGAGTCTGCAAGACTCTTATGCACAGACGGAGAATTAGACATAAGAATTGGAGACAGAGTACTAGGAGAACTAACAGGAGAAGAATGGATAACTGCAGGAGGAGCAGAAGGCAAAGGAGATCTAGGATCAGGAGATGAGGGCAAAGAAGTTGAGACTATCGGTAAAACTGGCAAGGGCGGTAATACTGGAGGAGGCAAATGCGGAGGAGCCGGAACAGGCGGAAGTACCACTGGCGGCTGAACAGGCTGTAACGGCTGAGGTACATTGGCACTTTGCGCATAGGGTGGAGGCAACCTTAATAAATGGGACATTAGGGGATCTTCTTCTATATCTTTCTTATTATCAGAAGGAGAAACAGGCAACACCGGATAGCATTTAGCTATCGCCATATGATGTTGTCTTTCTGAAATTTCAGCCGCATTATCAACTTCATCATTTTTGAACTGTTGGGCAGCCTGCATAATTGTCATACCCTGTGCTTTCCTATTTCGTTTAGCTTGTTTAATTTCTTTCTGTTTGGCTTCCTTACGCCAAAGGCGGAAAGAGTCAAACATTGCCGGCCGGGCATTTCTTTTGAACAAAACTGCTTCCAAATTGTCTAGCACATCAGAATCAAAACTACCATTTTCTGGCCATTTGAGAACACCATCTTTCTTTGTGTATCAAGTCCATGTCTCGTTAAAGGCAATGGGGCCGATACCATGTTTTGAATAGAGCTCATATGTGGGAGTTCCAACCGAAAGAATCGGACAAGAGTCCTCACGTCGGGAATCCCTATTACAACCAAGACAACAAATTCTTCCAAACTTAGTCAGACAAGGCATCTCGAGATTTTTCCTGTCTGTTCACAAACTTCAAGGGAGTAAAACTCAGTTTACGCAGCACAAATGCACTTACCCTCGGCTTTAACTTTTGCAAAAGTTAAATCTAAGAACCCAAGGAAATCAATCAAAGAACAAAAATTGTGGGCGCGACCCACGAAAATACTTAACTAAGGACGTCTTCTTCCACCAACAGAGGCCCGTCTATCGTCTTGCCTTACCATACATCATCAAAGGAAGGGCCAAAGCAGGGCGGCAGTCAGGGCAGCGGTCATCAGTAGGAAGGAGTAACCGCGCTGCAAAAGACCTTCGGACCACTTTCGACATACAGGGGTCGCTTAGTGTGGCTCGCGAACCCTCTGGAATTTTCTTGCGGGGTTCCTCACGACCTTCGAGCAGAACCGGTACCACTGAAGCCGCCCCACATTGGGCGCCAGTTGAAGAACCAGAACCTTTTGGGCCTGGCGGCGCAGGGTACGCCCATTGTCTCCGGAGTTCACCTGCTTCGCTACACAGAGACACGGGACACTCTGTCGGCGTTAGAAGATTGGATTTATTTAGCTGCAGCTAGTACAGTTATCCTAGAAGTACACAAAGTAGGTTCTCAGGAGACTGCCACTTCACTCTGTGGCGCATCATGTTAAATACTATACAATGATACAATTATTAACAAAATACACTCCCAGAGCATACAAGAAAGAGCCAATAAGGAAAGTTAGAAAACAAGGCGGAACCAATAGGAAAGGTTTGAAAACAGAAATATCAGATGACTCGAAGAGACCTCTCCTCTAACCGTGTTTGTCACCCCACCCTCAAGTTAATACATTAACAGATTCATAACTAACTTGCAGGTGGTGAGATACGTTTGTGTGTACTGGAGGACAGTTGTGAAACAAGAGAATGCTAGCAGGAGACAGTGAAGGCCAGTCGATAAGATAAAGTCAGGAAAGAATAGTGTGAGCCAACAGATAGTTAAGACGTGGATTAGAAAAGCCAGACAGGGATTAGTGTACTCGGCTAGTTCTAACACCAGCTTTGCAAATAGAGGCCGAGGGCGTATTTCGACACCGGGCTACAGAAGAAGCAGAATAGACTTTGTTCGTCGTGCTGCCTGAGTGATGGCAACACAAAATGGCGGCGGGCCACAAAATGGCGGGTCGATTCGATCGTGATCGAAAATCGAAGTTCCTCAACACCCCAGTCTGTGACGAGGTGGGAAAGGGTGGGCTTAGGAAGTATAAGAAAGACGACTCAGACAAATCTATTTCTTCAGTCTGTGGTGTCAGATCACATTTAATTTAGTGTATTCAAAGCCATATAATTTCTTCCCCTTGGTTTCTTTTATAGGCATCTATCCCAGGCTCAAGTAGGCTTGGCATCCTACCCTTCAGTGGAAAACCAGACTCCCTACCTTACACTTTCAAACAAATATCATCTCCTGAGTGTTTTGCAGGATATAGATTGACATATTGTGCTTCCAGTATCCGGTGTGGACTCAGCCTTGCCTATTTACATCCCAGGCTGTAGTAGGGCCAAGGTCAGGAGCCCCAGACAGGCTGATACAACCAATCCCATGTTTCAACAATGTTATAATGGGGTATGCAATATTTTTTCATGGAATATTGCAGGGCTCAAGAATAAACAAAGGGGCAGATTTACAAGCCCCGTACGCCACATTGGCGCCGCCGTTGTGTCACTTTTGTGACGCAGCGGTGGCGCAAAGCCAGCACCATGCTGTGGGGTATCTAGAACGTGACGCATCTAGGAAGATGCATCACGTTGTAAAGCCCTGCTCCACATGTGGGCGTTCCGGCGCAGAGGGGGGCATTCCGGCACAGGCACGCCTCCTAAAAGTGACTGAGTGAAATCTACAGTCACTTTTACGGCCATGCTGCATCAAAACCCTGCGCCTGCTTGAAGCAGGCGTAAGGATTGACGCAGCATGTTAAGCATAGGGGCACCCTGAGCCTTGCTGGAGCTGTGTCGCGCTTGCGACGCGACTCCAGCAATGCGTCACCTTTACGGCAGCAGATGCGTTACGCATCTGTCTATTCGAGCCCCATGGTGCGCCGCATTGTAAATGCGGCGCATCCATGGTGGCGCAAGAGGTGTCTGCCGTGACGCAAAATAACTGGCGCATCCCTGCTGATATGCAGGGATGCGCCAGTTATTGTAAATCTGCCCCTAACTGTTTATGAGTGGCTTAATGCTACCCTTACTACAAATATAATCTGCATCCAGGAAACATGAGAGGTGACTCCCCTGTATATTGAGGGCTTTTTCTCTTTGTTTACTCTAGTTATCCCTTCCCCAGCCGGCCAAGTAAAGAGAGGGCTACCAATGCTGTTCTCCAATTTACTATGTGTCACGATTAGAAGATCTGTTACGTCCTCTCCCCTTTATCAATTTGTGCAGGTGAATTTTAAAGGGAGGTCTGATGTCGTTATTATTAATTATTATAATAATGCAATTGGCCTAAAGCCATCCAAACTAACTTTTTCTTCTTGTTTACAGCAATGATTTTAACATTCAGCGATGCGATTTGGACTGCTTTATGCCTTCTATGATGTGAGTTGTTCTTGTTTTGAATTCTTACCTGATTGCCACATGTTTAGCATTTATACCTTTTCCGTTTTTTTATGCATGCTTTTTTGTACAGCCCTCTGATACCCTGACGGGTCATGTTTGCACTATATAAAACCTTTCAAATAAATAAATAAATAAAAAGTATTTGACTCTACACGTGGGGAGGTCGTTGGAACTCTGGAAACTGACTTTGATGCATTTCTTTTGCAATTCAAATCTGTCTGTCCAATCCTATAGGTGGGGGATTTAACATTCAAAGATGTTGTCATTCAGCCTAGTGGTTACGGGGTTTCAATAATTGGGTTGGTGAGGGTATACTACATTTTCAACACAGTGTGCACCGGGATTCTCTGCATACCATGCTGTATAATTGCGATCTATGGCTGTTAGAATAAATAAAGAGTCCAGGCATTTTATAGACACACACGTTTGTGGGTGGGGGTAACCACTCCATGGTTGATCAAATTTTGATTAGCTTAACACTTGATCAGCTGATATCTCGTATTAGAGTTAGACAAACAGCAGTTAGTGATCATAACCCATTCGTTGTATCTATCCTTTTACAAGCTAACTGTTCCATAGCCCTTGCCAAGATCTCACATATTTCCCCATGCAGGCCAAATGGAGTCTGCATTAAATTGACGGAAATTGATCCTGAGTGTATATTTCAGAAGCTTTTGTCCCAAGTATCCAATGAGTGTGACATATGCTTAGTTTCTGATGTGGATAATTACATCTTGGTCCTAGACTTTGAGCAGATTACTGTCGCCCTTACCTCCCTTTTGGTTCATCAGTCAAAAACAGGGTTGCCGTCTAGACAGGATTGGTTCAGTCATGAATGTACTCAGGATTTAAAACAACCGAGGACTGCCTTACATCAGGTCACAAGAGATCATACTTCTGTTAAGCTTCAAAGGAAGCAGTACAATGAGGCCCTGCTAGCCAGGAAGGTGGAGTTGAGGGAAAAGGCAAGGCTAAATTTGGTGCAGACTACATAAGCTTCTTCTATTTCGCTGTGCTGGAATGCCTTTCCTTGAAGAACGATTCTGGCCCTGTTCTCACATCCTTTTTCCTCTCACAGGCTTGAGTTGACCATTTTTTGAGGATTTTTGACTCAGTATGTGCTAATGAACCACGGCTTCCATAACTGGCCAAAAACAATCTGGTTAATAGTTCTACTTCTATTAGTATTTCGCCCTCTGTATTTATGCTAGATGAAATCCTGGGTGCAATCCATAAGTGTGCAAAAGGGAAAGCCCCCGGACACAATGGAGTTCCAGCCTTTATAAGAATGGGAGAACTGTGGGACCCAATACTTACCGGCATTTTTAATGCAAAGGGTATTATCCCTTCTTCTTGGGCTAAGTCTGTCAGAGTGCCTAGGTATAAGAAAGGTGACAAAAAGCAGACTGGAAATGTTACTGTCCCATCTCCCTCCTTGATTATTCTGCAAAACTCCTGGGCAGGGTCATCCTAAGTAGACTAGAGGGTTGGGTACCCGACAACTCCATTCTGTCTGAGGCCCAGAATGGATTGAGGAAGGGAATTGGGATGATGGAGCAAGGTTTATATCTTGAACTCTTGTTTGGGAGGTATACAAGAGCTTAGTCAGGTTTGTTTTATCTGTATTTTGCAGACCTCACTAGTGCATTTCACTAAGTAGATCATTATACACTAAGGTATATATATCATATACCTTATAATCTCTTACATCTTGAGTAAAATGTCTTTTTAAGGCATCTGTTATGTGTCCCTCTGTTGGACTTGGCCCTTTTTACAGGGTCATCCCTAAACTTTTTGCCTTACTCCTAGCCTTTTTTCTGACATAGTGTTGGTGGTTTTAGAACTCTGGGCACTTTAGCACTGCTGTTCAATGTAAAGTGCGTGTGCTCTCTGTGACAAATGTGGTAAGATTGGTCTACATCTGTTTGGCCTATTTAATTTACCTGTCAGTCCCTTGTAAAGTGGTATCTCAGATACCCAGGGCTGGTAAATGAAATGCTACTGGTGGGCTTGCAGCGCTGATTGCGCGACCCACCAAAGTAGCCTTTCAAATCTATCCCAGGCCTCTGCCATTGCAGGGCCTGTACGAGCAGTGTTACTGCCGCTGTGACCTGGCACCTAAAGTGTGTGCCATGTTCGTGACCCTCCTTCTACTACATGTCAGTCACCCCTAAGGTAGGCCCTAGCTAGCCCTATGGGCAGGGTGCATTGTAGGTAAAAGATAGGACATGTACCTTAAGTGTCTGACATGTCCTGGTAGTGACAAGCAGCCACTTTGGTTTCTCACTACTGTGGGGCTGCCCTCCCATAGGAATGCATTGAGGATTTCCTGATAAGTGTTTCTGTGGTAATTCCTGATATGAGAGGAGCAGTGTGGTCAAGTTTGGTATGTTTGAAATAGTAATAATGAATGCTATGCAATGGTGTGCACAGATTTATTATGACTATTTTAGAAATGCCACTTTTAGAAGTTGGCATTTCTGTGTTCTATGTGTCTGCCTGCCTGATGTAGATTGCATGTCTGGCTGTTGAGTGACAGGGGCTGGTGAGGTGTGTGTGGCTCCAGGAGGGGCAGGGTGAGTCAGCGCTAGGCTGAATAGGACATCTGCATTTGGAGTAGTGGGAGGAGTAGTCTCCTGACCCTGAATAGGATTGTGCCTAGCCTATACAAGGCTGGCTCTGCCCCCTGTGGTTTGTCTGATCACCGAGCCCCCACCTCACGAAGGAGAAGAGGAGCCTTGTAAACAAAGTGCTCCAATTCCCCCCTGAACCAGTTGCATCTGGTTCCCTCAAGCCCTGTGCTAGCACAGACAAAGGGAAATGGAGTATAAATGTAGGGGCTGTGACCCCATGTTTTGGTGTGTTGTTCCTGTACTCTGGCAGCTTGCTGCTGCTGGGGGCCCAGAAGGATCCACCACGAGGGCTTGCCATCCTGCTGGAGGGCCCTGTGTGCTGGCCTCCATGGGTCCAGCTGTGCCCCTTGGTGTTGGAGGACTCTTAGAGCCTCGTGAGCGCTATCTTTATACTTCCCCAACAAAGGAGCCATTCATGGCTTGCAGCGTGATGCTGCGAGGTGCCTGCAGGGGGAATCCCGGTGTGGGGACTCCCCCATACTGCTTTGGGTGGAGCGGGAGCCCACCCCGCATTTGTGCTATCTAGCGGGAGCCTACCCCGCATATTTGTATGCCTTGAAGCGGGAGCCCACCCCATGTTATTGTGCATCTGGAGAGCGGGTGCCCACCCCATTTATGGGCTTATTTTGCGGGTGACCACTCCGCATGGGAGTCTTATTTGCGGGTGCCCACCCCGCATTGTGGATTGAAGAGCGGGTGCCCACCCCGCATTGCAGGATCGAGGGAGAAAAGGAGCCCCCGCCGCCGCCGCAAGTGACCCGTAAGCCAGGCGCCTGATGCCTGACTGGGCGGGCCAAGAAAAAGGAAGCCACGCTGGAGCAGGAATCGAGGCCTGGGTGAAGGCTGGGCTCCCGGGCTCAAGGAGAGTCCCGCATGCTGCCAAGGATGAGGACGGAGCCTTGACCGGCTCGCAGCCGCCGTGCCCCGCTGGAGAGCCTCAAGAAGAGAAAAGCCCAACAGGAGCCTTAAGAGCTCCCAGGGCCAAGTCTCCCCGGCGTGAAGGGACGGAGCAGCTGTGTGGTGTGAGGGCAGCCCCCAAGGAGACGGGAGGAGTCAGAGAGCAGCGCAGAAAACCCCAGTGAGTGGGGCTGTGTTGCGAGTCTGGGGGGGTTGGTCGAAGCACATTGTCGGTGCCTTCCCCTGTATTCCAGAGCCCCAGAGGGGGGCGCTAACAGGCTCAGTGCTGGATGCTGATCTTTGTTTGGCAGCATTGCAGCGGCGACATGGGGACAAGTTTTACTTTACAGAGTCCCAGAGTGGGGCTCACGAGGTACTAGGGGTGCCAGTACCTTAATTGCTCTTCACAGCTGTGCCGCAGTTGCGGGCAGCTGCAACGTTTTGGGCCAGATCCTTTTTAGAAGTCCCGGAGTGGGGCTTGGGGGCATTTATTGATAGGTCAGAGGCACAGTGGTGCCATTGCCATTCCCAGCTGCCCTGCGAGAGCGCAGGCAGCTGCAACGTTCCTAATAAGACAGGGGTGAGTTGCACCCCACGCCCCGGCGCAATTGTCCGCTTTGCTTGCTGCATTGGCAGCCAGAGGGCTAATTGGATAGCCCTGGAATAACCCCTGACTTTCTGGACGGAGGGCATGGGGGTCCTCCCTTTAAAGGCCAATTGGCCTGGGGGACAGGTTTAATGTTGGTAGGGCACAAAGCCCTAATGTGATGCCCCTTTCATCATGTGTTTATGCCAACAGGTATTCCTATGAGGTCTATGCGCAATGTGATATATGCGTAATGTTATGCCTAATGTGATGTCTATTGCGTGATGTGATTTATGCCCACTGTTATTGCCTCAAGGTGGTACCTAATGTGTAATGTATTTATGCTTAGGAGGTTAGTGCATACTGTGTTTATGCTGGTGAGGCCTAGTGCATAATGTGTTTATGCTAATGAGGTTTGGACCTATTGTGATTTATTGCATAATGTCATATTATGATATTTTAGGATGGTGTCTAATGCTAATGTGATAATGCTTAGGTCATTATGGAACCAGTAGTTACTGGTTGTGTTTTAGATTTACTTACCTGATCTGATGGTTCTGACCGTGGCCCGATTGGCCTGGTCCTGTATATAATCCCCTGTGAATATTGCCTAGTGCCAGTTGGCAGTGTGTAAATGTGTGATTATGTTTCTAATGTGCTTATGATAATACAAAGGCTATTTTGATAGAACCTAGTGGGGAGTTTGTTGCTGCTGTGTGTGTGTGTTGCGCAAATGCTTCACACATTGCCTCCGGGATAAGCCTGACTGCTCGTGCCAAGCTACCAAGGGTGTGGTGAGCAGGAGTTATCTTCAGCGTGTAACTCCCTTGCCCTGACTAGAGTGGTGGTTCCTGTCTGGCTTTGGCGCTAGCCTTAGCCAACCAGAAATCCCATTTCTAACACCCTCCCTTGGCACTCTCCACCATTTTGCATAAGGAAGTATGACATCTTGTCATCCAAACCTATTTCCTTGTGGCGCTCTATATGGGCCAAACCTGAGATTGCACTGACAAAGGCAATTTTACAGGACTGTCTAACCTTAGATCATGCCCTGAAAATAGTGTGGCTGTTTTTTATCAATAAAACTGTTAAGACAGTGTTTGGCTTCCTCGGTTTTGAAGACCCAGCTAAGACCCTAATGCTTGAGAACTCTGCAATGAAGGCCGCCTTGCTTGATGCAAGAGCAAGGAAAAGTGCCTCTGCCAACAAGACAAAACAAATGGTGGTGACATATATCTCCTATATTTTACCCGTAGGCTTTGAACCCTACTTAACCTGGGCGACAAATCAACAACACTGCTTTATTTTGACCAGACTATGATTGAGTAATGTACACCACCTTGTCTCTTTTCCTAACATAAATCAATGGGATATAATGACTATTCCGTGCACATGTGACATTTCAAAACAGTGTACTTTACATTTCATGCTTTTCAGTCAATTTCATTTAAATGTAAGGAAGCAATTTTTAAAACCTTTTTTTTTTTCCATACAATATCAGGAACCATGCAGCTGCTATGTGTTTCTTGGATGCCATGGAATGTCCAGCTTTTTGTTTTAGTGTTGCATCATTTATTTGTAAAGCAATACGTAGTAGGAAAAGAACATTTTAAGATTGCTGGACCTGTACATCGTGTGGAGTGTTCATTATAACACGCTAGCTGTCTCTTGATGTATTGTATTTTATTGTTTATTTGTAAAGCAATCTGTATTAGGAAAAGAACGTTTTAAGATTACTGGATCTGTGTTGTTCATTTTTCATGTACTTGGAGTGTTTATTTTAATATCTAACTGTCTCTTGATGTATGGCATGTTATTGTTTATACTATGAGCTTACATATGACCTATGTTGGTAGCAGAGAAATAAAGTTTCTTTGAAATTAACCTTGACAACTGGTTATATGAATTGTGTGATTGACAGTGGGAAGCTTGATACAGATGGGTGAATATAAGTAGGTAGGTGAATGATATAAGGTGGGTGAAAGTGAATGAATTGTTGAATGTGAGTAGGTAAATAGGTGAATGATCTTATGTGAGTAGCCGAGTGAGTAACTGGGTGGATGACTCTGGGAATGAGAAGATGGGTATACGAAAGCTCATTGACTTTAATAGCTAACTGCTGCTTGATGTAGTGCATGTTATTGTTTATACTATGTGCTCATATGGCCCATGTTGATAGGGCAGAAATAATGTTTCTTTGGCCTTGATAATTGGTTATATGAATTGGTTGGTTGACAGTGGGAAGCTTGATGCGAATGGTGAATATAAGTGGGTAGGTGAATGATGTAAGGTGGGTGAAAGTGAATGAATTGTTAAATGTGGGTAGGTAAATAGGTGAATGATCTTAAGTGAGTAGCTGCATGAGTTGCTGGGCGGATGACTCTGGGAATGAGAATTTGGGTAGACGAAAGGTCGTTAAAACACCACGATTTGACTGAAATACAACATGCTGCCTTCAAAAACATATTTCAAAAACTGAAAATACAACAGTGAGTGGGCGAGGCAATGTGAATTTGGTGAATGAGTGGGAGGGTAGCTAGATGAAAACGTATGATTGAGTGCATGAATGAGTATGAGTGAGTTGGTGAATGGCAGAATGAGAGTGTGGATCAGAGACCCCGGGCCCAGCTCTACCCGTGCTGCTGCATCACTCTTGCTCCTGTCTTCCCCTTGCTTTTCTCCCTCTTTTTGAGTGCCTTCTCCTTGCTTTTTCCTCATTTTCACTGCTTTCTCCTTGCTTCTTCCCCTATTCTTTGAGTGCCTTTGCCTTGTTTTCCCTTGTTCACACGGCTTTCTCCTTGCTTTCCTATCAAGAACTGGCTGTTCAAATGAGGCTTTGGGACCTGCAACTGCCTGTATACTGTGTTGGGTGATCAGCCAAACTTTACAAACCCATAATGATTGATTGATTGGAGAGTATAGTTCATTTTGGTAAAGAGTGTATGGGTGGGTGGATGAATGTGAGTTTATGATAAATTGTGCTGAACATATGCTGGTAAAACTGGTGAAGGTTTGAACAGAATCTGGTCATTCACAGACCTCTTGCCTCATTGCTGGGTTTGAAGAATCATTGGACTAATGCATCCTTCAAGTCTTCTGACAAGGCGGATGATCTGTGCTTGACCCCATGGTTTAAACTCTGGTGCTCCAATCAGTCTTTCATACTCTCAAGGTCAATACGAATAAAACTATTGAGGGGAGTAAAAATGAACATCTGTGTTCACCCTCTTTCCCCCGCCAAATCCTCCCTGATAACATCAGGTCTGCTCGTTATGCTCACTTGCAAAGAGCAATCCTGTGTATGGACTTCCGCCTCACCATTTTTTGAAATCACCAGCTGCCACTACCAAATTCCATTATGACTTCTATAACAGGTTTTGCCACTTCTCCTCCTGTGTATCCCTAAACACCAGATAAATCAAGCAATGAGGGCTTAACAGGACAATTCAATCAACAAAATGAGTGTGGCCAGACTTTGTGTGGAATTCTAGCGCCAAATGAAATCAGGTGCAAACAATGGACAAAAGGAAACTCATGTAATTTTTCCATGCATAATTCATGTAATTTGCGTGAAAGTACACATACAATGTGATTGACGTTAGGGCAATTGTCCTAGCTATAAAGAGTAGGAATCACATATCGTCCATATTTTTAGACATTATGGGGCTCATTACGATGTTGATGGAAGTTACCTCCGACCGACATCGCTGCGATCTCGGGACTGACTGACCGCCAGTCGGCGGTACTGACACCGCATGTGCGGTTGCAAGCTCCCATTTTTCTATTGAAGCTTGTGCTGCGGTCAGAAACCAGCCACAGTACAATGTCCCACAGAGAAATGGAAATTCCTGCTAATCCCTGCACTGCAGGGCAGGCACTTCATGGTGCCTGAAACGCGGTGCAGGGATTAACAGGGGGCATAGGTACCCCCCAGGCTCCCAACCGGAGGCCATTGAGGCATGAGCGCCTTGTTAGGGGCCCCCAAAGTCACTTTCCGACAGGCTTTTCCTGTCAGAAAGCCCGCTATGAAAATTCTGTCATAAACTGACATCATAATCCCCACGGCGGAAACACCTTCCATAGGGGATTATGTGCGGCCTCTGGCTGGTCGATGGGCTCTGCGAGCCTGTCAGAAGCCAGTCGGCAGAAGGCCGGTTTAAGCTCCAACCGCCTACATTGTAATTAGTCAGTCGGACTTTAAACATAAGATGTCGGTCGGTGATTTAGTACAAAAATCTTAGCGTATGCGGATGACATCGCTATAATCACCCCTGACCCCCTGACTGCGTTGGTCCGTATTGAGGCTCTTGCAGTAGAATTTGGTCGCCAATCTGGATACAGGTTGAATACACTGAAAACTAAGATTGTTTGCTCTGATAATACCCCGCTTAACGATGATAGGAGATCCTTGGAGGCTACCTATCTAGGGATTAATATAAGTGCGGGCGCTTCAACTATCTGGGATATTAATTTCCCACAGTTGCTAACTAAGATTAGCACTGATTTAAAGCGCATAGATAAATTATATATTTCCATCATAGGACGTGCTAACATCATTAAAATGACTTTGTTTCCCAAAACTTTTTATCTTTTTAGATGCATTCCAATTGAGCCCCCTAAAGAGTTTTTTCTAAAAATTGACGGGATATTTTCTCAGTTTGTATGGGGGTACAAAAAGATTAGAAGATCTATAAAGTTGATGACTTTGCCACAAGACCGTGGCGGATTAGCTATCCCCCATATGAAATATTATTTTTGGGCTGTAATGCTGCAGCAAATGGTTAGTTTATTTCGACCAAAATTTGGACCAGGTACAACTTCGGCGCTGTATAACACGGACTCCCCTCCATCTGTCTATGAATTAGCACTAGGAGACTATGCACCAGGCGTTTTACTAAGGCAGTTAGATGGCAGCTATTATAAGAGAACGCGGTTCAAAATAGTCAGAACCGCCTGGAGTGTCTGGAGCAAAATAAGTAAATTTCTGGGGATCCCCAAGATACATAAATATCATGTTATCTGGCGCTCGTCTATTTTTCCACCTTTATTTTATGATAATTTAGGAAAAACCTGGGAACTGGCTGGTATAAATCTAATTGGAGACTTATTCGTGAGATCCGAGCTAAAATCCTTTCAAGAGCTTCAAAGTCAATTCGGGGTGGAAACTAAGACTTTTTTTAAATATCTACAATTTAGGGAGATTATTAAAACCGCAAAGTTTCAACTAACTGGATTCGACGATATACCGATGCTTGATTGGCTTGGGCATAGGCAGCCTCGAATAAAGGATTTATACTTAATCTTGCTGAACGCTAATCAAGATGATATCGTCATGTTCCGAAAGTGTCTGGGCAGGCTTACTAGGGGACCCAGACGTGGACATTTGTAGGTCTCTTTATTTGTCAAAAAAAATATTTCTTGCAGCTAACCTTAAAGCTCAACATTTCAAAACTTTGTTTAGGTTATACTATCCCCTGCTAAACTCTTCAGTTGGGGGAAAAGGGAAACTGATTGTTGCCCTAGATGCAATTATGGTCCGGCAGATATAATACATATGTTTAGTGGATGTAATCAACTTGTTAATGTGAAGGCAAAGATAGAGAATTTTCTTAATCAGGTTACTGGTGGTTCGGCACGACTAACCTCAACTCTGATCATTTAAGGGATTGATGATAGTCTATGTCTAGATTCTTCCCAAATTTATTTTTATTTTATGGCCTTGGCCATTTTTCGTTTAACCATTGCAACTCATTGGAAGGATCCTGAACCACCCTCCTTTCAGGAATGGTATTCAAGACTTCATCATGTTTTTAATTTAGAGAAGGCACTTTATAAATGTAAAGGAAATAGAGTCAAAAGAAGAGGTCTTCGGATATGGGGCCCAATTTGGGAAACTGAAGAGATTTAGGGATGTATTTTTTTTTCTGAATTGTTTAACCGTTATTTTGAAGTGTATAGCTGGTTTTGTAATATGTTACTTGCAGTGATTAATTGGCTTTTTCCCATTGTCTGTATGATTATCTCCTTTTTTCATATATTTTTTCTTCGCAGTGTAACTATGTTTCTCTTGATTTCCCTGTCTAAACCAATAAAAATATATTAAAAAAAAAAAAAAAAGATGTCGGTCGGTGAGCCTACTTCAAACAGTCGAAGGCTCACCAACCATCATCGTAATGAGCCCCTATGTGTTAAGAGTGAATGGTTGGGAGCAACACAAAGTAAGGCAATAAAACATAACGCAGTGATTGTGGTTGTCTGTACTAACAAGACTTTATATCTCCCAAAGGAAGTCTTAGGATAGCAACAGAAAAAGAAATAAACAACAAAGATCTAAACCCAAGACTTGCAATTTGCATGCAGCTCATTGATGCTGGTAAATAGATCACTGTGCTATATTGGAAGGATTGCAATTTATGAACTGGAACTAACATAATGATCTCAGTGTCAAAATAAGTAGCCTACTTACAAATCTACATAAAATACAATTCTGCGATCTGCATGTTATACAATGTGCTTTGCAGCAGGTACATCAACCTTCTATGATACCTTAGGAGGCAAAACTGTGACTGATTAAAACACAGAGCTCTTCCAGCACTGAGTTACCCACAAAAGGTACCTCACAGCTATTGCATTCTACTTTTAAATTAAATTTAAGGGCAAGCAAAAATCTCTGCAGCGGGTGTCATCACCCTGTAAAATATTTTAAACTCTGTGTAGCCAGATTTTCCGTTACATTTGCCCTTGTTGCTATTTTCCGTGCAGCATTTTTTTCAAATAAATAGATAAATTGACTGTGAGACTCAGCTTTTCAAGCTTCGCCCCTCGTGATGCCACCCCATTCCTCTGCAACACACTGAACCCCAAATTATTGGTTCCCGGAGAAATATTTTTCCAATTCCAGCACAGGTTTGTGGTAATATTGGCAGGAGCACAGCCATTGACATCACCGGCTCACCGCTCTAACTAAACATGGCGCTGCGCCACTATTGGCCGTTTGCGGAATGCGGCCATACAGATTGTGGTGCAATGCTGCATTGTCTGACGTTTGGTACATTTTTCTCCAGTTTTCAGAAATAGGATAAGCAACCAAAATCCTAGTCAAAGGCAACTCTGAAAACTGAAACAATTTAAGATACATTGTTACCACAACGACAGAGATTTTCAGTGCAAGCAAAATCGAGTGGATTTAACTCGGCTTCCACTGTCAGGGGCGACAGAAGACATTGATCAAGACGAAAGAGTAACAGTACAGTAACGAAACAGTAGCAACATTTTTAGCATAACAAAACATTCCAGGAGGGCCATTAAATTCTGAAAGTAAATAACTGTGTAGGTGTCCCTGTGTCAAAGAGTAACAAATTAAATTCAGCAAATAGCTTACACAACAAGGAATTACAGCTGCAAATATTGTGTAAAATAAAATAACGGTGCATACAGTATACAGTAATTAACTGACAAATATGGTAATGGTGTCTTTTACGTATATGTGCATTTACCAAACACTTGTTGAGGAGGAAGACACTATAATCTTGCCAACGCTTCACTTGGTTTACAGTATATTGGGGCATATTACCAAGCCCCTATCGCCACCACAACGTCACTTTGTGACGTTGTGGTGGCGATCGGGTCTGCGCCCTATTACCAAGGCAGCGTTAAGCCACATAAAAAAGCAACGTTAAGTGGCTTAATGCTGCCTTGGTAATAGGGCCCCTTTCACACTAAAATTAGCGTGAAAGGGGCGTGCGGTGGGTGTTGCGGTGGGCGTTCCACCGCAACACCCATTCACTTCTACGCTGCCACCAATTATCAAGAGAGGCGA
This sequence comes from Triturus cristatus, assembly GCF_964204655.1. NCBI lineage: Eukaryota > Metazoa > Chordata > Amphibia > Caudata > Salamandridae > Triturus > Triturus cristatus. Next base: position 750,444,811 of record NC_140587.1, read on the forward strand.
TAATAGGTGGCAGCACCGAACTTAAGACCAGTAAAATCCTGGTCTTAGGGTGGCGAAACGAGGAGAAATGCTTCATTTCTCCTCGTTTTTGCTTTTTGTGCAGCACGCATGGAAAAAGCAAAATGCCAAGGTTTGTTCATGTGGTGTCCCTCCCTGTGCATAAACAAACCTTTTTTTTAAATGCCATTTTGTAACTGCAGCACACATGTAAGTTACAAAATGGCATTTTAGTTTTGTTTATGTACAGGAAGGGACACCTTCCTGTACATAAACAAACCTCCCTGGTCGCAGACACCCTTGCACTCTGGTGCAAGGGTGCCTGCGTTGGTGTTAAGTCGTGAGACTTAACGCCATCGCAGGGGGAAACACCAGGCTGCACCATATCCTTGGTAATATGGTGCAGCCTGGCGCTTCCGAAGTGGCGATGAGAGGCGTTAAGCCAAGGAGGCTAATGCCTCTCACCGCCACTTCCTAGATAATATGCCCCATTGTTCTTAATTGCTGTCTACACATTCACATATTATTTTCTTTACATGCATTATGAAATCATTGGAGTGACAGTCAACGGCTGATGCTCCGGACCTTTGTACAGTTTATTTCTCTCTATATTTCCAATCCCCCTTTACCCTAGTGCCTTGTGTCTCAACCCTGTAATGGCATTATCCGAAAGGAGAGTCAAGAAGCTGAAAGAGGTGATGGGCAAACATGGTCTTTTGATGAACCATGTTCTGGCAGGCAACCCTCGATTGGCAATTCGACCCAACCCTTGCGCGCTAACACAGTGGTTTGGCCTGATAAAGTCACAACCTGGAGCAGAACTCCTCCTCCATGGTATAATTTCAGTGTGTGTCTGTGCAAGTTCTGCTCATGCGTTGTGAGAGGCCTTGCCCAGAACATCCTCAGGCAACCTGCTCCCTGCATCCAGGACATTGTTTTTGGGTCATTGAACACTCAGTACTGTCTTTGAGTTCCTTCCAACCCAAAAAAGGTGGTCTTGTGGGATGTGCCTTGTGTCTTCTCTGCACACTTCTGATCGGCTAGAACGGTTGGAGTTCCATCGTGGATATTATACTACTCTGTGAAGGAGTGGTGGAGTGATGGAGTGGTAGTAGGACAAGTAGAGCGCATGCGAGGGGGGTGGTGCAGCAGTTTCAAATCGAGAAGTGTAACGGCTAAAACAAAGTGATGGTAAGAGCCAGGGCCTAAGAAACATGTTGTTCCCCAGGAAAGTCAACCACTAGGTTCAGTGGTTAGCATAGGGTGCAAAAACTGCAGGTGGGAGTCTTGCAAAGCACTTCACACTCCTCTGAGATGTCTGACACATAGCCCTGCAGTCCAAGAGGTGCTCTGTATATCTTTGATGGTAGTGTCTGTGGGTGGCTGCCATTTTGAAAGACAGAAAGCAAAGGCAGAGTATGTGGGTGGAAGGCACAGGCTACACCTTCTTCCACATCTCATAGAATCAGACCTGTTGTTCTCGCTGACTTTTTTTTTTTAAATGGCAGCTTAGCCAACAGGGTTGGGGATTCAGAGCTAAATTTTTACATGCTGTAATTTTGCGAAACATTTGTTTGCATTAACTGACTGCACATGATGGAGAGCGCACCAGGCACTCAGCTTAAAACAGAGCCATTTACGTGATAATCCTTGAAAAATGATAAGCAGATGATGCAGTTTGACATGGATGAGACAAAAAGATAGCTTGGTCTGAAGGCATGCCATATTCTGAGGGTTATTTGATCCTCCAGAAATATTATGTTGCAGGAAGTGGGAACAAGTAGATTGGCCTAAAGCCATTCCAACTGGTAGGGGTGAGCTGCACCTTCTATAGACACTGGGGAGAGGATGTGGTCTGGCGGCTAGACTGCTGACTTTGGTGCTGGAAACCAAGGTTTGAGCCTCGGGGTCGCGTCCACATCCTGTGATTATGAGTAAATCACTTAATATCCCTGTGCCTGAATGTGTCCTTGTGTAACGTAACCGGTGCTCATGTAAAGCACTCCAATACCTTCGGGTCGAGTTCACGCTGTATAAATCTGCATACATATTTTTTTTAAACTGGCCCCTAAACATGCAGTAAGTGCCTGCAGAGAGTTTAAGAATGATGTATGGCTCTCTGGCCCTTGGCAACAGTGCTGTAAGCATAAAACTGCAGGTGGGCATTTAAGTATGGTTAGCTACTAGAAGTAGGGTGAGGCTAGAGTGTGGCTCCTCCAGTCTGCGACCCTCTGTGTGTAGTATCGCTACATCAAAGGCATGAACACCCTATCCAGGCTTCATAGAAATTTGAATTGGAGAGTGGAGTTACATCTAATCTTTTTTACATTTTCCGTCTTGGTCTGTTTAGAAAGACCTCTTGTGCCATCCTATATGTGAGTATGGCAGAATCGAGAGGAGAAACAGTAAGAAAGGCATTAAAAGAAACTGGAATATGGGGAGACAAAATGCTACAGAGGCAAATGGAGTCATACAAGATAGGAAAGAGAGGTAAAGGGCATTAGAGATGGTGGTATTCTAGAGCAATATTAAAAAGTGGACTGGGTCTTAAGGTCTGGTAAACAAAATGCAATGGGTTCAATTAGGGGTCTTTGTTTGAAACAAGACATTTTACTTGCTTAAACCATAATGCAAAACTGGCCAACACGTGTTTCACGACACAAGTTGCTTCCTCAGGGCCACTATCAGTACCTTTTCGGTACAAATACAAAGACATGTACATATAGATAGGATGGCACAAGTTGAGTTATGAAAAAAGAAATCAGGAAAATAACAATAAAACGAAATAGAACCATTATTAGCCATTAATATCACAACTGGCAATACTGTTTCTAACATGCTCTACAAAATACACAAATTTATAAGGGTAAAAAAGAGAAAAAAGTGAAAGAAGCAAAGAAAAATAAATAAACACAAGAAAGTACTATGTCCTTGCCAGTGAATCTGTCCCTTTAATTTCACCAAACAATGTCAGTGCAGAAGAGTGAAAAGTGGTGATTAGATGTAAAGAAGTCCTTGGAGGAGCCAAAAACAGAATCAAATTATTACCTAAGTGTAAAGCATATGAAGAGAAAATAAGTTAACAAAGAAGAGAGAAAGGAGCATGACCAAGCAAGATGGCCGGCAGGACGTTTCTTAAGTGGCTCCCTGCTCGCCCTGCTCCATCTTTCCTAATCCTGCATCTCATACCGCTGAATCTCCCTGAAAATACAACCACCCTGTGGGGGAGACATTGCTGAGCCTCGGGCGGCTGCTCTGCTGTCCCGGCAAGACCCCTGACGCGAGTTGAGAGCGAGCTGCACTGTGACAACGTGCGGTCGCACGGCCTGAACCAGAGTCAGCAGGCTGGTGCTCGGTGGCACATCAGAAGAGCGGCTGTCACGGACTCTTTGCTCCCGGGCCTGCTGGGATGCACCTGTCGGGGCTCTGACAGCAACCTAACGGCCTGCTGCATGGAGCAGGCCCATCGAGGAGGTGGGGTGGGGTGTCGGAGGCGCGCCCTGAGTGCAGAGTCTGGAGAGAGAGGTTGCTGTGGCGACAAGCCCTCCTGGGGAGGTACTCATTGGGTCCCCGGCTGCCATTTGCTTCTTGGTGGTGGAGACCTGCCCCGCTGAGGGTGAGCCGATCGGAAGAACACACCCTCTCTTGTCCTGTGTCTGCCTCCCGCATTGTCCAGGAGGAGAGGGGACGAGCACGACATCCGGTGGACTCTACTGAGCTGGATTTTGGCGGGTAGCTGCTATGGAGGCCCGCATGGGTATTTACAGGGAGGCTAGTTGACAGTGGTCCTTGACTTCTGCTTGACTCCTCCGGATTGCCAGTGGTGCCATCCATGGCCAGTGCTGTTCTGGGACTCCCTCGCCCTAGCTAATCCTCAGTGGCTGTCTGCTGCAGTGCGGTGCCTGGAGGTCGACGGTGCACCAGCTGCTGGTGGTGACATGGCCTATGACAGTGATACTTAAAGTACCACCCGGGTGCCGCATGCTGCCCACCTGACCAATACATGCGGCCCCCTGGGCAGCAGCAGCACTGGGCTGCTGTTTACTCGACTCGCGAAGGTCAGTGTGCCAACAAGGGATTTATTTAGAGTGATCAATTATTTATGAATTTCACCGATTTGAATCAATAGGCATGTTAAGATAAAATAACATCAATGTGAAATCAATTTCATAAACTGGACATCATAGATATATAATGATAACAACGCACACGGGGATTTCTTTTGTGATTCAAACACATTAGTTTATGTAATTTCATCCAGAATAAAAAGAGTACAAAAAGGACATAAATTAAAGCAATAAATCATGAAAACAGGGGACGGAGTTAAGTCCTCATTTCATCTATATATACACATCTATTCCTGATTGGTTTGAACAGAGATGCAGCTTTTTCTTAAAAATACAATCTGCTGTACATAACGAATAACTTGGAATTAGATGGTAAAGTCGACGTTTCGGTCTTGGGTGGTGTCAATCCGTCAGACCATCTTCAGGACAATGATTGCTTAAAAAAAGGACTCCATGTGGAGCTTTGGCATCAGCAACTGCCAGATCGTTAAGAACAGGCTGTTCTGATGCAGGCAGACCCCCATTGATTCTCTGAAGACTGACGCCAGAAAACTTTCAGCTGTGCCGATTTGTAACCACAGCCTTTCTTTAAAAGCAGTGTATTATCCTGATCCAGACGGATCATATTCACATTCTGAAGATTAACGACAGAAATCAATTAAATTTCGGCAGGATTGATTCCCGCATTATCACGATCTGGCAGTTGCTGATGCCAAAGCTCCACATGGAGTCCTTTTTTTAAGCAATCATTGTCCTGAAGATGGTCTGACGGATTGACACCACCCAAGACCGAAACGTCGACTTTACCATCTAATTCCAAGTTATTCGTTATGTACAGCAGATTGTATTTTTAAGAAAAAGCTGCATCTCTGTTCAAACCAATCAGGAATAGATGTGTATATATAGATGAAATGAGGACTTAACTCCGTCCCCTGTTTTCATGATTTATTGCTTTAATTTATATCCTTTTTGTACTCTTTTTATTCTGGATGAAATTACATAAACTAATGTGTTTGAATCACAAAAGAAATCCCCGTGTGCGTTGTTATCATTATATATCTATGATGTCCAGTTTATGAAATTGATTTCACATTGATGTTATTTTATCTTAACATGCCTATTGATTCAAATCGGTGAAATTCATAAATAATTGATCACTCTAAATAAATCCCTTGTTGGCACACTGACCTTCGCATATCTCTTTGCCCAAGCCCTCAAGGGTATATTGGGTTTGACCCCTATTTAACATAGTTTACTCGACTCAGCACTAACATAAAAAAAATGCAATATACAGCAAGCACTTATTTAAAGGTTAATTGCAGTTAAGGAAAGGAAGTAACTAGGCCCTTAACTTTAGGATTTCTGGTTTCACATTGGGCAATTTAGTTCAGCCCCTAGATATACTTGCTTAACTTTACACCCCTTGCCCCCGCTGGCATCAGTGTGGCCCTCGGTCACGCCAAAGGCCAAACTTTGCTGCCCCCAGGAAAATGTTTTTGAGTACCCATGGCCTAGGACATACCCCCTTGGAGCAGGCCTGGCCGGGTTAGTCTATCACTGCCCATTTTGGAGGGCCCACGGAGCCCAGGGATGTGCCAGATCCTCCCCCCCATCATCTGCATCTAAAACTCCTTGTTGGGTGGACTTGTGTATCAAGGGGCTCCCTTAATGCTGGGGCCTATGACTGGGGATCATCCGTTTTGTGGCTCTTTCAGGGCAGACATTGATTTAAGATCGGGTGCTTCCCTGGGCATAGGAAGTGGCCCCTCCTCCTGTTGCTAGACTGGAGCTTTCACGGGCTGTTACGAGCCTCAACTGTGAGGCGACGGAGGCACAGATATATATCTAACTAGACTGTGTCTAGCACAGGATTGGGTGTAGGTGGTAGCCCTTGTCTGCGGTGATACTTCCTGCTGATCTTTCTTTCTTGGCTGAGGTGTTTCCTGTCCTCTTTTCATGGGAAAGGGAAGGCCGCCTGCCCCCCCCAGGGCAACACTATTATGCCACCTTCACACCAGGCATTCAGTGGCACACACAACACGGAAGCTCTAGAGGAGACAAGGGGAGGGCCACATCCCTGGAGGAACCCTCCAAAGATGACATTCTGGTGTCAATTGAGGAATCCCAAGTGACAGTAGAAGGGAAGATAGAATCTGTATCCATAGAGGTGAACCTCCTGCACACTTACCTGCAAAAGGTGTCTGACAAGGTCCGTACAGCGGAGAGCTCGATTGTTGACCTGCAATCTGAAGTGACAGCCCTGAAGAAACAGGTGCCGCCAGGGTGACGTCTGAGCTGGGGATATGCTGGGAGAGGGAGAGTTTGCATTACCAAGGACTCATGGTCACACATACGGAGTATACATACAAGCGCCTGAATGTGGAGAAAGTGTTGAAGGGCTTGACCGAGTCAATAGAGTCTTGTAAGACACTGCCCCTGTCAGTGATTGGGCGGGGGGCTATTGCTAAGATGTTCTACTTCCCTCGTTGTTTATATCTTGTACAGAACTCACTGTACCATTTGGGAACGCATTTTTTTTGTTGCCTCAATACCATTTTGATCTCCCTGGTATGTGTGGGGAGGCACAGTCAGATCGTTCTGTTGACTTTTGAGAGGGACATGGAGTAGGGGACTTGTTGCTTCCGGACATGCAACTTTACTATTTCACTGTGCACCTACAACACAAGGACCCATGGTTAACGGACACAGATAATTAGAAGAAGAGGTTGCTGCAGGGCATAACCGGGGAGGATACCCTGGCGTGCCTGTTAATGAGGGGTGGCAGATCTGACATGCCAACCCCCTACCTGGTACACCCAGGGTGTGGGAGATGGCACTTAAGAAGGTGTTACTTTGGGCCCCTTTTGATAGGAATGATTTGTGGCCTTTGAACCCCTTTGGTCTTTAGGGCAGGACATGTTCATTGATAGATGGAGGGAGAGGGATGCCTCCTAGCTGGGGACCTCTACCCAGGCGAAGTATTCCCAACTTTCCAAGATGTGCAGGACACTTTCAACGTGTGGCAGGAAAAGTTCCTTCACTACGCCAAGCTAGAGAACACGGCCAGAGAGGTTTGGTGCACCCATGCGGCAGCCCCACTGCCTTCACACATGTTGGGTGGCTTGATCAGATGTGGGGAAGATAGGCACCTCATTATACTCTTCTATCATGCTCTCCAAGAAGACTTATCCAAAACTGCCTATTGGGGGAGGGCAGCATGGGAGATGGAATTGGGGTCCGAGTTTGAGGATTCGGATTGGGATCTTGCCTGTGGTCTGGTAAAGTGGGTTTCCTGCAATAACAGGTTTAAACTGTTGAACTTTAATTTTCTCCTTCGTACATACATGACTCACTCTAAGTTTCATAGAATAAATTCCACTAGGGTAGCGAAATGCATGCGTTACAGAAAAGTGAATGCCACCTTTCTACACCTGGCATGAAAGTGTGCTGAAGTCCTTGGTTTCTGGAGGGAAGTGGTCACCAAAGTGGGAGGAACCGCAGGTTTAGTTGTCCCTTGTACACCTCGGGGGTGTCTGCTGGGGATGGTGAAGAGGGCTAGGAGACCCAAAACATCCGACAAATTTCTGCAACTATCATTACTCCTGGCTAAGCGTAGAGTGGCCATAGGTTGGATGGGATCCTGGGTGCCGAGTGTGGACCTGTGGGTCCAAGATGTGTTAGAGTGGGGAATCACAGAGGAGCATCACATACGTATTTCCCGAACTGACAAAAGGGCACCGGATGCTGTGGCAGCCTGGAGGCAGCTGTTAGATGAGTTTAATGTATATTGGACTCCGGACTCTGATTCTGACCATAGTTAACAGGACACATAAAAGTGTACACTGATATTAGTTGATGGGGTCACCTAGTGTGGATTTCACTGATTCATAGGTTGGGTTAGCCTGTGGACTTAGTGTATGCACTACTGCTTAATCTGTAACCTAAATGTGCAAACTGATCCTGCCGCCGAATCTATAAGTTTAGTGATAAGCACTGAGCGTACTTATTCGCTATTGTCAGCGAGACTGATTAATTGGAAAAGACCACTATTTGCATCTAAGTGCTTATTGTAAAGTAACAACTTGAAAATAATCCAGCACTGTGGTAGGCATTGTATAGGTTGTCCAATATTCATTGGGAGGCAATGATGTTGGATGCTGGTGACAGTGAATGAGGGCGAGGTTAAATCCTTAACGATCAAGAATATCTTCTTGTAGCTGTTGGACTATCCTTCTATGCACTAGTGCTTTTTCCTTGGTTTCTCTTATCTGCTGGTGAGTGCAGCCTTGTAGGGAGATCTGTTGGTAGTGTTGCGGCTGACTCTCCATTTCCATTCTAGCTATTTACAGTGTTGTTTGGTGTCACAGAGGTCTCCTGTCTACCAGCTGGCCTGCTTTTATGATCTATTATGCTTGTTGGGTTTGGTGGGTGCGAGGGAGTCCACACAGTTCTTGATCCAGTTGTTGAAGTTGTTGATGTTTTTGTCGAGGTAGTTTATGGGGATAGGTTGAGCCATGTTGAGGGCGCTGAGTCAGTCTGCTTCTATGATTTTGAAAGAATTTAGAGATGTATTGGTGCCACACCTTTAGAACTATATAGGAGATTGCAAGTGGAGCAGCTTTCACCTACCATGAGGAAGGCCCTAGTGAAATCATTGCTGAAGCTGGAGACGGAAGATAATGAATGTCATTCTTACCCTCCATTGCCACTATTAAACCCATACCACAAAATACTGGCACATATAGTAGTGAATAGATTATTTCTACTGATAGACAAATTATTTCTTTCTGACCAGTTGGGTTTATCACAAGCAGGGCTAAGGTCCATAACCTTCAAACTGTGTATGTGTTGCTACATGACATAATGTCACAGATTAGGGAAGTTTCAATTTTTCTAGAAGCAGAGTAGGCCTTTGACTCACTTGAATGGCCAATCCTGATGATGGTGGTGTTATGCTGAATGGGCCTGGGGGCCTATATCATAAATCTGATAGGCTTGTAATATGCTGATCTCTGAGGTAGAGTTCTTCTAAATCGATACATATGGATATGTTTGTTATAGGTAGAGTCACAAGATAGGGCAACCAATTTCCGGGCCTCCTATTTGCATTGGTTATAGGATGGATAACTTGCTGGTTCTTGGAAGCTTACCTGCACAGGAGGGTAATGTTTTCAACTATAATCTGATAATATCTTGTTATCTGTTAAGCAGCTGGAGGATAACCTTCCGCCCATTATTTGTAAAATCTTCAGATTTGTCAAGGTACCTAGCATTAAAATTAATTGGGGAAATTTGGAGATGTTCCCACTAACATTGAAAAGCAGCAAGCAAGTTTTGGATAATCCCTAATGATGTTGTGATAAGTCCATTAAATACCTAGGTTTCCACATAATTAAAAATAGAGAGGCAGTATTCTGGGATAATTATAGACCACTGATGTACAGGCTGTCAGTGTTAGTAAACAGGTAGATCCTGTTACCCTTGTCCATGACAGGCAAAACAACTCTCATTAAGAAGTAGGTGCTTCCAAAAATTGCTATACTATTCGCAAAGTTCGCCAAACACCTAAACAAAGCTTTTTTTGTTGCTAATCTAAGTGTTTTGATTTCTTGGCTTATATGGTTGAGGGGGAGCAGCCCAGGCTCCACTGGGCAATTTTGACACTGCCATGGAGGATTTGCAATGTTTGACTTTGAATGGTATATCTATGCTGCTCACTCCCATTTGGGACATACTGACTGCATCTAGTGAGCTGGATTCTGCACTTACCTACAGAAGAAGACCTGATGGAAATGGGAAAACCCTGGAAAGTGATGGCTTTTCGACTGCCAAAGCCCTCAAATTTTATTCAATGTCAGATAATGAGCCGAGAAGCTGAAAACATTTAAATGTATTCCCATTCTATAGGTTTAGGAAATGACATGCTACTGATGTCATAGTTAGATCCATCAACCGGCTCCTGCAAGCAGACATATTGCAAATGAGGCAGTTGTTTTTGCACGGTACCTTTCGCAATTTCAAGCAATTTAGGAGTGAGTAGACAATAACTACGCTGGATAAACTACCGTATTTCACGATGTGCAAGGCCGCCAGTGCAATACTTTAACATGTTCCATGCTGAGCCTGGAGAATTTCCCCTGCTGACTCACAGGATGTATTTCAGTAGTAAAAGCGATTGGGTATTGAAGCTGTTTTGCTTTTATACAGAGTATAGCTAAGAGGTAGATAAGATAGCATAGAGAAAATCAAAGAGAGATAGTGGATGAAAGATTCATGAGAAGTGTTTGCAATACTGCTGTAAGTAGATTCAATTAATATTCATAAACTATAGACAAATACTTATACGCTTGAAAGTTTTGAACAGACTTCATAGATTTTCTGGATTTACCTGGGCTTTGATACGAGCTGGTAGCCCCTTAGTCCCTTTGGTAACAACTTAGTAAATGTACCATCCCTGAGACAGAGAGCCTGGTGAGCTCTAACCCTACAAACCTCCCACACACTGAATGGAGATGCTACATTCTGGGTAGCGTATAGTCCTGTGAGACTTACAAGAGTACTTGTTGTTAGGAAGTTCCTAACTGTCTTTTCCAGTGAATAGCCACACTCAAGAATACACACTGAGGACCTATCTATAACATTTATATTTAAAATAACAAGATCAATGTCTTATGCTAGTGCATAAAATATGTATGCAAAGCAGTAACTAAATGGTGGTAATAACACTAGCTATCAAGCTAAATAAAGGGAACAATTACAACATCATAACACTAATTTAGTGTGTCACTGAAATTTTCCTCCAAACCCTTCTATCCTGTTTTTAGCTAAACTGCTTTAGCAGCAGAAGGCACCATTAAGAATTAGTGGGTGGCCTCATTTCTCATCTGCATACCTTAATAGAACAAACAAGATGCTGTTCTGCACAAAGGAAGCTACATTATCTCCCCAAGCTCCCAGCAATTATGGCGTTCCAGCAAAAACTGGTAAGCCTGTCTGGATTTCTCAAGTTGACAGCCAGGATCATTGTCTTCGAAGAAGATGTTTTCACCTTCTGCGCCTAACTTTGATCCTAAATCACTATCAGTTCCTTCCTCTATCTTTCATTTGCATTGTGCTTATATCTTTAGTGGCTTTTCTACTGAATGCTACAATCAATGTGTTAGCTGTAATTGAATATTACAGATAACAACAAACAACATGACTTTTCACCTACTTATTGGTTCTGCGAGGCATTGTTTCACTGCTAAAGTGCACATATGAACAGTGGCACAAATCAACATTAAACAATTTGAAGCATTGGTGAGTGCTTCAGCTTGGCATAGCAAGTAATTGCTGAGCTATCAAATCATACTGAAACAAACATAGCATATTTGTACAAACCAAAGTTAAATGCAACCTATGTTCACTGGGTTGCCCTCGAAAGGACCCTAAGATATGGAAGAGGTGGGCAGACGTTTGGGGACTCTACTTGAAACCTATTTCGGACTATACGACTGATTGATGTTAATGCAGCTGCTATATGGTGGGATGTACAGATTATGAGAATTTCGATTCTGCACTCATGAGTTGATTTTACATGCTATATATTTTACAGTGGACAAATGACACTACAGTTACTTGTTATTGCAATATGTTGTTATGCATATAACTTTTTTTTCCATATTTGGTCGCAAAATGTCGACATCAATATTTGTATTGTGCATACTCTGCTGTTAAGGTATACAGCCTTCACAGGCGTATTTTGGATGTTGATAATAACATTTTGTTCTGAAAAAAACAAAAAATGCAACATATGTTTATAATTGTAAAATATGTGTTCAAATAAAATGAATATGTAATATGCAATGGGGGATTTTAAAGCAAAAAAGTGAAGATAACATAAGACTATATTCCTGCAGCCCAGCTGTAAGAGATATGTGCCTGCTCATGTGGACTTTCTACACTTGGCCTTCTTTTGCCCGAAATCCAGGCCATACTGGGCTCAGTTTGTTGTTTCCATAACTGAAATACCTTCAGTGAAGGCAGAATGCTCCCCATTGGTGATGCTACTGAGGTAAGTGGTGAAGGTTCCTCATTCTTCTAGATGCCTGACTGCAATGTTATTCCTATTTACAAAATGTAGAGGGGCCAGGGTTTAGTTAAATGGCTTGGCTTAGAAGGTGCAGGGCTTGCTGGGAGATGTGGCTCCTTGTAATGAAACAACTAAGACTTATATGAGTATGAGTCTCCAGCCAGTTAGAGCCATGGCTAAGGACATCTGAGGGACACTTGGAGCTTGTCTTGCAAGCTAAGAGAGTGAGGCAGGTAATGCTGGATATACATGAGATTGAGAAGCCTTAAGTCCTCCATAGATAGATTATTTGTACAACCCTTAAACGTTCTATAGGTGAATAATACTGATGGATGGACATTGTTGCCTTGTTGTGAAGTATTCCATTAACTAAATATGTTGAAAGTGCCACGCCTCCACTGAATGAGCTGCAGGCTCCAGGCTGCCAGGCTCCTTCCCTGTTGCTCAGATACAAGTGAGCAATAAGGACCAGAGATAGGGGCCTAAAATGTAAATGTAGCAATCCCCCACCGAATGGGTCTCCTGTCCATGCTATGTTCCAACATTAGAGTAAAGGCACTTTCAAATGTTTATGAGAGTAGGTGTGTCTCACTAATGAGAGGATGAGAAGCAGGGACATCGCTTCGGGGACGGGGGTGTTTTCGGGGTGTTATACCCCCCTAGTAAATGTATTTTCCAACAAATAGTTGGGTCCAGGTGCTTTGAGTCAGGTATAGTGAGATGTCTGTCGGATTCCACCAGAAACTGTTCCATACACACAGACAAAAAGGCACACACACTCTCACCCTCTCTGTTTTGAAAGTCCTCAAACATATTGGTTATTTTACAAAAGATTGTGGGCCCGATTCACAGAACTAACTTAAGACAAAATCCTAAACTTACTACCATTTTGGTATTCACAGAAGGCACTTACTCATTTTGGTATTCACAGAAGGCACTTACTCATTTCGGTATTCACAGAAGTTAGGAGTCCTAACTTTAGGACTCCTAAATGCCTTCTGTGAATACCGAAAGTCTTAAAATTAGGATTTTTCTCAGTTTAGTAGTAGTATAGTTAGGCCTCCTAACTTTAGGACTCCTAAATGCCTTCTGTGAATACCGAAAGTCTTAAAATTAGGATTTTTCTCAATTTAATAGTCCTAAATTTAGGACTCCTAACTTTAGGACTCCTAAAGGCCTTCTGTGAATACCGAAAGCCTTAAAATTAGGATTTTTCTCAGTTTAGGAGTCCTAAGGTTAGGACTCCTAACTTTACATCTACTAAACTGAGAAAAATCCTAATTTTAAGGCTTTCGGTATTCACAGAAGGCATTTAGGAGTCCTAAAGTTAGGTGTCCTAAATTTAGGACTACTAAATTGAGAAAAATCCTAATTTTAAGACTTTCGGTATTCACAGAAGGCATTTAGGAGTCCTAAAGTTAGGAGTCCTAACTATACTACTACTAAACTGAGAAAAATCCTAATTTTAAGACTTTCGGTATTCACAGAAGGCATTTAGGAGTCCTAAAGTTAGGACTCCGAACTTCTGTGAATACCGAAATGAGTAAGTGCCTTCTGTGAATACCAAAATGAGTAAGTGCCTTCTGTGAATACCAAAATGGTAGTAAGTTTAGGATTTTGTCTTAAGTTAGTTCTGTGAATCGGGCCCTGTATTTTTTTCTTTTAGTGCTCCTACCAATCCACATTCCTTTCCCTTTCCACTGCCACTTGGATCTCTCTCATGCACCCAGCGTGTCATTCACTGTATTTAAACATTATATGCCAGCCTGATTGTTGAAGCCCACACCCCGCCAATCTTACTGACCAAGCTACACCCCTGATGAGAAGAAGTTCTTTCCTGACCATGGTACCTTTGATATGAAAATATTAGTAAACTTACAGAAAAAAAACTGAAGAATCCCAAAAATAAAATAGATGGCGAGGAATGGCGGTCTTTCTTCCTACCTGCATGAGCAAGGATCCAAGTCCGAGGCATGAGAAATACCCAGAAGAAACTATATTACCAAACCAGTCACCTTAGGGGCAGAATTAGGGCTTGAGCTTCAACTGCCCCACCTCCTTCTTCATATTTATTCTCCCCACATCACTAAACCACAAGAATGAGAGTGAGGACCTGAGAGAAGAGAATGTGCTGTATATGTTCCGCATGGTAGCTAGAATGTCTGGTGGTTTAACCATTGATGAACCCTGAAATGAAACTGCACCTGCGGGCTCGCCAGCAACAAGGGCAAAAGAAGATCATTTTGAAGTGAGTGCTGCAATATGACTGACTGATACATAAGGGTGCAGGCAAGCAGAAAAGAGACTGATTCCACCACTGGAGCTTGGTCTAGGCCCCAGTGATTATGGGCTGTCACAGGGTGTACAGACCACAGAGAATTAAGCCCTACTATTATCCTGGAAAGTTTGAGACAGACTGCAGAATAATTTTATATGAGGCACCTCCCTTCTCACTCCGACACCAACCAAAGAAATTTCAAGCTCCTCTATATCGAAAGTATTACCTTGGCTCCTACTCCCTGACAGAATTCACTCTAAATGTTGTTGTGTGATCGTGTGTGTGTGTGCAAACAACTATGATGTTGTGTTTCTTATGTACGTAAGTAAATGTTTTATTGTTGATTATTTGAAATCATCACTCTATTATAACAAAGATAAAAACAGACAAAAGAAAACAAAAATACAATATGTTTCCTAAATCCTTTGCTAAGAAAGCACCAATTAAAAAACCCAGGTAAAGCTGATGATGAGGACCCTTCCTCTTCCACCCTTCTTCTCTTGAGTGGCTTCCCTATGAGGGGGGTTGGAATTATGGTACACGTCCCTGGGACACCATCTGACATGAAAATACAATTTTTATCCCTAAATCCGTCTCTAAGAAAGTACAAATTACAAATGTTTTTAGCATTAAAAAGCAGTAAAAATCTGAGTTGGTACTACTACAGAGATACTGAAGGCACTTTTGGAAAAGCAGAATCTATTTGATTGTAGTAATTTCTAATCTATGAAGATTGCAACTCAACATTCCTGTGTATTTTTAAACGTTCTGGCCAGTTGCAAATCAAGTAATTCAATTCCATAGCCGTACAAACTACAAATGTAGGAAATGTTGTTATCTCTCTTCCAAAAATTTCAAGCTCCTCTATATCGAAAGTATTACCTTGGCTCCTACTCCCTGACAGAATTCACTCTAAATGTTGTTGTGTGATCGTGTGTGTGTGTGCAAACAACTATGATGTTGTGTTTCTTATGTACGTAAGTAAATGTTTTATTGTTGATTATTTGAAATCATCACTCTATTATAACAAAGATAAAAACAGACAAAAGAAAACAAAAATACAATATGTTTCCTAAATCCTTTGCTAAGAAAGCACCAATTAAAAAACCCAGGTAAAGCTGATGATGAGGACCCTTCCTCTTCCACCCTTCTTCTCTTGAGTGGCTTCCCTATGAGGGGGGTTGGAATTATGGTACACGTCCCTGGGACACCATCTGACATGAAAATACAATTTTTATCCCTAAATCCGTCTCTAAGAAAGTACAAATTACAAATGTTTTTAGCATTAAAAAGCAGTAAAAATCTGAGTTGGTACTACTACAGAGATACTGAAGGCACTTTTGGAAAAGCAGAATCTATTTGATTGTAGTAATTTCTAATCTATGAAGATTGCAACTCAACATTCCTGTGTATTTTTAAACGTTCTGGCCAGTTGCAAATCACGTAATTCAATTCCATAGCCGTACAAACTACAAATGTAGGAAATGTTGTTATCTCTCTTCCAATTGCCTCTTTTCTATTTGTTTGCAATCATTTATTGTCACGAGTTCTCATTGTAAACATACTTGCATGTCTCTGTATCCTCAAAAAAAGATCACGTATCCTGTTGATGTGCACACTACTACACTGCTCTCTGGTGCTAGATTAATGTGCTATAAATCCTGCCAATAAAAGAAATACAACTATGTGCATTAAGCTTTTTCAGTACACACGGCCAGTTCTACCAAGGTTTTACGTCATCCTTGCACTATGAAAGGGGGCGCAAGGGCGATGCAAAACCTAAGTAACATTCATCAGGGCACGCATGGCCACCTTGCGTGGCCCTGCATGGCTTGATAAATCTAGACTAACGCAAGGCAACGCAAATCGCTGCCTTTTGTTACCCTGTCTCATCCACCCATGGATTTTGGCGCCTTCCCAGATTTAGTGGTAGACCTGGGAATGCATCAAAATGCAATGCCATGTTAGAATAGGCCCGTTAGTAGTGCCCTGTATAAGTTAGCATTCGCTGTGCCATTTTCTGTTCAGACTCCATTTTGCATGGTGATCGAAACTAATCTTCTGGTATTTCTGAGAAATGTCCTTTGCAGAGTTTCGTTTCTTGGAGAATGCCCCACCGCAGCATGCCTTGCAGTGATAAAGGTCAGCGCAAGCCTTGCAGTGACACGTGTTCTGATCCCCGGCACAGAGCATCTGACAGTGGCACCGAGCAGGCGCTGCACAAGGCAGAATAAGATGCAGTCGGGTTGCCCCACCCACCGCTGGGCATTTAGCAGAGGAGAGCGCGATCTCTGGTGTGAGGTACATCCTTGGACCGTGTGCCCCGGCAGAGAGCACGTGACGGGCAGTGGCACAGAGCAGGCATGAGGCATCTCCGAAGAGGAGTGCCCCAGTAGAGGACGTCTGGCAATGACAAAGGGCAAAGCTGGACCTACAGTGGCACGTGTGCTTGGCAGGCTGCCTCAGGCGAAGGGTGCCCCAGTACATTTCGCATGGTTGTATTTTTAAATGTAGGCAACAGCACTAAAGGACAGTGAAATATCACAGTGAAATATCACACGCACGTTCAAAAAATGTATGTAAATGTGTCAAAGAACAGTGTAGGTTCACGCGCTGTCTCACAGTATACCCGCAGCAGAGGCAGTGAAATATCACCACCCCGTTTCTTGTGAAATGTTTACTCCCAGAGCGTTTTGCTAAAGCTAAGGATTGCTGCCATGGATAGATATTTGGTACTAGCCACCTGTTATGAGTTGGAGCTTTATCTAACAATTGTAGAGAATTCATAACACAGATTTTATCTAACTAAGTTACGTTGGGTCACACTACATCTTTCTTTTGCTCTCCTGTATGAAGATTCATGGTTCGATAGTCTTCCTTTTTGCCCCGTGACAATCATTCAGTCCAATCATCAACTCACCTCATGTTTTCTATTCTCTGTATAAGATAGTACGCTCTCAATTCCTTGTGCCAATTTTACGTCCTATGAATTTTAAGTCATATAAATTGGGCTACCAATAACTTCAGCAGTTAATATTAGCCGAAACGTGTTGTGCAGTCATTAATTTTATCAGAGGTGCACTTAGTATCAGGAAGAGATATTCTTAATAAAGTTGTTATACATCCCACAAGCATAAAATGTTTTTTACATTTTTTGTGGTACTTTAAATCTGTAACTTTTACTGACTTGGCACGGGGTTAACATTGTTGGCACCTTCCCTCCTAAACTGGGTGGTTCATCTATTAAGCTACCACAATTTGTGGAAAAACTGTCCTCTTGGATAGTACACTCATTTGGCTCCAGAGGTTAATTAATGCTTAAGAGTATTATAATAATCAGAACGATTTAGTAGTGAATTTAAGTAAAATCAAAATAATACTATTTGAAAGAAACAAAAAATCGATCAGAGCTAGTGCTTCGGAAAATTGAGACAGTAACTGGAAATTGTTACCTTGGAGTCTGGTACAGTGAAAGGAGTGGATTTAACAAGCATCTAATCTCTGTGAAAAATCAGCAGTATCATTGAACTAAGCTATAAAACGCTTTACTAAAATCTCTCTAATGCCACTTTCGAGCCAATTGGTGGATGATTAGTTAAATATTTTTCAGCTGTTTCTTAAAGTTTGGCGGTTACTCCAGGAAAAGCTGCCACTTTTCTTTAGACCTGGCCCAATGTTATTTATAATGAGTTTTATTTGTGCTACCACAATCACCACCCCAAGCACAAGTATGCCTTGAATTTAATATGCAAACACAGAAGCTGGGCCAAACCGCATTTCTTGAAAGAGTGCTTTAGGGCAAGACATTCTGATCTGGACTCTCTCAAGAGCTTTCAAAGGTTTTGTTTGGAAATTGATAGAGAGAAGTTCAATTAAATCCAATAAGCCCTGTCCAATTTATTTTTGCAAAACCACTAAAAGCCTGGGCATGTAAAGTGCTTGGGATACTGATTTTAACCTCAAGGCTTTTAACGCCCATGACGGTTTGGAATTGGGTCTGCTAGAAGTAGGCCAGAAGGAATTAAGAATTGAGTACCTCTGTATGTTTCAGGTAAACAACCATCCTATTTAACATAAGTAGTGCATAGGGTAACTGTTGGCATGGAGAAAGGTCTCCTGAATGATTCTGGTGTAGGAGCACTCCTGCCACAAGTTTATCATGGTGAGACGTCAATATTATCTCCCACCTCAGCACACACATTAATGCATGTGTGCTGGAGGCATTTATGTAACTTATTGGGACTCAAAGTAGTCCGGAGTGGTACGCATTGTGCACCCTTCTTACCACGCATGACTACTCTCAGCGTGCTGGACTGTAGATGATTGGCATTGGTGGCAGAGATTCAAATGAGAGTGGCAAGGCATGTAGCTTTACATGTCCCTGCCCAGGAGAGTAATCTACTGGCTTCTCGTCCCTTTTTAAAATGTATCCACCAGTACCCAAAACCGGGTCCTTTTATCCTCCATGTGTTATATATATGTTATGAGTGTGTCTCTTACAATTGTGCATGAGGGATGTGTGTGGTGTGTGTCTAATACATGTGCCCTTACATTTAATAGAATCCATTTATTGTTTCCAACACCCAATGGGTACCTAAGATGGAAGGCAGAAGAGAGCCTAGACAGATTAAGTAAATTCAAAGGCATTCCAGGAATTGTTGGGTCAGACTATAGGGTATGGAGGAGAAGAAACATATCACCCCTTTGAATGTTAGGTAGTATCCCTTCTCTTACTTGCCTAATTGTTTACTGGAAGGAAAACCCTACACATGTTAACAGGTACTTGAGTGGGATAGGCTCCCTTTCTTTTGTACACTTATTTTGGGGCTCTCCTAACCGGTGACTCCTATCTTTACTGCACCATTCTGATAGCACCTTCCTGCTAACATCTTGCAACAAATAACTTAGCTGGAAAGGGCTAGACCTGTCCAGAACTGGTCTCAGATATTACTGTTGGAATATAACTCCTACTGTATGCAAAATTGGTACACGGATAGGGCAGACACTTCCTGCTAGTGTGCTGTGGTTTCTCTACAAGAATCTGAGGTCTCCATACCCCACTCTGTGCTCAAGGTTTGGAGTACCTACCATCAACTCCTTTTGCAAGGTTCCAGATCTGTAACCTGTGAAACTTTCAGGATTGCCTGCCTGGACCCTGCTTCAAGAGAAAGAGCCTGCTGCTGAGGATGGGGCATTAGAAGCACCCCCACATAATGAAATTACTGCTCAGGGGGAGATGGCCTGTGAAAAAGCATACCAGGACTATTAAAAAATGTCAAATGTAGAAACCAGGTGGGACCTCCACTGCTCTGTGGGATGAGGCTTGAGGTTCAGAAAGTGTTCCAGCAGAGAGAACTGAATTGTTTGACCACATGATCAACAGGGTTCTCATGAGCACAACTGCACCCAAGTTGTTGTGAGACCAAGCACCAAGAAGTATGAAGATGCTAAAATAAGCCAGAAGGCAAACCATGGCCACCCCATGCAAGAATCAAACTGCTGGAGGAGATTCTGCATCCCAGAAAAGATCTACACCAAGTCGTGAGTACATACTGCTATGTCCAAACGTTGGCACCTAGTTTGTTCGAGTAAGAGCTTTTGTGATTGGGTCCGGGAAGGAACCCAAGCTGTAAAATCCTCCAAGCTGTGTGCACCGCAAATTAATTGCAGTGTCCTCAACAGGTGGTTCACTGTGCTGCACCACAGATTCTGCTTGCACACAAGTCAGATGAGCCAGGGCAAGCCCATTGCCCTTCAAGCTTTGGAGACCATACACTTGGCACTGTGCAGCACTGTCCCCAATATTCACCAATGAATGCAAGCACTGTCTGTGCTCTGGACCATCAAAGTAACAACAAGATACTATGCCATGAAGAGAACAACAAAGGGGAGGTGGGGGGAGGAGCCTAGCGCTTGACCAAGATGGCCGCGTGAGCCCTGAGCTCCCGAGACCCTCGCGCCCTCCGTCGATTATCCTGTCTCTAATCCTGTCTGTATGCATGGCATCGTGTAGATGACCTGCCAGGGAGGCGATTGATGCTACCCGCGGTCGGATCGCCCACCGGGAACCGGAGTTATGCATGGCGGAAGATTGCGGCCTATCTCCGAGGAATGCCAGGGGCTAGAGTTGGCAGGACGCCCGACTTCTAGTTGAACAACAACGGCCAGGCGAGGTGTGAACTGTCGGATGGAGGTCCCCGTCCTTTCACTTTCGCTTTCTCTCCCTTTGTCTGCCCTGCCCCTGGAGAGCTCTTGGTGGCTTCATTATCCTTTGGACGCTCTACATGCTACTCTGGCGGCCCATTGCAGAACTGATCACTCCTGATTCCTCTCGTTGAGGGAGGGCCGTCTTATCTGAACCGACCTGCTTGGTACCAACCATGTCGGGCAAAGCAGAGGTGGATCGGCTGAAGCCTAAATCTACCAGGCGGGGTGCCTATACTCAGGTCAATAATATGGACCGCTATGCTCTGCAGAAGGGATCACCGCGTGGGTCGAGCCAGTCGCCAGATGCCCAGAAGGAGGCCTCGCCCTTGGCCCCGGAGCTCTCGCTGCAGGATGTCATGGGCGCGCTTGAAGGGATGCAGACTTCGATTGGGAGGCAGTTTGATGCCCTGGCGCATAAGGTGGATGCCATCTTGGTGGATGTCAACCTGATCCGTGCGGACTTGGGCAAAACGAATGAACGGGTTAAAACCCTGGACCTCAAGACCACGGGCCTCGCCGATGATGTCGCGGAACTGCAGACCGAGGTTCGTAAGCTGAGGACCGAGAGTGATCTCGCCGCCCGCAGGCTGGAGGACTTTGAGAGCCGGGCCAGGCGCAACAATGTGCGCGTTATCGGGGTCCCGGAGTCCTCGGATGAGGCTTCGGTTGACCTGCTCGTCGAGGACTTGGTGCTTAACCATCTGCAGCCTAAGGGTCTTGGGAAGTTCTTTGCGGTTGAAAGGGCCCATAGAGTGCCGGGTGGGAGGCCCAAGGTGGGAGCCCCACCGAGGCCGATTGTCGCCCGGCTCTTTCATTTTCGAGATCGGGACGCTATCCTGCAAGCATCGAGGGTGACGGGCCCGGTCCCCTTCCAGAACGCGTCGGTGAATTTCTATCCGGACTTCACCCAGCAGGTGCAGAGGCAGAGACAGGGCTTTCTGGGGGTGAAGAGGCGACTTCGGGAGAGGGATCTGAAGTATGCCATGCTCTTCCCTGCCAGACTACGTGTGGTGTACGAAGATCGGACATTCTTCTTTGGTCTCCTGTTATGGCCGATGAATGGCTGGACGCTTTGCCCCGGCGGCGGACGGGAGAGGATACTGCCGCGGATGGGGACAGTGGCCGGGATGGGCAGGGCTGATTTCTCGGAGCCGGTCTGACTCGATTTGACTTTATTTGATGACTTGATTAGAGTGCAGTAAATGCGGAGGGTTGCGGGAGGACGAGGGGAGCTCTTTCCTCCCTTAGGGTGCTTTTTGTAGATGTTGGGTTTTGTAGGGCGACAGGCACACTGCAAGTTGGGGGGGCTTTGTAAGCTGCAGCAGGGGTGCAGGGTGGGGGGGATGGTTGGGATTTTGGGGTTGTTGTTGGGGGGTCTGTTTCTGCAAGGCGTAGTGATCATCTTCGGTATTGTCCCATGGTGGCTCTTCGGGGGGGGGGGGGCCTCTTTGTGTTTGGGGATGGGGGGTAGAGGTTTAAGTGTTATTAGCTGGAATGTTAATGGTTTGGGGGATCGCATTAAGCGCGGGATAGTTTTGCAACACTTGAAACGGTCAATGCCAGATGTTGCCCTACTGCAGGAGACACACCTTATAGGTAACACGTGCTATGCTCTTAATAGGAAGGGTTATAAATTCATAGCTCATTCGGGATTCTCCTCCGGGTCTCGGGGTGTGGGCATCCTTGTCAGGGCCTCGCTGCCATTTGAGGTGGACTCCACCGTTGTTGACGATAGGGGAAGGTTTGTGGCGGTGGCGGGGAGGTGGGAAGGTAGAACTTTGGTTTTAGTTTCGGTTTATGTCCCTCCAGCCCTGCAGGCCTCCACGTTTGTGGATCTGGGTAGGGCCTTGCTGGATCTCCCGGGGGGTATGTTGGTGGTAGGGGGGGACTTCAATGCTTTCGGCTCTGGGCTGCTGGATAGGCACCCGCCCAGAGACACAGGGGGGGCTCAGAAGTGGCTTCCAGACTTCCTAGACACACTCGGCCTGATAGACTGCTGGAGGCTCCGACACCCCACACAGCGTCAATACACCTTCCACTCCGGAGCGCATGGTAGCCTTTCTAGGATTGATTATCTGCTCACTTTGGCTGTGCACGCCCCTTTGGTTTCTGAGGCCAGGTACATGGCGCGTGGCATATCGGACCATTCGCCAGTGTGGGTCAGGTTGGATGTCGGCCGAGAGGGAGGGGGAAGGGTGGCTCCTATTAACCCCTGGTACTTTCGAGATTCCAAGATGCGCAGCGCACTGGTGAAGACAGTTGATAATTTTTTCAAGGATAATCAGGGGTCCATGGACTCGGCAGTGTCGCTCTGGGAAGCATTTAAGACCGTTCTGCGAGGGGAGGCCCTCTCACTTGTAGTGGCGGCCAAGCGGCGGAGAGATGGCGAGGTTATGCAGGTGGAGGAGGAGATCATGGCTTTGGAGGGAGCGCTAGAGGAGGAGGTAACAGCGACCTCACTGCATGAGCTGAGCTTGAGGCAAGCCGAGTATAAGGACCTTGTGACAAATGCCGCTAAGACCCTCAGTAGGGAGCAGCAGGGCCGCCTGTATGATGTTGGTGACAAGGCCGGGAAGCTCCTAGCTTGGCTGGATAAAAAAGAACGGGTTAATAGAGTAGTGCCGGAGCTGACGGGAGAGGGGGGAGAGGTGATTGTGGAACCTGAGGGGATTGTCCAGTGTTTCTCGGACTATTTCCGTAAGGTTTATGCCTCAGTGTCGGATAGGCCGCCCGGGGACTCGCGTGACCTCTTGCGGGATATCGCTCTGCCCTGTCTCTCTGATGTAGATAGAGATGATCTTGATGGAGACTTAACGGTCGATGAGGTGGCGGGAGCTATTCGCGCGCTGAACTCGGGCAAGGCCTCGGGCCCGAATGGCTTGCCGATTGACCTGTATAAATTGTTCCCGGATAGGGTAGCCCCTCACCTGCGCGCCATGTTTGTGGAGGCGCGGGGGAGTGGGACCCTCCCGTTGGACCAGAGGCTGGCGGCAATTGTTGTGATACATAAAGATGGTAAACCCCGAGATAAGTGTGCCTCATATAGGCCCATATCACTCCTCAACGCCGAGCCGAAGATCCTGGCTAAAATCCTGGCGGGCAGACTGGTCAGGGTGCTTGGAGACTTGATTCACCCGGATCAATCCGGTTTTATTCCGCATCGCAACACCGCGTTGAACCTTCGGCGCCTTCATGGGGTGATCGCCAGGGCTGGCACGCTGCGAGAACCGGCTATTGTGGCGTCTCTTGATGCCACGATGGCCTTCGATACGGTGGAATGGGAGTATTTGTGGGCTGTGCTAGCCAAGTTCGGCTTTGGCCCTGGTTTTGTGAGCTGGGTGAGGTTGCTGTACGAGGGACCCCTTGCGAGCGTGGTGGTAAAATGGCCGGGCATCGACTCCGTTCCGGCTTGGGAGGGGGACTCGGCAGGGCTGCCCCCTGTCGCCTCTGTTGTTCGCCCTTGCTCTTGAACCTCTGGCGGCGTGGATACGCTGGCACCCGGATATACGTGGCCTTCGGTGGTCGCCCGAACACGAGGACCGCATTTCGCTATACGCTGATGACATCTTGTTGTATCTTGCCTCGCCCAAGAACTCACTCATAGTGGTCTGTGACGTTCTTACATCCTTTGGTAGGAATTCGGGTCTCGTCATCAACTGGAGTAAATCGTATTTATACGTCCTGAGTGGTGAGGTTCCGCCGGTCCCGCGAACTTGCTCGATCCAGATTGCTCAGCAGGGCTTCGTGTATCTGGGGATCTTTATCTCCATGGACCCCGCTTTGTGGTATGAGAGAAACCTGCTCCCCCCCTGGCGCGCCTGCGGCGGGATGTTGAGGGCTGGCGGAGGCTGCCGCTCTCCCTCGTCAGGCGCGCTGCCTTGTTCAAAATGATGTCCCTTCCTCGGTTCCTCTACGCATTGCAAAACACTCTAGATTGGGTGCCGGCCAAGTACTTTCGGGAGGTCGAAAGCCTCCAACGGACGCTGTTGTGGGATGGGAGGCCGCGGATAGCGATTGCTAAATTGACGCTTCCATGGTATGACGGGGGTATCGCGCTTCCAGACATCCGACGCTATTACTGGGCCACCCAGTTGTCCGCGATTAACCACGGTTTCTATGGCCCGGCCCTCAGCCCTGGTTATGCCATGGACAGATGGTTGTTGCGCGGTGGGAACTATCTTAGGGCGTTGTACTCGCGGTCCCTCGACTCATCCCTCACGGGGCCCACTGGGGTGGCGGTGCCTGTATGGAAGATGGCGACTGACTCTCTGGGCTGGAAGGATAGGCTCACCTTAGCTGCCCCGTTGTTTGAATCTGAAAGGTTGGGTAGGCTTTGGCATACGAAAGGGTTTGATAAATGAGATTTGATCGGCATTTCCAGGGTTGGAGATATGCTGATTAAGGGTAGGGTGAAGTCCTTTGAAGAGTTGCAGAAGGAGTATGAGTTGGGGGCGTCTGAGTTTTTCCGATATGTTCAGGTGCGTCATGCCCTGCGGTCAGTCCTTGTGGAGGGTGAGAAGGTGCCTGAGTCCTCTCCTTTGGAGGACCGGATCCTTGAGGGCCATATGCCGGAGAGCACGATCTCGCTCATCTACAAGAAACTGATAAATGTTCGGGCTGATGTGCTACTGGGGATGCGGGACCAGTGGACTAGGGACGGACTCGAGTTGGACGATGAGGACTGGCAGTCTGCTGTTTCCTCTCCTAAGGAGGTTGCGATACCGTTGCGTCTGAGGCTGGTGCAGCTTAAGATCCTGCATCGAGTGTATGTGACGGGGCCGCGACTGGTTCATATGGGATTCTCTGAGGAAGGCCTATGTAGGAGGGGATGCGGTATGGTGGGTACTTTCCTACATATCATCTGGGAATGTGGTGTCATCACGGAATTTTGGAGGCGAGTTCATGCGGTGATGGGGGAGGTGACGGGCATTGCTATGCAGCCGGAGGCGCGGTGTTGTCTCCTGAATGTCTGGGGGCCCACTGACCATGATGAGGCACAGACCCAGTGGGTGACCCTGGGTAACATGGTTGCTAAGAGGGACATCGCGCGCTTGTGGGGTTCCGGGGGGCCCCCCACGTTAACTGCGTGGAAAGAAAATATGGACTGGAGTATGCTCAGGGAGAAGACAGTATATTGCGCCAGAGGCCGCCCTCGGAGGTGGCATGCCATCTGGGGGCGGTGGAACCAATACAGGGGGGGAATATGTCTTGCCCCTGATCTGGATCCCCCCGAGGAACAGCTTTCTTCTTGACCTTCTTTCCAGCTCCGTATGTAGATGTGATGGTTAATTGACTTCTTGGGCCTCTGCTTTTCCCCCTTTTTCCTCTTATCATAGTACTGTGACCGTTAGATGATTGGGGTCCGGCTCCCCCTGAGGGGTTACCACCGTGGGCATTCAGTGTTGTTGCCTTGCTGGGGTTTGTTGTGTGTTTGTAATTATTAAAAATGGAACCTTCTCACTGCTCCTTCAATGTACTGTGAACGATTCTCTATACTCACCTAATGAAGCTGCCGAACCTCCGGGTTGTCGGCTGAATAGCTGTGTCCAGATTCTTGAAGAAATAAAGGTTTTAAAAAAACAAAAAAACAAAAAAAAAACAAAGGGGAGGTGGGGGCGGAAAACAAAGACAAGATCTATGATGGGGGATTAATTACATGTTCCGGCCCCATCAGAACAGCAATCTCAGAGATTTGCTGAGTTTTGACACTCCCATCCAAGAAGAATTATAGAAATAGTTCAGTTGTTGTACAACAGGTACTTTAACAAGGTTGCTGCTTAGACTGTATCACCAGTAAATGTTTAACTTTAATTCTCTATGTTCTGACTTATCAAGTATCATAATTAAAAATGTTCGGACATGATTGGTACGTAATAAAATTGCAATATTATTGCAACAAAACCAACTCTTTCTGCCTAAATATTTTGAAATCCTTTCTTTACTTATTTATACTTCCAAATTACTTCACTTGTAAATACAAATCCTCAATAAGATCACCAATCGTTTCTTCAGAGCGATTTTCTTTTGAATCATTCATATTTTTAAAAAAATCAGTTCTTTTTTCATGCTCCTTTCCTTATATCCATATTTTCTGAACTTTTTTTTATTATAGTTTTGAGGGGTTCTCATTTTAATGCAACAAGTGCAAAAGTATCTCGTCAAAATTTTTGTTGGGCTGCTGCTGCAATCTGTGTACTGCCCAGTGTTAATTCCCAATTCTATCTTGAAAAGAG
Organism: Triturus cristatus; assembly: GCF_964204655.1. NCBI lineage: Eukaryota > Metazoa > Chordata > Amphibia > Caudata > Salamandridae > Triturus > Triturus cristatus. Next base: position 750,471,664 of record NC_140587.1, read on the forward strand.
AACAACAACTGCACTGCTCCCATTGCAATATGGGAGCGGGTAGAGCTCTGGTCCTCTTCTGACCTTCCGTAGGTCCAGAAAGTGTTCTGAAGCTGAAGATGCCAATATTATTGCCTGAGACTAGATAGTAAGTGGGGGTGACTCATGGCTCCTCCCTAACCAATGGCAGAAAAGTTCCCTAAGGTAACCCTGCTTACTTTTGCAGCAGTCACTTTCTGCTCTACTGCAAATAAAAAATGCCATGTGTTAGTGCATCTTCAAGATGGCAAAAATCATCAGCCATGCTGAATCTGGGCTCTGAAAGCTGGGTGTGTGTGGGCAGAGTGTACTCTGGCCGTCCTAGTGTCATCCCACAACTAACACCAGTTTAAAGCAGGTACTCGACCCTAGATAAACCTAGAGACAGAAGCATTGCAGGACAAAAGCAGGGTCATTCAGCAACTGTGCGGGGGAGCTACAAGAATTGTCTTGGCACCGTTCTATCCCTTTCAAGTGTGCCCCAAGTATTCCATGTGGCTCAACAGACATAACACAGTGAATTCACAGGATACCCACAGATACCTCCATGAATATTCTGTGGAGTTTAGAGAAGTAATCTCTACCCATTCAGCTTAGCCTACTGTTTGCTCTTGGGAGGCATATCATACCTACTTCATACGTATTCAAGGTGAACACAGGCCAGGAGCTGGCAGAGGCTTCTGTTAATTAGCCTTCTGACAGTTCAGGTAGGTAAAGGTTAACATTCTAAAAGTTATTTTTCATTCATGTTTATTAAAAATCCAACTTCACCATTTAAAAGCTATGCCCAACACAATGAAAACAGCTTTTTAGGACTTGTCACTGTAGGGACATAGTAATATTAACTTTCAACATGTCTCACTTTTAAATGCCCTGTAGCCTGCCTTATGAGCTGCATTGTCTATACAGGGGCCACATATTAATATTTAAAAGAAGGTTTTCTCCTCTTATTTTAACAAGTCATACTGTGGGGTTCACATTGCAGCAGTCAGCCTACATAGGGTAGGCCTGAAACCGTGTTTGCCCTGCCACTGATGTGGATAGCACAATAGGTTCTGTAGTCAACTAGTGGCATTTAACTTCCAGGTCCTGGGTGTATGATTTACATTAACTACTAGAGAAGCACGGGCAAGTTAAATGTGCCATTTAGGAATAAGCCAATTCAGCTATGTTTAAAGAGGTAGCACAAGCACTATCCCCCTGGTTGGCAGTGGTAACATGCATGAAGTTCTAAAGCCAGCAAACATGTAGGCTACAGAAAAAGGCAAAAAATCGGGGCAACCATGCAGAAAAGGCGGATTTCCCACAAAGAGCCTATCTAGCCGACATAGACTTCAAGCATTCCATAAGTAGCATGGATGACAAAAAGTCTGCATCAGGGTTGCAAATTGTTGCTTGCTCTCTGAAAACCAACAAATCATAGACAAATAATGGCCCCATCTCCGGGCAGGCTGTAGACTGAAAAAATACAAAATATGAGCAGTTATGAGTATGTGTCAATTGGAAAGCCACTATTTTCAGCACTCTTTTGGTGCTAATGTAGACGTAAGTTTGGATAAGGGAGGAGTGAAACTGAGTTAATTGATTATTTCTCAGATTGCATCAAAGACCTTCATTAATCATGTTGCCAATCCTCATAAAATTTTGTATATTGCCTTCTTTTTACTCAACATACTTCTAATATCTGCTTTTTCTTACATCCTGCCCTACAAAAGGTATAGATATATTAATAAAACCTTTTACAATGATACTGTGTTTTTCATGTGTGTACATCCTTCAGGGAAAGGTGCTCTAGTTATTTACACTTATATAAAAACTGAATCTTCGCAGTCGGCAGCAGGAATTGAGTGCTACCAAATACACATCTCCAGGTAACTAGTGAGAGACGCTGGTAAGTTGGTTAAAACCTATGCTTGACTGAGCTCCTAGGAGATTCTACTGGGCCATATTTACAAGGGGTGTTATAATAACGTATCACCTGACTTGCCATAAAACAAGATGGAGGAGTTGAGATTCAGACACTGAACACAGGAGGATGAAGACAAACCTAATTAAAACGTACAGGAGAACTTTTGTTTCAAAGGACTGCTGATTAGTTCTTCTTGAGCACTGTCATTTTATTGATTGTAGGAGAGAGGGGTGGGATTGCAGTTTCTGTTGTGCTAGATGAGGAAGTTCAAGGTCAGGCTTTCCCTTTAGTATATCCCTCATTGCCACTTCAAATAGGCTGATGACAGCAAGGTGCAGAACCCTCACACTCCACTATGCCTGTGTTGTGTATGCTACAGCATGGAGACTGCCCCAGTGCCCTGCTTTGAAAAACATCACTGTACTCAAAGGCAGTGTCTGAAGAGCAGCCTGAGAAGAAGGTAACCACTTCGAACAAGTTCAGTAGTTTGAGACAGTGGATCCACACTATTGAGGTTCTGTAATTCTCGAGTCTTACTCCATTTTGTTCTGTGCCACCATTTTGTGTTGCCCTCACGTAGGTCTGTGAAGGTAGCCTGGCGAATAAAGTGGCCTGGCCTTCTTAGTTCATGTATACATTAACTAGGTTTCTTTTTGACTCTGAAATGAACTGTAAGAAACTGACCTCTGCACCTGAAACTGACCCCGCAAATCCAATTTCCCTGATCGATCTTTGTCTGAGATTGCCAATCAATGTTCAGGACATCGTTAACTTTTAGTTTCCTTGCACATGCCTTATCTTGTTCAGCATCTGTTACCGTTTCTTTTTTTATGTTTCTTCATTACATGGGTTATGCTTTCAATTATAGGTTTGTCCGGCTTGTGGAGATTGAATTTGGGACATTCCTAATAATTAACTTTTGGGTTGGGATACTGTAAATTGAGATTTTGTTATGTGACACTTTGTTTGAAAATGTACTTTATTGGCTAGAATTTTGTGCAGTGGGTGTACATTTATAATGTGAATATTGGGTATAAAAGGAGACGTCTTGCCTTAGTAAAATGAGCAGTCTCCTGAGAATTTACACTGTGATGTATTTCTAGGATCACTGTTACTAGCTGCAGCTAATAAACTTGGTCTCTGATGCCATCCAGAAGTATTCCGTGTCTCTGTATACCAAGACAGGTGAACTTGAAGATCTTATGCGTGGCCCTGACGCCGCTGGGTTAAACCCCGGTTCTTCAACTGGCGCCCAACATGGGGCGACTTCAGCGGTACCGGTCCAAGCCTGAAGATTGTGAGGAGCCCCGTGAGGAAAAATGGAGGACGGCCGCCACTTCATCGACCCCTGCATGTCGACGTGGACCGAAGGTTTTTTTTCTGCGAGGCTTCCCCTTTCCGACGGCTGCAAAGGACTGCTGCCCTGACTGTCGCCCTGTCTTGGACCCTCTTGTGATGATTTGTAAGGCAAGACGTTAGACGGTCTTCTGGTGGCGTGACAGACATTTTGGTTAAGTATGAGTGGGTCGCTCCCACGACTTTGTTTTGTTTCTTGGTTTTGATTCTGCCATTGCAATAGTCGAAGCCGGGGGTTCGTATATTTGCGAGTGTATCATTTTTGATAACCCCTTGAAGTTTGAAGCAAGACTAGTGAGCTAAAAGATGCCTGGTTTTAGCAAATTTAGGAAATGGTTTTGGAGGATTCGTCTCCGATACCTACGGTTGGAACTCCAACTTATGAGCTCTATTCAAAGCATGGTGTAGGTCCCATTACCTTTAATGAAGTATGGGTCCGTTATACAAGGAAAGATGGTGTTTTACGATGGCCCCAACATGGTAGTTTTGAATCAGATGTTTTAGATAACTTAGAAGTTGCGCTATTTAGGAAGAAAGCCCGGCCGGCGATGTTTGACTCTTTCCGCCTTTGGCGTAAGGAAGCCAAACAGCGAGAAATTAAGCAAGCTAAGAGAGATAGGAAGGAAAGGAATATATCGGTAATGCAAGCTGCTAGGCAGTTTAAGGAAGATGAAGAAGATCGTGCGATTGAAGTGTCAGATAGACAACATTGCATGGCCATTGACAAATGTTACCCGGCTTTGCCACCTCCCCTTTCAAATGTGACTGTAGACCCTGAAAAGGATCCTTTGATGTCACATTTACTGAGATTACCGCCCCCTTATGTGCAGGGTGCTACTGCACCTCCGTTACCTCCAGCTGTTGCACCCCTTGTTGTCGTTCAACCCCCTGTTGTTGTTCAGCTACCCGTTGATTCACAGGTGGTTCTTCCTCCCCCGGCGCAGCCCCCTCCAGGGCCGACAGCCTTGCCACCAGCCTTGCCTCAAACTCCTTTGCCTTACACTCCTTTATCTTCGACTTCTCTTATTTCTGTCCCTACGTCTCTGTCACCTCAAAACACTTTGTCTCCTGTCCTCATGTCAACTTCTTCTCCTTCTGCTCGGCAACGAATGACTGAGACTGTCACTAGTCTTTTGTCTCCTTTCTTTGGGTCACTGAATATGACCCCTGTTTCTGAACGTAAGCAGAGACGTAGTCAGCTCCCTGGTCCCGAAGAGCGGGCAGTGTTAGATCTGCTTGCTCGTAGATGGGTTTCGAATACCTCCAAGTACAGTCCACAAGTGGTTATGGATATCTTCCTACAGTGGGAGGCACCAAAACAAAGGTATGTTTTTGATGTCATGTGTACCTTCCTTCGTCAGGAGTGGGAAGATAATGAGTTGGGTTCAATTCCACTGGAATTGCTTAATGTTCAGTCTGAATTTGCTAAAGGGACAATAGTGGGTTCCGATGTTGAGGAAGCGGTAGACACACTACTCACTTTTAGGTCTAGACTTCCACCTCAGTCATTGTTCGAACCTGACCCTTATATTAGGAGAAAAGTGAAGCAGTATCCTATGAGAGAGGTTCCCCCTGTATGGAGAGAGGCAGTTGTGGCTGATGCCGCTCATGGTATTGCGGCTGCACCGGCTCATTTTCAGCGAGTTTGGGTGCATGTCCCTTGGAAGAGAGCTGAGGTCCTGGCTCTTAAGCAGACTTTGCCTGACTCCCATAAAAATCCTGCTGGTTATTATAAGGAGTTGTCTCAGACAGTTGATGCGTGTGTTATGAATTTAGCTGACATAGATATGTTGATGGGTAATGTAGTTCCTCAACCCTTGTGGGCGAAGATCTGTCACGAGGATCACGTGCCAGAGTTAGGAGATACGTGGGTTAATATTACTGCTGCAGATGGTCGGCAGGTAGGAGGTGCCAAACCTGAACCCTTAGTTGCAGTACTACCTGGTAGGATTATTAACTTAATGAAAACTATGATGCCTCCTCTGCGGGTGAATTGGGACAAGTTATCAGCATGCAAACAAAAGAAAGACGAGAGTGTGTCTGATTTCTTCACTATGTTTGAGGAAAAATTCATTGATCATAGTGGTCAGGATATGAGTACAGAAGGTGGTCAGAGGTTGTTTGTAGATAAGTTTGTTTTTAATTTACTTCCTGAACTTTCTAATAAGTTAAAGGACTCTGAGAGTTCATGGGCTGATTCTTCTTCGGCTCAGATATTGGCTACTGCACAATACTATGAGAATAGAGATAAAGATGAGAAGGATAAAGTAGAGAAGAAGACTAGAGAATTAAAAACAAAAGTTCTTCTGCAGCAGGCTTATCCGCCTCACCCTAATCAGCGTCAGTTTCAGCAACCTTCCCAGTTTCAGCAACCCCCACAGTTTCAGAAACTGTTGCAGGTCCTGCCAGATGGGTTGTGGAAGGAGGAATGTGTGAAGATACAACAGAAAGTGTGAAGATGATTCAGGCAGAAGCTACTGAGAAAGAATTGAGTATGTGGAGAGAGAGTACGAGAATGTTGGATTCAACAGGCTGTTGGGTTGAGTTGTCAGAGCACCAGCGATGGTTGTTGCCGGATGCATATGTGCTTCCGGTGGTTACTATGGCTCATGGGTTGGCTCACATTAGTTCAAAAGGGATATGTAAGTTGTTGGCTCCGGTATGGCAGAATGGTGGAATTCCTAAGTGTGCTGAGAATTTGCTTAAACACTCCATGATTTGCTTGATGCATAATCCTGGAAAGGGAACCCCAACTCCAGCGGGTCATTTTGCTCCTCCAACGTATCCGTTCGAGGTGCTGCAGATAGACTATATTCATATGGAAAGATGCAATAACTTGAAGTATGTCCTTGTGGTTGTTTGTGCCTTTTCCAGATGGATAGAGGCCTACCCCCAAAAGGATAATACTGCCTTGTCTACAGCCAAGGTTTTGCTCAAAGAATTCTTTCCCAGATATGGCTTGCCGAGGATGGTATGGAGTGATAATGGAAGTGAATTTGTGGGTCAGATTATGAAGAAAGTATGTGCGGGTCTGGGTATTGAACAGAAATTCCACGCTGCGAATCAACCCCAGTCAGCAGGCCTGGTCGAGTGCTATAATGGCACTCTGAAGCTGAAGTTGGCCAAGGTGCAAGCGAGCTCTGGTCTTACATGGCCCGATGCCTTACCATTGGCACTTGTGTCCACGAGAACGACAGTACATTCTCGCGTGGGACTTAGCCTATACGAGATTTGAAGTACTGGGTTTTTCAGAACCCAGCGGTGCCAGGGGACACACCCTAAGACTTCGAGTCCTTCCTGTTTCAGACTACAGAAACACAGAGTCTTCTTGGTGAAGTCAAAGATCTTGTTTATTGGCTGCAACCAGTAACAGGTATCCTAGAAGTACAACACGGTGTATATTCTCAGGAGACTGCTCAACCTTACAAAGCCAGCCTTCTCTTTTATACAAAATATTATGCTTTAGGCAAACACTCCTTATTTTACAGTTGACCATTCACATATTTTCACTACAAAGAAAAAGCAGAGTCATGATGAGAAGCCCATATTTCAGTTTGTCCAGCCCTCAATCAATTACCCGGCAAGGCTCTGTACTTTCATCAGATATCGACGGACCCCCAATAAAAACGGGCACCTCCTCCTCGTAAAGCAAGTCATAGAAGGGAGAAACAGGGACAGGTGTGTGTAAGATTAGGCATGGTTTGTGTGTGATGAAAGGTTTTATGATATGTTGTGCCTTGATACTAATCTCATTCGGCCACTGGGAAAGGAACTGGCCGAACAGGTTTGGCTTCAGACAGTGGAGTCAGCTTGCCCAGGTCACAGAGGAGTCAGCAAAGGTGTATGTGTCCTTTAGACTCGTTTCTGGCCTTAGTCATTGGCCTATGTGAGGGCAATTACAAAATGGCTGCTGTTCAAATGGAAACCAAGGGTTCAGGACGGAAACTCTGATTTCAGGGTGATTTCGTCACCTGAATATGACGAAAATGCTTGTGCATAGTATTCTAATCATTCTCGGTCTGCTGATACCAAAATCGTCATGATACGACGATGTTTATAACACGGGTCCAGAATTTTCAGTACCACAGACCCTCCTTTTGCCCTTACATAGGCAATAACCTATACTCACGCTAATCTGAGTCCAGGTCTATATTCATAAAGTCGTTGAGATGTTGCTGTAGCATCATCCTATTACTTAGCTCGTCTCTTGATACAGGTTTCCTTACACACGATGTAGCACAGAGGCCACATATTGCAGGAGCACACTGTACACACAGACAGGACAGGAAAAGAATGGCTAAGATCATCCCAATGACTATCAGAATCCTCCATCCCCAGGCGGATATCAGTTCCCAGAACCACCCCATCAATGACCAATCTCCTTTATCCACGTGAATACATTCGGAGATCTTATGCAGTCTGGAAATGGCCTGGTAGACTGTCGGAGCGTTATCTGGAATGAAAACACAGCAACTTGATTGGATCACTTTACATACCCCACCTCGGTCTGCAAGTATGACGTCTAATGCGACCCTGTTCTGAAGAGTCATAAGGCGATCCGACTGGAGCTCAGCAGTCAAATTACTAAGGGCACCGGCGGTTTCATCTACCGTGGATTCAACCACCCTTGTCAATTGCCGTATGTTCCTGCTGTTAACCATAGGCCCCCAAAATGGCAGAAAACCCTTTACGAAATCGCCAAGTTCTTGTCCTGTAGTGTCTTCTTTACTGATGACACCTCTAACTATCCTTGTCTTATGGTAATCTGCCGCGGCCGTGTAGGTGGGAGGCAACAGGAACGAAACATAACATGTGCCTGAGAAGTCAGGGGGCAACCATGTATAGGCTCTATTATGGCAGATGAAATAGGTACCCTTAGCTGCTAAGAACAAAGGGGAAGTCTGAGACGCAAAAACTTATGTCTCAGTGCAGATACTTTTCCCTAACTGAGCTCTGGGATTCTTGCCATTAACTTGCAGACATAGGTGACCCTGATGGGGTACAATCCAAATCGGGGAGAATCTCTTTGCTCGCTGGTTCTCACTCAGAGTAACTCCATATCCTGTTTTGTTCCATCCAATATATGATAGTGTCTCATCTCTCGGGATAGTCTCATAGGAAATATCTTCCCTATTCATATCTACTATACCCTTAACTAGAGCACTATTCTTAGGATTATCTTTCACAGAACGTAGGGGGTTGGCTTCATGAGCGTATATGAATATCGTTCTATATGCCCACACAGAACCATTATGGCTGAAAGGCAGGACCAGATAAGGGATACCTCTATCAGTAGTATGCGGCATAAGACCACACACCCAACAGTTAGTTGTGTTCACTACTAATTGGTGTTGGTGTAGAAGCTGAATGAATGAATTATTGACAAATTCTAATCTTCTAGCGGACTCGTGTTCAGGCAGAGGGTGAAAAGAATGCGAGGGAAACAGTAGAAGGAGGTATGGGCTGTGAAGTGGGTGCAAATGTCACTTGAAAAGAGAATAAAACATATCCTATTAAAAACGTCATTACACTAAGCAACATAAAAATACATAATATCAAAAATCGTTTCTTTGTCATCATTATACACATTCTGGCTTTAAAGTCCATCTGCTTGGCAGGTCTCTCATTCTCGAAAAACTCCATCCTCTCTAATTGCTGCTCGTGGTGGTAGGGTGTTCTATGCTAAGGAATGCTTCTGTCAGTCCAGGGCAACTCCCTTAGACCGACCAGAACTGTCGACCTAACGTCTTCAGCTGCACTCCAAAGACTTGGGCAACCACGACCCTACAGCTGAACCCGGATGGCGGTTCGAAAAACAAAAATAAGAAAGTTTCTCAGATGAGAGAGCTGCACTTTCAAAACTAGCAAAGAAAAAGAATTGTATTTGTCCATAGTTCTCGGCCTCAAATTATAACGGCTTTTTCCAGGTACTGTCTGGTTCTGGAACAAGAGTTCAGGCTCTGTAGTGTTCAATCGAATTGACGGTGGCACAGCTTCTTGCAAAATATTGTCACTTTCTCGTTCAGAAAGTGTTCCTTTTACACGTGCATTGCTAAAAGTCAGAAAACTAGGCACGGTCTCAGTCTCAGAGTCAGCGACCCACCGGTCGTACGGTAGAGGCAGAGGGACCCTCTTGCAGTGTACGCCGTGGATCCAGTTCTTTTTCCCTTCCACTCGAACAGCTGATCTTGTTGAGAGAAGGACGAGGTGGGGGCCAGTCCAACGGGGCTGATCATTCTTTGTCCGCTGGAAGTTCTTGACCAGCACCCATGATCCAGGATCGATAAGATGTCCTGGAGCTTCAGAGACCTGAGGCAGAGTATCGTGAACCTGTTGGTGTAAAACACACAATTTAGCCGTCAATTCATACAAATAATCAAGCAGTACAGGGTGCTTGATCTCACTGAATTTTGTCGGCCTTGGCACTCCCCATATGTTGGCCGGGCGGCCGAACACAATTTCATAGGGACTAAGTCCCACTCGCGAATGCACAGTCATTCTTGTTGATAGGAGTGCTAAAGGCAGGGCGTCAGGCCATTTAAGACCAGAGCTCGCTTGTATCTTTGCCAATTTAAGTTTTAGCGTGCCATTATAGCACTCTACTAGTCCAACTGATTGGGGGTGATTTGCAGCGTGGAATTTTTGCTGGATGCCTAGCCCCTCACATACTTTTTTCATCACTCGACCCACAAATTCACTCCCATTATCACTCCAGACCATTCTCGGCATTCCAAACTTAGGGAAGAATTCTTTGGCAAGGGCTTTAGCTGTGGATAAGGCAGTGTTGTCTTTTAAGGGGTATGCTTCTATCCATCTTGAAAAGGCACAAACAACAACGAGTACGTATTTCAGATTGTTGCACCTTTCCATGTGGATGAAATCTAGCTGCAAAACCTCGAACGGATACGTTGGAGGCGCAAAATGACCAGCTGGAGTTGGGGTTCCCCTACCATGATTGTATTTCAGACACACTATGCAATTCTTGACCACATTCTCTGCACATTTAGGAATTCCAGCATTTTGCCATACTGGAGCCAACAGGTTACAAATCCCTTTCACACTGATATGGGCCATTCCATGGGCCATTGTCACCACTGCAAGCACATACGCATCGGGTAACAACCATCGCTGATGTTCTGACAAGTCAACCCAACAACCATTTTCATCCAATTTACCCGTACTCTCTCTCCACACACTCAACTCTTTCTCTGAAGCTTCAGCTTGAAGAGACTTCACACTCTCTATCGTATCTTCACACATTCCAACGTCACCAACCCATCTTGCAGGGCCTGCAACATACATTCGATTCATCACATCTTTTGCTGTTTCTTTTGCGATTTCGTCAGCAAATGCATTGCCACGACCAACATCATCAGTAACCTTCTTGTGTGCACTGCATTTCACAATCGCGACTTGTAGCGGCAAGGTCAGTGACTCAAGAAGCTCATTCACCAACTGACCATGCTGAATCTTAGCTCCATGCGAAGTTAGGAACCCACGGTCTTTCCACAATCGTCCAAAACTATGAGCCACACCAAACGCATACTGGCTGTCGGTATATATGGTCACTTTCATTCCTTTTGATAACACACACGCTCTCGTAAGTGCAATCAACTCTGCTGCTTGAGCTGAATTATGTGGTATACGTGCAGCTTCAACAATCGTATGCAAAGTCGTGACAGCATATGCTGCAGTCGTATCACCATTTGGAAGCTTGAAGCATGAACCATCCACCCATAAGGTACCATCACACTTTACAAGAGGAGTATCTTTAAGATCTACTCTCCCTTTCGTTTCTTCTTCTGTCCTAAGAAAACAATCATGTTGTTCAACATCATCTGTCTCTACTGAAATCGGCAATAACGTGGCTGGATTCAACGTATTGCACCTCTTTATGTGCACATGACTCGCTAACAGTGTCAACTCGTAACCTGACAATCGAGCACTAGTTAAGTGCTGTGTCTTGGTCCTGTTTAACAACGTGTCCACTGCATGTGGAACCATCACAATCAACATATTATTCATCACTAACCCAGCAGACTGTCGAATAGAAACAGCTGCTGCCGCTGTGGCTCTCAAGCAACTCGGCAATGCTTTAGCTACCGGATCCAAAGTCGACGAAAAATACGTGCATCGACGCTGCTTGTCTCCAAAAGACTGTGTCAGTACTGACAATGCACAACCCTCTTTCTCATGGACATACAGTGTAAAGGGCTTACTGTAGTCGGGGGTACCCAACACAGGAGCTGAACACAATGCATTACGCAATTCGGAAAAACTTTTCTGACAATCTTCAGACCACGGAACGGAATTCGGTGTATCTTTACAGGTCAATGCTACCAAAGGTTTGGCCAGCAAAGAAAAATTCGGTATCCATTGTCTGCAGTATGATGTAATGCCCAAGAAAGCACGTACTTCTCTCTGTGTCCTTGGCACACTCAATTTTGCAATTGCCTGAATTCTTTCTGGGGTCAGTTTCCTTCCCTCCTTCGACAAGAGATGACCTAAGTAGGTCACTTCTTGTCGACAATATTGCAGTTTTGAAAGAGACACTTTGTGATGTAAATCAGACAAATGACGCAACAACGACAAGGTGGCTTCTTTACAAATCTCCTCAGTATCTGCAGCTATTAGCAAATCATCGACGTACTGAATAAGGGTAGCGCCATCAGGTAAAACAATTGCATCAAGCTGTGTTTTTAAAGCCTGACTATATATTGATGGACTTTCACAGTAGCCTTGAGGAGCGCGTTTGAAGCGGAAGCTTCGGCCTCCTAAACTGAAGCCAAAAATATCCCTGCTCTCCTCGGCAATCGGGATGCTGAAGAAAGCATTCTTCAAGTCAATCACCGAGAACCAGGTGGCGGAAGCTGGAATCATGGTCAATAGGGCAGTGATATCAGGAACAACTGGAAACTGTGGCACAACTATTTTATTTACCTCTCTAAGATCAATCACGAACCTGTAAACAGGTGGCTGAGAAGGGTCAGTACGTTTCAAAACAGGCAGAACAGGACTATTACAAACGTTGCCTCTTATCTCTTCAATTACATCTTCTTCAATCAAAACATAAATGATCGCTAGCAACGCCTTTTCACCTTCACTAGAGATCTTGTATTGGGGAATGCGTGGCAATTTAACATTGGCTTTCAATGTCACAACATATGGCGGTATTTCCAAAAGACCCACATCATTAGGACCAGTGGCCCAAAGAATATCAGGAAGAAACGACAATTCGGTCGGAAGTTTATCCTTCGACAAATACATTGGAGAGATCACTTTCCTACCCAGTGTAAGTTGTACTCCTGAAGGAGAACAATATAATGTCGCATACAATCTTTTCAACAAATCCAATCCTAACAAGTTTTCACCACAACCTGTCGTCAGAATAAGGGGTGCTTCCAATTCACAAGGTCCAACAGAAAGGGACATAGGACTAGAAATCGGATTCCTAACCGGGGCGCCAGAAAAACCTACTGAAACATTAATCTCGCCAGACAAAGGTGCGCCAGGGAGTTTTGAGTGCATAATAGAACTCTTTTTAGCACCAGTATCCAACAGAAAAGGCTCTGACACACCTGATGTAATCACCTTAACATAAGGTCCACTCTGATCTACTGGAACTGAAACAACTCCCTCTCTTTGTCTATGGCTGTCCTAGCAATCATTACCTTCCATATTCTCATCTTCTGCATAGTAGTCGTCAGCATAGTACTGAGCCGTCCTACCGGACGCGTTATTTTGCTGGTCAAAACTATTCATTGAATTCTGAGACGGAAGGGAACGCGCGTTCTGGGCGAAACTTCCACGTCCTCTACCTCTAGGAGCTTGTTGAACACCTCGACCTCTTGCACCAGAAGCACCATTCGTACGCTGTAACAAAATAGGACAACTATACTTAAAATGACCCTCTTCTTTACAATATGAACACTGTTTGGGACCTACAGGAACACGTGGTTGAGAAAACTCGAACCTTTGCGAGTTTCTCTGAAACTGTTGAGGTTGCTGATAGTTACTCTGACCACCACGTGGCGGATACGCCTGTGGTAAAAGAACCTTCGTCTTTAATTCTTTAGTTTTCTTGTCTGCTCTATCCTTCTCATCTTTATCCCTATTTTCGTAGTACTGTGCAGTAGCCAATATTTGTGCTGAAGAGGAAACGGCCCAAGAACTCTCTGAATCTTTCAATTTCTTACACAGCTCAGGAAGCAAATTATGTACAAACTTGTCAACGAACAACCGTTGACCACCTTCTGTACTCATATCTTGACCACTGTGGTCGATAAACGTTTCCTCAAATCTGGTGAAGAAATCAGACACTGTTTCATCTTTCTTCTGCTTACACGCAGACAATTTATCCCAATTCACACACATCGCAGGCATTAAAGTTTTCATGTAAGTAATGATCCTAGCAGGAAGTTCTGCTACCAAAGGCTCAGGCTTGGCACCACCAACTTGTCTATCATTTGCAGTACTAATATTAGCCCATGAGTCACCTAACTCTTGCGCATGATCTGTATGGCGAATCAATCCCCACAAAGGCTGTGGAACAACATTCCCAAATAACATGTCTATGTCGGCTAAATTCATAATGCATGAGTCTGCAGTCTCTGATAATTCCTTATAATACCCTGCAGGGTTTTTACGGGGGTCTGGCAAAGTCTGCTTAAGGGCTAAAACTTCAGCTCGCTTCCAAGGAACATGTACCCAAACACGCTGAAAATGAGCTGGAACAGCATCAATTTGATTAGCAGCATCAGCCGCAACGGCGTCCTTCCATACTGGAGGGACTTCTCTCATTGGGTACTGTCGCACTTTTTTCCTAACTGCGGAGTCATGTTCAAACAGTGACTGAGAAGGATCCTTATTTCTAAAGGACAACAACGTCGCAACTGCTTTCTCAACATCGGAACCCACAATCGTGCCCTTTGAAAACTCAAACCGTACACGGCACAAATCAGGCGGATTTGTTTCCAAATCATTATCCTCCAATTCCTCACAAAGGAAAGCACACATTTTCTCAAAAACGTATCTTTGTTTCGGTGCTTCCCATTGACGGAAGACATCCATAACAGACTCCACATCATATCTTAAAGGATAAGTAACCCATTTACGCGCCATATGATCAAACGCTTCTCTCTCTCGAGAATCAGGCAGTTGACTACGCGACTGCTTACGCCCCGAGTCAGGGGTCAAACCAGATGACCCAAAGAGAGGAAATATAAGGCTAGCAACAGTATCAGTCATTCTCTGTCGGACAGAAGGAGAAGTTGACGAAAGAACAGGAGGAAAAACAGAGGGAGGCAAGGCAGATGCAGATGCAGATGCAGAGGCAGTATCAGGAAGAACACCAGAGGAGGCAGTCGATGTAGTAGACAAAGTTGTAGGAAGTACAGATGGAGCAGGTAGCAAAGTCGATGGCCCTTGAGGGGGCTGCGCCATAGGAGTAGGAGCCAACTGAAGAGGAGCTGGCGGCTGTGGAAGAACCTGAGGCACAATAATTGGAGGTTGCACAACTAAAGGTTGCGGAGGTGCTGTAGCACTCTGCGCATAAGGGGGTGGCGAACTCAACAAGTGTGACATTAAACGATCTTTCTCAAGTTCTTTTGCTGCATCTTGCTGAAGAGCGGCAACACTGGATAACATTTATCGATCACCATTTTATGTTGCCTGTGCAACTGCTCACTCATCTGTTCTTCTTCATTATCTTTAAACTGCATGGCAGCTTGCATTATCGAGATACCCTTTTCTCTCTTATTTCTCTTTGCTAATTTAATTTCCTTCTGTTTGGCTTCCTTACGCCATAGACGGAAAGAGTCAAACATCGCCGGCCGGGCTTTCTTCTTAAAAAGTTTAACCTCCAGATTATCCAGAATCTCTGTGTCAAAACTACCATATTGGGGCCATTTTAAAACACCATCTTTCCTGGTGTATCGGATCCATACTTCATTATATGTGATGGGGCCTACGCCATGTTTCACATATTGTTCATAGGTTGGAGTTCCAATCGGAGGAACCGGACACGGGTCCTCGAATCGGGAATCCCTATTACAACCAAGACAAAACAAATTTCCAAGTCTGCTAAAACCAGGCATCTTTGCTCTCTAGTCTAGCTTCAAACTGCAAAGGATTATCGAATACGATAGTCTCGTGAATACACGAGTCCCTCGGCTTTGGTACTTGCAAGTTCCAAATCAAAGATCCCAAGGGGATACCAAACTAACCCCAACTCCAGCGGGTCATTTTGCTCCTCCAACGTATCCGTTCGAGGTGCTGCAGATAGACTATATTCATATGGAAAGATGCAATAACTTGAAGTATGTCCTTGTGGTCGTTTGTGCCTTTTCCAGATGGATAGAGGCCTACCCCCAAAAGGATAATACTGCCTTGTCTACAGCCAAGGTTTTGCTCAAAGAATTCTTTCCCAGATATGGCTTGCCGAGGATGGTATGGAGTGATAATGGAAGTGAATTCGTGGGTCAGATTATGAAGAAAGTATGTGCGGGTCTGGGTATTGAACAGAAATTCCACGCTGCGAATCACCCCCAGTCAGCAGGCCTGGTCGAGTGCTATAATGGCACTCTGAAGCTGAAGTTGGCCAAGGTGCAAGCGAGCTCTGGTCTTACATGGCCCGATGCCTTACCATTGGCACTTGTGTCCACGAGAACGACAGTACATTCTCGCGTGGGACTTAGCCTATACGAGATTTGAAGTACTGGGTTTTTCAGAACCCAGCGGTGCCAGGGGACACACCCTAAGACTTCGAGTCCTTCCTGTTTCAGACTACAGAAACACAGAGTCTTCTTGGTGAAGTCAAAGATCTTGTTTATTGGCTGCAACCAGTAACAGGTATCCTAGAAGTACAACACGGTGTATATTCTCAGGAGACTGCTCAACCTTACAAAGCCAGCCTTCTCTTTTATACAAAATATTATGCTTTAGGCAAACATTCCTTATTTTACAGTTGACCATTCACATATTTTCACTACAAAGAAAAAGCAGAGTCATGATGAGAAGCCCATATTTCAGTTTGTCCAGCCCTCAATCAATTACCCGGCAAGGCTCAGTACTTTCATCAGATATCGACGGACCCCCAATAAAAACGGGCACCTCCTCCTCGTAAAGCAAGTCATAGAAGGGAGAAACAGGGACAGGTGTGTGTAAGATTAGGCATGGTTTGTGTGTGATGAAAGGTTTTATGATATGTTGTGCCTTGATACTAATCTCATTCGGCCACTGGGAAAGGAACTGGCCGAACAGGTTTGGCTTCAGGCAGTGGAGTCAGCTTGCCCATGTCACAGAGGAGTCAGCAAAGGTGTATGTGTCCTTTAGACTCGTTTCTGGCCTTAATCATTGGCCTATGTGAGGCTGCTGTTCAAATGGAAACCGAGGGTTCAGGACGGAAACTCTGATTTCAGGGTGATTTCGTCACCCGAATATGACGAAAATGCTTGTGCATAGTATTCTAATCATTCTCGGTCTGCTGATACCAAAATCGTCATGATACGACGATGTTTATAACACGGGTCCAGAATTTTCAGTACCACAGATTGTTTTTGGACGCCCGGCGAATGTCTGGGGTGTGCTGAGGCCTAAGAAGTACAGTGATATCGAGTACCCTATGTTGGTTGACTACTTACATGATTTGACTGCTAAATTGCGTGTTCTTCACCAACAGGTCCATGACACTTTGCCTTCAGTTTCTGTAGACGCAGGCCACACGATTCAACCTGGCGACTGGGTTCTAACCAATAATTTCCAGAGGTCAAAGAACTTGGAACCAAGATGGACCGGTCCTACCAAGTCCTGTTATCAACTCGGACTGCTATTAAGGTGTTCGGCAAGAAAAACTGGGTACATGGTACCCATTGTAAGAAGATATCTTTGCCCTTACCGTACGATAAGTGGGTTCGGGAAGGTGTTGCCGATTCCGAGAGTGAAAGGGTTCCGAGATTTGTACCTTTTAGCGATGCACATCTGGAATGGACTCAGTCAGAACGTGCGGATGATAAAGTCTTGCAAGAAGCTGTGCCGCCGTGTTTGAGACTTGATACTACGCACCCAGAGACACTCTTTCAGGATCAAACTGTGCCTGGTAAAGAACGCTACAACTTAAGGTCTAAAAAGGACAAATAAAATTTGAATTTTTTTGTAAATTACACTCTTTCAGACAAGAGACTATTTTTCTTTTTCTTTTTCGAACCACCATCCGGGTTCAGCTGCAGGGTCGCGGTATAAGAACTTAAGGGGTGGCCCGCGTATTGACGAAAGGTCTGCGGTTCTAGGGACGTCTAGGACGCCTGGATGCACACTTGAGTGAAGAAGGAAAATTGCAGCGAGCAGCACGTTAGAGGATGGTGTCTGTTGTAACTGAAAGAGATGTTGAGAGAATAGATCTTAAGATAAGATTTTGTACTTTGATACATAGCAAATGTTTTTATAATATTGTGCTTTTTGATGTTTTTAAGTATCACATTAGCTTGTGTGGGTTGGACTGTCTATGCTACACAACAGACATCTGCACCCACCTCCCAACCTATGCTTTCTTTCACTACTGTTTCTTTGCACCAGTTTTATACGTTGCCTGAACATGAGCAGACAAGGAAATCAGAATTTGTCAACAGCTCGTTTATACAGTTGTTGCATCAGCATCAGTTAGTAGTAAATACCACTAATTGTTGGGTTTGTGGTCTAAAGCCTCATACGACAGATAAAGGTATGCCATATTTGGTTTTGCCTTTTTCTTTTAATGGGTCTGTGTGGGCTTTTCAGACCATGTTTATCTATGCAAATGAGGTACGCCCCTTACGTTCCCTTAAAGATAACTCGAGCAATAGTGCCTTAATAAGGGGAATAGTAGCTATGATCCGAGATATTGATGCATATAATGCTATCCCTAAGGATGAGGTGCAGGCTTACGTTGGTTGGAACGTGACTGGATATAGTACCAGTTTGACAGAGAAGGAGAGACGAAAAAGGTCTCCCCCCTATTTGGATTGTGCCCCACCGAGGCCACTTTTGTTTTCAAAGTAATGGTCGGAATCCGAAAGCTCAGCTAGGTAAGAGTGTGTGTGCTCAAACCTATGTCTATTCATCTCGGACTTCTCCACCGTTTGTGCCAGCTAAAGGCACATATTTTGTTTGTCATGACAGAGCCTACACATGGTTGCCACCTGATTTTTCAGGAACGTGTTATGTGGCGTTTCTACTTCCCCCTACATACACTACCGCTTCAGACTATCATAGAACGAGATATGATAGAGGTGTCTTCAATAAGGAAGATACCGCAGCACACGAAGTAGGAGATTTCTTCAAGGGCTTCTTGCCCTTTTGGGGTCCTATGATCAATAGTAGGCATATTCGACAGCTTGTCCGCGTTGTTGAAGCTACTATTAATGAGACAGCAGGTGCTCTTAGTAATGTTACAGCTGAGCTTCAAGCGGACCGTCTTATGACTTTGCAGAACCGTATGGTATTAGACATCATACTTGCAGATCGAGGAGGAGTATGTAAATTGATTGGATCCAGTTGCTGTGTTTACATACCAGATAATGCCCCTACAGTGTACCAAGCCATCTCTAGGTTGTATAAAATCTCTGAGTCTATCCATGTAGACGAAGGAGACTGGTCATTGACGGGATGGTTTTGGGGACTGCTGTCCAAATGGGGATGGAAGATTGTGACATTCCTTGGTATAGTTTTAACCATCCTTTTCTCTTGTTGTCATCCATTGTGGTCCCGCCATTTGTAGTCTTTGTGCTACTATGTGTGTTCGGAGACCTGTCCCGAGAGAAGTAGAGAATAATAAGATGATGCTACAGCAACACCTTGATGACCTAATGAATATCGACATAGACCTAGATTCAGATTAAAATGAGTCTTAGGCTATTATCTACGTAATGGCAAAAGGAGGGTCTGAGGTTCTGTAATTTTCGAGTCTGACTCCATTTTGTTCTGTGCCACCATTTTGTGTTGTCCTCACGTAGGCCTGTGAAGGTAGCCTGGCGAATAAAGTGGCCTGGCCTTCTTAGTTCATGTATACATTAACTAGGTTTCTTTTTGACTCTGAAATGAACTGTAAGAAACTGACCTCTGCACCTGAAACTGACCCCGCAAATCCAATTTCCCTGATCGATCTTTGTCTGAGATTGCCAATCAATGTTCAGGACATCGTTAACTTTTAGTTTCCTTGCACATGCCTTATCTTGTTCAGCATCTGTTACCGTTTCTTTTTTTATGTTTCTTCATTACATGGTTTATGCTTTCAATTATAGGTTTGTCCGGCTTGTGGAGATTGAATTTGGGACATTCCTAATATTTAACTTTTGGGTTGGGATACTGTAAATTGAGTTTTTGTTATGTGACACTTTGTTTGAAAATGTACTTTATTGGCTAGAATTTTGTGCAGTGGGTGTACATTTATAATGTGAATATTGGGTATAAAAGGAGACGTCTCGCATTAGTAAAATGAGCAGTCTCCTGAGAATTTACACTGTGATGTATTTCTATGATCACTGTTACTAGCTGCAGCTAATAAACTTGGTCTCTGATGCCATCCAGAAGTATTCTGTGTCTCTGTATACCAAGACAGGTGAACTCGAAGATCTTAGGCGTGCCCCTGACGCTGCTGGGTTAAACCTCGGTTCTTCACTATCTAACTAGAAGTTGTACAAAAAAGGGGGTCCCAAATTAGCCCACTTCATTCCATATCCAACTCCTTCATGACCAGGAATTGAGTGCTCCACAGAGTACTCGAAGCGCTGATATGTGAGCAGTGCTGGTGTTTGTCTGACAGCCAGTCTCCTAGAGGTGAGGGGACAAAATCTGAATGCTACACTTTTTTTCTGGAGAAGCTGAGGATCTGCCTAAAGTTCCTAGAAGCCTGTCAGCCTGCTGAGAGAGGGAAACAGTCTTCTTGTCTCTCTATGAGGAAATACTGGTTAGGAGGACAGAGATCCTGCATGTCATGTGTGTCTAGGTACCATTGATGTAGCACATATGTGGTAGCAGAAGTCTGTGTGTAGTGTGAGTCAGAGTACTAGAGAAGTAGCACCCATTTTGGATGGCCCTTAGTTTAGCAGGACACAATATAGAAGCTTAGGACAGCTTGCCCTAGGCAGTGGAAGTGTAGTGCCTGTTTGGTGCTAGACCCATTGGTACATGCTATGAAAGCCATCACCCTATCACAAAGGCTGCACCAAACCAGGTTCTGCAACCTTAGACAGTGGATTCATATCCTATGTCAGGAAAATGTACATAAAAGTGAAGTCCAAGCCATTTAATTCCAGTTCCAAGTTCTTCTTTACCAAAGAAGGTAGTGCTCCGTAGAGTACTCAAAGAGATGCTGTGTACCCAGGGTCTAACAGTCAGACTACCAGAGGTAAAAGGACATCACTTTAAGTCTGCACTTTTCAGCTAGAGGAGCTGAGAATCTGCCCGAAGTGCCTAGAAGCCTGTCTACCTACCAAGCAAGGCTTGCCTCTGCAGAAGAACAATCTGTCAAGGATGAGAAGCGCATCATGTTCACAGCATGAGGAACACCCGGAGAAGGCTGACGATCACAGAGAGTGAAGCCAGAGGGATTACGCTATGAAGGGGTCCCCCAGGTCTCTCGAAGTGGTTCCTGCGGGAGCTGCATTAAGACCTTGGACAGGAGACGAACATGTGCAGATGAGTCTGTCACATAAGCTAGATACTTTTACTGCATAAATGCAAGGGGAAAAATACATCGAAATGAGTTGTGCAATTGACCAGCGAGAATTTGACGCCATTTGCATGTGTGCCTTATCGATGCCTATGCTAGTGCATTGGAGATTTTAATCATAGGTTCCCAACCATAGAATGGAGAGACTACCTTAAAAGGGGGCGGAGGGGGTGGATCACCTGACTGGTAAAGGTGAATCAAGTTACAATCCTTTATTGCATTCTTATTAAACTGTGTAACATTTGAGGTTTGCTCTGAAATTAAAGTACATACTAAAGTAACAGCACTTGGATGGACAATACATTATTGCATCTGTTGGTTGACTGCTGAATTCTGAGCTTTACTTCCCCCCACACTACCGCCCTGAAAAATCTTGGACTGCTAGCCCTTGCTATCCTGAGAGTCAAGTTTGGAAAAGGGAGTACTTTGCCCAGTTTGCAGAGACATAATATGACAAATGCCAGGACACCAGCGTCAAATTATCTCAACCACTGCCAGTGCAGCCCAGAATCTCCTGTCTGCCTTGTGGCCCCTCAAACAAGCAACAAAGTGCCAATCAGAAGAACACTGAATGGGGCAATAAAGCCCCAAGAATGGGATCTGCACTGCTCTGTGGTAGGAGTCTTGAGATTTGCAAAGTGTGACGGCAGAGTGTACTGAATTGGGTGCCCACAAGATCAACGAGGTTCTCCGGAGCTCAACCCCACAGAAGTTCTTGTGAGGTCAAGTGCCAAGGAGTATCAAGACGCTAGAAGAAGCGAGAATGCAACCTGGGGTCCCCCTATGCAAGAATCCAAATACTGTAGGAGATCCTGCATACTCCAAAAAACCTGCACCAAGACTTGAGTAAACACTGCTATAACTAGAGGTGGGCACTGCGTTTGTTTGAGTGCTTACTTTTGTACTTGGGCCCGAAGAAGAACCCACTCTGTAACCGAGCTGTGTGCATAGCAAATTCACTGCGGTCTCCTCAACAGGTGCTGCCTCTGCTTACCTGATTCACATTGATGGCACTGCAGACCCTGCTCGCACAAGTCAGCTGGGCCAGAGCATAGACACTGCCTTTCCTGCTGTGGAGGCAATACAGTGTGCGACAATGGGAGCGTGCAAGACAGCCCTACAGACCATCAAGGAATGCATGCCCTGTGCTCTGGACAACAAAGTGCCATGCACCCAAGAGAACAAAAAAGGGGGTGTAACAAAGCACATATCTATGGCAAGTACTGGCCCCACCTGAAGAGCCATCTCAAAGATTTACAGAGTTCTTCACACTCCCGCCAATGCAACTCATAGAAATGGTTCAGTTGTTACACAGCAGGTATCTTAAAGAGGTTGTAAAACCAGGAGTAGCTTAGGCTGTATCCACTGTAAATGTTGAACTATAATGTTCTACCTTC
Organism: Triturus cristatus; assembly: GCF_964204655.1. Classification (NCBI taxonomy): domain Eukaryota; kingdom Metazoa; phylum Chordata; class Amphibia; order Caudata; family Salamandridae; genus Triturus; species Triturus cristatus. The sequence continues at coordinate 750,494,048 of NC_140587.1, forward strand.
TGACTTATTAGGCACAGTAATTAAAAAATTCACGCATGATTGGTACGTAATAATGTCGCAACACACCACCTCTTTGTGAGGAAATATTTTGAAATCCTTTTTTCACTTAGTTATACTTCCAAATTACGGAATTTGCAAATGAAAATCCTCAATAGGCCCATGCCATCACTCTTCAGGGCAATTTTCTTGTGAATCATTCATATTGAAAACAATTTCAATCCTCTTATCGGGTATCTTTATTTATATCCATATATTCTAAGTGCTGAGGGGCTCTCCTTTTTATGCAACAAGTACAAAAGTATATTGTGTTCTTTTTTGTCACGTTGCTGCTGCGACCTGCGTCCAACCGAGTTTTAATTCCTAATTTCGTCTTGGGTGGGTGTGACACACCGCTCCTGCCAATAGGCAACTGTACTCTCCAAAAAAACTTACCTCATGGCGGCTGGCCTACCTTCTAGGCATTTATTTTGTCAGCGGCATAGTGGCTACAGGTAAGGGTCACCATTACCACCATTATCTTTTTGTTTCATAGTTCACTCCAAACTACCCCAGAGTGACAATTTTGCCACCTACTAATATGCAATACATGCCTCCTGAGAGGGCACAGGCAGCAGGGTTTGCTCGTCCTTGCCCTGGGCCAGGCATTCCACCCCAGATCTACCTGCATCTCAGAGATCGGCCTACCCGAGAATCCGCTTTGTGGGGGAGGCTTGGTAGAATGACTTTGGAGCCATACTATACTCGCGGCGATCAGGCCCAGGCCAACGCGGGCCGCGCTGAACACACCGCAGCTGAGGTCTCTCCTTCCCCGCCGCTGCGGGGCAATCTCTACACCAATGGTGGGGGCCGACCTTCCCAAGGAGTGAATGGGGCCCCTCGCACTGCACCTCTGGAAGCACCCCCAAGACATTGGGGGTACTGTTGTATCGCTCATTGCGATACGTTGTGGTAAGTTGGGCTCATTGCGAGAACCAGCACTGGGGGTGTATTGTGATCTCCCCCTGCGATGTCAATAAATTGTGGTTTGACCCGCGTTACGTGGGCGCGTTTCAATAAATAGCTGTGCGCGCGGCTAGCGTCAGAGCCGAGTTACGTGAGCACCAGTAAACTTCACACTGTGTGTGCTGTCATTATTGCAGCCTTAGCCAGGTAGCCCGCGCCAACTGAGGAGCGCAGCATAGCACAATCATTACTGCATGTCGGGACAACTCTCATTTAATGTCCCGACACATCATTGGCGACGAGGATGCGATCAGACCCACGTGGTATTAGGCGGCGGCCACGCACATTCTCCCGTGTGCATGGTGCTCGTGCTGCTTTGGAGCCAAGCCCCCAAATTACCAGTGAACATTGTGGGGGAAACAGGAACATCAAGGTCTGGACTGAAACTGATCGCAAACTTTGGGCACTGATTGATGATCTAGCGCGTGGTGAGAGAATCTGGAGTCATTGGTGTGCACAGACAACTGTGAGTAACAGTGGAACAGCTCCAGTTCACACATCCTGCTGCATCGTGGCACGGCCACAGCAAGTGTCCTCTAGGGCAGAAGACAGGCAACGTCGGTGTGTACACCATGGCCCACATTCCAGCGATAGAGTCATTTGTGGTAGAAGGGGCCCCGTCTGCTGAGGCCCTGAGATGGAAGGAATGAGTGGAGCGAGTGCTCCTCTTCTTTAAGGCCACAAAAGAAGAAAATGCACAGAAGCATGCCATGATGCTGCATCTTGGAGAAAAAGATAGTCATGACAGAGGGAGCACCAAAGACTCACCTCACACTCATTGCAGCCCTCAATGCTCACTTCAAGCCCATGGCGAATCAAGATTACAAACGCTTCGTGTTCAGACAAGCGAGAAAACAGCCTGAAGAGTCACTGGATGTCTTTCATAGCTGTTTAAAGGAGTTAGCAAGCACCTGTGGGTTTCAAGATGAGACAGAGGAGATCCGGGGCCAAATTATTTAGGGGTGTGCCTCAGTAAAGTTGAGGGAGCGAATTCTGGAAGAGTCGGGGAAGTCGCTGGCAGATACACTTACCCTGGGAAGAACAAAGAAACTCTCAAAAGCACGGGTGGCACACAAGGAGGCTGCTCTTCAAACTCCCATCAAGACTGAGCCTGTCAATGCAGTTACCCTAACTATCACGGCATCGCCCATCCGCCCAAGGATACGATCTTGTGGGTACTGTGGGGGACCCTCCTATCGGCCGTCACAGTGTCCAGCAAGGGGAAAGAAGTGTATGGCGTGCAGGAAAATGAACCACAGTATGTTGATCCAGCAGAGGACAAACCGCGAGGTCCCAAGTAAACATGATCCCGGAGTCTCAGGAACCAATCAGTGATATGGACGATGACGACCGAGAAGAACATACCGTACACTTGGTGTTCACAGTAGGGTCCACGTCTCATATGCAGAGTTGACTGCCACAGTGCCAAGTTCTGGTGGTGGCCGGCCCTCAACTGCAATAATAGACACCAGAGCTACCATAAACATCATCTCCCATGAAGCCTACCAAGAGATGACACCCCCTCCACAGTTGGTACCTGCCAAGATAAAAAAAAATTCTTATGGTCAGACCAAACCATTGGCCATCAGAGGGAAATTCAAGACCACCATTCCCTATGACAAACAGGAAACGGAAGCACTAGTGTATGTAACAGAGGAAGGACATGAAATGTTGCTGGGTGCAAGTCAGCAGAAACCCTGGGCATAGTCACTTTTGCCTTTGGAATACATCGAGAAGGAGTGGACCAGATACTAGCAGAGTTCCCGAAAGTGTTCAGTGGCATTGGGTGCTTACTCGACAAGCAAATACATCTACACATTGATCCCTCAGTGTAACCAGTAGCTCTTCGACACAGAGAGTCGTGTTTCATTTGAGACCCTTTTTTAGAAAAAGAACTGTGCAAACTGGAAGAGGCAGGAATTATTGAGAAGGTGAAGGGTCTCACTCCCTGGGTATCACCCATTGTGGTCACAAGAAAGCCCAAGCAGCTGACGGAAGTAAGAATCTGTGTGGATATGCGAATCCCAAATACTGTGATCAAGAGAGAAAGGCACTTAACTCTGACCATTGACAACTTGATCGGGGAGCTAAGAAGAGCCAGCTGGTTCTCAAAACTTGACCTTCGGGCTGGATATCATCAACTGGTCCTCGACGAACAGTCCCGGTACATCACAACATTTTCCACGCATGTTGGATTGCAATGCTAAAAGAGGTTGAGTTTTGGGATATCGAGCACTGCGGAAGTATTCCAGAATACCATCAAAGAGCTTATCGCTGACCTCCCCAGAGTAGTTAATGTCAGTGATGACATTCTGGTCCATGCAAAGTCCATACCGAAGCACAACAACCGGCTAAGACAAGTGCTCCAAAGAATACAAGACTCTGGACTCACGCTACACAGAGACAAATGGGAGTTCCTCCAGCAGAAACTGCAATTCTTCGGATACATCTTTTCAGCGGAAGGAGTTGCTCCTGATCCGGAAAAAGTAAGAGACATAAAAGAGGCTCTGGCACCCACCAATGTGACGGAAATGCTCAGTTTCCTGGGGATGGTAAATTACCGCAGTAGATTTATCAAAGACCTCTCCTCGCTGACTACCCCATTGAGCGAGCTTAACAAAGCATCCTCTCCTTGGACATGGGGCCCGGAAAAAGAGACTGCCTTCCAGGCCACCTAGGATGCACTTTCTAGCAACACCACGCTAAGGTACTTTGACTTGCAACAGCGCACTCAAGTTGCTGTGGACATCGGCCAAAGGAAGAGGATGAGTGGGCTCCAGTGGCATTTGTAAGCAGATCATTGACTGCCACGGAACAAAGATATTCACAAATAGAAAAGGAGGCGATTTCAGTGCATTGGGGTGCCGGCACTTCCACTTATACATGTATGGAAATCAGTTACTTGTCACCACTGACCACAAGCCCCTCATTCTGCTGTTCACAGGAACCGCATCAAAGCCTCCGCCTCGCTTCGAGAAATGGATGCTTCAGTTGCAGGAATATAACTGTAACATTGAGTACCACCCAGGAACGAGCAATCCAGCAGACTACCTGTCTCTTCATCCCCAAGAGGCAACACCCAGTGAAATGGAGGATGCGGAGGAGACGGAAGAATATGTCCGATGCATCGCGGTCAGATCGCGCCGTCACCCATCTCTCTGGGAGAGTTGTGCCAAGCAACCACACAGGATGATTGTCTGCAGAAGGCATTGGAGGCCATGAAAACCAACAAATGGCATATTCTCCAAGGTCAAGGGGTAATCTTCACTCCTGAGGCCCGGAGCGTAATCAAGAGCCTATATCACTGATCTGAATGGGTGCTTTTTCTGAGGTCATAGATTGGTCATTCCAACAACCTTAGTGGACAGAGTGGTAGAGTTAGCCCATGCCGGTCACCAGGGCATGGTAAAATCCAAAGATCGGCTCAGACCCAAGGCCTGGTTCCCTTTAATGGAAGAGAAAGTAGAGGAGGTGGTGAGATCATGTTCGTGGTGTCAAGCCACTGGGGAACCGAATCCTCCCGCTCCCATTGCTTCTGAACGGCGACCTGAAGGCCCCTGGATGAGCGCCAGCATGGATTTTGGGAGCCTCCCTGATGGGAGACATTCCATGGTCGTAATAGATGATTACTCAAAATATCCTGAAGTTGAGGTGCTGTGATCCCTGAGCACAGGAGAGGTAATACCAAAGCTGGAAAAAGGGATGGCAACCCAAGAACTCATCAAGGAGCTAAGAACCGACAATGGTCTTCCTTTCCAGAGGAAGAATTTGCATCGTACCTGACGTCATTAGGAATTGTTCACAAAATAATAACACCAGAATGGCCACAAGCCAACAGAGAAGCTGAGCGATTTCTGAGAAATTTAAACAAAGTAATCAGGTTAGCAGTGGCCAATGGTGACTCTTTGGAACAGTCTATATACTCTTTTCTTAGGGATTATCGACAAACTCCCCTGGCCACCACTGGTCGTGCTCCTGGACACCTATCAATGGGGCGGGTAATAAGTGAGTCCATCCCACACCTCTCTCAGTGGGTTCCAGAGAAGATGAATGATCAAGCGGTGGATCACCGAAGGAAAAGGTCAAACGATCAAGTCAGCCGGCAGTGCCGAGCGGAGATATCATGTCTCAAAGTGGGGGATCTGTTCCTTGTCCATAAAAGACACCCAGGCAGCAATTTCAGGCTCCCTTTTGAAAAGGATCCATGGTGTATTACGCAAGTTACGGCAAAGAGAGGCCTAGAACTGGTCACCAGGAATGTGTCAGCCTTCAAGAAATTTCATTTGTTTCCAGAAGTGGAGCTGAACCACTCCGTGCAGCTTCCTGTGATCGAGCCTGGGAGTAATGGTCAGAAACCGGAATCGCAATGGATGGAGCTGGCGGTTTGGACACTTTTTCACAACGTCAGGAGGCTAGTCAAAGTTTGTCTGAGCCTCCTGTGACTACCAATGAGGACAGCGAGTGCCGGGAGAATCGCACCCAGTACAGGTTAAGGAGAAACCCTGAGCCGTCCAGAAGACTACAAGACTATCATTGCTAGAAACTCACCTGAAGGGACGGGAATTCAATATGCTGTATGGTGAGGATAGGCATTTTAGCGGTGTGGCTGTTGCATTGCTGTTTCTAAAGTAAGGTTTTTGTTATAGTTCTTTACTTCCATTTTGGGGAGGAATGGTGTATCGCTCATCGTGATACGTTGTGGTAAGTTGGGCTCATTGCGAGAACCAGCACCGGGGATGTATTGTGATCTCCCCCAGCGTCGTCAAGGTATTGTGGCTTGACCCACGTTACGCGGGCACGTTTAAATAAATAGCTGTGCGTGCGCGGATGGCATCAGAGCTGAGTTACACGAGCACCAGTAAACTTCAGACTGCGTGTGCTATCATTATTGCAGCCTTCACCACATGGCCCACGCCAACTAAGGAGAGCGACATAGCGCGATCATTACCGCATGTCGGTACAACTCTCATTTAATGTCCCGACACAACAGGTGCCTTCACCTACCGTCCTTAGTCCGCAATTGAGGTGTCAAGGTGTGGCGGAAGCCTGGGGGATCTGAAGCAGCCATGCGGTCATCAGGTAGGCCACAGGAGGTTGACTCTCTCTGACCGAGCGGACCACACTGGTTGTGCCACTCGGGGGAGCTTTCCCTTTCCCATCGCTGAGGAAGATCTTCCTGGGGACAAGGAGACACATACTTCCTGCTTGAGGAGAGGCCAGTCGCCATTTTATACCTGGGGCTTCTGGAAGATGCCCTGTGATGTCCTGTGGCCAGGGTTTGCCTGTACCGGTGGACAGCGAGGTGGGGAGGAGCCCTGCTGCTGACTTCATCTGCTGCTGGTAGGTGCTGCACGGGTGCACTTGGTGCCCCGCAGCATGGGGTAGCTGCGCTCGCTGCTGGCGGTGGACTGCCTGTCCCTGTAACCAACATGGCAAAGAGGAGCCCTGCCAGGGACCTCGCCTGCTGCTTGTGGAGCGTTGTGGACATCCAGGGCCGGATTGCGAACCTAAACCGGCCCTAGCAAACTGCTCTGGGGGTGAAGTGGGTGCAGCCGAGCAGTTTGCTAGGGCCGGTTTCGGCCGCTTTTGTTACCGGGAGTCGATTTTTCTGACCCCTGGTAACAAAAACGTCCCCCAGGGGGCCAAAACGGGCACCCACCCTGGCAGCCCACCGGGGAAACACCTAGTGCCCGCTACAGCCAGTCCGGCCCTGTGGACATCATCAGCTCGGGGATCCCTCCAGGCCCAAGATCACTGCCTGTGGGTGTAACAACGCCCTGCAGGCCTGACTGAAAGAAAGACCCAAACAATCCGGAGCAGATCGTGCTGTGTATGTATGTATTTTATATTTTTCCAACACTAACCGCTTCAACTTACATTAAAATGTAATCTAGACTGAATTTGCAACTTGCATATATGTAACTCTAACCACTAGTATCTGTAGTAGACTTATGTACTTTCTACCATTATTATGTGAATTTAGAGTGTATCTGTTTGTATCTTTGCCTTGAGTTAATTTGCAACTTGTATATATGTAACTCTAACCACTAGTATCTGTAGTAGACTTTTGTACTTACTACCATTCTTATGTGAATTTAGTTTTTCTGTTTGTATCTTTTATGTAACTCATGTACTACGAAGTCCTTATTTAATGTAACTGGTCCTTTTGTAAAGCTCTCGGGCACCTTTGGGTAAAGTTCGGGCTATTGAAAATCGCATTAAATAAATAAATAAATAAATGCACAGAAGTCTCTGATGCAGTATCACGGATCTTTGAATATTTGTCCAAATTCATTCACCAGATTTCCTTGAATAGAAACAAGAAGGGATTTCTGACAAGGACATTCTTGAGGAAAAGAGGAAGGGTAGAAAGGAACAGCAGCCAATCCCATACAAACATCAGGAATGCCTTGTTTTGGCATGCTGTATTTCTAAACAACGAATATTATCTAGGCCTCACCTAGGATAGCTTAATCTGATGGTAGATGAGTCTGTAAAAACCTAATAAACCTGTATCTTCATTTGGTGTTTCTCCTCTGTCTGTCTTTTAAACTGAATACAAGTTAAACTGAAAATTAGAAATTACCAATAGAAATTATAAATATCTTTATGAAATATACCATGAGCATCATTGAGATGATTTACGCAGGGCAACATACCTATATCAGTAAATAACTCACCTTCAATATGCTAATGAATCCGTTTTCCGTTTCCAATACTGTTAATGTATAGCACTGGAGGGAAATTAGCTCAAGTCAATACCACTGAAGTCCAAACATGAATATTCCTCGCAAGCATAAAGATGCTGATCTCTAGGAGTCAGAGCCTATGAAATGCAAGTGCAGAGAAAGTAAAAAAATACACCACTGTTACCCAAGTTCCTTCTAAAAACTCTCTGGAAGCATATGAACAAACCGCTGAAACGCAGCAGAGAAGCTACAATGGTTGGAAACACAGAAAATCATGGAATTCAAAGGAGCTGTATGAAAGGTAGACAAATATTGATTGTGTGACATTAGAAAGTGGCGCTCCTCCTCTTCTTGTACTGTCAGTCTTGGAAAAACAGGTGTGCCTTTCTCAATACCTTCGATGTGGTGGGCATAACTTTTACAATTCTCTGAGGGGCCCATTCACAAAGGGCTTCAGCGTTTGTGGCGAGGCCCCCACAAACTGGTACGAATAACTCCCTTAAGTAGGTGAATCTTGAGCTAACACTTCAGAAAGCTACAGAAGAGCGAGAGGAGGTGGCTATGGAATATGAGAGGGAGAAACTCAAGTTCGCCCTTCAGGAAAAAGAGGGGAGGTGAAAGGATAGGCATAATGAACGGTCCTGACTACAGTGAAAGAGGGAAAAAGAGAGACAGGAGAAAGATAAACAGCAAATTGCAGAAGGTGAAGATTGTCCTAGAAGAGAGAAGCTCAGGTAAACAGCAGAAAAAGGGCTAGTTAAAGGATAAATTATTTCTTTTCCAAGAAAAAGAAATCCATTAGCAAGGTATCAAACAAGTTGATATATGTGTATGTGACAGGACCTGACATTCTGGAGTGGGACTAGAGTTTTGAGATTGCATGCAAGGAGCCAAGTCTAAATGATAAGTCCAAGTCAGGGACTCTGCTGAGTTATCTTCCTTTTGAAGGGACTAAGGTTATTAGAAGGATGCCTGAGAATGACAGTCTGACATTTGAGAGCCAGCTGGATAGTCTGATCAGATGGTTTGGCATCAAACCAGCCCAGTACATGCAGTTGTTCAGTGAGAGCAAGAACACTCACAGAATCCGTTTGAGAACAGGTTCCTTGACATAGTGCAAGATTTAAATGAGCTGGTAAGAGGGATGTAAGGAAAGGATTACTAGTCTCTAAATCAGTTTATGATAGCAAAGCAACTCAAGGAAGAGTTCTCTAACCCACTCTGAAAATACTTATCTGACCTTCCGAAAAAAGATTAATAAAATCTTTATGTTGTGGCTGACAAGTGGTTAGCTAACAAGGTGAACAAGAGACTGGGACAACATAGTTCCAAGCCTAAAGGGGAGAAGAGCTCTGAACAGATTTTTGTTCCAGCCTGGAGGAAGACAAAAGGGATAGAATAGTTCCATACGTCCTGGTCAAGAATGAAGCCTAAGAGAATCTGGATTACTATTCACAGCCAGAAGGAGAAGAGAAGAAAAAAGACTGCCTCAATGCCAAATATGGTAACCGATTTTAGGTGCCAAACAAAAGGGAATGAAGAGAAGAATTTTCAGGTTAAGGACTCCATGCTAGATGCACCATTGATAAGCAGTATGCTATCAGTAGGAATCGATACCTATTGGGGGGCATGTGCCACTCAACCTAGACATGGACGTCAAGGAAAAGGAACTGGATGCTCTAAAGCACATTAAACCAAACACCAAGAAGTTTGTTAGTGAGGTGGGGCTCAATGGGAGGACGGTTAGTGTCACACCCTCCAATAGCCACTTGGCTTCATACCATATCAACATATATAAGAGCAGGAATCTCATGGCTGTAGGAAAAAGCCTCAAAAGAGTAAAAAACAATCTCCAGAAATGAAGAAGATGCTAGAGGACCCAGGCTAGGAATAATTTGGATGACTACTGAAATGATGAAGATAAGCTCTGGATTGAGGCTCTAATAGGACTGAAAATTAACAGGACATAAACTAGAGTTAAAGGTTAGAGGGGGCGTGGCCACGCAAGTGTCCAAAATGGCCGCTCGTGATTGAAGCTCCGTTGGCTGGACTACCTTTTTTTGCATTATCATCCTGATGCCCCAACGCCACTAACCTGAAAATGGCACTCCCGGTCATGTGAAGTGCTTCGGAATCCAACGGTCCATTCCTGTGAACCCAGTGACGCTCCGATCCTCAGATACCAGCTACTGCGTGTTTTGGCCACGCTGTGATAAGACTCGCCGCCCTGGGCCCTGCCTGCGTCGCTGGAAGTGTGAGGTGCTGCCTGGACTGGAGGAGAGTGGGGGCCGCTGGTCGGCACGCCCGTGCCGGTGGCAACTGCCAGCTAGTAGATTTAGGTGCCCCCCTTGCTGCGCATATCGCGCTCATCTACACACGGTGTGCTGAAGCGCATGCCCTGCACAGACTGGCACTGCCCTGAGTAGGGGACCACGTTAGGGACAGGGCCTGCCGGTCCCCCTGTTGCTCGGAACCTGAGAGGAGTGTGGTGGGCGCGGGGGGGGCAGCCTGCTCGATCCCACACATTGCATTGCGGGCGGCGCGGCTCCTTCTCCCTATTTCCCCTGCACTTTTGGTTTGCCCTCCTTGGTGTTGGATGCCCTGCGAGTTCGGGAGCGCTGTCCTTGTTGGTCCCGCCTGGCTGGTCTTATCCTGGGACGGCGGGGGAGACCGCGCAGGCTGCCTCACTGACTGGCAGTTTTAACCTCTGTAACGGCCAAACCCTGCCACCGGTATTTACTGCACCTGCCTTCTACAAAGAACCAGGGGCACCTAGCGAGGACAGCTTGTTTACAGCCCCCCTATCCTTCTCTACACCTCATTGCCAGGACTCACTGGACAGGTGAAGGACTCAGTGCGATCAAAGGAAACAACTGCCTGAGTGTTGGTGTCTGATCCAGATCCTTAATGGGCAGGATGGCACCTCTATGCCCATGTCATCCACGGACTTCAATCCATCCTCCTAAGCTCTGAGGCGCTGCTCACGCTTTCATCTCCCTCCCACCACAGCGCTTACGGAGTTTGCTACTGTGGGGGCCAAGCACACAGTGATGAAGGGGGTTAAGTAGCTCGCAGGGAGCCTGGTCGGTTGTTCTTTTGCGTGCTGGTTCGCGATCACTTACTGCTCCCGGATCCTGTAGTTGCTCGTTAATCCCCCTATAATTCATGAATACATTTGTGAGCCTGGCTTTCTTCCTTTCTGGAGGCCGTCCTGGCAGTGGGCGACCTCACTGAACTCTAAAACGTACAGGAATCACATTGCTCCTCCTCGGCTGCAGGATCTGCAGTCACTTGCGTCACGATCGCAGATTCTGTTTCTCTCCATGACTGTATACCCACTACACAGCACCTACACAACCTCTGGTTTTCCTGCCCACGAATCGGCCCCACCGATCACTTTACCTCCGCATTCCTTCCACATCCTGCGGCATTGGCCACAAAGATCCTAAACAAAGGACCCTGCCCTTCGGGAAAGTAGCGGACAACCCCACGGAAGAGCCTCCCGCCATGGCTGATGGCGCCCAAGGGGCTGAGGAAATGGACGACCTTCCGGTGCTATCAGCGTCAATGCTACAGGAGATGAGGGCAGGATTTAAGGCCCTTGACAGCAGATTCGATGCATTGGACAAACAATGGCAGACATGAGAGCCAAAGTGCAGGCGCACGACCGTCGCTTGGATATGGCGGAGGCCCGAGTGTCAGACATCGAAGATAGCATGGCGCAGTCCCTGAAACGCCTGGACAGAGTGGAGTGGATCCTGAAGAAGGTTGCAATTAAAAATGAGGACCTAGAAGTGTGCAGTTGGCGCAACAACGTGCGCATTTTGGGTGTTTCGGAAACGGCGACTACTGGTCGTATGGATGTCTTCATGGAACGACTGCTATCTGATCTATTTGGCAGGGAGGCCTTTACTCCGGGATTTGTCATGGAGCGTGCGCACAGATCCTTGGGCCCTAGGCCTAATCCTGGCCTTCCACCGAGACCCATCATTGCGAGACTTATAAACTTTAGAATTCGGGACTCCATCTTGTGCCTTGCCTGAGAACGGGGTGATGTAAACTGGCAGGCTTCTAAACTGTCTTTCTTCCCAGACTTCACTGTTATGGTCCAGCATGCCCGCCGCAAGTTCAACGGGATAAAAGCTACCCTGATGAATCTGGGACTATGATACGGTATGCTGTACCTGGCTAGGCTTAAGGTGGATGTGGGGTGCAAATCCTGCATTTTCGACACTCCAAATGAAGCGAAAGAGTTTTGTCACACTTACAAGAACAACAACAATGGAGCCGTGAATGCAGGACGGCACTCTTCTCCTCCACAGAGCGGTTCCGAGGCAGCATGGAGCTATTCTCCAATATAGGGCCTGGTAATTCAGGCATTACTATCCTTGTCTTTTGATTGTGTTGCCATAATGATAATGCTTTTCATTCAGCAATGTTGTCGTAAATTAGTGGTCCAGCCGACGTGGCGTTGCCACACCTCATGGTGTACACCTTGTTTTGGTTTTTGTTTCAGCCGATATGGCAGTGCCTTTTCGCTGGTTTCATACACGGATGTACATTTAGCCAGCACTGCAAACTGATTAGTTGGGCATGGTATTGCCTCACTTGGGAGTGGGTGCGGCTGGGTGGTGGGTGGGGGGGACATTTGCAAGTGTTGCGTGTTCTCAAAGATTACATAAAAAGGTTATTGTCACAAAGATTTTTAGTCGGATATTTGCATGCACATTTCTTGACACATGCTTGTTATGGCACATTTAGGTAGTTCAGCTGGACCCGCTGGTTTGTCCCTTATGTCATGGAACATACGAGGCCTCAACAACACCCGCAAAAGACGCCAGGTGCTTAGTTATCTGTTGCGACATAACATTGATATAGCCTGCTTGCAGGAGACACACTTATCAAAATCGGACACCGCCCGTGTGGCAGCTAGCTGGGGGGCACATAGATACTTCTCTAATTATAGCAGTTACGCCAGAGGTGTCGCCTTCCTAATACATAAAAGGATCCCTTTCAGTCCTGGTAAAGTGATTGCAGACAGTGAGGGCCGGTTCCTTATCGTCACAGGTACACTAATGGGTCACTTTATTACTTTAATAAGCGTCTATGGCCCGAATGTAGACACTCCAGAGTTCTTTCACTCCTTACATGTACATTTGCTGACTTTAGAATCCTGTCTGATTATTATGGGTGGTGACTTCAATCTGTAGATCCCTCACGGGACAGTACCTCCACATCACCTGACACCAAATCATGCTCCTGACGTGCATTGCAGAACATTTGTCAACAATTTTCTTAGATAGACATAGAGCGAACACACAATACTGTCTCCACGTCCTATATTCACTATTCTGGTTACCATGACACCTGGACCAGAATAGATTATTGGTTAGTCTCTCTGGGAATAGCTGGCTGGTTCCGGGTTGTAGATACGCTGCCACTGACTTATTCTGATCATTCTCCTGTGGTATTAAGGCTCGCTATCCCTCGCCCTGGGGGCTTCGAACGGCAGTGGCGGTTTCCTAGCAGAGCACTTCAGGATCCGGTCTTCAATACAGAGGTGCGTGAGGCCATTGAAGATTATTTTGCCATTAATACTGGATCGGTAGATACATGGGCGGTCCTCTGGGAAGGTTTTAAAGCATATATAATGGGGGTTTGTATTGCTAAAAATGCGGGAGTGCTAAAAGTTTTGCGTTCCACCCTTGCCCGCATTGAGCGGGACATATTGATATTAAATTCAGAGCTACTCAAGAACGCCTCTGATGAAGTGGAGGCTCGGCGTTTAGCTCTTTTGGTAGAATTTCACGATGCAGCGGATAGAGAATTGCTCCATTTGGGTAAACATCACACTGCTAGAAGGTATGGGGAGGGCGAGCGACCTGGTAGAATTCTGGCACAAATGCTTCGCCCCCCGTACAGCAGAGCTTACATAACTGAGATCTCTACCCCCTTAAACCAGTCCGTCTATTCTACCCCTGAGATTCGTGACACCTTCTTGGATTATTTCAAGACCCTATACAGTTCCAGGATCGATGACGGTCTTAGTGCCCAGGAAGACTATTTGTCGGAAATTGCACTAGTTTACCTGGAGAAATGTATGCAGGACTTCCTGGCTGTGCCAATATCCCAGGAAAGCATTGTGGAGGCCATAGAAGCACTCCGAGGATCCTCGCTTCCCAGTCTTGATGGGTTCTCTGGGGACTTTTATAAGGCTTATAAAGACATTCTTGTACCACAGTTGATTGAAGTTTATGCAGAGGCGCTTGAAAAGCAAGTCCTTCCCCCTACATTCCATGAGGCTATCATTATTCTCCTTCCTAAGCCTGGCAAAGACCCTTCTTTATGTAGCTCTTATAGGCCCCTTTCATTATTAAATCTGGATTATAAAATATTGGCTAAAGTTATTGCTCTCAGACTCTCTCTGTTAATGGAATTTATTATTTCTCCGGCACAGTCTGGATTCGATCCTTGTCGTTCCACCTCTCTTAATATTCGGACTCTTTTTGCTGTCATCCATAGGATAGATACAAAGGTTGCTGCAGCGGCTGTGCTATTGGATGCAGAGAAGGCTTTTGATTCTTTAGAATGGCCTTTTTTCCTCTCGGTGATGTGCCGCATGGGTATGCCTACAGGTTTTGTGGCCACTGCGGCTTTATTATATACTAGCCCCAGAGCTAGATTGCGTATAACAATGGCACGCTATCTCAACCCTTCTTGTTGACACGCGTCACACGACAGGGATTCCCCCTATCCCCACTTTTGTTTATATTAGCTATGGATCCATTAATTAGACATTTTCAGGAGCGCCATTCTCCATCGGGGTCTGCAATTCACAGGACCATTATCAGTGTCACTCTATGCAGATGACACTGTTTTATAAGTACATTATCCTCAGACCAATCTTGAGCCAATCATTTGGGAAATACTTCGATTTGGCCGCTTCTCAGGGCTCGGCATCAATTGACACAAGTCTGTAATTTTTCCATTGATGGAAAGCACAACCCCGTGGGATTGTGAGTTTCCTCTTGAATGGTACCAAGACGCAGTCAACTACCTTGGCATCCACATACATTTGGACATGGCTAGCATTATTAGCTTAAATTATGGGCGAGCCGTGAGCTCCTTGGAGTCACAGATAGAACGATGGCTGCATTTTCCATTGTCAGTGGCTGGCAGGGTTGCTATAATCAAAATGATAGAACTCCCTAAATTTTTATATTTATTTTATAATATCCCCATCCCCCTCACTAAGTCCTTTTTTCTGCAACTACGCCAGCACCTTCTAAGGTTGGTATAGAGGGGTAAAAGACCTCGCGTTCGTTGGCAGGTTTTGACTTCCGTATGATAGGGGTGGTTTCGGCGTCCTAGATTTCCATTTGTACTACTTATTGGCCCAGTGCAGCTATGCATATGCATGGTATCACCCGGACGCATAAATTCCCTTTCTGAGGACAGAGGCCGACTTTATGCTTCCTCGGAAGCTGTCCACTGTGCTACCAAAAGGTGTCCGTAGAGACCCAATTGACATACAGACCGTATCCACTACTAGCTGGGCATGGGATAGGTTACGGAGACTTCTGGGACTTGACACACTGTACTCACCGGCTTTACCCCTCCCAAATCCCCTGTGGCTCCCCATCACAGACGAAACACTAGTACAACGCACACTGGCCAAATTTAACATCACGAAGATAGGTGATCTATATCCGAATGATCGTATCCTCTCTATATCCAAGAACACCCGGTTTCAGGACAGGTCCTTCATGGATGCCTTTATAATGCAACATATTCACTCTGCACTTAGAGCCACACTCCTTACTTATCCGATTGCACCAGAACCTATGGCCCGCTGATGTTGGTAATTGAGAGTATCACGGGTACCCATCTCATTTCTAAAATGTATAGGTCCTGCACTGGAATTCGACCGGTTCCTGACGATAAAGTGCGCACTGCATGGGAACACGATCTCGGCCGTTCCATTACTGATGATCAATGGAAAAAATGTTTCATGGTGTCGAAAGAAGTATCCCTCAACAGCAGGCACAAACTCATTCAATTTAAATTCCTCCGCAGGTTATATCGTACCCCAGCTTGGTCACACAAAATTGATCCTTCCAGGCCACACCACTGCCTGAAATGTTATGCCCCCCATGCGGACTTTACCCATCTTACATGGACTTGTCCTAAACTACAGACATATTGGAAACAGGTGCATGCCGCACTGGGTGCAATGATATCGCTGACGCTTCTTCCCACGCCAGAAATTGCTCTCATGGGATACACGGTCAACTTTCCCAAAAAGGTCAGGAGGTTTGCTGCACTTGGGCTATTGTTAGCTAAACGGGAGATAGAGCTGCTATGGGGTACGTGTACTGTTCCTACTTTACAGGCTTGGCTGCGTAGCCTGGCATATTGTAATGTAAATTGTGAAATATTCGCTTCCCTCATGCCAAGTTCCTCATGCCCTAAAGATCTATGGGGCCCGTATAGGGTGTATATTAAGGAGAGAAGCCGTGAGTCCACCTCACAGGTTGAAAGGGGCATAGTACCGGAGGGGATAGGATGATGGGCCATTTTGCTGGATGTGATTTATATTATCTGAAGCGTCCTTAGATTATTTTTATTGTATATGTTTGAACATTTTGATAAAGTGGACAAAAAAAAAATCATGCTAGAATTAATAATCAACTGACATGTTGAAGATATTGCTTGGACGAACCAAGAGATTTGATAACACTGTTTTTGTTATTTTGAACAGCTCTCCAGCTGTGATGCCTATTACTTTGCTCTATATGTTGCAAGTATGTGATTGATTTGTGATGAGACACCGGACAATGTACCACATTGGGTGTTGTTTGTTCCTTAATGTATAAGAAAATTGGAAAATAAAGGTTTAAAAAAAAATTTGAAAAAGAGATAAAAAGGTTAGAGAAAATAGGGACACAAATAGAAAGTAGGGGGCAATGAACCCATTGAACAAATCCAACTTTGACTACATTGCAATGCAGTGGATAATTGCTCTGAATCTTTCTCAGCGAAACAGGATGTTTGATGAGGGAAGTCAAGAAGCCATGCTGAATTGGGAAGTATGCATGAATTTCTTTATGGGCAGTCATCTTGGAAATGAAATTCCATTGAAGATTCTAGTTTATACTGGAAAGAGAATAATTACAGGTACTCAGAACCTGTACAACCATTCCCTCCTGCCACCAGTTCCTGTGTTTCTTAGGCATGTAAACATAAACAATGGTCCCAAAGTGGCTTAGGCACTGTCAGAGGGACGGGTGGAAACAGAAGCGAGGAGGCCGTGGATGGGTAATAATGAGAGGGTTTTATTGAGTATCTAGGTATTCCGGGGTCCGGACAACAGGTAGATCCAACAAAACAACAAAGAAAACACAACAGAGGAATAGGCTCAGTCTTGGAAGTCTTCCAATTAGGTCCCACCATGATAAGAGTTCTCACCACTCTCTCTCTCGCTTTCTTTCTTGTGGTCTGGTCGGATCTCCGGGGGATTTTCTCAAAATAAAAAGAACAAAAAGGAGCAATCAAGATTATGTACACTAAACAGCTGTGTCCTCCACCATACCCTGTGAAGGCACCTTCTCCCCTCCCTTCCTCCTCCCACACTCCCTTCCCCTGCCCAGGTCAATGTACCGCTCACAGCTGCAACCCTCTGCTTGTACGTGTCCTCCAGGATCCACCAGTCCTTGCTTCACACTTCGGTATTCTCGAGGTCCTCGGCATCGTCTCCCTCCTTGGTCGCCTCCCCTTCGTGGCTTGTTCTCTCCTTCCGGTCTCCCTCAGGTCCTTGCCGGTCCGTCTCTCCCATTACCCAGTCCTCCGCGTCTTTTCTTCCGATCCAGATCCCTCCCAGTGGATCCGATTGGACGGACGTCACTTCCGCTCTGTCCCTCTGAGATTCGGGGATTCGCCAGGGTGTTTCGCCATTCTGTGGTGATAGATGAGAGTCCGTCTTTATATTTGGGAAGTCTCTCCCTTGCTCGTGGATGTGGTTCGGGCCCGGAAGGTGAGGAGCCGATAAGGGACATTCAAGGCTGCAGTTGTGGGCACCGGGGTTGCTTCGGGGTGCCTCCTCATATCCCCCTTTCCTAACTTTTTGTTTAAAAGAAAAGGGCTTGCCGGGTACCTGGACAGAAAATCAACAATGGTCTGGTCTTTCCCTTTTCTATGTTTGACAGTAAAACGTAAAGGTTGTAGGGTGAGGAACCATCTTAGAATTCTTTAGCTGTGTCCTTTATTCCTGGATAACCATTCAAGAGGGGCATGGTCAGTGTACAGGAGAAACTCTCTCCCATCCAGATAGTATTGGAGGGTCTCAATAGCCAATTTTATGGCCAAGGCCTCTTTCACTACCACTGCGTATCTGGTTTCCCTTGGGAACAGTTTGGGGCTGACATAAAGAATAGGACACTCGTGGCCGTTGTCATCTAGTTGGGACAAGACAGCCCCACGGCTGTGGTCCGAAGCATCGGTCTGCAGGAGAAAAGGTTTCTCGAAGTTGGGGCTTAATAAGAAAGGTTTCAAGGTGATGGTGCATTTTAGGAATTGGAAAGCCCTTATTTCTGTAGGAGAGGGATTCCTACATTTATTTTCGGTTTGCACAGATTTCTTTAATAGGTCTGATAAAGGAGTAGTGATTTGCAAGAAATGAGGAACAAATCACCTGTAATATCCTAACAAATCTAAAAAGGCCCTGAGGTCCTTCCGGGTTGTAGGAAAAGGCATCTGTGCTATTGCTGCTACTTTTTCTTCCTGGGGTTGGATGTAGTCCTCTCCCAAAATATATCCCAAGTATTTTATGGACCTGGTAGCTAGGTGGCTTTTGGCTAGATTGATTGTCAAGCCGCTCTCTCCTAAGGTTCAGATCACTCGGGCCAGGTGTTTTAGGTGTTCCTCCCAAGTGGTGCTATCAATGATTATTTCATCTATGTATGCAGCTGAGAAGTCTCTATGGGGCTGGAGCACAATATTCATTAGTCTCTGAAAGGTTGCTGGTGCTCCGTGTAACCCAAAGGGAAATACTTTGAAATGGAACAGTCCCCTAGGGCTACATAAGGCTGTTTTTTCTCTGTCCTTTTTCTTCATGGCACTTGCCAGTAACCTTTGCAGAGATCTAAGGTTATGATGTATTGTGCCTTCCCTATTCTCTCTATAATCTCATCTACCCTAGGGAGGGGGTAGGCATCAAACTGTGATATTTTGTTTATTTCCCTGAAGTCGATATAAAAGCGAGTTGACCCATCAGATTTTGGCACCATCACTATTGGTGAGCACACTCGCTTTTGGAGGGTTCTACGACCCCCAGTTCCATCATCTGTTGGACTTCTTTATCAATTGCTTCCCTTCTGGCTTCAAGAATGTGGTATGGCCGCCATCGGACCGTTTTCCCTGGGGGTGTGTGTATTTCACGTTCAATAAGGGAAGTTCTACCAGGCACTAAGGTGAACACCTCTTGCACTGGGTACAGAGCCTCCCTTAATTCCTGCTTCAGTGAATTGGGTAGCTCTATGTCTATACTTTGTTCTATTAAAGAACTGGGAGGGATCCAGACCAGAACAGGGAGTGGGCCCTCCCATTTTTTTAGGAGGTTAATATGGTTTATTTGTGTGTGGTTTCCCTTCAGGTCCATCTCTAGTTTATAGGTAACAGAAGTCACTTTTTCCAGGACCTTAAAGGGACCTTCCACTGACTTAATTGTTTCTGTTTGGTGGTGGGCTTTAGAAGCAGTACCATGTCTCCTATTGTTAATGTTCTTTATTTTGCTGATTTATCGTACTGGGCTTTCTGACTGGTTTGGGCCTGTTCTAAATGATTCTTTACAATGGCTCGTATCTGATTGAGTTGCGTTTTTAACCTGGCTACATAATCCAAGAGGGGTTTCGCGGAGTCATTTTCTTCCTCCCATTTCTCCCTGGGCATGTCCAGTAGGGTACAGGGTTATCTCCTGTCTAAGAACTCAAAGGGAGGGAACCCCAAGCTCTTTTGTTGTCCACATCAGAAGGCAAATAAAGCCAAGGGAAGAATATCCGCCCATTTTCAGGCCTCTACATTCAGTAACTTCTTTAGGGTAATGTTTAAGGTGGCGTTGTAGTGTTCTACTAACCCGTCGGTTTGAGGGTGGTATGCAGCAGTACAGATCTGTTTAATGTTTAACTGCTGACACACTTGATGCATTAATTTGGAGGTAAAGGGTGTTCCCTGGTCAGTGATAATCTCTTATGGGAAACCCACTCGGGAGAAGACATCGATCATGGCCTTGGCTATCTGCGTGGTGTTAGGCTGCCTGAGGGCTATAGCCTCAGGAAACCTGGTGGCGTAGTCCACTAAGACTAGTATGTAACGATAACCATTACGGGAGGGCAGGAGAGGGCCAAGGATATCCATCCCAACCCGGGAAAAAGGCACATCAATAACAGGTAAGGGGTTTAGGGGGGCTCGCGTAGGAATGTAGCAGCTATTTTTCTGGCAGACTTGACATTCCCTGCAATACTTCCTGACCTGCTGATATATTCCGGGCCAATAAAACCTGTCCAGTATGGCTTTCTCGGTCTTCTCCCTCCCAAAGTGACCCCCTAATAAATGGCTGTGAGCCAGGTATAGGACTTTCTCTCGGAAGGGCTGAGTTACCAACAACTGGACGGGCAACATCCTCCCTCCCTTCCTATACACTAGCCCCTTTTTGGTGAAGAATTGGGGACCTACTAGGAGAGGATCCTCTTGTTCAGTGGCTTGCCTCCAGGCTTCCTGAAGCGTGCTATCCTCTCACTGTGCTATACGGAAGTTCCGGTCATGTTCCCACAGCTCACCACCCTTGTTCATCAGGAGAACTGAGGCCCCTTCCTTCTTCTCCTTTATTCGTTGCTGTCTACATTTTCTAACCTTTCCCCTACTCCATCCTGGATCAGCTATCCAGGAAAAAGGCGCTTCTTCTCTCCAAGTATCATAAAGCAGGTCATCCATATGGGGGTAGTCCGTCCCTAAATTAGTAACAATGCCTACTTTCATAGTTACTGGGGGTTGGGTTGCTTCATGCTGTATGGAGACGTTGGACACTGGGTAGGTTTTGCTGTCCCCATGAATACACTGGATGGTGATTACTCCTGTGGAATATGACTCGTTAGAACGCGAGTCATCACAACGCGTGCTATTACAACGCAGTTGTTACAACGACCGCGTTGTTTGTTACCACGCAAAGCCATTACTACACAAGTCATTACATCGACTTGCAGTAGATGGCGAGCTGACATTAGAAATGTATAATTTACTATTCCAACTACACCCTACGTAGCAGTAGGGAAGGTGTTGGAATAGTAAACTATACTATTTCTAATGTTAGCACGCCATCTACTGCAAGTCGATGTAATGACTTGCGTAGTAATGGTATTGTGTGGTAACAACACGGTCGTTGTAACGACCACGTTGTAATGGCTTTGCGATGTGATGCCTGCGTTGTAGTGGCTGTTTACCCTCCTGTGGTAAGTGGGACACCTCCTGGAATAGCATGGGGTCTCATCACACTCTGCAGACACCCAGTGTCAACCAACGTGTCTCTGGGTTCCCCGTTTACCGCTATTTTCCTGTGGAAGGGAAGGGCACCTTCCTTTGGGGAGCAGTATAGGGCTCTTGCATACCCCACTTCCATAGGTTCCTCCTTCTGGGGACAATGCAAAGCTATGTGTCTGTAGGTGCCACAATGAAAACATTGCGATCCTACAGGAAGCGGAGCATGAGGAGGTAGGGGTGCAGGGCTAGGTACTATGGTCACAGTCTCTGGTTTCCAAGGGTAGTGGGGAGGTCTTGGTGTTCTCAAAGGTGTGCTCCCTAGTTGTTTCCAGTTCCCTTCTTCTCGCCCCTTCTGTAGCTCTTGAGCCCTGAAAAAGGCTGCAGCAATTTTGACTGCTCTTTCCAGCGTGAGATCGGTATGTTGCCGAACCCACCGCTGAATGGGGGGGTATAAAGATGTCAGGAACTGCTTGAGATAGACCTTTTACAAGATTGCTTCCTTGGAAGATACCAGCGGTTTTAACCATCTATTGGCCATGTCTTTTATCCAATAGCATGAGGCTCGGGGGTTTTCTTGGGGTCCTTCCCTGATATGCCGTACCCTTAAGCGATAGGTCTCATCGTCTATGCCCATACGTTCAAGTATGCATTTCTTAATATCAGGATACTGGGTGTTTCCGTGGGATTGGCTGCCTGATGGGCCACTTGAAGGTCTCCTGTTAGTAACGGTCCAAGATATTGCACCCACCGGTCTTCTGGCCATAGGGCTGCCCTCGCCATTCGCTCAAAGTTGAGCATGAAGAAGTCGGGGTCTGAACTACTACCGAGGGAGGAGTAGCCAGTCCCCTGGGTTGACCCAAAACCTCAGCCAGTTTCCCTATGGTTTTCTCCTGAGAATCGCCCTATTCGGTGAGGGCTTTGTGTAGGGCTCCTCTCTGTCTCAGCGGCCTCTAGGAACCTCCCCATGAGTTTTTCAAGTCTGTCCTGGCCTTCTGCCATCTTATGAACCACGGCTTCCATTTCCCCCAATCCCACTTCTGACACCACCTGTCAGAGGGACGGGTGGAAACAGAAGCGAGGAGGCCGTAGATGGGTAATAATGAGAGGGTTTTATTCAGTATCTAGGTATTCCAGGGTCCAGACAAAGGTAGATCCAACAAAACAACAAAGAAAACACAACAGAGGAATAGGCTCAGTCTTGGAGGTCTTCCAATTAAGTCCACCACGATAAGAGTTCTCTCCACTCTCTCTCTCTTTTGTGGTCTGGTCAGATCCCCGGGGGATTTGCTCAAAATAAAAAGAACAAAAAGAAGCAATCAAGATTATGTACACCAAACAGCTGTGTCCTTCACCATACCTGTGAAGGCTTACTTAAATGGGTTGTGCAGGAGAGAAACAAAGTGAGGGAAGGGGGATAGAAATAGGTGGGGGGACAGTACCCCGCTTTCTTGGAGATACTGCTTTGGTTGGTGAACTTTCCTGGGACTCAGGAGGTTAAAGGTGACGGGTGTGGCTCTGGATGTTAAGGGAGGCTGCTGCAGGCCCCCTTTTCCCCTCCCTTCCTCCTCCCACTCTCCCTTCCCCTTCCCAGGTCACGTACCGCTCCCAGCTGCAACTCTCCTGAGTTGCGGCAGCTCGTGCGTGTCTTCCGGGATCCACGAGTCCTCGCTTCACACTTCGGGATTCTCGAGGTCCTCGGCGCCGTCTCCCTCCTTGGTCGTCTCCGCTTCATGGCTTGTTCTCTCCTTCCGCTCTCCCGCAGGTCCTTGCCGGTCCGTCTCCCCCGTTACCCAGTCCTCCGCGTCTTTTCTTCCAATCCAGGTCCCTCCCAGTGGATCCAATTGGAAGGACGTCACTTCCGCTCCGCCCCTCTGAGATTCGGGGATTCGCCAGGGTGTTTTGCCGTTCTGTGGGGCTAGATGGGAGTCCATCTTTACTGTTGGAAAGTCTCTCCCTTGCTCGTGGATGTCATTTGGGCCCTGAAGGTAAGGAGCCCATAAGGGACATTCAAGGCTGCGGTTGTGGGCACAGGGGTTTCTTTGGGGTGTCTCCTCACAGGCACATTGTGACCAGGCCAAGAAGATCCCCTCCTGACCCTGAGAAACCCGATGGAGGCTAATCACAGGTAAGTAAAGAAAAGCTCCAACCATGGTCTCTCAACAAAACAGAAGGCAGAGGATAATCCTGACCCACAAATGTATGCTATATGGCTTTCACAATACCAGTGTGTCATGTAGACATGAGCACGGCAACTCCTCAACCAACTGCTCCTCTCTGCATGGCTGCTTTGTGGCCCATGACTCCTCTGTGCCAGTCTGGCCTAATACACTGCCAGAGGCCTGCATGGAAGGGCAACTGCAGTTGTGATGGCCAGAGCACAAGCGACCTGTTAGCATCAGGAGAAGTCTGTGGTCACTGAGTGGAAGAACCAGGAGAAGGTAGTGCAGTGCAAACCTGGCAGGCTCCGAGGAGATACTGACCGTTGTGCCCATCACTGCTCCAGGTGTGAAGAAGGATAAGGACCCTGAGGGAGATTGTGTGTTGGAGTATGGGGTACTCCCATAGCTACAGGAGTTTTTAGCTGCTGGAGGACAGTCACAGAAACAGTTTTTCCAGGCACTGAAAGAGTATTCTACCTTGGTGGGCCAACCTGATTTAATCCAAGAACAAGTTGCTATCAGATTGATTGGCAATTACTGCGTGGTCTGTAAGGACAGCCTGCTATATAGCAAACCTATAGCTCCTGAACCCGGTGCCAGCAGCATGTATATTTATTTATTTAAAAGATTTATAAAGCAAACAGCTACCCAACAGGGTTTCCCGGTGCTGAGCAGGACAAGCGAGTATGAGGTTAGTTGGAAGCGAGGAACTAAAACTGACTATAAAGAAAAGTCATGTTGGCATTTCCGCAATTGCACTGAAATTTCCTTTTGTCACTAAACCATAAGGTATCTTTAACATGACAGATGGTGATCAAGAAACCAAGGACATATTAAACCCTTCTTCTGCTAGAAAGGCATGGGCAAAAAAAAAGATTTAGCAGTAGCACTCCAACTTGTAAAGTGAGGTGCAAAAAATAAGGCAACACCAGTGTATCACTGGTAACTATACCTGTGGTTGGTATGCCATTTGACAGGGTGGACATAGATATAGTGGGTGCATATGATCCCCCTCTGCTCTGTGCAAGAAATATATTTTGGTTGTGGTGGACTATGAAACAGGTAGCCCAAAATAGTACCATTGAGAAGCATGACTGGCAAGGTAGCAGCAAAGACCCATCTTGAGATCTTCTCCAGGGTTGGATTTCCAAAGACATTGGCACTCACCTATGGAAAAAACGTCTCCATCGCATACCATCTGCAAACCAATGGGTTGGTGGAATCTTTTGGCAATGGGAATTCTACTGAAGCACCACAGGAGGAAATGGAATCTCCTTCTGCCCAGTCTCTTGTTCATCTCCAAGGATAAACCATGAAGGAAGTAGGAGTTAGCCTCTTTGAACGTCTGTGTAGGCATCTTTCTGCAATCAAGGAACTCTCCTCAGGGATGTTTGGGAAGGTACCCCTAAACCCCCAAACTATGATGTGGTGGATTATATTGTAGGCCTCAGGAATCTTTTGGCTCAGCTCTATGACCAAGATTTAAAAGAACTTTCAACCTAGCAAATACCTGATAAAAGAGTGGTAAAGCCAGAAGCTGCACTAGTTGGATACCAAAAGTGTCAGGAGGAAATGCTATTAAAGCCAATTTGTCCCTGGCCTTTGGGGGACAAATAAAGTGACCCATGCAAGCTGATCTTTGACTAGCAGTTAACTGGTTTACACAGGCCCCACTAAGGAAGCCAGAGGGTATTCCACATTAACCCCTTGAGCCATGACCTACACCTCTGGAGTGACTACACTCTTAGCATTCTGGCAATGAAAGAAGAGTCCAAAAAGGAGAGGAGAGTGAGCCCATCCCAAACTTGTTGTACAGTAATGGAAAATGGATCAGGAGATTAGGTAACGCTTTTACCTGGTGTAATGTCTCAATAATAGAAGGAGTGTAGAGAGGTGTTGGGAGGGTATGCTCACCTCTCCTCATGCACCCCATGTTAAGTTCAATCTGTGTCCATGATTTAAACACTGAGGATAGATTGTCTAGGGAAGGCAAAGCATACATGATTTCAGACAAGGTCCAGGAGTGCATCAAGACAGAAGTGTTCATATGTTGGACTTGACAGTGAGGGAGAGCTCCCATAGTCAATGGCGGGCTTGTCCAGTGGTGCTAATAGCTAAGCAGGAATTGGCAGACATGCACTTTTGCATAGACTATTGTGCTCTCAATATCATCGCGAAGACAGATTCCCTACCTATCTCCACACTGATAAGCTGTTGGGCAGATGGGGTATAGCCAAGAGCATCAGTACTTTTGTTCTTACCAGTGGCTACTGGCAGATAGCATTGACACCCAGTGCAAAGGAAAATGCTCTATTTTCAACCACAGAAGGTCCATATCAGTTCAAGGTATTGTTCTTTGCATTACATATTTCTCCCACAAGTGTCCATCTCCTGATTGTCTCTGTATTATATGCCCTGGAGGAGTTATGCATGGCTTACTTGGATGACACTGCTGGGTTCAGCAGTTAGTGGTAGGTAGAACCCCTTAAATCACCTGGAGCATGGGCCTGTGAGGAAACAGGGGCCTGACTGTGAAGCTGATTAAGTGCCAGGTAGGTCAGTCCTCTGTAATCTATGTTGAATATCCAAGGGTAATGGAACATTTTGCCCTTTGGTGGCAAAAGAACAAACAGTACTAGATGGAGTGGCTCTCACAACTCAGGCCAGGTTAGAACTTTCCTAGGCCTCACTTGATGGTAGAGGAACTTTGTGGCTAGCTAAAGGAGCATAGTTGCCTTGACGTGGAGTGGGCCCTGTGCCTGTTCAGGACTTACTTGTTTGGCACCAAATGTGTGGTCTAAAATAATTACAAACAGCTCAAGTGGCTTATGGCTGTATTGACCTATACCACTATTTTAAAATTGCTCTGCCTGCCACCTACAACTGGGTCCTTTGCCGGGTTCCTTGCCTTCCTTGAGGATCATACATGTCACATTTCTTTTTCTTATGGCTATTCATAGAGGATGTGCGCGGTGCATCTGATACATGTGGCTTTAGCCACACCGGAATACATATTAGATTTCCAACATCCAAGTGGTACCTGGAGGGGAGGAGAGACCCAGGTAGTCAATGTTAATTGCAGGGTTCCTCAGGTACATTTCAGGTATCCTTTGTAGTTAGTGAGATTGTTGGGTTGCATTAGAGGAGACAGAGGCCCCTCTGAATGCCCATTCTTGCTCCATTGTTCCACAGAGGGGCTACATATCAAAGGTTAACAGGTAGTTAATTGGTGCATTGTACTTTTATTCACTCTTACTTTAGGTCTCGATTGACGGTACCCTACCTTCCCCACTCACCCTCCTGCTGGCACCTTGCAACAAAGCCCTTGGTTGCATCAGTATGTGTTGAATAAGCAAAAGAGACAGAATTGCCCGGAAATAGTCGAAGAGATTATGTTAGAATATACAATTATCTGCAAATTTGGTATAAGAATATGGCAGACACTTCCAGCCATGATTTCTCTACCAGAATCCAGGGTCTTGATACCTGTGGCGACTGAGAACCTCTCTGTTCTCCATGGTTGGCGTATTTATCGCAACTCCCCTTCTGGAACAGCACGCTAGTGAATTTGAACCAAGACCGCCAAGCGGGGCTGGCTGGACCCTACTTCAGGGAAGAGAGCTGACCTTCAGTTCAGGAGAGGAATTGGAGGTGCCCCTGCTTGAGTAAGATGCGGATCAAAAGGAAAGAGATGGGATAAGACATAGTCATCTGCTGCAGCAAACAGGAAGGTCCTGCACTGCTCTATGAGAGTAAGGCATGAGTATCCCGAAGTGTCCCCCCAAAAACTTAACTGTGTACTGCCAGGAACAGAGGCTACTAGGGATCTCAACTCTACACAAATTCTGCTCTCAAGCCTGGCATCAAGAAGTATAGAAAACCACTAGAAGAAACTAGACCACAATCCTGAAAGAGTCAGACTGGAAGAATGGAGTGATGGAGTAAACCCTGCATCACCAAAAAGGCATGCTCCAAGACTTGAGTATTGCAAAATAGCGATCTTCCCAGACTAGAAAGTGCAGGAACAGCAAAAATCTTTTCTGGTGGTTAAGCAGAAACTAGGTGCTTTGCAACTGAAGTACCTACTCTTGTACCCCTCGAAACTGAAGGTCATCTCACTGGGGGAAAGGGCACTTTTTTGAGGGCCCAAAGGAGGTCTGGGAGCGAGTGGAGATGTGGGACAAAACAGTGTAGTACTTTGTTCTGGTGGGATGGCACAGGAGGGACGGCACAGGAGAGACTTGAGGCTGGACCCTGAGGCAGGCCCTGGTGTGGCTGTTCCTGGGGGGGGCACAGATGTGCGCCCCTCAGGCTACCACCGAGTGAGGATTCAGAAGGATGGCACCATGCAGGCGCAAGGAGACAAAAACTTATCAGTAGGTATCAGGGGAAGAGGTCCTCCTCCCTTTCAGCTGGACCAGAGTCTGGCATGCAAGGTCATGCTGTAAACTTTGTGCCAGATGTGTTGTGCACCGGAGCGCTGCAGAGTTGATCCTACTGTGTGTCAAGAGCCTTTTTGTACTGTGCTGGGCCTCTGGTATGTAGACAGAATGATTTACTGATGTTTGAAATTACTTACAAGATGCTGGCTGACTGTCCAGAGAAATGTTCCAAATGTACAGGCTGTGGGTGCTGGATCATGCCGGGGGGAGGGGGGTGCTTCTAGCTGCAAGGCAGGGGCCCGGGGGCTAGTCCTTGAAGTGCGGAAACACTGAGCTGCCTATTGAAGGATGGATACTGGGGCCCCCCTATTGGGCCCGGGTACCTCAGCTGTAGTGAGTGACTGGGCGGGTAGACAAGAGTAATGGGGCCTGTCCGTTTTGGACGGGGTGGGATGAAGTGTTGGTCCTGGCACTAGAGGTGGGCATATGTAGACCTTTTGTTGTACTATGTTTGTCCGTGGAAGGGAGAGTGTTTGTGGCTCAATATTATAAGTTGTTGATTGAGTTCATGCAGTGGGGGGACTGTCAAAATGCTGTGGGGTGTGGGAGGTAACTGGGTGCTACTGAATCACGATGATGAGGGGGTCACTTCCGACTGCTGATGTGGAGCAATCAAGGGTTAGAATAATCCTACACAAAGAGGTACAGAGTGCTCTCCTTCTTAAAATGCCATAAAGTCAGTATAGCCTGCCTGCAGGAGACACACTTGGAGGATGCCGAGGTTGAGCGATTGGCTCAAAAGTGGCGGGCCAGGTTTCCATGCCTCTGCGTACACTATGGGGTGCTGCTTTGGGTGGCCCCAGGTATGGCGCTCTCCCTTATATATGCTGAGGCTGATGTGGTGGGTAAGTATGTATTGCTACAGGTAAAATTGGATGGGAGTGCACTGTCCATCCTTAGCACGTATGCCCCGAAAGTGGACGCACCTCACTATTTTTACATGGTGCTGGACCTGGTGGCTCAGGATGTGGACACTCCCCTGTTCTGGCTGGGTGATTTCAACTGTGTGATGGATGGGAAACTTGACAGACTCCTGCCTAGGGAGAGGACCAAGCCTCATATGACCAGGACCCTTAGGGAGGTGATAGACAATTGAGGACACGCTGATGAGTGACAAACGCTTAATCCACTGCAGCAGACATACACATGACACTCCCTGACAGTGGAGTGCATGTCTGTTTCACATTTAGCCTGATTTGTGTCTAATCTCTCCCCAGTCTGTTGCACATTGTGGTGGGGGGGTCCTGCAGAGCAGAGAGTAGCATGAAGGTTTCCGGCTAAGGTTTTGATGGACACTGCCAGAACAGAATCATTGTCACAGGCATTGACAAACTACATTGAGCCTAACTGGGGCTCTACAGCGCCCAGAGCTACGGAGTGGGAGGCAATGAAGGTGGTGCTGCGTGGGACATGCCTGGGGTTAACATGCAGGTTGTGGCACCATCTGCAGGTGGACCTCCTAGCAGCGGCAACAGATTTGGCCATGCTGCTGGGAGGGATCTAGCAGATCTGGTAGTGCAAACAGAGAAGTCTCATCTGCACCGGCGCATAGCTGATACATGGGACAGTCTGGACAAGTGCACGCTGAAGAAATGCAGACGTCTGCTGCACAGGAAGGGAGACAAGTTGGGCAGACATTTGGCCTGGATCCTGCAGTGAGGCCATAGCACCTCCGATTACACTTGGTGACCCCCCCCCCCCCCCGGGGACACGATAGTGACCTCAAGGGTGTACATTATGTCTGCCTTTCGGGGACATTTAGAAGGGGTGTAGGGGGCAGACCTTCATCACCCAGGAACAATATTGGATATTCCTGAAAGGCCTGGAGCTCCCCACGATTTGGGAGGTGGTGGCAGAGGAATTGGATTCTGCTCTCAACCTTGAGGAGCTACACAGGGCATTGTGCATGTTCCCAAGATCAAAGGGTTACCGGTGGAGTTTTATCAAAAGTATTCAGCTGGTATCACACAAGACCTCCTGGAGGATCTTCTGGAAGCAAAAGAGAGGGGGTTCTGCCACCCTCCATAGGGAGAAGGACATTTGCATGCTGTGCAAGCCGGGAGGGGACTGGGCCGACCTCGTGGCGTATAGGCTGCTCACCAGGATCAATTCGGACATCAGGTTTCTGTGTAAACTTTTGGCCAACCGACTAAACCCGATCATAACCAGCCTGGTGCATGAGGATCAGTGCACATTCATCCCAAGTCGTAGCACAGGGATGAACCTCTGACGCTTGACACATGTGCTGAATGACGTTGAGAGGAGAAATGTTCTTGTTTGCTATAGATCTGGAGAAGGCCTTCGACACCCTCAACTAGAGGAACCTGCTTGAGGCCTTGTGTGTCATGGGGTTTGTGCCCCTGTTTCGGGGCTGGATCAAACTGCTTTATACAGAGCCCAATGCCAGATTGTGGGTGGGACAGTGGAAGTCTGAGAGGTGGATACTGGGCAGATGGATGTGGCAGGGTTGCCACCTGTCCTCGCTCTTATTTGCCCTCGCGATGGAGCCACTGACAGCGTGGGCTTGGCAGGAGCTGCATGACTGGGGCATAGTACCAGTGGAGGCCATATCAAGGCTGTGGTCAACTGCAATAAGTCATTATTGTTTACCCTGGTGGCATTGGTGGGGACTCTGGCAGGGTGCCTGCCCGACATTGAGTTGCAGTGGGAACTGGATCACTTCCGTTATTTGGGTATTACGGTTGAGCTCTCCCGGGAGGACTAACTGCACCTTAACTTATGGAGGGTGACTAACTACGTGTGTCAGTTGCCTTCTGGAACTCAATGTCGCTGTCACTTATCAGTAGGATAGCGATCTCAAAAATGGTGCTCCTACCGTAGTGCCTGTACATCATACAGAATTACCTTTGTCTGCTGTCCTCTGGAGTGTTCAGGAAGTTGGACTCCGTTCTTATTTTGCATATCTGGGCTATTAAGCGTATTAGGGTGGCCTTGGCCACCCTGACCCAGCAATATGAGGAAGGCCGATTGGAGGTGCCGCAACTTGAGTTCTATTATGCTGCACATATGCAACACACAGTCCGCTGGTTGGAGGGCGGCGATAACTGGGAGAAGCATATGCTGGCAAGGGTGGTTGGTGTTGTTTAACTCCCTGTGCCAAGGATGGAGGGCTCCACTGCACTGTCTGACCTGCCTTCATAGTCAGACAGACTGCTCATTTAAGGCAGAAGCTTGTGATAGTTGTTCTTCGAAGGGCTCTTTTCATCAAGAATTACCATTGTGTATCATTGTGCCAATTGGGCGCATGGCAGAAATCCTTTCAGGCTTGGAGGGTTGGGGGCTGAGAGTTACTGGAGGAACTGTACACAAATGAGCATATCATTTCATTCAAGGATGCATAGACGGAGTTTGCATTGGGACTGGGACACTTCCTACATTACGCCAGGCAGAACTGCAGCGACTGGCACCTTATGGACTATGTTGACCTGCGGATGACATATGGTGTCCTTGCTATACAAGGCAATGGTGACGGACATTGTGAGTTGTCCACTGTGAGTCCGGGTGAATTGGGAGGCTGATTTGGGAGCTCTCCTTTGGTCATTGATTGGACGCTTGCTTGCGTCCTTTCTAAGACTGTCTCTAGTAATGCCTGATTCAAGCTGATCAATTACAACTTCCTACATTCTATTCACATGATGCCCCTGGCACTTCACTGGATATTCTATAACCTGGCTGGTGCAACATCTCGTACCAGACACAAGCCACAACAGCCAAACTTGCAAAGTTTGCAATGATTTCAAACAATTTTACTCCAGTTCATCCTTTTTTATTCCATTTCATTCCAATTTTTAAACATGGTTCCCACGTTTTACACAGAGGCTGCGTGATTCCATACTTTCACTGCTGCAAAAATGCCCATCCAGGCCTTTGTTTGCAGCCCGTTAGAATGCATGTGATTCCTGAGTATTCACTCAATGCATTTCGGGCTTGACAAGCCCTTCATCAGGGGTCTATAATATAATATGAAAGAGGCCCATCAGTAACCACAATTATAATCAATTGCCCAAACATAAAAAAGAACAGCATTAAAAAAGAATAGCATTGTATGAACTTAACAAACGAGCTGTCAAATGCGTGCACTTTTTTAAAAACAACCAATTCCTATCCACTAGTGTTTCTATTTTCCCACCATCTGTATTGTATTTTTCGTCACCTAAACTCTGTTATTTAATGCTAAATAGCCTGAACGAAAACAAGACACCTACCCAACTCACCCTTCGATTGCCCATGTTACAACTAAAATACAGTTCCCCGTGCTAAATTCTTCCACGAAAACAGATGCATATTAGCCTCAATCTACCACACCCTGAACTCCCCGTGCTCCGGTATTACAGTCTGAATCTCCCCGGTACTATATTCTTCCTACATAAACAGGTGCATATAGCCTCAACCCACCAAACACTAAACTCACCGTGCTCCGGTATTACAATCTGAATCTACTCCCATCGTTGCTGATAGCGTGACCTTATCCTTAGTGTACTGTACGTGAACTGTGTAAAAAGTCTGTTACTCCCACCCAGGTGCACTCTATTAATTCAAAGTGGCCGTGAACTTAAACAAAGCACGTGATCATTCCTAACCAATTAAATAAAAGGAAAGTTTACATCAATACCAATGCGTGCCATACACCCTGAATACTTTTTTTTTTGCAAGTTGTGATTGAAACCAAAATAAAACCGCACAAAGTTAAACCACCATTTACACCAACTGCGACAATTATGTACCAAAGCCTAAAAATTCATAAAAGAACAGATGAACGGTGCTTCTATGGGTTCCCATTGTCCAACGGCTCCTTTCAATAAATGTGATGTATCTCTTTCACCCAGTAGCCTCTGCCATGATCTTAGATTCTTCCTGATACTTGTCTTGAGGGTGCAAATTATCAGGTGGGACAGTATTTGTAAAAGCTATAATGAAGATTGATAAAATGCACACCATAATGTTTTTACGTTCGTTTTTCAGTGATTTTGACAACATGATTCAAATGCTGATGTGCAGGCTTGTTACCTTTAGTACGGGTGTAGAATTCCATTACCTGGCTGGCGCAACGTCTCGTACCAGACACAAGCCGCGACTGCCAAACTTGAAAAGTTTGCAATGATTTCAAACAATTTTACTCCAGTTCATCCTTTTATATTCCATTTCATTCCAATTTTTTGGTGGGTTGGGGCTATTATGCACCTGTTTATGTAGGAAGAATATAGTACGGGGGAGATTTCTTCTGCCATCCTAAACCTGGGTTCTGAGAGCCAGAGGTGTGAGTGGAGAGTGTACTCTAATAATCTTAGTGTCCTCCTACATCTAGCACCAAAATACAGTTTGAAGCAGGTAATGTACCCACAACAATCTCAGAGACAGAAGTCTGGTATGACAAAAGCAGGGTCCTTCAACAACCAGACAGGGAATCCACAAGAATTGTCTTGCCATCCTATTATGTCCCTTTTAAGTGTGCCCCAAGTGTTACATGTGACTAAACATACATGTGAAGTAGGATTTGACACTGTGGTGTCATAGAATACTCACTATGAATGTTCTGTGGAGTTCAGAGGAGTCATCTCTGCCCTTTTAGGTTAGTCTATTTTTTTGCTTATAGGAGGCATATCACATCAATTTAACGCCTTTTCAAGGCTGAGCGCCGAACCATAGCTCTGATTGCACCAGGCAAGTGAAGCAAGAGAACCTGACCATCTTCAGAAGCGCTTGCTTGTCTCTTCCATCCGAGCATCTCATTAATTCACCCTTCCAACCACCCACTGATATCCACCATTTAACCTTTAGTTCTGTCATCCATTTGAAGGAAGTGACCTGATTAGGGACACTCGGGTCACTCTCGACCACCTCTCAGCCTTCTTCACAAATGAAGAGTCGGTCAGACAGTAGACAATACAAACCAAAGATATTTTATTAAAGTACACCCGAGTGGAGTCCTGTCTGACCAACTCCTTGGATTGCTGCAGACGGACTGGCTTCAGCCCACGTAAAGATACATTAAATATGTTTCAAACCAATGAAGGCACCACCCAGAATGGAAAATTCCAGGCTCATACAACTAAAACAAAGGGGTGCAGTAGGATAAGTTTCACCTCTAAGGCTGGGTACACTCTATCTGTAATTGAAGGTTGTCCTACCCGTGCTCGCAGCTGGGCTGGTGGAAGAAGGCCTCCATCTAGTGGTAAAGGTATGTGCTAATGAGGACAATGTACTCAGTGACAGACAGCGTTAAACCTTGAGAAAAAGAAAAGACAAGTGGAGACATTTATCAGCAAGCTAGAGTTAGTTTCAATCGCAGTTCAAAATGGCAGCTCAACTTAAAATGGTGCTGCGAATGCTAACTTTACATAGAATAATATGCAATTAAAATGAATGTGTAACATTTACATTTCAACAGACCCTCCTTTTAGCAGAAGCTAACCAGTTGAAATTGAGAAAATATGGAGGGTAACATAGCATGTATATAACAGATGGGCTTCAGAATTCAGAACAGTCCATGTACTCAGCATCAAGGGAAGATGAGTCCTCAAATATACCCTCTTATATCTGCATAAAGCTATCTATTTCCTTCTGAGTCATAATCACAGCATTAGTATCATGTGTAGGCGTCTTCTGCTTTGGGGTGAGAAGGGTAAGACAATAAGAACAGGCCGGGAGACATTGTATGCAGAGGCAACATGTGAGAAAAATACCAGCAACCACAGCTAGGAAAGCAAGGATCTTCCAACCCCAGGACGTAAACATATCCCAACACCACCCAGACAGGGTCTAAGTGCCATTTTCCTGGTGAATGTCAGATGAGAGTCTACGCAATTTCTGTATGGCAGCATATACATTGGGGCGTGGTCAGGTAGGTATACACAACAGCTACTGCCAATAATGAGACAGGCCCCTCCCTGATCAGCAAGGATGACGTCTAACATCATCCTATTTTGTAAGGTAACAAACCTCGTGGTCTGGAGCTCAGCAGTGATGTTTGTCATATACCAGCTGTTGTATTAATAACCCCTTTAACAACCCTTGTTAACCGACGCATGTTAAGGCTATTAGACATGGGGCCCCAAAAGGGCACTATACCCTTCATGGCATCCTCAAACTGTTGCAAGGTGGTATCTGTCTGATCTATATCCTTTGTGTCAATGACCCTTCTAACTCCGGTTAAGTATATACTCCTACGCTGCAACTGGTGATCTTTATAGTAATTGGGCAGAGCAACATACACCGGGGGAAGAAGAAGAGAGAGTTTACACCTGCCAGACCATTCCCTAGGAAGCCAGACATAAGCTTGGGATCCACAGATGAAATAGGCAATTGGGGATAAGATCAGAGGAGGACTATTGATCGTGCTGAGTGGGTAGGTGAAATTGCATCTACTTTCCCCCACCTCTATCTCCCCCTTTCCATGGATGCAAAGGGCAGCTGTTGAGCTGACCACAGACACCGCTATTGGTCTGTCCTTAGTGACATTACGGTCTTGGAAAGATTGGAAATACTCAGAGGTGTTAAACTTTTCAAAATAAGCTATTTCCATTTGAAGCCATGTATTGTTCTTCACCTTATCATATTTGCTCATACAGGAGTCTAGGGACAAAGTACGAGAGATATTTTGACCTTTCATACCTATAGAAGTAAACCCATGATGGAAACGTATATAATCAACCACAGTGCAAGAATCTGCAGATGTCATAACCTGAGTGGACTGGTAAAAATAGCAGTGCACCATGATAAACAGTTCAAACTATCCCTCACAACTTCCTAGGTGTGACAATGGCATGGACAACAAATTATCGCTTTTGTGAGTAACTGAGGGGAGCAACCCATAGACCCAACAATTTGTTGTGTTAGACACATCATGAACTTGGTGCAACATTTGTATAAAGACATTATCAGTGTAAGTCTTTCGGTGCTCCCCTCTGTGAGGAGCCAAAGTAAAAAATATGTGTTATGGGGCAACAGGTGTTGTCCCAACCAAAGAATGTACAGGATACTTTTCCACCAAGAACCAAGATATTCCCGACACAAATATCATTGTAATTGCAATTATGGATGCAAGAACTATTTTGCTTTTTGTGGACCAACCCCGCTCTGGGCATGGAAATGCAAATGGCTGCTCATCATCAGTGATGGACCGACCAAACGGATACATTGCGAAGCAAAGGAAGGTGAATGCAATGGAACTAATGACAAAGGGGGCAAGTGTTCCCAGTGTCTATCTGAGCCTCACTGGTAGACTCCTATTGTTCATCAATGTTGGCGCTCTTCAGCACCGGCGGTGGACCTGCTCAGTCCAAGATCGCGATGAATCCCATGTCGTCCAGGATAATGTATCCCCCTCCAGGGGAGCGCATTCAATCTATCCTGTCCAATGTCCAAACAATGCACCAATCTCGCCTCTCCCTAAACTACTGTTGGTACTATAGGGAAAGTATACCCTGACTTGCGCGGTCCATCCCTGCTAATCTGACTTCTCCTTTGGTGTACTGTTCCTCTGTCGGGGGTGAAAATTGTACCTAGCTACTCCAGGCACAGCCGGGTCAGTAAAAAGGGGCTCAGACATGGAGGGGCCAGTGGAAAGGGGCTCTTGAAAAGCCTTGATCCCAGGGGGCACTGCTGCATTTAGTACCTCATTATTCTCGGTCTCCGTTTGGGTCCATGTGAGCTTGGCATCCCAAAATGGGACAAATCGTGGGACTTGCTCCCACTCCGAGTCCCCTATTCTTCCTTCACCCACTGATCATAGGGCAAGGTTGAAGAACCGGGGTTTAACCCAGCGGCGTCAGGGACACGCCTAAGATCTTCGAGTTCACCTGTCTTGGTATACAGAGACACGGAATACTTCTGGATGGCATCAGAGACCAAGTTTATTAGCTGCAGC
Organism: Triturus cristatus; assembly: GCF_964204655.1. NCBI lineage: Eukaryota > Metazoa > Chordata > Amphibia > Caudata > Salamandridae > Triturus > Triturus cristatus. Next base: position 750,530,757 of record NC_140587.1, read on the forward strand.
TAGTAACAGTGGTCCTAGAAATTCATCACGGTGTAAATTCTCAGGAGACTGCTCATTTTACTAAGGCGAGACGTCTCCTTTTATACCCAATATTCACATTATAAATGTACACCCACTGCACAAAATTCCAGCCAATAAGGTACATTTTCAAACAAAGTGTCACATAACAAAAACTCAATTTACAGTATCCCAACCCAAAAGTTAATTATTAGGAATGTCCCAAATTCAATCTCCACAAGCCGGACAAACCTATAATTGAAAGCATAACCCATGTAATGAAGAAACATAAAAAAAGAAACGGTAACAGATGCTGAACAAGATAAGGCATGTGCAAGAAAACTAAAAGTTAACGATGTCCTGAACATTGATTGGCAATCTCAGACAAAGATCCATCAGGGAAATTGGCTTTGTGGGGTCAGTTTCAGGTGCAAAGGTCAGTTTCTTACAGTTCATTTCAGAGTCAAAAAGAAACCTAGTTAATGTATACATGAACTAAGAAGGCCAGGCCACTTTATTCGCCAGGCTACCTTCACAGGCCTACGTGAGGGCAACACAAAATGGTGGCACAGAACAAAATGGAGTCAGACTCGAGAATTACAGAACCTCAGACCCTCCTTTTGCCATTACGTAGGCAATAACCTAAGACTCATGTTAATCTGAATCTAGGTCTATGTCGATATTCATTAGGTCATCAAGGTGTTGCTATAGCATCATCTTATTATTCTCTACTTCTCTCGGGACAGGTCTCTGAACACACATAGTAGCACAAAGACTACAAATGGCGGGACCACACTGGATGCAAAGACAACAAGAGAAAAGGATGGTTAAAACCATACCAAGGAATGTCAAAATCTTCCATCCCCATTTGGACAGCAGTCCCCAAAACCATCCCGTCAATGACCAGTCTCCTTCATCTACATGGATAGACTCAGAGATTTTATACAGCCTAGAGATGGCTTGGTACACTGTAGGGGCATTATCTGGTATGTAAACACAGCAACTGGATCCAATCAATTTACATACTCCTCCTCGATCTGCAAGTATGATTTCTAATACCATACAGTTCTGCAAAGTCATAAGACGGTCCGCTTGAAGCTCAGCTGTAACATTACTAAGAGCACCTGCTGTCTCATTAATAGTAGCTTCAACAACGCGGACAAGCTGTCGAATATGCCTACTATTGATCATAGGACCTCAAAAGGGCAAGAAGCCCTTGAAGAAATCTCCTACTTCGTGTGCTGTGGTATCTTCCTTATTGAAGACACCTCTACCATATCTAGTTCTATGATAGTCTGCAGCAGTAGTGTATGTAGGGGGAAGTAGAAACGCACATAACACGTTCCTGAAAAATCAGGTGGCAACCATGTGTAGGCTCTGTTATGACAAACAAAATATGTGCCTTTAGCTGGCACAAACGGTGGAGAAGTCCGAGATGAATAGACATAGGTTTGAGCACACACACTCTTACCTAGCTGAGCTTTCGGATTCCGACCATTACCTTGAAAACAAAAGTGGCCTGGGTGGGGTACAATCCAAAGAGGGGGAGACCTTTTTCGTCTCTCCTTCTCTGTCAAACTGCTACTATATCCAGTCACGTTCCAACCAACGTAAGCCTGCACCTTATCCTTAGGGATAGCATTATATGCATCAATATCTCGGATCATAGCTACTATTCCCCTTATTAAGGCACTATTGCTCGAGTTATCTTTAAGGGAACGTAAGGGGCGTGCCTCATTTGCATAGAAAAACATGGTCTGAAAAGCCCACACAGACCCATTAAAAGAAAAAGGCAAAACCAAATATGGCATACCTTTATCTGTCGTATGAGGCATAAGACCACAACCCCAACAATTAGTGGTATTTACTACTAACTGATGCTGATGCAACAACTGTATAAACGAGTTGTTGACAAATTCTGATCTACTTGTCTGTTCATGTTCAGGCAACGTATAAAACTGGTGCAAAGAAACAGTAGTGAAAGAAAGCATAGGTTGGGAGGTGGGTGCAGATGTCTGTTGTGTAGCGTTGACAGTCCAACCCACACAAGCTAATGTGATACTTAAAAACATCAAAAAGCACAATATTATAAAACATTTGCTATGTATCAATGTACAAAATCTTGTCTTAAGATCTATTCTCTCAACATCTCTTTCAGTTACAACAGACTCCATCCTCTAACGTGCTGCTCGCAGCAATTTTCCTTCTTCACTCAAGTGTGCGTCCAGGCGTTCTAGACGTCCCTAGAACCGCAGACCTTTCGTCAATACGCGGGCCACCCCTTAAGTTCTTATACCGTGACCCTGCAGCTGAACCCGGATGGTGGTTCGAAAAAGAAAAATAGTCTCTTGTCTGAAAGAGTGTCATTCACAAAAAAATTCAAATTTCATTTGTCCTTTTTAGACCTTAAGTTGTAGCGTTCTTTACCAGGCACAGTTTGATCCTGAAAGAGTGTCTCTGGGTGCGTAGTATCAAGTCTCAAACACGGCGGCACAGCTTCTTGCAAGACTTTATCATCCGCACGTTCTGACTGAGTCCATTCCAGATGTGCATCGCTAAAAGGTACAAATCTCAGAACCCTTTCACTCTCGGAATCGGCAACACCTTCCCGGACCCACTTATCGTACGGTAAGGGCAAACGTATCTTCTTACAATGGGTACCATGTACCCAGTTTTTCTTGCCGAACACCTTAATAGCAGTCCGAGTTGATAACAGGACTTGGTATGGACCGGTCCATCTTGGTTCCAAGTTCTTTGACCTCTGGAAATTCTTGGTTAGAACCCAGTTGCCAGGTTGAATCGTGTGGCCTGCGTCTACAGAAACTGAAGGCAAAGTGTCATGGACCTGTTGGTGAAGAACACGCAATTTAGCAGTCAAATCATGTAAGTAGTCAACCAACATAGGGTACTCGATATCACTGTACTTCTTAGGCCTCGGCACACCCCAGACATTCGCCGGGCGTCCAAAAACAATCTCGTATGGGCTAAGTCCCACGCGAGAATGTACCGTCGTTCTCGTGGACAAAAGTGCCAATGGTAAGGCATCGGGCCATGTAAGACTAGAGCTCGCTTGCACCTTGGCCAACTTCAGCTTCAGAGTGCCATTATAGCACTCGACCAGGCCTGCTGACTGAGGGTGATTCGCAGCGTGAAATTTCTGTTTAATACCCAGACCCGCACATACTTTCTTCATAATCTGACCCACGAATTCACTTACATTATCACTCCATACCATCTTCGGCAAGCCATATCTGGGAAAGAATTCTTTGAGCAAAACCTTGGCTGTAGACAAGGCAGTATTATCCTTTAGGGGGTAGGCCTCTATCCATCTGGAAAAAGCACAAACAACCACAAGGACATACTTCAAGTTATTGCATCTTTCCATATGAATATAGTCTATCTGCAGCACCTCGAACGGATACGTTGGAGGAGCAAAATGACCCGCAGGAGTTGGGGTTCCCTTTCCAGGATTATGCATCAAGCAAATCATGCAGTGTTTAACCAAATTCTCAGCACACTTAGGAATTCCACCATTCTGCCATACCGGAGCCAACAACTTACATATCCCTTTTGAACTAATGTGAGCCAACCCATGAGCCATAGTAACCACCTGAAGCACATATGCATCCGGCAACAACCATCACTGGTGCTCTGACAACTCAACCCAACAGCCTGTTGAATCCAACATTCCCGTACTCTCTCTCCACATACTCAATTCTTTCTCAGTAGCTTCTGCCTGCAAAAGACTCAGGCTACTGCAAGTGTTTCTGAAATTGTGGGGGTTGCTGAAACTGGGAAGGTTGCTGAAACTGACACTGATTAGGGCGAGGCGGATAAGCCTGCTGCAGAAGAACTTTCGCTTTTAATTCTCTAGTCTTCTTCTCTACTTTATCCTTCTCATCTTTATCTCTATTCTCATAGTATTGTGCAGTAGCCAATATCTGAGCCGAAGAAGAAACAGCCCATGAACTCTCAGAGTCCTTTAACTTATTAGAAAGTTCAGGAAGTAAATTAAAAACAAACTTATCTACAAACAACCTCTGACCACCTTCTGTACTCATATCCTGACCACTATGATCAATGAATGTTTCCTCAAACCTAGTGAAGAAATCAGACACACTCTCGTCTTTCTTTTGTTTGCATGCTGCTAACTTGTCCCAATTCACCCGCAGAGGAGGCATCATAGTTTTCATTAAATTAATAATCCTACCAGGTAGTTCTGCAACTAAGGGTTCAGGTTTGGCACCTCCTACCTGCCGACCATCTGCAGCAGTAATATTAACCCACGTATCTCCTAACTTTGGCGCGTGATCCTCGTGACGGATCTTCGCCCACAAGGGTTGAGGAACTACATTACCCATCAACATATCTATGTCAGCTAAATTCATAACACACGCATCAACTGTCTGAGACAACTCCTTATAATAACCAGCAGGATTTTTACGGGGGTCAGGCAAAGTCTGCTTAAGAGCCAGGACCTCAGCTCTCTTCCAAGGGACATGCACCCACACTCGCTGAAAATGAGCCCGTGCAGCCGCAATACCATGAGCGGCATCAGCCACAACTGCCTCTCTCCATACAGGGGGAACCTCTCTCATAGGATACTGCTTCACTTTTCTCCAAATAGAAGGGTCAGGTTTGAACAATGACTGAGGTGGAAGTCTAGACCTAAAAGTGAGTAGTGTCTCTACCGCTACCTCAACATCGGAACCCACTATCGTCCCTTTAGCAAATTCAGACTGAACATTAAGCAATTCCAGTGGAATTGAACCCAACTCATTATCTTCCCACTCCTGACGAAGGAAGGTACACATGACATCAAAAACATACCTTTGTTTTGGTGCCTCCCACTGTAGGAAGATATCCATAACCACTTGTGGACTGTACTTGGAGGTATTCGAAACCCATCTACGAGCAAGGAGATCTAACACTGCCCGCTCTTCGGGACCAGGGAGCTGACTACGTCTCTGCTTACGTTCAGAAACAGGGGTCATATTCAGTGACCCAAAGAAAGGAGACAAAAGACTAGTGACAGTCTCAGTCATTCGTTGCCGAGCAGAAGGAGAAGAAGTTGACATGAGGACAGAAGACAAAGTGTTTTGAGGTGACAGAGACATAGGGACAGAAATAAGAGAAGTCGAAGATAAAGGAGTGTAAGGCAAAGGAGTTTGAGGCAAGGCTGGTGGCAAGGCTGGCGGCCCTGGAGGGGGCTGCGCTGGGGGAAGGAAGAACCACCTGTGAAGCAACGGGTGGCTGAACAACAACAGGGGGTTGAACGACAACAATGGATGCAACAACTGGAGGTAACGGAGGTGCAGTAGCACCCTGCACATAAGGGGGTGGTAATCTCAGTAAATGTGACATCAAAGGATCCTTTTCAGGGTCTATAGTCACATTTGAAAGGGGAGGTGGCAAGCCGGGTAACATTTGTCAATGGCCATGCAATGTTGTCTATCTAACACTTCAATCGCACGATCTTCTTCATCTTCCTTAAACTGCCTAGCAGCTTGCATTACCGATATATTCCTTTCCTTCCTATCTCTCTTAGCTTGCTTAATTTCTCGCTGTTTGGCTTCCTTACGCCAAAGGCGGAAAGAGTCAAACATCGCCGGCCGGGCTTTCTTCTTAAATAGCGCAATTTCTAGGTTATCTAAAACATCTGATTCAAAACTACCATGTTGGGGCCATCGTAAAACACCATCTTTCCTTGTATAGCAGACCCATACTTCATTACAGGTAATGGGACCTACACCATGCTTTGAATAAAGCTCATAAGTTGGAGTTCCAACCGGAGGTATGGGACACGAGTCCTCCAATCGGGAATCCCTATTACAACTACAACAAAAACATTTCCTAAATTTGCTAAAACCAGGCATCTTTTAGCTCACTAGTCTTGCTTCAAACTTCAAGGGGTTATCAAAAATGATACACTCGCAAATATACGAACCCCCCCGGCTTCGACTATTGCAATGGCCGAATCAAAACCAAGAAACAAAACAAAGTCGTGGGAGCGACCCACTTATACTTAACCAAAATGTCTGTCACGCCACCAGAAGACCGTCTAACGTCTCGCCTTACAAATCATCACAAGAGGGTCCAAGACAGGGCGACAGTCAGGGCAGCAGTCCTTCGCAGCCGTCGGAAAGGGGAAGCCTCGCAGAAAAAAACCTTCGGTCCACATCGACATGCAGGGGTCGATGAAGTGGCGGCCGTCCTCCAGAATTTCCTCACAGGGCTCCTCACAATCTTCGGGCTTGGACCAGTACCGCTGAAGTCGCCCCACGTTGGGCGCCAGTTGAAGAAACGAAGTTTAACCCAGCGGCGTCAGGGACACGCCTGAGATCTTCGAGTTCACCTGTCTTGGTATACAGAGACACGGAATACTTCTGGATGGCATCAGAGACCAAGTTTATTAGCTGCAGCTAGTAACAGTGATCCTAGAAATACATCACGGTGTAAATTCTCAGGAGACTGCTCATTTTACTAAGGCGAGACGTCTCCTTTTATACCCAATATTCACATTATAAATGTACACCCACTGCACAAAATTCTAGCCAATAAGGTACATTTTCAAACAAAGTGTCACATAACAAAAACTCAATTTACAGTATCCCAACCCAAAAGTTAATTATCAGGAATGTCCCAAATTCAATCTCCACAAGCCGGACAAACCTATAATTGAAAGCATAACCCATGTAATGAAGAGACATAAAAAAAGAAACGGTAACAGATGCTGAACAAGATAAGGCATGTGCAAGGAAACTAAAAGTTAACGATGTCCTGAACATTGATTGACAATCTCAGACAAAGATTCATCAGGAAAATTGGCTTTGCGGGGTCAGTTTCAGGTGCAGAGGTCAGTTTCTTACAGTTCATTTCAGAGTCAAAAAGAAACCTAGTTAATGTATACATGAACTAAGAAGGCCAGGCCACTTTATTCGCCAGGCTACCTTCACAGGCCTACGTGAGGGCAACACAAAATGGTGGCACAGAACAAAATGGAGTCAGACTCGAGAATTACAGAACCTAAAGGGTAGAGGCACTCTGCTGCGGTGTTGACTATGAATCCAGTTCTTTCGGCTGGTGACCTTTACTGCTTTGTGGGTGGCAAGGAGGACCTGGACCAGTCCCTTCCACCGGGGCTCCAAATTCTTCTTCCTCTGAAAATTCCTTATTAATATAAAGTCTCCAGGCCGAATATCATGTCCTGGCCCCTCGGGTACTGGTGTAGGGGGTCTTGGATCTGTTGGTGAATAGAACGCAGACTTTTAGTTAATTCATACAGATAGTTGACTAACAGAGGATATTCAATTTCAGAAAACCTAAGTGGACGCAGGACGCTCCAGACATTTGCGGGGCGCCTGAACACGACCTCATAGGGTGACAATCCTGTCGTAGAGTGTGCTGTCGTTCTTGTGGACAAAAGGGCTCATGGTAAAGCATCTGTCCACTGCAACCCTGTGCCAACTTCAGATTGAGAGTACCATTATACTTCTCAACCAAACCGGCAGACTGGGGGTGGTTTGCAGCATTAAACTTTTGTCTGATATGTATTCACTTGCAAACTATCTGAATAACTTTGGCATTAAAATGACTTCCGTTATCACTCCAGATCAAGCGGGGCAAGACAAAGGGCCATATGTAGGTAAATATTTTTTACCGGTTCTTAAATACCGAATTTTACCGAATCCGTATTTATGAATCGGTAAGTTATATGTAGGTAATCATTCGGTAATAATTACCGATTCGGTAACATTCGGTATTCAAGAATCGGAATTTACCGAATCGGTAAATACCGAGGTGGTATTTACCGATTCGGTAAATTTCGAAGTGGTATTTACCGAATCGGTATTTACCGAATCGGAAAAACGAAAACACATGACTGGATGAAACAGCCAATCCTGTGCAACCAAACCCCACCCAACCAGGAAGTGGCCACACCCAGGCAGGTGCACACAATCAACAGACTCTGGAGAGGCTGGGAGTGCAGAGGAGAGGCAGGGAGCCAGTGCCTGATTGTGCAGCTCAAACTCACAATGTCCAGCCAGGAGACACAGAGAGATGGAGGGGAAAGGAGGAGGAAGCAGAAATTTTGCCCCAAGGAACTCCAGGTACTAGTGGAGGAGGTGGTGAAGCAGCACCAGAAGCTGTTTGGGAGGCAGTCCCTGCAAGTGCCAGAGTCGGAGAAGCGGAATATATGGCTGGGAATTCAGGCGCAGGTCAATGCTGTTGGAGTGACCCCCAGGGACATTGAGGTACTTAAAAAGCGCTGGTATGACCTGAGGATCGTCACAAAGAGGAAGATGGGGGAACTGCAGAAGGAGGCCAGCCGGACAGGAGGTGGAATGAACAGGGCACCTGCCCATACCGAACTGGAGGAGCTGGTGGAGTCCACAATAGAGCACGAGAGTGTTGTGGGGCTTGGGGATGCCGACAGCTCTGCCAGAGCCGCCACCCAACAAGGTAAGACGAATGCACAGCAATGTAGCCCCCCTACCCCTATCCCACATCCCCCATTGTGAAATGAGTATCCCACTCCAGTCCATATGTTAGTGCAGACTGGCAATGCATTATGGGAGATGTAGTCTGGGAAACCCCAACCATGAACTGAATAGCACAGAACAACAAGGCATGGTACACACATTAGAGAAAAGCAGGCAGAGGACAATGTGAGAGTGTTACAGAAATTTATTGTGATGCTTGCAATTCAGGCCTTCAGGTACACTGAGCTGATGTTGCATTTCTGTCCACAGATGTAACATCGCGCAGGACTGCACATGCAACAGGAGAGAGGGCACACCGGCAAGACAGTTCAGGGCTGGCCAGCACAAGTTCTGCCCAGAGATCATTGCCACAGCCAGCATCACCACTACCACAGCCAGCATCACCACCACAGCCCAAATCAGCACCACAGCCAGCATCACCACTCATGCTTGAGTCACCGGCCACATCACCGCCTGCATTTGTGAGGTCGAGGAGGCGTGCTGCTGCCAGGTTGCGAGTGTTAGAGACCTTATCTGATGACAGCAGGGGCCCGGAGCCAAACACTATGCCCCAGGATGGGAGCCATGCCACTGTGCCCTCCACCTCAGAGGGAGCACACACAGGTGCCAGACGGCACCGCAGGTCTCGGATGCAGAGTCCACCAGCACACGTTGACAGCCATGGGGTGTTCTCGGGGCTCGAGGGCAACATGTTGAAAATATAGCGCCTACAAACAAAGGCAGTGATGTCAGTTCAGCGGCAAATGCGGGGACTGAAAGCTACTTTTGACAACATGGACAGGGGCTTCAGCGCTATGGCGGTGGGGATGAGTGAGATGGCTGCGGGCATGCGGGACATGTCCCAGTCCATCAAGCTGTTGTGCAGCAAGTATGATGCAGACAGAGCTGCACGGTGCAGGGAACGGCAGAGGAGAGACAGTCATACCAGGGCACTCAACCGGCTGGCAACTGCCACTTCACTGCTCTGCAGGCGCTCTGTGGCTATGCAGGAGGGCCTGACACACTGCAGCAGCGACGTTTCTAGGGGGATGGTGCAGGTCACCAGTGCACTGGAAGTGCTATTGACAAGCCAGGCGGCCACAACTGGTGCTGGGGATGCTGCGGAAAGCATCAAAACCAGCAGCAGGAGCAGCATAACCCCCCCGGTCCCAGATACACGCAGGAGCAGCAGGCGGCATGGGGCTGCCACTAGTGAGGAGGCACAATCCGTGGCATCCCACACTGTAGCGCGTGGCTGCAAACAGTAATGCTGCACGGCATAGCCTAAGACAATTGGGTGACGTAACCCTGGACTTGCTAGTAGTCATTACGCAGTGTTGCCAGAATGGCATTTTCTTGGTGTTGTGGCGTAGTGCCGCATTATTAAACTACGTCATGACATCCAACAACTGGCTGTGTCCCTTACTTACTCAGAAATAGTTGCATGTGATCTCTGCCCGTCTCTCTCTCCCACCTGTTGCTGTTGGCACTCCAGCTGCGTTGGCCTCTGGCTGACCTGACTCATCCTCATTGTCCTCAAAATCTGTTAGTTCCACCTCTGTACCTCTCTTCGTGGCAAGGTTGTGCAGCATTGCACAAGTGGCAATGATCTTGCAACAGATGATGGGTGTGTACTGGCGTGCGCCTCCGCTCTTGTGGAGGCAGCGGAACCTGCTTTTCAATAGTCCAAACGTGCGCTCCACCACGTTGCGTGTAGATTTGTGTGCCACGTTATATCGTCTCTCACTCTGGGTTGATGGGTGTAGGTAGGGAGTGAGGATGAATGACCGCACGGCATATGCACTGTCGCCTAGGTGAGTATGAAAGAACCATCAGTCACATGCCTCAATACACGATGATTTGCACTTAGTAGAATGGAGAGTCACTGTTACTTACCTAGCAGGTATCCTTCTCCAAATTCTCCGGCAAGCAGTCGTGTGTAGATCCCACTGTTCTGGAAGATGAAGGAGTCGTGGGTGCTCCCAGGAAACTTAGCTACGATATCAGTGATGATGTTCCCTGCATCGCAGATCACCTGCACATTTATGGAGTGGGTGGACTTTCTGTTCCTGTAGATGTGCTCAGTGGCAGCTGGTGGGCAGATTGGAATGTGTGTGCCATCAATACAGCCTATGACATGGGGGAACTGTGCCATGTGATAAAAGTCTGTTTTGGTTTTCTGCAGTTCAGCCTGTGTGTTTGGGAAGCTGATGTAGTGGTGCATTCTCTGCATCATGGCATCCAGGAACTTCCTGAAGAAACGGGACAGGCAACTCTGGAATACACCACCCACCGCAGCTATCACCCCCTGGTAACTGCCAGATGCGAGTAGATGTAGGCTGCAGAGCACCTGCACATGTGGTGGTATGGCATGCGCCCTTCTTGTTGGCTGGTCCAGGAGTGGGTGCAGGTCCCTTATCAGGTCCATGATGGTTTGGGGGTGTAGCCTGTACCTTTCATGTATCTCAGCCGCAGTCTGTTAAAAGAGTGTGATGCGCTGTCTGTAAATGCGTTCCTCCCGTCTCCAAATCCTCAGACCTGCTGCCTGTAGACGTAGGCGCCTTGCAATGACATACAGAGCGGCCATGTTGTCCATGCTGTTGCATTTTGGGATTGCTTATATGCACTGTTGATGCTTACCACCTGCTTTCAATCTGTGTTAATTACCGACTCTTAATTACCGAATTTCATGGATTTCTTAATTACCGAATTTACCTACATATCTTTTCCCGTTTTACCACTTCATATTTACCACTTCATATTTACCGAATCGGAAAATATGTATTCGGTAAATATGAATCGGTATTTTAGAATTCGGTAAATATGAATCGGTATTTACCGATTCATATTTACCGAATACTGGTTTTTGGCCTCTTACATCTCACTTGACTAAATACCGGTCGTTAACGGGATATTTACCGAATTTCGGCCGTTACCGACCGGTATTTAGCTACCTACATATGGCCCAAAGCGAGGAAAGAACTCTTTCAGGAGTACTTTTGCAGTCGCTATGGCTATATTTTCTTTCGTGGGATACGCCTCAACCCATTTACTGAATCGACAAACAACCACTAACACATATTTCAAATCATTTACTCGATCCTATGTAATCCATTTGAAGGACCTCAAAAGGGAAAGTGGGAGGTGCAAAATTATCAGGTGGCATAGGGGCACCTTTTCCAGGATTGTGCATCATGCACACCATACAATATTTTACCAAATGAGCGGCAGTCTTAGGGATATTATAATTTTGCCATAAAGTGTCTAGCAACTTACAAATACTTTGAGCACTGATATGAGCTGGCCCGTGCGCCATGGTGACTACGGGAAGAACATATGCATCTGGTACCATCCATCTCTGTGTCTCTGACTTATCAGTCCAACACCCCTCCTCATCCAAACATTCTGTTCTTTCCTGCCATATTGCTAATTCCTCTATTGTTGCCTCACTCTGCATTTCCTTAACATTCTCGAGTGTATCCTCGAACATGGTGACCTCGGGCACCCACCTAGCGGGACCTGCTACAAACATCCTTTTCCTCTTCGTTCGGGCTGTCTCCTTGCTGTCTGGTCTGCAAAGGTGTTTCCCTTACCCACATTGTCAGTAATTTTCCTATGGGTGCTGCACTTCACTATCGCCAATTTCTGGGGGAGTATCAAAGCCAACAAAAGCCTATGTATAAGAGGGCCATGTTGGATCTTCATCCCATGGGATGTGAGAAACCCTCTCTCTGCCCAGAGCCGCCCAAAATTATGGGCGACTCTGAAGGCATACTGGCTGTAGGTATAAATATTGACACCCAGGCCCTCGCTCAACTTGCAGGATCGGATAAGGGAAACGAGCTCTGCAGCTTGGGCTGACTGTGTGCAGTGTTGTGATTGCGTATGCGGCAGTTGTAGGGCCATCTGGTAAAATAAAACGAGCTATAGACATACAGTTCCCCTTGGGGGTCAGATAAGGGAACATCAGTCAGGTCTACCTGTTCTTTCGTCTCTTCCTCCGTCCGGAAGATACAATCATATATGTCAATTTCCTCATTCTCAGAAGGGAGGGGTAGTAACGTGGCTGGGTTCAGAGTGGCACATCTTTTAATCGGGGCGCAAAAAGAGTTAGTTCATAACTGGTCAAACATGCACTGATGAGGTGCTGCATATTGGTCTTCTTCAAAAGGGTATCCACTGCATACTGCATAAGAGGCTCATAATCTTTCATCACGCTCCACACATCTTCCACACTGTAAATGGGGTTACAAGCCCACTGGGCAGCCTGATTGGCTACTACATTTTTCTCTTTATGTCCCACATCAGATCGTATCAATATCCGCCCCAGTCGCTCTCTAGCCCTGTCTCCGTCCCCTAGTCCATGTACCGGTGTTCCGCTGCTCAATAATGTCGGGGGAAGGAGGAACAGGGAAGGAGTAACAACAGAAGTAACAGGCACCAACGTCGCTGCTGACTGTGTCGTAGGTGTAAGGGCTGGCAAGAGGGATGTCAAAACAATAGGCGTAGCAGGAAGACTGGCAGTAATAGTAGCCGCAGAAGGCGAAGTCAAAGAAAGGGCAGGAGGCGCTGTGGCCGAAACAGCTTGACCAATAGTAGAAGAATCAGCAGAGACAGGAGGAACGGATGGCTGAGGCTGTGCCATGGCAGGGCATATTCTTTGCGGGGTGTATGGGGTGGAGGTCGAGTATCTAACAATTCCTCCACAAAGGTGTCATTCTCTTTTCGAGCATCATAAGACTTTTCACATTGTAATCGAAATCTCCTATTGGCACACTCTATTCCTTTTTCAAAAAAAATTCTATCATGCGCTTCAGCTTTCTGAGTCAATGTCTGCATTCTCTCCTTTCGGGCCTCTTTCTCTGCTTTCATTCGTCTCTGTTTAGCCTCCTTTTGCCATGTTCTGAGAGAATCAAACATTGACTGCCTACTCCTTTTTGCAAAACAATGTCTCCTGTAGAAAAATTTTCAGATCATCAAAGTGCCCGTCAATGGCCACTGCAACTCGGCATTGTCCCTCGTTTATTTGTGCCATAACGTACTAAACATAATTGGGCCAAGGCCATCCTTCACATACATATCAATATTTGGAGTGCCTTTTGGAGACGCTGGCTGACTTTCTTCCAATCGACCATCAGCAGAACAACAACGACAGCCCAAACAAAACAGCTTACTAAGACACGGCATTTTAAAAAGAAAACAGGTTCACTACTTATGCCTAGCAGTTATTTGCAAAGATCTTTACCAAAGTCGGTCCTCAGACCACATCAAATACAAATCAAAGTGGTACCATGTTCATAAAGAACTTAAACAAATTCAAGCACTTGTCCAAAGATGGTTCTCAGACCGTGTCAAATACAAACCAAAATGGCGCCATCTCCAAAAAGAACCAAAGCAAACTCACCTGGTGCGCACAGGTCTAACTAATTTATTCTCCACTGCCAACTCTTTGGACCAAACGTTCAGATCCAAGGGTTTTGCCATTCAGGACCCCAGTCGGGATGATCGCTGGGCGAGACACTGCCGGTCCGACAGACAGGGCAGCTGCGAGTTCATGACTCTCTCGTGCAGGGATACCCAGTCCACCTGTCCGACCCGATGCGGCCCTGACCTCCTCACCCAGCTGCGGGCGAGGACGGGTCACCCGATAGGGTCCCTGTTCGGGTGCCGAATGAAAAAAGTGACCCAATTAGGGTCATTCGCGACCGCCTCTCAGCCTTCCTCACATATGAAGAGTCGGTCAGACAGTAAAGAATACAAACCAAAGATGTTTTATTAAAGTACACTCGAGTGAAGTCCGGTCTGACCAGCCTCCCTGGATTGCTGCAGAGGGACTGGCATCAGCATGTGTAAAGATAGATACATTAAGAACATTTCAAACCAACAGAGGCACCGCCAAAAATTTTAAATTCCTGGCTCAAACAGCTAAAACAAAGGGGTACAGTAGGATATGTTTCAACTCTAAGGCTGGGTACACACTATCTGTAATTGAAGGTCTTCCTGCCGTGCTTGCAGCTGGGCTGGTGGGAGAAGGCCTATATCTAGTGGGAAAGGTATGTGCTAAGGAGGACAATGTGCTCAGTGATAGACAGCGTTAAACCTTGAGAAAAAGAAAAGACGAATGGAAACATTTCTCAACAAGCTAGGGTTAGTTTCAATCGCAGTTCAAAATGGCAGCTCAACTTAAAACGGTGCATGCGAATGCTAACTTTACATAGAATAATATGCAAGCAAAATGAATGTGTAACATTTGCATTTCAACACATTCATTCTTTCATTCATCACTCAGTCTTTCACCATTCCTTTCACCCAATCGATCCATCCATATCTCTTTTCACCCATCCATGCAGCCTTTTAGCCATTTACCCACCGAAGCATCCCATCCTTCCTCTTAGCCTTCCATCCTTCTTTCCAATTTCTATTGGCCCATCTTCTTTAGCTTTAATTATGAGCTTGTGCCTGCAAATTTGCACACAGACGATGCCCATAAAGAAATCCACCCTTGCTGTATCTGCTAAAGCAGGGGTTCATTATGTCCCTGATTGCAAGGCCTACATAGGGGTGAGTTGTTAATATTTGAAAGGAAGATTTTCTCCAGTCAAAAAGGGTTATTTCGACAGGTCATACTTCAGGATTCACACTGCAGCAGTAGGACTACACCGGGTAGGCCTGAAGTCATGTTTGCCATGCCACTGTAGCGGGTGGCACAATAGGTGATGCAGTCCACTAGTGGCATTTTACTTCAACGCCCTGGTTGCACATTCTATACCAAATACTAGGGACATACAGGCAAGTAAATGTGCAAGTAAAGAATAAGCCAATTAACTTTGTTTAAAAGGGGAAGACAGGGACTCACCCCTGGTTAGCAGAGTTATAAAGGCAGCAACAATGTAGGGTCCAGAAAAAGGCAACAGATCGGAGGTGACCTCGCAGAAAAGGCAGATTTTCTACAAAGAGTGTCTCGGGAGAGAAAGACTTTAGGCATTCCGAAGGTGCATTTCCAGCATACAGTGTATGTTAAGATCACACATTGTTCGTTCCTTTTGGAACTCTGACAAAACATAGATAAAGATTGACCCAATCTCCAGATAGGCTGTGAATTGGAAACATTACAAAATATAAGCAGTAATGAGTATGTTCCAATAGGAAAGCTCTAATTGTTTGCAAAATTGTGCTGCTAATGTAGACATTAGTTGGAATTAGGAAGGAGAGCTAAGAATGTGTAAGACTGATCCGGGAGCAAGATGAAGTCAGCGTGACTGCTCGCGCTGCTCGGCTGCTCACGCCAGACGCGTAAATGATCGGCTAGCCACCCTGCGTCCTGCGATGCGATGCCGGCTCTGAGAACGCAGAGAACGCTGAGGCTGCCATTGGGAGGTTACGAATCTCGGCAATTACTACGCGGACGTGGCACCACCAGCGAGGCAAGAATCAAGGCAACTTTTTGTATTTCTATCCACCCATCGGTTCCCCTGCCCCTGCCAGATTGGTGCTTTATCGCAGCCTTAATCTGGACCTCGCCGCTCACAGCACCTTTGGCTCCATCAAACAGCAAGTTCTGCAGCCTCGACATGAGCGCCCGGGGGGCCAGGAGAGGTGGCAAAATGAAGACAGCAGCCATCCTCGAGCCCAGAGAACCCAGGGATGCTGCATCTACAGAAGGGACTTTTAAACCCAGGCAAGAGGTTAGTGGCAGCAAAAAACTGTTGGGTAGAGCAGGGGGGGCGGGCCACTTAAAGACATAAAAGACACAAAAGATTCAACATCTATGCAGCCCCCCCTAGCTAAAATGTTTATGGGAGCCAGAACCCAATTCCCAGGCGCTATTTCCAAGACCCTTGCACTCCCCACTGAGAGTGTCGCCACGGCCCCACTAACCATGCTGACTGCACCAGCATCTGCACCCAGTCCGCAGCAAGAGGCTTGCTTAGCGGCTAACCAAGAGACTGTCCTGACAGAAACCGGACCCAGGGAAATGCCACGCACTGACGCTAGCACTAGCACCAATGGCACCTCTGTGGGGCTTTCAGATCCTGCTACGAACTTAGGTATCTCTCTCTGTGTACCTCCTATTAATCCCCCAAAAGGGGCAACCATGCAGCAAACTTTATCTACTCTGCCCTTTGTAGCGCAGGAACTTGGCAATGACTCCAATGTTGTGAGCCTTGGCACCACTCTCACAGCACCAGAAATGCAGACATCGGATACAGCCCACTTTATCCAGCACCTAGAGGCTCCCCCTGGCTCACAAGCTCCTTGGACCCCAGAAGCAGGGCCTGAGCATTTCTACTCTGTCTCCGATAGCACACTTATGTCTTCGGGTGAGGGAGGGTCCAACACAAGTGAAGGAGACAGTGAGGCCTCAAATCAGGACACTGGCACGGTCCAGCGACCAAAGAAACCCAGAAGTAAGAGCAAGCGGCGCAGCCAGTTGAAATGGGACTACTCAGACTCTCAAATGTCTTATCCTCTGGACGAGGATGATCCCAGCACAACACAGAGGGGGGCTACAAAAAACCTGCCTGCAGACCTAGCTGAGCCACCCCTCGCCTCTATCCTAGCTTCCATCAAAGAGTTTCAGGAGGAGGTCCGTGCCGACAATCGCGCAGCCAAAAGTGCTGCTAAGAAACTTCAGGGAGGCATAAGAAGGCTGAATAAAACCTGCACCGACATCAGCGACCGCATCTCCATGGTGGAAGCGCGTACCGAGCATTTGGGAACCGAATCCGTGGCAGTCAAGCAACAGAGCGAGTCCAATACTGCCTGCCTGGTAGACCTAATGTCTAAGATGGAGGACCAGGAAAACCGCCAGCGCAGGAACTATCTCCGCCTGCTTGGTATTCCGGAGGGGAAGGAAGGGGACGACCCCAGACGTTTAATTGTGAAACTTTTGCAGGACTCCTTTCCTGACCAACAGGGCTGGGATTGGGATCGCGAGGTGCAGAGGGCGCACCGCTTTCCCTTTAACCAGAGACGGCAACATGACCGCGGCAACATCACTGGGGGACAGCCAAGGGTATTCCTGGTTTACTTTGGCAACTTTCTTCTTAGACAGTTAATCTACGATCAGGCTCGCCCTAACTCCAAGAAAGGGGCCAATGGTATAATATTTTTCGCTAAACCTGACTTTTGCCATCAGACAGTAGAGCGGAGATGGCGCCTGAGACAACTGATCTCTCCGTTTCAGCAGCTGGGGGCCGAAGTATACTTAATGAACCCTGCTAGACTCAAAGTAATCTTCAACGGGGGCACCAAAGTCTTCCTATCTGAAGTAAAAGCTGGTGAATACTTGAACGAGCTGAAATCCAGGAAGAGTCTTAGATGAAAAGCTCATTCTTTTGCCCCTGCTATTTCCTCTCTGCTCTTACTCTCGTTCTACAGTCTCTATAAATTTGCAAGCCTCCAAGGGCCGTGACAATGGTCGCTCTACGGCAGCTTTATGTGAATCTCAAAATTGATATAGTGGGCAGCCCTTTGTTTTCTTGATGGTTTCTTCCGTTTGTTTAAACAAGGGGGCTACTAGCCGAATGAAAGCTTAATTTGGTTCTTTTTAGGCGAGGTTGACAGCCGGGGCTCATGACTGACTATCATCACTCAGGTTATTCCTGATTGCTCAGAAGAAGGGGGGTGGGCTGGGCGGGTGAGAGGGGGAGGGGGGATGGGACGGGCACTAGAAATGGCACAAAAGAATTAAGGGCACTCTTTGGCACGTACACATCTCCGTACTCACTTGTTAAGATATTGGGCGAGGTGAAACGTTCCCTTTAAACATCTAGATGGCTAAGATAGATTCACTTAGGCTTGTCTCTGCCAATATTTGCGGTTTGAATGACACCTCTAAAAGGCAAAATGTTGCTCAAGGTCTACGCTCTCTAGGGGGGAATATAATCTGCCTCCAGGAGACTCACATAGAGGGTTCACAGAAACATCTATTAGATACACTAGGGTTCAAAGTCGTGGGGGCTACCGCACAGGGCGCCAAGACAAAAGGGGTAGGAATTATGGCAGATAGAAGACTTTCTCTTAGTAATCCCCGGGTTAAATCAGATCCACTGGGCAGATGGGTAATAACTGAATGCCACCTTTCCTCTAAGCCTCCTTTTACCCTCTGCTCATTGTATGGTAGCAATGTAGATGACCCAGGGATTATTAATATGGTTTCAGGGGAGCTGGCCCATTGGCCCACTCCTATCATCCTATGTGGCGACCTCAATATACATTTGCCCTCCGACTGGAAAACCGATAGTAAATGGAGATACAAAGGCAGAAAGCCCCGAGTATTCCAAGCACTAGTTAACCTAGTCCAGATCCACGGACTAAGTGATATCTGGGCCAGTTAAATCCTACGCAACCTGGCTATACCTTTTTCTCGGCCCCACACAACACTCTTGTTAGATTAGATTACTTTTTTGTTACATCTTCACTTCTTAGTAATTTGTACCATAGACACTGCACCTCGCTTTATGTCAGATCATAATACTCTTATAGTAAACATCAAGGGATTAGGGAATTGGAAGGAGGCACCTAGATGGAGTTTCGAGAAAGCCCTTTTACAAAACGCAGGCTATCGGGCACATATGCAAGGCTGGATCCAGGAATTCCTAGAAATAAACATTGGAACTGCCTCAACGATGACTGTCTGGGACTCACTAAAGGCGGGGGTCAGGGGCGAAACTTTGAGGTTCTCAGTAAGGAAAAAAGGAAGGAGAAGTTGCTAATTAGTGATCTGCAGGAGAAACTTAGGAGAGCAGAAACAAACCTGATCTTATTGGTTAAGTCAGTACAGGATACTGAAAATGCCCAAAAAGAGGTAGTCCTTGCTAAAGCAGAAATAGGAGCAGTATTTGCGGAAAAAACTGCAGCTAAGTGGGCAACACTGCGGGAAAAAAATTACGAGTGCAGTGATTGCATTGGGCATCATCTAGCCGTCAAAACCAGGCAACAGTCCACAAGTAGTGAAATACATGCAATCAAATTAACTACAGGGAATGTGACTAATGATCCTAATGCAATACAGAAGGGATTTCAGGAATTTTACACCGAGTTATATACTGAGGAGAACCGTAGTGCGGCTGGCTCACTCGAAAGCGAGATAGCTAGCTACCTAAGTGAGGTAGATCTTAGACAGCTTAACTCTGATAACAGCGAGCTGCTAGAACTCATTCCAACCTGGCATGAAATCATGGAAGCTCTATCTAGCCTACCAGACGGGAAAGCCGCAGGAATGGATGGTATTCCTGTAGAGTTTTATAAGATCTTCGCCCCTCAAATTAAATCAATCTTCACCGACGTGGTAACATCTATCTTTAATAGGGCTTCCCCCCTGCCTCCTGGTCCAATGCTAGAATTTCTATATTCCCCAAAAAGGGCAAGTCCCCACTAGAGATGAGCTCATACAGACCCATCACCCTTATCAACTGCGACTCCAAAGTCTTCTCTAAAATACTGGCATCTAGAATATCCTCTGTGGTCGAGTCCTTAGTTTCAGAATGGCAACATGGTTTTATTCCTAAAAAAGGCACCACGGAACACGTCAGGCGGGCCATTACCCTATTTGACGCAGCGCAGGTAGCAGGAGACCCGATGTCATTAACATTATTAGATGCTGAAAAAGCATTTGACCGGGTCTCCTGGCGGTTCTTGTGGGCTGTCATGGGCAGGATGGGTTTTGGGACTAGACTTACACAGGCGGTACAGGCTCTATATTTAAAACCGCCAGCCTGTGTCTCTGTTAATGGGCGTCTTACTGACCAATTTAGCATTTCCCGGGGCACTAGACAGGGCTGTCCTTGCTCCCCTCTGTTATTTGCCCTTTACCTAGACCCATTCATTAAACAAATTGAAAGGAATCCCGCCATCTTAGCAATTAGCACCCAGGGCATTAACATTAAAATCATGGCTTATGCGGACGACCTGCCATAACTTCCCCTGATCCCGAGAACGCCATAACAGCATTGGAGCTAGAGGCACAAAAATTTGGGAGAATCTCGGGCTACGCCCTGAACAAAAATAAAACCCAAATAATCATAAACAGGGAAATCACCTGGTTTGATGCTAGGGTAGTGCCAAAAGCTAAATATCTGGGGGTTTTCATATCTGCCAATATTGACAGAATTGTAACAGATAACTTAGCTCCTCTCGCTGCAGAAACCAAGAAGGCCCTTAAAAACAAATTGATAACCTTCACCTGACCCTCGTTGGTAGATGCAACGTAATTAAAATGACATACATTCCTAAACTTCTTTACTTCTTTCGCACTGTACCCCTGGAATTCAGCAAAGCTAATTTGCAGAAATCCCAGCAAATATTCACGCAGTTTATCTGGGCCTCCTCACAACCAAGGAGGGCTTTAAGGCAACTATCTCTTCCTAGAGAGCGGGGTGGGTGGGCTTTCCCTAACATTATGCTTTACTACTGGGCTGCACTTATGCAATACAGCTCTGAACTGGTGAGGGAATCCCTCCTCTCACCTACATCTTTCCTCTCCTCGCCTTTCCAACTTCTACTGGGTGAAGAGCACTGGGGCTGTCTCCTCCGAGAGACCTCGTTTGGATACTACAAACGTGTGAGATTCAAGACCTTAATGAACTCATATATGGCCTTCCGTAATATCCGCAGAATATTCGGGCTGGGAAGATTTAACTACTACTCTCCCATCATGACAAACTGCAATCTTCCCACTATTTTTGGCAGGTCCTACTTTTCAGATTGGCACAGGGCAGGCATTACGAAACTGGGGGATCTCTGTACTAGCGAGGGAGTCAAATCATTCGTAAACCTGCAATTTAAATACAGTCTGAAAAACCAAGACGTTTTCAAGTATCTATCCATATCTAATTTTCTTTCCAGAAAGGTTGGGGGCAATGCAGGGTTCACAGAAGTGGAACTTCTCAACAAACTACGTGACACCACGGCCCCTCGGATAGGTCTCTTGTATAACATACTAAATAGACAAACCCCAGATGACCTACAAAAGATAGCCGATAAATGGCACACCAAACTCGAATCTTCACACAGCACATTTTTCAACTCCTTAGCATTGTCTCAAAATATTTTGCTGTCAGCCAAACTACAGGCACAACATTTTAAAACCATCTTTTTTCTGTACATTACCCCCAACAAAATCGCCAAGTGGGGAGTTGGCAAAGGGACACTATGCCCCCGGTGTTCTGAGTTTGGTGTCGATTCAATTCACATATTTGCAACCTGTCCTAAACTTGCCTCAATCCTCCTTAAAGTACAGGAATTTCTAGGGGAAGTCACCACCCAGACTATTGTGCTAACCCCCACAGTCATCCTGTTGGGGACCCAGTCCGAAACCATCAGGATCAAAAGTGGGGGCTTAATATTCACTGCAATGGCAGTCTGGAGGATCTGTGTCGCTTCCGCATGGTTGGATGCCGATCCCCCACCATTCTCTCAGTGGCTTGCCAGACTAGTCGCTACTTACCATCTAGAAAAAGCAGTCTACGCCAGAAAAGGGCGCAAAAGCCAGAAGAAGGGCCTGGATGTGTGGGGAAAGCTAACATCTTGGCTAGAGCAGCCGGGATAACCCGGCCTGTGTTCTCTTCCTTGCCTGTTCTCTTTTCCTTACGCTGTTATATTCTTTTCTCTTTTTTCTTTTGATTCTTATAGCGCCATTTACTTATGTTTACCCTTCTTTCTGTGCCACTGATTCCGTAGTTTTACAGAGTGGGGGGTGGGGGGAGGGGTGGGCGTCTTGAATGTTATACCTCTGTACTATTTTTTTTCTTTTTTGACTTTGCAAAATATATTTTTTTTTTTTTAAATTAAAAAAAAAGAAAAAGGAATTAGGAAGGAGAGGAACTGAGTAAACTGATTCTGTCTTATTGCATAAAAGACTGTCATCAATCCTGCTGCCAATTTTTTTTATTATTTACAGGTATTTCCTTCCTTTTACTCAATGTACTACTTAAATCTGCTTTTTCATATAACCTGCAATAGAACAAGGTGTTAATATATTAATAAAGCCTTTTCAATTTATAGTGTGGATTTATTGTGTGTGTGAATCCTTAAGGGAAAGGTGCTCTAGTTACCTACACTTAAATAACATGTACTCCCCACAAGACTCTACCAGGATTTGATTGTTGCCAAATACAAATCTCCAGGTAACTAGTGGGAGATGTGTGGTCACAGTCTATTTTTGACATCCACACTAGGAAGTTAGTTCAAGCCTGTGCTTGCCAGAGCGCCAAGGAAATTCTACTGGGACATATTTACAAGGGGAGTGTAATAATGTATCATTTGGCATGACATGACACAAGATGAAGGAGGAGAACAGCTTGCCAAGACAGTGGAAGGGTGTTATCTGTTTTACTGCAGCCGGAGAATGAAGTAATAGAACAGAGGAGGATGGAAACAAGGATACCAAAATAATTCCATGAGAAATTCTGTTAGCGATGGCTAGTGATTATTTCTTCCTGAGCACTTTCAATTGACTTATGGTAGGGTGGGAGTGCGACTGCAGTTTCTGCTGAGCTAGGTGAGGAGGTTTCTAGGTCAGGCCTGTCCTTTTGTCTATCCCTCATTTCCACTTCAGCTAGGCTGATGGCAGCCAGGTGTAGAACCCTCACAACTTCATTATGCCTGAGTTGTGGATGATCCAGCCTTGAGACAACCTCAGTGCCCTGCTGAGTAGAGCATCAATCTACTCAAAGACAGTGTCTGGGAGCAGCCCAAGAAGTAACCTTAAAAAGAGAACCACCTGAAACCAACCCTGCAGTTTGAGACAGTGGAGCCACATCCCCGGTCTAGAATTTGTGTATAAAGGTAGGACCCGAACCACCCCACTTGGTTCCATTTCCAACTCCATGAGGAAGAAGATAGTGCTCAGCAGAGTGCTCAAAGGACTGCTGTGTGACTAGTCCTGGTGTATGTCTTACAGTCAGTCTCTTGAAGGGGGGGGGGACATCATCTGAAGTATTGCCTAAAGTACCTAGTAGCCTGTCGTTCTGAGGAGAGAGGGAATGAGTCTGCCTGGGCCTGTAGAAGGACAGGAGGACAGAGTCCGAGCATGTCCTAGGGACTGCTTCCAACCTGAGAGAGAGTTAGGAGCACCCCACAGTGCTGAAGGTTTCACTGGTTTTTCACAACTAGTTCTTGAACACTTTATGTATCCATGTCTATCGGCCCGGTTGGAACTGCATCAACCAGTGTTTACTGCATCAGCCCAGTCAGGGATGCAACTGCCTATCAGCCCGGTCGGTTCTGCATCTGCTATGGATACTGTGTCAGCCAATTTGGTGTGAAACTGCCTATTGGCCCAGGAGGGCAGTAATTGCCTGCATTACCCAGCAGGGCAAAAAACCAACCTTCTGTTGCAGCAGCCAGGTACATACCTGCATTGAAGTGCCAGGGCCACAGTGCCTCAGAACTGAGCCAGGCAAGCATGTGTAGGGACGCAGTCTGCACCTGTTGTCATTTACCACAGCACCTGCTGGAGAGAGTGTGGTGGGGCCATCAAAACCACCCCAGAGGAGTGTGGAAAGGACTATTGCATATCAGCTACACTACACCACAGAGGTGGGAAACGAAGGAGACTATCAGCTATGTTCACGGTTGACTGGAGGGGAATTGAGACTGCACTGAAGCCCGATTAATGCTATTACCTGACCGCGTGGGGGTACCAGTCATCAAGGAGTCACACAAAGTGGGATTGCCTCAAAGAAATTCAGCAGGTATAGTGCCACAAGGGAGAATCATATCCAGGGTTACTACCTGTACTATAAGTTGGGTTGTGTAGTATTTAGTACTGCAGTGTGAAAGTACTTTCATTTTCTGAAACGTCAAGCTCTAGGTTGGATATTGAAGTTATTGTGTCTGTTAGTTGATTATTGAGTGCTGAGCTCAGGCAGCCTGCCTGAGAAGCCTGTGAGTGCTCGCCCTTGTTACCATGACTTGTTACCATGTGTTAAGTGGAGAAAGGCTTGTACCTGGCCCAGTGTGGCAAAAGACCTCAACCATCATGGCTGAGGGTCAGTACCCCCTGTCTTCTCTGAAGCCCCTAGAACGGGGTCTGACACTTGCGCTGACGTTCCATGTGCATGTTGGGTGTGTCTGCGTTCAGGGAGTGTAGCATACTTATTGTAGAAGGCTTTGTGCTGGGTGAGTACTGGGTGAGTAATGGGGCAGTGGGATCCATTTTGCAAGGCCCTTGGTTTAGTAGAACACAATATAGAAGATGAGGACAGCTTTCCCCAGACAGTGAAAGCATATTGCCTGCTTTGTGCCAGACCAATTAGAACATGCTGTGAGAGCCATTACCTTTGATGCAGCTAGAAAATGACATTTGAAGTAAACCAACAAAAAAAGGTTCTGCAACCTTACACAGTGGATACACATTCCCTGTCACGAAAATGAATATAAAAGTGGAATTCAAACCACCTAGTTCCAGTTCCAGGTTATTCTTGGCAAAGAAGAGGGTACTTTGCAGAGTACTCAACGTAGGGCCTGATAGCAAGACTCCCAGAGTTAAGGGCACACAGCCTATAGCCTGCACTTTCTGCTAGAGGAGCCAAGGGTCTGCCTGAAGTGCCTAGAAACCTTCCTATCTACTGGAGGAGGGAAGGGCCATGCCTGGCCCTGCAGAAGAGCAAACTGTCAAGAATGAGAAGCCCACCGTGCTCCTGGCATACAGAACAACCAGAGAAGGCCGACGATCACATAGTGTGAAGCCAGGAAGAAACATGCTATGAAGAGTCCCCTGGGCTTCTCTAAGCGGTTCCCGTGGGAACTGCATTAAGACCTTGGAAAAGAGACTGGCATGTGCAGAAGAGTCTATCATGTGAGCTAGAGACATAGATGCATAAATGCAAGGGGACATTGAAATGAGTTGTGCAATTCAACAGTGAGAGTATTTGACACCACTTGCATCTATGCCTAATCGATGCCTATGCTTGAAGTGTGTTGCAGACTGTAGTCTGTTATTCACTACCAGTGGATTTAAAAAATGGAGCACCAGGAGCTGGAAAGAGACCTTCAATAGCAGCTGCAATGTTAAAAAAAACCTTTATATATTATGCCGTGTATGTGTGTTTGTGTGTGTGTGTGTGTGTGTGTGTGTGTGTGTGTGCGCATGCATGCTTGTGGGTGAAAATATGTTTATGTGACAGACAACATATATGTGTGATTGTGTGTTTCTCTAAGTATGTGCATGTGTGTGTTAGTGGAAGTGCGTGAGTAACAAGTAGTGAGGAAGATTGAGCATGACACTGTCAGAATGTTAGCATGAGTGAGTCAGTATGTCAGTGTGAGTGAGGATGAGTAAGAATAACAGTGACTGCAAGTAAAAGAGTGATTGACAATGAATGAATAAGAGTGGGAGAGAGAGGAAGTGAAAATGAGTATAAATGGGAATGAGAGAGTGAGGGAGTGGAAATGTGAGTGAGAAGAAGTGAGTTAGGTAGAGAATAAGTGGAACTGAGTGAGGGTAAGAGTGAGTGCAAGAGATTGAGAACGAATGAGTGAAAGCGAGTGAGAATGTAGAAGTGAGGGTGAAGGTGAGTAAGAATGAGTGTGAGTGAGTAAATGTAAGTAAGCATGAGTGAGAATGTGGTGTTATGCTTGCAGGTTTGCCACTGACCCTGTCATATTGAGGGTATCTTGGCTTACAGAGACTCCTATGGGAACATGCTGGTACTAGCATTTTTGAGGCAATTATAAGCATGGCAGCCACCAATGCGAAAATACTGGCGATGGCACACTAGAGGTAATAACTGGTGATTGCAATACTTGGCATATGGGGCAAACATGGCAAAATGCTGGTGGTGGCATAGTGGAGGTAATTATAATAAACAAATTTATAAAATAATAAACACATTTGTAAAGTGCATGGCTACACTCAACTAGTGTGTCCCAGCGCTGCGGCATCAAAAACTTGTCAGTAGCAGTACTGTGATACAGCTAGTGGAGAAAACCTAAGGACAGAAGAGCCAAGTTTTGAGTTTTTTCCAAAAGAGTGTCTCCGATGGCTCCATCCGGAGACCCGGGGGGGGGGTTATTCCAATGCTTGTCCGCCAGGTAACGGAAGGATCGAACACCCATTCTTGCTCTTTTGATGGTCGGATTTCTGACCTTTCCCATCCCACATGATCTCAGAAAGTGGGTCGGAGTGTAGGGGGTTAGTAGATCATGTAGATAGGTTGGCCCTTTTCTCTGTAGGATGCAGTGACTGACACACAGGGCTTTGAAGAGTATTCTCCCCTTCACCGGAAGCCAGTGAAGGGATGCCAGGGCCTTGTTAGAGGAAGCTCTCCTGGGCAGCATCAGAACGAGGCGGGCTGCAGCGTTCTGAATGCATTGCAGTCTTTTTATACACTTGCTACTTGCCCCCAGATAAAGGGCGTTACCGTAGTCCAAGTGGGAGGTTACCAGACCATGGACCATGGTTTTTCTAGCTGCCATGGGAAGTACATCTAGGGTCTTCCTAAGTCCTCTCATTACCCCAAAATACTTCCCCGCCACCAGTCTGGTGTGGCTGTCAAAGGAGAGCTTGGTGTCCAGCCACATCCCTAGGTTCTTAACCTGTTCGCTGGGGGGTGGAGTAGGGCCCAGAGTCTGACACCAGTGTAAAAATGCTGGCACTGGCATACGAGATGAAATTCTTAGCATGGAGGCACCAGCCACAAAATTCTACCAATGGCACATTGCAGGTAATTCTTGGCACAAGGGAGAACAACTGTGCCATATGTGACAAACTTCTGGCCCCAACATATTGAAGGTAATTTTTGCTACAATGGTCACACACAGTAAATAGACAGCAATAATGGGAAATGTGGATATGACGATACAGTATTGAGTTTATCTATTATCTCGTGACGCAGGCGTGTTTTTGTTTGTTTGTGGTGATGTCTTCAGCATGGGATAACACATTAGGTGGTCATGGTGTCTTACCACCTCCTTGGCCAGGTGTCCTGCTCACAATCCCATCTTCTTTACCCCACTGAGGTCCATGAAGGAACAGTTTGGCAGGATTCTGCTTATGATGACTGAGTGATATCAGAGGATAACAATTGATTTATTGTAATGTGCTTTGTCCACATAAAATGAATGCCTGCATACTCCCACACAGG
This sequence comes from Triturus cristatus, assembly GCF_964204655.1. NCBI lineage: Eukaryota > Metazoa > Chordata > Amphibia > Caudata > Salamandridae > Triturus > Triturus cristatus. Next base: position 750,558,328 of record NC_140587.1, read on the forward strand.
AAGGAGTTGGTGATGAGCTTTTGAGGTGTCCTGTGCACTGCTCTGACTGTTTATGCTCTCTAGAAATAAAATTGTATCACTCCAGGAACTCCCAATGTCTGAAAATCAGCACTTCTAATGTGTGGAGCATGTTCTAGTTATGGTGTGGTATTTACCACACATATCAAATTTCACACATTGGACACCACACCCGAGAAACTCCACCACCTCCCTCTCAAACAGAGGGAATTTAGAGCTCTAGCTACGGAACAGGCTAAAGCCCTGAGGGAGAGCAACGCAGGGGGGGTTGTACTAGGTGGGGGAGAAAGCCGGGAAATTGCTTGCGTGGTTGGACAAGAAGGAGTGGGCCAGCCGGTTGGTGCCCGAGCTCCATGGGCAGGGAGGTGGGACCCTTACAGAGCCCCAGAGTATCGTTGACAGGTTTGCAGGGGAACAACCTTTACAACGCAACTTTTACAACGCACTACACTTACAATGCATTTTTTTGCAACGCACAATCCATTACAACGCATGACATTACAACGCATGACACTACAACGCATTTTTAAAAACTACCTTTACAACGCATTCCATTACAACGCATACTACCATTACAACGCATACCATTACAACACATAATATTAAACTACACTATCCAACACTTTCCCTACTGTTGCACCCCCTGGAGTTAGAATAGTAATTTTTACCCCTATACTATCCAACACTTACCCTACTGTTGCACCCCCTGGAGTTAGAATAGTAATTTTTACCCCTATACTATCCAACACTTACCCTACTGTTGCACCCCCTGGAGTTAGAATAGTAATTTTTACCCCTATACTATCCAACACTTACCCTACTGTTGCACCCCCTGGAGTTAGAATAGTAATTTTTACCCCTATACTATCCAACACTTACCCTACTGTTGCACCCCCTGGAGTTAGAATAGTAATTTTTACCCCTATACTATCCAACACTTACCCTACTGTTGCACCCCCTGGAGTTAGAATAGTAATGTTTACCCCTATACTATCCAACACTTACCCTACTGTTGCACCCCCTGGAGTTAGAATAGTAATTTTAACCCCTATACTATCCAACACTTACCCTACTGTTGCACCCCCTGGAGTTAGAATAGTAATTTTAACCCCTATACTATCCAACACTTTCCCTACTGTTGCACCCCCTGGAGTTAGAATAGTAATGTTTACCCCTATACTATCCAACACTTACCCTACTGTTGCACCCCCTGGAGTTAGAATAGTAATTTTAACCCCTATACTATCCAACACTTACCCTACTGTTGCACCCCCTGGAGTTAGAATAGTAATTTTAACCCCTATACTATCCAACACTTTCCCTACTGTTGCACCCCCTGGAGTTAGAATAGTAATTTTTACCCCTATACTATCCAACACTTACCCTACTGATGCACCCCCTGGAGTTAGAAAAGTAATTTTTACCCCTATACTATCTAATACTTACCTTAAATGCAATTTAATATTATGCGTTGTAATGGTATGCGTTGTAATGGTAGTATGCGTTGTAATGGAATGCGTTGTAAAGGTAGTTTTTAAAAATGCGTTGTAGTGTCATGCGTTGTAATGTCATGCGTTGTAATGGATTGTGCGGTGTAAAAAATGCGTTGTAAGTGCATGCGTTGTAAAAGTGTGCGTTGTAACGACATACATCCGTTTGCAGACCATTTCGGCTCCGTCTACGCCTCGGTGACCCCTTACTCTGTGGAGGATTCCCGCCAGATGTTAACTGATATAAAATTGCCCAAGCTGTCGGTTACTGACAGCGACTTCCTGGATAGTGCCATCTCGTTGAGGAAGTGGCAACAGCAATTAGATCCCTTAGACCTGGTAAAGCCACCGGTCCTAATGGGTTGCCGATTGAGCTATACAAACTCAAACCAGAAAGACTGGCCCCTTATCTCAAGAGTATGTATGAAGATGCCAGGACAAAGGGATGCCTACCCATAGACCAGAGGACGGCAACCATAATTACCATTCACAAGGAGGGAAAACCCAAGGAGGAGTGTGGGTCATATCGGCCAATACCCCTTTTGAACGCTGAACCTAAGATCCTGGCTAAACTGTTGGCTAACCGGCTGATCACCGTGCTAGGGGAGTTGGTCCACCCAGATCAATCGGGTTTTATTCTGCATCGGAATACGGCACTTAATCTTCGTAGAGTACACAGCGTTCTGGGAAGGGCGGCCTCTATCCTAGAGCCTGCTGTTATAGTCTCCCTCGACGCAACTATGGCATTCGACACCATTGAGTGGCCGTATCTTTGGGCAGTGCTAGAAAAGATGGAGCTTGGCCCGGAATATATTCAATGGGTACAACTGTTATACGCTCGGCCTCTTGCTCAAGTGGTTGTCAACAATAAGAAGTCTGCAACCTTTGAGTTGAGTCGTGGGACCCGGCAGGGATGCCCGTTATCCCCCCTCCTGTTTGTTCTGGCCCTGGAACCATTAGCGGCATGGATCCGTAGGGACCCCATGATCAGCGGTATGCGTTGGTCGCCGGAATGGGAGGACCGCATTTCCCTCTATGCAGACAATATTTTACTTTATTTGACATATCCGAAGAGGTCACTGATTGTGGTGTTGGATATCCTCGCGACTTTCGGTAAATTTTCTGGGTACTCCATTAACTGGAGTAAGTCTCTGCTTTTTGTGGTGGCCGGTAATCCGCCTGACCCGCCGCGGGGGTGTCCAATACAGATATACACAGACGGCTTCAAGTACCTGGGGATCTTTCTCTCCCTGGATCCCTCACTTCGTTATACCCAGAACTTGCGTCCCCCTTTGATTAGGCTGCGGAAAGACTTACTTCGCTGGAAGTCACTCCCCCTTTCTCTTTTGGAAAAGGCAACCCTCTTTAAAATGATGTCTTTGCCCCAGTTTTTATACGTCCTACAAAACTCCTTAGACCCGGTCCCGGCCTCCTATTTCAGGGAGGTAGACGGCCTCCTGTGGGATCTATTGTGGGAGAGTAAGCCACGCATCGCTCTTGGTAAACTCTCCCTGAATTGGTACGATGGGGGTATTAGCCTCCCTGACATTAAAAAGTATTATTGGGCGGCTCACTTAGCCTCCATCAACCACGGTACCTACGCCCGACCAGAGGATCCAGGGTATAACATGGACATATGGCTGCTCTCTGGTGGGAACTATAACAGAGCCCTTTATTCTAAACCGCGACGCTTCCCACTCATGGGCCCCACCAAGCACTCAGTACAGGTCTGGCACGCAGCCTCTAAGGGCCTGGGTTGGGGTTGCAGACTTACGCTTGCGACACCGCTATGGGACTCGGAACAGCTGAGAAGTCTGTGGAAAAGTAAGGGGTTTGACAAGTGGGACCTAATAGGTCTCTCACGAATTAGTGACCTATGGGACAAGACAGACGTTAAATCATTCTCTGCACTAGAAAAGCAATTTGACTTGGCTGACTCGGAATTCTTCTGTTACACACAGATTAGGCACGCCCTGTGCTCCCGCTTGCGACGTGGAACTGCCCCTCCTGAATCCTCCCCACTGGAAGATAGAGTGTTAGACTGCCACATCCCAGAAAGGACTATCTCGTTGATTTACAAAAAACTTATCAATAACATGCCAGACCCTCTGCACACTCTTCATGAGAAATGGGCCAACGATGGTATTGAGATGGACGACGAGGAACGGCAAGACGCCGTGTCCTCGCCCAGAGTCGTTGCGATACCTGCTCGCCTTCGACTGGTCCAGATTAAAATCCTCCATAGGGTGTATGTGACTGGGCCTCAGCTGGTACGGATGAGTGCAGACAGGGGTGTGGTCAAGAGGGCACCTTCATGCATATAATTTGGGAATGCGAATTTATACAATCTTACTGGCGCCTCATACACGACACCATTAATACAGTCTTGTCCACACACCTTCGCCTAGAAGCCCGTAGATGCTTATTAAATATATGGGAGCCATCGGACCTTAATAGTTACACGACACAGTGGGCTACTTTGGGGCTCATGACTGCCAAGAGAAATATTGCTCAGTGGTGGGGGCATTACTCCCACCTACAGTGCGAGACTGGGAGACAGACTTGGATTGGTCAATGTTTCGGGAGAAAACAGTATATGTGTCTCAAGGGTGTCCTAAGAAGTAGACTCGTGCATGGGGTTTATGGAATACCTATCGGGGGATATATGTCAACCTCCCCTTGTTACACGCAACGAAGATCCCCCCTCACCCTAGACTTTCCACACTATATCCCGTAATGGTTCCTATTGCCTATTGTAGTCGTGATGCCAGTTTCTTATTTCCTCTGTAATGTGATTGCAATGCTGATGTTTGTTGATAAAAACATTTTTTTTTTTTTTAAATCACACATTTGGTATTTAATACATGTGGTAAATACCAATTCCTTGGTACAGTAAAAACTCGAAATCGATTTTTGTAACCTGTTTTTTACTGAACTAGATGGAATCTGTATTTACCTAAAGTGTAAGATTGGTGGTTTTTACAACTGACCCTTAATCAAGATCATAATGTTTCATGTAATACACACAGAAACGAGTAATGCTCCCCTACAGCATGTTAACACCCTAATACAGTTGAAACCTAAACAGACATTTGTGTGCTTCCTGTTGTTATATTAATCATGCAGCTATTATTGAACTTCAACAATGTCAATTATTGTAATGTCATTGGGATTTCAGGGTTAAGGGCATGTTACATCACTGAGCACTTGCCTGGATCACAGCATAGGTAGAATAGTTTTAATGCTATCAAAATCTATTGCCAATGATTGTATTCTAAACACTTTTTTATTAACATACATAAATTTACAGAGCTCATACTAAACATATATTAAATATATTCACAGGAGAAAACATTAATAAAAATGTAAGTATAATAAAATCCAATAAACAGTGCATGAGTATAGAAGATTTCACAACCTGCTATTCAGCCCAAACACAGCAAACACTTGTTTCATCTTATCCAAGACTTCCTCAGGCCTCTAGGATATCAAAACCTATATCATTGAGAATATTCCAAATAAGATGATCATACAGCAAAGTAGGAATTCTGGACAATTGAAAAACAAAGGCATTAAGTTTCAAGTTTATTTAATTTATATTATGGAACTGCAAAGAGATCAACATAAAACCTTAGCAAAACGACATATTTTTTTTAAAAAATAGATAGAATAAGCGTTGTATATTGGTTCCTTGGAGAACATTAAATCCAACGCAGCGTAAGATCCAAATACTATAAATAAAATAAAATTGATCCAGTATTAAAAAATACATTATTAAAATTAGAACTCTATCACAAAGCATTTCATTTGGATGAACATAAAGTGACTCTAGTGCATCTGAGGTAGAGAAGATAGACCACTGCAGGCAAATAGGGCTCAACCATTGTTGTCTTCTCCTGGTTACCCTATTAAAACCACCCAGGCCTTTAGCTTGAGGCTGTAAACAATCTAAAATATAAATATTTCTGCTTTTTTCTCCCATGGAAGCACATAATTTTAGTTTTAGATGTGTTAATCTTTAAGTAAGGGGCATTGGCAAACTGCCACAGTGCCTGCAGACGTCTGTTTAACCCTTTTGGGGTAAGATCAAGAATTATTATATCAGCCACATATAAAAAGCGAACAACAGACTTTCTCCCAATTAACAGTGTGATACCCTCGCTCAGAGTCAGGAGGCCGGGAAGATTAGAAATATATTTGGAAAAAAGGAGCGGTAGAGGAGTGGAGGGAAATTACTAAATCTAAAAGGGTCTTCGGAATACCGAATCTTAAGAGCTTACTCCACAGCAAATCTACTTTATCTAATGCTGTGGAGAAGACTCTAAAAGCTGCATAAATCACTTCTCCTCTTGTTATAAAGTATTTCTCTTTAATCACCTGAGGGCAGTTATATTATCAATAGTTCCATGTTTACTCCTGAACCTAGTTTGCTCCATGGGAATGATTTGATTTTCTTTCACCCACTTGTTAATGTGGGTTAATAAACATTTAGAGAAAACTTTGCCCACTGCATCTAGAAAGGTGATCTGACAATAATATGCTGGCAAATTTTAATCTCCCTTCTTGCATAAAAGGACTATGATACTTCCCATCCACGAGGGAGGGACTTTTTTGTTTTTGGAACGGCTTTTAACAATTGGGTATATGATTTTACTCTAAAGGGATACATTTTATTTTATTACTGAAATTGGAATTTTATCTGGACCCATTGCAGCCGAGGTACGCATTCCTCGGATTTCTAACTCAATCTCATTTTCAGATGGGGGGGCCATAAAGAGGAGTATCCCCTTTTACAGTAGGTATTTTAACCTCTCCCTCATTCACTGCATATAAACCCATAATAAAGTTAATCCAGCTGAATTTCTCAATGGCCGAGGGATAGGATCTGACTCTTGATCCACATCTCTCTGCGACAAGCACCCAAAAGGACCTAGTCGACCTTTTTCTGCCACTTCCCTTAGACTGATCTAAAGCCTATCCAAAGGCCCCTCTCTTCAAACAGACCTTCAGGCAATTCCTTTTTAGGAACAACACCGTAGTAATCCTCTCAGGAACGTAATACATATTTTATTTCCGAACCAGGGCATTTATTTCCCTATTTAGCAAAAGAAGACAGTGTGTAAAAGAGCAGTTTTCTCTGGGTAACCTTTTCGAACACTGCTTGGCGTTAGTCGCCTCTAAACCATTTGATGATTATCAAATAAAGAGGCAGGCGCTGGAAACTGGAAAGCAGGAAACAGGTTTTAATTCGCTCTGGAGCAGAACACGTCAGATCGGACAAACAGGGTATCGTCTCGAGGTGCTCTTCTTGCATCTCTGTGGCCTGGCCTCTTATACACAGGTTTATTGCTTTATTGCACACAACACATTCTTGACGATACTTTGAAGTATGGAAAGACATCCTTGGAATCCCCGCTTCAGGCCCGTTCCCACATGTAGCTACAGTAGAAGTCCCCACCCCAATCTCAGCAGGTGATGGCTATCGCGCAGCTGGACATTCCGCTGGGGACAGGAATGTGTGCGATCGGTCGGATCTCGTGGTGTGAAGACATTGATTAATCTCAGCTCCTTTGAAGAGGGGCGAGTTTCTACTGTAGGGGGCAATAAACTGCATCCGCAGGGCTAGGTGATGGCCTGGGATCAGCTCGGACAATCGGGCAGGGAGGAAGAGGTTATCAACGTGCCCGTTCGCATGAAAGGGATGAAAGGGTATGTGGGTTCGGCACGGGATGTGGCTCCAAGGCAGGGTCGCGCTGAAGATGTGTTTATGGCTCAAGCAGGAGAGTTCGGGGGCTGCCTGGGCGCGGGGGATGTTAGCGAGGTCAGAGAGATGTGCAGGCGGCTGGAAATGCGAGGAGAGGCCATGGTGTCTAAAATGGCTGCCGCTTACGCGCTCATACAGGCCTAGGAAGGGACAAAATGGCGCTGGTAATGTTCACGTCGCAAACTGAACTTTAACAGTCCGCCCTATGAACATTATTTAGCCAGTTTGTCACTCTATATCTATCCCCATCATGTTACGTATCTCTGATTCCTACAAAGCTCTCATATGTTCAGTTTTATAGTCCAAAGTCTTAGGGCAAATACAGTTTGCGAAAAGAGAGCATAGAGGAGGCAGGCATTGTATACCCAGGCAGCAACCACATATGATCAGAATCGGTACTAGTACAATCATTAGCAACTTCCAACCCCAGTCCTTTAAAGTACTCCAGAACCAGCCCCCAAGCGACCATCCTTCTTGTTCTTGATGCACCTCTGAGGAAAGTCTGTGGAGGTGTTCGATCGCCTTGTAGACTGAGGGCGAGTTGTCAGGAATAAACGTGCAACAGCTAGATCCGATGATGCGGCATGCTCCTCCACGGTCCGCCAGAACCACGTCCAGAACAAGGCGGTTTTGAAGAGCCACCAAGCGGACCGCCTGAAGCTCAGCTGTGTTGTTCGTGAGGATGCCGGCTGTGATGTTCATAGTTGTCTCGACTGCCTGGGCCAGATGTCGGATGGCACGGCTGTTTGCCATCGGGCCCCAAAGTGGAACGAGTCCCTTCGCTGCATCAAGGAACTGTGATGCAGTGGAGTCTGCTCGCTCGATATCTTTTGCTCGCCTTTGCCAGTGATGGTTTGCTGGTGCCACATATGTAGGAGGAAGGATAAAAGAGATATAGCAGGTGCCTTCCCAGCCCTTTGGGAGCCAGGTGTAGGCTTTGGTTCCGCAGATGAAGTACATATTCGGGGAGGCAACAAAGGAGGGTGGATCAGCCGTGTCCAAAGTCTTTGTGATGAGGCAGGAGCTGTGACCCGCTGATTTTTTTCCGTGGCCTTCAATGCAGACAAGGCCTGAGACATTCACCACGGAGAGGGCCACAGTCAGAGTGGCGGCAGTTCGTTTCCGGAGGTAGGAGAAGGTGGGTCTGGCTGGATTGTTAAACACCTGCATTTCAATTTGTTCTTGTGTAGGAATGTCCATTTGAAAGGTCGTGTTGGATGTCAATGGACAAAAGGGAGCGGAAGTTTTTTCGGTTTTGCTCAGCCAGAACTCATCGTAGAAGTGTGAAATGGTTTCGCCAGAAGTTGCATTGTCCTTGTAACTCTCTTGCAAGAGTATCAGCCAGGCAAGGCAGGACCCATGAACAGAGAAAGGCGAAGGGATGAAGGGGATAGAATGTTCAGTTGCATGTGGTAGCAGCCCACAGATCCAGCAGTTCGTGGCATTGGCAGCAAGGTTGTGCTGGTGCAGCAACTGTACAAATGAGTTGTTCCAGAACTCCTTGCGTCTTTCTCGGAGCTGGGGCGAAAGTGAAATGAGATAGTGTTCTCTCTTGGTGATGGGCTGCGCGGTGGGTATCAAAGTCTTATGGGCAGGTAAACTTTCTTCCACGACCCAGAAGGTGGCCATGAGAAGGAGGCAGAAGAGAAAAGCAATGAAGAGGGCAATTGTCTTTGTGCTATGCAGCGTTTCAGTCTTGGGGTCTTTACGGTGGATCTTCGGGTGTCCGGTTGCTTCCATCACCTTCATGTCGGGAGCTTCCATCACCTTCAAGAGGCTCGATGGCTGGCTGGGCCAAACGCCTTGTCTAGCTTCTCTCCTGGTAACCTTTGTAGTGTTGGTTACCGCTCTAAGATTTGTCGATTTAGCTAGTGGCCTTCTAGGTCGAGACGCTCTCCTTTCGTCGCAAGTTGTACCCTTTTCTGGATGGCACAGTGGGATCTGGAAATTCAGCCAATTCGAGTGTCTCTGTGTCAGGGTAGCAACTCAGGGTTGGTCTGTCTTTGTTCAGGAGCTCTTCTTGGGTGGCCACGTCTTCATTCGTCGTCAAAGTCGGTGACATTTTTTTACAGTGATGTGCATGCAGCCAATTTCGTTTACCTTCCACTCGGAGTGCAGTTCAGGTGGTGATCAAGACTTGCCAGGGGCCCATCCACCTGGGTTCCAGACTCTTCGTTCTTTGAAAATTTCGAATCAGGACGAATTCTCCGGGCTAGATGTCGTGCCCGGGGCCCCTGGATGCATCTGGTATGGCTTGCTGCACCTGTTGGTGGATAACAGTTAGTGTTTTTGTTAAGTTATGAAGGTAATCAGACATTAAGATGTCCGGGACATCATGGATGGACGCCGGTTTCGGCGCGGCCCAGATATTCATGGGTCGGCCAAAAACGACTTCATAAGGGGTTAGGTGGTGCTTGGTAGGAGTGGAGCGCATTGATAGTAATGCCAGTGGGAGGGCGTCTGGCCACTTCAGTCCTGTGGTGGCAACTATCTTTGCTAGTTTGAGTTTCAGTGTGGCGTTATGTCGTTCTACTAGCCCTGCAGATTGGGGGTGGAAGACTGCGTGAAATTTTTGTTTTACACCCAACCCTTTCAATATGAGTTGGATAACTTCGGCTACGAAGTGGGGGCCGTTGTCGCTCCACAAAATTCAACAAAGGCCGTAGCGCGGGAAGAATTCCTTCAACAACACCTTAGCAGTAGTGATGGCGGTGTTGTCTCGAGTGGGGTAGGCTTCCACCCATTTGTTGAACGCACACACAATGACGAGCACGCATTACAGACCATGGCACCTTTCTAGCTGAATGTAGTCCATTTGAAGGACTTTGAAGGGATGGTCAGGGACCCCAAACCCTCCCCGGGGTACTACAGTCCCTTTCCCGGGGTTGTGTTGCAGGCATATCAGGCATTGTTGGACCAGGCGTTTCGCTGCGTCTGCTATTTTGTCATTGTGCCAAACTTTAGAAACGAGCTCAGTCATGGGGACAGATCCTATGTGCGCAGGGGAGTGTGCCATGGTCAGTATGGGGATCAGATAGGAATTGGGTAACATCCATTTGTTTGCGTCTTTCGTCCGCCAGCAGCCTTCATTGTCTTTTAGTCCCACCCGTGCCCATTCAGTCAGTCCCTGTGGTGTGCTAGCCATTTGAATGTCTTTTATAGTCTCCCTAGCGTCTTTCCATTTTTCTGCTTGTGACCTGGTCACGTACATGCGGGTTGTCGTCCTATTCTCAGCTGTGGTTCGGGCAGTGATGTCAGCTAGTGTGTTTCCTTGTCCTACAATGTCTGTGACTTTCTTGTGTGCCTGGCACTTGATTACAGCTAGCTGTTTGGGGAGCAGAACTGCTTCGGTCAGGGCAGAGACTAGGTCTCCATGCAGGATCGGTGTGCCATGTGAGGTCAGGAATCCCCTCTCCTTCCAAAGGAGCCGAAAGTGATGAACCACCCCGAAGGCATACTGGCTGTCCGTGTATATGTTAGCGGTCGTCCCTGCTGCTAGGATGCACGCTTGTGTGAGGGCAATCAGTTCTGCTGCTTGTGCGGATCGCTGTGTGATACGAGCTGTCTCGACGACAGTTCGGGCTGTGGTAACGGCATATGCGGCGGAGGTGGTGCCATCGGGGAGTTTAATGCATGAACCATCTACCCAAAGTTCTCCGTCAGGTTCTGGGAAGGCAGTATCTCGGAGGTCTACTCTGCTCCTAGTCTGTTCATCAGTGAGGGTCACACAGTCATGAAGGGGAGCAACATTGGGGTCATTCTCGGGTAAGGGTAGCAAGGTTGCTGGATTCAGAGTGGTGCATCTTTTCAAAGTTATGTGGGGTGCCAGTAAAGTCAGTTCGTACCCAGTCAGTCGTGCGCTAGTCAGATGTTGGGTTTTGGTTTGGTTCAAAAGGGTATCAACGGAATGAGGTACTAGCACTGTGAGGGAATTAGAAAGTACAATTCCTTCACTCTGTCGTATGGAGACAGCAGCAGCAGCTACGGCTCAAAGGCATTACAACAAACAAATGATGGACGGAATGCTGACAATGCAGACATTCTCCCCCAGTCAAGAGATCTGGGTTAAATCCATCGTTCTTTTGCCCACTACACCACCCCAGTTTGGACATGGCCATATGCAAATCAGTCTTGACCCTGTGCCTCATGGGAACAGTCCAGCCCGAACTGCCAAGCCATGTCTTCCCTGGACCGGAATCAAGCATCCTAGGACCGGTTTCTGGCTATCAGCCGTCATCAGCCAGGATAGCTTGACTCCAGTGGCGTAGTGAGCACGGGTCCCACGTCTGGGAATACCCATCCCACTTAGGGCGAAAAGCGTTACAACAAACAAATGATGGACGGAATGCTGACAATGCAGACATTCTCCCCCAGTCAAGAGATCTGGGTTAAATCCATCGTTCTTTTGCCCACTACACCACCCCAGTTTGGACATGGCCATATGCAAATCAGTCTTGACCCTGTGCCTCATGGGAACAGTCCAGCCCGAACTGCCAAGCCATGTCTTCCCTGGACCGGAATCAAGCATCCTAGGACCGGTTTCTGGCTATCAGCCGTCATCAGCCAGGATAGCTTGACTCCAGTGGCGTAGTGAGCACGGGTCCCACGTCTGGGAATACCCATCCCACTTAGGGCGAAAAGCGTTACAACAAACAAATGATGGACGGAATGCTGACAATGCAGACATTCTCCCCCAGTCAAGAGATCTGGGTTAAATCCATCGTTCTTTTGCCCACTACACCACCCCAGTTTGGACATGGCCATATGCAAATCAGTCTTGACCCTGTGCCTCATGGGAACAGTCCAGCCCGAACTGCCAAGCCATGTCTTCCCTGGACCGGAATCAAGCATCCTAGGACCGGTTTCTGGCTATCAGCCGTCATCAGCCAGGATAGCTTGACTCCAGTGGCGTAGTGAGCACGGGTCCCACGTCTGGGAATACCCATCCCACTTAGGGCGAAAAGCGTTACAACAAACAAATGATGGACGGAATGCTGACAATGCAGACATTCTCCCCCAGTCAACGGTGATGGATTAAAACCATGATCTCTTGACTTGGTAAGAGTATTCTGCATCATTCAGAAACTCTGTCCATCACCACCCCCTTTTTCCCAAATCGATTTTATCCACACTCAGTGTGGGAGGGTATGCTCAGACGTGAGTCCCTTGATCATTGCACCATCAGGATTCAGGCAAGCCGGGCCGACGAAGGCTGTGATGCCAGAAACCGGTCCCCGGAAGCTTGTTTCCTTCCCAGTATAAGAATTGGCTTGGTAGTTTGGTTTGTCCTGTTCCCATCATGCACTGGGACAGGTACAGACTAATTTGCATGCAGCCAGGTTCTGAGCTGGGATGGTGCAGTGAGCTAAAAAACGGTGATGGATTAAAACCATGATCTCTTGACTTGGTAAGAGTATTCTGCATCATTCAGAAACTCTGTCCATCACCACCCCCTTTTTCCCAAATCGATTTTATCCACACTCAGTGTGGGAGGGTATGCTCAGACGTGAGTCCCTTGATCATTGCACCATCAGGATTCAGGCAAGCCGGGCCGACGAAGGCTGTGATGCCAGAAACCGGTCCCCGGAAGCTTGTTTCCTTCCCAGTATAAGAATTGGCTTGGTAGTTTGGTTTGTCCTGTTCCCATCATGCACTGGGACAGGTACAGACTAATTTGCATGTAGCCAGGTTCTGAGCTGGGATGGTGCAGTGAGCTAAAAAACGGTGATGGATTAAAACCATGATCTCTTGACTTGGTAAGAGTATTCTGCATCATTCAGAAACTCTGTCCATCACCACCCCCTTTTTCCCAAATCGATTTTATCCACACTCAGTGTGGGAGGGTATGCTCAGACGTGAGTCCCTTGATCATTGCACCATCAGGATTCAGGCAAGCCGGGCCGACGAAGGCTGTGATGCCAGAAACCGGTCCCCGGAAGCTTGTTTCCTTCCCAGTATAAGAATTGGCTTGGTAGTTTGGTTTGTCCTGTTCCCATCATGCACTGGGACAGGTACAGACTAATTTGCATGTAGCCAGGTTCTGAGCTGGGATGGTGCAGTGAGCTAAAAAACGGTGATGGATTAAAACCATGATCTCTTGACTTGGTAAGAGTATTCTGCATCATTCAGAAACTCTGTCCATCACCACCCCCTTTTTCCCAAATCGATTTTATCCACACTCAGTGTGGGAGGGTATGCTCAGACGTGAGTCCCTTGATCATTGCACCATCAGGATTCAGGCAAGCCGGGCCGACGAAGGCTGTGATGCCAGAAACCGGTCCCCGGAAGCTTGTTTCCTTCCCAGTATAAGAATTGGCTTGGTAGTTTGGTTTGTCCTGTTCCCATCATGCACTGGGACAGGTACAGACTAATTTGCATGTAGCCAGGTTCTGAGCTGGGATGGTGCAGTGAGCTAAAAAACGGTGATGGATTAAAACCATGATCTCTTGACTTGGTAAGAGTATTCTGCATCATTCAGAAACTCTGTCCATCACCACCCCCTTTTTCCCAAAACGGCTCAAAGGCAGGCAGGCAAAGCTCTGGCTACAGGGTCAAGAGTGGCAGAGAAGTAGGCACAAGGGCGTTGTTTGAAGCCAATGGATTGTGTTAGGACAGATAAAGCACATCCCTCCCTCTCGTGAGTATAAAGGGAAAAAGGCTTGGAATAGTCTGGAGTTCCTAGAACGGGAGCTGAACAAAGGGCATCTCATAATTCTTTGAAGGAGGATTGGCATTCGGGGGTCCAAGGGAGTGGGAAGGGGACATCTTTGGCCAGAAGGGAAAGTAAGGGTTTAACAATGAGGCTGAAGTTTGGCAACCACTGTCGACAGAATGAGGTGAGGCCTACCAGAGAGCGGACTTGCTTCTGGGTTTTAGGGACGGGAGTTTCCAAAATGGTCTGAATTCTATCGGGTGTAAGTTTCCTCCCTTCTTTGGGTAGGAGGTGGCCTAGGTATGTTACCTGGGGTTGGCAGAACTGTAATTTCTTCTTGGAGACCTTGTGACCATTCTCTGCAAGGAAATGTAGGAGCTGGATGGTGGCTGTGACTGCAAGTGGGGTGGTGTCAGCTGCTAGGAGGATGTCATCTACATATTGGATCAACACCACTCCATCCGGCAACTGAACTGCGTCTAGCTGTCTCTTGAGGGCCTGGCTATAGATGCTGGGACTTTCAGTGTAGCCTTGGGGTGCTCGACAAAATCTGTACGAGCGAGATTTTAAGGTAAATCCGAAAAGGTAGCGGCTGTCTGGGTGGATAGGGATAGAGAAGAAAGCGTTTTTGAGATCAATGACAGTGAAAGTGGTGGCAGTGGACGGGATCAGGGTCAGAATGGTGGTGATGTCGGAGACCACGGGGTAATGCGGCACAACTACTTTATTAACCTCCAGCAGGTCGATGATGAAGTGGTACGCTTTCTCATCTCCCTCTCCTTGCTTCTTGATAATCGGTAAGATAGGGCTGTTACAAACGTTGCCGACCACCTCCTCTACCACTCCTGCATCCACTAAGGATTGAATAATCTCTACCAATGCCTTCTCGCCTTCGGGTGATATCCTATATTGTGGGAGTTTTGGGAGTGTTGCGTCCTGTCGTACAGTTATATGCACAGGATCAATCATCATCCGTCCTACGTCCGAGTCGGTCTTTGCCCATAAGTACAGGGGTAAGGTGTCAAGTAGTGATATGTCGGCGTCAATCACAGAGAACATGTGTCGTGTGGGACAAGGTCTGAGCAGATTGGGGTTGTCATATAAAATGACTCGGACTCCGTCCGGTGAACATCTAATGGTGGCTCGGAAATGTTTCAACAAGTCAAGACCCATAATGGCATCGGGGGTGTTGGAGGAGAGCAGAAATGTTGTGTCAATGGTGTTGTTTTCCAAGTCGAAGGGGATCGGAGTAGACAAGGGATTGGTGGAGGGCGTTCCATCAAAACCTATCGATTTTATATGTGAGCCAGACAAGGGTGCTCTTGGAATCAGTCGTTTAGATAAAGCACTACGTGTTGCTCCTGTGTCTACCAAAAATGGAGACTTCGTGCCCAGGACCTTAGCGGTGACATAAGGGCCTTGCTGGTCAACATAGAGCTCGACTGGATCCCTCCCTTGCCTTCGGCAGTCCTATGCAAAGTCGTATGTGTTGTCGTAGTCAGTCTATTGGCACTGGTTCTGTCGGGGACGGTCAAATGTGTTCGCTTTACCGGGCCTTTCATCGCTAGTGTCGTTTGTGTACCCTCGTCCACGTCCTCTATTTCTCGGTCCCTTGTCTCCTTATTTTTGATCATTTCTAGCAGGATCGGGCACTGGAATTTCCAATGTCCGAGTCATTTACAAAACGCACATTGATTCTCACTCAAATCCCTACGTCCAGCGTAGGATGTGGGTGCAGGAGGCGGGTTTCTAGGGGCATTCGGTTGGTAATTTCCTTTACAGGGTTCCTTTCCTATAGTCACTCCCTGCAATTGTGCAATCATAACCCTTTCTTTGAGGTCCTTCTTCTTTTTCTCCGATGCCCTATTGTTTTCGTTCTTTTGATGCTCATAGTACTGGGCCATATGAAGGATAGCTGCGGGTTTGGAGGCCGCCCAACTACTCTCGCTGGTCTGCATTTTCTGTGAGACTTCCTGCAACAGACCTTTAACATAATTTTGGACAAACAGGTGATGTCCTGTTGCAGTGGTCATGTCCTGACCACTATAGTCAGAAAACACCGCCTCGAATCGAGAAAAGTATTCGGAGACATCTTCTTGGGGTTTCTGACGGCAAGCCGTTACAATCGACCAGTCTACCTTTTTCTCAGGGATTAGCGTCTTCAATTTCTGAACAATTTTGTCTGAAAGTTCTAAAATAGCTTTTAAGGGTTTCTGTCCGGGATCTCGTTGTTTATCTATGCCATTGAGTTGTACCCAGGTATGCCCAAACAGCTCAAGGTGGTCGATTTCCGGATTTGCTTCCACACATCAGCTGGTAGACATAAACCGAAAAACAAGTCGATGTCTGCTAAGGTCATGATTGTTGATCCTAAGGCTGTGCCTAGTTCCGTATAAAAGGCTGTAGGGTTCTTCCGTAGACCCGGTAAGGATTTTCGGAAGGTCAGGATGTCTTGTCGATCCCAGGGTTGGTATACCCAGTTATAAACCACCCTACCCCTCGCGTCCTTATGGTTAATGTCATCATTAGTTCCCTGACCTCGTGGGGGGACCCAGTAGGGAGCAGCTTCCTTTATTGGCATCATGGTATCCACTTTCTCCATTGGGGGTTCGGTCGTTACAGGAGTTGGGTTTCTAGTTACCGGCTCTTGTTCAGTGAGGTGGCGAAAGACTTCCAGCATATGCAAGAAGAGTTCCGTCACATCACACTCGCTCTCATCTCCTATGTCTACCTTCCTGTACAAGTCTGCAAGGCGTTCAGGTCTTTTGCCATGGTATCTCTCCTCATAGGCTGTGAGGGTGTGGTAGCAAAAGCGTACAATAAAGTGTCGTCTATGGCTGTTGGTATATGAGTTGCACATGTCCGAAATGTATTCCTCTGTTTCTTTTCGTTCTATTAACGTTTTTATGATCTTGTCGATACCCGCTCGTTCATGGCTGTTCAAGCGGTTCGCTCTCGTAATTTCTTTTTCTAGGGTTTCAGGCTTGTTTGAAGCTTCCGTTGATGCGGTATTTAGTACGAGAGGCTCGGTCGGCGCGGAGGCCGTGGGTACCGAGGCCCTGGCACTACCTTCGTTTAGGTTCGGGGGTTGTTGGTGCTGTGCTACAGGATGGGAGGGGGCAAATGGAGGCGTCATATAGATGATTGGGGGACCGAAGAGTAAATCATCGTTTGCCTTTTGCTTTGAGGGTAGCTCGGGGTAGAGCACAGAGGGTGTTCTAACAGGGCATTGGCCCGATGTTTCAGACTCTCGTTCTTTCTTTATTCTCTCTCTTTCTTTGATCTCTTCTTCTAGCTTTTTACCAGCTAGGTGTGCTGCCTTCCGTGGCTCTTTATCTGTCTTTGCTTCGTCTCTCTTTTTACGTTGCGTTGCTTCTTTGCGCCACATGCCGAGACTATCAAGCATGGTTGGCGTGGTTTTATGTTTACGAAGGGCTATTTCTAGTGCTTCTATTTTATTTATATCAAAAGATCCTATCAGTGGCCACTGACTTTCTCGATCTTTCTTGGTATTTTTATGCCATAAATTACTATAGGCTACAGCGACTAATCCATATTTCGTGAACATGTCCTTATTAGGGGTGCCTTCCAGTGGAGCTGGATGATCTACCTCTAATAAACGGTCCGGGCTAAACCAACTACCAATCAGTGGGGGGAAGATAGGCATGGCGTCTAGCGGTCAAAAGAAGATTTCAAACAATAGTGGACAAAGGTCCGCACTACCTATCCTTTGCTTCTTGCAAAGACTAGACAAAATATTTCTATTTTACGTTATTTGCAAATAGGGAATATCTCAAGAGAACCAATAGAACCAAACAATCAGTGGGGAGAAGATAGGCACGGTGTATTATCAGCCCTTACCGATATGGACAAAAAGTCCGCGCTACCTATCCTTCACTACCTGCAAAGGGAGAGAGAATATTCCTATTCTTCACCGTTTGTAGGCAGAGAATGTCTCAAAAAGAACTAATCTCGTTTAACAACCGAGGTTAAGTGATCCAATCAATTAACTAGTATTTTCAAACAATCAATCAAACAAAAAAGAGTCGTGCTGTAAGACCTTACCCGGACCGTATGGACAGTTTCTTGTCTTCCACTTCCAGCGCCCGATCGTCCTCTAGTCTCTGTTATCGCCGCGGCACTCCTGAGGGTTCCCAGTCAGGACCGTAGATCACTCGAGAGAGGTCTGTTCGGAACAGGTGAAGTTCGGATGATCGGCCGCCAGACGAGGGCCTATTGGGCGTGAGCTCTTCCCGATCGTTGCAGTCGTTCACTTTGTCGTCAGGACCTCTCCCACTGGATCCACGTGTCGCTGATGGGCCCCACGTTTGGGACGCCAATTGTAAAAGAGCAGTTTTCTCTGGGTAACCTTTTCGAACACTGCTTGGCGTTAGTCGCCTCTAAACCATTCGATGATTATCAAATAAAGAGGCAGGCGCTGGAAACTGGAAAGCAGGAAACAGGTTTTAATTCGCTCCGGAGCAGAACATGTCAGATCGGACAAACAGGGTATCGTCTCGAGGTGCTCTTCTTGCATCTCTGTGGCCTGGCCTCTTATACACAGGTTTATTGCTTTATTGCACACAACACATTCTTGACGATACTTTGAAGTATGGAAAGACATCCTTGGAATCCCCGCTTCAGGCCCGTTCCCACATGTATCTACAGTAGAAGTCCCCACCCCAATCTCAGCAGGTGATGGCTATCGCGCAGCTGGACATTCCGCTGGGAACAGGAATGTGTGCGATCGGTCAGATCTCGTGGTGTGAAGACATTGATTAATCTCAGCTCCTTTGAAGAGGGGCGAGTTTCTACTGTAGGGGGCAATAAACTGCATCCGCAGGGCTAGGTGATGGCCTGGGATCAGCTCGGACAATCGTGCAGGGAGGAAGAGGTTATCAAAGGGCCCGTTCGCATGAAAGGGATGAAAGGGTATGTGGGTTCGGCATGGGATGTGGCTCCAAAGCATTGTCGCGCTGAAGATGTATTTATGGCTCAAGCAGGAGAGTTCGGGGGTGCCTGGGCGCGGGGGATGTTAGCGAGGTCAGAGAGACGTGCAGGCGGCTGGAAATGCGAGGAGAGGCCATGGTGTCTAAAATGGCTGCCGCTTACGCGCTCATACAGGCCTAGGAAGGGACAAAATGGTGCTGGTAATGTTCATGTCGCAAGTGCGGAATCGCCCTAAACTTGCCCTTTAGATTTTTTGACTAGCACCTCTTATTAACTGCTTCATGAACATACCGAAACATTCTAATTTGTTTCTCATCCAAAGATTTTCAAGAATAGCTTCTAATTTGCTTTTCAAGCCCATGATCATCCTATGATCCCACTGTGTCATCCATGTTTTTCTTATTAGTAAACAACTAGGACGGACCTGTCTAGCAGTTTGTCCGACACTGTGCTATAAAATGCATACACACATGACGTAAATTACTTTTGCCACTCACTTTTCCACTTACACCACTATTTTAAATCACTGTGAGAAAGGTCCTGATGAAAGCCCTACTAATTGTTACACGGGCTGAAACATGTCGACCTAGCTGATAACTAAGACACAACTAATAGTCTTTTTTTGTTATTCATTCATTTTTAATATACCCTGGACCACTGGGAATAAAGTAATTATCAGGTACAGACCCAAATGTATTTTTAATACATCACTTCATCACACGTACACCAAAAAGAAACAGCTCCACTGTAATCAGGTGTCGCAGCACAGCTGAGTAGCATTCGGCTACTCAGCAGGGAACCCGATGATGAAGCATGACACCAACTAGGTTGGTGTGTGAGGGTTCTTCTATAAAACCCTTGTGGTGCCAGGCACTGCAGTGTTGGTCAAACTGCTAGACAGGTCCGTCCTAGTTGTTTACTAATATTTACCGAGGGACAAGGACAGCCCACAAAAAGTCCTAGCTCTCCCATTTGTTTATCCTAATCCTTATCCTAATCCCTGTTTTTCTATCAAAATTTGATGAGGACCCCTCAAACTTCCATAAGCTAAAAGGCATCATATTTAGGCGCAGGGGGGAGATCAACAAACTATGGTCACTGATGAGGGTATCTATTTCTTTTAAGTCACCCAACAAAGAGAACAGGGTGCAACCTACCACTATGTAATCCAGAATTGCCACTCCCCTTGAGGATTCATAAGTGTGTGATGCTGGAGATTCCGATGGTAGTCTCCCATTAGCTATATTTAATCAGTCTTTTTCAGTTGGGCAAATAGAAGCTTCCCTCTCTTATAAGTTCTTATCTTTGAAGGAGAGATAGCGGGAGGGATTCACAAAGCTTCCTCTTTTTCAACACCACGTAAATGTTCTAAGGCAAATTGGATATTTTGCAATTTAAGTCCCTACCAAAATTACATGTGAAACCTGTTCCTTGTCAGAGGCTTTTTAATAAAAGAAAATACCTTATTCAAAAGTGCGTCACAGATGGCCTCTGGGTGGATATAAGCATTTACCAACAAGAGGGGTGATACCCCTAGCTCCCTTCCTGAGTTAGAGTTACTTCCATTAACATATATAGTTAAAGTGATCTTTATAACATTCATACTTCCAATTAAGCCTATTGGACATCGGGCATGCCACTCCCCCCCTTTATGTAGCTTTGCAATCCAAAGTGAAGTAATCATCACACACAAACTCCCCTTCACACAATGTCTCCTGGAGACAAATCACATCTGCCTTTAGCGAGCTCAAATAGTGCAATTTCTCCCTGCTATTCTTTGTTCCTGCTGCGTTCCATGAAATAACCTTCATCTAATTGATAATTGTAAGGCCACTGCAGATGACTACTCTTGGAAGCACTATTTAGTACACTAGGTAACCAACTCCATCTAAGAAGTCATCCTCATTTGTAACTTGGGCAGAGAAAGTGGTAGATTCCCTACTAGATACCTGTCTGCCATATTTCCCTAAATTAACTTTTAACCCCTTGTAATCAGCCAGAGGCCCTCCGCTAGGGGACAGAGGCAGAGAGGGGGGCTGCTGATCGCCAACCTCATTGTTACAATGAGAAATCATACTAAGATCATACCTCTCATTTCCTTCAAATATTGGGAGGACACCAATGCCTCTACATTGCAAACATTCTGTATGTTTTTATATCATATTTGCAGTGAGTTTGGAGTAGAAGGTCACCCTTGATTTGAAACCAAACCCTGAGTGCAGTAGGTAAACCAAATTAATATTGCTACTTTGAATTAGCTTCAGAGTCTCAATGTCCAAGAAACATTTAAACAACGAGGACTTGTTTAAAATTAAATCTGCATCAAAGAAGGAATAAAATCCAAAATGCAAGTGTTCACATTACATCACGTAGAACCCTTTTTTCTATTTTAAATGACACCTATCTTGGTGCCGGAGTCCATAAACTGCGCAGCCATTAGATTCAGAGAAATCGGTATACAAGGAGGCTGAATCGAAAGGACCTCTGCTGTTACCTCTACAGTCCTCCCCTTAGACACACTAGAGGATCCATAAACAGGATCCGCAGCTTGAGGTGCTGTTTGAGAAATTCGCATTAGGCCCTCAGCGCTTTGTGAGGCATCTGCCACCTCTCTGAAGCGTAATCTACACAGACCCTTCTTCGAGATTCTACGACGCGATCTTTTCTTCCTGTCCTTAGACTGACTGAAATGTACATGATTCACCGGCACTTAACTCCTGCCTGGCGTGGGATTTGAAAATTGGAAATACTTCCTGTTAGACACCCTGAGTATTTCAAAATGGAACCTTCGCAGTTGGGATGGTGTTGAAAATTAATCTTATGGAGCCAACTGGGCATTTGGTGTGGTGGACTTTTTTGGGCTACCTTTTTGCATTACGGTTTCCTGCCTGGGAAACGAAGTCACTTTGGGGACAAACATCTTTATAGTCAGCCGTTCTGGCAGGCATTGTAGCCCCTCTCCTTGTCCTTCTTCCTACTGATCAGTTCCTCCAGTATTGCTGTCACAGTATCAAAGATGCAATCTGATCCTCCTACTTATTTTTCTAACAACCATTGACCATAAAAGTATTTCAAACCACGGCAAGGAAGCAGAAACCTTTACCTCTTGATCTGGAGGATGACACGGTTGCATGCCAGTTATATCCAAATCTGGTGTCACAGACAGGTGAGATAGCAGGGAAGGATGGTTTGAAGAAGTGCTACTGAAAAAGTTGCAGTTCCGTAAGTGCTATCAGAGGGGGAGTCACCACGGGCTGCAATTTATCATCATTGTCTTGTAATCAGTGCTTAATTTGCGCTGGAGATTTTTGGTGCTCATCGCCAGCACTTAATTATCAACACCGGAACTTGACAGTCTACCACAGGGTGGTGCTGTCTGGTTAATATAGAGATTGCCACAACAACAGTAAATTATTATTTCAATAGACATTAAAAATGACTATTGAGTGCCACCAAAACCACTCTTATAGGTTTGGGGGTATGAAATAGTCTGAACTTCACACTTGCAAGAGTGAGAAAGTTAGTAGTTGTGTTGTTACTATCATTGGCAGCATAGTAGGGGTAATGTGTGGTGTAAGCTTGTTATTCCTTGATGACAGCCCTGTCATTTTTATAAATTAAGTACTGCTTGTAACCTATATCTCCTACGTAAGTCTATGTCCAAGTCTAGAAGTGTGAAATCCTCACCCTGAGTCCTTGAAACTATTGTTTGAAGGGATCCCTCCAGTGGAGTTATGAGAGAGTTGTCCTTCACCCCAAAAACTGGTAATAGAGTCTCTGATATGGGGTAAAAAGAGGAGGGAAGCATAGGGGGAAGAGGGTGGATAACCTTATGTGTCTATGGGCCAGCCCAGGTGTTCAGATGCTGATGTTTAAGGAGCTCAGGAGGGCTATTAAGCTTTATCAGACTGCTGTTCCTCCCAATTAGGCATTCGCCTAACCGTAACTGGCGTTTCTCCAAACCTTGGCCAGGTTTTAGGCTGTGATCTTGAGAGGCACAAGGTATATAGTAGGAGCGACAGGGGTTTGACATACCTGGGTGCACCCCTATTTGGCACAGTGATAATTTTTCAATTTTGCACAAAGGGCGCACCAGCCCCCTCTGCGTGATGCAAGCCGCACCGGCCTAATGCCGGCTGCTTCTGCACTACTGACAGGGGGGACCGAAGCCTAAGGTCTGTGCTCTATGTGAAATGGGGTCTAATATGGTCCTTAATTACAGCAAACCTAACCTGTGGGCTAGGGAGACTAAATAGATGGGCCAAGAGCTGCTCCACTCTGCTCTAAGTCCCCTGCTCCACTCAGTCCGTTCCGCTAGTCACCCGCATTGCTTGTCGCACCAAACATAGAGGACCACGGCCCAGGTGGGATCCAGTGTCCTGTCCGAGCACGTCCTGGCCCCAACCCCGTCTGGTCCACTGGAGTCCGCTCAACTCCTGCGCCGCCTCGCTCCACTCTGCTACCGCGCTCGCTCGCCTCGGCCGCGACCAACAGCTTCCATTTCCAGCAACTTCCGTTTCCAACTACTGACTTGCCTTATATGCGACTGGCTGAGTCAATATAATGGTTAGTGCCAATTTTCTGATAGGCGCAGGATAAATCTCACTATTAAGTGCAATATTGTTAAGAGACTCCCTGATGAGGTATAAATGTCCAGATGTCACAATCCCCAAACGGGAAGCGTTTGGGCTGAATCAAAAGCAGTTGCCTATGCTGTGCTCCAGGCAAGTGTTAAATTATTTGTATGGTATTGTTCTTGGTCATTGTGCATGGTTGCACTTCATTGCATGGGCGGGGGACGCTAGCCGCGGGATGACAGCCCGTCTTGGTCCAACTGGGGTTGCCCGGGGGAGTCGGTCAATGAGAGGGAACGGGGCAATGACTGACAGCTGCTTGACGACCCCAGCTGCCTGCACTGCTGCCAGGTAGTGGAGCTCAGGCCTGTTGGAGGACTGACATCAGACTGCGGCCGCAACTCTGCAAGTCGTGTGGCATCTTTAGGTTTATTCCACTTGTATGTCACCAATCGGATGGCACCATAGGGGTACTTTGCAACTACCTGCCCCCTAGCCTGGCTTTTGTGATGGCTGATGGCCGGGAAAGAAGCACACAATGAGCAATGCAGGCATCTGGGGGCCCCACAGGGCAGCTTCATGAACCCCTAGGCACCTGACCTCAACATGGCAGCCACCCAAGGATAATAGAACAGGTCCAGACACAAAAAGAAGCTCCCACAGCCACAGAGACTCCACAGAAAAGTCGACCCTACAAGGCACAGAAGGGATCTGATCCCCTGAAGGACCATACTCAAAGCGGGGGAGATACCCCGGACGGGGGGGGGGGGGGGGGGGGAAGCCTGAAGGGGACGGCCGGGACCCTCGCTGGCGGATCTGGATGGACCTAGCGTGAACCCACATGATGCCCGCTGTGGTAAAATCCACCTCTACTCGGGGAATGTCCGCGGTAGGCCTGGGGACGCAGGGACAAGGGGGTCACTCAAGAAGCACTCAAGATGCCAGACGGGGGACACTGAGCCCACAGACCCACACATAGTCCCGAGCCCGGATGAAAATCTTTGACAGACCGGAAAACCCAGGTTTCGGAAGAGCGGCGCACACAAGGGGAATATAGCACAAAACAAGGCGCCACTCGTCTCCGGAGGGGGCGCTCAGTGGACACTAAGGACCCTATGCCACCTAAAAAGATGCAAACAGAGTCTCCAGCTACTTTACTTCCACGGAGACAAGGGGGCCACCAACAGAAGGCAGACAAGAAGGAGAGATAGCGCTAACCAAAGGGAACTTGTTAGCCTGGTAGGAGGAGGAGCCTGTACCCAACATGGCCATGAGGAGCTGATGCTCTGTAGTGAACCCTCTCACCGGCTTCCTGAGCAGCATCCCACCACACTGTTATCCCACCAAAAACAATGATTCCTTAACCGGAATGCTGGCTGATCTATGCTGTGAAATAAGAGCGCCCAGCGGAGCTTCCGAGAGAGGTACGGCTGCAGGAGTATGCAGGGAGACTGCTCCGGATTAGGTAGAGAAGGAGTACTCCGAAGCACCCAGGGTCCCCCTACCACTGGAATTCTGCTCAAATGCCCAACACTCACCACTGCTGCTTGGAATGGGGAAGATCTGCGGGCTTTGGAACTGTCCCTTCCACCTCTCCTCTCTCCACTCTTGACCTGGGGGCGAGCTGGAGGATGAGGCAGAGGGCGTTTACTAGCAACACCGTGACTGGTGCTCTTGATGGAACTTGGGTGGAAACCAAAACTGTCTGCAATTACAGCAGTGCCCGAGCAACTTTGTCTGATGCCCGGTGGAGCTGCCATATGCAGCTACAGAGGAGTTTGGCTCTAGTTCACCCCTCGGCCGGCACCTACCCAGCCGGACATCGGACAATGTTTTCCTCGCCTCCCTGTTGTGTTTTCCTACCTGCATTCCCTACCCCCGTTTACCATTCCCCCTCTACCTCTTCACTTCCCATAAGACGTGTGTATGCGCTAATAATCTCACATTATTGTGTAATCTCATGTTTTTTCTTTTCTCCTAAATCTATACCTGTCTATGTAATTATGGAACCTGTAAAACTCTGATCCTCATGTAAAGCGCTCTGATACCTCCGGGTCTAGCCAGCGCTATGTAAAACTTTGCTAATAATACCGCGGTGCCCGAGCAACTTTGGCTGATGCCTGGTGGAGTTGTCATATGAAGCTATAGAGGAGTTTGGCTCTGGTTCACCCTTCAGCTGGCACCTATCCAGCCGACCATCGGACATTGTTTTTCTTGCCTGCCCGTTGTTTTCCTACCTGTTTTCCCTACCCCCGTTTACCATTCCACCTCTACCTCTTCACTCCGCATAAGACATGTGTACGCGTCAATAATTCTTACATTATTGTATAATCTCATGGGATTTTTCTTTTCTCCTATGTCTATTCTTGTCTATGTAATTATGGATCAACAACACTCAGACCTGATCAAAGCGGGCTTACACTTTTATAATCTATAAAAGTGGGAGAGGGAATTCGATTTATATACCCCACCAACAACCCTTACTTTCTTTCAAAGGTATTGTCCCAAATCTTAATAGCCCGAAACATTGTAATTTAGCTATAAAAACTTTAAGGTTATCAGTCACTGTGTCCCAAGAATACCCTCCACTTAAACACTCCACTCCATATGTAATAATGGAACCTGTAACTCACTGATTCTCATGTAAAGCGCTCTGATACCTTCGGGTCTAGCCAGCGCTATATAAAACTTTGCAAATAAATAAAATAAAATAAATTGCAGCAGAAGAGTTCTCTGATGTACCACACGTTATCACCACACATTGACCAAACTCTGTTGGAGCTTTCAGTGCTGGTTGTACTTTCCCACTGCTGCCATTTGTAATAGTACATGTTGCATCACTGCCTGAAATGAAGAACATATTACATCACTTCCTGTGATGTTATTTAGGTCAACGGGCGTATGATGTTTCATCTACTATGCCTGGCATTTTGGTCAATTGATGTCTAAACACTAAGCCCTATCTGGCTTTTGAATTAGTAAACTCTATTGGCTGATTTGTTGCATTATGATGCTTTAACCCCACACCACCTCCACGAGTAAACCTTGGACTGCTCAACTTCAGTATCCTGAGGGTCAAGGGCTAAAAGGAGGTAGTTGGTGCTCAGTGTTTTACTCATTAGTTAGGTTAGCCCAAGGGCACACATTTTCAAAGGCTCTCATTGTCACAATCCATGTTTAGTATCCTGGTTGCCCAGGAACTCCTAAAAAAGTTTCCCGTAACAAGGCAACAGTTTGTGAGTGTGTGTGTGTTTTTACAAACTCCGTTAGACACATGGAAACCAACTATGGAAGGGATCAAGAATTGCAGGCTTTGTGATCATGGGCTAAAACATTAACTCTCGTTTTGTGTCTATGAAAAGGGTTGGATGACATAGGCATGAAACTCTTGAGGAAGCAATGGTAATGCCTGGGTGTTCACATCTGTAGCAAGGCAGCAGTCACAAGTATAGTCGGATATGGCCTGCTGCTCTGCGGAATGTCACTAAAATGTATATATCTTATGCTCAACTCCTCTTTTGTTTGTAAATATAACCGTGATTGACTATAAATGTAGGTTTTGTAATTCAGGCCCAGTTCCCTCTAGCAGAGATTTTCTTATATTTTGTTGTTTTCAAAAAATGTAATTAATCAAACAGCACATTAGTAAGTTATATTACTCTGCATCACTAAGTTAGAAAAAACACACATTTATTATGGGGCTGCCACCTAAGTAAATAATCTCTGTAATATTGAGATATCACTTGCAAATTTACAGTGCTTTGAAATAGCCATCATAAGAGGCTGTTATGCCAGAGGTGTAACTAGGGTGACTCATTTTGGGCCAGAACAGCACTAAATTAGCAAGTGCTCGCTCGCTCACCTCCATGAAACACTGTGAATGGTCAGTTCACTTGAGGTTCAAGGACAAAAGAAAGCGCAAGAGAGGTGGAGAAAGGACAAGAGAAGCAGGTTTTTCATTTTGCAAATGTAGTCACCTCAGAATAACAAACTCTCTTGTATAAAACGGTTCTGTTTATGTCTTGTTGGTATATGTATAAAACAATGTATTATTCTCAATAGAGTTTTAGGATTCACTGTTCCATGCAAAGTAATTCATCCATTCAAGGTTTGCTTCTTACAATCTGGACATTGTAGTCCTGGTAATTTAAAGAGGTCACTAGGACTACAACTCCCAAATACCAAAATGAAAATGTTGGTCCGGGTGAGCTACACACACGTGGAATTGGGAAACTGGCGAGTTCTGCAATTATATGCTTTGAAAGCAACTCCTAAGATGGTTGTCTTGGTGGTGACAACAAAACTAGCCTAGTGAAGCAATAGGAAGGATTGAAAAAGGGGATATTAACATCATTTTTTTTTAAATATACTTGAAACTTCTCATTTAGTCCAGTATTTGCATTTGCACACTATGGTGGTGGACCTTTTAATTTAGTGCCCTGCAAAGGAGCTTTTAGTGAAGTGAAACGCTCAAATATAACAAGGCATCTCCCTTTGCTTGAGGAGGATGTGGGGCTAACTCAAAGACCTTTTAAAACATGGGCTAAGTGGGCAATTGCCCAGGGCCTCCACCGTTAAAGGGGCCCACTGAGAAGGTGGGGCTCTCACCTCCATCTATTTATTTATCTTAACCTCTTCCCCTCTCCACTATCATCATGAGGATTTTTGGGGGGACCATGAAAGACATATTTCAGCTGTTTCTCTTGACCCCACTTCTGAAAGTTTAATGTATACATACATTCTTGTAGGCATTGAGTGGATTTCAATTTGCACAAAATGGGTAATAAAATTCAACATTGTTCCAAACGGGGGGCCTCAAATGTGTCATGCCCAGCCCCACTACGATGACACTGGGTGAAATTGCATTGACAGTTCACAACCCCACCTACTGAGTCCAGGTAAACAAGGTCTGGTTACAGATGGGGTTACCAGGTGACTCCATGTCACCAGGACATTTAGTTTCGAGATTTACGAGTGCGTTCTGGGAGTTGTAGTCTAATTTTAACCGGACTCGAGTGCCTGATAATATATGCAAAGGTTTAGACTGGGAAAGTGGTATGACAGTGACATTAGGCCATCTGGAAACTCGTCCTAGTACCCCCTGATAAGAAAGCATGGCTACACCACTGCTTTATACGCTACCCACGATACCGTAGGACCACCGAACATTCTGAGGAAAAAACTACAGGGTAGCAGTTTCAAGACAGAAATGCTCCTATGCTCATGTGATGCTTTGGAGGAGGAGGAGGGGCGATTGGCATCAATTTTAGACGCCTGGTTCCAATTAAGTTTCAGAAGAGAGAGGCAAAAAGGAGAACCTTTTGCGCGAATACCCCCAAAACGGTTTGTGATTGTTCAATTGTTTTGAAAATTACGCGTATAGCAAAACTGTGTCTATCCGCTCTCGTTTCGCCTTTTGGAATAAAGAATGGGCACGCGTTTGAAGTGAGTGTGCGTGTGTGTGTGTGTGTGTGTGTGTGTGTGGCCCGCGGGCTCTGCTTCGGACTTCATCGGGCCAAACGGGGCTCCCTGTGTGCTGATTACCACAGCGCGTCATCTTGGGACGTTATATAGCCAGGGGAGAAGGAAAACGCATTGGCTTTCAGCGCCAAAATCATCACGCTTCCTTTGATCGCACGCAGACAGTGGCAGGAGGGGGAGAGGGCCCAGAGGGGGCGGGGGGCCTCTTTATCAACAAGTCCTGCGACCCTAGGTGCGGCGCGACAATGTCAGGTCAACTTGTGGAAGTGAAGAACCCGATCTGAGCCCAGATGATGATAAAGCGAGAGAGGGGGGCGACCGGCAAGCCTTATAATTATCATCATCTGCTCTCCCCTCTTCTGGCAAAGAAACACTCCATCCATTTGCAGAAATCGCCCGCGGAAACGTTACATCAAAACTAATCACAACGATTAAAATCAGCTTTTTGTGCACGGGGAGAGAGAGAGAGGGAGCAATAAGCAAGTTGGAGGCTGGAGCGAGCCGGATTCCCCCCACACACACAGGCACCGAGAGCAATCAGACACAAAAATATGCCACATAAAGATATCCATACTTTTAAAATCAATCCTGCAGCCCCTTCCATCAGTTAATTTAATTTCAACTTTTTTTTATATTTTATGTTTTCCCCCTCTCTCTCTCTCTCTCCGCTCCCGGGATTGATTTAGACTCGAGGTGGAGGCATGAGCTAATTGTATCCTGATCCCTGCCTTGAGGGGTTTCGAAGCCCTGGAGCAACTATTCTCTCTGTATTTTGTTCTCTCTACCTTGGCCAAGCTATTGCATTTCTCCCTGGCGTGGCGAGCAGAGCAGATCGCTGGAAGAAACCGGCGAGGGGGCGAGACAAGTTGGAGCGAGGGAGAGACCCGGCTGCCCCCGATGTTTCAGGTAAGCGCCCGGCTTCCTCCGGGTTGTTGTTGTTTGCTCTGCTACGGTTTAGGCTGGGGACTTTTCGGGCGCAGCTCGGCTGCTTTTACGCATGTGCCAACAGCGGCAGACGCTTGGCAAATCTCTCTCGCTGATCATCACTTCCTTGTGAGAGAGGGAAAAAAGCGCACACACACAAAACCTTATTGATCGGGAGTTCAAACCGGGCGTCTGGGAGGCGGGAATGCGGGTTGTCTGAAGAGGGACCCGCTTCAGGGCACGCAAGGGCTGCCTCTGTTGGCGTAGATGGAGCCGGGCAGCGCCATGTGGGGCTCCGAAGCCGGGAGGGGCCCCCGCAGCCCTTAGCGTGCAAAGGTCCGGGCACTGCGGGGCGTGTGGGTGTGTGGTGCACGGAGTCAGGGGGAGCTCATGTGCTGGGGATGAAGGGTGCCAGTGCTCGCTTCCGACTAGGAGGGCGCAGGAGTTCCATTAGCCACCGAACCGGTGTTTGCTTTCTGGGCGACAGGGGGCGCCTCTGGCTCGGTATAAACACATTGTGGGGTCTCCGGTTGCCCCCCCCGGGCGGCATCAGCGCCTCGTGCCCTTGTCATGATGGAGGAGCGCGCCGCCAGCCGAGTCAGACTGCCCTCTTCCCCCCTCCTCGGGCGGACTTGGCTGCTGTATGTTGCCAGGCATAGCAGCAGCCTCACCCCCTGGCCGGAGAAAAGGCAGCCAAGCCCACAGCCCCTCGGTCACGTACCCCCATCGCCCTGTACACGTCCAGAAACCTATTGCCATACATGTCATTTAGGTGTCTTTTGTTTTTCTGTCTTTTTGTATATTTGTTTACCCCTCCCCCTCCAAACGCCTCAGATCCTCTTTCTTTTCATGAAAGACGCCATTGTGCTGCTGCAGAGTTTGCCTGAGGGGATTTTCTTTTTTTTTTTTTTTTTCGTGCTTTTATTTTAAGCAGAAGGTACTTTTGTCCATATTCCCCACACACTTCATTGCTCAACCAAAGAACCAACCACTGTGCACATCTCCCATCAGCAACCCATTATTATAAAATGATTTTAATTTTTTTGCATTTTAACAATAGTCTTTCTGCTGTCACAGGGACTGCCTGAAGCTGGCTCTAGGTGTTCTGGATCAAGCCGATGGATAGATTTTCCCTGCAATGAAGCAGGCAGCTCAAGTCTCACTGACTGTGGGTCTCGCACCATGGACCACTGTCTCGCTCTTGAACACTCTAACATTTGGTCATGTTGTCTCATACCTGGAAAATCATATTTCTGTTGAAACGTTAACTTCTACCACAAAACTTCCCTCTGTGGAGACTTTGCCATTGATTACTGTTTGGCGCAGTGCCCAGCGAGGCCCTCTGCAGTCCACCTTCCAACTTTCAGGGGCCAGGTTTAGTTAAAGGAAAAAAGCCAAATCAAGCAGCTTAAGGTGCTCTTTTCCTAATTGACCTGGATTGGTGTTAGGCACAAGAAGGTGTGTAGTCTATTCGAATTCAGAAAGTAGTATAGTTTCATCACTGTGGTGGTTGTCCGGCTGTGAAGGTGGCCAGGTGAGGTGGAGGAGAGTTGGCAACCAAAATCTACTTCGAATTAGCAGCAAAAATATTTGTTTTAGTACCTCATTTCTAGGTAGAGGATAACTATATTGGTTCCCAGGTTAGTGGATGAGAAACATATTTTGGGATGCCGTAACACTAAAAATAAGACATGGATTACATATATAGAGGTGGTAGGGAACTGATGCAAGTTAATTCACATTTTTTTTTTAGCACTAGTGAGCTCGCCTTAATTTATAGGCATTAGATACTTTAAGGGCCTCCTGGGGGAAAAGGGTCTGCAAAAAGCCTTTTCTAACCAATGATCGAGTGAAGAAAGCCCACCATGCCTTTTGTGAGATGGCACCTGGTGGATCACATAAATAAATAGGTTTGGTACTGTCTCCAGTTTTCCATAATTGATTCGCTTATTAGGATCATCTGTGCAGAGTTGTTTTTAGTTTGAGGCCCATTACATTTTTGAAGTTGCTGTGATGTTTTTTTTTACCCCCCTCTTTTAGAATGTGATCATGGCTGTACAATGTGTCCACCAGCCGTCAATAGTGTATGTTTTTGGTTGTAATTTTGTATTTGTCTAGTGCATAGCTGTCACCAGTAGAGTTGCTTAGTCCAATAGATTGTAGCTCCTGATGGCATCTGTGGTGACAAGGCGCATGTGTGGAAAGAGTTGTCATATGCGAAATGTCAGAGATATTCTTATCATGCCACAGTGACCTTCATACAGCTATGCATGCCTGTGTCAAAGATGGCTGTTCAAGTGTCACACATTGATACACAAATACATGTTTGCCCCTCCCTCGGGTGTATTTTTTGATTGCCACTTTCCGTGTTTACTGGAGGTTAGCAGCAGGGCTGTGAAGGACGCACTGGGCCTAATTCCACACAGTGCTCCGGGGCACAACAGGCATTTCCACCAAGTTCTGTGACCCCAGGCCACTTCAGTATCACATAAGGTACCATAAATGCTCGCTTGACCCCCCCCCCCTTTGTAGTTTGGATCACTTCAGTACAAAGTGTGCACCTTGGAATCCCAAGAGATAATTGCCTCATTTGCATATGTCCAGACCCCGAAGTAATAAAGGGTATGCTGTTGCTCTTGTGTCTGTGCCATATTACAGATGTGGGCAAAGAATTTGTTGGGAGGGGCGCACATGCGCAATGTACGAGGTGGCACTCGTGCTTGCCCTGATTGCACCATGACATATGGGAGCGTGGTCCCAGTGAACCCCACGTAACCCCACCAAAAGCAAAGATGGATGCTGTTACAAACTGTGCCCATTTGCCGAGAGATCCCTGCCTTCTGTTGAAACTAGGCTGTGTACACCACCTGAAGGGAAAGGCTGATCTGATGGTTCAAACAGTTGGTCACCATTGGTTCACATTCACTCCTGCACTAGGATATACACATATTTTGTAATCTGGTGTGCAGTGTGAGTCTACGCTAAGCACACCCAATTGTGGGTGTGCGGCGGCACAGATCAGGAATGTGTTTGAAGACAGCAGGTGTTGGGGAAGGGAAGCAGTCACATTGGAATATGCTAGAAGTGAAGGTAGCCCTGAATGTTTTTACAGACATGTACTGGTAAAGAGTTTCATAATCTAGCAGTGTGTAAAAACCAATCAAGTGTCTTTCAAATATGGTAGCACAGAATTGAAGTATTCGAATCAGAAGCAAAGCCTTTGAGTATAGGCTACATATAGGCTGCTTTTGTCTCTTGTTGTCAAGAAAGACAGCCTAGTGCCCTCAAAGCCACAAAACCAATGTAGGGACAATGAGCAATTCCATATTGACAGGAGATTATATACTATTGCATAAAGAAAACAGTTAGCCTGCTCTGTTATGA
Source organism: Triturus cristatus (assembly GCF_964204655.1). Lineage (NCBI taxonomy): Eukaryota > Metazoa > Chordata > Amphibia > Caudata > Salamandridae > Triturus > Triturus cristatus. The sequence continues at coordinate 750,591,565 of NC_140587.1, forward strand.
GGCTAGCTCTATTGCAGGAAAGCTTTGTGGATTCGTATTCCTCATATTTTAAAGCTAGCCACTATCCGTTGGTCTTGGGCTACCTCCAATCCTGGGGTAAAAACACAATTGTTAAACAAAATAATTAATGCAAATAATAAATGATTCTCCAGTTAAGTGTTAAACAATTTTTGTTTTTTGGAATAAAATGCTTTAAGTGTACTGCATTTTCTTTGAGAATCCCGTCTTGGTACTATGTTTCAAATTCATATTTTAACCAACACTTTTACTTAGCAGTAGTTTTTAATAAGCAAAAGATCAAACTGAAGTTTAGTTGAGCGCTGGTTTATCAAATCAAGTCATGTATGTTGGCAAATTTAATATTAAAGTTTCCTAAAACTGAAGTAAGGTAGCTTTCTCTGTTGTATCTGGTTGGGATCATCTTTTACAAGTAAGTGTCACACTCTACTTTCCTTGATAATGTTCCCTGACCTTTATGAATTTATGGAAGGAAGTTGTGCTAAGATTATAAACACATATTCAGTACGTTTTCCTTTTGGGATGTGGCACCCTTGAAAGGACAGGCGGCCGAAGTTGATCACAACATGTAATTATGACTTCACTTAAAATGATTCATCCAGGAATAATTGACGTTACGCTCTAGTTTTCTACATAAGTGCAGGGAGTTTGCGGAAGTATGCCAGGGGCATCTGACAGCATATTATTCTACACACTGGGCCCCAGCTACAGTTTTGTAGTGACAGTTGATAGGTGGTACTAACAGAGTTTGAACGCAAGTATTTTCATTTTCATTTTCATGGTGAAAGTGAGTGGAAAGACTTTGCAATTGTTGCTACAAACTATTTTGGTTTATTTGGAAAAACGAGGATTAGAAAATACATTCTTCAAAATGTAATGAAGAGATCTCCTTGAACCTGTTTTACAATCTGCCTGATATATTTCCGTTATGTTCTTGAAATTAGAAAAGTAATAAAACCAAGGTCTGCACTTCCACCTTGGAAGCGCTACAATGTTAATTGAGTAGTGTCAATCTAAGATTAACTGTAGGATTGAAAGGTTTTCATGAGGGCAATTAACCTGTTTGCTTTTTTGTTTTTATTTCAAAATGGCACCATCCAGGCTATTTTTGTCTATAGTTTAATGCTAAGAAATTTGTTGTAGAAATTTAATCACAAAAGAAAAACTGAATAAAATCAGATAGAAATATTTGTATGAAGACACACCTGCATGGATAGTGGACCCACTGTGAAGCCAAGGTAGGCAGTTTCACACATATGCCTGAGATCTTGTAGATTAGAGTAACAAATGCAACTAAGGATTTACCTTACCCACATGCTCTAAAAGCAGGCAAGACACATCCATGGCTTTCTATTGAAACATATTGGTTTTTTTTCGGGAGAATATCCAAAGTCCTCTTGGTTGACAGCCTTGGAGAGACTTGAAAGAACTAACAGCACATGTGCTTTCCATTAAAAAAAAAAACAAAAAAAAAAAACCTTACAATTGGAGCCGTTTGGGGGTTACAAACCATGCCATTAAGTGCTCACTGGTAACTAGCTAGGAGATAAAATAAACCAGCCCAAACAAAATCTTTGCTCCAGTAGAATTGTGCCCTTTTTTCGAGAACTTCAACATGGTTCTGAAGGGGTTAGGAGTAGTATCTTTTTTTTCTGGGCTAATTTTACCCAAGTATGCATCTACAATGGAAAGTTTGTGCAGCTTTTGTGTTAATCTACATGGGCTCAGTTGATCCTCTGCATCAATTACAGTATTCTGTTTTTCATCAGCACTCTCAATGTGAAAACAGTGACACCCACCCTTTAAATTTGATAACTAATGTTTTCCTTCAACTTTTGATCCGCGTAATCTCTGCTCGCCCAGATGCCTTTTTGCCTGCTTTCCATTAAAGCACACGTATTACGCTGAAGCTAGGTGATACACCTCTATCTAGTGAAGTTCAATTTTCTTTGTTTTGCAACTTGGGTCATGATTTATTTCCAATGTGCTAAGAGGCTATGGTATAGAAGGTTTCTCTTTCCTTTTCACATCCCTATTCCCTGATTGCTTTCTCTGTATATTATTGTATGCAAAGACTGTGACTGACTCATCCATCCCATTTGTTGCTTCTTTTCCTATGTACATTGATGGGCAGCAGTATGGAGGACTCCTTTATCAAATGTGCAACAGAAGTTCGTGTGGATGGACTTCTGTTTGCTCTGGTTCTACCCAGAGAAGACGGAAGTTCTGATTGTGGGTGAGCATATGCTTCTGTAGGCTTCTCACCTCTGTGTGCCTGAATGAGCTTGATCCCTGTCCTTGTGCTCAGTCAATAACATGGGTTCAGATTCACATCTCTCCTCAGCTCTCTAGCCAAACCAACGCGGATATCTTCACCTGTTTTTTCTTCTTAAAACAGCTGAACAGTATTCTGTATTATCCCACATTGGAGGTCAGCCATTTCAGAGATCACTAGAATACTCCTCATCTATGGCTACACTTTGTATTTGGACCAACCCAAATTTTTGTTCTAGCACTTGAAAATCATCTAGAATGTAGTGGCCCATCTCATCCTAGGGAATCATGAATTTCTGCCATGCAATAGGCTTTTAGATATGCTTCACTTGTTGCCTACAGAATTTAGGGTGTATTTGAAAATCCTGTGCCTTGTTCAAACTTGCGCCTGAAGCTAAGCTCCTTCAAACTTCTAATTAATTATGCTCCTGTTGGAACAGAAAACACCCTCCTACTGTGATGAGTTTGCACCACTGGCCTGAGTACCCCAGCTGCCAGGATTACAGGCAAAGATATTTGGATACCTGGTGCAGATTTTTGTTGATTATGCGTGTGAGCCATGACATAGGCCTACCTCATGGATTGCAGTCTTGTTGGACCCGGAGAGACGCTCAAAGAGCTACTGTCATGATAGTGAAAGGCTACTGCCTTTACCAAGAGTTAAGTAGCACGAGTGCAGGGGTGGCAGTAGACAGTGCAGTGATCAGTAGGACTGAACAGGCCTTTTAACCCATGCCAATGGAGTTGGGTCTACAGGCCCACTCATGTAAAGCTCTGCTGCTGTGTTCCTAAATCAACACATGGCTTACATCAAGTTAGTATGCAGCGTTGTGTAGAGCATGTCCAGGGTGTTTGTGTGTGTGTGCACCTGTGAGTGGTACAATATATGGAAGACTCTTATGTTCCATTTTGGGAGACCCAGGGCCGACGGGTGGTGCATGAGGAGGTAGAGGATTCTCGTGCAGATTGTGGATTGCTGCATTTCTGAGAGCTGAATGAGCCACACACTGGTTGAAGGAAGAGCCATGTTATTCGGTACTCTTAAGAGGGTACTTTTTGCTTTGGTGAGAGGTCACTGGAAAATGGCCTGGGCCCAGGGAAACTTGTACTGCCTCATAGAGCTTTAGTCATTGGAACACTTTAGAATTTGTGTCAAAATGGTTTTAATGGCATTTTTCAAGGGTAACAAAGCCTTGTAGGACACCGATCTACACATTCGGTCAATTACATCCGCAAGCTACATAGTTCCACCATTCTTAATACATAAAACCTAGCATAGATCAGCGTGAATATACAAGCATTTGAACTCACACACTTAACTTTGGAAGAGTCTGTGTGGGACTCCTGAGACCTGGACTGCTAGTGGGGCCTAACCTGAATATATATTGTTATATTGTGAAAAGAAAATAGCCACTACCATTAGAAAGAGGGAAGTGGGACTCCGCCATCTGCCTATCAAACACTAGAGTGCTGACCCCAGGAGACTGTTTTATTTGTGTATGCCATATTTTACTTAACATTTCTATATAAATATTCCTTTTTTCATAAAAGCAAGTCTTTGACTGGACAATCATTTATTGCTTCTATTGAATGTATTTTGAGTTGTTAGCCTGTGAGCATCTAGCTCCCCCCAAGAAGCCTTGCACTGCTTGACTCACGCTGCCACATAGTCATGTGCTGAAGGGGTACTTGGCCTAGTTGCTCAGGATCTAAAGTAATTCGGTCCCTGGGAAATCTGGAGTAAAATGCCATAACCCCCATGGTTGAGCCCAGTAGCTCCTGCTTGGCCCTGTGTAAGAGGTTCTGAAACTCCTCACAAAAGAACTAAATCATTTCTTGGATGAGGACATATCATTTTAAAGTTTGGTTCTACAGAAATAGACTAGCATGCACATTCTTGATGCTTGCCCTGACTCTCAAACTTTCTGCCAGCTTCTTTCAGGGAAACTCAGAATATACTTTTGTTTTGCAAATGTGAGACCTGACTCTCCTACTGGCACCTGTTAGTATAATTTCTTACGTGGTACTAACTTCATGTCTCCGAGTACCTAAAAAAAGTCTATGGTGTTAGTGAACTTCATAAAAGTCAGATAAAATGTAAGCTGGATTAGTGGTTTCTTTTAACAATTCTAAGTTGAGTGGTTACTTGCACACAAGGTTGGATGAGTCTATAGCGAAGAGCAGGCGCACCAGAAGGGCTCAGCAAAACACACAAGATGATGGACGGAATGTTGCACATTGGCAAAACATTCACCCCCAGTCACAGATCTGGGTTTAATCCATCGTTATTTTGCTCACCACGCCACCCCAGTTCAGATAGGGTCATATGCAAATCAGTCTTGACCCTGTGCCTCATGGGAACAGTCCAGCCCAAACTGCCAAGCCATGTCTTCCCTGGACCGGAATCAAGCATCCTAGGACCGGTTTCGGGGTTTCACCCCTCTTCAGCCAGGATAGCTTGACTCCAGTGGCGTAGTGAAGACTGGACCCACGTCTGGCCATACCCTTCCCACATAGGGCGAACAACAAAACACACAAGATGATGGACGGAATGTTGCACATTGGCAAAACATTCACCCCCAGTCACAGATCTGGGTTTAATCCATCGTTATTTTGCTCACCACACCACCCCAGTTCAGACATGGCCATATGCAAATCAGTCTTGACCCTGTGCCTCATGGGAACAGTCCAGCCCGAACTGCCAAGCCATGTCTTCCCTGGACTGGAATCAAGCATCCTAGGACCGGTTTCAGAAGGGCTTGTCTCACAGGGTACTTTGTGGGACAGTTTTATGGCTGTGCATGGGCTGCTGTTGTATACAGTGCAGTACAGGTGGGGCAGATTATATAGAAAGAGCTGCATCATGTCACATTGGGTGTGCCAAGGCAGGGGGTTCCACTGCAATTTGAAAATAAATTAACTGCCCGCTCACACAGATCCCTTCCTCAATATATTCACTTTCCAGCTCTACTTAGCACAGTCATGCAGAAGGCACCAATGATCGTTGACTGTCAAAGTCGGTGTACAGGTACCCCAATCAGGAGGCGGGGTCTTTTATCACTGTTGTTTTCATTGATTGTCTTGACAGTTTAATTTGTGGGGTTATCTGTGAATTATGTATTGGTCTTCTTGAGATTAGGCTAGTGAGTGGACAAAAGAGGGGGTCAAAAGTAACTTTCTTTTCAACCTGTTTAGAATGTCATCATGTACATCCAAATGGAGGGAGGTGGTCTGATGATTCCAGAAGCCACTGTATGAAACTGTGAGGTTCAAGTTCTGTGGAATGGGGTTTTTGACAATGAGGAAAATATTACCTTTTTAATGCTGAACTTCTATTGGTGGAGTGAATTTAACTTGTATCAGGGTAGCTGCCAGCAGCCAATAAGGTGGAGTTTAGAAATCATGAAACTTAGTAGATGGATGCAGTGCCCCCCTAGGTGTGTTGAGACATTGACCAGTTTGGAGAACCCAAAGTGTCCATCTCTTAAATTATATTTTCATTGTCTAAATAAGAATGATCATTTTCCCAAATATTCAGTAATGGGCAGACTATTCAAGCATACAACTGGTGACAAAGATGCACTAATGATATAGACTGTTGGTGAACTGTGCAGTGACATATCAAGGGTGCCATGTTCCCTAGTTTAAGAAGGAAAATCAATCTCACTAAACATACAAATGCACATTGTATTGTACCTCCTACTTCCAAAGGGTTGCCGTCCTCACCCATATCTTTGTCTGTCAATTGACCTCTATTATGTTTCCTTTTGCCGCATTCCATTTTTCTCCTCTAAATCCTGTTTTTCTTCTGCCTTTCCTTCCTCTCCTCTGACATCTCCACTGCCATATTTGCATTTAGGTTGGAAAAAGTTCTTTGGTTACAGGTCTGCTTGTGGCATCACACTGAAGTATAGAAAAAGTGATAGATGGAATGCTTGAATTACTTTCAGCTGCTGGCAATTTCACGGGCCGCATCCTAGTCCATCACTGGGCCTGGAAGGTCATGTTGGACAGTTCTTTTGGAGCAGGGTCTAGACAGATTTGCATATGATTGGGTCCGAAATTAGGTGTCTTCGTGGGTGAAAAATCATTCACTGAAGTATGGCTCGAGTGATTGCCAGTGGCTAAGATTAATTCAAGCATCCCATCCATTACCTTACTGTTGCAGCTGATGCCTTAAGTGTGATGAGTATGCCCAGATGTGGGCTCGTTCCTCACTCTGCATGTGGAACCAAGCTACAGTCAACTAAAACGCTCTAATCGGGGTGAGACCAGTCCTGGGTTTCTTTTGTTCTGGTTCAGAGAGGACATGCCTGGCTGTTAGAGCTGGACTGTTCCCATTGGAGCAGTGTCAAAACTGATTTGCATATGGCTGAGTCCAAACTGAGATGGCATGGTGGGCTAAAACAAAGGACTGGAGTGTGGCCCTGAGGGATTGCCAGCGGCTGAGATTAAGTCAGGCATTCCATCCATCACAGTGTTATTTACAGGTCCGCAAGGGACAAAGAAGGGGAGACCAGGTGCAATGTACCACTATCCAATTCATATATCTGGGTAGTAGGGTGTTCATTTCTTTGTGTCAATCCCACACTTAGACGGCAGAAAGGAGAAGTCACAGTGGAACCTGTTCAAATATCCCCAGTAGTTCGCCACATTTGCATGACCTCCTTCAGAGCTACACCTGTAGTGCCAGATAGCCCTACTACATCCTCAATCCCACTGCTGCAATGTACTGTTTCCTAGAGACCAGTTACTAAGAACATTCAGCCCACAACTAGCATAGAAAGGTAATGGAGTTGCTCTAGGCCACTCTACCTGCTTCCACTTTCCATTAGATTATGTGAACATATTCTATGGCTGTTAATCACCCCCAGATCATGCCAAAGGCTGTTGTGCTGAGAAAGCAATGACTTCCTCTGCACTGTCCCAAGTCAAGTGGTCAGTGCACAGTTCATGTGCAGTTAAATAGTGCAAATAAATATTACGCAAAATTACATAAAGTAGGAATGCTGCTCTTAATCCCATCCCCCGTATCCCATTTGTTGAGTTGCCATTTTTTTAATTCACTTAAATGAAAGAGGATCACATCACTCCCAAACAATAACATAAACTGTGTCCGAGTCAGACTATATTGTTACTCATTCTAGCCCTGACTAAAACGTCCGTTTCCCATTTTTCAAGGGCTGTTGCATTGAGACAACAACAATTTAATCTACTCTGCGTTGAGCGACCAATGCAGTTCATGTGCAGTTGGAACAAATATTTCATTAAATTGCACAGGTTAAGAATGGAAAGTTTAAAGAAGTGGTGGACTGCACCATGCCCCATCATTCAACGCCTCTGCCGAATGATCGAAATGGACGGCAATTCATACAAATGAAGAGTTAGTCATACAGTAGATAATACAAACCAATTATATTTTATTCCGGTACACTCAAGCGGAGTCCAGTCTGACCAGCCTCCTAGAATTGCTGCAGAGGGACTGACTGCAGCAAGCATAGAGAACCAATATGTACAATTCAGAACCAATGAAGACACTCCCTCAATGGAATTTCTTAGGCAGATGCAGCTAAAACAAAGAAGCACAGAGGATAAGTTTCAATTCTGAGGCCGGGCACACATTATCTACAAACCAAGGCTGAGCTGGCAGCAACATATTTTGAACCAGACTCCTGCTGGTTGCCCTCGGTTAACAATAGGAATTTTTATCAAGGGGTGATCTTATGAGGTATATCTTCTGCAAAGGTTTATCTGCTAGTAAGGTGGCTTGGGGAAAGAGGGAAGGGATCTGCAGTAATTGTGAATGCATCCAGCATTCTTTCATGTATTGCTTGCAGTATAGCTCAGGTTGTTATTGCACTTGCTAAAGAGATCTGTGTTTATATTATTGCTCGAAAGATTGAATAAACATAAAAAATCTAAATATGCATGCTGCAGAGCACTGCAATCACATGTTTAAGAGTCCAACCAGATGGCACAGTTGCATAAAACACTGATGGGAAGTGCATTGCTGGCAAAGTTGTGTCTTCATTTATGTCAAGCAGGATAGGGAAGCAACGTGTCTTTTAAAAAAAACTATATCTAATATCTCTGAGTTTTACTGATAATAGCAAAAAAATAAGTCAGTGACCCAACGAGCTGTCAATCATACATATGTGAGGGCCCAGGTGGGCATGCTAATTGAACATGCAAGTTATCACATAAAAATACAACCCATTCATGTCAAATAAAGTGGTGTGAGTGCTGTGGGACAGAACAGCAACAAGAAAGCTCAATCTAACCACCTGAGGGAGTAGAGGGACGGATCCTGATCTCTGCCCTGTAGGTCATAGAGGTAAGAGTGGGGGAAAAAAACCTGTCACACAATTGCAGCTTCCCGTGTTGGGAGGGGGAGGAGGGGCAACTGAGGTTTCAGTCAAAGAAATGCAATGCTCTAAGTCTAGGGGGTTAAAACATAGAAATTCAAGTTTGGACAAACAATCGGTAGTTTCCGCTGAGTATTAGAGGTTATGGGTAATGCATTCCATGGAGAGTAACTGCCATATCTTGTGGAAACAAGACTCAGTTGGCGGGAGTTCGTCCTTCTTACAAAACAGTGCTATGAGCTGTTTGGATGCCCCAGTCATGTCAAGTCTAAGCCCAGTCCGTATGTGTCATGGTTTCCAGAGCTAAACGTTTCAGACCCAGGTGGCAGGATAAGCCGGCAAGGGATATCCTAGTATGCCTTTTGATGCGACCCATGATTTCTTTCCAGTACGTGTGGATCACCGAGAATGACCAACAAATATGAAGAAATGTGCCAGTGTCTTTGTGACATCACCAGCAGGTCTGAATCAAGATGGGGAGCATGTGAGAGAGTCTGTCGGGAATCAATTACCACTGGATCATTACCTCTGAGGATGATTCTCTGGGGGGAATACTCTTATGTATTTTAGGGATCTCTTTCCAGAGGTTGTCCCTGTGTTTATTCGGAATTGTTTCTTCCAAAGCACTTTCGCAGTGTGTCTGGTACAGGTGCGTAATACAAGGTTTCAAGTTTTGGATAGTGGCGAACGTTCTGGAAGCCAACCGCTTCATGCCCTGACAGGACCTGGCCAAGGTTTGAAATGAGGTGAGAGCATGAGTAGCAACTTGGAAGTTTGCAGGATGTAATGCCCAGTAGCGAAGTCGGTAGTACTGGAGTCGAACGCTCTGTGGGATATGGAAGTCTCTCTGAAATTGCTCAAAAGATGTGATTGAGGATGCCTGGAAGAGATCACTCTGGGCCCTACAGTTCCCCCGTGTCCAATCTGTGAACGCTTTATGGTCAAGGGCTGGAGTGAAGTCAGGATTGCATGAGAAGGGGGAGTTCGGGGAGGGGAATGTGGTGAAGCCCCGCCTAGTGGCTAGATGGTCCCAAATGTCCAGCACAGTTTTCTACATGTTCCCAGGGTGCCTAGTTTTCTGGAGCCAGACCAAATCCCAGAGTGTTCCTCATACCACAGTCCATATGGAACCACACTTTTTTGCTTTCTCATACCACCCGGCAATGTAGTCCTAAACTTGTTTACTGTCGGCCAGAACAAAGTACAGTTATACAAAGTTACTTTTCCACAAAAAGAAATCCACAATCTTTCACCAGTGAAGCTGACTTTTAAACATAATTGGAAAATAACTTTTAATGACAACTACTGTTTTTCCCCACACCTAGATATGAAGAAATGATATGACTGATACATGGGCCCGTTCCATGAAAATGCAGCAGTACCTACAAAGTCAAAAATTTTTGGGGCATTGTACACTGTGAGGCAATACTTTCCCTAAGGCCTAGTGTACCCATTTTTATATTTTAAGCACCCCACCCTGCGGGCTTACAAGGCACGCTTTAAGGTGACTTAGTTAAAATAATCTAGGTTTTTCTACATGCAAAGGCCCTTTTCCTTGTCATGTGTCACTGCAGTACTGTGTACATAGTGTAAATACACATTGCAGCCTATATATAAAATATTTACTTTGTGTGCCGCTGGTGTAATTCTTGGAAAACAACCTTTACAACGCAGTCATTACATTGCACTACATTTTCAACGCAGTCATTACATCGCAACATCCTTTACAACGCATGTCACTACAACGCATTCATTACATTGCATGTCACTACAACGCATTACACTACAATGCATGCCACTACAATGCAGGCATTACATCGCATGTCATTACAATGCATACCGTTATAACGCATAGTACCCCTCCACTATCCAACACTTACCCAACTGTTGCACCCCCTGGAGTTAGAATAGTAATTTTTACCCCTGCACTATCCAACACTTACCTTAAATGCAATATAATGGTATGTGTTGTAATGGTATGCAATGTAAAGGTATAATGTGATGTAATGCATTGTAAAAGTAGTAGTTTAAAAAATTGTTGTAGTGGTATGCGATGTAAATGTATGCGTTGTAAAGGATATTGCGATGTAAAAACTGCATTGTAAAGGCATGCGTTGTAAATGTATGCGTTGTAACGTGATACATTCGGAATTCTTGCATCAACTTGAAATGGCTTTACAGGAAAGTTCTATATCCTCTTTGGGTGAAATCACAATATTCAGGACAGAGCAAACTGTGGCAGTGCCATGGTGCACAGACTTCTAATACCAGCAAACACCAGGTAAAAAAAATCCAGAGAGGCCACACTTAAGACAGAAGTCCTGTATAAGGAGTAAAAACATTTGTTTTGTCAAATACCGTGGATATTATATACTCCCTAGTTCCTTTAATGTTGTGCCTGTGCACAGTCTAATTTTGCATTTGTCCTTTTTAGATCTGGCTTGTCAGTGAAGCTGTCAGCAAGGCCGATTGTTACCAATTCTTTAAAATGTACATAGTTAGTTTTGGCACTGACCAGAAGTGCGTCTTTCTCTCGCCTTTTGCTATTGGCTATTTGATGTATCATTCCGCCTCCGGTGCAGTGCCTATACTGCAATGTCTGGTACTCGTTTACATTTTAATAGTACACTGAATCATTGACAATTTAATTATTTATCCAATAAGTGCACTGCATACAGAAACAACCATTGAGTTTTTTCACTCCAGCAGGCTTTTTGATACTCTAGTCAGGATTCATATACTTTGTAATCCTAGTTTTTTTTTTAATGGTGGCACTGATACAATCTCATTTAGATATGAGCTCATTGATGCAAGCAAGATACAATGTACCTTTGAGTTTCAGCGAAAATTGACTGGCTGACTTTACACATCTTTCAACCTGAGCAGCTCTGAGCTCAGCATTGTTGCAAGGGGCTCATCAGGTCACTTCTGAATTGTAAACAAAGCTTCAAAACTTAAAGGTTAATCGCAAAGATATGTATTGCATGTAGCAAACTACAAAAAGCCAAGTCAATAGAAACCCTTTTTGTAGAACGGAAACAATGTAATGTCCGTTGTAAATTACAAATGTTTGTTCAGTGTACGAATTAACGTTCGCTACAGTTAATGCATGCAACCCGCTGCTTGCAACTAAGGTTGCCACATCTCAAACTAAAACAAGCATTGGCATAGCCAATAGGTCTCGCCTTGGGGACCTTACACGTGTTTAGATATGCAGCACAATATCCTTGCTGCAACAACATCAACTGTTGCATGGCTAAACACTTTTATGGTCCCAAAGGCGAGACCTATTGGCTATGCCAATGATGTTTTTTTTTCTTTTTCTTTAATTGCGCAAACTCGACGCGAAGGTATGGGAGGGCTTTTCATGAGCACCAGTTACGTTACACAAGGGAAAATTCTTTTTATTGGTAGGCATGGGGAGATTAAGTGATTTGCCCAGAATCGCAGGATGTGGAGTTGACCTGGAGGCTCAAACCTTGGTTTCCCGGCTCCAAAGTCGGAAGTCTAGCCGTGAGACCAGATCTGTAACCCCAGCAGTTGATTCCTATACCAAGGCCTCGCATGCTTTACTTAGGGTTACGTGACACTCAGGTTGCAGTGAGCTGACAAATGCCACATTGAAGTGTTTGCAACTGAAATCTGATATGATCGGAGCTGTCCCCGCCCTCTTCATCCTTACGTCATCATGACACGTCGACTGATATATATTCATAACGCATTTTATCATGCCTTCTGCTGTCTGCTTCGTTGATAGAGCACCCAAGAGAGGATAAAGCTCAGAAGACAGATGGCATGTTTATTTCTGAGAAAGGATAGTGTATAAACTTATAAAGGAGTAATTGTCGTGGCTCTACCCAAGTCATTTCAGTGTTATTGCACAATCAAATATGAATGAACCTTTATCACCTAACGTAACTCATATTTATTTTTACAGACGGATTCAAATAGAAGTGAATATTTCTGGCTCACCAATGTTATATTTTCTGTCATATCTGGCATCCCAACGTCACACAGTCTGCGGAGCAGCGCTGCGAGGCCTGCGTCTGTGTTTGCAGTGCGAGCACATCGGCGGTAAATAAATGAAATCCAGACTATTACAGGAGGCTGCTTAGCGGACGTCACTACTGGTTACCAGCGTCAGTCGCAAGGCGCTTCAGCTCCAGAATGACCGGGCTTGAGATGCAATTAAGTTCCGGGGTCTCCCAGGGTCGCTGTAGAGGCTGTTGTCCCCCCTGAAGCGCTCTGTCTTGACACTGATTAGCGCTTAAACAATGTGGCCGCTAACTAGGCACCCTCTGGGACTAGAGAACTGGAAGATGCTGAGCGGCGGCTTTGGTATTGCTCCTTTCTTGTCTGACTGTCATATATTTCCTTGTTTCAGGAAATCCATACCTCATAAACAATAGAGAATGTGCCTAGACCCACTATACGCAGCGCTAGACTGCATAGAGAATGTGGATTGACCCACGGGAACGCAGTGCTAGACAGTGCAATGGGAATGTGCATAGAACTCAGCCCGTGACACTAGACTGTGCATACACCCACAGCAGGCAGAGCTAGACTGAGCATAAGGAATGTGCATAGAACCACAGCATGCAGAGCTAGATTGTGCTTATGGAATGAGCCTAGACTCACTGAACGCAGTGCTAGACTGTGCAGAGGGAATGTGAATGGACCCACTGAATGCAGAACAAGATTGTGCATAGGGAATATGAATAGACCCCAGCATGCAGCACTGGACTGTGCCTATGGAATGTGCATAGGCCCGCAGCATGCAGTGTTAGACTGTGCATAGGGAATGTGCACAAACCCACAGCATAGGGCGCTAGACTGTTCGTAGGAAATGTGCCTAGACCCACTGCACATAGTGCTAGACTGTGCATAGGGAATATGCATAGACCCAGAGCACGCAGTGCTGGACTGTGCTTAGGGAATGTGAATGGACCCACAGCATGCAGCGCTAGACTGTTCATAGGGAATGTGCCTAGACCCACTGCATGCAGTGCTAGGCTGTGCATAAGAAATGTGCATAGACCAACAGCACGCATCACTAGACATTGCATAGGGATTGTGCATAGGCCCAGAGCACACAGAGAACATAAGGAATGTGTAAAGACCCACAATTTGCAGCGCTATATTGTGCATGGGAGAACCAGAGTACCCAGCGCTAGACTGTACATAGGGAATGTGCACAGACCCACAGCACGCATAGCTAGACTGTGAATAGGCCAAGATATGCACTGCTTTGGCCGTGAAAGGGGGTGGGGGGCAGTGCCACCGGATAGAAACTGAGGTAGGGGGGGGGAAGAGTCAGCAGGAGTGGAGGGAGCAAGGGAAGAGAGAAGGTGGAATTAAGTCAGACACAGAAGTGCTCGAGCGAAGGAGCGTTTGGGGTGGGAAGGGAAGGGAAAATATTTGAATGAAGAAGGCTGAGAGAAGAAGAAATAAAGAGATAAGGGAGAGAAATGTGACAGGAAGGGGGAGGGGCGCATGTACTAGCAGAGAAGGATAACGTGGGAACATTAGAAGATGGTTAACCACTTTGGGAGTGGGGGGCAGGGCGAGGAGTACAGATCAAGGGAGAAGGCAGAGGGTGGCGATAGTAGGGGGAGTGAGGGCAGCAAGAAGGAGGGAGAGGTGACAGAGGAGCGGAAGAGATAAACAACAGAGAGCAGGGCAGAGAGAATGATACACAAGCACACGCGCGCGCGCGCCTCGCACAGAAAGTAAATTAAAAAAACAAGTTGGACGAGGAGAGGAGGAGGCGGTAGGGGGGAGGGGAGAGAGGAGGTGGCCGGCGCCAGTTTCCCTTGCGGGAGCAAGCAGGAACTGTCTGTTAATTACAAACAGATGGTTTCAAAGCTCGCTCCGCAAAGAAATCGGCAAACGTGCACACATTGCCATTGAAAGCAATGCAACGGGTGCACGTTTTTGAGCCAAAAACTGAATCGATTCCTAAAGGTCTCCTCCTAATCAGCGCATTCGCGCTGCATAGGCGAGACCTAAAAAGGTTTTGTTCAAGTGTGATAAATTTCATAAAGGTTCTCAAAAAGAAAAAAATGCATTCACAACTCGTTGTCTATTGCCCTTATTAGGTCTGGGTTTACAGCGCAGCTGTCACCGGAAATTACTTGATCTACCTAAAAATGGCTTTAAGAAGTACTACCTGAGAGGTGGCTCCCCCACATGTTGGTAGCCAGGAGTACATGTTTTGATTAGACAGAAGTTGTGTGCTTCCACGAAAAAGTGCATGCTTTTGACACCGCTGTCATCATTTTGTTTATTTATCCAGCGGCCTGAGCTTCAACTTTGAGGGACACACACATGGCAATGTAATTTTATGAAAGTGACTTGGGTAAATAGATAATGTACGGTGTTTGTTTTTTCTCTGGCAGAAGCAGAGATGGGAGGAGGGCAGCAATTACCTTAAGATCTCAAAGTGCTGTTTTGTGCTTTAGAGCCCTTGGCTACTCTAATCTTCTTGGTTATTAGGTCTGGCTGGACAGTCCAACCTTATATGATCAACAAAAAAGAGCTTTCTAAGCCCTACTGAGTGAGGTGCTTTGGCTCCACTTACATGTTTGTTCCCCTGAATACAGGAGTTGATTGGGCCAAAGTGGTCTACTTACACTGAAAAGACTGCTTGTGTTGCACTTTTTAGCTTGCGTCACAGTCTATACTCATTGCAGCAAGTCTGAGTTTGTCATGATGAAGGCTATAGGCCTGATCTGTGTATGGTGAAATGGTATAACTGCACTAGGCCTGACGTATTTATTGTGAAAAACATATGTTAAATTTAATAGACCTTTTAGGATGGATTGTTATTAATCTATATTATATACAGATTGGTATTTTCTTGCATGGAATGTCACATGTTACCAAAGTAGGCAATGGTTTTGATGTCTGTCACCTAGTGTGACAAACTGTAGAAATAGTTTTGCTCTTTGAGAATCCTTGTTAGGCAGCCTTAGGAAAGATAGTATTTTGCTTAGCCAACAGGGATTTTGTACACCTTACTTATTTCATGACTGTGTGTCGGATGGTAGCCTTATGGAAAAGCTTATACTCGAAATGGTAGGCCTGAGTTGACCATGGTGACAAGCAATATGCC
Organism: Triturus cristatus; assembly: GCF_964204655.1. Classification (NCBI taxonomy): domain Eukaryota; kingdom Metazoa; phylum Chordata; class Amphibia; order Caudata; family Salamandridae; genus Triturus; species Triturus cristatus. The sequence goes on from NC_140587.1 coordinate 750,607,336, forward strand.
TATTTGGTACACTGGAAAAGCTATGGCTGATTCCATAGGTATGGTCTGCATATTAATGAAACATTATGACAAAAGCAGTTGGTTTAGCTTATTAATAATGAAAAACATGTTTTAAAGCCAGTAAGCCTTCAACAGTTGGTTATCACATTGTGTTACCAGCTAAATCTAATCTCAGTTTACCATAGCAGGCAAGGAGTTTGCTGTTGGCCACCCGCTATGACAAACCAAGGGAGATTTTCAATGTGATTTTTCTTTTGATAGCGGTTGGATATTGTTTTTCAAGCTGTATTTTTCTATATATTTGTCATTTTCAAATTGTATGTATGATGGTTGACTGTTTATGTGCACTTGAATAGGCTGGTTTTGGGTAAGGGTCAAGCCAATGTTAAATGGAACAGGCTTCATCTGCTCGTTGAGAAAAGTCATGCTAGATATCCTAGGTTTGGTCTGTTTTTTATGAAAAAATGTGACCTAGCCAGCACGCCTACATTAGGGCCCGATTAGGATTGCGGTCAGTCGGACCGCCGACCACTATCCCGGCGGTCAGGAGACTGCCCAACTAGCAGTCAGCAGTCCGACCGAAGCATTTCGATTCAACCCCGGACTGGCGGTTGGAAAGTGCTCATTTTCACAGCGGCTTACACTGCGACCCAGGAAAACTGCCGCAGCACAAACTGCAGTGTAAATGAGCATTTGTGCACATGTGGTGCATGGCACGGTGGATGGAGGTTCATGGTGGCTACTGTACAGTGGCCCACAACAGGCGGGGGCCCTATTTGGGACCCCCAAAGTCACTTTCTGACAGCCTTTTTACGATGGTCTATCCGACATGAAAGTGCTGTCAGAAAGGAGTATTGCAATCCTGATGGCGTTGCCTTCCATGGCACCACTGCCATTCAAGAGATATGATTCCAAGCGCTGCCCCGACAGGATCCCAGACCTTGTCATAGGCAATGGTCTCCCCCCGACGGCTGAGGGTCCAAACGCCTGCATCATACTGCGACAGTCGGACTGAAGGGCTGGCAGGCAGTTGGACCGTCACCGCCAGCCTGTACACTGGAGTACAGCTCACATTGTTCAAACTAAATTGTATCTACTTCCAGGTTGTAGTGGCAACTGAAGTAAGAGGTGTTGAAATGTGCTAAAATATGACAATCTATCTAAAAGGATGGGTTTCCATCAGTGATGGTACTTTATAAAGTACAACCAGCATCAGTTAATATGGGCACTGGGTGGAATGTTCCAAATGTATATACATGATGACGATGACTGTGTAAGATGGGGTTTGAATTTTTCCAGCCCTGAGGAAGTTGAAGGGTGACTTATCTATCCACTGATGAAACACGTGTTGGCTGGCAGAGGAATCTGAACTAATTAAAAGAAAGGATTGGCGAATATATAGACAGCTGGATGACTCATTTTGTTTTCATAAATCACTGTGTGTGCTTAGAGACTAGTGTCAATTGTCTTACCTTTGTCTTAAGGGATGCAGGGATGACATCCCTCCAATTTTGAGCACCGCAGTAACACATTAACGCTCTATTTGTGTACTGTGTCCTGAGTGCCGAATTCCATTACTCTCCCCTTAGCTTGTAGTAAAAGATTACCACTTTAGGCAAGGTCTCCCACTTCATCAACCCTGGGAAGAGAATTTCACTGTGATGGTTACTTTTAGACTCTATTAAGAGGGGTTATATATTGGTTTGCCAACTGTTATTTTGTGCATATTTGTAACTTTGCAAACGTCCGCCTGGTTACAAGTTTTTCTCACATCAGTAGGTCTGGGTTTTATATAGTCTCAAGCCATTGGTAAAGGTTAGAGGTCCTATTTGTTTGGTGCCAGATTCCTTTTGTGTGATCTATTTATAATAAAAAGTTGGGGCAAAGCGAGAAGACCTCACTTAATTTTTGTGAAGTGCATGTGTTGAGGGCAATAGGTTTTGTTATGGGTTTATTGTAATTAGACTGTGCTAAAGCCTATAGGTAGGCAGGTACTTTGTTAGGTGGAATATTGCAGATTACTTTGGTAGGCAAGGGTTACTAACAAACCTGGACAATCTATGGGGGTAGATGCTTTGCACAATAGTGATCCTCATTAGACTCTATTAGTAGGGATTTCATATTGTTTTGACAGCTGTATTTTGAGCATATTTGTAATTGTTTTACACCTTACCTGATAGTCGCCATGTGGGAATGTTTAAAAACCAACACTGTATGTCTTAGTAGTTTATGTTGTCTAGCCAGTGATAAGTTATAGGCCTGATTGCATATAATGAAAACTTATGATAAAGTCAGTGGGCCTGACATTTTGATTGTGAAAAGCATATGCTTGTTAGAGTAGATTTTTATTACTCTGTGTAGTAAAGCCTACAGATAGTTATTTTGCTACGTGGAATATCACAAGTAATCCTTGCAGGCAAGGGTTTTGCTGCTGCTAACCCATCTGATAAACCATGGATATAGAAGATTTATACTGTCAGATATCTTGTTAGGCCCTCTTAGAAGAGATAGTATTTTACTTTGTCAATTGTAATTTTGTATACTACACCTTTGATTATTTGCTGTATACTTTACTCTCAATACAGGAGTACTCAGTAGGTTATGGTGCTAAGCCAACAATAATAGCTACAGGCCTGAAGGGTTCACCAGGAAAAATATTTGTTGCCATAGGTCTAATTTGTTAAGAGAAGGTATGGTAAACGTATTGGGCCTAACATTGGTTTGTGAGACGCATATGTTAAAATCTATATGCATTTAAAGGTGAATTGCTATTTCTCTGTATTAAAGCCTACAGATAGGTATTTTCTTACATGAAATGTCACAGATTTTCTTTGTAGATAATGATTTTGGTGTTGGTTACTGCCTCTGTCAAACTCTAGAAAAGAAGATTTGCGCTATAATAGTTATTGCTAGAATCATTTCTTACCTTTCATTGTATACGCTTGTAATAAAGCAAATTCACAGTACTTTCAGAAAGAAGTATTTTTGTTTAGATTTTGTGAAGTTGCACAGATGCTATTAAAACCCCCGTATTAAGTGGTAAAAAAGTAAATTCTACAATACAAATTAAATGTGTAGATGTTAATACCTTTTTTTCTTAACACAAGCTATCATCTAATTATCTAACAAATATCCAAGTCACTGTGAAACCGTCCAAGTAACAGTAGTTGATGTGCCATATTGGTCTTGAACTTTAATTCAATAGCACCTTCATAAGGACAATATACAACTACAATGCAAAGTGAAAGAAGCTATGTACCTTCAATTATAGATAAAGATAATATAATAAAATAATGAATTGATCACAAAACTAGATAAATCTAGATTGTGTGGTAATATACACAATTGTATCTTAGTTATAACCGCGTCCTGTAGATTTGATTCAGTTGCATACCTGCGCTCTATTTATGTAGTATTTGATAAACCTAAGCAATAGAGAATGGATCTGCAGCAACATAAACTAGAGCAGGTTTCAAATAATTGTTTACATGCGAAAAAATAACATATTACCGATGCAGAGGGAAAGTATTTGTATGGCGTGTGCAATATATTTGAGGGAAGTACATCCAAGCAGTATTGAATGTCTCTCTGCAAAACGAATATCCAGGTCTGTATAATTAGGAACACAACCGTGTTCTACTGGAAAACGCCATGGAAGTGATTACCAAGTGAAGCTTTTGCCTGTTTAGTTAACGTCTGCAATTGAAAAAGGACATATTTGAGACCATATTTTTGACCTGGCATCATTGGCATGTTTTTACCCCAACCATTTTGTCTTCAACCCCCTTGTTTTGCTGGGTTCGTTTTTTCTAGCCTTTGGACTCTGCCCACTTTACCACTGCTAACCAGTGTTAAAGGGCTTGTGCTCTCTCTTTTAAAACATGGGAGAATTAGGTTATACCCAATTGGCATATTTAATTTACTTGCAAGTCCCTAGTAAAGTGGCAATACCTGTGTCCAGGACCTGTAAATTAAGTGCTACTAGTGGGTCTGCAGCACTTTTTGTGGCACCCACCTAAGTAGCCTCTTAAAACATGCCTTGGGCCTACCATTGCAGCCCATGCGCATTTTTAAACTGCAATGGCGACCTGGCAAAAGGAGCGTTTTGTCAGACCCAAACCACCTTTTTTAATACATATGAGTCACTCCTTGAGTAGGCCCTGGAAAGCCAAGAGGGCAGGGTTCTGTGTATTTAGAAAGTGAGAAATTTACTTTTTAGTTTTACATGTCCAGGTAGTGAAAAACACTTAAATTCGTTTTTACTACTGCAAGGCCTGCTTTTACCATAGGATAACATTGGACTTGGCTTATTCCATTTAATAAGTGTTAATTTACAAATGGGGGCAGGTAAACAGTTCATGTTCGGTGTCTTTGGAAATGTAATGAAAAATCCTCTCCTATGGTACAGTCTGATTTTAAATTACAATTTTGAAAATGCCACTATTAGAAAGTTGGCATTTTGCTGCCATAGCCATTTAGTGCCTGATGCCTGTCTCTTGGTCACATGACTGGTTGTAGCTGACAGTTGGGATTTGTCTAATGCTCTTAGACAGCCACACACAATAGAGAGCTTAGGTGTACCTGGATGGGCTATTACTGGCAGGATGTGAGGACAGAGCTGGACCCAGCTCTACTTACACGTGAATAGGCTGTGTCCTGCTTCCACACAACGGACTGCATACCCCCTGTAGTTAGTCTAGAGCCAGGGCAGGGAAGGTAGGATGGCTAGGGGCTTCAAGGAGAGAAACCTCTAGAAGCTTCTCTCACATCAAGAGAGGACTATGGTGTAAATATTGGACACCAGACACCAACCCATCAATACAGTTCTGTTTCTGTGGATACTCTGCAGGGAAAATAACTGCTTTGATGCTGAAAGGACTGCCACTCTGCTGTGCTGCTGCTCTGCAGGACTGCTGCCCTACTTTGCTGACCTCTTGACTGGACGAGAAAGACCAGACCTGCATCTGTTGAACCCAGGACCCCAAAGTGGCCACAATGGCTAGTTGGCTGGCCTCCTAACCAGACCCTCAGGGACATAAGGCTCCAACAACCTTTAACTCAGCACTTGGACTCTGCCATAGGTGAGTCCTACCCTGCCAAGTGGTGCCACCCCAGTCCTGGACCACTGGAAGTGGTCCTGAAGGTGCTCTGCCAACCTGTCTGTGGATCAACCCAAGTAGAATGGTCGCATCACCTCTGCTTTAAGGATTCTGTCAGTGCAAGGACTCCACATAGTCTTCGCAGCCTGCATCGGAACTGCCACTGTGCGAAGGTTCACCAACGCAAGCTCTCAACGGAAATCTCTTGCTGACGACGACACACGTTCTCACCTCATAGCTTTTCAGAACTGACACATCACCTCAACTGAGCAAGGCACCCTAGATGCTGGGCTTTGCATTGCAAGTCCCTGTCAGCTGGATCCTCTGGCGATGCAGGACCTTGCAACCCTCCACAACCAGGAGCCAAAAGTGACTCCCAACGATTGAAGGTACTATTGTGCAGTGGGCCTAACTTGCTCCCAGTTTCTGGCTCTTGCTCCATCACAGTTGGCCTGAACTTGTGACATTGTCCCGTCTGGTGCAACCAGAGATCCACAGATGGGGCTTTGTGCTTTTTGGCGCTATTGTCTCTGAAATCTTTAAAATTGCATCTCTATGGTTCTACTGATTGGATTTTTGTCATATTGGTCTTGATTATTTTTAATGAAAATGTTCTTTATTTCTCTAAATTGGTGTGGGGTTTTTATTGTGGAGTCGTTTCTCTTTATTACTGTTTGAAGTGCTGCGTAAATACTTTACACATTGCGTCGAAGTTGAGCCTGACTGCTCTGTGCCAAGCTACCAGAGGGTAGAGCACTGGTTAATTTCTGGTTGCTTGTGCCTCACCCTGACAAAGGATTGTGGTTGCTGCTTGGGTAGGGGGTCACCCCCTTTCAACCAGTAACCCAATTTCTTAGCATATCCCACTGCTGTCTGTAAAAGATTGAACTATTTTTAATCCAGCCATGCTGATTCAAGAACTAGGTGACCTAAAATAGTTGTCATGTCTGTTTTTGTTTCCTACAAAACCGTGTCTTTTAGTACATGTGCGCTATATAAAGCCACAACATAAATTGATAAATAACAATGTTAAGCTGCCTAGTGTTCCTTTAAGTTTAGTATCTCTTTATCAAACAACAAAGTGATTATCTTCTAGCTAGAAAGCAAACTAAATTTGCTGCATATTTCTATTAGTTTCATAATATAAAGACCCACGATTCTCAACACTGCCAACAATAAAAAGAAAAAGGTGACTTGTTTATGGCCATATGGAAGTGTCCTGCGTTAGTACAGAAAGTGTAATTGCACCATAGTCAAAAATGCTAGAGTGTTGTACACATTTAGAAGGGGGTATAAGTCAGACTTGGGCAGGAACAAGTTTTATGGCTTGTGGCATTAAAGGTACACTGGCCCTTAAATTAACATCTATTTTATTTTTAGCTCCTTATCTATTAATCTTCCTATGTATGCATCTATTCAGTATACAAAGAGCCACTGAATGTAAGGCTGACCTAGAAAAGTTATTTGGTAGCAGGTTAGCAAAGGATTGAGTCAATTTATTGGACAGACCTTTAATTTCTGCCTGAGTGGTTACAACTTGCATACTTTCCAGTGACTTGGCTATTAACTACATGAATAACTGGCGACCATCTGTGATTCCAGGGGTGATAGAACAGTGTAGAACAGTCACACTGATATGAGCTTGTATCCACACAGAGAGGGAAGGATATACAAAACCCAAATCTACCAAAAACTGGACCCAACTCTGGCCTTGCTATAGTAGTATGACACCACAATGACTTGGAACCATCTGGGAAAGATGGTTAGGAAATTAATCACTGTGAATCGAACCTCCAAATACACCTATAGGACTTTGGTACACCAAAGCATCTTCACAATCTCTCCATATTTCCTTTTTGAAAAAATTCCATTGTGCCTGTATTTTCTGAGATGGTACTATGTAAGGGTCGGGGAAATGTTTCGTTACACCCACGGAATTGGTGGAAATTTGGCCACTCCGCGCTACTCTTTAACCTGGAGTTCTGGACATATACCGCCAATCACCACATGCATGGAATATTTTTTCCACGAGGCTCCAAATTTTGCGAGCTGGCAGGCGAGATTTGGCATCCCCTAGTGTTATTTTCTAATGCAAGTGTTTGCGGGCCTTCATAAGTGGTAGAGGGGAGAATGCTGCCTTTCAGGTAGATTTTCTGCTGTTCAAGTCGATTTTCCACTCGAACAGCAGCAAAATGAACTTGAATGGCTGCATGCTCCTGCGCCACTCATGATAGTTTGCACTGATTTTAAGAGCTGTTTTCACTACCAGCGCTAAATTGCAGCACGAGCTGCATATTTTCCGCCCCTTGGCAGAATTCTGCAGAATCTTGCTGAGTTTATCTGTAACTCCGCAGAATTCTGCGGAGTCACTCTCCGTGAGTTCCGCCCACCTCTAGTCTTATGCTGCCATCATGTCCTTATTACCAGCTAATTTATGTTGCATTTTGGGTACTGCACCCTTTTGAGGTTGCCACTGCTGTATTTTTTTGTGTGTTGAGTGTTTGATTTGCTCAAACCATCCGTCCATCATCCCCTTTGGTATCGCTTTGTTCGCCCTAAGTGGGCAGGGTATGCCCAGACGTGGGTCCCTTGCTCACTTTGCCACTGGATTCAAGATAGCCTGGCTGATGAGGGTTATGAACCCGAAACCGGTCCCAGTATGCTTGCTTCCGGTCCAGGGAAGACATGGCTTGGCAGTTCGGGCTGGACTGTTCCCATGAGGCACAGGGTCAGACTGATTTGCATATGGCCATGTCTGAACTGGGGTGGTAGAGTGAGCTAAAGAATGATGATGGATTAAACCCAGATCAGTTGACATCATCCCCTTTGGTATCGCTGTATATTTTTGTGTTTTTTTATTAATGAAATTAATGTTAACAGTGTAGCAACATGTGAATCGGTGTTTGTTCAACAATAGTTGAAATAGGTTCCTTGGTCAGATGCTTGATTATTGATGCTTTGGATAATTCTGTTGGGGCATGAGACATCAGTCCAATACAGCTTGTCGTCTGGCCTAGTAACAGTTTAAGCTGTCTCACCAGCCTCATTTATTTAAAAATATTAAACAAGAAGTGAATATTTGGAGATGAAGAGGAGCTTTGGATCAGCCGCTTCATCTGTTGGCCTGTTCAGCTGTCATGTCATTCATGTTTAGGTTACGCCCACCACAGCATAAAGCGTGGAGCAGTCGTTCAGCCCACTTTAGCTATTTGCTCTCTTGCACTGTGAGTGACAGCATTTGCCTAATAACATGTGCACAACCACCTTAAAAGCGCCCTTCGGTGCCAAGGCTGGTGGGCCATTGCTTTACTTTGCTAAGGCTCTTTTTTTCATTTTGTTAAATTTTAATTGTCCTTGTGTCTTGAGCTATGTCAGATTACAATAATTCAACGCTAATAGGGTCTTTTCTTTGTGCCTATAAGAATCAATTTTTCTGTGACCTGCATTTGAACTAATACTGTATATGTTCCTCTTCCGCATATACCTGCCTGCTAAGAAACACCTGTAGCGGTCTGATGAATTGTGAGTTGGATATTTTTGTAACTCTATTGCACACATTTGCCAAAACATTTAGACAACAGCATGTTTTCCTTTTATCCTTTTTTTTTTTCCTATGGAGCTAATGCAATTCGCAATTGCTTTTTCGTGCAATAAAATAATTTAAAAAAGGCACATCTTGCCAAGGCCAAGCCTACTGATTTTGCCAATGTTGGATTATTTTTACCATTTCAGGATTACAACCCAGATTATGCTTTACAGAGAATAAAATAAACAATCAATTCAAATACAAAATTAATGCCTCTTTTACAAATGTATTAAAAACGAAATCACTTCTCCAATACTTAAATCTAATTAAGTTAAAAAAGAAACCACAAAACACTTAGAAGCACAATTTAAACAAGCATTTGCAATGCAATAGGTCTCGGATTTACGAGACTTTGAGCTATTGGCATTGTAAATGTCAATAGCTTAAAATCAAACAAATGCAAGACCTATTGAATAGCAAATATGTTTTTGTTTCCAAGTGCCCCATGCCGCGCTTGCATGTGAATAGAGGTCCATGTTGCTGTGATGGCAATGATTTAAGCGCGCAAAATACCTTTACATTACAAGCTGCGTGCTTCCTTGGTGCCAGGCGGCGCACACCCTGTCTGAAGCACAAGACTCTAAAAGCACTGTGCTGCAACACACAAATACCAGAGATGCCAACTGACTGGTAGCAGCAGAGCAGAATTCCTCCATGCCACTCCTCCAACTTCCACCCACTGTGAAGGAAATGACCCAGTTGGGTGCCACCCGGGTCACTCGCAACCACCTCTCAGCCATCCATACAAATGAAGAGTCGGTCAGACAGTAGAGAATACAAACCAAGTATATTTTATTCAGGTACACTCTAGCAGAATCCAGTCTGACCAGCCTCCTAGGATTGCTGCAGAGGGACTGACTTCAGCCAACATAGAGATACATTATGTACATTTCTAAACCAAGAAAGTCCCTCCCTCCCATTATGGAATTCTACTAGCAGGTGCAGCTAAAACAAAGTAGTACAGTAAGATGAGTCTCGACTCTGAGACCGGGCACACATTATCTTCATGCCAAGGCCATTCTGTTTGTGTCTACTGCTAGGCTAGTGGGAGAAAGCCTCGATCTGTGGAAAAAGGAATGCATTAATAAGAACAGTTTATTAGCAGAGCAAGGCCCAACCTTGGGTAACTGGGACTTTCCACAGCCTGCTTCTTGTGAAGGGAATACGCAGCTTACGACATGGTTCAAAATGGCGGCTGAACATAAAATGGTGACGCGAATGCTAACTTAACATAAGAACAAAACACAAGCAAGGTAGCAAAATATATTCATTTCATCAACTGAGAGGGCATCAGTGTGCCAAAGCTGTCAACTTTCTGGGCCAGCAGCCTTGCTGTGTTGTCATTCTGTCTCAAGAGGGCAGTAAGTGAGCACCCTTCACACAGCCTTTATCACAAAGTAGAAAGTAGAGGATATGTCACCGTAGTTCCCTCCAAAGTAGCTAACTAATCACAAAAAAGTACAGAGGCTCAGCAAAGAAGAAAAAGAACACAAGGCAGCACGGTTCCTAGATATTAGGAAAATGTTAATCAGTCTAACCAAATGGAGGTAACAGAACTTCGGTCAAGCTGAGTGGGAAAGCCATCCAAGAGAAAGCCTCACATAATAAATACTGTCATACTTAATCATCGGCATGCTCTTCCCACCCTGGTAGGATAGTACCATCAGGGCAGACTCCACCTCCACAGACTTGGCAGTAGGAGGGAGATCCTAAATAAAACAACTGGACAAGATGGGTTCCAGACAATCTAAAAATACCTTAGGGTTCCATGGTGTATCACCTTCATTTGTGAGGACTCTAGGTGTGTTTAAAAGCAATATTTAGCAGGTAAATGGAGAACAATAACTCAAACCTGTCTCATATCAGTCAACATGTCTCTGCCCTCAATAACGTGCCTGTCTGTTCTGGGGCATTCATCAGGGCTCTAGAATCCCTAAACTAGATACACAGCTTGAACTCTCCCTCCTCACCATTAAATACAAACAATCTACCACATACCCAGGTGAATCCTACCTGGGCCTCGATCTGTACTTGTAAATCAACCCTAGATTATAGAGGACACTGGTTTTCCTGTAAAAGGAGGGGGTGATTAACTTTGTAGTCCTACCTTCATCAAAGGTCCACCACCCCCGGGACCTAACTGTACCCGCTCCTCGTCGCTGATACCTTCACAAAGACCACACTTGAGAGGTTAAGTTAAATTGTTTTCTATCTGACAATTACTACACAAAGGGACAGACCTCATTTTGAATACGAAGTGGCATTTGTCTGTTTTTGCGTAGAAATGTAACACCAATACCCAGAGAAAACGACACACTTGCAAAGTGGCACAAATGACTGTAACAAGCAATTACAACAACAAAGTTAAATTACAACTTCCGCTCATTGCTTGGCACTAGTACCACTCCTCAAAAAGTTTAAAAGCGGGGCAGGCACTTAGGTGAAGAATGACAAGGAAAAGAAAGCATGGACCAGGTGAACCAAGGGGACATCCCTGCTGATCAAGACTCACCCCAGAACAAACTCCCAAAATGACCTTCCAGACACCCAACACGAAAACAGGCCATCACACCACGTGGGCGGAGCTGTCAACCCTCTACCATCATTCAGTGTAGTGAGTGATCCTGCGATGGAGGCACCATGATTGTATGTCTGTTACTTGCCTTAACTACTTCAAAGCCACAAAAGAAACTGATGGTGAATTAGAGAGGCTCCTGTAGCTCCATTATGCGGGTAAGAAATGTTCTCACTCTTTTTAAAAACCTGCCTAACATCGAAGGTGATGGCAACTATGATGACCCCATCACAGCGCTAACCATGTATTTTTACCTCCAGACTAATCATGGCTGAGCATTTTAAATTAAAAGACACACAATTGATTAACGGAATGCAGAACAAATCAAAACATTCACCCCCAGTCAAGAGATCTGGGTTAAATCCATCATTCTTTTGCTCACCATGCCACCCCAGTTTAGACCTGGCCATATGCAAATCAGTCTTGACCTTGTGCCTCATGGGAACAGTCCAGCCCGAACTGCCAAGCCAGGTCCTCCCTGGACCGGAAACGAGCATCCTAGGACCGGTTTCGGGGTTTCAGCCCTCTTCAGCCAGGATAGCTTGATTCCAGTGGCACAGTGAGCCCAGGACCCATGTCTGGGCATACCTGGCGCACTTAGGGCGAGAAAGCAAAAGACACACAATTGATGGACGGAATGAAGAACAAATCAAAACATTCACCCCCAGTCAAGAGATCTGGGTTAAATCCATCATTCTTTTGCTCACCATGCCACCCCAGTTTAGACCTGGCCATATGCAAATCAGTCTTGACCCTGTGACTCATGGGAACAGTCCAGCCCGAACTGCCAAGCCAGGTCCTCCCTGGACCTGAAACAAGCATCCTAGGACCGGTTTCAAAATAACGATGGATTTAGGACCAGATCTCTGTACTGGGGTGAATGTATGACATTGTTCTGCATTCTGTCCATCAAGTGTTGTTTTTGTATTAGAGCATTTTAAATTACAAGAAACCCGCAAACACGATGGAGAGTCCTTCAATGCCCTCTATGCCTGACTTCAGGAACTAGCAAGCACTTGCACAGATGACAATCCCTACCCCCTTCACAAAGAAGTGACCGTGCATCTAATCCAGAGATGCAACCCTCAAGTGGCATAGCCCCCAAAAGCCAAGCATGTCGCTCAATTAGACTCTCTCACACTGGTTCTCACGAACATTCAAAGGGCCAGGCCAAAGAAATGGAGAATGCCTTCAGCAAAAAACCATCAAAGAAGTGCCTGATATCAATAAATATTGAAACGTGTTTGCTGTCACAAGGGGTCAAACACCACATGCACTGTCCAAACCTCTGAACCCACCCTCTTACAAAGAAGGCTTGTGCATACTGTGGTTTGCCTGCACACCCCTTCCAGGAGTGTCCAGCAAGGAGAAACCATGCTTTACATGTCAGAGCCAAAATCACTTTGGAAGAGCCTGCAGGCGTGGCCACCACAAAATGGCCCTGTGAACATGGGAAGCACCAAGAGGCTTCAGTACTCAAGTGGGGTAACTTCCCGACATGCAGAACAGTCAAGCAGGCAAAGATTACATATTCCTTATCTTGTACATGATCAACAGCTGAGAAAAACTTGGCAAACTTCAACCTACGTCCCTGATCCATGTACTGGGAAAGCCAATAAGGTCACTAATAGACTCAAGGTCATCAGTCAATATAATGAGCAGGAGACACTTTGATGAACGAGACCCTTGGATGGGAGTGTAGCCCACCAAAGTGAAGGTATTAACTTTTGGTGAAGCCACCCCTCCCCTGGGAACACACGTTCAAGTGCTCAGTTTCCCATTATGTGACAATATGTTGTGCCAAATTCTTTGTGCCACAAGAGTAGAAAACACACTGGTTGGATTCTCTATGACAGAGTTGAAATTCATCCAGTTTGCAACACCCACCAATTAAATAGTGTGGATGAAGAACTAGCAGGGTTCCAGTAAGTGAAGATGTGTAGGAAATTTCAGATGAAGTCGAATGGTCAAATGAAGGACTTTGTGGTTACTGAAGGGGCAAATTCAGAAGAGTGGAAATTGTTAGTCAAACTAGACGAAGTTCTTATAACTATAATTTAATTCATTCAGAATAGCTGGCCAATAAAGAATGAGTTGGATGAGCAAGTTCACCATTTTGGATGATTAAAGAAGAGTTAGTATATGATGACAATGTTATTTTTAGAGGGGACCATTTGGTGGTTGCTAGTAAAATAAGAGGCAGGATCATTGATATGGCCCATGATGGGCACTTGGGTAAAGGTAAAACCAAGGAGAGATTAAGGACTGATTTTTGGTGGGCAGGTTTCGAAAGGAAGATAAGGGAGTGTTAGGAGTGAAAGGAGAGTGATAAGAGCCATAATGTGAGGTATGTTCCCATGGTACGTAGAGAACTACCCAATGGACCTTGGCAGGAGATTGTGATGGATTTAGTTGGGCCACTAAGGGGAGGGAAAGTCACTTCTTATCTCTTAGTGGTGATAGATTTGTTTTCTCTGTGGCCTGAGGTCGTGTGTGATGAAGAAATAACAGTAGCTGGCTTTATAGTTCTTAAGAGCTTATTCAGATGAGAAGTTGTCCCCAGAAGTATATTAACAGACAATGGGGTACAGTTTGGTTCTAAAGAGTGAGCAGTTTCTTTAAAAAAAAAAATGGGAATGAAACCTAAGAAATCTGCCTTATCCTTGAGTCAAATGGTATGGTAGAGAGATTCATCATGATCCTCAAAGAGGGATTTCAATAAGCGAAAATGTTTGGATTAGATTGGAAGAAAAAACGTTCTGTGTCCTATCATCTCTCTCCTCATGGGACTACTGGAAAATCACAGTTTGAATTATTCAGAGACCGAAAACCCAATTCAGAGTTGGTTCCAGGATGGATTGATTGGAATAAGAGTTGGGTAAATATGTCTGAGAATGAATGGTGGAAAAAAGAATAAAACAAAATGGTGGAGAGGAAAAGAGATTATGTTCTCAGATATCTTGTGAGAGATATGCAGGTTGAGATTGGGGGTCTGATAACAATTTGAGCTCCATTTGATGCACGCTCCTGCTCAAAGTTCACGTAGCCTATGAAAGTTAGCAAGTTATTTAGAAATGCGGTCAAAACTGAAATGGTAGGATTTGGAATTTTAGTAGTGATTTTTATTTTACAAAACTACTTGTGAATCTAGAAGTGGTAATGTGGAGAAGAATAAAAAGGAAATGAGATCTGCACTGTGTGTTGATGTAAATAAAAGAAACAATCCTAGTGGGAAATATTGGGACAGACCAAAGATAAAATGTAAAACCCCAGAGTATTTCAAAGACTATGTAAATAAGTTAAGCATTATGTTGGATTTCTTTCTGTTATGGTTTGAATCTGTTTATTTTTTCAAGAGGGGAAGATGTGATGTTCTCCCTTTATTTTATACTTGTTACGGTTGGTATATTTACTGTATGTGCAAAGTGTATTCTTCTGTGATCATGAGCTCAGAGTTCTGATGTTGGAATGGTCTGTAAGGTCATGGAGCTAGTAGTTGGAGCTTGGAGATGGTTGAGACAGTAATAAATGCATTTCCTACCTTCATCTTGGTCTATGTTGTTCTAGCTGATCTTCGCAGCTGGTTTCCCTCTGGCATTGCTAAATTCCTTTTCACCTCCAACCTGACTTGGAGACAGGTCTGCTGATATTAATGACCAGAACCCTATGGATGCTACCCACTAATATGTGACTGAGGACCCAGATAAGATGAATTTAAGAAGAACCTCAAATGACATCTTCAAATCTGAAGCCATAAAGCTATGACCTCCCAGAAGCTGAAACAAGGGCACAAAAACACGAAATGTGATTAATTTACCCGCAATAAAAAGATCAATGGAGATGGAACCACAGCCACCACTCCTAGATGACCAGACCAAATAGACAGCCGTGCAGCTGTTGGTGCTCATCAGGACAGTGCAACTCGTTCCTTAGGTGTGCAAGACACCCACCACAGTCATACCTAGTATTCTTTTCCCTAGTATTTTATAAGCAAACACAATTACTGTTTTGAACTACGTATAATTGGAAAATAATCTCTGGAACTGAACTTGTCTCTAGAGAGTCCAAGTAAAATAAGCTCCTATCTTAGTAGAACATCTTTGCCTTATCAAGTGTCTGCAGTGGGGGCCATGTACAGTAAACCTGTACGTAAAGCATAACCAGGCATAACCAGGCATTGTCACAGGCCTTATAGGCTTTAAATTGCAGATGTCATAAAACAATACTCATGAAATGGACTTAAAGTTTAGTGTTTGTGAACCACCTCGCTTTCTGAGACAAAAATTACTTCTGCAAGACAGGTCAGTGAAAGCCATCATTTGAAGTGTAGAAAGTAACCACTCATGAAGTTTCAGACCAACCAAGTAAATCTGCATACTCTTCCCAAATTTGCGGCAGCTTAATATGTTATATTCATATTTAAGCCGAGGCAGTATCAGTCTTGGAGATGGGTAGCTCGTATCCCAAGTATGTGCAGGAGGTATCTGGATCCACAGCTGCACAGCCCACCACCACACTATCTCTAAAGTGTTGTGTGATATCACCAGCGTTAATGTGTAATTAACAAGCCTACAAACCCTTCACTTATTTCCAAGTGCCCAGTTATCACATTCCATTAGTTACTATACATTTGTCTTAAAGAACAGAATAGCACCAGCCTAAAAAAATAAGCAGTCTGTTGCTAGTCACAGATGGTGGCTTTGCGTGGGACGCTGCAAGAGTTCTGTATGAGTTCTACAACTGCTTCACTGTAAATGGTAAAACACACAAGATGATGGACGGAATGTTGCACATTGGCAAAGCATTCCCCCCCCAGTCGCAGATCTGGGTTTAATCCATCGTTATTTTGCTCACCACGCCACCCCAGTTCAGACATGGCCATATGCAAATCCGTCTTGACCCTGTGCCTCATGGGAACAGTCCAGCCCGAACTGCCAAGCCATGTCTTCCCTTGTTTTTGCATTTGTCACCCCGAGTGGGACGGGTATGCTCAGACGCGAGTCCCGTGCTCTCCATGCCACTGGAATCAAGCTATACTGACTGAAGAGGGGTGAAACCCCGAAACCGGTCCTAGGATGCTTGGTTCCAGTCCAGGGAAGACCTGGCTTGGCAGTTCGGGCTGGACTGTTCCCATGAGGCACAGAGTCAAGACTGATTTGCATATGGCTGGGTTCAAACTGGAATGGCATGGTGAGCAAAAAAACGATGGATTTAGGCCCAGATCTCTGTACTGGGGTGAATGTATGACATTGTTCTGCATTCTGTCCATCAACTGTTGTTTTTGCATTCACTGTAAATGGTGGCTGGGTAAAACGACTAGAAAGTTAAGCTAAAATTAGTTCTCAGATTTTGTGCTCCAATTTCAAACATTATTTGATTACTGGAGTTCTTTTTATTTGTCCTCCTTACTACTGGCTGATGCGTGGAGTGATGAACGGATCACTTATAGATCCGAAAATTAGAGGGACTGTCTCTTCCTTTTGACTCTGCAGCTTCTGAAGGACACTTGGCTGGGACTAATTTCAGCAGGGGCTGTTCCTCTAGAGTACTCTCCGCTTGTCTGCTCTTCACTTATTCCTTGTTGGAAACGACCAAGGACTATTCCTGTGCGTGCTTTAATCAGATTCCAAAATGCCCCCTAAGATGAGACTTCAGTTCTTAAGTACAAGACTGATGTGTAGTGTGTTTCTGATTTCTATTCATCTATGTATATATTTTTCAATAAAAGGTCAATGTACAACTATTATATTGGCCTTCTCAACCCAAAATAGGAGTTTTCCATGGGCACAAGAGAACCACTAAGTGGGCCATAAACTGCTCTGTAGATGATCATAGTGATGACGGGTGTAGGATCTGCAGACTTCAGCTAATACAGCAATCCATACATTTGATGCACATTGATGGAACCGAACATTTCTGGTCATCTTCCAATTTTGTTACATTAAGTATGGCAAAGTGATCACCAATAACGGAGCTGGAAATTTGGTAGAATTCAGCAAGTTTTGCATCAAGCCATGGCGTAATTTGTGGCTAAATAGTATTACTAGGTCTTCAAGGCACCTAGATGCATGCTCTTGGAGAACTTTGCCAATCCTGCCTGGGCGTACATGCAGCAGCAGACAAACAAGTGGGGCAGATTTACCTGTAAAAAATAAACCGGACAGAGCACTACCTTTTCATTTTAGCCCGTGCATTTAAAATTATTTGCTTTGCTGGTCAAATAAGCATGTAAATCTGTGAATAAAAACTTGATTCATTTAAATAAGTTACTTACTTGTGCACATACTTCTCCAGCATTGGCATCTTTTATAAATGTCCCCCTGCCCCTGCGATCTCCCTGAGGAGGAATGTTGTAGGACAGCCCCACATGTTCAATCTACCAAAGGTGTCTTGAGGTGAAGAGTTGGCCTCTGAGAAGCAAAAGTGCATAAAAAGCACTCTGAATGAAAGAAAACAGAAGCATTGTAGAGCTTGCCAAATGGAGTTTAGAATTTGTAGATTCCTTATGTTGCTAAACATTTCCCATTTGATTTGTGTGTAATCTTCAATTTGACAGACATGCAAATAAGTAACTTATTTTCTTTTTTTTTTTTTCTTAATTTTTTTTTTTTTTTTTATTTAGCCAAAAGTGAAAGGGAAAAAAGACCGCAAGAAAGGAAATAGATTAGAGAACGTATCATGACATCAAGGCAAAAAGAAACATACATTTACAGTCTATAACACTTAACACTTAATCCCATTGCAGACAGAGCCACATACGATCTATTCTGTTTTGAGCAGAGGGACCCCTAGCTTTGGCTAAAGCAATCTCCATCTCATATACCCCTCTTAGTAGCAGCCAAAACTCTGCAAGCGTTGGAGGTTTTGAGTCTATCCATGCTCTAGCAATGCATAACCGACAGCAAGCCATTATAATGGAAAATAAAGAAATAGAAATAAAACCTGAATCCTCCATAATCCCCAAAAGAATCTTTCTCAGAGATAATAATGTTACGACCCAACATATTACATAACTCCTTAGCAATCAATGACCAAAAGGTAGAGAGTGCTGGGCATGTAATAAACATATGCCTAATATCTGCAGCGTACAATAAACATTTAGGGCAATAAGTTTTAGATGAAGCATTAGAGACCGCCCATTTAGAAATAATATCGGGCGTGTAATACAACAGAAATAACATACGATGCTGCTGGAGTTTTAAATTAATAGAGGTAACAGAAGTGTTAATAGTTAATAACGACCTGTACAGATCTGTTGTAGTAATGCTAATACCAAAATGCTGATTTAGTTTTTCTACAGCCTGAACAGCATCATCGGTTACCCTTCTAAGTAAATATTTATAGATTTTCCCTATGCAGCCCCTACCCTTAAATTGTAGAATTGCCATTGCAGACTCGCCCAGTGTATTGATGGACAGTAGGCCTTCCCCGTTAATAAAAAAATCCCTAATTTGCAGATATTTAAAAAAGGAATAGTGTGGGATCCCAAATTCATCTCTAAGGGAAGAAAAAGATCTGAATCCATCCTGATCATACAATTGCCCTAGCTGAAGTACACCACAACGGTGCCAGATCTTCCAGGCAGAATCCCCAAAAAGAACCCCCAAACGGGGATTTTCCCTTAAATAGGTGTTTGAATGCAGATCAGGGATATTGTAAGACTTTGCAATGTCACGCCATATCCAGAAAGCGTGTCTCAGTACCTTAAAACGAACACGTTTAAAGTAGTTCGGGTCGAACATCCTAAATAATACAAATTTATACTCTGACCCACAAACTAATTCGTATGCAGGCCACATTTGATATATTCCAAAACCTGCCGTCGGGCTCTGTAGCCGCGTAGCAAAAGCAGACCAGAAGTATAATTTAAAGTCAGGTAGATCGAAGCCCCCCTTTTCGTATGGTAATTTGAGAAATTTGATAGCCCGTCTGGCCCTTTTGTACCCCCAGATAAAACTGCCTATGATGCCATCCAATTTTTAAAAAAATGCATGTGGAACCCGTAAAGGAATACTCCTAAACAAATACAGGAATTTTGGAAGGACATTCATCTTAATAATATTACAGCGCCCCCAAATGGTTAAAGGAAGTTGATGCCACTTGCGTAGATCTGAGGCTGTTTATGATGACGGGCGGAAGATGGCGGACGTGGTTCCGCTGCTGAGACGCGCCGCCTAGGCCTCCCTCTCGCTGCACCTGACTGATGGTCACGCAAATCTGCTCCACCCGATGAACTAAGCAGCAGGAAGCGGCAGGAATGTGATCGTGATTCACGACTCGGGGAGAAAGCTGAAACGCGAGGATACCGAGGCTGTTTTCCAGCTGCCTCTGATGTGCCGCCAGACACAAGCCAGCGCTACAGTTTTCGGCGCTCGAAGCGCGAGGTGGCGGCCCGGCTGCAGACCCACGAAGATTCAACCAAGGGGAGCGCAGCGTGCATCTTACTATTCTGGGATGGCCCCCCCTCGAAGCACTCGACGAGCCCGGGTCGGTCATGAACCTTCCCATGAGCCCGCCACGGAGATTAACGAGGAGGAAGAGCTAATGGCGGTAAGCACCGCTGCACTACGCAGCCCTGTATGGTCCCTCAGAGAAGACAGGGGGGGTCATAGTGGTGCTGCCGGTTGCCCTCCTTCAAACATAAGCACTACTAGCAACCTCGGCAAGCCTATAGTGAACTTTTTGAAATCCGGGCAAGCCTCCGTTTTATTTCAAGCTGTCGGCTTGGAAGTCTCTACTCCGGGTTTTCCAATTGCCGAGACTTTAAACGCCGCTATTGAATGCGGGATGGCTATAGACAGGGGCGAATCTTGTACTGCTTACCACCCTGAAAGCATTGATAATAGTCATATTGCCGCGTGTCCACTGCCCGGGAGTGTAGATGTTGAAAACGCTGGCTTGCCCCCACCCTGCGACGTAAATTTGGATAGTGCTGGTGCCGAGTATTTAGAATCACCAGGAGCGGCTGGGGGAGCGAAAAATCCAGCCTCACCGCCAACGGAGTCTTTGGAGTCGTCAAAAATACATAAAAGTAAAAGCGTAAAAACTCATGGTGTTGGAGGCAGGGGCGGAAGGGGTCGCGGGCAGGGGAAGGTCCAGGCAGCAGGACTCGCTATCGGGGGTAAGAGCTCTAGAAAATTATCTGCTAACACCCCGAACAAAGATCCAGGAATAAGTCCACTACGCAAATGGGTTTCTACCAAAGGCGAGGTGAAATCTCTGGTTGCCAGACTCTCTAATATCGGCTTACCCGCTGGGCAGGGTTATTTATCTACAGGATCAGTAACGCGGCCTGAGAAACCGAGTTCAGCCCCTGCTACCCCGGACACCTCTGTAGCACTATGTTCTCCGACGGGCGACCAACTTAGTAATGGTGACACTGACGGCTTAACGTCCCCTATTTATGGTGTAGATTTGGAAGGCGATGGGGCTCTTGCAGCTCCTGCACAACAAATAGAAGATCAGCTGAATGAAGCTGCAGCACTGCAATCATCCTCAACCACTTCAACTTTAACTACTTCGGGCCTGCTACCCGTGTGTCCGGCGGTGGCTTCCCGGCCTACTAAGGACTCTAGTGGTGTACCCTCGGACTGTTTGACAGCTCCGCAACCAGAGCCCACTCTCTCTACTGTACTCTTAGTACTGGCAGCTCAACATGAGGAGACACAGCGTTACTTTCAACAGGCTAGTACAGACAGGCAGGAGTTCAAACATGCCCTGGAAGAGGTTCCCACGAAAGGCTCTAATCTTGGCATCGAAGTTACAGATCTTCAACAACGGGTCGCTGAAGTGGAGGAGGTCAATGTTGCTACTTGCGCCTCAATTAAGGCTCAAGAGCAGCTGATGTCGTCCATGCAATCTAAAGTCGAGGATTTGGAAAACCGGCAGAGACGCCAGAACTTGAGGGTTTTTGGGGTACCTGAAGGGAAAGAGGGTACCGACGCCCGGGTATTCATTGTCAATCTCTTTTCTAAAGTATTTACAGATCTTGCTGATTGGGACATGGATTCGCAAGTACAAAGAGCGCACCGGCTCCCCCTCTCAGTTAGTGCTTCCCGGACCTCAAAATTTCCTCGACCAATTTTGGTTTATATAGGGAACTTTTTATTGAGGCAAGCTATCTTCTTTAAGGCTCGACCAACTACTCCAATACAATATGAATCCATGTCGATTTTTGTCCGTTCCGATCTGTGTAGACAAACTATGGACAGAAGGTGGCAGTTAAAGCAGCTCATGGACCCATTTAAGGCTGTTGGAGCATCAGTGTTTCTGCAGGACCCTGCCCGCCTTAAAGTGATCAACGATGGTCACTCGCACATTTTCTTTAACGAGCGGGAGGCTAAAATAAGCTTACTTAAGTGGCAACAATTTCCGAAGAAATGAAGGTGGGAACTGCTATGGCCTATACACATGGTTTTTTTCTACTGGACTTCGCCTTCATGAGTCTTGATATATGCGGTACTTTATTTTGGTGGGGGCTTTTGTAATATACACTTACTTTTGTGTTTCAATGTCAATGTTCAGTCGGATGCAGGGGGGGTTCTTGGGGGTGCACCTCGACGTAGTGCTGTCCTGATGACAGCAGGGAAGGGGGTGATTCCGCTCCGTAGGCACAGGGGTGTGACAGGGTGGCCACAGGTATTTTGGTGTGGGGAACAATTTGATTTGATCTGTTTGATCGCACTGGTCAAGGTGGGAGTCATTTGAGTAGGTAGGTTTGGGGTGGGGGGGGGGATGGGTGGGTGGGGGTTAAAAAAAATGAAAATAGCCAAAAGAGTGTCAAAGGTCTACATAGGAACCCTTTTGTAGGACAAGATAGGGGTTTGGAGGGACGGTGGTTAACATTAATAATAGGGAATTTATGTCTAGAGTCCGTATAATGTGCTGGAATGTAGCTGGTTTGAATTCTCTCGCTAAGCGTAGATTAGTCTCGGAGGAATTAAAAGCATACAAACCACAGGTCCTTGGTCTTACCGAGACTCACCTGGCTTTTAAGGATCGTAACCTTTTTAAGCAAATGGGATTCGAGCTGATAATTTGCACCTCCCAGACTGTCTCAATTCGTGGCGTTGCTCTTTTACAAGCTCGAAATACAAATTTCACACCATTACGTACACTTGGCGATAGTAAGGGACGCTGGGTGATCGCTCAATTAATGGCATATAATCATAAAATTACAATCTGTTTGGTTTATGGTCCGAACAACGACTGCCCAGCAGATATTTCTTTTTTAAATTCAGAGCTGCTGGGTTGGGATTGCGAACTTGTATTCATGGGAGACTTTAACTGCGTTTTAGATCAGAAGATCGACTCCTCAAATACTACAGGTCGGGTGAGAATGGTATCTACCAGGGCGGCTATTAAAGACCTGATGCGTATACACCAGTTGGCCGATTTATGGAGGGAGTCTTATCCTTTAGTTAATGGCTTTACATACTTTTCACAACCCCACCGCCAATATTCGAGGATAGATATGGTATTTGTCAAACAAGCCCGTTTGGTAAATTCTAATATCGAGGTCTGTCAAAAAATCACATCGGATCATAATCCTCTATTATTCTCAATACACTTAGGATCAATAACACAGTGGACGCCGAGGGGCTTCACCTTTCCTAAGAGTTTGCTTATAAATGATAACTATATCCAGTTTATGCAAGGACAATTAACGGTCTTTTTAGAGTTTAATGCCGATTCCGCTGCATGGTCTATGGTGTGGGATAGCCTTAAGGCTTATATCAGGGGCATTACCCAACAGTATCTATTCCGTCAAAACCAGATTAGATTGCGGCTCGCACATGCTGGGCGTAGGGCATGTTTGGAACTTGAACAGCGCCATATCCAAGACATAATGAATAAAGACCCTCGGGAAGTTGATACGTATAAACAGCTTATAATAGCAAGAGCTAAGATCACTCGAGAGTTAAAGGAGAAAGCTGCTAGCCAGTATCACAAATTCAGGCTGCGCCAGTATGAATATGGGGAAAGGATCGGACGGGTACTCGCCTATCAGCTGGCGGATTCCAGGGCTTATACGCAAATTAAGTGTATTACTGGGGGGGATGGCCGGACTTATCACCAACCTGTAGAGATCTTGGAGCAATTTAGGCAATTTTATGCAGATCTCTATAGAGACGATACGATATGTGATTTACAAACGTTGGCAGCTTATCTACAGGAGAGTGGCTTGAATGTAGTAAACTCTTTAGCTACCTTATCAATGGACAGGGACGTGGATGGGTCTGAAATTTTTGAAGCTATTAAGGCTTTACCCTCAGGAAAGGCTGTTGGGGGCGACGCTCTGCCCTTGGAGTTTTATAGAACCTTCCTAGGAATCCTGAGCCCGATCTTTATGAAGGTTGTCAATGACATACTGAATGGCAAAGACGCCCCCTTATCTTGGAAACAGACTAATATAGTTGTTTTCCTCAAAAAAAGGAAACCCCCAGTCGAGAGAGGCTCTTATCGCCCAATCTCACTCATTAACCATGACGCAAATTTTTTTTCCAAAATTCTGTCTTCTCGACTTGCCCCTCTTATACAGTTAATAGTGTCCGATCAACAGCACGGCTTCGTCCCCGGGCGGGACACTACAATGCACATCATCACAGCTATAGCAGTGTTTGACGCTGCCCAATGTTTGGGCGGTAATGTAGCAATGTTAATGCTGGATGCCGAGAAGGCTTTCGACCGAGTTTCTTGGAGAGCACTTTGGACTATAATGCTGGAAGTGGGTATCGGTCGTAAGTTTGTCTCGGCTATCCAGAAAATCTATACAAATTCACAGGCCGTTATTAGGCTTAATGGACTGACATCGGATTTAATTTCTATTCAGAGGGGCACCCGGCAGGAGTGTCCTCTTTCACCTTTGCTTTTCGCAATATATATTGAACCGTTAATTCGTCATCTGTTACGGAACCAGTACATTATCCCGGTTACTTACAATGAAGTACATATAAAGGTAACCGCCTATCCGGACGATATAGCCGTCTTTACAACAGAACCGGTTCAAGCGATGAGGGAGATCGTTTTGGAAGCACAGCAATTTGGATTAATCTCTGGGTATAAACTCAATACTAATAAAACCCAAACCATAACTAATATCGAATATACTCCACATTTATCTAGGCTGGGCGTTACCCAAAAAGCTATATATTTAGGTGTTTGCCTTAACAGTCACACGGCAGAAATAGTAAAACTTAACTATGAACCGTTGATGAAGAAAGTTGCCTCAGATCTACGCAAGTAACTTATTTTCATCTTGCTTTTTTTTCTTTTGGTGGCATACTACAATCCAATCAACAGGCATGGAGGATCATACAGTGCAAGAGTCCAGTACTTAGAGATGGGGTAGTTCTAGAGCATGGGAGAACTCCTGTTGAGGGACAAGTAATTCGTAATTATGCAAATGTAGGGTCAGGGTTAAACCGTAAACTGGCAGCCCACATCAAGAGCAAAAGCACAAACCTCTGCCAAGGTGTTTACAAGTACTCACCCAATCAACTGCACAACATGGCTTCGCCTGTTGCATGGTGGATGAGGTCCCCACATTGTGCCAGAAGGAGTTCTGGTGATAGGACAGTGGCTTCCTTTTTAATGCTAACCCTGTCTGCAAGAAATGCCGGGCCGGTAAGATCATGAGCACAGCGTGGCAGTGAGCACGCCAGGATTGCCACCATTGTTGAATCCAACAGTTTGTTTAGCTACAAGATCAGAGTAAACTGAAATTGGAATGATGCCTGGTCATTCTATAGGCTCTCCACTTGCAGACAAGAAGTTAACAGTGGATCCCACATCCCCAATTTCCCAATTGATGATGACTAGCACATGCCTTCAACCTGCCCAAGTGAAGTTAGGATGTTGTCTCATTTGCTCAAATGTGGTTAGAAAGTACTCCCTCCTCTTGCAACCTAAAGTCCATTTAACAGGCCATCTAAATAGATGAAAAAACTGTCCTCGTATGCAATGTCTGTGTTGTGATTTGTGACAAAAATGCTGTTTTGACTTTTGCATTTCACTAGATGATCAGTTCAGGTTCATTCATGTATTTCATGATTTTTTTAAATCCCAGTAAACTGTTGTATACAAAGTAGAATATTGTTATACAAGACATCAAATTTTAAACGAGCTTTGGCAATGCCAATAGGTCTGGCCTTGCAAGCTTATCTTTGGTTACATTTTCTGGGAATTTAACACAAATCTATACTAAACAATAAACAAAGAAGAAAAACATGTAAACTAAACCTGCTCACCTTATGTTTGCAATAAAAATTGCAATTGAAAAACACATTTGCATGCAACAAATGGGTATAGAAACCCTTTTAGTTTTTATATACATCACACGAAAATAAGATTCTCACTTCAAAGAAAACGGACTGTCGATTTTGAATTACTGTATCCTGAACACCTACATTAAGCAAACAATCATGACTAAAAAAATTAAAGGTAAAAAAATAAAATATTGCCCCCTCAACTCCTGACACTTAAGTGGTTGTGCATCTTATCTGTCAAAATGCCATCGCTCACAGTGCATGTGAGCCAAAGGGCTACCTCATTGTCCCATGTATTCTGAGCTGGACAGAAGCAAAATGTTAATGACCGCTAAATTGCCAAATTGATGAGGAGGTCTGACCCAAAGCCCACATAAGTATGTTGGGACAGGATTGCCCCCTGCATGGTTTGCAGCGTGTGCTCCTACCCTGCTAGATTTCATGGCATGTTAACCTGGGAATCCTGACTTTTTTTGGGCTAAAGAACACTCTAATCTAGCATGTCTGCCGAGGCCTGGGCAGGTACATCTTTATGCCAATGTCCAGCACGTGTTCTTCAGCTTAGAGGAGTGTGCCAAGCATGCTCTTCTCTAGAGACCTTTAGTAGCTAGATGTCATTTAATATGCAAGTATGATTTCTGTGATCAGTGATAACCCTTTTGAATTGCCCTTGGTTTAGCATGATACTATGGAGGGTGGCTCCAGCTTCCCCAGTCAGTGAAGTGTATCAAATGCATTGCTGCTGCTGGAGCATGGAGACCCACACACTGAAGTGAGGGAGGATGGAGATGGGTGAACTCTAAGCAGTTCTATGAGGACCTTTTAGCAAGGGAATTGTTGGTTCGATTTTCATGATCATGGTCATTTGGTGGCTGGTAGGGAAGAGAGGGTGTGTCAACAGATTCTGTTGTTGAGGTGGTTTCTAGGCATGCCTCCCCAAACGCCTTTTCAGCAAAGCTGATGCCAGGCAGATGCAGAGAATTCACACTTCATTGTATCTCTGTTTTGAATACTCTTGTTTGGAGCCAGCATCCTCACTACCTGCTTTGGCAGCCCCTACCTTGCACAAAGGCTGCATTTCACTGCTGTCAGAATGTTACATTTGAAAGGGGGACCACCCCAAACCAGTTTCAAGACCTTAGAAAGTGTATAATCTCTCCTTGCTGGGATAATTAATGAGATCAAAACCACACCACTTTGTTCCATTTTCAAGTTGTTCTTGACCTTCGAAGGAAGTGCTCCACATAGTATTCAAAGCGCTGCTGTGAGCCCAGACCTGCAAGGAGAGGTGTCTGCTTGACAACCAATCTCTCAGAGGTGAGGGAACACCACCTGAAGTCTGCATAACTTGCTGGAGCGTGGGCCTAGGGTCTAGAAGCCTGCCTGCTTGCACAGAGTAAGAAAGAGAGTACCAGGTCTACATGAGGAGAGACTATCTAAGAGGAGAAGCCTAGCCATGTTCCAAATGTAAGGAGCAGCCATAAGAGACTGACTGCCTTCGGGATTGAAACCGGTCCTGATCTGAGTCCTGTCATATGGAGTCATACAGTCTTCTAGAATGTGGCTCATGTGGTGAACTGCAAGAAAAACCTGTTAGACAGTGGTTTCTTATTTGAGGTGGGTTGAGAGCCACACAAGTGGGAGCTTAATCTTCCAGCAGGGAAGGCTGCGGGCTGTGCCTGACTAGGATTTCACCAGGCTGGATACCTTCTCACAGAGGTCCAGCTGAAACTGATTTGCTGCTGCAGAGAAGCTGTAAGTGGGGGAAGCCTATTTCTTCAGGGATGAACTCGCCAAGTCATCCTTGGGTGTATTGGTTTGGTAAGTTCATCCCAGTCCTCAGGAGATTTTGAAGTTCATAATTGTTCTTAGTCTCTCGTTTTCAGCAGTGGTAGAGGAAGTTATGTTAGGTAAAGGCAAGGATCCTAGGACTCCGTTCTTAATATGTAAAAAAAAAAATGACAATTCAGACTTTAAATACATGTTAAAATGATTTGTTCTTGCCATCCAAGCAATTTGTATAGCTTTGGATGGCAGGTATTAGTCCTTCTCAAACAATAAGACAAACATTGACACCTTGTGGCCGGCTAGCATGAGAGCCAGTGTTGACGACAAAGTGCTGGTACAAAGCACCGAAAAACACCAGCCCAAATTAAGCACTGATAGGACCTCAGGAACAGGACTCCCTCCAGTAGAGGCCACAGGATCAGGTATGGTCCAGTTGGTACTGGTCAGCTGTGCACGTCCGGAAACAAGCCTCTTGTGCTTGTGTCCCTGTAGCTTTACAGGAGGCCTGCTAACTGACCCTTGATGTTTGTGCAGGTCCAAACTTTCAGTTCTCCGAACAGAGCTCAAAACGCAGGAGCTGTCCTTCTTCTGTTCCACAGGTCTAGAGTATTCTGAAATTGTATCTAAAATAGCGGTTACTACACCCGATGAGGTGTTGAAGTGTCTTTCAGTGAGTAGCACTGTACTCCAGTACCCAAAATGGATTAGTGGTTGAGTAGTATAGGGAAATCTAAGTTGTTCATTTGAGCAGTGGACATGTGAGTCTGTTAGCTGGATTGGATAGGATAAAGGTGGGATAGAAGAAGGAGGAGTCTAGAAAGTATTATTTGGGATATCATAATAGTAAAATGAGGTTTGGGATGGGTCGAAGGAGTGATAGAGGAGGGAAGAGTTTGAAAGGGCTATTAGGGTTATTATAGTTGCACAACGAGGTTTGGGTAAAGTTAGAGTGAAGCTAGAGGATATATTGAAAGAGGTATAGGATAACGCCTAGAGAAGTGAATTGGAGAGAATTGAAGCTTTATTTATTTATTTTTCTACAATAGTAGTAAAGTAATAAATATATAGACCCATATCTACATAGAAAGGTGTACATGTATAAGGAAAATAATAAAGATATATATAAAGTTGTATTGTATAAAGACCCATATGTACATGTATGGATAAATAGTTAGAAATTCCAACTTTTAAGTGTTGCTGTACAGAAAGCTAATTTAAGCATATTTATATTTTCTATTTATATTTTATCTTTGGACATTTTAGTATTCTTTAAATGTTTATTTTAATTTTATATTTTCCCTAATATTACAATAGTGAGGTATTTATTGATAAAATTATTATGATCATATTTTCACATTGTGATAAGTAAAATAAAACAGGGACCCATAAGTATATAATCAAATAACTTGTATGTTAACTATGCAGTGACCTAAATACATGTTAAACATAATAAATATATATATATATTTTAAACCTATAAAAGATATACATGCTAATCAGACTTTTAAGAATATCTGTTTTTTAAACATTAGTATATATAGAAAAGAAATGCACATATCTAAATGCATACCTATAGTCAAATTATACTGGTTTACATAAAATGGCATATGTGGTACATTTGTGCTTCAAGTGTAGGAAAGAGAACTCTTGAGTAGTTTTTAGGTCTCGCCTAGCTATTGCGTTTACACAATCGCTATGCAAGACTCTAGTAAGAGGGGCATTTCAAAGTGCTCCCAAAAGTGGATTGCATGGCGAGCACGCGCACCTATCACGTGCATCGTGCCGCCATGCAATCCGTTTGGGGAAGCGCCTCAGCCCACTGGCACGTGCACGTGTAGCCACAGCCTCGGCATCATACTTCAAAGGGTCCGCTCCCCCGCCTGGAATGCGCTCCCCCGCCACAACATGCCGAGAGATTGTTTCCTCATGGCGCCTCTCACAACTTTCCCTCCCCCACCACAGGGCTAGTCTCACGGACGCATTGCCATCCATCGATTTCACTTTCATGCCCGTGTTCTCTTTGCCTTTCAGCACACAGCCCGCCCTCCCCCCTCCGTGTTTTCTTGCAGCTTTGCCCAGATCTGAGTCTCAAACAACCAAAATAATAAGTTTGCCCTGCACGCTTTATGCGCTTACAAAGTTAACATATGCCTGCTCATTCCCTTTTCATCCTTCTAAGGTCGATAATATTAGCTCCATTAATTCTGCGTCTAAGGATTTAAATAACCATATGTTTTTTTGCAACTTTAGGCACTTCACACACACACACAGCCCCACTGCTCACACACACGGGCATCAAGGCAGCAACAGAATGCTCTGAGCTCCACCAGTGTTTACCACACACATATACCTCTCGCATCTCGTGTTTTCTTCCAGCTTTGGCCCGTGTTCTCTTTGCCTTTCAGCACTCAGCTTCCCCGTAACCACCATTTAACTAACATCCTGCCACTCATTCCATTTTCATCCTCGCTTTCACGCCCATGTTCTCTTTGCCTTTCAGCACACAGCTTTTCCGTAGCCACCATTTAACGACCATCCTGCCGTAAACACCATTTAACTACCATCCTTTTAGTTAAAATAAAAGAATTGCCTCTAAGGGTTTAAGGAACCATAGAAATACAAGGCAAGGCAACATACACTCCGAATGCCACTCAGAGCCACTTAATTACATGCCACATAACTACAATGCAATCAATACAACAGACACTCCAAAAACCAATCAGTGCCACATAGTTACACACCACATAATTACACAGCGCTCAATGCCACATACACTTCAAATACCACTCAGCGCCACATAATTACACACCACATAATTACACTACACTCAATGCCACATGCACTCCAAATAACACTCGGTGCCAATTAATTACAATGCAAACAATGCAAGATACTCTCAATAACACTCAATGCCACATAATTACACGCCACTAAAATCAACATACACTCCACACAAAACCACTCAGTGCCACATAATTGTATTCTACATAATTACACTCTATCTATCGCCCTCACTCTCTATCTATCTTATCTATCTATCGCATCACCACAGCATCACTTAGCACCACCACAGCATCACTCAAGGGCACCACTACATCACTATGCGCTACCACAGCATCAATTAACGTCACAGCATCACTCGACACCACCACAACATCACTCGACACCACCACAACATCACTCGACACCACCACAACATCACTCAACACCACTACAGTATCAATCTGTACAACCATTCAACAACAACTGGCTCTAATATGTTCTCTCAATATTTAGGCTTTATTACAAAGGGCACAAAAAAAAATGATAATATTTGACTTCTGTTCTTGGATTTTAGGCGCAATTAAATACACTAAAAATAATCTTCACAAGAGTTATTAACAAAAGTTTAAACGATTGCCATTATAATTTACATTAACTTTTATTTAAATATTAATTATTTGCAAAAATTAAAAGCCATTGTTATTTGTAATATCAATACATCTAAGTCACGTAAATACAACACATATTGCAATACAAATGCTATAGGTGTCACATTTGCAACAGTTAAAACTATTGACAATGTACATGAGAAAGCTAGTAATTTCAATATTTTCAATACCAACACATAAATAAAAAATTAGTCAATTTACAATACAAAAAGCTCAAACTTTCCTAATGCGAGACCTATTGCATTGCAAATTCTTGTTTCAAGATAAGATAGTTATCTGTGGATCTTATGTTTGGGGGTAGCAAATGCCATAGTTTGACTGCTTGAACAGAGAAAGATGTACTACCCGTTTTTTTTTCTTGTATGCTTGGGTTTTGAGGCGAGGTGCCAATATTGAGTAGAGGTTCCTTTGTTGTATCTTTTTGATGATTTTATTCCTGATGAAAAGTGATCCTTTTCCATGTATTGCTTTGTGGATGATACAAATCAGCTTGAAGGTGGATCTTCTGGCAACCGGTAACCAATGTAGGGCCCTCCTGTGGGCTTCTGGATTTACATGTAGGACAGTCTGGCAGCAGAGTTCTGAAATTGTTGTACTCTTTTCATAGTTGATAAAGATTACCCGTGGTAGAGGCCATTGGTGTAATCTCGTTTAGACAGTACAAGAGATAGTAGCTGGGACCTTGTGTGAAAATCCTCGGTGAGGGAAAATGCATTGCAGAGTTTTCATAGTAACGGCACTTGATCTTGCTAACCTATTCACTTGGGCATCCATTTATAGCTTGGAGTCCATGGTGATTCCAAGGTTTCTTACTTCCTTAGACCCTTTAGGAGGTGGTCCCAGATCACCACGCGAGGTGCAGAATGGGTCATAATTTTACCAGTCCCCACATTCAGTTTTTGGGGCGTTCAATTTGAAATGACCCCAAGTCATCCACTGATCAATGGCTCTGATACAACTGAAGATTTTTGACTTTCCAATGTCTTTGAGGCTTTCCAGTTTAAGAAGTATTTGTGTGTCATCTGCATAGTTGTAGCATGTGAGCTGAAATTCATTGATCATTGCCACTACTGACTTCCTGTAGATGTTGAAAAGCATTGGTGAGATGATGGAGCATTGAGGGGCCCCTGCTTTTGTAGTAGGGTGCCACATTTATGCCTGGCACTAGCTTGCAGGTGACTCCTGGCTCCTTTCCAACCAATAGGCAAAATATCTCATGGGCAACACTACCCACTATTGCAACAGTTCCTGTGTGCTCTACTGCAAACAATCCCAAAGTGCTTCTTTCTCACTAAATACAAGATTGTGAAAGCCTTCTTCCTTTGTGCAGAGTTTGTGTGCCCAGCCAGAGGTGTGGTCAGGGCAATGAGCAGCCGCTCCTGTGATTATTCCAAATCAGTTCTAGAGGCAGCCCCCGCACTCTTCCATGGGATTTGGTGTCTGCAAGACTTTGAGGGCAAAGGGAGGGGCCTGTTCAGGTGTCCTCTGGTATCTGCCTGGTGAAGGGGGATGCCACTGTGAAGTAAATCAATTTCCTGGGCACAGCCCAACTGGTCTTCCTGCTAGGGAAACAAAACACCTACCCAACCTAGGCCATTGTCTCTGCTCTGGGAGCAGTTTTCATGCCTCATCTAGACTATTCTACAGCTGGGTGGCAGTTGTACGCAATTGCAAATTAGACTCCAGGTGCCTCAGGCAGGGATAAGGTAACTTTCTAAAATTCCCTTTTCTTTAATATTTATCACAAATCTGACTTCACCATCCAGATGTGCTTTTAATAAATATGAAAAAATAGACTTTTAATCCTTTTTCTGGCTGGTCCTTGGTATAAGATTACAGAAATAATATTTAATATTTATTTCTGCGGTTTCCCTATGGATCAGCCAGCCTTTATAGAGTGAAAAAAACCTTTTGGTGCTGATAACTGTAAGGACATGTTAACTTTAAAAGTTAAAAGGGTTTGGGAGCACACTGCCTCGCATCCCAGCATAGTTCACCCCTTTGCATTATGGTACACAATTAGTGCTTACTTTAATATTAACTGCAGTTTTTCACCAAAGTTGGTGCAGATAGTGCTGTACATCTCTAGACACATATATTTCTGGATTTCATCTTTTATCTGGAGAGAACTAAACACTATTTCATCTGGAGTTGCTGGAAATGCTTCTGAGCTCTTCACAGGTCTCAGTAGCACTCGCAGGCACACATGTGCCTCTCGAAAGCTCATCAGCTTGCTGGTTCAAGGGAGCCTTTCAAACAGAAGGGGGGGGTTGGGAGCATGTTACCTCACATCTCAGCACAGTTCGTCCCTTTGCATTGTGGTAAATGCAGTACGCAATTAATGCTTACTTCAATAATAATTGTAGATTTTCACCAAAGTTGGTGCAGATAGTGCTGTACATCTCTAGAGACACGTTTCTGGATTTCATCTGGGGTGACTGGAAATGCGGTCAAAGTCTTCACAGGTCTCTGTACTACTCGCAGGCACTTTAAAATTTAGTACTTTTAAATATGATGCACCCTACATTGTGAGCTACCTGGTCAATGTAGGGGTGCCCTATTAATATTGAAAAAGGATATTTTTTCCTGTCAAAAAGGGTCATTTGCTGGCCTGGAGTTATGTATGCTTGGACGCAATAGTGGATGACACTGTAGTGCTGTGGTCCATATATAACATAACTTTCCATGCAACGGGTGTACCTAGAACACCATAGACTATGGTGTTCTAGGAGAGTTAAATGTAGCAATTAGGAGTTAGCCAATTCTAACAAGGGACTGAGCACATGTTTACTAATGCCACCAGGACAGAGTAAAAAGAAAACCAGCATTATCAGCCTACAGAAAAAAAGGAATGACCATGCAAAAGAAGTCACTTTATAACACAAATTAAAGCCAGAACAGCGTGCTGTGCGGCACTCCTGCAGCATGCACAAGGGAATGGTGGTGCTACTGCTGCCTGATGGTGGCAGTGTCCACCAAAGTGTAAAAACTGCCCCATGGCCTTGATACCACACTTCCAAAGACAAGCACTTCGCAATCAGGGCAGCTGTGCTGATGAACACTGCAGCCCATGTGAGGAGCGAGGCCACTGCTTCTGGTCCAAGCAAATTTGCTGCCAGTGAATCAAAAGAACTTACTCGCAGCCCAGAGGCAACAACTGCCAAAGATGAGCTCTCGCCGATCAGACTTTCCATGCTTATCTCAGAGGCCTGAATGAGGAGTGGGTCCAACACCCGTGGTCCCATGAAGACAAACAAGACAGACCTTGCGATCTTGACGAGGGCAACATTCAGTGGCACAACAGGCATCACTGCTGAGCAGGTAGAATGAGGTATGCGCTTGTAATATTGTAAAACTGTGCCTTAAATGCACAAAGATAACCCTGCCGACAACCCTGCTGTTAGAAAGTTAACCTTTTACTAATCTAAACTCTTTGGCTCAAGAACTATTTGAGCTGATCTATGAATTGCCAATATAGTCATTGTTTAGGGAATGGTCTTCATCTTTGTCCTCCTCATTTCTCAGAGAATTCTCATAGATTTTGATGTGGGTCACTACAGTTGGAGAGAGCACCACAGAGCAGCATAGTGCTTGACTAAGAAGCCCATAGGTAAGCTGGCACACCCTGTAGTTGTACCCAATTTAATTTTGTACCATTTCATTTTGCTTTGATATTAAAGTACTTACTTTTACTAAAGAAAAGCATTGAGATGGACACGCACGCACATATATTTATTTTTTTATATATATATGTGATATTATATTTTCTGTTTCACTGTTTGAGTTTTTCACTGTATCCCAAATTACTTCAACCGTAATGGTTGCAGGCCCAGTAACCCATCTGCCCTGTCATTCTGGAAATTGGGTTTTATCACATGATTGTATTTTTTATTTAAAAACTTTTTTCTCTTAAACAAGGCTGTGAAGACAGCTAAATCTTTCCCTAGGGTGCACTCCCTGTCAAAATTGTTTTGATCCGTAGGAGTTAGAAACAGCATTTTGTGAAATCTGCAAATTATGTGATCAACGTGGTAATTCTGTAATCGTAGCTACAGAATCCCTAGGTGCAATTTTGGACCACATTACACACTACCCATTATGTATGTTCTATATCTCTCTGTACATATCTCTCTCTATAACTGGCCTTCGGTTTAAAAGGACAGATGTAGCACTCTCCGTGGTGAATAGACCACAATGTATTCAAAAGTTGATAAAGGCACCAAACTCTAGCATGCATCAATGGCCCCCAACACTGCTCACGCCCCCCCTGCCTCACCACCGCGGCCCGGTAGTAGCAACGGAATCAGGCCTTACTGAGGCAGTGGCCACTCTGCAGCGAGTCCAGTCTGTGTCTTGTACCATGAAGTAAAGTTGTGCTGTGCATCTCTGGCTCGACAGCACTGCATGAGATGACTCCAGCTTCTGGGACCATACCATAGGGACAATGCACATAGACACAGAATGAAGTAGTGAACCTGTCTTTAATGAAACCTCATTAACCACAGCAATTAAGCACATGCACTGACTTGGTAATTCTAGGAGCTGGTGCATTAGCTCTGAGCTTCAGAGTTAAGAAACTAGTAGCACCAACCACTGCTCTGTTTCCGAGCGGTGTTGCCTTGTGCACTAATTCAGTTACTGAGTTATTGCATACAATGTACACCAAATGGTTTAATCGAAAATGGGTGCACAGTTCCATTCCATGTCTGTGCCCAGTGATCATGAAATGGCCCAGGTCTCGCCTAAATGCAGTTGCATAGAGTGCTGCAGATCAAAGTCTCCAAGTTCCCATTGACTGACCCAGGTCACGCTGATGTTGGTCGAGTGTAGCACATAAGAGAGGCAGACATGGGAGGAGACAGTCATGGCTCAGGACCAATCACTGCTCCAGGGAAAGGTAGCTTTTTTTATTGTAACATTTTTATTGAAGGCCTAATATAATTTTCTTTACATGTTTTGAACAGGATGCAATAAAAAAATAAAATGAAACCATTAGCATCTCACCAACTTGCTATGGCCAGACATGTTGCCTTTGCCACTGCTTGTTACTCTTATGGTTGTTCGTCAGCGGAAAAAAACTTGATTTCTAACACTCATTAATACAGGCGTTTGGATTCTTTTACATCATATTTGTTTGTGTGGTAAAATAAGTTTTTTATGAACATACAGACTCCTGTGTTTTAAATGATTGTTGCATTGCTGAAACATAAGCAAAACTGGCAGCCCCTTCCAAGCTTCTCAGAAGAGAACCACACACCGCCCCTTTCCTTGCACTATAATTGTCTGTTTAAATGCATGAGTGCCTGATGTCTGGAATTATACTGTGATATCGCAAGCTGTGTTGTTTAGAGATTGTTAGGTTGTTAAGTTTAAAAATAACATCTCGAATGCGCAGCTGGGAAGAACACACTGGCGCTCGTCGCGATGATCCTCGTTAAAGCAAGTGTTGTTGTCCGCTTGAGTCTAGAGAGAAAGGTATTTTTAAAGAAAACTAGCTCAATGTTAAACTATAGGTAAGGATTTTCAATGAATCCCTCCGTGTGCGCCCTGAAATAAGACCCCAAACACGAGAGAACCCTTAGGGCCAGATGTATCAAAGGGTTTTACCCATTCTGTGTCTATGGGAAAATGTGTTTGTACATATAGCCCTAAATCTCCACCAATAAGAAGCTATGTTCAAATTAACGGTACTGTTCAATTACCTTTACCACCTGTAGAACTGATAACCAAATAAAGGTGTTGTTGAACTGATGTGACTCGTGCACACATTTTAGAAATAGCACCTACATTTTGGGTTATGTACTTTAACTGCAATGGGTACTGCCATATTTTGTAGTGTCGGAGCCGATCCACATGGGACTTGTACGTCCCATGCCTTCATTACTCCCTTCCATACTGCTAGGCTGTGCTCCACTGGAGTAGTCCCACCGGGCTCTAACCTTCAGTATCATCATTCAATGCTGGGTTCAATGCCTGCCTTTCACATGACCACATGTGGGTTCGTATTTAGGCATGTGAAGCACATGCCGGAGTTCTGCTACACATTATCCATATAAGTGGGGTCCTGAGGGTCCCCATACCTTCTCTGGTCCGTGTTTCCACTTCGGTCCTTGTACTCACTATGTCCCATACTAGCTGCATGGTGCATTGCAGAAGGCGGAGAGAAACTTGTGAGCTATCACCATTTATTATCCG
Source organism: Triturus cristatus (assembly GCF_964204655.1). Taxonomy (NCBI): domain Eukaryota; kingdom Metazoa; phylum Chordata; class Amphibia; order Caudata; family Salamandridae; genus Triturus; species Triturus cristatus. The sequence goes on from NC_140587.1 coordinate 750,644,277, forward strand.
AGCTACAACAGCTGCTTGACCAATAGATTGCGTTCCCATTATGACGTTTTTTTCCCAGCAAGTAATCCTTACTGGCTGCACACCTTCTTCCCAAGGCCATTGCTTCTACTAACTTAGATATTTACTCACAGATGTTTGAAAGCATGGGATGCAGCTAGAATGGTAGACCCCCACACATTTGGTCCCACTTCAGACTGTGACCAGTTGTTACAAAGCCCCTAGAGCTCAACAACATACATATCCAATGCATCTAGCCTGTCTAGCAGGTTTACCCATGGCTCTGTATTAAACACCAGCATTTCATCTGAATAGAGGGAGGTAATGGACTCAGCCCCTTGACTGTGAGCCTTTTCCCCTGTAAACCCTGTATTGCAATTCTACCTTTGTTGGTTCCATAGTTATTGCAACTAATCCGGGCAAGAGGGAATGCTTTTGTCCTGTAGCCCATGTTGGAAATGGCCCTTTTTACAGGATCACTCCCAAACCTTTTGCCTTCCTCTTACTTTTTGCTGAAATTGTATTTGTTGGCCTTAGGACTTTGAGTGCTTTACCCCTGCAAATCAGTGTTAAAGTGCATGTCCTTTCTCCTCTAACCATGATATCCGCTCATACCCAATTGGCATGCTTAATTTGCGTACAAGTCCCTAGTACCGCGTCCTGGTTCTGTAAATTAAATGCTACCAGTGGGACTGCGACACTGGTTGTGCCCCCTGCTTAAGTAGCCCTTTAACCATGGCTCAGGTCTGCCATTGTAGAGCCTGTGTGTGCAGTTTAAACTGCCATTTCGACCTAGTAAAATAAACCTTTTGCCAGACCCAAACCTTCCTTTTTAGTACATGTAAGCCACCCCTATAGTAGTTCTTGGCCAAACCATATGGCAGGGTGTCCTTTATTTAAAAGGCAGGACATGTCTTGCCCTTTTATCCAAACACCACACAATACATTCCTACCATTATCAATTGAGCTCATTGCTGCAGAAATTACACGTGCTGAGATTGCTCCAGTGGTGGTGAAATTCTTACCCTGGCCGCCTGTGCATGAACAGGAGCTAAAACAGAATTGAAAGTTATCACGGGGAATGATCACAGGCCGGGAAACCACTTTTTTAGGAGTTTTCACGTGGGATGAGGTGAAATGAGGTAGCAGATTAGCAGGAAATTAGCAGTTCACATTGGGACAGTGTAACTGAGTAACGTGACAGCAGAATGAAAGGCATGAAAAATGCCTGGAGGTGGAACAGTTGGCAGACGATGAATATCTGTTTTTTTGGAAGTAGCATTGGGGATGGAAAGGCAACTAGGGTCTTGAGTGCAGCCTTAAATAATTCCGTACACATACTTTATCAAAATAAAGCAATGAATTAGAGCAGAGAAAAGTAGTTTATTTGTTCAATACAATCATCTAAAATTAGCTTTGATAAACCTAAACTCAAAGGTAACCCAGTTGCAACATTCCATTGAGTACTACCTGATGGCATTGTGCATTCCATTCTAACATTCAGATATTTTACAGGGAGACAGTATTTAATTTGAAAACAAGCAATGTCAACGGCAGTGGGTCTAGCCCTCGCAAGACCGTGTGAGGCTTATGTTTTTTGCTTTTGAAACTATACGCCACAAAAATTAATAGAAGAAGGGATGCAACCACCTAAACGTGGCAGCCTTGGGCTCAGAATATTTCTTTTTAAATTAAAAATATATACTGATCTGGCAGCTTTACTAGTGATGTTTATTAAATAGCAAGCCTTTCGTTTGTGCCATGCATTTAATTATTTGTGACTGCGACCAGAATAAATTGCCACCTACCCATGCTCTCAAACTGCATACAGCTACATTGTTACAGTATTAGTCAATACTTTATAACCGCAACCTTCACCAGCAATGCTAATAAGTCTGGTGTTAGCTGCCAATATTATTGTGTTTGAACCCTTTAACTGCTGAACTCTCCCCACAAGCCCCAACCCACCCCTAGTGCTCAGCCCAGTTTTGGCTATTTGGGGTAGTTCACGTTTTAGGCTCCATCATTTTTCCATATAAGGTATCCAGATCAAATGTGCTCCCTTTTTCTTCCAACATCCTGGGGATTCTAAAGGTACCCAGGGGTTGTGGATTCCCTCAGAGGAGACCTAGAAGATAGGCAAAATATAGCTAAATTTGAAGTTTTTATTTATTTATTTATTTTTTTAAATTGGAAAAGTGCTCCAGATAAGTGTCTGTTCTTTTTCTCCTAACAATGGCATCAAGGAATGGTTTGCTGCCCTAAAGTCCCTATCTTTCCAGCTTTCAGGAACATGGAGAGCAGATTCAAAAGACCTAATTTTGTACCACAATTTTGGAATTTGTCAAAGAGTTTCAGCCCATTTTAGGTCTCGCCTGAGCGCTAGCGCATGCGCTAGTTCAGGCGAGACCTTTAGTAAGCGGGTTTTCAAAGTGCTACCAGGGTGGCCTAAAGCCTGCGTTCATGTGAGCATGAACGTGCACAGGCCTCTCCTTTCGCGCGGACCACTCGCGTGTTTTTTTTTGTGCACGTGCGCGCGCACACAACTCCCGGGCTTGTTACTCGTGCTTCTTGTTTTTTTTAAATTTATAAATCTCGGTTATGATCTAAGGCCCATGCCTTTTTTGGGTTTTTTTTGCGCGTGCGGGTGCATTCGGTTATCGCTCCGACATTTAGAATTACAAGCAGTTAATCAGGTCAGTCCACAGCTTTCCATACCAAAAAATGTAAACATTAAAAAAACTCTGCCTGTGTCTTTAGTTTTTAATTGTCAAAATCTAATAAATCCGTCTGCTTGCGGTAATACTAACCAGCCATCTCAGAAGCTGTGACGATCTCTGGATTTTTTTTTTTTTTTAGAAATGATCACAAAAATATATTAAGATATCCCTATTCCTCCTCCTTTTGACTTCTGTCCACTCTTTTCTTCCTGTACCCCTTCTTCGAGGGGTTCTTCGTTGTCTGAATTCATCCTTCACACAGCACCGAAACCCGCACTATTGGCAATATCTGATTATATCCGAGCCATTATCGACCATGGTGGCCCAGCAATGGTGCTGTTGGATTTCTCTGCAGCTTTGGCATAGTCTCACACTTTTCTCATCTCGCTCCTGTTTGAGAACAGAATTTGCATTCCGGCACTAAAACGGGTTTTACTTTTTTCTCTCAAACTGCACTCGGGCTATGACTGTCCCCCCCTTTCCATCGCAAGCTCTGTTAAGTTCAGTATACTTAAAAGCTCCTCGTTGAGTCCTACTCCAAGATTTGTTTCTTCTGCACCTCGTTCGTATCTTTGGCTGCGACATTGTATCCTACGCTGACAATGCCTAAATCATTGTATCCCAATCTGAGAACATTCCTCATACTCAGACAAGCATTGGCATAGCCAATAGGTCTCGCTTTTGGGACCTTATAAGTGTTTAGCCATGCAACAGTTGATGTTGCACCAAGAATATTGTGCTGGATAACTAAACACTTATAAGGTCCCAAAGGCGAGACCTATTAGCTATGCCAATGCTTGTTCCTATTTATTGTGTTCTCAACCTACTTCCAGTTTGTGGTAGAAACCAGTGTGAAACCCATTGGTGATCCAGGAAAGTTATAGATTTTTGGAAAGTGGACACCATTCCAAAATCAGCAAGGGTTCATATGTGTAGATCCCTCAAGGTTTACCCAAGGAAAATAACTGTTGAAATGAAGAAATATTGAACTTGAGTAAAAATAATGGCAATTTGTGACATTTTCTTATTTAAATTTTTGCCACCATGACTGACTTACAAAAGCAATGTACTGTTACCTCCGCTAGAACCTTCTGGTTTCAGGGATATATAGGGTTTGTTTTTTCTCCAAGAACCCAAGGTACCCAGAGCCAACAACTGAGCTGCACTATTCAATGGTTTCGCACTGAGTATAGACCTATTCATACAGTGAAATAGAGTGAATTATATGTATCAGGGAAGCCAATTTCTGAAATGGGCACAAAATATGGAGTTTAGGAGAAGTGCTTAGTTGTACATATTGAATTTGTGGGTACATCTTCTTTCTTATACACTGGCTTACATTTGAAAGGCACAAATGCAGCAACGGTCAGATGGTAATAACAAATGTTCTACTATTTTGTGCTCCCTCAAGTCTTACAATAAAAATGGTACCTCAGTTATGTGGGTGGGCTTGGTGCCTGCAACAAGAAATGGGCCAAAACATAACATGGATACTCACATTTTTACTTATAAACTGGCCCTTTTTAGGTCGAGGACCGTCCGGTCTGCCGAAGGCAGAACCGGAAGTCGGAGATTTAATGTTTCTGAGAGTGGCTCTTTAGCCCGCCTCTCTTTTTGCCTCTCCTCCATTGGCTGACTTCCTAAATGAAGGCCAGCCATTGGAGGAGAGAGCCGTCCCTCCAAATAGGCTCCGTCTTTTTCAGATTCGGGGGCGTGTTCCATGCTGTTCTTTCCACTTTTTAGCCACGCCCACGAATCTGAAACAACCGCTGCGTTTCTCCGAGGCATTTCTGCTTCGCCTCGGAGAAAGGCAGTGGTGTAAAAGCAGTGCTGTGCTTGTTTTACATTCCCAATCATGTCTCTCAAAAATCTCTCGTGGGTAATAATAGACTTCACACGGATTTTGACCCTGTCCCTATTTGGTGTACCATGTGCCCGGTGCCCCACACTTTACTCTCCTTAGATGTAAATGGAAAGCATTGCGCTTTCTGGGCATCGTGTCCGCGACCGCAGCACTGTGCCCGCTCTGCACAATGCCTTGCCATTCAAAGCCCGGTGTGATCTTGAAATCCGATCCTGGCTTTTCAGAATCTGATTGATTCGTTCGGCTCTGGGAAGATGTGTACTTCGGTGTGTTGGTTCGAATTATGCGCATCAGTGTGCGGCTGTTAGACTCCTTGTGTCGCGCGCTGGTCCTTAGCTGGCACTCCGCGTAATGACAGGTGACGTCTCGGCAGCATCCCCGCAACCACTGAAACTTTGCAAGGGATGCTACTTTGTGTCAGCTCGTTGTGTTTGATTGTGGAGCATGTTTGTGAGCTGTTAGTGTGCCGCTGGTTGTCTCGGTGCTTCTAACATCCATTGCTACCCACCACCACTGTCCCGGCCTCACTCGATCCACACCGCTGCCCCTATATCTCAGGGTGTCGGGGGTGTATTTGCAGATGAGGTTGGTGTGGGCGCAGTTTTGCACTTCTGTGGTTTAAGATGTCGGCTCTGCTACGCTTTCACAAGTGAGTTTTGTTGGAAGGTGGCAGGGAGATCTGGTGTGCTGTGTGAGGCGCGACCACATCTGCCGTTTGTTCTGTCACTGTGTTTGTTGATTGGCATGGTTTGTTCTGTCACTGCGTTTGTTGGTTGGCAGTTCGTGTTCCTTGATCTTCACGATGTGACACCGAACACTCAGTGCATGCCTCTCTTAGCTGGGGTGAATTGTGGAACTACACACGTGACGTCAGCGTGTGACAGTTCCTTTCACATCCCATGCCCCCTCTGTTGAGGGATTTGTGAGTTCCAGTTGTTTGGCAGTCTGGCAGGTGGTGCGGAAGACCAGCCTGCGTGAATCTTCTTATAATTTTCATCCTGTGGAAAATGTCATGAATTTCTCCTGTAGATTCGAGGTATAACACACAGACCCCAGACACCAGCTGTGTTAAGTGTGTTACTGATGGAATGGTATTGTCTCCTTCGACCTCTCTATGCTGTAAACCCGTCTTTTATGTAGTGGATGGTACTGGCAGGTGGTTACTTAGGTACCCATAGGTGTGAGAGATCCTGTGAAGCTGGTGTTTAGTGGGACGTGCCACGGCGGTGCTGTTTGCTCGTTTCCCGTCTGTACTGTAGTGCTAAGCGGGTCAGAGGAGTAAAGTGACACGGACAGTACGACAAGCTTAGACCTCCCTGGGCTGTTTTGAAAGGCTCGGTGGCGTTAAGTTGGTCAAGGGTGACCTTTTAAGTCTTATCCGGAAATAATACCGCTTTGTACCGTTACCGGCAGTGCAGCGGTGTGATAGGTGAACCCATGAAGGGGGTTGTTATTAACAGTACCATTTTCTTTACAGCCTCAGAAGGTCCGTCGGCGCTAAGTTAGTAAATGATGACAGTGTCTGTTTTCTAAGTATATACCGCTGTGCGCCGTTACTGCGAGACTCGTGGTGCGTGTTACCGCTGTGTACAGTGCCCTGAGGGTCAGCGGTGTGAGGACGGTGAAGGGTGATATTGACAGCGCTGTTTGCTTATACCGCTCTGTACAGGGACAGGGTGATCGGCGACGTGAAGGTGTAGAAGGGTGATATGAATTACACCGTTTCCTTGTATCGTTCCGGAGTAGCGTGCTACTCGCCGACAAAGCGCTTCGACTTCTCGTCAGGGGTAGTAAGCGCTATATAAATGCAAATACAATACAGTGACGGGAGGATCAGGGTGTGTAGGTGAAGAAGGGAGGTATGGACAATGCTAGTTGCTTACACCAAGTAGCACAGGTAGTGAATGGTCGGCTTTGTTAAAGCAGGTCAGGGGGGACTGACAGCGCTGTTTTCTTAAAGCGCTCTATACAGACAGGTGAGTCGTTTGTGTCTTGTGCGCGCTTTTCGTTGGGAGCTTGTGGAACTGTGGCCCTCTGTTCCCGGCTGCCACATAAATAACTTTAAACTGAAGAGGTCTTGAACGAAGAAGCGTTGTTCTCTGCGAACACTTCAAGAATGTTCTTTGGCGCTATACATGCAGATACGTGAACTCAGATGACGTGCTCTACAGTACTGATTAAGTCGTCAACAACTACGTTAAAAATCCTTATGGCCATGTAAGTCCACGCTGCAGGTCCCGTTTATATTTATCTTCACCTTAGATAATTTGTGCTTCCCATAACTCTCTCTACCTCACTACTCCACTCTATCTCACTACCTCACTATGTCACAACTTCTCTCTCTCAAAACATCACTACCTCACTCTCTAGCTCACAACCTCACAACTTCACTCTCTCTCTCACTCACTACCTCAATCACTCTCTATCTCACTACCTCACTTTCACTCTCTCTTTCACTACCGCTCTCTATCTCACTACATCACATCACTCTATGCTTATATATCACTACCTCACAACATCCCTCTCCCTCACTACCTCACTCTTTCACTACCTCACTCTCTATCTCACTACCTCACTCTCTATCTCACTACCTCACTCTCTATCTACCTCAATCTCTCTCACTACCTCACTCTCTATTTCAATACCTCTCTCTCTCTCTCTATCTCACTACCTCACTCTCTCTCTGCTAATGCAATAGGTATCACATATGCAAAAAAAAGCTAATGCCAATAGAAATGACTATGCCATTTATTTAGGGATATAAAAATGATAAAAAAATAATGAGCAATACCAATAGCTCTACCTATAATATTGCCGAGACCATTGCATTGTAAATGCTTGTTTCTAATGTGGGTAGCTCTGGATTTTGGACTCTAGCTCAGTCAGCACCAAGGGAAACCTACCAAACCTGTAATTTTTTTAAACTAGAACCCGTACGGGCATGCAGTGTGGGTGTACTTGCGTGACTCTAACCTGCTTTTTTCTATGCAGAATCCCCTACAAACCTCAAACATACACTTTTTTTTTTCTTAAAACACATTTTCCTCGCATTTCTAGGAGAGTCACAAACCTCTGTCCATGTGGAATTCCTCAAAGTGTTCTGATAAAAACTGCACCCAATTTATGTGGGTAGGCCTAGTGCCTGCAACTGGAAACAGACCAAAACGCAACATGGACGAATTACATTTTTCCACTGAAAACTGGCCCTTTTTCCAATGTGGGTAGCTGTAGATTTAGTACCCTAGCTCAGCCCGCACCTAGGGAAACCTAACAAACCTATACATTTTTTCAAAACTTGACACCTCGGGGTATCTAGGGTGGTGTGACTTGTGCTGGAGCGGGAATCAGTTTAAACAAAAGCTGTTTACTATCACACTGACTGATCCCCGCTGTTATTCTTTCTCTCGAGAGGCAATGGATCTTTGCTGTTGTTTTCGAGAAGATCAGGAGCATTACATCTCATAAATTAAAATCACAATTTCTATTTTAAGTTCAGTCATTGAGAGTTCAGTATGAGTTAAAAGGGTTTAATTATTCAAAGTTTAGTAAGTCATCTTTATTCAAAGTCATACATTTTATTTGTATGAATCTCAATCAAAATATGAACAGAAATTGATATTCGAAATGGTCAGTCATCATAAAAATGCATAAAGCGCGTTCTGCAAAGAGAATAATCCCTATTCTAGGAATCGTGCGAGAAAAGGTGTCAGCCAGACCCATGAAGAGTTTTAGTTTGAGAGAGTGAGAGAATGCATAAAGGTGTGGCATATAAAGCAGATCAATAATTTAAAAATCAATCCAGACAGTACTTCCCATAAAGAGAGGTCCAAGAAACTAAGAGTCTCAGAGCAACGTGGAATAAGGGTATAAATGGAAAGGGCATGTGCTCGCCTGATCTAGGAAGACACATTATTATAGGCAAAAGATTCTGCAGCTTGCAACATGTTGCTCTTCTCCTCTTTTCCAATCAGCTTTCAGTACTCCGTTGGGAACAGGATTACTATTCTTCTCACTCGAATACAATAGTCCACAAACAGCAATGTTACATTTGCAACTTCACCTTAACAAACAAGTTAATTTGCAGAACATTTTTTATTACAAGACTTTCTCACTCATTTAAATAGGTCTAACCTTTTAAAATATCAACTTGTACGTTTTGCTAACTATGATCTATCTAGAACACAAAACCTCTATTAACAAAAAAAAGTTTACACAGAAATCTGTTCACTGAAAAGAACAAGTAAGTTATAAATGTCAAGTTCATGTTTAAATGCTGCATTTTTATGTGAGCCTGTCTTCCATTACTTCATTAAGCAACAATTTCTAATCATGTGTTAACAGTGTTCCTTGTATAAGCAGAAACATTTTGCATAGTTTAAATGAAAACATTTATGAAACATATTTATTAAAAGCATGAACATGGAAAGGTCAAGAATTTAACATGTTATTTGTGCTTCAGCGAAACGATTGTATATATTGTCAAGCAATGTTGCTTTAGCCGTTTGAGGCCAAATACTAACAGATATGACTGCTAAGTGCACTTTCTAAATTTTTTAAAGCGTTCATTCTCATTTAAGCTTGCACGCTAATTCCGCACGTTTATTATAACTATTATCTTGTGTTTAATTGAAAACACACCTCCACTTGCATGTCTCTCACCAGGTTTGTTTACCCAGAATCCCTTGTAATTCTCAAACTTTGAGTAAAAAATACATTTTCCCCACATTTCTGTGTTGAATAGAATCAATGGGGAGCCACAAACTTCCATCCACCCGGTATTCCCCCAAGTCTCCCAATAAAAATGGTACCTCACTTGTGTTGCTAGGCCTAGTGCCCTTGACACAAATGAATCAAACCAAGGTCAATGGGAGTCCGCTGGTGAAGGCTCCCATTGGCCTTAGTTTTGCCATTTCTGTAGCAGGCACTAGGACCAGTCACAAGTGGCACTGTGTTTTATTGGCACAAGTGGGGTAATACAAAGTTGTAGCAAATTTGCAGATGATTCCGGAAGGTTCCATCGCAGAACGTGAAGGAAAATGTGTGATTCCAAGCAGAGTTTGAGGTTTGCAGAGCATTGTGGGTAAGAAAATCTTGTGGGATCCACACAAGGCACACAACCCTGGACTCCCTCTGGTTGTTGAGTTTGCAAAAATGTCTGTGGTAAGAAGACTTGAATGGGTGGTGCCACGGCACGGCACCAAATACAGCACCTACCCTTATTGCTTACCTCTTGACATAGTGATTTAGGGTCTTTTGTGTTGTTTTCTCTTGGCCAACCCACCACAAGTGGGGTATCGTTCTTATCTGGATACGTGTGGGAATTCAGGGTGGTAGGAAGCCTTTGGCTCCTCACAGCTTCCATGTCTTTACATCACAGTGTGAGGAAAATGTGGGTTTCTTGCCAGAATTTGACATATGTAAGGCATCTGGGTACAATGACATGGTGAGTCACACAAGTCATGCACCCCTAGACCGCCCTGGTTGTCTAATTTTCAGAAATGTGCAGGGTTGCCTAGGTGCTGGCTGAGCGAAGGCCCAAAATCCACAACTAGCCACATTGCAAACCCCCCACCTAAATTTAGGAATTGTTAGTGAATGCCATATTTACATTTTGGCTGACAAAGAAGACTTTGTCACACTGGTGGAGGACTTAACGTCTGCCATGTTCAGACTACTCCACCCGTCAAATTTATGAATGACCGTCAAGCTGTCGTTTGTTAGACCTGACCGCGTTTGGGTGGTCTTCCTCAAACTTTTTGCCTGTTTGCCTAGATGACTTTTGTTGATTCTTTCCTGTTGGCCTTCGAACTCTGAGCACTTTACCACTGCCAACCAGTGCTAAATTGCTTGTGCTTCGCCTCTAAAACATGGTTTGATTTACTTTCCACAACTGGCATATTTCATGCATCTAGAAGTCCCTAATAGAGTTCACTCCTTGTGCCCAGTACTTTTAAATTAAATTTTACTAGCGCATGCAGCACTGATTTTGCCACCCACAAAAGTAGCACTTTAAACATGTCTGCGGCCTCCCGCTGCAGAGCCTGTGCATGCAGTTTTACTTCCATGTAAACTTGATGTTTAAAACCCCTTAACAATCCTTAAACTTCCCTTTTATTTCTAATAAATCACCACTAAGGTAGACCCCAGGTAGCCCATAAGGCAAGGCGTTGTGTAATTAAAAGTTAGGACATGTACTCTTAAGTTTATCATGTCCCAATAGTGAAAAACACCTACATTAATTTTTCACTACTGCGAGGCCTACACCTCTCATGGGTTAACATTGTAATTCCTGCTTGAGGAGGAATCGCTTTGTAATGTTTCATATTATTGGAATGATCATGATAAATCAGCTTTGCTGGTAAAGTTGAATTTATCATTATTATTTTAGAAATGCCAATTTTAGAAAGATGGCATGTCTTTGCTCTTAGCTCTGTGTGCCTGCAGCCTGTCTCCAATACAGATCTGGGGTGGTTGACAGCTGGACTTTGTCCATTCCCTCTAGACAGCCACACAAAAAGGAAGGTTAGGTGAGACTGAGTGGCCGTCCACATCCTGATGAATTATTCTGGGTAGGATGGGAGGGAGGAGCTGACACTTGCACCTGAATAGGCAGTAACCTCTCCCCATACCAAAGGGCTGTATACCCTCTAGTGAGCGTGGAGCCAGAGCTGAAAGGGAGGACCTCTTTGTAGTTCAAAGCCCCTCTTTGAAGTCCCCCTCACTTCAAAGGCACAGCTGGGTATAAGTACTGGGTCTCTGACCCCACCAAATTAGACACTAGTTGACCTGTGAAGAAACCCTGCCAGGAGGAAGGACTGCTGTGCTGCTACAAGTGCTGACACTGCAGGACTGCTGCACTGGAAGAACTGCTATTCTGTTGTGCTGACTGCTACCCTCTGCCCTGCTAAGGAAGAACTTGACAAACTTACTGGAACCCAGAGTGAGCTCCAAGGGCATGCATGCTGGATTGCCTCCTGTTTTAAGACTCTAGTATATCAAAGTCTTAGCCCTGCTCTTGTACCTGGGCCATTGGAAGTGGTTCCAGGTGCTTGCTCTTGTGGAGCAAACTCCTCCTCTGTTGCTTGAAGCAGACACAACGCATTGCTGCTGTTGTGTGAACAGAACCAGCGCATCATACTTGGAACCAGCGCTTCACGATCGAACCCAATGTGTCAGATCCCCTGCATCGCTGCCACTGCAGTGAGAGACGATCAACGCATCCCCTTGACTGCATGGAGAAATCTGGAACATAGGCTTTGGAACCAGTGCATCTCAGACCCAGCAATTCATCTTCAGAACCGCCTCATTGCCATTGTTGCATGGACAAAATCGATGCATCACCTCGACTGCGGGATCGTCACCGATGCATCGCTCAGTTGCACCTTGCATCTCACTATTCCGACCAGGAGCAAGGTACTTTTGTTCAGTGGGCCTTGCGTGGCTCCTATGCACTGCTCGTGCTCCATCGTGGACGGCTTAAACTCTTGACTTTCTGCGACCAGAAAACCCTTGTAGACGCTTTTTCCTTCCAATCTCTATTTTTCCTTTTAATGTTTAAAAGTTCATATCTCGACTTCTACATATTTAATTTTCGTAGTTTTGGTCACATTTTATATATAAAATCATATTCTATTTTCTAAACTGGTGTGGAGACTTTGTGGTGTTTTCACTGTTTTACTGTTTGAAGTGTTGTACAAATACTTTACACATTGTCTCTTAAGTTAAGTCTGTCTGCTCTGTGCCAAGCTACCAGAGGGTTGAGCGCAGGTTAGTTTAGGGGGTGTATCTAACTTACCCTGAGTAGGATTATGGCTCCTGCTTAGACAGGGTGCATACCTCTGCCAATCAGAAACCAAATTTCCAACAGATCTTTTCAAAAACATTGACAAAGCCACCAAACCAGGAGTTCATGTCAATTCCTTTTTTCATTTGGTGCCCTACTCCATGACCATGAAGAAGCCATCCATCAATTCTGTTTTTACTTTTTTTTTAAACAAAATCACGAAGCCAGATTTTTTTTCTTGAAAATAAATGCCCCTCACCATTGGAGTTATGTCCCATGGCAAGGGGGGCATTGGGCGATTATCACTGCCCTTAACACCATGGTTTTCCAGGTGGTGTCAGGCAATGACAACTGACCTGTATGTCTGCACATTTAAATTAGGTATACATATGCAGAGGTCAGCCGCAGATGGCCCTTACTCAGTATGGACAAGGGAGGTGTGCTACCATGCCTCAGATGGAGTATTCTTCCTCACGGTTACACCAATGCTCTGTCCACATATATATCAGGAGGCCAGACCCTTATCTTCACAGTAAGGATACCCTGTTGCCATTGCAACAGAGTATACATATCGCCACATACATAAATATGGTACTACATTTTTAAAGTTAATCCACCAGTTACCCTGGTTGGTTTTATCACCTCCAGAAATGCTAGCTTATAAATACAAATAATTATCAAAGTATCTGAATATTGAAAGCTAAACTACTGAAGGGGAGTTATAAATCTGTGTCGAGGTACCTCCCACTTTATGGTCCAGTCACACGCTATTCGTGCTCCACACAAGACTTTCATACCGCTGACCACGGGCCCAATCCAACAAATCAGTGCACTCACATCAACGTTCTCCTGTCAGTCAAGGGCCAATCACATTCAAACGCCACAGGACAATCTTCATTTATGTACAGAGATGTTGATACTTGATGCAGCCACAACCATCAAAAATGAAAAAACTGTTTGATTTAAATTTTTTACTATCTGTCAAGAACTTCTTCCATTGGGAATATTACAGAACACATACCTAGTGAACCTTTACTACTGGCTCCCATGACAGCCACATGTGGCTCTCGAAGACATGTCTTACATTTGTCTTTAGTGCACTCACTGTGGTAAATCCATCTCCTTCAAGTTTGTGGATGGAAGTTGGCGGTGTCAGAGTATACCTCCAAGGCCTCATTTCTCAAACTTGGTGAGCATATCTAACTTTTGAAACTGAGGCAAACTTGCTGGGGAATACTGTGGAAGGTCCCTAAAGTAATAAGCCAAGCAAATGTCCTGTGGGACTCAATCACTAACACATCCACTTTTGATTTGAAAGTGGGAAAACTCAATTAGTAACTTGTATCATAACTAATGTTATTGAAAAAGGGTACATAACAGAATATCTTGTATGATGATTTTCACATCTTTAGTATAAGAACAGTATACATTTCATTATGTCCAAATTAGAGCAGACAACGCAGTGCTCAGACAGTGAACAAGTACATATACAAATACATATAACAAACCTAAGCAGAGATTGTCTGTTTATATATGGTATCCCCTGCCGTATCATATTTTGAAAGCAGCTTAGAGAGGGAACGTTGACGTTTCGACTTATAGTTCGTCTTAGTCTCATCAGAACAACTGTCTTTTTTTTTTTTTCATTAATAAAGTGCATCAGCTACCTCAAGCAGAGGTGTCCCGGCGCTAGCGTAGTCCAGCAAGACATGGGAGGTGGGGTGTAAACAAAGCAGAAATTGGCTCAAACTAGCCACGGCTAAAGAGCCATGTCTTTAAAGCTTTCCTGAGCTCCCCTTCAGACGATATAAACCGAAGTCCATCAGTAAGGGAGTTCCATAATCTAGTAGATACCACTGAGAAGGCCCTGCCTCCAATGCGAGATTTCGCAAATTGTGGAACGCACAACAAATTCTGTGAGTTAGAACATAGAGAGTGCGTTTGCTGAGAGGGGCGGATGCGTTTTTTGATGTAGTTGGGGCAGCTACCTCTCTGGGCCTTGAAAGCAATTGTCAAGGCTTTGAACTCTATCCGATTCACAAACGAAAGCCAATGGAGCTGTTTGACAACCGTAGAGATATGTTGTCTAAACAGCACTCTTCTAATCAATCTCGCAGCCGCATTCTGCACCATCTGCAGTCTCTTTATCAGATATGCCGGAAGACCAAGATACAGACTGTTGGCATAGTTAAGCCTTGAGGTCACTGTGGTATGAACAACTAATTTTCGACAACTCTCAGGGAGTAGATATAGAAATTTCCTCAGCCCCTTCAGAATTCTGAAGCAGGTGGATCTAATGGACCGTATTTGGGGTGCAAATGTCATATCGGAGTCCCATTTTATGCCAAGGTTTTTTGCCGTAGAAGTCGGACAGGGTGAGGAGCCCATTTTACTAAAGTTCCCTAGAAACAGTGGAATCTTGGACCTTCAATCATCCTGTAAGCAATGCGTTCAAGAATACTTCAAGACAGAGTCCACAATGTACAATGGGGCGCTTGGTTAGTTAGACCATCCCGGTGGGGTAAACAAATTATTCAGGTGAAGTGCACCTTTCTATTGTGTGGCAAAACTGGTATCACCTACACAAATAGAAGTACTCCTAGACAAAGCCAATAATGCGAAATGGCCCCCCTCAGTTCCTTAGATGGTTCCATAGAGGTAAATGGATTACTTACGAAAGCACACCTTTGCATTGTGTCATGCTGCCACATGATCTGCAATCATATTGGTGGCGTGGGCACTGAGGACAGTAAGCAGGACTCTCCTACCTCTTTCCTTGCTTAGAGCAGACTCTACAGTGACAACATGGTTGCATCTTTAGCTGTTTCAGGAATGCGATCAGCAAAGCGTTGTTCCTGCAGCCTTACCACGTCCTCCAGAGCATATGAAGTGAAAGCTGCTTCTGTAGCAGTAAGACTTTCAATGATAGTCAACTGAAAGCCTAGGAAAGACATGAGTCTGCCTGTGGTGGTCTGACGATAAAGAACATACACATTGTATGCTGCCGTCTGGATCAGGTTGGTGAAAGCTTTCTTATACCAAGTGTGACTTTTACGACTCGCATTGTATGGGTGAAGAACCTCCTGGTTCTTATCCCCTCTGCCCATGTACTTGTTGTAATCCAGTATACAGGTTGGCTTGTGAACTTCGGCCATCTGACTCCAAACCGTGACTGGGGAAGTGCTCTCATGAACTGTAGTGAACACGTACACATCACGCTTATCAAAGAACTTGACTGCAAGCAGATTTTTAGACTGTAATCGGGAGCTTCTTACGAACAAGCTGCTCTGGGAATCCTTTATGGCGACCATGAACTGTACGTCGTGCCAGCTTTGTACAAATCACTGAACAGCTCTACTCCTGCATAGAAATTGTCCAACCAAAAGTTATAACCTTTGTGTGGGTGTGGCTGGACAAGCTCTCATACAATCTTTCATGTGACTCCTAGCATGAGAGTGCAAGCTACATGGTTTTAGAGTGTAGTCCTTCCCTGTATAAAATCTCAATCTGTACACATAGCCGGTTGAGCTCTCACACAGTATGTGTGGAAATATGGATTTTTATGATCAGTTATGTCCCCTATCTTGGACCCCAACGGTTTCATGTATGAATCACAAGTACATGTATGTTTCCTCCAGTTCCAGTTATGAAGACGCAAACACATGTGCGTCCACCGTCAACATGTCCTCTTTCAGACCCGCCATGAATGGGCCGGATATTCTATTCCTAAGTATGAAAGGCCACCGGCTTTATATGGTTCATTTATCCCATTTTTCAGTCCAGGCGAGTAGGCCCTGATTCTGCCATTAAGCCTTTTCTTGCCTTCTGCCTCTGAAAGCTCCAGTCTGAGCTCGCATCTGTATCCATGAACTTTGTCCCACTCCCTG
Source organism: Triturus cristatus (assembly GCF_964204655.1). Lineage (NCBI taxonomy): Eukaryota > Metazoa > Chordata > Amphibia > Caudata > Salamandridae > Triturus > Triturus cristatus. Next base: position 750,660,528 of record NC_140587.1, read on the forward strand.
CGCGGCTAACGGTGTCTGACTCGACCTGTCTGCCTGCCAAAAAACTGTATTTCACCTTCAAGATTATCTGCTCTGCTCCGCTCCTCATCCAATGCATTCCTGTCTAGTAGTTTAAGTAAACATTCTTTCAGCTACCGAGCAAAAGGCCCGGCTTCTCTGTCTTTATGCAAGTAATTCATAGCCCTGTTACTATGGAAGATTTCTGCCCTCGCATCTAGTGTAGACACTTAGACGCTTGTACACGCACTAACAGTCAGTATAGTCAGTATAGAATAAGATTCTATCCTAAGAGACCTCTCTTTTTGGATAACACAGTTCTTTAAACATAAGATATTAGATATGATTTGGGATTAGGTTGACATAACCCCAGACTTCTGTCTCCACATGTAGAGCTAAATGTCAAGTCCCCTTCACCCCCTAGTTGCACGTCAATCACACGTCATGCTGCTGCGCGCGCATCTCTGCCAAGTATTTCTGCTGACATTGCGAAATTCTTTCATGGAACCACCCTATTGTGACATCATACCTGATGACGTTCTTTAAGTTACGCCCAGTTACACCCATTTTAGTTACGCATGTATGTTTTATCTTTGTTATCAACTGTTACGCCTCCTGCATCTATTTCACTGTAATGCCTATTGTATAAAAATGATTACTTGTCAATAAAGTTTGTCCTTCACTTCCTGAACCTTCGTGTTGATGGAATATGGAGTCCATCAATTCGAATTGATTTTGGAATAAAGCCCGTTCCGAACCTCTAATACCACGGATTCTGCCTCTTATTTTACTGAGCTATTATTATAGATTTTCCGCATCAAATTAAGTTCCGGTAATTAAATTATTTACCACATATATGGCGCCCGAACAGGGACACTTTCTCATCTCACGCGCCGGAGGTGCGTTGCAGGCCCGGTCTCCTGTCACAGCTGGACGGACAACAACGCGTACCCACAGGATTTCCTGTATCTCCCTCCTGCCGAGCGGGGGTAACTGAGGCTGCGATCAACACCCAGACGAGGCGGTGAGAAGTGCGAAGTATCCCGACCAGAGCCTAGCTGAGAGAGCAAGATCCGAGGTATACAGAGGCCCACCAGTTCCGAAGTTCCGAAGTTTCGAGTCGAGTCGAGTCCAGTCCGGTCCGAGTCCAGTTCAGTTCAGTTCCGAGGCCTTCCGTTCCGAGCTACCCGGTGAGTACCATTGTCGGGGAGGCGTTCTGACGTGCACATAGGTTGTGCCGGTCAAGACGGGTTTGGGTACACAAATCCGGTCTGCACTGTTTCAGCAGTGTATCTGTACTGTTTAGCAGTATATCAAGTATGTCTAGTATATAATTCAGAATTACCTAGTTAGTGCCGAGTATCATGTTTAGTGACTAGTTCCCTAAATGGCCATCATTGTTGTTCATTAAATGTTAAATGTTAAAATGTTTTAAATACGTTCTGCATATTGTGGTGTGAATGACTGTTCATTATTGTGTTTTGTTGTATTAAACGTGTTCAGAATTAGGTATCAGATCAGATCAGTTCTCAAAAATGCCGCTCTTTTCGAAATTAAGACAGATCAAAACTAGAAAAGGGGTACTCGAAGAAGCTGTTCCCATTCCTCCTAGGGACACTCCAGGGTATTTCATGTATCATAAACATGGCCTAGACGCCATATTATTTCTTGATTTATGGGTAGACTACACCAAGGAATTACCGGAAAGTCAGAGGTGGCCCGCAGCTGGGACCTGGGATGCAGATTGCATCGTGAAAGTAGAGGAAGAATTATGGAAAAAGAAAGCTAGACAATCACAGAAAGATGCCATTGAATTATGGCGTAAAGAATCGTATAGACGTACAGAAAAAGCACGTAGACAGGAAGAGAAGAGTAAGGAGAATTCAAATAAAGTTCGAGAAAATCTATTAATTGAAGAAGGTACTCGAGTAAAATCAGAACAAACAGACAGACAAAGAAATGCCCTTATGAATGGTATGTATCCTCTTCTGGCCGAAGGGTTACCTAAGGCTACTCCGGAGATACCAAAAGACTTGCCACCCCCATTGTTCCCGATAAAAGTACACCCCAAAGGGCATCCCAGAACCGCAGAAGATGTTTTTCTTTCCTCTTATTTAGACGACGCAGCTCCCGAGTATGCTAGTACCGCGCCACATAGACTGCCTGCCGAGGGGGTTCAACGCCAAGACCCTCCTCCGTCTGTACCTCCGCAACAACAAACTCCGACACAAGTTCCGGCAAGCACATCTGTTTCTACAGCTGTACCCACATCTATGGTTGCTATATCACGTTCAACGAATCCTTTCACATCCAGCACCCCAGGTGGTGCTACGGGAGGTACAGAAAACATTTTTTCCACGCCACCCAGAGTAAATAAACTTTCCTTTCAAGAATTAGCACACCAACGTACGCCCAAACTAGTAACTCCCGACACGCTTAAGGAACTTCTAATAGATTGTAGATATGACCCTGTGCCCGGAAAAGGGGACGAAATGCTGCTGGCATCATTACGTATCCGACGAGCTGCAATATATTTAGGGAGGCTACCAGGAATGACTACACATTTAGAAAATATATATCACTTTGTCCAGTCAGGACGAGATTCTGAAAGTATTAATAGAGCCTTGGAGTACCAGAAAGTGGAGATACAGGGGGAATTGTTACGTTTCCTCATAAATTGTGTGATCAGAAATCAAGACCGACCAGGGGTAAATCCGGAAGAAATGCAAATTCTTACCACATGGAGTCGGAATATATCAGAGGGGAGACATGATAAACGATCATGTATAGTAGCTATGTGCCGAAAGATCCGTAAAGAAGTAGAACGAATACACGAAGAAAGATTAGCAGTAGACGAGCCTGAACAAACCGAGGAGGAGGAAGAATTAGAACTGCCCACAGGACAGTTAGAAACAATGGCCTATGTAGGTAGAGGAAGATCTTGTAATAATACTAGAGGCTTTACTGATCCGATACGACCGATACGTCCAGATAATAACAGAAATTTCCAAACCCCTATAATAAATATAAGGTCCCCCGAGCATTCGTTCCAAGCTGCTGACAAATTACTCCGAGAACGAAGGGGTTATCATCTACTCGATTCTATGGACGAACAAGAATTAGCCAGGTCAGCCGTTCATTGGGTTGATAGTCCTGGAAAATATAGTGATGATACATTAGCGCACACGTTTTTGAACCTCACCCCAGATGAACAGCGTTTAGCTGGTATCTATATGATTCAACAACTCCTTATATTATATAAAAGCCAACACTCCGATCCTGGTCCATTACCTGATATATTGACCAAATTACTCACGAATAAATGGAGAGGTTCAGGTACTGAGTTAATTAGAGAAATACTAGAATCCAGAAAGCAGTACATTCTTTTTGTATGTCCCGAACATGTCTCACTGCCCATAAAAGAAAGAACGACGTATTATATGGATAGACAGAACCCCTTACGCGAAGTACACCCGATAAAAGGTGATGACAATCAGTTTAAACGTGTGTTTGTATACACACCCATATCTAAAATAGAACTATTAGAATTGAAGAAAGTGGTACCCAGTCATGACAAAGACCCAGCGGGTTTCCACCGTGAAATTAAAGACATGTTGCTCATGGGAGAATATACCTACCCCGACATTATGACAATATTGAAGGTATTAATGCCTGCGGGCATTTACGAAAAACTCAAGGAAAAGGATTGGGAGGTGGGAGACCAGAAGATAGATTGGACAGCATTAGAAAACGAAGAAAAAGCTCGAGGTCCAGGTTCAGGGCTTGGGGAAAAGACCAAAACACTACCAGGTTTACTAGTACAGGTACTGCCACGTTTATTAACTACGAAAAAGGAAGACTGGGGTGCAATCTCAGCCTGTAAACAAAAGCAAGATGAAGACACTAGTGATTTCTATGCCCGATTCGAAAAATGTTTTGGTATAAATAGTGGAATAAAAGCAAGTAGCGAATCGTATCCACATCTATTTGTGACAAAATTAGTTGAAAATTCCTTGCCCCAAGTTAAGAATAGAGTATTGAAATTCGAGAGTACCTGGCAAGGTAACACTCCGTCACAAATGTTACAAATGCTACAGTACCATCACAATAGAATTAGAGAGGAACAAGAACATGAACAAAGACGTATGAAAGACACGAAAATGAAAATGCTAGTTTCCCAGACAGTTCCAGCTGACGGTCATAAAAAGGGTATGACACAGTCCAGTGTTTCGACAGGTCCTGTAAAAGGGACATGCAACTATTGTAAACAGCCAGGTCATTATGTACACGATTGCCCAGTTTTAAAACATAATATCGCCATAGGTAATACAAAAGAAAGACCACGGCCACTTAGACAGGATCAGAACCAACAAGGAGCTCCGCAGCATGCACAGTCCATGCCAGCTCCGCAACAGTCTCTGCCAGCTCCACCACCGCAGCCTATTGCTGCCACACAAACAACGACACGACAGATGTACCAGACCGCACAGTATGACTATCCTGATTATCAACGATACTCATGAAACAGCCTAGGGAGGGAAGTTGACTTACCCCTTATCGAGGTCCCTGTAGATCAAGAAGGACCTTATGTACACAGTGAACTATTAGGCCAAGATAGAAAATTTTTACTTGATACAGGGGCAAGCCGAACAACTATAAAACGTAGTGAAGTTCCAGGGGCACCCCTCTCAGGCTCACAAAATATTTCCCTTGGCTTTTCAGGAAAACCTATCGTTAACGAAGTATCACAGCCTCTTCCCCTTACGATTGGTCCCTTGACACGAACTACAGATTTATTGCTTACTAAATCATGTCCAGAAAACTTGTTAGGTATAAAAACATTGAAAGCTCTAGGAGCTATAATATGTTGTTCTCCGGAAGGAGTAAGATTGTTTCTACGTGATTTCAAAGGGCACTATGTGTCCCGAGACATGGATCACCGACTGCAGACTTTACCCACACATTTATGGGCACAAGGCCCTACAGATGTTGGTTGCATGAACATTACACCATATCGAGTCACACTAAAGGCAGGAGTGGTACTACCACGAATGCGACAATACAAGTTACCCCCAGATGCTGTAGTGGCCTTACTGCAAATCATTGACGAGCTTATTACCCAAGGAGTGGTTGTGGAAACGGACTCCAGTGTATGTAATTCCCCGATAATTCCGATTCTTAAACGAACTGATCCAAAAGCCCCGCCAGTATTTCGATTGGTTATTGATCTGCGCGAATTAAATAAATGTATTGTACCACAATACCCCGTAGTCCCCGATATTTCTTCATTACTGACAGCTATTGATTCCGAAGCAACATTCTTTACTGTAATTGATCTCAAGAATGCCTTTTTCAGCGTCCCAATAGATCCGGAAAGCCAATACTTGTTTGGATTTAGTTTAAATGGACGAAGCTTTAAATTCACACGCGCACCTCAAGGATTCACAGAAAGCCCCAGCATCTATAGCCAAGCACTGAAACGAGAACTTGACAGTATCCACATGCCAGTCAACACTGCCCTGCTTCAATATGTCGATGATCTGCTGATCACCGCTAGAAGCGAACTTGAATGTGAAAAGGCCTCACTGACGGTTTTACAATTCTTGGCCGAAAAGGGGCACAAGGTGTCCCCTTCTAAGCTGCAATTCTGTGTCCAGCGAGTTGTTTACCTTGGTCACTCGCTGTCCAAGGAGGGAAGGCAGCTTACACCAGATCGCATCCAGTTAATTGCTAACATGCCAATACCCAAGACACAAAAGGAGGTGCGGGCTTTTATAGGCCTCACTTCATATTGTAGGCAGTGGATCCCTCAGTATGCATTTCTAGCAAAACCACTCATTCAGTTGACAACACAGGAGGCGGCCACATCGACCGTCCTCCCTTGGACTCAGGAACATGCACACGCCTTTGAAAACTTAAAGAAAGCTTTATGTCAAGCACCTGTCTTAGCAACACCATGTTACAATAAACATTTTACACTCTTTGTTACAGAACGCGAAGGTACTGCTTTGTCAGTACTCACACAGGAACAAGCAGGATCACACAAACCATGTGCTTATTTTTCTAGTACATTAGATCCCGTAGCTCAGGCTCTGCCTGCGTGCCTAAAATCAGTGGCAGCGACAGCTTTAGCAATCAGACAAAGCGATGCCATAGTGTTAGGACATCAATTGACAGTACAAGTACCACATGCAGTAGAGGTTCTCTTGAACCGCACGCAAACACAACACTTGACTATAGCGAGACTCACCGGTTACGAGCTGACATTGTTCCAGCCACACATAGAAATCAGACGTTGTAGTACATTGAATCCTGCCACACTTTTGCCAGTAAACGGAATAGACCCATTAGCACATGATTGTATTGAAGTTATTACTATCACGACGAAACCCAGACAAGACTTGACAGACGTCCCATTGTCAGATCCAGACCTGACGCTGTATGTAGATGGTTCATGTATGAGAACAAGTACAGGAGAGCTAGTGGCCGCGTATGCAGTCACAACAGACACTGAAGTCATTGAAACAAATCGTATTAATACCTTATCAGCTCAAGCAGCAGAGCTCATCGCTCTGACACAAGCCTGTATTCAAGCTACGAATAAGAAAGTCAACATATACACTGATTCACGTTATGCATTCGGAGTTGTACATGACTTCGGCGTGCTGTGGCGAGAGAGAGGTTATTTAACTTCTCACGGTGCCCACATTCAGCACGGACCCCTCATTCATGCCTTATTAGATGCAATACATCTACCCGCTGCAATATCAATTATGAAATGTAAAGCTCATACGAAAGTTACTGATATCATTTCCCAAGGCAATGATCTAGCTGACAGAACAGCTAAACAGACTGCTCAAACTCACATATCTGACATGACAAAGACAATAGTTCCGACACCAACACAGTGCATGATGGTTAAGGATCCCGCTCTTGACGTAATTGACATACAGACACATGCTACACCAGACGAAATAAAGAAATGGACTGAATTAGGAGGGATCCAAACGGATCAAGGATGGATGACGAAGGAAAAATCTGTATGGTTCCTTCCTGATTCAATGGTCCAAGTTATCATTAATACAATACATAGTCCAGCGCACCTAGGAGAAAAAGCTATGCTAGACAGCATTCAACACATTTGGTTCAACAAACATTTACGAGCAGCAGCTAAACAAAAAGTCCGTACCTGTATGATCTGTTGTCAGTTTAACCCAGGTAAAAGCATTCCCGTAGAACAGGGTGGATTTCAGCCTCCTGAGCACCCTTTTGAAGTCCTCCAGATGGATTATATCCAGATGGAACGATGTCAAGGATTCAAATATGTTCTCGTAGTTGTTTGTGCTCTGTCCCGTTGGACAGAAGCATACCCGGTTTCAGATTACACTGCCCCGACTACTGCCAAACAGTTAGTTCGAGAATTCTTCCCACGGTACGGTTTACCACGTGCTGTCTACTCAGATAACGGCCAGCCGTTCTCATCCGAACTAATGAAACACGTTTCACTTTTGTTAGGATATCAATGGAGATTTCATTGTGTCCGACATCCCGAGGCAGCAGGTCTCGTGGAACGACATAATCAAACTCTGAAAATTAGATTGTCCAAAATATGTAGAGAGAAAGGTGTCGACTGGGTAGTAGCCTTACCAGTTGCGCTCTTTTACATGAGAATGGTAGCACATTCTCGAACAGGGCTATCCCCTTATGAGGTGATCTTCGGTAGACCACCAAATATGTGGGGGACGCCTATACCACGCAAAATAACTGATGTTGACTGTAATATGCTGACAGATTACCTGGCTTCCTTGATGTCTGCACTACAATCTTGTCGTTCACAGGTAGCTGCAGCTTTTCCCGATAACACCGAGGTGAAACCCCACGACGTAGTTCCCGGGGACTTGGTGTTAGTGAGGAATTTTGACCGGAAGTCTCAGCTGGATCCTAGGTGGAAATCGCCTCAACTCGTACTGTTAACCATGAGGACAGCCGTGAAGATCGAAGGTCGAAAAGGCTGGATACATTCAAGTCATATCAAGAAATTTCATGGACTACCATCTGATATAGAGACTAAACCCTGTATTTCCTCAAAGACAGACTCAAAGCTTCCTTTGGTTGAACAAACGAACTCAGACCTATATAGACTAAAATTGAGGTCCAATAAGTCAGACAATTTGATTGTTTAAGTCCTCTCCAAGGTGAATCGGTTGAATTTGTCTCTGACATGTATCCTCTGGACCGGAATAGAGAAAGAAATAATCAAATCCAGTTGAAAAAACATGCGTACTGTAAATCACTGCGTAGTCATTGCACAGTGACGTTATTAATTCTGTTTTTCTTATGTCTTTTAATAATCGCTGCAAGTATATTATTGCACATATATTATCCTATTTCTAAACATGTTTACAATGTTACTGCTGAACATTCTTTTAGTGAATTTCCCCCACATGAGTTGTCATATAGATTTGCGCTGCGCAATAACACTTTTATTAGTATGTTACATCATTCCCATCAGGCTAGCAATGCTACAAATTGTTGGATATGTGGCCGACTCCCTCCCTATCAGAACTATAAGGGAATTCTGCCTCTCTTTCCATATCCGTTCACACACAATGGCTCCTGTGGAGCATGGTTTAGTTTAATCAATTCCCTAGATTCGAATTCCGCAGTTTATCAAGACAACTGGGTTTGGGGAAACCTGAACTTAGTCTTGCTTAAAGTCTGTTACCCTAACAAGGAGGGACTTCCCAAAAGAACAGGAACTGATCTAGAAAATGAAGTATATGGATTAGGTAATTTCACGCTTAATCTCATGATCCTGAATATTGAATCCGAAGCTGCACCAATTTGGCCTGCTATGTCAGTATTTCCAGTTAAAGGTGAACTATGTATAAGAAAGAATGGCTCCATACACATGGGCCATAGTAAATGCATCACTGTAATAGAATTCAGTGATCAAGGCAAATCTACATTTAGAGCTTCTCGCCATTCCTACTTCGTATGTGGTCAGACTGCATATACACGTTTGCCTCTAGATTGGGATGGTACCTGCTACATCGGATTCCTTTTGCCACCTGTTTTCCTAGCTCCTCCTGATTATCATAGAAATACTCATTTAGTACACAATAGAGAACGGAGAGATCTCCCAATCGTCGATTACACTGAAACAGCATGGGAAAAATACACAGATTTCAATAAAGGTTTCTTTCCTTATATAGGTACAGTTACTAATAGTAAACTGATACGTAGATTAACCAGAACCCTTGAAGCAGTAGTGAACGAAACTATTTCCGCCTTGGGCAATTTAACAGAAGAGCAGTCTGCTATGCGGATTGTTGTGCTTCAAAATAGTCTTGTCCTTGACGTCATTCTGGCCGATAGGGGCGGAGCTTGTAGGGTCATCGGATCAAGTTGTTGCATTTTCATACCAGAAAATTCGCCATCTGTATATAAAGCCATAACTCGCCTTCATAAGATTGTAAGCCAGATACACCAGAATCCAGGCACCTGGACTTGGTCCGGTTGGTTTTGGAGTGTATTATCTACCTTTGGATGGAGGGTCCTATCCTTCCTAGGTATTGGCTTTCTCATACTATTCAGTTGCTGCTTATGCCTACAATGTGGACCAGCGATTTGTGGTCTGTGTGCCACATCATGTATTCCACCACCAAGATTTCATTCATCCCGGAAGAAGAAAGAAGAACAAATGATGCTATATGAACAGATCAATGGATTGATGAAGATTGATATTTCTTAAGGGCAAGTAGGGGACAAGGAGGGAATGTGGAAATATGGATTTTTATGATCAGTTATGTCCCCTATCTTGGACCCCAACGGTTTCATGTATGAATCACAAGTACATGTATGTTTCCTCCAGTTCCAGTTATGAAGACGCAAACACATGTGCGTCCACCGTCAACATGTCCTCTTTCAGACCCGCCATGAATGGGCCGGATATTCTATTCCTAAGTATGAAAGGCCACCGGCTTTATATGGTTCATTTATCCCATTTTTCAGTCCAGGCGAGTAGGCCCTGATTCTGCCATTAAGCCTTTTCTTGCCTTCTGCCTCTGAAAGCTCCAGTCTGAGCTCGCATCTGTATCCATGAACTTTGTCCCACTCCCTGCGCGGCTAACGGTGTCTGACTCGACCTGTCTGCCTGCCAAAAAACTGTATTTCACCTTCAAGATTATCTGCTCTGCTCCGCTCCTCATCCAATGCATTCCTGTCTAGTAGTTTAAGTAAACATTCTTTCAGCTACCGAGCAAAAGGCCCGGCTTCTCTGTCTTTATGCAAGTAATTCATAGCCCTGTTACTATGGAAGATTTCTGCCCTCGCATCTAGTGTAGACACTTAGACGCTTGTACACGCACTAACAGTCAGTATAGTCAGTATAGAATAAGATTCTATCCTAAGAGACCTCTCTTTTTGGATAACACAGTTCTTTAAACATAAGATATTAGATATGATTTGGGATTAGGTTGACATAACCCCAGACTTCTGTCTCCACATGTAGAGCTAAATGTCAAGTCCCCTTCACCCCCTAGTTGCACGTCAATCACACGTCATGCTGCTGCGCGCGCATCTCTGCCAAGTATTTCTGCTGACATTGCGAAATTTTCATGGAACCACCCTATTGTGACATCATACCTGATGACGTTCTTTAAGTTGCGCCCAGTTACACCCATTTTAGTTACGCATGTATGTTTTATCTTTGTTATCAACTGTTACGCCTCCTGCATCTATTTCACTGTAATGCCTATTGTATAAAAATGATTACTTGTCAATAAAGTTTGTCCTTCACTTCCTGAACCTTCGTGGTGATGGAATATGGAGTCCATCAATTCGAATTGATTTTGGAATAAAGCCCGTTCTGAACCTCTAATACCACGGATTCTGCCTCTTATTTTACTGAGCTATTATTATAGATTTTCCGCATCAAATTAAGTTCCGGTAATTAAATTATTTACCACATATGTACAAATTATAACTAGCTCCTTTGCTCCCAATGTACTGCCTGAACAGCAGCCACCCATTGTAAAAGAGCAAGGACTCCTCAATGGCTATAGTGTTTCCAGGAGTAGAAGTCTCTGGAAACCTGGCAGACCAATGTTCCACGGCAAGCCCGATTTTAAACAACCTGTCATGGTCTGGATAGTCCTGAGGCAATGCAGCAGAATTGCCATTTGAAATGCAGCATACACTGCAATAGCAACAAACGATCACTGATCATGTTTGGTACAAAGATGGGGGTTAGACAGACCATACAAGTAGAGCAGTGGGACTGCAAGGTTGATTTCTGCACTAAGCCCATTTTGAGTGTAAGGCCCAAAAATATCTTCAACTCCTCAAGTGAAGTGAGAGTTCACTGTATACCCTAGAATGAAGCCCTAGAGAGCCCCCATGCTTCCTCAGAAATTGCATGGCACACACATTTGTTTACTTCACAATTTGCTCAAGGAATTCAACATCCAAAAAGATGGATGTAGTCAAATAGCCATATTGACTTTCCCTCCAGCATCACCAATGAAAGGAGGAATTTGGGGCTAGACTAAATTGGGGGGCTGCCAAGAGAGCAGTCTTTCTGCTTGCGACTGCACATGCCTGCTTTCAGGGTTGATCTGACCTCCTACGATCATTCCGCTGTGCAGACTGTCCTTGCGAAGGGTCAACACCACTGCCATCATCATGTCCCTCAGAATTGTTGGAAGATGAGTTATGTGGAACTCCGGTGACTGAAAAATCATTTTCAGATTCTGCTCCATTTTCCTGTCCCTCAGATGCAGTCTCACTATCTGCTGTCTCTCTGATCCTGCCTCATAAATGTCCTCCATAACCTGAGTTAGGGCCCGGCCGCAGTCCTCCACCGAGACGCCATCTCTGCTGACTGGCAAAAACATTCTTTCTTAAAACTGTGTCCTATATAGAAGCCAGGTGTATTGTTCTAAATAAAACAGTGGGAGTGTGCATCTGTCAGATGTATGCAACTTTAAGTAAACAAAAGCATACTTTTTCAGTGAATCTGCAGATTCTCCCAAGGCCCTAATTCTGAAAGGAGGGATTCCCCTTTCCCTTCCTATGCAGTAGGACCACCTACCGCTCTTGTTTTGCACTCTCTCTTCATCTTTTACTGACCCACTCAGGAACTGCATACCCCTTTCTGGTTGTGTGATTATCTGGGCATGTATGCTGGACCTCATTAAAGCCCACAGTCCCCCCCCTTCTGGTTTGACTGAAAAAAACAAGGCACAGTATTACGTCACCTTGCCATAAGCCCAATTCCACTGCATACTTTTGTTATGGCTTATGCAAAACTTTGTTGGGGGAGCTACTGGGCATTTGCCAGTATAAAACGAATTCTGTGATATCTACGCACCTCGGGTGCGATAACATCACAGATCGGCGTGGGGGGGGGGGGTGGTCGGGGCTGACGCAGAAGCATTTTTGCATTTCCGCTGCCTTTTTTGAAGAAAGAAAGAAAAAGGAATTATTTTCTGTCCTCCCTAGTGTTAGCCAATGGGAGAGGGGGTGCGGGTGTCAGCCATTGGCCGACACACATATGGAAGGGTTCATGCTTGTTTTGTTAACACTTTTATAAAACATTATTGTTGAGAAGGGGGCCGTAAGGTTCTAGCCATTCTTAACAAATTAAAAAACAATGTTTAAAAAGAAAAATATTTTTGTAATCTCAAAGCATACATTGCTATGGTAGTCCTTGGCACTGAAGCGAACATCTTTGTGTGCCTTATGAAAGAGCGGAAGGTTACCTAATAATTGAAGGAGGGGGACCCATTTGTACATGTTGTATATTTAGTGGACGGAAGGAAAATGTAAATGAGATAACAGACCAATGGATGAAGAGAGAAGTATGGAAGCTCCACTAAGTATCTGTATGTATGTTTGTGCATGTGTGTGTGTATGCATATATATAATATAATATACGCTGCCAGTTCTCATCAGTTTCCCTTCACTCACTGTCGGGTTCTTTACAGCGCAGAGACGAGAGTCACGCTAATTATCACAGCTACAAGGTAAAGGATTACCAGCACTCACGGGAGCAGTGTGCCCAATTATTTAATGGGTAGAAGTACGTTTAGATGCCTTTCGGCTGTCGCCTTTGTCAATAACGAGGCGCGCCGAGAAACAGCTCATTTAAATATACAAATAATTATAAACAGTAACAAAGGACACCAGACATTCCTCTGTCCAAAGGTGTCGGCCATCTTTAAACATGAAAATGATAGAAACAACAGAAAGGTGAAATGCCTCGGTAGTTCTCTCGCACTGAATGGGCAAACAGCATGCAACATTATAACTACACAAAAATCTGTGAATAACATACACTGTGTCAATATACAGTTCTGCCTTTCATCCCATTGCTAATCTCCAAGGGATGAAGAACAATACGTCCCCCTGATGGGTTCCGTTAGTTCAAACGTATGTTTAAAGGTGAATGCTGATCCTCCTACTCTTTCCCTTCATTATACCCTGTATGGGTTTATCAGGCTTCAGCTTCTCAACAGCCACTATAGAGGAAATGTTGCAATTTATTGTGGTTGTTTCTTCAGATGTCAAACTAGATTCCCAATTGCTTTACCAGGAATTCCCGACAATTCTCCCCTTACAGATGTATCGCTATCTCCTCCCCCCTGTTCAACCCATTTGGCGTCTTGGTTTGGGTATCGATGATATATCTCGATTCTAATCTGCGGAGTTGTAATTGTCGGTCACCTCCCCTCACATTCGGGGCCATGGGATCCATACAGAAGAATTTCAACAGGTCCCTGTTGCTTTCGTGAAATATCTCAAAGTGCCTGGCCACTGGATACGTTGCATCCTTTTTGGCAATCGCTCTTTGGTGTTCCAGAAAACGCACCTTCGTTTGATGTATAGTACTGCCAATATAGCTTAAGCCACACAGACGTACAAGACCGTATACTGTGTGGTTGGTATTGCAGTTCATGAATTTCTTGATTCTCTTCGGTGCCCTTTACCCTGGTACATTATAGGATAAAACTTTGTGAAAACCTGCCACTTTTCCAAGGGTGGGAAGTCTATTGTCAGAGGGGCAGTGATTCTGTACTAGATGATCTCTAAGATTACTAGTTCTTCTAAATGTCATTAAAGGTGACATGGGCAAATCTTCGCCTATCGTGGAGTCAGACTTTAGAATATGCCAGTTCTTTCTTAGCACCTTCCTGATGTCATTGGCGTCTGTGGAGTAGTCTGTTATTAATCTAAAATGCTCCTGGGCTGCCTTAGTACTGCCCCTCCGTAGCTTACATGAGTTATCAGTCACCAATTCTAGTCTTGGTTTAGTGTCCACCTTTTTTTTAGCGTGACTAAGAACATCCTTATGGTATCCTCTCCTTGAAAACCTTTGCATGCTCTCTTCAGCTATATATATAATTTTTTTTGTAAAATCTAAAACTCCTTGCTAACCCCAGACCTAGAAGGGAGATTAAAAAGAAATCATAATTTAACTAGGCGCCTGATGATGTGGTAAAATAGAAAGCCAGTGTTTAAAGTATACACAAAATATAAAGTACAACACACTTTGAACCAGATTTATTACAAAGTGAAACATTTAAGCATCCAGCTCGATCTAAACAGATAAAACAAAGAAAGTGCTGAGCCTCCTGAAGGTTTTTTAAAAAATATTGTCTAAACTCCCTCACCCCTCCCGATGCCTGAAATGTACATCAAAATATTGTCAGCTAGAGGGCCTTATTTAGAGTTGGACAAAAGCTGAAATTGTGTCAAAAAGGTGATGGATGTCTCTTCTGACTGAAGGGTGCATTGGTGGAAATGACACCTTACAAAATGGCAGATGGGACATCTGCAACTTTTTTGGCAATGCACGGCTCTGAGGAACTCAAAATATGGTCTTCAGTCACTAAACATTTAAATTGTTTAATTTAAAACGTACCACTTGCATAGTAACCCTGGTGATGTTTGTGAATCCCTTCATTCTTAGACTGAGCTTAAAATACTATGAATGCATATGCTTTTTCTCTTCAAATCCCCTCTTTTTCACCCCCTGTCTTCCCCTTATGTTTCCTCCTTGATTCTCCTGCACAAGGGACAGCAAATCATATGTATGGGCTAGCATTTCATTAATGCGCTCTATCAGAAGGGTTCCTTCTACCCTAGCTAGGACATGCTCTCTTCCCAACCTTTCAACCAAATATCAGGACATTGTCACTGTAATACAAGAAACTATGTATTGGTTTTCTTGGCAGTCTCCTAGAAAGTTTCAGAAAATTAAAAGTGTTTAACAATATAGTTCCATATGCTCCAAAAATGTGATGCTTTATTGCGCTAGTTGGTTTGTATTTGTTTCTACACTTTGTATAGATCCAGCGTATAGGTTGTGGCCTTCATTCAATTAGATAATCATATTATTGATCCACTGGCCTGAGTGACCAATCTCTCTATTGTTGCATTTGGCATACATCTTTCTACACAGGTGTAGGTTTTCTTCAGGGTCTTCTTTGGAGCAGAAATAGTGTGAGAGACGCACACAGTTGTACCTATGGTTGATTCAATAAGGTCTTTGTATGGCATTGCAAATGTGATATTTCTCATTTCTGCAATCAGTGACTTGCAGGTGGGCACCATTAGCTATCAGCACAACTGGCCTCTGACCTACAGATCAATGGTGGCAGCAGAACATCTGTGTACAACATGGAACTCGGCATGAGTAGCCTCTAAATGGATGCTCTCTGGTTCAAGGGATAGCTAGTGCATTGTGAGGCTGGAAGGTACTGGTTTTTAATTGGACACCAGTGAGCAGGTTTTATGTAGTTAAGTGTGCCGGTGGCTGTTTTGTTTGTGGCCATTAACAAGAGAACATGTAAACAGGCCATCTAAATCTTTTCCAAGATGGCTGCTGTGAGGAGGGATCACCAATGGCTGAACAATCTGTCTGTACACCGGGGCAACGTGCCACCATGCTGTTTCTGCCTACCAATAGCCCCAAAGGAGTGCATGCTAACCAAAAATAACAGGAACGAGGCACAAGTGTACTGGTCCTCTGCATTTCAGTAACTGTCAAGAGAGTTGATTTTAATGCAAACAGGGCAGATTGTCCTGGATGCAAAATGGTAGCCAAAGCGACTGTGCTTATCGATGGCCAAAAAGGAAGTCCCTGAACTGGCAGCATCGGAGCAGGGATAAGGCGGGAGCGTTTATGCCCCCTTACCAGCTGTTACATTGCTACTTACACACCCAACTCAGAGGCACCTGAAACGGATTGCTTGGGCTATAATTTCTATTACTATCTAACTTCTTACAGGCCTTATATGTGCCTGGGTGAGTCACAAAGATGCTTTCAGCTCGTCCTTGTCATCACTAGGACTCAAATGACTTACCCTACGGCAAAGGTTGTATTCGATCAGAGACTTCAATGCATACATCATTGCTAGGTATTCTGACCTCCGAGATGGGCGTGGGGGGCAGGTGGGAGGTTTGTAGCTTGGACCGCGGGACATTCAGAGTACTGGTGACCTTAACTACGCATACCCCTTTACCATTCATACCTTTACCATGAAATTGTGTGGTAAAGCCATGCGTGGTTAAGGAATGCGTGGTTAAGACTCATTTGTGGTTTGGGCTGCGTGGTAGAGGCAAGCGTGGTTTAGCCATGCGTGCCTCTATCATACAACCATATATTGTTTTGCCAGACATAAGTTTGTACATATTTTTAACTGTCCATCTTTGTTTGATGGCTGCCTTGTGAGAAAGCTTATGTACAAGCAATAGGCTTGAGTTGGTTATGGTGGCACGCCAGTGACCAGGGCTCTAGGCCTGAGTGAATTATTTGGAAAAATTATATCAGATGGCAGAGGAGCTGATGTGCTTTATTTTGAAAGGTTACTAGAAATATAGAGCTGGCATATTCACTGTGAAAAGTTGTGTTAAAGCCAATAAGCCTTTTTTTTTTCAAAATATTTTATTGAGTTTTGTTTAAAGACAGCAAATATAGACAATACAGAAAATAATATTATATAGCGAAAATACCTACTCAAAATTCATTAAATACCTAAGTCATCAAAAAATTACAGTAGGCAAGAAAATTATACTTATTCATAGGAAACCTAAAGGAGGGAGGGAAGGAGGGTACAGTATAAAGACTAATGCATTAAATATAAATAGAGCTACTATATCATTAGAACTAGTACAGTCTGATTGTAATAAGAACGAAGGTTACGTTATAAATACACCAGTAAGAGGATAAATATACATCAATAGGTAACCAATAAGATTGATAAGAGATATAGAATTATGAATAATCCCATTCATGGATAACTGAGCACCTCTTCTCGTAAAAATAACCCAAGACCACCAAGCATTAACAGATAATATAGAAACATCTTTCCAACAAAAAGCAATGGATTTCAATGCTGCTGAAATAAGGAAATTGAAAAGTTTACCTTCTAAATTATTTAAGTTTTGTGATAGCTGTTACCAATTGTAGGATTAATTACAGAGTTAATTAGTTGCCTGGAAACTAATAAACAATCAATTCTAGAATGGGAATTATGAGGATGTGAAAAGAAAGTAAAACTTTTTTTCTGTCGGGAAATGTAATCTCCAGATATCAACTAATTTAGTGGTTTGAATAAATGATTTGAAAGCACAATAAACTTTAGAAGGGTGAAATTTAGTAAGAGATAATCTATCTAATAAAGGGTCAGAGATAACATCAAAATCGCCTCCAACAATTAAAGGAACATTTCCAAACTTTAGAACCTCTGTCATAAGATTAGCTCAAAACACAGGGTCATCTGCAGTAGGACCATAAACATGTAATAAAAATAAGTATGAATCATGAACTTTAATTTTAACGAGTATATATCTACCATCTGCATCTGAATTTTTACTCAGAATTTGACAATGTATTCTTTTTTCAAAGAGAATAGCCACACCATTTTTTTTACCATTAGCAGGAGAAGAGACAATAGCATCAACCCATTTCTTCTGCATATAATGGACAATGTTGTCATCTATATGAGTCTCTTGTATAAAACAAATATCAGCTTTGCAACTACTTAAATAATGTAAAATGTTTGTACGTTTAACTGGATGGCGCAAACCTTTAACATTTAATGAAACTACTTTAAGATTATGAGTATTAGCCATAGTAGAAAGGAAAGAGAAAAGCAATTAAGAAGAGGAAGGTAAGGGAAGATAAAGAGAATGAGAAAAAGGTAGCTCCAGAACAAGCAGAAGGAAAGACGAAATGAAAAAACATGAAGGAAACGACAAACAAAAGACATAAATGTGAAACGTGAAACGCACACACGCTTTACAAGCATGACCGGAACCGCTGGAGCCCAGTGTAAGAAAATATAAGTAGTGCGTCAGAAAAGGCATAACTGATAGTAATCAAGTAGCAGAGTCATTAGTATCCATTGAATGCTGTGACTGCTGATCTATAAAGTGTCTCAACTCTTCAGGAAGTTGAAAGGATTCCGAGAAATTATCTTTCCAAATACGCATCGTCGATGGATCAAAAAGTCCATATTTGTAGCCAAGACTTCGTAGTTGAGGACAAAGAGCAGTGAATTCCTTGCGAATTGAGACAGTTTCTTTGGCAAAATCTTGATGAATAAATATTTTATTCCCATTTACCATCAGGGAATGTATTTCCTGTGCTGCTTTTCTGATTAAAACCAAATGATGGTGACGAAGAACTTTAAAGATCATTTGTCGCGGTTTTGGGTGCTAAGGGTTCCGATGGGAGGGAATCCTGTGAGCCTTATCAACTTCAATCTTTTCTGGAAATTTGATTTATAAAAGACCAGGAATTAGATTTTCCAAATATATTCTACAGTTAGCTCCCTCAACATCCTCTGGTAAATTAAATATGCGTAGATTATATGGTCTGTTGCGATTTTCCAAGTCCAACAGTAGTGAGCACATAGGTGAAATTTTCGACACAAGTAGAGTGAAAGCGTCAATTTTTACCTTATTATCTTGTATTTTAATTGAATGATCCGATATTTTCATTGACAGACTGGCCATTTCTTTGCACACATTTTTGACTTCAGACGCATTTGTATCTGTATTAACACGAAGCGCCTGAATTTCCTCCAATATTAAAGATAAGGAGGGTTCAGGTGACTCCACTACTTTTGATTTAATTGGTGGAGGAGAAACTTGCTGTCTCCTTTTATTTTTAATGGAATTTTTGTTTTCCATTTTCTTGAAAAAATACTTAATTTTATAAATAAACAAGCAGATTATTATAAGATATGATGAAAGCTGTGGAGATAACCAAAGAATAACTGGTACAGCAGCTAAAGTGGGCTGTGGGAGTGGCTAGGCCCAATCCAGGCCCTTTCTTGAAAGTTCACTCCGCCCCCTTGACAGAAAAGCCTGGCTGTACCTGAATGCTGAGCAGGGACCAGGCGATAAAAAGTACCTCTTCCGACACTCAAAATGACCGGATTTTACACCACAGCGCAAGTAAGGTCTTTATGTGTACAGCGACCTCCTTTGAGCAGAGTTTCTGACAAGAAATCGTCGTTAAATGAGATAAAACGGGCAAGAAACGTGCTAGAGCTCCCGGGAGGCGGCCATCTTGAATTGCGCGCTCGCGCGTCTCCATCAAGCCAATAAGCCTTTAAGGGTGAACACTATGCACAAAACGATTCTAAGAGGAGTGCTTGCTGCCATGTTTGTTTGCTTATTTTTCACTGTATTAGTGAGTCTGTGCATGTAAGCATGAATCAGCAGTGGATGAATAGATGCATAAGTGCAAGGATGAGTGACTACGCCTGAACTCATAAGTGATGGAAGAGGCACTTTCTGTTATAATCCAGACTTGGGCATTGCCAGTGCTAGTTTCAAAGATCTATTCTGCAAGAGGATTTGATTTGTGTTGATAGCAGTTTCATTTTTGTGACTTATTTTGGGTTGGCAAGGCCTTTTAATCTTTAGAGCTGGTGTATGAATAATTAAGGGAAAATAAGTTGTTTGTCACAGAAAAGAAACCAAATTACTTCAAGGTAAAGGAGTGGAAGAACATATTAAGAACTGCTGATCAACTTAATTTCGAGGTATGTTTAATTTCATTTATTGTCTTAATAACGGTAATCGGTTCATTCTAGTCAGTCAAAATACTTTATTCGGCTACCAAAAGCCATAAAAGCACAGTTAAAACATATAACGACATTGGAAGGACAACAATAAATTAAAAGGAAAGAAGTGAAATACATATGTTACAAAGGTCCCCGTCGTACATATATTACATACACTACAATTAATCACATTGGTCAAATTGAACAAAACACATTATAAAGAGTCATGCAAATATTAGTGTATTTAAAAACTCGACAAATAAAATACCATAGCAAATAAATGCTTAAGAAATGTCTCCATGATTAAGTATTTAAAAAATGCTAAAAAGAATATTCGGCTACCAAAAGCCATAAAAGCACAGTTAAAACATATAACGACATTGGAAGGACAACAATAAATTAAAAGGAAAGAAGTGAAATACATATGTTACAAAGGTCCCCGTCGTACATATATTACATACACTACAATTAATCACATTGGTCAAATTGAACAAAACACATTATAAAGAGTCATGCAAATATTAGTGTATTTAAAAACTCGACAAATAAAATACCATAGCAAATAAATGCTTAAGAAATGTCTCCATGATTAAGTATTTAAAAAATGCTAAAAAGAATATATAATCTCAGAAACCTATTTAAAATGGTTGTTATGCAATTACTGCAGGGACATCTTCCTGGATCACATTGCCCCTAACAGAAAGCTTGCAACCCCAAAGCACACCACAGTGGAGGGTTGCATTTGTAAAAATAAGAGCAGGCCTTACTTGAACAAACTTTGCCTCACTCAGTAGCGGCAATATAAATTTCTTGCGAAGGGGGGTGTAAAATTCACAGAAGAAGATAAAATGCAAAGTGTCCTGTTCTGAAAAAGTATCACAGGGACATGGCTTCAAGGTACCTGGCCGTGAAAAACCCCTTTGGAAAGGGTAAAAATCAGGATACCTGGTTCAGCATGAATCTAGTTAAAACAAAACGATGTTGTACGTGTGTTACTAGTGACAAATAGGGCTGTAGCTGTGGGGTCGAACTAAGGATAACATACCTTCTCGCCATGGGCTTGGCAAGTTCAAGTCCCTCCCTGGTCACCTGCTGCCTATCAAAAAACTTTATTTTAATGTCCTCTAATCATATAAGCTCTGTAATTGAGAACATTTCAATACTAAAATTCAGTACTCTAAAATTGATAACTTGGGATATGAAGGAAGAATACCCTACTGGTACCTAAATAACTAATCAAAAACTAAGAAATACGAAGATGTATATTGAATAGCTGTATCATGAACTAATACAAAGGTGCCATATTATAATAAAATGTTATTGACCTGTCTTACTGGTAAGGTACAGGTTGCCCATGCCTATTTACTCATTTCACTGTAAACTCGATTTTCAATACTTGCAATTAACAGAATAGTCAGTTAAATATATTTAACTTGAGATCAAGATCGGTTAACGTTTTGGAATGATTTGAGTGGTTGGTCCCTCCAATTATGTTTCCCTAACACAGGGGTTTGCATCTCAGAGGTAACTGATGCGCTTTCAAGTCTATTCAACAATGCTGCACCATTTATTTATTGAATTGACCCAGGTTTCTAAAGTAAATTAGTGCAGCCTAGTCTGGAACCACTCGGCTCCTCAACCATCCGCTAAAAATCTAACTAATTTGCCAGTTTTACTGTGCACCAGAACTGCAGTTGTTCTGCCTTTCTTCCTTACTCGCATCTTCCATCCCCCCCACGTCGAATTCCCAACTAAGAATTTTAACCCCTCTACTATTTTTGATCTCCTTAAATGGGGAGAATCGGTGAAGAAATGATCCAGTAACTCCCATAGAGTAGGGGATGTAGGATTCAGTGGAATAAAGAACATGGAGTACTTACATGCATGAAAGAGGCTCTTTCCCAATAATTTTGACCACAGGCAATTGTCACCTATGCATCCTATGAAATAAATGTCTTCTGTTTGTGTTGTAGCATACTGATTAGCTTGCCTTTTTCGTGACAAATTGTCTAATGCATAAATAAGGACGGAAGATGAAATAACAAGTGAGATCAAAGCCAATGAAAGCAACCTGGTTTCTTAAGCTCTGGGGGCAATGCATATTATGTCAACTAAATGAATGGTGGCAGAAACTGCTGCAAGATATGTTGCATCCTTTGTTCCTTGGGAAAGGAAAGCAACATGTCCACCCCATGCACCACATTTATGATGCAGTATGTATACAATCATACTAATGATAACATGTATATAGCATACATACAGACTGAATTGTCTTAGTCTTTTATATAATATTGCTGATTGCTTCCCAGCTTAGTAGTTCTGCATTCTATTAACCTCAAACATTAATGTTTACATTCACCCAGCAGAACGTATTATTTGAGCTCCCCAGTTTCAGTGGGGGCGTTTTTTGTGGGCTGTTAAACTACTGTTACCATATCACACCTTCTCTTACTGATGGCCATCCATAAACACATGAACCCACCGTTCTATTATGCAAATGTTCTTCTGTAGCAAGCACCACATCCACCATCCTAACAAGATTCAAAGCTATGCTTTATAGATAATATACAGATATCTAATTCTAACACATTAGTCCTGTGAGGTATCTAACTAGTAGGTGCTTTGGGAAAGTTGTATAGAGTTGCTTTTGACAAATGTGAAAGGAGATAATTGAAACACAGATCACTCGCAGACGCTTGTAGTAGAAATTGTATGCTGGCAAGGGGGGGGGGCTTCCTGCAAAGACATGGGGTGAGTTTAGCATACCTACAGGAGATAAACCTAACGGATGATAAAAGGAGCAAACTAAAAGTGGAGCAGACAATCGTTTACGTCCACATACTCCACTTATGTGAGAGGGTTGTCCGTTTAGGTGGCTCCGGGTGGCCGCTTTAGAATGCTCGATTTGAAGGCGGACCCTGAGGGCCAGTTTACCCTCATTCAGGAGGGAGGCGGGAAAACATGTGTTTGCTGAGAGCGGCAAATATGGCGGAAAACAAGGAACATCTGTGAAAAACAAGGGATAAGCCAGAAAAAGCACCTAGAAAAACGAGGGAAAGGAAGGAGAAAGCAATAAAAACGAGGCAAAAGCGGGAGAAAAACGGCGAGGAAGCAAAGCGGTGCAGAAGTTGCAGCACCAGAGAGATGAGGAAAGAATACTCCTGTCACTCCCTTACGTATGTCACTTATAGCTGATCTGACAGAGTGCTGGGATCTGGGGGATAAATGCTCCCTATGGTACAGGAAGCTGGGTACCTGGCCAGATATCTTTCAGACCAGTGGTTTCCAACCGTTTGACTCCTGAGGACTCCCACTGAGTCACTCCTGGAAGCCAGAGACCCCCAAGCAATTTGTATGGTTTTAAATTTCAAACATTAATAACAGTAATTCGCAAAGAATACACAAACCAGTACACGCCAAACAAATACTCAATTACTAAAGATTTTATTATTTTAAATTGAAAAAATATGCGAAGGGGGACTTTTGGGGTTCTTTGACAAAAGCAGTAACCCACTGAGCTTTGCACATAACATACTATTTTTTAAAATGCATGGTACACCATCTTTGCAGCAGGCATATTCACCACCTGCACTACCTGTGAAGAGTCCAAGCTGACACTAGACACAGATCTCATATCTCTTCAGTAGGTACATAGTCACTGGAGTTATCGTGACACTTTTATTGTTGCCCAAAAACTGCTGGTTATACAAGGAACTTGGCAATGCTTTTAAAACTGCTGCCTGAGGGCCCACTGGGAATGTGTCATGGACCCCTGTGGGTCTGCGGACCACAGTTTGGGAACCGCTGATTCACACCAACTACCCCCCCCCCCCCACCCCACTGGAAATACTTGAGACCCTTTACTGGAGATTGCAACCAGAGGTCCTGTCAAACCCCATGTTCAGTGAAACACAACGTAAGGCACGGACTATCAATCTGACTAACAATTGGGGATTGACAGCTAGCAGGGGGACTGAGTGGGAAACACTGAAGGCAGTAATGAGGAGAATGCATGAACAAGGTCAATTGGTTAGCGACATAGCGACACTGGAAAAGAAGATAGCGAACCTGCAGAAGTGAGAAGCTGATTCACAGGACATAAGGATGGAAGTTGTGGATGATAGGCGGGTCCTTGGGGAGACCTAGGACAGACTGGACCAGTTTACTCTGCGGGCGTACCGGCAATGCCTCCATAGGGTAGGGGATAAGGTCTGCAAATTACTGGCCTGGATACTGAAGAGGAAGACTGAAAGACCACCCATTATGAGCCTGAGATGGCCTGTGTTAGAAATGGGGTTTCTGGTTGGCTAGGGCATGCACCTAAGCCAGGCAGAACCCAGCACTCTTGTCAGGGCAAGGGAGTTACACGCCGAAGATAACCCCTGCTCACCCCCTTGGTACCTTGATAGAGCAGTCAGGCTTATCCCAGCGGCAATGTGTAAAGCGTTTGTGCAACACACTCCCACAGCAGTAACACACTAGGCACACCACAAAAGAAACTCCACACAAGGTTATATAAAAATAGCCTTTGTATTAT
Organism: Triturus cristatus; assembly: GCF_964204655.1. Lineage (NCBI taxonomy): Eukaryota > Metazoa > Chordata > Amphibia > Caudata > Salamandridae > Triturus > Triturus cristatus. The sequence goes on from NC_140587.1 coordinate 750,685,146, forward strand.
CATAAAAACACATTAGAAAACCATCACATATATACACTGTGCCACCAGGCACTTGTCATGACTCTACATGGATTATGTAAACCAATAAGCCGATCGGACCACGATCGGACCACTGTCGTAATCCCCTAAATCGGTTATGTAGGGCAACCAGTAACTACCGATAAGAGTGCACTCATAGTGGTACTCAGCATAGCACATTAAGAATACATATAATCCTCAGTGCACCTTAGTACACACTTGCCGCAATAGCCCACAGACTTTCTTTTTTTTTTTTTTTTTTAATTTTATTTTTAACCAGACAGCAGTATTACAATAACAGGTTTCCTGAGGTAGCAGCAAGATCAAGTTCCAAGTCAAATTGGACAATGCAATACATACATGAAATGCAGGGGATAGAAGACATAGGCGGCATCACGTAACCATACTAATAATAGCAGGGGCGTAGAGTCACGACAGCCAAAATCCAACATACATGTCAAAAATTCTCCACCAATAGCTATTATTTATTCCATCAGTGGCCCCCAGATCTTTCGTGCCTTAGCCATGCCTTTCCTGCCTTTGCATTCATATAATACCCTCTCCAGATTATAAATGTGATAGTCTAGCATACCAAGCCTGGTAATTTGGGGGATCTATGTCCTTCCACCTGGTAGAAATAAGTAACCGATAGATGGCAGTGACCATAAAGCAAAAATAAGTTGAACTATGGTTTAACTGTAAGCTTTCGTCAAAACCCAGTATCATCATAGTTGGAGTTTGTGGTATTGATTGCCCCAGGTTTTGACATAGAAAACGTTCAATGCCTGCCTTTAAACTATTCAGTTTACTACAGTCAAAAAACATATGGCTAGTGTCCGCCGGGCCCTGGTCACATCTAGGACACTTATTATTATCCCTTCTTCCCCATGCCCAGAGTTTGGCTGGAGTAAAATACAGTCTAAACAACGTTTTAAAGGTTTGGGCTTTAAGATTGGCAGTCAAAAAGGTCTTATTAGACAACTCAAGTGATCTACAAATGTCTACATCTGGGTTATTTAATTTATCTGCCCAGGCACTTTCTATCTTAGAGAGATCGTCCATTGTGGCCGTCGTCAGCATTATATACACATCCTTAACTCGATATTGTTTTTTATTCAGATATTCTAATAATGGGATTGTAGGAAGGTTAAATTTTTGTGGAACCAAACTATTTATAGTCGCCCTAATTTGTATGTACTTGAAGATGGTTCGGGAATCGACTCCGTATCGTTCCTGAAGATCTCGAAACAAAACCACCCCATTTAGATCAGTAATATCTCCTATACTTCTGATTCCTGCTTCTTCCCATGTTCTCCCTATATTATCATACTGTATCGCCGGAAAAGCAGATGTGCGCCACAACAGTATATATCTATGAATTCTGGGAATTTCCAAATGTTTACAGATCTTCCGCCATACGTTCCCAGCTGCTCTAATAATCTTAAAACGCGTTTTTTTTATAGTAACTGCCTTCCAGCTGCCTTAAGGCGAGCCCTGGCGCTAATTTACCCATTGCAAGTTCATAAATAGATGGTATATCCTTGTCCCCTTCTAGGACGCTAATTGCCCCTGCTGAATCTGGGGTCTGTGGCCTGAATAAAACACTCATATGTTGCAGCATTACTGCCCAAAAATAGAACAGCATATTTGGGACCGCGAGTCCGCCCCGATGTTGTGGTAAGGATAAGTATTTTATTGATCTTCTGATTTTCCCATAGCCCCAAATAAATTGACTAAACATTTGCTCCATCTGTTTAAATAATAAATTTTCCGGTTCTAATGGTATACAGCGGAATAAAATATTTTAGGAAACATCGTCATTTTGATGACATTTACTCTACCGATAATAAATAAATGTAAGTTATCCAGTCTCTTCAGCTCACCCTTAATTTTTGTAACTAATGGTGACAAATTTTTATCCCATATTGTACCCACCTCCGCTGTTAGTGTTCTACCCAAATACGTGGCTGACTCTGTCCGACGTGGATCCAGAAACTGCGTGTTTTTCGAACATATAATTTGAGTTTTGTCCGTGTTTAAACTATATCCTGACAGTTTCCCAAATTCTGCTGCAAGCCTCTCAATCTGATTTATAGCCGCAAGCGGATCCGTAGTAATTACAGAAATGTCATCTGCATAGGCTAAAAGTTTTTGGTTTTATATCCGAGGATCTCTACTGATTTAATTAGTTTATCCTCCATTATGGACTTAATCAAATGATCGATATAAAGGGCAAATAATGTAGGGGAACACGGACACCCCTGCCGTGTCCCACGAGTAATCCTGATCCTACCAGACTCCTTTCCCATTAACTGAATTCTAGCATGTGCATTACAATACATGGCCTGTATAGCAGTTAATATCCGTGGGCCGAATCCCTTAAGACTTAAGTTTTTCCACAGGTATGCCCATTCGACTTGATCAAAGGCTTTTTGAGCATCAAGCAAAAGAGGCCTCGGCAATATCAAATAATGAAATAACTCTGCGGACATGATCCGTAGTACTTTTACCGGGGATGAAGCCATGTTGCCATGGACTAACAAGAGTCCCAATTATCTTAGACAATCTTATGGCCAATATCTTTGAATACAATTTCTCGTCTGCATTAATTAAAGAAATTGGCCTATAAGCGGCAGGATCCTCCGGCTTCTTGTCCTTCTTCAAAAATATCACGATGTTTGTATCCTGCCAGGATTGTGGTGGAACCCCCTTCTGTTGAACTGACAAAAACAGATCCAACAATAAAGGAGTAAATTCTGTTTGCAAAGCTCTATATATTTCGATCGGGATCCCATCCGGGCCCGATGCTTTGCCTAAAGCCATTGTACTTGGGGCCTCGGAAACCTCACTCAATGTAATGTCCGCTTCAAGTCCCAACAACTGAGGAGCTTCATTACCCAATACTGTCCCTATTTCTTCCGTTATCGGGTCCCTAGATCTATAGAGGTCCTGATAGAAATCCATAAGTACATTTAATATACCTGTTAAATCTGTAACCAACGTACCATCTTTCCCTCTTAATTTTGAGATATTGTTTACCGTCGCCCTTTGTTTGATTCGCAATGCCAGATGTTTCCCTGTCATTTCCCCATACTCATAGTTCTCCCGTGTAGCCATTTGAAACCTTTCCGCTCCCCTTTTATTATAAATTCCGTTAATTTTGGCCTTAGTCCTAATTACTTTTAACTCTAAATCCGTTTGCCTCTCAATCTGTTTATGTACTATAGCTTCCATATGTTGTCTCTCATTCATACTCAGTTCCTCTATGAGGGCAAGTGTTTCCCCTCTCAGTTGTCTCTGATGGAATAGACCAAAACTAGTAATTTCACCTCTGAGTCCAGCTTTAAAAGCGTCCCAAACATTTTCTCTAGAGGTACTATATCTATTTATCTCAAAGAACTGATTGGTCCATCTCCTAATATGTACAATAAATCCCTCTGTGACTAACAGTTTTTTATCAAATGACCACTTTGAGAGACCCTTAGTATATGCGCACGCCTCAATACTCAGGACTAATGGATTATGGTCCGACAAGATTTTCGGAAGTCTTTTAATAGCCGCTCCCTCAATGAGAGAAGCGGAAGCAAGAAAATAATCCAATCTAACATACTTCCTATGTGGAAACGAAAAATAAGTATACCCAGGATCTGCTGCTTTCTTACAAGACCACATATCCACCAGCCCATAACTAGTAATAATAGCATTTATAGCTTTAAAAACCTGAGGTTTCCGCCCTAAATAGCTATCCTTTCCCCATCTGCCGGTATCTACATGAATATTCATGTCCCCACAAATAATTAATGGTGTTGGCCAGGCTACTAACTCAATCTCTAATTTAGACCATAAATCTGTATCATCAAGGTTAGAGCCATATACTGTACAGATGGTGAGTTGATTTAGTACGGAGGCGATGGCCCACCGCCCAGATTTATCCGACTTAACCCGTCCAATTGGAAGCAATCGCCGAGATACATGTATAGCCACCACCCCTCTCGTGTTAGTGGATTGAGAAGAACAGACAACCTGAGCGTAGCCCGGCATAATATTAATCTCTCTTTTCTGCCATGGAATATGTGTCTCTTGTTGACATATAATATCTGCCCCTATTCCTCGCAGCATCTCTCCGGCCCTATTTCTTTTATTTCTATCATTTAATCCACCAATATTAATTGTGGATATAGTTAGCCTACCCATATTGAATTTTGCCCTTGTTTAGTCTGTCTCCTAACCCTTCCTTTGCGGCTTTCATTATACCAAAAGAAACTTTGCAACCACTCAAAGCCCTTCCAAACTATAACGGCTACCACTTCACTGGTACGTTTTACATTCTGTTCTAACTTACTGTCTTGGTATTTGTTTTTTACCCCCCTTTCCCTCCCTTACCTTCCCACACACGAACCCACCCCTCCCCCTTCCCGCCCCCCTCCCTGTGAAATGAGGCATTCAGACCTGACTAGGTCTGTGAATGATGAATGGTGATCCAAATCCTAGTGACGGCGTACAACATATTGCTGTTGTCTCTTCATTAATATACTATACCCAGGCGAAAGAGAAATCATAGAAACTATTTTCCAAAAAATATCCAACTCTACCTGGTACACATTCTCATAGCCCACTTACTTTCTGCAGCACATCTTATGCCACCATAATGGAAGTCACGGTGCCACTAGGCACTTGTCCCAAATAAATTCCATAGGTCCTTCTACCCCTAGGCATGTATGACAGACACCTCTTGTTGTTCCAAAGTATGTAATGTTCTGCCTAAATCTTGCTGCTGAGTAGGCAGACACGGCTTTACTCTCAGGGAAGCAGCTGCAATATGCTCCATGAATGTGACTGTAGAGCAAATTGCCCCCGATATCAGGACGCGTGCAGCTGCCCACGACCATGCTGCATAACTGCAACTAGGTCCGGAATGTGGAGGTCACTGTGCCCCTAGGCACGTTTTACTCAATGTTTAGATGCTCCTGCTGTTGAATAAGGATGCTCCTGGAGCTCTGCACACAAAGTTCGGGGGTGGGGCGTACACACACCTGGTCTCTGCCTCCCACGAGCAGATGAGAATGCAGCTGCCAACCACCATGTGGCACAGCTATGAAAATGCCCGTAATGCACAAAAAGGCCGGTCAGGGGCCTCCCACCCAGTGTAGCTGCTCAGCCAGGAAATGCAGACAGCAGGGCACGGAGCGAAGTATCCTTCGGCCCTGCCCACAACCAGGCTTCACCTTCGCCTGACTTCCAGCGGCCTCTCCCATTGCTACGGCAACCGGCTGGGAGGGGAGAGGGAGCCGTGTTACCCAGAAGCTTCAGCAGAGCTTTTCCTTCCACCATGGAAAAAGTGATCCAGCGCTCTTCTAGTGCTTCTTGTTGGATCCTCACAGCTCAGGGCAAATTCTCGTAGTCAGGGAGCAGAACCCAAAGCACTCCTCCCCGATCCTTACAGTGAAGAACTCACCACGTGTGCTACAGCAACACAAGCCCATGTTGGGGGCTCAAGCACACAGGCACAGGAATCCTGCAGCACTGCAAGGCCAGGTCCAGGGTTACAGGACAACAATAAACTAAAGAGCCCAGCCTTTCTCCCACTTCAAGATCCAATCAGGGAGGAGGCAACTCCCCTCTTCAGGAATCCACAAGAGCAGAGCTGGGCACAGGCAGGCCAGCACGCAGGGCCTCCCAGCAGGTAGTAGCTGATTCCCACTGCGGTTCCTCCTGGTAGAGTGTTCCTCAGATCCAGTTCCCAAGTAAGCTCACAAACATGGTTTCACAGCCCCAGTACTTAATAGGGCATATGTCTTTGTTCTCCCCTGGCCCAGGGCTCCGAGCCCATTCCAAAGCAGTTCTGGGGGGCACTTGGAAATCTCTTTACAGGGCACAAAGCTCCCCATTGTAAGTGTAAGCCCTGGCCCCACACACACCATAGGGGGGCGGAGCCATCATTGTGGAAGGCAGGCACAGCCCTATTCAGGTGCAGGTTCTACTCCTCCCACCACTCCAAATGCAGACCAGGCCTTGATGAATACAGGCCCCAGCTAGGCCCGCAGAATACAAGGGTTCGCTCTCCTGTAACAAAAGTTAGAAGGAAGTTGGCACGGAAACTGCAAATACAAAGACAGAGTTTATTAACCCTTAAGGGTGGTCCTACAACCTACACAACACTCTTCAGTATTGCATAGAGTAGCACACAGAACTTGTGTACGTTGTCCCCTTTTATACACAACAGAGGGGCTCATAAGTGGGTGGATACAACATAGATCAAAATTCATTACCATTTATGGACATTTTCGATACAGGATCAATATATGGGCGGAGTTAACAATTTCCTGAGCCCGCGAAAACATGGTCAAACAAGGACTAACTGATAACAGATGTGGTCAAGTCTGGGCATGCGCCAGATGGACAAAGGAGCTATTTATAGACTGTTACTAGGCAGATTACAAGAGCAACTAGCGAAAAGGTAGGACTCTTCTCGTGCAAAGCACGTGGAGACATGACAATATAAAATGGAGTCCGGACATTAGTCAACATAAGACAAGAAACCTGTTTTAACTAGAGAGAATTCATGTCTTTAGTGAATGCTTAATCATATCGCTGTTTTAGTTTTCAACAGACGACCCTTTCAGCATTTACTGAAGACATTCGACTTGTTAGGATAATCATCATATACGTCAATTTTCATCATCTCTTCCAACTCTTTGTTTAAATGTTTCTGATAGGTGACATTGGCAATAGCTTTCTTATCAGGAATACAGAATGACACACATAAAGAACAGAGTAAAGGACCACACTGAACACAGATGCAACAGGAAAACAGAACTGCTACAATAATACAGAGACCAGTTAAAACTTTCCATCCCCATGTATTGATCAATGCCCAAAACCATCCAGAAAAGGTCCAAGTGCCATTTTCTGTATGGATCTCAGCTGCGATTTTATGCAATGTATTAATGGCGTTATAGACTGATGGCGTGTGGTCAGGAATGAATACACAACAACTACTTCCGATGATTCTACATGCTCCACCTCTGTCTGCTAACATAACATCTAATACCATACGATTCTGTAACGCAAACAATTCTAGTGATTTGCAATTCTTCCGTAAGATTCCCAAGAGCAGCAGCGGTTTGATTCGTTACAGCCTCTACAACTCTTGTTAATCGTCGAACCTTCCTACTATTTAGGGTAGCTCCAACAAAGAAAAACAATCCTAAGTTAAAATCAACATACTGCTGTAAGCTAGTGTCAGTTTGGTCAACATCATCAATAGATAGAGTACGTTTATACCTATTTACAGTTACATTGTTCAATAACTTCAAGTCTTTATGATAGGATGCAGGCGCTAAGAATACAGGGGGTAATAAGAACGCTACATAACATACTCCGGACCAGCCGGCTGGTAAGCGATAATAACCCTTATTCCCACATACGAAGTACGTATTATGGGAAGCTAAGAAAGTACTATTATTTAATCCATCTATATTCAAAACAATAATACAGTCACTAACACCAACAGGAATATGACCCACACTCTGAACACACAGGTCCGCTTGAGCCTGTGCCACTTGAATCACAAATTGTTCATTCCCAGCAGTGTCTCTGGTGTTCGTGAAGATGTAGGGGGATCGATTCATTATCTGGTCGATATTCTTCCCACTCCCATATTGTCCCATTCGCTTGTGGATAGCCTTCTTTGTCTTGATGACATTCCCTGTTAAGTCTAAAAAGCAGTCGTCCCACTGTAGGTTTCCGTGTGGCAAAAAGCAAGGTGTACCATGCTCTACAAGAGCCGTTATGAGAGAAAGGAAGAGGTATGAACAGCGTTCCTCCTTTCTTCTGATGAGCTGGCATCATACCACATATCCAACAGTTCGTAGCATTTGTAGCAACATGGGTATGATGCAACATCTGGATAAAAGTATTATTCAAATAAGACTGACGATGCTTCAATTCTTGATACGGAAGGGTGTAAAAGTAGTGCTCCTCAGGCACTGGAGTAGTCTAAACAAGCAACTCACGGGCAGGAGTCACATCCTCAACAAACCACGTGGTTATACCAACAATGGCTACAATGATAATAAAACTTGTCGCACAAAAAATCTTCTTCTTCTCCATTTTATAGTAAAAGTCAATATCTTCCTGAAACTAAAGGTTGTCAGAACTCTTTCCCTTAGGCAGCCGTTGATTTCTTCACCAGCGGGCCAAGACGGGTGTCACTACACTAATGCAGGGCTGATCGCCCCCCCCCCCCTTGCCTCATTGGCTCTCCGTTTCACTAACCTAAGGGCCGTTCTGACAACGTGTCCTGATACAGAAAAGAAATCACTTCCTCGGTCTGAGATGATATCTTCTTACTCCAGGAATCGCTTGGTCCGGGAAGAGCTCCTCAGGGTCGTCCGGTTCCACAGCACGGCCTTTCTCCGCAGGCAGGATTTCTCGATGGTCGGTAAATACAGCAGGCTCCACTAATCCAGGTGGCACTTTACGAAAGTGCAAGGAGTGGATCCAGTTCTTCCGATTGGAGACTCGCACAGCTGTCCTCGTTGCGAGCAAGACCTGCTCAAGACCAACCCATCTCGGCTCCAGACTGTTCGTCCTTTCAAACACCTTGATCATGACATGGTCTCCAGGCCGGAGGATATGTCCTTCACCTGTGGACCGATCAGGGAGCGCTTCTCGAACCTGTTGATGAATAGAAACCAAATTATCCGTTAACTGTGCCAGATAATCATTCATCATTACACAAGGTACATCATACACTGACTTCGGTTTCGGTGGACCCCAAATATTCATTGGGTGTCCAAACACGATCTCGTAGGGTGTGAGACCGGTCCGAGAATGCGGTATCGATCTAATTGACAATAATGCCAGCGGTAAAGCGTCTGGCCAAGTCAAAGAAGTCGAAGCTTGGATCTTAGCGATCTTAAGCTTCAAAGTACCATTATATTTCTCAACCAATCCCGCAGACTGAGGGTGAAACACTGCATGGAATTTTTGGGTAATTCCCAGTCCTTTCAGGACATACTTGATAACGTCTGCTATAAAATGAGGTCCGTTATCACTCCACAACAATCTACAAACACCATATCGAGGGAAGAACTCCTTCAATAGCATCTTGGCTGTAGTCATTGCAGTATTGTCTTTCGTAGGGTATGCCTCAACCCATTTGCTGAAGGCACAAACCACTACTAGAACATACTTCAGATTGTTACAGCTCTCAAGCTGAATGTAATCCGTCTGCAAAACCTCAAAGGGTGCAGTAGGTGTTGCAAATCCTCCTACTGGAGTTCGTGTACCCTTTCTGGGGTTGTACCTCAGGCAAATCATGCAGGTCCGCACTACCCTCTTTGCCGTACTAGCGATCTCCGGATGCTCCCAAACTCGTGTGAGTAATTTGACAATTGCGGAAGCTCCGACATGCGCTAGTCCATGTGCCATCTGAACCATAGGTTGTACGAAAGCTGTGGGTAACTTCCATTTATCCATCTGCTTACTTCTCCAACACCCTTCATCTAATTCTCCATCATTGGACCATTGCTCCCGTTCCATATCGGAAGCGGTCCTCTGTATCTCCAGCACTTCTCTCCTAGCATTGTGCCATCTTTCTGCCTGTGACTTCACAACATACATTGCAGTAGAGCCAGGCTGCATCGCCGTCTCTCGTGCCACCCGGTCTGCCAAAGCATTCCCTTCTCCAACTTTATCAACCACCTTTTTATGGGCACTACATTTAACTATAGCAATCTTCTTTGGATATGTCAATGCAGTCAAAAGGTTGTGAACTAACTCTCCATACATTATCTGTGCTCCATGTGACGTTAGGAACCCTCTCTCCTTCCAGAGTAGGCCAAAATCGTGCGCTACTCCGAAGGCATAGCGGCTATCAGTATAAACATCCACACACAATCCTGTACTGAGCTCACATGCTCGTGTTAATGCTATCAGTTCCGCTGCCTGAGCTGATTTCTGCGGTATGCGTGCTGTCTCCACTATTGTTTGTAATGTGGTAATTGCATACGCTGCTGAAGTCTTACCATCTGGTAGCTTCAGGCATGATCCGTCCACCCACAGTTCTCCATCTACATCTGTAAAGGGCGTATCCTGGAGATCAATACGACCCTTTGTCTGTTCCTCAGTCACAAGAATACAGTCATGTGCTTTTCGTGCTTCAGACTGAGTTTCCAGAAACGGCAACAATGTGGCTGGATTTAACGTTGCACACCTCTTTAACGTAATATGAGGAGCCAAAAGCGTCAACTCATCTCCCGTTAAACGAGCACTGGTCAAATGCTGCGTCTTTGTCTGATTAAGCAGGGCATCAACAGCATGGGGGACTAATCAACAACTTATGAGATAACACGATTCCTTCGCTTTGGCGTATTGACACAGCTGTCGCCGCAACCGAGCGAAAACAACCAGGCAATGCTCGGGAACAGGATCAAGTACAGCCAAAAAATATGCACAAGGGCGCTGCTTGTCGCCGTGCATCTGCACTAAAACTGATAATGCACATCCATCTTTCTCATGCACATACAGTGTAAAAGGCTTCGTATAATCAGGGGTACCTAACACTGGTGCTGAACAAAGGGCTTGTCGCAATTGCTGAAAGGCAATTTCACACTCATTTGACCAGGGAAGAGGAATTGGGGTATCTTTTGTCAAAAGTGCTAACAATGGCTTAGCTATGTATGAAAACCCCAATATCCATTGCCTACAGAAAGAAGCAAGACCCAAAAATGCACGCACATCCTTCTGTGTGGAAGGTACTGGCGTGTCCAAAATTGCTTGAATACGATCTGGTGTGAGTGCACGCCCCTCCTTAGACAAAAGGTGACCCAAGTAAGTCACCTTTGGTCTACAGAATTCCAATTTCTTCTTCGACACTTTGTGATTGTGAGATGCCAAAAAGGAAAGCAAGGATAACGTGCACTTCTCACACAGCTCAGGAGTGTCGGCCGCCAACAAGATGTCGTCGACATATTGTATAAGGGCGACACCATCAGGCAGAACAAAGGAATCCAATTGTCTTTTCAATGCTTGACTGTAAATACTAGGACTCTCTGTATAACCCTGAGGGACTCTACAAAATCTATAAGAGCGGTTATTCAAAGTAAAGCCGAAGAGGTACCGGCTATCAGGATGAATAGGAATCGGGAAGAAAGCATTTTTCAAATCGATAACTGAAAATGTGGTCGCCGTTGGTGGGACCAGAGTAAGTAACGTCGTGATATCAGAAACCACTGGATACTGAGGTATCACTATCTTATTCACCTCTCGTAAGTCAATAATAAAACGATAAACCCTAGTATCGGTATCTTTCTTCAAAATGGGTAAAATAGGACTGTTGAAGACGTTGTAAGGAACTTCCTCCACTACTTCCACCTTAATCAAATCCTGCACAATCTGTATGAGTGCCTCCTCCCCCTCCTGGGAAATACGATACTGAGGGAGGCGTGGTAATACCGCACCCTCCTGGACACTAATGTGGACAGGCGGAATCACCATCTGTCCCACATCCGTATCCGAAGTGGCCCACAAAGTACAAGGGAGGGAAGCTAACACAGTATCCTCTGCAACCACACACATCCGTTCTGTCATGGGGTGATTATAATTTAGTATCACACGTACTCCAGTAGGGGAGCAGCGGATCGTAGCTCTGAAATGCTTAAGCATATCAAGACCCATAATGTTGTCAGGCGTGTTCGGAGCAAGCAAAAACGGACAAGGGGCAGAAAGTTGTTCAACACGAAATGCAAGGAGTCGGGATAGAAGGCTTCGAGAGAGTGTACCATCAAACCCTACCGATGTAACCATTAAGCCAGATGGGGGAGCCCTCGGAACCAATTGTTTGGACAGCGCACTGCGAGTAGCTCCTGTATCAACTAGGAACTGATCAGTAGAACCCAGAACATTTGCTGAAACATAAGGACCCCTCTGATCAACCGGCACTTCAACTGATTCCAACCCCCATCCAACGCAATCCTACGCATGCTGCGTATCATGGTACCCAGAACGGTCATTCCCAGACATTTGATACTGATTTTGCCGATCAAATACATTAGGTCTATCTCGTTGCTGCACGTTAGGCTCAAAACGAGCACGATCATTGGAATTCCCTCTGAAATTCGAAAAGCCCCTCTACCTCTCGACGGTCCCTGACCACGTCCCTGATGGGGTGCATATAGCACCGGATAATCCCTGGCCCAATGACCCAGCTGTTTACAATACGCACATTGATTTCTATTAACATCTGACCGACCCGAAGGGAGACCATAGAATCCTCCTCTACCTCTTTCGACACCCCGACGAGGCGGACCATACACTTGTGCTAGCATCACCTTAGTTTTCAAATCTTTCGATTTCTTCTCCTCATTCCCCTTCGCTTCTTGTTCCTGATGCTCATAATACTGAGCCATAGTCAGGAGGGATGCCGGAGACTAGGTGGACCAAGAACTTTCACTCGCTTTTAATCGAGCTGCTATTCCCGGTAATAAATTCGCCACATATTTATCAACAAAAAGGTGTCGACCCGTATCATCCGTAAGCGACTGACCACTGAAATCATGAAATGTTTCCTCAAAGCGCGTAAAGAAGTCTGAAACTGATTCATCAACCTTCTGTTTACATGAGGCTAACATATTCCAGTCAATCTTTTTAGGGGGAATAATCGTTTTCAACTTAGTCAAGATAGCAGCAGGAAGATCTAAAATATGCTGGGGCGGTTTTTGCGTGGGTTTTCTCTCCCTATCCTCATCCTCAATCTCAGACCACGTGGCCTTGAAAGCGGCTCGATCATCCACCTTCCGCACAGATCGCCACATATCCGGTGGTAAAATGAGCCCAAAGAACAAATCTATATCTGCTAAAGTCATAGTACAAGAACTCAAGGCCCCCTCGACCTCTTCGTAAAAGGCCGCTGGATTCTTGCGGGGGTCAGGCAATGCATTCTTTAATGCCATAACATCAGTCCTATGCCAGGGAGTATAAACCCAGTTATACACAAAATATCCCTTAGCATCGGGGGAAGACATGTCTAGACTAGTTCCTGCTCCTTTAGGAGGAACATACAAAGGTGCCGCCTCTCGCATCGATTTAGCATGCACTAGTTCGCTCTTATCTGAATGGGAGGTAGACGATTGTTTTCCGCCGACATGTGAATCCGATTGCTCCTTCTCCCCTGTCTTTTGGCGCGCTTTCTCTTTAAGTTCAAGCATCGCGTCCCGCAATGTAAACAGCCGTCGAACCGCATCGGGTACCTTGGAGGGAGAAAAAACACCGTTACGTAATGCTTTAGAATCTGATACTACATCATCAGGCTCAAAGATATCAGAATATTTCCGAAAGGCAGTAACCACTTCTTCAGAAAAAGTTCCAACAAAATACAACTTCTCTCTATCCTGCCAACTTTCCAAAAATTCCAATAATTCAGTAAGAGATAGCTTGCCTTTAAGCGCACGAAGAGAAATTTTCCGAAGCTCACCCATACGCTCAGTTGATAACATGGACCGCGTGTCTACCTTATCCGAAACCGATCCAGAATCCTGTGACCTCGGGGCAGACGCACCAACATAAGGGGGCGGAGAGCGATCTAATAAATGAAAATCATCTTCGAGATTAGTAAGGACAGGATAAAGTGGCTGGCGGACAGCATATTGACCCGAGACTTGCAACCTACGCTCTTTCTCTTGTCTCTCCGCCAGTTCTCTTTTCTCCCGACGCTTCGCTTCCTGTGCTCTCACATGATCATTTTTCAGTTGCTCTTTATCAATCAGCGCTTTCTCACGTTTCTCTCGCTCACGCACTTCCTTTACCCATAACCGCACACATTCAAACATGTCTTGCCGAGCACGCCGTTTACACATACACTGTTCCACATACTCAATCTTACCTATCAAACGACCCATACAAAGGTCATCGTAACTCAGGATCCTTTTTGGTGTATTTCCTCCACACTGTGCTGTACATTATAGAGGAAAGACCATGCTTCACATACATATCCCTATTAGGAGTCCCCTCTGGGGGGGCTGGAGCAGATTCCTCAAGATTTAACCGGTTTCCAAAGCAGCAGCACCACTTACGGAGTGCGCTAAAAGCAGGCATGCTAAAAAATAATGCAAAATATGCAGTATTATCAAAAAAATGGCACTTAAACGTTGCGCCGTTCAAATTTAAACAACTCCGGAGAAATATCTCCACATTACCTGCCTATATGTGTTGCAACGCATATATTCTCACAGTAATCAATACAAAATATGACCGGTCATCACAAATCAAACTCAAATAGCCAACCCAGGCTTCAAAAACTCGGAGCAAGTACCGTACAACGGTTCTTACCAATCAAGAGTGTCCAGATTCCAACTGCCAAGTTCCAAAATTCGCCCAATCGGCTATCACACGGCAAACCGACAGAGGAGGTCTCAGTCGAGGACCGGCGCCACCCAGATGGTCAGCTCGGAAGGGAAGGAAGAAACCTCGGGATGCCAGGACTAAAAGACGCCGCTGGCAGTGATCACATCCCCGGCCAAATTCCTCACCTTCGTCACGACCAGTCCTTCGAGCATCCGAGTCGCCGATGAGCCCCACGTGACGGGCGCCAATTGATGAATACAGGCCCCAGCTGGGCCCGCAGAATACAAGGGTTCGCTCTCCTGTAACAAAAGTTAGAAGGAAGTTGGCACGGAAACTGCAAATACAACGACAGAGTTTATTAACCCTTAAGGGTGGTCCTACAACCTACACAACACTCTTCAGTATTGCATAGAGTAGCAAACAGAACTTGCGTACGTGGTCCCCTTTTATACACAACAGAGGGGCTCATAAGTGGGTGGATACAACATAGAGCAAATTTCAGTACCATTTATGGACATTTTCGATACAGGATCAATATGTGGGCGGAGTTAACAATTTCCTGAGCCCGCGAAAACATGGTCAAACAAGGACTAACTGATAACAGATGTGGTCAAGTCTGGGCATGCGCCAGACGGACAAAGGAGCTATTTATAGACTGCTACTAGGCAGATTACAAGAGTAACTAGCGAAAAGGTAGGACTCTTCTCGTGCAAAGCACGTGGAGACATGACAATACAAAATGGAGTCCGGACATTAGTCAACATAAGACAAGAAACATGTTTTAACTAGAGAGAATTCATGTCTTTAGTGAATGCTTAATCATATCGCTGTTTTAGTTTTCAACAGCCTATTCAGCCTAGTACTGACTCATCCAGACTCTCTGGAGACTCTGCACCTCCCCAGCCCCCGTCACGCCAAGGCCAGAAAGTCAACACACAACAGGCAGGCACAAAGACACATAGCACACAGAAATGCCTACTTCTAAAAGTGGAATTTCTAAAATAGTGATAATAAATCAGATAACACCAGTAAGCAGCATTTATCACCAATATTCCAAACATACCAAACTTATTCACACTACCCCTCTTATATCAGGAATTACCACGGAAGCACATATCGGGGAATCCCCAATGCATTCCTATGAGAGGGCAGCCTCACAGCAGTGAGAAACCAAAAAGGCTGTTTGTCACTACCAGGACTTACCACACAGTTAAGGCACATATCCTACCTTTTACCTACACCGCACCCTGCCCATATGGCTAGCTAGGGCCTACCTCAGGGGTGACTGATATGTAGTAAAAATGGAGTCATAGACGTGGCAACCACTTTATGTACCAAGTCACAGCAGCAGTAAACTGCGCATCGAGGCCCTGCAGAGGCCTGAGACGGGTTTGAAAGGCTATTTTGATGGGTGGCGCAAGCAGCGCTGCAAGCCCACCAGTAGCATTTAATTAACTGGCCCTGGGTATATGAGATACCACTGTACAAGGGACTGACCGGTAAATTAAATATGCCAAACCGGTGTAGACCAATCTTACCAAGTTTACCATAGAGAGCATATGCACTTTAGCACTGAACAGCAGTGATAAAGTGCCCAGAGTCCTAAACCCACTAACCGGTCAGAAGAAATACAGGTGGATAGCAAAACGTTCTGGGATGACCCTGCAAAAAGGGACAAGTCCAACAGCCTGACAGAGCGATTGTGACAACTCATGTAAATAGAATGCTAGGAGACCACCTAATGAGACTTTATAGCAGTGCAATACAGTAGGCACATGACTCCATTGCTACCTACCTGGAGCAGATTGACTTGCCCATAGTCCCACTAACAAACTGAGAGGAACTTGAAGCGGAGATCACGCTGGAGGAGCTAAGAGAGGCTCTGGGGGTGATGTCTCTGGGAAAAACACCTGGAGGTGATAGCTTCTCAGTGGTTTTCTATCAAACCTTTTCTGCCCAGCTGACTGAGGCTACTGATGGACTTTGGGAAGGTCAGGTTGGGATGGAAAAGCTGCCCCTCATGTTGCGAGAGGTGACAGTCTGTATGGTGCAGCAGCCAGCCCCTGATCATGATCAAAGCTTGCACCAAAATACACTGTAGGCTCCTAGCTGAAGGACTGCACATGGTGGTGGGGGCAGTGATCATTGATGACCAATTCAGCTTCATACCAGGCCGAAGTACAGCCATGAACCTGCGACGGTCGGCTCTTGTACAGCACACTGTACATAACATGCAAGAGGACTTGGTGTTGGTTTAAGTTGATATTACAAAAGTGTTTGATACATTTCATTGGACATATCTGATGGAGGTCCTGACTGGCAAAGTCTTTGGCCTGAATTTCTGTGGCTGGATCCAGCTCCTAAATAGCGACACCAGGGCAAGGCTCAGAAATGAATTGTGCTGGCGTACTGGGCAGTAGAATGCAGCATTTGACAGGAATGTCCCATCTCGCCACTGCTCTTTGCCCTGGCATTGGAACCACTAGATATTAAGCTTCTGATTGAACTTGGGGATCGGGTCATTGAGATCGGTAATTCTGTTAATTTACTCCACTATATATAGATGATGCACTCTTATCTGAAGAGGCCGTGCTGGCCTGGATGAGTGTGGAGAAACAGCTGGACTCGGGATTAATAGAGAGAAAACATTGGCATTCCTGCTGGGGACGCTCAGAGGTAGCCCTGTTTCCGGATTGCCTAATTTAGGTTTCAGATGGGAGGTGGAAAAATTCCCATTCTTGGTAATCATGGTGGCCTCCACAGCCGTGGGTCTCCATCGCCACACAGTCAGGATACTGGAGAGTCTGAAATCCTCCATAAAGTTTTGGAACTCAATACCTCTCTCTGGCGGGGCAAGTAGCTATTGCCAAGATGGTCTTTTTGCCCTAGTTCCTCTGTGGTTCAAAACTTGCTGAGTTCAATCACTCGAAAGCACTTCAAGGCACTGACTTTCCTAGTGTGGGCAGAAAAGCAAAGCAGAGTGGCACTTAACATGCTAAAAACAGACCAGGAGGTGGGTTGCATGGGACTACCTGATATTGAACTGTACTATTACGCAGTAATGCTACATCATGCAGCACAGTGGGCTTTGGAGGGAGATGACTGGGGAAGAAAGAGTGCTCAGCAGTACCTACAAGACCACTCCGCTGATAGGAGTTACTCATTAGGGGCTCGATAGTCGCTGGAGACTACCTTCATCTGGTGCGACAGACAGCTGAAATATGGGAGAAGGTAGCCATTAGAGTCCTTAAGCAAGCCCCCTTTGTAAGAGACTTATACTTGTGGACATTGCAACTATTTAAGATTTTGATATGGACATGTCTGTGGCTAGATGATGGAAGGGGGGGGGGCAATGCTGGTCTAGGCAGAGGGTGGTTGGAGGATTTGGAGGATTTGGGATTTGTACAGAAATGAGCGGTTCACAACATTCCCAGAGGCCTACATAGCATTCTCGGTATGAACTGGGCAGTTGTTGCTGTATGCTAAGTTTGCAGGGACTGCTAGAGATTTATAACTGAATTTCTGGGTCACCCCCCCACTCCACACACACAAATGGAGACTCTGCAGACAGTGTTGATAGTGGGTAATGCCCGACACCTTGTGTCAATAATCTGATAGAAACTAACAGGAGACAGGGTAAGGAAGTTCTCCAAAGCAGGGCAGGCATGGAATGAAGAACTGGGGTAATGGCTTACGGATGGTACATGGATACTGGACAGCTGTAGTGACACGACAGGGGAACGTAGATAGGGATCGCACTTTAGGACACTCAACATCACTGCCTGTTGGACGTAATAAAGTAGCCCCCCAGCGGAAAGAAATGCAGTGCAAATGTATGCATCTTGTGCTCGCTGTGACTGCGTGGTAAGGACACATTTGAGTGGGCGCTTGCACAGGAGAATCACATCCCCTTGTCCAGAAGAGATGAAAAAGTACTAGAAGACCTAGACATGTAGGCGGACACACTCGGAGCGGTGCACAAGGTTAATGAAGGGACCATGCACTGACCAGGCTTGATGCAGCAACACTAGAGTGGGACAGGATAGCCCTGGTTATGGGAGGACATTGAAGGTTGGGAAGGGACAGAGACTCAGTGTATTGACTTGGAGGCACTGGGCAAACCCACAAACCATGAGAAGAATAGATTTATTTACACGATCCTGCACTGAGAGGGGTGGAAGCCTAATACTGGCAGTCCATTTAGGATATGTCTACAGAGGTAGTTGGACAATGTGAATGAACAATGATATTGATGTATGTACTGTGCAGTCTTTGATGCTTGTATAATTTAAAGTTAATACAAATAAAAAGGTTTTAAAAAAAAAAACAAATCTAGCAAGTGTTTGCCATGTGAATGTAGATCAGTGAAAATATTTCCACTCTATTAATCTGCGGGCAACCGGAAGGTTGAGAGTGTTTATCAACGTTTAGAAGATGCATACAAATGCGTTTGGTAATCTTACCTGTTACTGTGCAGTGCAACTGAACTGTAGGAAAATGCATCTTTTTGAATGGCTTCTCAATTTTATGACTGAATAGCTGGCATATTTGGACTGTTAATCTGCTCACTGATAATCTGCCTCTCCCAATTTGTGCTCTATGCCTAATTCATTGTATCTAATTAGAAGACACCTTTTGACTTGTTTGGCTTGAGATAAACCCATAGTCACATTGTACATAATGAGTGTAAGTGGTGTAAATGTCAAAATCCCATTTAGGAAAGAGGTGTGGCTTTACAGCACCCACATGTGGGATTTAAAAAATGTAGAAAGCCGCTCTATTGCACTGTAGGAAATAGCCAAACTGCTTAGTGGTGACAGTGAGAAGTGTTAGTGTGTGTATGCCTGAGTGTACATGCCTGTGTATGGTCAGGTTGACAAAAATGTGTTGCAAAGTTGAAAGGAAAGAATGAGTGCTGCAGGAGACAAACTAGAAGTCTATTGCAGGTATGCATCCTGCCCATGGCTATCCTAATGTTCACAATGTTTGCAGTGTATTAGAGGCATTTACTGGATGTTTAGTAGTTGGCACCTACTGACAATTGTGTGGAAGGAGATGGATGCAGACATATGCTGGGGTCAATTGCAGGTTAAGGCTCCTTGTAGTAGGAGAATGCCATGGTACCACAATAAAATGGACCAAATATCTTCTGACGGAAACATTGTGTCCTAAATATTATATATATATAATATTTCCCCGTTGGAGTTTTAAATGAAAACCTATACCTCATGGGGAATAGTTTTTTAAATGATATGCAGGACACAATATTTATATACAATAATATTTTTGTCAGCAATATTCTGACATACAAGCTGGATGGAGGTTATATGAGGGGGAAAGGAGATGGTAATCGCCTGAGAAGTAGGAGCTGAGGATCCTAGGAAGAAGATTTATCTGATGGCTTTGAAACAAATTCTGAATTGTGTATATATCTGTCACTGGCAAACCGGTGATCGTAAGCAGAGATGTCACCAAAGACTGATGTAAAGGTAGAAAATTGCTATCACATATTGAAAGTGGCAAAATAAATTATGGAAGGTAAGGTAAAAGGTGAGCCTTTTGAGTACCAGGTATAGGCCTCCTTTAAAGCTTAAGAGGCTAGGTCTTTTGGAGTTAGAAAGCTGATGGCTGGAGAGGGGCAGACACACTAATTAACGTGTTTACCTCCTGTTCTAATGCAAACCTGTTTGGAATGAGGTTTTTGAGATTTCATTTAGAAAATGGTAGTGATTTTCAGGTTGGATGCAAGATTATCATCTTTAATTACTCTCATATTAGGGACATGCACATTTAAAGGCACTTTAGATTGTGAAAGTTATGAATGTCGTGACAAAACCTGATTTTCTTGATTAGACTTTTTTATTTTGTCTGGGAATGGTCCAGTTGACCATAGAGAATATATTTGACAAGACCAGAGGCTGCTTTAGGCATTTAATAGAACCGAGGATGAATATTTTGTTGCCTGTCTCTAGTTTGGTGGGGCATAGCGATGGGCATCAAATATTGCTGCTGAGCATCTTGTCCCCAAGGCTGTAGTTCATAATGATACAGACGCACAGCACTTTAGGCAGACATAAAAGCAATATGCAAAAGCATTAGGTGATGAAAAAATCAATTGAATTGTAATACATTACTGATTCTGAGCAGCATGTGATTGAAGCAAAGGGTAGGAGCCAGATGACAGAAGATCATGCGATTTGATAGGTTATCACTAAGTGGAAGAGAGGAAGGAACTCAGGAAGATTAATCCAGTCAGGGGAATCCTCCTATGAAAGCCACTCCTGACCCTAAATAGCCCAAGATGACATAACTTTCCTCTGCTTCAGTTCATGGCAAAGCAGTCAATGGTTACAAAGGTTTTAGGGGAAAGTATGTGTCAGCACTCCGAATATCTCAAATCACCACTAAGGAGATTAATAATGGAAAGGATTGGTGCCAAACTAGCAAAAGAAGCTCTCAGCAATCTTCTCCTACATTGCAGTAGAGATAACCTTGTAGAACTGATTTGCATCATTGAAGCCACAGAGGCAGTAACATTTGAAGTGTCTGCAGAGGAATCCGATTTCTTGTAGGTGACAAGCCAAAGAATAATTGTGAACTCTTCGTCCTCTGCATCTGATCTACTTCTCCAAAGGTGTAATTCCCATTCTCTCCACAATTCAAGCAAGAATAGATTATCTCCAATCATTACGCCATTAAATAGCCAGGACACACGGCTACAAATAATGACTCCACAAACTTCTCCAATGTCACCATCAGATAATTACCACTGTATCTGAAACAGACTAGATGCTGGAAGCAACAAAAGGTTTCCCAAATCAAACAAAACCTGGAAAATAAGGAATTTTAAGTTGCTAACTTTTCTCTGCGTCCATATCTTCAAGAAAAAGATACAATTGTTTGAAAGAACCTGAAATGAACACTACCAAAGGGTAAATGAAGAAATGGCTAAACTGCAGTGAAGATTTTGAATAGGGCCAGGAGGTCACACCTGTGAAAAGTGGGCATCCAGGAAGAAGCTAAAGGAGACTTACCCTTGGATAAATTCATAGAAAATCTTCTTAATCTGGACATCTTGGTATTAAGGGAGGGAGTGGTAGGCAGGTTGTTTAGGGGGAGAGGAAGGAGGAGTCTGTGGAGATGCAGAAGTGAGAAATATGGAAAAAAGAATGGTTGGTCCTTCTGTTAAAATGGAGGGAAGAAAGGGGGGAAACAAAGTAGGATATACTCAAATGGATAAGGTGACAATATTAACCATGAATGTAAATGATTATTAGTGTGAAGAAATATGATTGAACCTCCTTGGGCAGACTAAAGCAGAAATATTTTCACTACAGGAAACTTGCCTCACAAATACAAACTTACTGTTAAATGGATTCTCCTGTGTACAGGAAACCAGACATTCCTATGTCTCTGCGGCTGTATTGGATGGGATAACAATTATAATTTGGAAAAATTGTGAAAACCCTATTCAAAGAACAAGAAGACCATGCGAGTAGGTGGGTTGTTCTGACACCTAAACAAGCAACCCAGGAGGTTTGTAATTATTATATCTCTAGAACAGATGTTCCGCATTCTTAGAGAAACATTTATTAATACTACTCTTATTTACAACCCCATAAATGGTGGTGGGGGAATTTAATAGTGCCTTACAATTAATCGACAAACTTACTAAATCCAAAAAACAGATTAATGATCAAAGACACATGTGAATGAGGTATAGAGTACAATTGTTTCAAAGTAGCCGCAGTCTGGCCCATGCGTACAATCCTCTGTTCTAAAATCCTCCCAATAGATAGAATAGAGATACTCCATTTAGTCTTATCAGATTATCGTCCGGTATGTGCATTATGTCAAACAGGAGGTGAAGAACACCCTAAATGATTAAGCAGGAGGTCAATGTATTAATATTCTGAGACAGATTTCATCATCTACTACCTGGATCAGATTAAGGCATAAGAAAAGAGAAATGCAAGCCATGTAAATGAAGGGAAAGAAAGCTCTCTTGAAAATTGCAGAGGATATAGCTGCATGCAAGC
Organism: Triturus cristatus; assembly: GCF_964204655.1. NCBI lineage: Eukaryota > Metazoa > Chordata > Amphibia > Caudata > Salamandridae > Triturus > Triturus cristatus. The sequence continues at coordinate 750,707,549 of NC_140587.1, forward strand.
CAAGTGACAGGAACATCAATATATTAGAGGAACTGAGAATGCCAAACATTGTAAGGTACACATGAAATTGTGAACCCAAAAATATATAGCAGTGAGTGATGAACAGAAGAATAAGGTTAGCTCAGAAATTAAAATCCTGGCAAGAGGGAGAATGAATTATTGGGATACAAGACTGGAAAGTGGTAGCTTTGGAGATGGTAGCTGAAGTGTTTCATACATGCTATAGTAAACTGTATCAGGAGGTATTGAAGCCTAAACCTGAAAATATTCACACTTTTCTGAATGATTTGAAATGGAGTAAAATTGGAGAATGTTTTTAAATTGGCTATAGAGAAGGAAGCAATGGAGAAAATCATACATTTAATGGCAGCTGCAGAAGCACAAGGCCCAGATGGATTTTCTGTAAACCTGTGCTAATTGGTTTGGTAGGTGCTGATGCCCCCTTTGCTTATTTTGATGTACATAAAAGCGAGGGGCATACATTCTATAATCCTTTAAACAAGGGTACATGATTACCTTTCTAAAACTTGGGGAAAAGCCTGAGTGCTGTTTATACAGGCCTGTAACGCTAGAAGATTCTCTCTCTGAAATTAGTCGGCTTGATAGGAGGAATGGTAAACCTGAATCAGATCGTATTTATTACAAGCAACTGGCCTTAAACAGCCATTATCTCTTGGAGACCATTGACCTGACATTGGGACTTCAACTCCCTCTGGCTGTTTGATTCTTGAATGCTGAAATGTCATTTGACACAGTGAACTTAAAAAAAAAAATGTGATAGTCTTCGACTATATGAACTTTCATTTCCAGTTCTATAGGTTGATAAGGTCCTTGTACCACTGATCAAGCACAGAACATGTACTTAATGGAGACTGGGGTTGATGGTAATCCCAGTAAAAGAGGCCCCATGCTCAGATGACCAGTGTCCACCTTTTTTGCTCCTTTTATTGAGCCACTGCCTGGATATATCGGCTCACAAGGTTCTAACTGTGTAGCCCCGGAAGTGTCTGGGACTTCAAACATTATATGATATGCTAACAATGTGGCCCTCACACTGGAAAAAGAAAATCTAACATTAGCATTTGAAATTTATCAACAGATTTCTAAAAAATTGGGATACAAGATCAACATTACAAAGATTAATTGTAGCGGAACAGATCTGCCTTCAGAATTGTGCAATATGGCAACAACTCAAGAGCTTAAATATTTGGGAATACAAGTTTCATCTTCGGTGAGTGACATATTTTCCTAATTATGGAATTCTGTTTCATAAAATAAGAAAAGGTTTTGACCCTGGAAATGTTTATTCATGTCTGGTAATGGGGCAGGTTAACATTATTTTATTGGTAGCTTTACCCCAATGTTTATTTCTGTTTCAAACCCTCCCATGCCTTGTGAGCCATTTTTCTTTAGTTTTTTAAAATATTTTTAATAACAGGATGGCTTTATTATTTATATGCAGCAATAAAAGATCCTGGGTAGGGACTACAAAAACCATTTGCTCCACAGATGAAGGAACGGTGGGCACTGACCAATTTAGAACTCTATTTCTTAGCTTCCCTGTCCCAAATAGTACTGCAAACTATAAATTGATACACATATTAAAAATCATGCACTTTAAAGTAATGTTTGCAGTCATAGAAACACTGGTATTAGTAAATTGGTTCCTATCCCAATAGGTCTGCATCTGTTGCTCTGACGGCAGAGCGAAGAAAGAGTAGAGGGGAGGAGATTTGGTGTGGCTGCTCTCCATCTGGTGGAAGAAATCTAGAGATTTAGACCCCAGGAGTCAAATGTGCACGCTGCAGTTGTGCCATCTGAGTGACAAAGGGCTAGGGACCAGAACGTATGCTGGTGGGTGTTGGTGGTCTTAATGCACCCTTCCTTTTAAATTTACAATAGGTCAGGTTAGGTTTTAACCAAGATGGCTTGTGTTATGTGAATTTGTAAAGCTGTAAGAGTATCCTGGTGCTATGTGTGTGTGTCTGTTTGTCTGTCTGTGTCTAGCCCTGCCTATGGCTCATTGGTTAATTGAAAAGCTAGATCTTCAGCTTCTTGCGGAATTCAAGAGAAGATGAGGAGGCTATGATGTGGCGTGGGAGGTCATTCCAAGTTTTAGGAGTGAGCGTTGAGAACGCCTGTTCTGGTTCTGTGTATGATTGTAATTAGGAGTTATGTGGGGGCAGAGTTGTCTAGATCATTGGTGGAAGAAGGTGTCACTGTTCAGGTAGATGGGCCTGAGTTGTGTAGTGACTTGAATGTGTGTGAGGACTTTGAGTTAAGCTTGTTTGTGTTTCAGGATTCAGTGAAGTTCCTTGAGGTGTGGTGTTATGTGATCTCTGTGTGTGAGGTTGGGAATGAGATTGCCTGCTGAGTACTAGTTGGTTTGAAGTTATGTTATGTTATAAAAGGTTTTCTAGCGCGCTCAATTACTCAAGAGTATCCTGGCGCGAGTAGTTATCTGAGAGATGGAGAGTTTGAGTGGATTAGTTAAAGAGAAAAGTTTCAAGTTGTTTTTTGAAAGGGCCGAGCTCCTGAATGCTCCGAATAGCCAAAGCGAGAGAGGTCCAAACCGACACAGTTTTGACTGAGATAGACTGACCTCCCAGCCGAGATCTACGGAAACGAGGAATGATCATCAAGCGTTGGAAGGCTGAACGTAAGGCTCGGCTGGGGACATAGAAGGTGAACCTCTTCCTAATATATGCAGGGCCCAGACCATGCAGCGCTCTGTGGGCCACCGTGAGAGCTTTAAATTGCACTCTTTGCGCCACTGGGAGCCAGTGCAGATCACGCAAATGTTTTCTCACATTAGACCTTCTAGAGATGTTAAAAAGTCTGACGGCGGCATTTTGAATTGTTTGCAATTTACTCAACAGATAGCCAGAAATGCCAAAGTAGAGGGCATTGGCATAGTCTAAGCGGGAAAGAATGAGTGCCCGGGCAACTGTTTCCTTTGCTTGGCTGGGAAGAAGAGGAAAGGAATCTTCTAAGAGATTTAAGTATGCCAAAGCAAGCACCGGTGAGTGTCCTAATTTGAACCGTGAAACAGAGATCGGTGCCAAACCATATTCCTAGGTTTTTAGCAGGCGCACCCACGGACTTTGGACGAGGAAAGTCATTTGGCCACAGATTTTCATAAAAGGCAGGAGGAAAGGAGCCGTATAGCAAGACCTCAGACTTATCCTCGTTACATTTCAGTTGGGCACGTGCCAACTACTGGAACACAGAAGAGAGGCAATTCTGCGCTTGAAAAGTCGACCGGTCCCCATCATTCCAGGTGAATAGAAGCTGGGTATCATCGGCATAGGCGATTACTTTCGCCCCCAACTCCTCTGTCAAGTAAATAAGGGGTGTCAAATAGATGTTAAAAAGTAGTGGGCTCAAGGTAGAACCTTGAGGAACACCAGTAGCCACATTCCTAGCAGTTGAGGCGAAGGGAGGTGACCAGACCTGCCGGGAACGGTCTTCCAAAAAAGATTTCAGCCATTCCAGAGCAGAGCCTGTGATGCCGATGCTAGCCAGACGCGAAAGTAGGAAATGATGGGGTACCGTGTCGAAGGCAGCAGAGAGATCCAGTAAAACTAGAGCCAACTCGGTACTATAGCTTTTCCTAAACCCGGATTGAGCCGCATGGAGGGCACCGGAATTTTCAACAAAAGTATCCAGCTGTCGAAAAACGATTTTTTCGCAGATTTTAGACAGGGCTGGAAGGAGAGAGATGGGTTGATAGCTGGCCACTAATAATGGATCCAGTGAGGGCTTCTTTAAGAGTGGCAAAAGTTTGGCCTGTTTCCAATGCAGAGGGACCCGTGCCGTGCACAGAGACAGATTAATGATTGAGGTAACTTCCGGGTAGACTACCTCGGCTACTCCGGCCAGTACTCTGGCAGGACAGGGGTCCGAAGGGGAGCCTGACTTGAGTGTTAAGAATGGCCAGTATGTCTGAGCCCGTAGCAGGAGAGAAGCTGTGGCAAATAGATGATCCCCGAGAACCCTTCAGCAGGCTATCCTGGATGGCTTGTATTTTCCCGATGAAAAAAGAGGAGACCTCCTCACACCATTGGGATGAGGCGGGGGCGGCTACATGTTCGGTGTAGGGTGTTAGAAAGCTTCTTACAATGGAGAAGATCTCTCTGCCATTGTTTTTTGCTTTGTCAATACGTTCAGCAAAAAAACTACTCTTAGCCAATTTAATGGTGAATAATAGAGGTTTTGAGCTTTCCGCAGAGCAGCTTTTGCTGATGGTGAATACTCCAGGCGCCAGAGGCGTTCCAGTTTCTTACACCCTAGTTTGAGCTCTCTTAATGCGCCAGAGTACCAGGGGCTAGAAGGAGAGAGACGTGACTACTTTTTGCGATTAGGGTGAGAAACCGAGCCGACCCCCTGCTTAATCCAGATGGTAAAATTGTCAATTGCCATATCCAGGTCGTTAGAGAGCACCGGGCGGGATATTGAGAGGGTAGTAGAGAGGGTAGGGGATTTCAATTTTCGGAGGGGGTTTACAAAGGATAGAGGTACTGAGGGGCATTAGTGATTCCCGTGGCCAAGAAAAGTAGACCAAATAATGGTCAGACCAGGGAACCTGGATGGGGCTCTCTATAGATAGTCCAAAGTTAGAGCACACCAGGTCAATTGTATGCCGCCTGAGTGTGAGGGCATTTTCAGCCACTGAGTTAGATGCGCTAGAACTAGTAAGTCGTTGAGTTCGTTAGTATCCTGAGATCCGGGGCAATCCAGATGAATAATGAAGTCACCCAGCAGGAGGAAGTGTTGGAAGCGAAGAGCACGTGGCACAATAATGTCGTCCAGACTCTTCAGAAAGGCACTCGAGGGGCCAGGGGGGCGATACACCAATGTGCCTCCTAGTGTAAAATGTGGGGACATGGCAATGGAGAAATCAAGAGCCTCCCCGTCGACCAACCCAACAGTCGCCTCGCTGGTGAAAACCCAGGAATCTCTTAACACCACGGCAACCCCTCCTCTGCCGGTCAGTCGGTCGGCTCTAACAATTTTATATCCCAGAGTAATTGCTTCCTCGATAACTGGTGCACAGGATTCGTTGAGCTAAGATTCAGTCACAAACAACAGGTCCAAGGTGAAATCAGAGATGAGTTCATATATGTCTGGGGCATGTTTAACTAAGGAGCGTGCATTGATAAACGCCGCCCGCAGCGGGGGGGGGGGGGGGAAATCTCGTAGCATGGAAATGAGGAACCGGGGCTGGCACCTTATCTTGCAGACAAAACTGACATAGGGGACATTTCCACCCTATGTTATGTAATCCGATTGGTTCCTTGCCGCCAGAGCAGATGAGCGTTTTTAATGCCAGAAGCTCAGATCGGGTGTATGAATAACATTCAATCCGAACATCAGGCCTCAAACTTTCAGCGTGGCTGGCGCTGGACGCTCCCGGGGTGCGGACGGGCGCAGACGGGCTTGCCTTAGGCACGCCTGTGGCGCGTTCGCACCAGCGTTTGATTCTATCAGGCAGGCAACAGGGATCAGGTGAGTAGGACTGGGGGACTAGACCGTCAACCCAGCCTCACCCAAAATGGCGTCACAGAACACCGAGAAACAGAGAAGTGGCTCCCTCCCGGACCCAAAAAGATGAAGAAGCCTCCCCACACAAGGCACAATGAGCGGCAAGTATTAAAAAGATGAAAATGACATTTTATTAAATCGCGGCAAAAACAGGATACATAAAGTAAATATATAAGTAAACAGAGAGGTAAAAAAAGCACTATAGTTACTGCCCTGGCGTCGGATAGTAGCACGCAGAATAGGTCACTGAACACTAAAAGCTAAAACTCCCGGCTCAAGCCTCGGGAGCAATAACGCAGCCTCAGGAGCAATAAGTCTTCTAGTGAGTTGCTTGGTGATCCCATTGTAGAGGGTTTTCCCATAGTCCAACTTGCTAGTGACTAGGGTGTGAGTGGCAGTTTTTCTAGTACTGCATAGGAGCCATTTGACGATTTTTCTCAGCATCTTCAGGGTGTAGAAGCAGGATACAGTGACGGTGTTGACTTGTGCTGTCATGTCCAATTTGCTGTTGATGATTATTCTGAGGTTCCTGGCATGGGTTCTGGGTGTGGGTCCAATTTCAGCCAGCCACGAGTTGGAGTCCCATTGTGAGGTGTTCCTAGCAAAGATCACTACATCTGTCTTGTCGATGTTGAGCTTGAGACAGTTGCCTTTCATCCAGATAGAGGGATCATGTAAGCGTTGAGGGTAGGGCTCAGTAATGAGTTTTGACACCCTCCTTGGATGAGATTCAGGCTTCCAAGGAGTAAGATGCCAGGATGACAACTTGTGTTCTATCTGTTTGGAAGGAGCAGATCAAGAAGAGAGCAGGTCCTTGGATGCCGATCTCGTGCAGGTGCCTGATGAGGATAGGGTGTGAGACTGTTTCAAATGCTGCCGAGAGGTCCAGGTGAATGGGGGAGGCTATGTCTCCGTCAAGGATAATGTGAATGTAGTATGTGGCAGCGATGAGTGCTGTTTCTGTCCTTTGGTTGAGCCTAAATTTGGACAGCATGGCATTGAAGAGCTGGTGGTTTCTGAGGTGGTAGTTGAGGTGTTGGTTTGCTAGTTTCTCAGAGACTTTTACCAGGTATGGTAGGAGGGAGATGGGTCAGTAGTTGGAAAGCATAGCTGGCTCAGTGGATGGTTGACCAGGGACATGATGGTGCAATTTTTCCAGGTTTCTGGGAATGTGGCTGAATTAATGGAGGCTTTGAGGTTGGGTGTTAGTGCTTTGCTAATTGGTAGGAGTCCTTTGGTGAAGGTGTGATGGGGACAATGGTCAGATGGAGCCCCTGAGTGGAGTGCCTTCATGGTAGCTGCAATCTCCACTGTGGTGACAGCAGGCTCATTCATCAGCTGTGATTGGAAGTTGAGTTGTGATGGTGAAGGGGTCTGGTTGAGAGTCAAAGTATCTGTATATGAAGGTGATTTTTGTTACAGAAGAATTCTGAGAGCTTGTTTCAACGGTATTGTGAGGGGGTGATGTTTCTGGGGGTGGCAGAAGGTGCAGTGAAATCTTTGGCTAAGAGTTTCCTTGCTGCTGTCAGTGCTGGCATTTGTTGATGGCATTAATGCGATCTTCAAGAGCTGTGCTCTTGGTGTTCCATATCTGCTGGCATCTTAGAGCTGATTTGAATTCTATGGGGATGATTGTGATTGCATACTTGAATTTGTATTTATTGTTTAAGTCTGGATATTATGTTGAAATTGAACCGATTAGTGCTTATTGAAATATTCCGGTGTATGAATTTAGTAACCAGTCCCAAGAGAAAGTGAGTTTGGAATTAATGCGTAGTTTGGCTTTAAACTTCTGAATGGTCCCTCTCAACACTACATATTAAGTTCAAATGTAGACATTATTACATAATGCGCTTGTTTCTGCAATTTATTCTGTGTGTCCAAATGTACATATCCAAATGCAGGTTAGTAGTGATCATTTCCCATAATCAATACTATGCAAATTACCATTCCAAAAGTGAAGAATACACAAATCTAGAACATGGTTGAATTATCTGATTTCAAAAGAATAAGATGAAGTTCTACTCGATTGGAACAAATGAGCTGATGGATGAACTCGTGAGATTTAAGATGGTATTGGAAGATTGGCCTCACATAAGTGCAAACTCAGAACTACAATGGTTGGGGCCTGAGATATTAACATTCTTGAAATATTTATTAAGTGTGCCAAATATGTTGTAAGATGAGGAATATTTAGTTCCAAGCGTCAACATGGTATATAATAAGATATTAAGGAACATGAGAAAATTATTGATCAAATTCAAAGATAATTTACTGCAGAATAATATTTAAGTTAAAAGCAGAATATCATAAAGCAAATCAGGAATCAAAACAATGTTATTTTGAGACAATTGTGTTCGTATTTTTTATGAATGTGGTAGAAATAATAGGGGTTATTCTTGAGGTATCTAAACAGGTTCCAAAAATAATTTACAATGCATCAAGGCAGGAATATTCTTTCTTATTTCAAAGACACCTTTAGAAATTATATAGGTCACTAAAGAGAATATTTATCTGCTAAAAGTTGAAGTACAATAAGTCCATAGTGGAGACATGGAAATGGTATAGTCCAAAAATATTGTAGCGTCCTCCATTTGAAAAGCAAGGAGAAACCATAGCTCTTGGGAAGCATTTTTAAATCTCTTGAAGATTTCTGGGTTAGAAATTAAATTCCATGTTCAATCCCTTTTGGTTGGGTGTTGGAATCCCTATTAACTGGAATTGTGCTTTATTTCACCCAATTCACAAGAACGCCTCTCCTAGTGAGCTATGAAGCTATAGTCTAACTTCCCTCTTAGATCATGATGCCACATGGTACGCCAGTGTTCTTTTGAGCAAATTGGAGAACTGTCCTGAAGATAATCAAATGATGGCAGTACATCAGTCTGGCTTAAGACGTGTGGTTGTTCTACCCTAGATAATATTATGACCATTTCATTCATTGTTAATAAAGGGTAAAATAATAGACCTGGTAGAATATACAGTTTTATTGATTTTTAAAATTGCCTTTGGGATTATGGTACGAGGTGTGCCTGGCCTAGACTATAAAAACAAATCTTAACCAGTCCATATTGGACTGGCCTGTGACATTTTGCTTCAGAGGTCAGGAAATTTGGACAACGTCAGGAAGTAACACATCGGATTTGCGTATGAGCAAGACATCTGTTTGGGAATGGGCAGGTCTTTACCATCTTCTGGAGTTCAGTCAACATGTATGGTCCTATTTTTGCCAGGAGTGAGTTTCAGAACTTGCTGTTTATACGGAGAACCTGTTACCATTAAAAGTGTTATCTTTCTGAAGATTGCAATGGTCTGAACTGGAGACGGCTAAGATTATGGCATTCTGTTCTGCAATCATGACTATAGTTTCAGGAGGATGAAGGTAGGTGCAATGTTGTGGATGGCAGGGTAGATAGTTGAGAGCCTTGAAAGAGCTACATCAGTTTCTGGCAGCTGTGGCAGAGCTACCAATTTGGTTTCTTGTAGCAGTGAACGTGTAAATGTAGTTTAGTTTATTTCTCATTTGCTGAAGTCTATATATATATATATATTCACTGAAAAAACCATAGGTTTCACACACGTTATAGTTAGGAATTACCATTTAAAAAACCTTGCAAATTCACTTAAAAAACCATAGGTTTCACACATGTTATAGTTAGCTGTACATTTCACTCGTAAAAAACCAATGAAATTCCACGTTATAGTTAGATCAGGTAACTATAACTTGCGCGCCCACAATAAACTGCTGATGACGTCACATATTACATCACTCATGACATAGTCAGTGACATCACTCATCACATCAATGATGACATCTGAAATGACACATTGTGGATTGCGGTCGCGCAAGTTATAGTTACCTGATCTAACTATAACGTGGAATTTCATTGGTTTTTTTATGAGTGAAATGTACAGCTAACTATAACATGTGTGAAACCTATGGTTTTTTCAGTGAATTTGTACGGTTTTTTAAATGCTAAGTTATGTATTTATTTTTTTTTCTGGTTTTTCACCGTGCGCACTTACAGATATATATATATATTGATTTAAATGCTATTTTCTCAGGACCTACTGAACAGATTTACACCAGACCTGCAAAAGGCACATCTCTGACCTGAGGACTACCTCTCTGCCAAATTTCAAGTAATTCTGTTCAGCCGTTCGGGCTGTAGCTCGGACTAAAGGTCCTATGGGAAAATGCATGGGGAAAACGCGTTTTGGGACCCCCCTTTTTTCTCAGCCCCTGCTTGACGAATCCCCCCGAGACTTTCAGGGTAGGAGCTGAACGTAGCGCCCCATTAGTTTTGAAAAATTCGCGAGGATTCGTCAACCGGCGCCAAAGTTATTCCAAATAGAATGTTGCGGATTTCCTATGGAAACACGGTCCTAACTATAACTATCTACTGGCGACCGCCAGTAGATAATATATACACAACCTATCTCTCTATTCATCAGATAAACCGACAAATGTTGTAGTGCGTAGTTCTTCTAAAAGTGTGTATACATATAAATCTACATTGTTAAAGTGTGTGTGTGTATGTATGTATGTGTGTATGTGTGTATGTATGTGTGTGTGTGTGTATGTATATATGTATGTATATATGTATATATATATATATATATATATATATATATATATATATTACCTACTGGCAGTCGCCAGTAGGTAGTTATAGTTAGGACCCTGTTTCCATAGGAAATCCGCAACATTCTATTTTGAATAACTTTGGCGCCGGTCGACGAATCCTCGCGAATTTCTCAAAATAGGTGGGGCGCTCCGCTCCGCTCCTACCCTGAAAGTCTCGGGGGGGATTCGTCAAGCGGGGGCTGAGATAAAAGGGGGGTCCCAAAACGCGTTTTTCCCATGCATTTTTCCATAGGACCTTTAGACAGGGCTACAGCCCGAACGGCTGAACAGAATTACTGGAAATTTGGCAGAGAGGTAGTCCTCAGGTCAAGGAAGTGCCTTTTGTAGGTTTGGTGTAAATCTGTTCAGTAGATTCTGAGAAAATAGCCTTTAAATCAATATATATATCTGAGCCAGCTTACGGTGCGCTTACGGTACGCTTACCGTACGCGTACGGTGGCGTGCGCGAGCGCGATTATGATTGGCTCTTAGATCTTAGTAAACATTCGAATCGGCCGAAACCAGGAAGCGGCGGCCGCCATTTTCTCTCTCGCACTGAGAGAGATGATTAACAAACAAAGCACAAAAACATTTAAAGGGGCTGTTTTGACAGCTCCCACACACATAGCCATGTACAGGGAGTCCCCAAAGATCCCCCAAGGCCAAAAACGGAATTTTTATTTTTTCGCTTATTTCGCCGATTACGCTTACCGTACGCGTACGGTAAAAAAATATAAAAAAAAAAAAATATCCACACTAACCCCACCCCGTGTGCAATTGGTGACAGAAGGTCACAAATTGTGCATGGCTTATCACATAAGTAAAAAACGAAAAGATTAAAAAAAAAAATATTAAAAAAAAAAATTATCCATACTCTCTCCACCCCGTGTGCAAATGGTGCCCGAAGGTCACCATTTGTGCATGGCTTATAACTAATGCGAAAAATTAAAATATTACCTTTAAAAACGAAGTGCATCATATGTCCTCCATGTGCGCACGGTGCGCGAAGCGCATCGTGCGTACATGGCCCATCTAGCGTAACGTGGGCACGCGGTGCGCGTAGCGCACCGCGTGCCCACCGTGCGTGCACGGCACTAACTGCGTAAAGTGGGCGCGCGGTGCGTGAAGCGCACCGCGTGCTCACTGTGCGCGCACGGAACAAACTGCGTTAAGTGGGCGCGCACGCCACGAATGGCGTAAAGTAACTTGGCATTTAAAAAAATGTACAAATTCACTGAAAAAACCATAGGTTTCACACACGTTATAGTTAGGAATTAGCATTTAAAAAACCTTGCAAATTCACTGAAAAAACCATAGGTTTCACACATGTTATAGTTAGCGGAAATTTTACTGATAAAAAACCAATGAAATTCCCCCGTTATAGTTAGTGCAGGCAACTATAACTCACGCGACCGCAATCTTCTGCTGATGACATATGTGTCTTTATGAAAAGAAAATATTTGTAATATATGTATAGCTAAAAATGTATGGAAGAAGACATGGGTAAATAAGTGTCTAAATACAGTATTAGCATCAGCAGAGGATTGCGGTCGCGTGAGTTATAGTTGCCTGCACTAACTATAACGGGGGAATTTCATTGGTTTTTTATCAGTAAAATTTCCGCTAACTATAACATGTGTGAAACCTATGGTTTTTTCAGTGAATTTGCAAGGTTTTTTAAATGCTAATTCCTAACTATAACGTGTGTGAAACCTATGGTTTTTTCAGTGAATATATATATATATATATATATATATATATCATTTATATAAATATTTCCTACTGACAAGGGCCGGACTGGCCGTAGCGGGCACGGGCAATCCCCCGGTGAGTCGCACGGGTGGGGGCTGGTTTTGGCCTCCTGGGGTGCCGTTTTTGTTGCAAGATCTGCCCTGTAACAAAATCGGCTGAAAACTGGACCTGGCAAAGAGTTCAGCGACACCCCCAACCCCCTGGTAGGTAGTTATAGGTAGGACCTTGTTTCTATTCAAAAAGTATTTTCTCTTTTGCCAATATAGATGGACCCGTTTCGGGGTGATTCGTCAAGTGGGGGCCCAAAACACGTTTTCTCCATGTTAATTTCCATAGGAATCTTTAGAAACGGCGCACAGCTCGAACTGCAAAAAGGAATTGCACCAATTTTGGCAAAAAAGTAGTTCTTGGTCCAGAAAGCACTCTTTTTGTCAAATGGTGTAAATCCGTTCAGTAGTTCCTGAGAAATTCAAACATTTCTCAGATAAATAAATAAGGCCACGGAGGATCAGCAAGCCCTCCCGATCTCGAGCTTGAAATCCAACCAAGTGTTGCCAGCCATCTTGTGACTGTTGAATCGAGTCGCAAGGAAAAAGGTTAAAAAGGATTTTAAAAGAAAAGAAAAGAAAAGGGGGCAGGGTACAAACACGCTGCCCCCAGGGCCAAAAAAGGCATTTTTTTAAAAACTTTGCGGCGGGAGTTGCGCAGAGTGCGCAAATCCTGCTGAAGAAAGAAAAAAATTAATTGCGGGCCAGGTCCCGGGGGCAATTGGAAAAGGATATGCGGAGGCCCATGGGGGCCCCCCCGCAGTCCTTGGGACTGCCACCTCCCAGGGGCTATAGTCAAATGCGGGGGGCACATGGCCCCCCCAGCAGCCCTACGGACTTCCACCTCCCTGGGGCATTCTTTTTTTTTTTTTTTTTTTTTTTTTTTTTACAAAAGGCATGAGGGGAGCCCCCACACAGCCCAGGGGACTACCACCTCCCCCGAAAGAGGGCTGCACGGCCCCCCTTAAGGAGCCCTCCATGGCCTTTGGGGCTGCCACTCCCCAGGGCTGGCTCCAAAAATGTCCTGGGGTGCCCCACGGACATTGCAGGTTGCTATGGCATGGCAGGAGCACTGCTCCCACCTAGCCATAGCAAACTGTGCTTCGCTTCATGGAAGTGAGAGCAGAAAAGCATATATCTACCTCAGGAGGGGGGCCTTGTGGCCCCCCTTTTTGTATTTAATTAAAAATAAAAAAATAAAGTTGGGCCCCGGGGTATGGGGTCCCTGGGGCCCAACAGTGCAAAGGGCAGGGGGCCACACAGTCCCCTTTCCTATAATAAAAAAAAAATAAACTAACTGGCAACTCGTCGGAAGCCCAGCCCCCTTTCACCACTACTCGTGTAACCGTGCCTCCTGGCACGCTCTTGGAAGTGGGATGAAGTCCCCTTGCCTCTTGAGGGTCCCTAGGGACCAACTAGCCCTCCTGTTACCTCCAGTAAACCCCACACAGTGGGATTGCTGAGAGGTGGTCCGAGGCCACGCCCCTTTTTACAACACTCTGCAAACACCTCTTAGTGCACTGCTGGTGGGGGGATGAGGTCCCCTTGTGTCCTGAGGACCTCAGGACTAAATGGACTTCATCCTCCAAGCAGCAGTGCGCCAGGAGGCACATTTGCAGGGTGGTGGAGAAAGGGAGCATGGCCTCGGACCACCTCTTAGCAGTCCAGCTGTGTGGGGCTTACTGGAGGTAGGCTAGTTGGCCCCTAAGAACCCCTAGCAGTGAAGGGGACTTCATCCACCAACTAAGAGCGCACCAGTGTTTGCAGAGTGATGGATAAATAGGGCATGGCCTGCTATCAGAACTCAGCAATCCCGCTGTGTGGGACTTAGTGGATGTAATAGGAGGGGTAGTTGGCCCCCAAGGACATCCTTGGGGGGCCAACTACCCCTCCTGTTACCGTTAGTAAGTCCCATACTGCAGAATTGCTGAGTTCTGACAGCAGGTCACGCCCCCTTTCTCCCCCACTCTGCAAATGCGCCTACTGGTGCGCTCTTGGTTGGGGGATAAAGTCCCCTTGGCTCCAGAGGGACTTTGAGGGCCAAGAAGCCCTCCTGGTACCTCCTGTAAGTCTTACACAGTCGAATTTGTGAGAGCTGATTGGAGGCCGAACCCCCTTCCTCCACCACCCTTGAAACGTGACTGCTAGTTAAAAAAAAAACTTAGGAATCCACTGAAAAAAGCACGGGTTTCAGGGACGTTAGTTAGAAACTAGCATTTTAAAAACCTTAGAATTTCACTGAAAAAAATAAAGGTTAGAGGGATGTTATAGTTTAGACTGACATTTAATTCGTACAAAACCAGAGAAATTCAGCAGTTATAGTTAGCTGAGCTAACTATAACTCGCACCCCCGCAATGCACTGCTTATGACCTTACATATTACATCACTCTTGACATTGTCAGTGACATCACTGATGACATCAGTGATGATATCATCCACAGCATCTGACGCACCCACTCACACCACTGTACAATCTTTTACACACCCACTGCAGCTTCCACACAACCATTCACAAACCCATTCACAGAGCCATACCAGTACTTTGACACACACCCACCCACTCACTGATTCATTGATCTGTAAGCACATCTACTCACTCACCCATACTGCCACTCATAGACCTACTTACTCACTAATACAACCATTGACATATTTACTCATACAGGCATAGAGGGGCTGACACACTGAGTGAGTTACCCATTATACTACTCACACACGTAGGAACTCACCCATACAGTCAATCATGCAGTCACTTAGTCACCCAAACAGTTACAAACCCACCCACATACCTACTCATACAAATAGGAATACATACTCACTCAGCTATACAGTCACTGACCGAAGCATGCACACATCTATATAGCCACTCGCATTCATTCACTCACTCATGCATACAGTCACTCATATACTCCATCACTCTCGTATACTGCCTTTCACATACTAAGTTACTCACCCATACTGACGCATGCACTCAATCACCGACACAGCCATATAGACACACTCACTTATACAACTTTACACACACCTGCAACAGTACCCCATACAGCCACTGACTCACGCACCCACTCACTGATCCATACAGGCAGTCACACACACCTCACCCACAAACCCAGAAAACTATAGATGTAGCCATACAACAAATCAATCACCCATATAGCCATTTACATACCCACAAACACTCATACACCCACTTAGACATTAACTGACAGACAGATGCACACATTCACACCACCAGTTACTCACCCATACATTCACTGAGACACCTAATCACTCATTAATACAGTCAGTCACGCACCCACTGAGTCGTCCATAGAGTCGCTCCTAAACCGACTGATTCACCAATACAGCTTGGTATAAATATTGAACGCTCAAACTGTCATCAATGAGGTCATTTGAGATGTTATCAGTGATGTCATTGGTGATGTCACTGAGGGAGCGTGACCTGGTGCCGATGGAGTGAGCAGCTCGATTCAGCGCTCCTCGTGGCCAGGCCTAATCTTGCTCCATCCTACCTAAGATATACCTGCCAAAGCCAAATCTCCCTTACGTGGGGGTTACTGGATAAGACACGACACGCATCATGATCTGGAGGGTCTGCCGCCCAAAGTCCCAGAAAAGGGAACTGAATGCTGCACCATCCGCCACCTTCCTGGGATCAAAATGCCAGCGCCGGCGGTCGCGGCCTGGAATAGTGACCTGTGTGGGTCTTGGCCCCCATCTCCGCCTGGGGCTGGCTGACTGCCTCCATTGGGAGCCAGGACCGAGCAGTGACGCTTGATGGCAGAGATGCTTGCATAGCCCAACATTACCCGGCAGACACAGGAGGTAGGAGACGGACAGCCCATGAGACTCGGAGCTGCAGTGGCGATAACCGGGCTGAACAGCACCCAGCTGCAATGGGGAGACGAGAGGCGGACCTAAGCAAAGCAGCGACCCTTGGTGGGCTAAACGGAGGGTGCCGAGGGCGAACAAAGAGAGGTTCAACTTCACTGCTGGCGGGAGCAGGGAGCTGAGGATGGAGACCCTGGCTGCGGACACAGGCGAGCAACCCAGCGATCTGCTCTAAGGCCCCTATTGCTTGCTAAGAACAGGGCGCAACAGTGGGCCCCTTCACACTGGGAGGGGGCTTGTGGAACAAAGCCTAAGGATCGGGCATAGCGCCATATTAGCCCCGGGGGGCAGAAGGCCCCGGCACTAAGATACTGCACTTGTGGGAGGAGCCAAGCAAGAGGGAGACGCAGCAGAAGACATTGCTGAATTTAAAGAAGCACAAGACATGGGTGTTGAAGCTGCTTAACCCTCAGACCACTTGTGCTACTGACACCCACTGAAGAGAACTCCGCAAGGGCCCAGCTGCCTTGGTCAGACAAAGATCAATAACTGGGACACGCAGGGATAGCCTAGGCGCTAAGACCAACAATGTGGCAGGACACAATGGGCAAATACTTCCAAAGAAAGGACCCTGAACATAGGAAGCAACCGAGCAGCACGCTATTAGCATGGCGGCTCCACCGGTGGCGAAACTAGCCAAGGGCCCTTGCCTGCAAGACATATTACACGCTATCACAGCAACCAGGAAAGCCCTGGAGCATAAAATAGATATTATCGGAACAGATCTTAACCTGTTCAAGGATGACCATAACAAAACTGGCAGAGAAGGTGACTATGAACGAACTTACACTAGCTGAAATGTCCCTTAGTATGGCAGCGATGCAGGAATGCCTGCATGACCTGGACTCCAAAGTGAAAATTTTAGAAAACAGGGTGGAAGATGCTGAAAAGCGATCACGCCGCAATAACGTTCCCATCGTGGGCATGAAGGGACAAACATGGCGTACTACATCGAGGATTGGCTACGAACCAGCATTGCCCCTGAAGGCCTGTCCCCGTTATTTGCTCTTGAGAGGATGCACTGAGTTCTCACTGGTCCTCCCCTGCCAGGAGCTCCCCCTTGCCCAATCATAGCATGCCTACTCCACTACAGAGCCTGGGACTTCATTTTAGATCAATCGTGCAAGAGGGGTAAGCTGAAGGTCAGCAACTCGACTGTGCGCATATTCCCGGACTTCTCTAGAGAGGTCCAGCGGCAAAGGGCGTCCTATCAAGAGATCAAAAAAGTACTTAGACAGAAGAAATTGCAATATGCGATGATCTTCCCAGCAAAATTAAGAGTAGTGGCCCAGGGTGGAACAAGGTTCTTTCACACTCCTCAAGAAGCATGGGATTGGAATAAAACCCAGAACAGACCAAACCTGGCCACAGAAGAGAGGAAACAGAAATGCCAACGCAGGACCTTTGGAGGAATGCGATCTCGACAGAGCTCAGCTATGCCCTCCCAGGATGAGGCCCAGCTGGTACGCCGAAGAGTAGTAGAGGCTATGACCCGTGTGAATGGGAACCAAACAGATCAAGGAACTGTGGACCAGGAGTCCCTTCCTCCAGATTCTGAATCAGAGACTCCGTGTCTGAGAACAATAGCCTGGAGCTGCCCATATTTGCCACAGCGGACAAGATCATTTCAAATCCTGAATCCTGGGTGCCCTCCGCTGGGCACTTATAAACTAGAAACCTGTGCACTGGCGCCCAACCAAACTACGGAACTTTGGAAACACACCAAGCATTCACTCTGAGCAGAGTAGCATACCACAACTAAGTATGCCGGACGAGGGCCTGGCCACCGGAGAATGCCAAGAGGTACCCCCTCCCCCCCCCGAGGCTATAGACTGCTGTGAGCTTTCTTCCACAAAGTTTCTGGACCATTACCATGGTTTGGACGAATAGCACATTGCTACTTGTCCTGGGGAGCGAGAGTTGGGGGTGTTGGATGTTATTTATAAGGGTGGGAATTGGAGAGTCATACCAGCAGATTACAAGAACTAGGATGAGACATGCTGAATGGAGAAGATGGAAGCACAGGGTGGGGGAGGACAGGAATTGTTCTCCTCGCAAAGTGCATAGACGGCCAACAACCTGACATTTAAAAGTATGACGAGGAATGTCAGGGGTATGCATACAATGACAACGATACAAGGTATTACTTACACAGAAGGGGGGTCTAGATAGCGCTACTACAAGAGACGCACCTCACTGCTGCAGAGTGTCAAGCGCTAAAGAGAAAATGGAGGGGACAGGCATACTTTACGCGGCACGGACGGGTGCTCACTTCCACCCTGCTGTTTGCTCTGGCCATGGAGCCCCTCACCATAGCAGCCAGAACGGGGCGCTTCTACAAGGGTCTGAAAATCAAACAGGACTTCCATAATATATAATTTTATGCTGATGACCTTTTGCTATTTCTAAGAGGGGGTACCGAGAACCTGACGAGAGCCCGTGACCTGATGGAAAGGTTTGGCTCCATGTCTGGCTTTAGGGTGAGCTGGCCAAAATCCTGACTTTTCTCGGTGGCGCAAACGGGCCAACTTCAAAGACCTGGCGCAGCTACAATGGGAGCCTAGATGCCTACCATACCTGGGTTCCACATTTACCATGATTGGTCAGACCTTTGAGGGCAATATAGGAAGAGCTTACCATAGCTTCTGTATGGCTATGGACTTTTGGCGGACCCTACCTACAATGTCAGAGACATCCTATTAGAAACAAAACAGCTTTATTTGAAACTTTTGTTTTACAAAGACCACTGGCCACGCACCTCAGAAAGTACTTTTTTGTATTTTTTATTTTTTAGGTCAAAGCCTACCAGACAGCACAGTTATCTAGTTTGCTAACTATTTCTTGTGGGCAATTTGAAAGCTTCCCTGGTAATTCATTTTGCTAGTTGCTTACTATTAGCTTTGTGGTTTGTAACTCAGTTGCTTGCTTTCTATGTGCTGGTTTTATTTGCTTTAGACTGTCAAGCTTGAGTTCGCCCCCGTGAGCATGTTCTGTTTAATGTACCTTTACGAGTACTCGCTTTTGTAAACCAGTCTTTAAATATTGTTCTTATCTCGTCACATTTGCTGTGAATTCAAAGACAGAGGTCCTTTTCTTTCTCTAACTTCAAAGTGAGAGACTCTGTGAGAATCCTGCTGAGTACCCATGTGAGAGGAGAGGGTGTAGGATGTTATTTTTTCTTGCACACAAAAAAATGAACTGTGCTGATAGTTCAGAATGTATTGAACTGTGAAAGTACAAATGAAGCACATTTTTTTTTTTTGTAATTCTGAAGTGTGGTGGAAACAAAATTTGAATACCCTCAAAACACATCAATACACTAGTTGATGACATTTCCACACATCGTTGGTGTGCAGTAAACTGTATGTTTTTTCAAATGTAATGGTAATTTCAATAAAAAATGTGTTGTCTTGAATGGCAGTGCACTAGTACACCATGCATACAACACACTACGCCACTACACTTTACAGCAGTCCACAACACACTACTCCTCTCCATGCCCTTCTACTCTACAATACACCATGCCACACCAAAACATGCAACTCCATACCACTTACCGCACTCCACTCTGATCTAATCTATCCCACTCTACTTCAGTCTACCCCACTCCACTCCAATCTATCCCACTCTACCCCACTACATTACAATCTCCACAATCTACTTCAACCCAATCTACTCCTACTCCCCTCCAGTCTACCCCACTCCCATCCAGTCTACCCCATTCAATTCCAATCTACCACACCACACTCCACTCTATCTCAATATACCCACTCCAATCTATCCAAATCCACTGCACTACGATCCAATTGACCCCACTCCACTAAAACCAACCTACTCTGCTCCAATTGACCCTACTCCTCTCTAGTCAATCCCACCCCACTCAATCCAGTCAACCCCACCCTACTCCCTCTACCCCAATCTACCACACTGCACTTGATTCTACCCCACTTTGTCCCAATATACCCCAATCTACCCACTCCATTCCAAGTTGTACCACTCTACTACAACATATCCCACTCAATCTACCCCATGCCACTCTACACCTATCTACCCCACTCCAATACACTCTACCCCAATCTACCCCACTGCAATCCTCCACACTCCACTCAAATGTATCACACTCCAATCTAGCTCACTCCACCCCGTCTACCCTACTTCAATCTACACCACTCCGATTTACCCCAATCTACTCCACTCTAATACAATCCACTCCACCCATTCTACCTCACCCACTCTACCCCACTCCAATGTATCCCACTTCAATCTACCATACTCTAATTCAATCAATCGACCCCACTCCAATCTACTCTACTTTAATCTACCCCATATTTACCCTAATATGCGCCACGCCAATCTATCCCACTCCGTTCTGAATCTTCCCACTCCATTCTACCACACTCCACTCCAATCTCCACTCCACTCCAATCTCCACTCCACACCAATGTATCCAACTCCAGTCTACTCCACTCCACCCCAATCTACCCCACTTCACTCCAATCTACCCCATTCAACTTCACTCCACTCTAATCAACTACTCCCCATCCACTCCAATATACCCTATCTCAATCTACCCTACCCTAATCTATCCCTGTTAGGCCTGTCAACCTTAGGCTGGTCTTCCCCCCCCCCCAACTTTTTGCCTTCCTCTGCCATTTTATACTGATCTCATTTTTGCTGCATGTGCTCATTCTTTCAACCATGGTAACATTTGCATATCCATAATTAACATATTTCAATTACCTGTAAGTTCCTAGTCAGGTAGCACTACATGCTACTACAGGACCTTCAGCACTGATTGTGCCGCCCACTTAAGTAGCCCTTTAAACATGGCTCATACCTGCCATTGCAGCCTGTGTGTGCAGTTTTTAAACTGCCATGTCGGCCTGGCAAAATAAACATTTTGCCAGGCCCAAACCTTCCCTTTTTGTACATATAAGTCACCAACAGGGTAGGCCCTGAACAGCAAGAAGAGCAGGGTGCAGTGTTTTTTCAAATGTAGAACATGTACGTTTAAGTTTAACATGTCCTGGTAGTGAAAAACTCTTCAATTCGTTTTTCACTCCTTCGTGGCCTATCTCTCCCAAAGGATAATATTGAAGTTACCTTATTATATTTAATTAGATTTAATTTGCACATGGGAGCAGGTATCCAGTTAATGTTTGGTATCTTTTGAATTGAACACACAATGGGGAGCGTAGGTGAGCCTGTATGAGCCATCACTGGCAGGATTGGAGGGAGAAGCTGGACACAGTCTCACTTATACTCTAATAGGCTGTGTCCTGCCTCCGCACAAACGGCTGCATACCCCTGTAGGTAGTCTGGAGCACGGGCAAGCAGGATGCCTGGGGACTTCATAGGGAAACCTCTTG
Source organism: Triturus cristatus (assembly GCF_964204655.1). Classification (NCBI taxonomy): domain Eukaryota; kingdom Metazoa; phylum Chordata; class Amphibia; order Caudata; family Salamandridae; genus Triturus; species Triturus cristatus. The sequence goes on from NC_140587.1 coordinate 750,728,780, forward strand.
AAGCTTCTCCCCGACTTCAAAGGCACACTAATTATAAATACTGGCTTAGACACCAACTCTTCAGTACACTTCTGGGCCTGTGGATACTCTGTAAGGAAGGACTGCTGTGCTGCTGAAGGACTTCCACACTGCCAGACTGCTTCCCTGCTGGATTATGCCTTGCTGTGCTGCTGCCTTGCTGTGCTGACCTTCAACCTGCTGTCCTTTTGCCTGGATGAAAAGAACTGGACCAACACCCCTTGAACCCAGGACTCCGAGAGTGACTCCAAGGGCTAGTCTGCTGGGCTCCTGTTCTGAGTCAGAGGGACATAACAGAGTCCCAACCACCTTCACCAGCACCCGGATCCATCTGGAGCAAGCCCTGATCCCCAAGTGGTGCCCCCTCAGGTCCTGGGCCCTTGGTGTGGCCTCAGAGTGGCTGAATAGAAGTTTTTGGGATCTTCGCACCTGTGAACTGGCCCAGTGCTGCTGAATCCTTGACACTCGCACATCCCAACAACACGAAGTTCCATCAGTCCAACTGTTAGCACTACAGCATCAACCGCTTATGTGGAGTGACCCAGCGAAGCACTGGCCCTACAGCTCGCCACAAGAGAATCCTCGCGCTACAGCGAAGACCGCCTTCAGAGACGGGCCTGCCCTTCCCGCTACAAAGATGACCGTCCGCGATGCTTCGCTGCTCCCCGGGCCCCCTTTACTATGGAGACAAAGTCGAGGGAAACAGAAATAAGGGTTTTTGTAATAAGGTCCAGCATACGTACCCCAGAGACTATGTATAGACAATGAGTATGCAGTTCCTAATAGAAAGAAAATAGACAAAAGACAGATCCTAACTGTAGAATAGCCCCCAGTATAGTGCAGGAGAGTGATCTCCTTGTTGGAAAAAGACCCTCACACACCTGACAAGAAGGTGTCTTGCTTGCGTGTGATGCACCGTCACCTGCTGAATCAATATTATTGACTTTGATTTTAATGATATCGCATTGCTTTATCTTTGACTGTTCTAACTGATTTTATCTTTACAGGTTACATGTGATTAACTTGATTGACACCAGAGGTACCCCCATATTTTTTAGGGTGCTGTAAAGGTGGTCACTTCTCACTACATGACTGAGAAGGTAACTTTTCAGCTGCACTAACCTAGTCCCTTTATCAACCCACACTCCATCACGGTCAGCCTGAACTTGTGACATTCCCCCGGTTGCACATGACCAGATAGCTGCGGTTAAAGCTTTGTGTTTTTTAACACTATTCTATGTGAAAATCTTTAAAAATTTCTAGCTCTGGTTCTACTAATTGAAATGTTTTCTTTCATTTTGGTCTTGTTTCATTTATTAAAAAACGCTCTATTTTTCCAAACCTGTTGTGGGATCCTTTGTGGTGTGCTTTCACTGTGATACTGTTTGAAGTGTTGAACAAATTCCTTACACTTTGCCTCTAAGTTTAGCCTGACTGCTCTGTGCCAAGCTACCAGAGGGTTATGCACAGGTTAATTTATGGTTCACTTGTGACTTGAAAACAAAAGCAAAATCCCTGTCCACTAGATAGACAATATGGTGGTAATTCCTGTATATCTTGAAGCGCTTATAAAGTTGCAACTGAGCCTCGTGGTTCAAAGATTACTCATCCCACTCTGATTATTTATCTGAAAAGACATACAGTTTATTCAAAAACCTAGATTTGTTTTCATCGATCTATTAAATGAATGTAGCTAAACAACTTAGGTCATACACATACAAATCAAAAACCAGTGGTTCGACATACATAAATCTCAGTATTCATCACAGTACTTTATGAATCACCTTCCACAGTTATTGATTGGGTCCACTTCTTGGTAAGCATCAACACGTGTTTTAGTGAGAGACCCAATAAACTGTCACAGCTTCTTCAGGGCACAAAAGAAATTAAAAACAACACAAGGTGGGTGAGGAGGGGGAGGGGAGCCGCCCAGAGAGAGCAAGAGACCAGGACACTGTCTCAATTCAGGGGTCACCAAACAGTAACACATGACCCAATGGGTCCCGCCTCCAGGCGACAGGACCTCTGATTGGCATGTTCCAATTCAAAAGGGATAAACCTCACAGTTGGTGTGGACCTCATCCAATAACAGTTAAAGAGATTACAGCTCTCCCGGGTGGTCTGATTCTCTGAATGAGAAGGCAGGTATTTATTTGTTCCCTGCTAGAAACGTCAAACAAACATCATTGAACGGTTTACTGGGGCCAAAGCCAAAGTTAGGTCAGCAAGAGCCTGTGAGCTTGTGGCTTCACCCTGAAAATAACTGAGAAGGGTTTCACCCCCCCCAACCAACCCCACTCCAATCTACTCTTTGCCGATCTACCTAACTCTACCCAAACCAATTCCAATCTACCCCATTCTATTCTGCCCAAATCTACCCCTCCATACTAGCGCACGCTAATCTATCCAACTCCAATCTACCTCCAATCTGTAGCACTCCATTCTACTGTAATCCACCCAGTCTACCCCACTCCAATATACTGCACTCTACTCTACCCCAATATACTCCATTTTATTACAAACTATCCCGATCTACCCTTCTCCATTCCAATCTACCCTTCTCCATTCCAATCTACTCTACTCCACCCAATCTACTCCACTCCACTCTTCCCTAATTTACCCCACTCCATTCTACCTGATCTACCCCACTCCAATCTACCTGACTTCACTCAACATACCCCACTCCAATCCATTCCACCCCACCCCATGCCAATCTACCCCACTCCCATCTACCTCAATCCAATCTACCACACTCTACTCCATCCCAATCTACCTCACTCCAATAAGCCCCACACTACTCCCCTGCAATCTACCCCACCCTACACCACTAACTTTTAGCCATGCTCAACAGCAGCCACACTGGTGTACAACATGACTAAAACACCTTGCCAATAGTTCTTGCATAGGCGAGAACTAATGGCTTTGCCAAAGTTTGCTATAAAGTGGAAGAAAATCCAAAATATATAGTTTTAAACACAAAAAATGCAACAAAGTTCATGTTGTGTACTTTTTAAAAAGGTGTATTTTACATTACCCTGAAAATCCACCAGAAACCCAAATCTTTGGCTCTTATAGAGGTGATAAAAAATGAAGTGAATAAATGAGGCCGATGTACAAAAATGCCATCTTAAGAGCTGTATTGAAGGACACTGGGGAGACTTTCTCACTTAAGTGGCATCTGCTGTTATGGTGTGATGTTTGTAATAAATTTCAAAGATACTGCTTACAATGCAGTTTGAGTTAACTTTTTTCATGTCAAAGGAGGAGTCCAAATTAACAGTGCATCAATCGCCCATTCAAAGAAAGTGCCTCCCAGCAAGTCTCTGCATGTCAGTGCTTATCTTTTTAATTGAGGACAAAAGGATGATCAAAGACAGTAAGTCCACATGGCTCTGTGCCCACTCCCACTTTGGTTAATCACTAGAGGACTCTACCAGGCGTGACCCGAGGTGCTCAGTAGGTGCATGAGCTGGTTGAGTGGAAGTGTCTGGTCTGTTAATTTGTATGTTCATGTGCATTGCTCGGCACTAGCAGCTCACACAGAGTTTTTGAAATGGTCGCTGCCACTATTAAAACATGTGATACCTAGCAAAAGAAGGCTAGCCACAAGAAGAATTGCTGTTGTGAAAAGACAGAGTGGTACCAGCCATAATAGGTCATGCAAAACCTGCCTCAAACATTTCAGCCTCCCAAGGGAGTGCCCAGTACACAATGAGGGCAGTACAACCCTGATGGGCAACTCAGGTGGTTTTGATTCTATTACCAAAATTGTAGGCTTGACATAAATGCACATATATGAATACCAACATAAATGGGTAATGAAGGGAAAATATGGTAAACAGATCATATCATTTTGACTGATGTGCAATACATGATGCAGACCTGATAAATTGGGTAACCATATTCTAGGAGCAACCGTTTATCAACCTTGTCTCGGTCCATCCGGATGGCTGAGACACCTGTATCTTGTTTAAATTGCCTTTTTGGTTTTTGGTGCATGCTCCTGTATGGTGGCAAGATCTTTTAAGGTTTGCATGAGAGGTACCCTAGCTTGGCCTGCATACAGGATCCATCCATTTATAGTAGGAGGACAGAGTATAATTTTAGCAGTATTATCAACAAGAGCTTTCTCATTCAACTGCCATACTAGACCTTTTGGTGGGCAGCACTCCTAGCATTTGCCACCTCCCCTGGGAGATGGAGAGCATCAGGCAACCCAATTACATAGATTTTAGACTACCTGCAGAAAGAAGTAAGAAAAACTCTGTCTCATCATAGAAGCTTAAATCAGGAGCAATCCGAAGGCATATTTTGACAATTGTCTGTGTAGCTAGAATACAGGCAAAACTCGAAGTAATTATCTCTGTAACTTGAGCAGAATGTAATTTAGCATCAACTATTTAATGTAAGGTTCCCACAGTATATCCTCTAACTAGCTATTCCCCCATTATTCCTAAAGTAAGAACCATCAACATAACATGTAACATCACACGCAAAGGTGAATCTATGATCTATATGTAGCATTTTGTGAGATGGACAGTAGTAAGGAAACAATTGTGCGGCTATGTGTTATGTTACGCAGGGAACAGCGAATGTTGGTTTGGCACAGGACGCGTAACCAAGGCAATGTGAAATGCAGAAAGCAAAAGTATTTAATACTTTGTCAACTTGGATGTTGAAAGCTATTGTGTTTTAGTAAGTAATAATGGTGCAACCCCAGCATGAAGTAAAGTAAGAGCTGAGCCAAGAACAATGTTTTCAGACACTTCAACAAGGTGGGCGACTGCTGCCACAGCATGCAGGCATGGAGACAGTCCTGCTGCCACAGCATCAAGCGCAGAAGAATAAGCAATTTGTTTCTTTTTAGCATTCCGTTTTTGTCAAGGGTGAGACACTAACTTTATAGTAGTCCACAGTAAAAGGCTTTGCATTATCGAGCAAATACAAAGCTGGGCAGAGAAGAGTGTATTTCTCAGAGGAGAACATTACTGTTCTCCTTGAAGTCATCAAGGCAAATCTTCTGACTTATCATTTTTTGTAGAATCTTGAAGAGGTTTTGCAGTGTTGGCATAACCCATAATCCATTCACAATAGAAGCCTACCTTTCCAACATGCCAGTGAATATTTGAGATACAGTAGCTGGATGTGGTAGGTTAAGAATATCCCAGATGAAGCAGACAGGGGCCTCTCTCCTGCACAGGGATCTGGACCTAAATATTGAACCAGGGGCAAACAGAACCAACTTTTCTCTTGAGGCTTTGTGCCCCATTTTGATAGTTCATCCGCCGGGTGCAACAACTCACATTTGCACTGGTCCGCCAAATCAGATGCTGCCAGCAAGTCATATTGTTTTTTGTGTACAAGGAAATAACCACACTAAAAAGACACATTGTGTAAATCTTTCTTAAGTGCTTGTAAACATACAAAAGGTGACAGCCTTTCATTTCAAACAATTTGCACAGCAGGACTTTACAAAATCCTCCAACTTCAGTTAGAGATAGAAAAGTAAATGTAAGAGGACAAATTGACTTTTGACCTCTGTCTCTGACTGCAGAGCGAATGTGACAAGATGAAAACGAGATTTAAAGTCCAATTTATGGCTCACTCACTTTGTGAGTGAACATAACATCTGCTATTCGTCAGTATGATCAGTAAGCCCTAAAAATAACTTGCCCTGACCAGCAAGTGGCATAGTAGATTTCTCTAGCCCTGATATATTTTCTAAATGATGCAGGAAAAAAAACACCGAAAATATACAAGGAGAAGATAGTAAACCAAGTCACTGTTTACATCAGAAGATAAATATCTAATATATGATATTACAACACACACAAACTCACAAAACATGCAGTTTCGCAAACGTTCACACACCTACCCACAGAAAGGACTTTTGTTAAATGCTCTCTGTGCCTCAAGTGTAGCAAAGAAGACTTTGGAAAAAGTATCCACATACATTGGTCTCCACCCAAAATGTTATCCAACTTTGTAATTGATTTTTATTGAAAACTATTTGTATCCAGTAGCTGATTCAAGCTAATTTAAAGTGGATGCCCAAAGCTGCTAGGGAGGGACAAACACTGTCTTTAATGTTGCCAAATTTACCGGCTCTAGAGCCGGTGTACTTGGCGTGTGTGTGTACATCGCAGAACATGCGGTGTACAGTGCACCTGCAGAGTTTTAAAGAGCTACCATCCATAACCATCACTTACAATGGCATGTTAAGGGCCCGTGTCCCACATGCCTGGTGCTGGCACCGAATACTAGGTTCAGTAATCCATCTTTCACAAACCAGCCACTTCCATGTTCAGGGAGGAGAAAAGACTGTTGCGTCCAGTTTAGGACAAAATTGTATTTACTCTCCAGTGTTTTTGATATAGTATGCAATCTACTCTGGTATCATCACACAGTGGATTAGTCAAATTAAAATTTTAAATAGTGACTGGTTACATTTTGTAGTTAGAACCATTTCATGAAATTTAACTTAGCAAATGCTTTAAGTAGATTAGTGGATCACAGCACCTACTGCAGGGATCTGAGGATCAGAAATTCAAACCGCGATGAGTTCTTGCCTCCTTCTGGTGCTAATACAGTGAGTGACATTCACTTGGTGTCTGCACTTAGAGCTTTCTGATTGTGATGCTCTCTATGCAAAAATGATTTACCGCTGCAATTTGGAGCTCGGCCTGCTGGACTTCGAGCAGACGTCGTTCAGTACAAGGTTTAGTGTGTAAGTTTGTTAACCACTGCGCACACGTCCTATGTAACACATGTCATGTAACAGCGAAATGGACTTCACACATCTTGTAAGTGTGCTTACCTGCCAATGAATGCATCCAGTCTGTAGTATTACTATTGTGTACATATTTCACATGCTTATGCTGAGTGTGCGCGCTTATAAGTTAGTGGAGACTGGCTTCAGCAGTGTAATCGATATGTCATTAAGTGCACTCAAGTTTAAGGCTTTTATTTCATGTTTTGGAAGTTCTAGGAGGGCCACATATAGCAAAAACATACAAATATAAAACAGATAAGAAATGGTTCTTAAAAGCCAATTGTTGCTACCCAAAATTTAAGCCATCAGAAATTAGCAGATCATAAGGCCGGAAATTTGAATTAAAATATCCTGTACAAATTTTAAAAAGTTAAAAACTTGAAAGCAAAACATTTCATTAGGAGGATTATATAACAACTGAAGAACCTCTGCTGTAGTTCGGATGCAAAACTTCAGAAAATGAGGTCTCTGCAACTTTCGTCGGCATAACAATATGGCTGGACAAACAAATAAGACCGGTTTTAGATACTGGATTCCATTTTGACATACATTACAAACATTTAAAATATCATACCATTTAGAAGTTAAAACTTTTAATGGAAGCATGTCCAATTTTAGTAAAATGCAAAACCGCCTAACCCCAGCAGTAAGTTCCATTCCTAATATGGTTGCGGACTTTTTATAATAGCGGTTTACTAAAACATCATTTCTCTTTTTTTGAGTTCACAAATCAGTATCAAGACGTTGACTTAAATTTATAGAAACATGTTTTAGTCATGCTTTTAGTTATGTTAGCGATAAAGAAGATATCACATTTTGATCCAACACCAGTTGTTCTAGCGAATACTTAAATTTCTAAACCATAGAGTCTTCTCTTTCTTCAATTTAAAAATCTCCTTACATATAAAGTGCCTTAGTGATGAAAACGTCACTTTGTATCAGAAAAGAAGCCCACTGTTTCACTCCTACCAATTCTTGTACAAAATAACTTTTGATCCCAAACTCTAGTCTTTGAGCGGCAGTCAACACCAGGGTATTGCACAAGGACAGACTTCTTAGAATTTGACCTTCGGTCTTATCCAAAAAATCCCAGGCTGCCACATCTATAAGCTCCAACGCATATAGTAAGGTGGAAGGGATCTTTGCCTGATATACAGCGAGAAGATGGGGAAAAAGTCTCTTACCTACTGTATTAAAAAAAGCACCTAACCATTTGGCTTGAGACACCACTTTACCCACATTGTTTGATATATGATCTGAATAGCTGAAGGCGCTAGACATAATTTTCCCTAGAAAGTGATATGATTTAACCCTCTGAGAGCCCAGATGCTGGGAGAAGTTAATATTTTTACGTGTTTTCCCCTGAAAGCATAATATTTGGCTTTTTGATAAGTTGATCTTTAAGTAATGAAGGTCCACATAATATTGGAGAGCCGCCAAACGGCTATTTAGACCTTTTGGAGTAAGATCGAAAATTACAATATCATCAGTATAAAGCAGATAAGTTAAAGAGTAACCTCCAATACTTGGTGGAAAACCTGTGCCTTTGGATGGCAAACTGGGAAGATTGTGTATATATAAAGAAAATAACAAAGGAGCAAGTAAACATCCTTGCTTCAGACCATTTTTTGTAGCAAAATCCATGTATAGGCCTCGATCACCTCCCATAAGAACTTTACACCTGGTTGAACAGTGCGGAGTAATAATTAAATGTAGCAAAGTTGCTGGAATGCCTAATTTAAATAGCTTCTTCCACAGTGTTGAATGATCAACCTTATCAAAGGCTGTGGTGAAGTCTATAAATCTGGCATATACAGAGGAGCCCCTGATTGTTACATATTTTTCATTTATGAACTACAAAGCAGCAATATTATGTAACTTGCCATGCCATTTCCTGAAGCTGGTTTGTTCCAGTGGGATTCTTTTACTGCTCTCTATCCAGGTATTAAGGTGGTCCAATAGGTACTTGGTAAAAACCTTGCCAACTGCATCTAAGAGAGCAATTTGAAGGTAATTGGCAGGAGAGTTTATATCCCCTTTTTTGTGCAATGGGATGATGAGACTTCCAACCCACGAGGAGGGAACTGTATCTTTAAGATAATAGTATTCAAAAACTGGTTGAAGAATCCTTGCCAGAGGGCGGCCTCTTGTTTAATAACCAAAATTGGGACCTTGTCAGGGCCCATTGTGCCTAAGGATCGCAGTTCTCTGAGGACACAATTTTACCCACGAAAGGGGGACCATAGCTATCAGTTAACATCTTAAGGTCAGCAGATGTATCTTTGGATTGAATTTTTACTTCTGGGTTCTCTTCATATAAAGAGAGAATAAAATCTCTCCAAATGACCTCAGGAATTGGAGCTGGATGAGACCACTTTAGAACCACAACAATCTGCAACGATCGGCCAAACTTATCTAGCATTTTTCATAGAAGCTACATCTCTCAGGTCGACCCACTTACGGTCGATGTTCTGCTTTCTAAGACCAGCCTTCAAACGCCTCCGCCTTCCGTTTAATAAGGAAATAAAGTCCATCTCTTTCCCCCAAAAAGAAAAAATACTGCATTCGAGTCAACTTGTTGTTTTCCCTGTTCAGGGAAAGTAATGGTGGACATAACACTTAACGAGAAGACTTGAGATATATTGGACAGTCATCCTTTACAATCTGTTTCATAAATTGGGAAAATAGTTAAGGATGTCTGTATTCCAAAGGTCTAAGTCGAGGATAATGCCTTCAAGGAGCCTTTTCGGATTGGAGATTGTAGAAGGGGGCCACTGCGTCCTGCCTGAATTTGTATCAAATTTAGCGTTTATTCCCTCAAATTTCAATGGCCCTACAGGGGACAGACAAAATTCTGGGGGGAAAACAAGTAATCTATGGTCACTAAGTGGCGAATCAACAACTTCCAGATCTGTCAAAAATTGAACAGTAGTGTAGGAAGAAATAATATAATCAATGATAGAGGTTCCCTGGGGTGATTTATGAGTGAATTGAATTGGAGAATCCTGTGTAAATCTACCATTTAAAATCACTTGATTCTTTCTTAAATGGCCCATGTGTGAAAGCCCTCTTTTATCAGTTCTCAAGTTTAGTGGAAAGAGTTTGGCGGAATATTAAATGCAGCTTCTTTTTCTATGTCAGAGAATAAGTTAATGGAATGGGTGGATACTTTTATTATTATTAAACTTTATTTCGGCCAGAAGGCCATAAAATTACAAGATAACAAATATTTACAACAACAAAAACAGTTAAAAATCACAAGTGGTACAAATTCTAAAGAACACATAATACATAAAATGTGGCATCGGATAACGTGCAAATGGGTAAATGATGGCATACTGCTATGTGGCAATAAAGTGCCTGATGACCTAAGGTCGAAGTGCAACAAAGTACGCAGTAATGTTAGAGGGGGACAATTAGTGCGAGAAAACATCTTAAAGGGTGCAAATGCATCGAACAGATCAAGGTACAATTGCTATTGGAGATACCTTGAGTAAAGCATCAGATTTAGGCAATATTCAATTAAACTGAAATTCATAAATGGGAAAAAGGGAGAACAAAAACCTCATTATAGGGTCCGCCATGTGCTCCTACCAATATGATTATTCTAGATATCTGTGCTTCATTGAAGGGGGGGGGGCAAAACACCAGCAGAAGCTACTGCTACAGCGGTTACTATGCTAGCTATGGACTATTGGTAAAATGGTCTAATTTGCTCAAACTCCATCCCATAGAACGCTTCTTGGTAGATGTCAATCACTTATAAATACATTGTACATGCTGGATACTTTACAGTCACAGGGGGTCATTAGTATGGTGGGCGGACTTTGTCCGCCCGCCATACCCCCGGGAAACGGGACCGCCCGCAATGCTTGCGGCGGTCCCGCACCTACAATTAGGATGCGCCCGCCACACTGGCATGCGCTTCCCGCATCTGTAACATTGCCACAAAGGCAAGTTGTGCCTTTCAATGCACAACGTGACAGGCACCGCGCGGTGCCTGCCACATTGTACATTGAAATGCAGGGGGGTACCATAGGTACCACCATGTGCACCCCCCAGAATCCCTGGGGGCCCGCTACGGGCCACCAATGTCGAAGACCGCATGCCTTTCCAAAGGCATGTCCCCCCCCCGCCTGCATACTAATATGGATGGCGGTGTCTACCAGACACCGCCACCATATTCATAGCTTTTCCGCCTGGTAGGCAATTGAGTGGATAGCCTACCGGCGGACGGTCTTTTCCGTCTGCCGGGGTCCCCCCCGCCATAATAATATGGCTGGGGAATTGGCATGCGGGCAGGCTCAAATGTCGGGCGGATAGCCACCACCACTCCCGACCGCCCGACTTGCTAATGGGCCCCTAAGTCTCCAACTAACTGAGCTTGATGAGCCCCCCCCCCATTGTTCCCAATTTTTGATAAGAAGGAGAATGTCAAAAAGCATGTTATTATTGCTTTTGTCTGGGGGAATAGAATCATTCGCCACTAGTAGTGCAAGTCTCACACCCCTATCTACTATTGGAACAATCTATAAACCCTGGAAGAGATTAGAGGAGTCATTAAAGATATTGTATTCCCAGCTTAACTCCTTGCTCAACAGAATAGCTAACCCTCCCTTTGCATGTTCTTTTTTAGAAGGGAGAGCATTACAACTTAAGACAAAATAGCCATCACACAAAAAATCTGAAAAACACCAGTTGCTTTTAAGCTGTTTAAAAATTCAATTTTCTCTGAGGTATTCATTAGGCCAGCTACATTCCAGGAAACCAATTAATGCTATTGCTAATGAGAGAGCTTTGAGACATGACCTGATGCATGGCCACCATTAAGTGCACCGGCTAACCAATTCCATTAAAAACAATTCATCCTTTACTGGATTGGGAGAGATTCTTGGGACACTAGACCAAAAATGCCTTACTGATCTCGCTCCATTCATCAGTAGTTGGCTTATTTAAAGGCAACAAATGATAGGCAGACATTGTTTATTCAAGGTAAAATAGTGCCAATTAGAGATTACATTTTGCCCAAAAAATGAGGATTACATTAATACCTCTACATTGAACCAAATCACTGTTTTGAAGAACCACATTTACAACAGTTTTTTAATAGAACTGAATCCTTGAGTTCATCACTCCAGAAGAGAGCACTAAGGGGGCATTATGATGGCGGGCGGATTGCCGCTGCCCGGCCGGTAGTGGCGATTCGCCCACCATCACAACATAATTTACCCCCTGCCACATTACCATGGCGGGGGTACCGCAGCGGACAAAGTCCGTCTGCCGCTTTTCTGCCAGCCTGGCGGAACTGGAGCATGATATGGTGGCGGTGCCTGGAAGGCACCACCATCCATATCATGATGCTGGGTTTACAAGGCCTTTCCTTGGCGGCGATGCTGTCATGGAAAGGTTGGCGGGAATTGCTTTGGGGGCCCGTTGTGGGCACCCGGGGGGGGTGGGGGGCTGAACCTGGGTATGTACCTATGGTACCCCCCTACATTTCCATGCTCAAGGTGGCAGGTACCGTGCAGTGCCTGCCATGTTGTGCACGGCAATGCACGACGTGCCTCTTTGGCATTGCGGCAGGTGCTGCTTAAAGCAGCATCCCTTGCAATGTCAAAGATACGGACTGCGGCCGCCACGGTGGTGGTCGCATCCTAATTTGCAGTGCAGGACCGCTGCACCGCTGGCGGCCGGTCCCAACACCGCTAGGGTGGCGGGTGAACTAAAGTGCGCTCACCATCCTAATGGGGCCCATAGTGCACAAGAGAGATGTCACTACTTTGTATCATCTTCAGGTTTTTAATGTCTGCAAAACATGATCATAAAAAAGAACAATTTATAGTTAAGTCAAAGCCACAACATATAACCTAAAAGTATCCATGGAATTATAAGCGGATTGAAAAATACTTCCACTCAGTCACATGAGGTTTGCGGTTACCCTTGGTGCAAAAAGAAAGGATCAATCCTGGGGTTCAGTTCCGAAGACACCTGACCAGTTGAGGCGTGATCAGCTGTGGGAGATTCGGCCTCTACACTATCCAGAGGATTTAATATGGAGCAATAATCCGTCTTTGTACTAGGGGCACCGGGGTACCTCAATTCTTGGAAATTACGTTTTCTTGTGTTTTTCTTAGATATTCTTAGTTTGTTCTTTTTCTACAGACTGTTTCTTTGCTTTAGCTTTTCCTGTGGAAAAAGCCAGACCCGTAAGGTCAGTCGAGCTTGTGGTAGCCCGGTCATGAGGTCTGAAAATAGAGCAGGCCTGTCTCAAACCCAGGACAAGAGGCTTTCACTGATTTGGAAGCAACAGGACTGGGTAAGCCAGAGTCAAAGATTTTTTAACGAGTAGATGAAACCGGATTCTTTCCATACTCTTGAGTCCAGGCATTTCTAAGTCTGTTGTCACAGAAGTCAATTACTATTGATGATTGATCTGATGGAGTACTATTATAGAGTTTTAAGCCTGTTGCCTACGAATTGCCAAGTGGGGTCTTAGGAGAGCCACATGTCATGGGTGTAAGGATTCTCAAGTTGATGACCACATCAAGTAAGGTAAAATTCGCAGTGAGCGGATACTGTGCTCCTCAGATGCAATCTTTACAGTTCCCAAAGCACATAAGTGCTGACCAAGGGCTGGAGCAAGATTTAAGATAGTCTCTACAGCTACAGGAGTGGTAATGGCCTCCATATTAAAGGAGGGGTCAGCATGCTTAGCCTCATATGGGACAATCTCTTTTTGGAAAAAGAAGATCGAATTCGTGCCCTTCAAAAATTTAAACTAGCCGCCTTGTTTCCAAGTGGGTTGGATTTATTCTTTTTACAGGCTCTCATTGGAATCCATCATCCTGAGCGTAGTCTTCATGCTGCCATCCATAAATAGGCAAAACACACTTGGGTTTTGACTCAATGGCAGCAAGGCCAAGTCATATAGACTGAACAAAACAAAGAGAGTGCCAATGCTGCACTGAAATTTCAAGAAAAGTTTTTAAACATGAACTGAATTAAACACGTCCATTACTACCCATTTTTTTGGTTGATTTTAATCAAAAATATTTTTGCAAATTTTCTTATTATTTTGCACGGTTATATAGAAGTGATTAAAGCGTTTAAACAATCAAAAAGCAACAGATTTTTACAAATATGTACATTACATTAACACATATAAATGACGTCACCACTAGCGTACCACAATCACTCAGACAACAACAACACTCAGAACACCACAAATATGTACAAAAAGATACTAACTAAACACTATAAAACCGACAATTTACAATTGTATGTACAAGAAACATAAGGCCATCAACAACTAGCATTTGCAGTACTTCTAAACATTTATTCTTAGTTGTTCTGACAGATGATTGGCCAAGGGCGAAGATAGGTCAAAAAAGGTCTACGCGTTTCGAATCCCTTCACCGGGGACTCTCTTCAGGACCAATACTCTCTAGGAACAAAGACGAACACAACACTAAGTTAGACCAGTTGGCCCCTCAATTCTAAAAACAATAATTAACCAAACACAAGAACTCGAGAGCCTTACCTAAAGCTTGAAAGTACGCTACTCAGGCTTTCGAAGTGAGACGACATAACAGTCCGACGCCCACAATCTGTGAATAGTAGGGTGAAATTTTTCAGAAGATAGTCAAGGGCAAGATCAGAGAAAAGCTTAAGCGTCCGAGCAAGCGTCTAATGGCCCCAAGGTGCCTTAGTCTGATGATAAAATTCTTACTTGTTGAGACGAACGGTATCTCATAGGCGCTTTGTGTATCTTAACTCTTCTTGGTCAGAGATGGTTATGTTTTCGTGCAGGAGGGCGTGTTGGGAATTAAATCGCCAGCTGAGGCCTAGGGGCAGAACGTGAAGCAAGTTTTGAGACTGCGGGTCTTTAATCAATTTCAGCAACATCACGTTTTAGTTTTGTATGCTCTTAAGGACCTATTTACCTTTTATCCAGTTACTCCAATGCCGCCATAACCATCGCGCACCGTGCTCACAACACCAACGACTGATTCTGAATGGAAGTGGTGGCTATTTGGTGAATGCGTGTCGACTTGTAATTGGAAATTCAAGTCCATAAATAGCATGAAGATGTGGTAGGTTTTGTATTCTGAGACTTTTCGCAGTTGAGATCCAAGGGTGGGGGAGTACACAGCGGGATGCATGTTTCATCACAGACCTAGCTAGGCCATTTCCACACGCAGCCAACTCTAACCTTGGAACAGAGCACTAAAAGCCCTTTCAACACCCCAGAGGACCAGTGCTGAGCAAAAATGTATATATTGAGTGCCAGAGGTATTATAAGATGCTAATTTCCTTTACACCAAATACACTCCATCTTTCTATTCACACCTTTTACACAGTGCTCACTACTTTCAAAGCGTTTTAGATGGAGGAGTGGCATTTTTCCCTAGCTGCACCCTAGACTCCTCCTTGATTTATCCTGTTTATCCAAACTGCAACAGTAAAAGGGAAAGAGGTACAGAAGAAAGGACACCAGAGACAGACCTGACGCAGCCGAAGAGGCAGCAGTACATAGGGAGGCCAAGGTGATGCAGTGTCACAATAATCAAACCAGTCCAGCAAACCAGCGTGGCAACATTGGCAGGCACCTTCCAGCACTTGCAAGTCTGCCTGAGCCACAGCCGCAAGCCAGGCACCATCCAATATGGCTGCGGCAACTGCAAAGCCATGAAACAATGAAGCAGCCATGCAGCTCCCACTGCTCCAGCTCGAACAGGCTCCAATATCCGGCAACAAACACCGGCAGGAGAAAGCTTCAGCAAGGAATGGGGTAGGTTCCCAAAGTGGTTGTGGCCTTAGAACTTCAGCATTGCATGACAACGTGGCTCAGTCTCCAACTTCAACTCCAGCGTCCGCTTCCACGCAGCAGGGCTGGACCGGAAGCAGCAACAGCATTCAATGTTCAGCAGAAACCATTGAGTGCACTCTTTTCAGGGGTGCAGGTGATTAAAAAAAATATATATATCTCCTACACCGTACACAGGTGTTGACATTACCAAGTCTCCTCTTAAGTCAATAATGTGCTGGATTGTACGTTTTTCTTCTATAGTGTATATGTCCAGGCATGTCACTATGTCGCCTGTAGTACCTAATGAGTATCTCGTGCAGTGCACATTTTGACATGTCAGTCAGTGAGTGGGCAAATTTTCAGTGCATAGACTATACACAGATCATACATGCACCATCTCAGTATGTTGCAGGGGTGCAGGTTTCTGGTTACATGGAGTGTTGACTCTCTGCTCTGCTCACGGGTGACGAGCTCTGATGGGGAGTGTGGCTTCCCCACTCACCAGTGGAAGGTGCGGCTACACCATCAGGGGTGTAGGGTGCTGCATTTACAGGAGACGTGCTTTAAACATGCTCCTGATGTCTCTGAGCACTTTGCCCCGATTTCCACCGCTGTAAACGTGCAGGGACTCATCCGAGAATGTCTGCCTGGGAACCAGCCTCACACCGGGGTTCACTCTACCCTTGTGGGATGCCAGGAGTAAATTTGTTTTGTTGTAAACTCTTAACATCCAGTTAGTAAAGCGCTTTTATCAATGGCTTATCGGTAATCCATGAGAATGCCTAGTGAGAGATGAAATGCATTGCCGCTGAAGAACCATTCACATTTTACAAAACCATGAACTGTCCACGACTGCAACTTCAGGATATTTAAAGAACGGTTTAAATATCACAAAACCTAAGGCACACTGAATCACAAATCACTATGCTGCGGTCAGTCATAGGCGCTTGGAGGTGGCACTGCATTATGGACGTATCAGCGCCATGAAGTAGTGTAAGAGCATGTGGGGTTATTCTAAACATAGCAGTGAAAAAAGAAGAGCAGGGATGGCGTTGCCGAGTCAACATCCTGCGATTATGGGCAAGTCATTTATCTCTCCATGCCTAAAATAAAATTAATCTGTCATCCGCATGTTACATGATGTGCTATTTGAAGGGTTATGTTGCAGCCTAGTAAATAGAACAAAGGACGGGCACCAGTGGGCTCCATGCGGAGGCTAATCTGCATTCCTCTTTCCTGTAAACGCTCTCACTTTGAAGTCAGCTGAAAGCAAAGTAAACACTGAGCTCTCTGAAAGACGCAGCTTACCATTGACCTCTCTTTGCATGCATAGCAAATGTGATGAGATAAGAACAAGATTTGCAGGCCTGTTTATGGAAAGGGAGCTCTCAGAAGGACACTGGGAATTAAGGTTTTGTTGTGGGAGGGGCAAAGTGAACCTGGAGAGCCTAAGCCACCAAATGGAAAGCAAGAAAATGTGAGTGACAAACCACGAAGCCAATGGCAAGCAACAGCATAATGCGTTCCCAGGTCAACTTTCTGAAACTCCCCAAGATGTCTTTTGCATACCACAAAAAGGCTCCATCCATGACCGCACATTTGTGGATGCCTTCGGATACATATGTCCTATACGTTTCATAATCCAATAGGTATGATGAAGGTAGTTGAATTTGGAGTATTTTAGTCTGGAGTTTCAGGAGATTAATTTCACACTTCTCACAGTTTTGTACATTGTTCAGTAAATGACTTGCAGTGCAGGTGCTGCTGTCACCACTCCTTCAGTGGCCCCATCTGCTTATCACATTGTTGCTGTATTGTAGCCTATGGGCGTCTGATTCGTACAATGGCCATGCATCAACATCACTTGAAACAATACTTAAGTGCTAGGTACCTCATTCCTGTTACCCCAAGTTCCTGTCATCTGTCTCACAAACGCATTGTACAACAAGAAATGTTAGGACCTATATTGTATACCTCTTAGATCATCAAAGGATCGTAGAGTACAGTCTAAAAAAGTCGTTCTATACCCGTAGCCCCACCTCTGCCCAGGGATACACATTGTAGATTGTTAAATTGACACATCCAGTAAGGGACTATAGGTTCACTGACAGAATATCAATGTAAAAAATATAGAAGTAAAAATTATATATGAGAAAATACAGACTGCAAAAATATCGACTCCCTTTACTTAAACAGGTAAGTACAAAAATATTGGGAAAAAAAAATATCGATGTCAAAAATATAGTTGTACAAAATATCAATATATATTAAAAAATAAAATTAATCTACATTATTTTTTTAGATTTAATATACTTTTTAACAAATATAACAAACGTAATTAAAGTTAAACACATAATAAATAATATATATTTACTTTAAAACAAACTATTCATTTTAATTTATTTTAGAATTTTAAAATTGTGTAAAAATATGTATGTGTGTGTATGTATATATATGTCAATAACATAAAATCTAATAAAATTATATTATAAATTAAAACATTAAGCTATTTATAAATTTTTTTAACTTAAATTCCCCACTTCAGTCAGTGCAACAGTAGGGAAAGTGTTGGATACCGGAGGGGTAAAAATTTCTATTCCAACTCCAGTGAGTGCAACAGTAGAGAAAGTGTTGGATTGCAGAGGGTAACAATTAATATACTCACTCCACTCAGTTCAAAATTTTAAAAAAACTAAATATTTACAGCAAAAATATTTAAAAACACAAAATAAAGAAAAAAATATATAAATGTTAAAAATTAAAATACAAATATATTTAATATTAAAAGAATTTAACAAAACATAATATAATGTTTAATAATATGACAAATAGCTACAAATATTATATTAAATAAAATAAATAGTTTTCAAGCAAATGTTTATTAGAAATTATTTAGAAACAAAAACATTTTATTACATACATTTACTATTTTTATTTCCTACCTTATAACACCACACAATTCACAACCCTCATCTAAATTGTAAAAAATGTACTCTCATAATTAACATAACTAATTACCAATTAAAGAAATATTATTAATTAAAAAACAAATTAAAACTCATATAAATAAACATCCCACACTTTACCCATATACTCCCCACAATGGAAATTAAACTGTAAAAAAAGAATTACACAATTAAAACTTATTTTCAATTAAAAAACTAATAGTATTTAACAACTAATTATAAAGTAAAATTAATTTATTCCCCACCCTTTACCACTATAAAAGTAAAACCCCACACAAAAAATATAAAGAATTACCCCTATTAAATATCAACTAATTATTATTAGTGATCAACTAATTAACTAATTAAACATAAATTACTTCCCACCATTTATTCCTATAAACCGCACACCCCCACATAAAATTAATTACACAATTTCCATAATTAATTTACAATCCATTAATATAAATTAACTCATTAATTAAACATAAATTACTTCCCACCCTATAAACCCCACAACCCACACCTAAAAGAAAATGACACAATTACCATTATTAATTACCAAATAATTAATACTAACCAAATAATAGATTACAAGTAAATTACTTCCAACAATTAACACTATAACATCTCAATTAAATAAATATTAATAAATAAAAAATAATCATTAATTTATTATAATCAAATTACTTCCCTCCCTATTCCCCTATAAACCCACAACCCGCTACGGAACTAACAAACGCAAAATTTTATTAAAATAAAATTAATAACTACTAAAAATTTAACACATGTATTAAACCAAAATAACAATACTTTTACAAAAAAACATACAGCGCATACATTTAAGAAATAAACAAAAATACATGACACTAATTTAAAAAATGGATATTTTAAACAACTATTTTTGCAAACTATATTAATGACTTCTACATTTTTGAAAACTATATTTCTTACCTTAAATTCGATATTCTTGACCACGATATTTTTACTGTCGATACTTCTGTGTCACAATAATTCCAACTCTATATTTGTGTAAGTCGACAATTCCAACTCTAGATTCTGTCTGAAGACCGGGACCATAAAGACAATTTGGTACATACAGAGTTGGTGCACTTCTTATATGTACATACACCTTCGGGCCACCCTCCTAAGCATGTTGAACAGGGTGTGTCTTTTTTGCTCGTAGCAAACATTCCACTACTATGGCTCCCCCTACGTACTCAACAACTTCCTACCCCTTGGAATCATAGGTTGTAGCCAGCCAGTGAATACTCCATTTAAAATATGGTGCTGCATTGAATAGCTACTAATTGGGCGCAACTAATATGCCCTCCGAGAGGGCTGCTCATAGTTTGAATATAACCACTCTGTGCCAACCCCAAAACGGAGGTAAGTAGTGCCAGCAAGTCTCTAAAGAATGCTTCTATGAGCACAAGCTGCAAAAAAAGTATAACAGTCAAGCCACCACCTGCTTCTTGGATACCGCAACCCATCCCAGTGGTGACAGGGGTAGACCGCTCCAGAGTGAATCAAGTGAAGAATTGATGCCACGTTTTTTCCCAGATTACCTTCAATCCGATCACTTTGGTAAATGTTTATGCTCAGTACTCAATGGAGTCCATCCTTCACTGCATGCCTACTGTAAGCAGTCAACTGGATTGCCTCTCCAATACTTGAGACAGTGGGAGCAAACACGATTTTTTACACTTTGTTTTCAGACCAGACTTTCACCCAAAATTATTCCATCAACTGCGGTAAAACATGATTATCATCATGTTGGAGATGATAAAAAGGGGTAGTGCTCTCCGCATCCCTTGCAGAATGTTGCACTACTGTCAGTCATGCCAAGGATTGTGGTACTGCTCTGGCCACTTTTGCTGTGCTCATTTCATCTGCTTGCACCCTTACTACCTGTGCTGCCCCTGCATGAGCCCCTTCAACCTGTCCACTCACTGGCACTTAAGCACCAATAGGCACTTCAGCTTTTGCGCCTCCAGCTCCATCAGCTGAAATGGGTAAACTCAAAGTATCTAGGTGATCATCTCTTTTGGCTTACTAGACCTCATCAATAATCTAGGCAAAGAGCGATGGAGATGTGCAGTAAAGAAGCAAGTAGAGATTATATCCCTCATGTGACTTGGCTCAATTTTTTTCTTGGGTGCCCATTAAATCCCTCACTCAATATTCTTGCCAGCATCGTCATGCTTCATCATACCAGTTCAGGAAGCCAACCATTGTTGTAAAAATGTTAAATGTTAAGATTCTTTTGAGGTTATTTATACAATCCTTATCAAAGGTAGCTTCTTTGGAGGAACATCTGTTTCTATCCCCCTCTGTACCTTTGACGCAATTCATAGTAAACATATATGTGCTTCTACCCTACTGAGGTGCCGATTCCAATCCGAGTCGGAAAGCACTCTGACCGAGCCGGATCCGGAGTTTTTTTCCGACCGAGCCGGAGTCTTGCAGTCCCACCTAGCGAGTAGCAACCACCCGGACGTTTTGCAAGCCTGACATTTCGGCTCGCACAGGCTGTCTGACGCGTGCATCATACTGGCTCGGTCGTGAATTGCATCCATTGCACGCCATGGTTAGCTTACAACCGAGAAGTACGGAGCGGTTCAGACCTGGAAACGACTTGGTCGGTGAATTTTACATAGCTCGCATCGTACTTGCTCACTCGTACAGCTGTACGAGTCGGGCGGAAAACACGCGCACGGCTCGCAGCTTTTCCGGACGGATCGCGTTCGGTGCCCTTCCGACCAGGATCGGAATCTGCCCCTAAGTGTGCATAATGTGGGTGGGATTTGCACTAGGTGGAGCTTCAGTTTGCTTAGATTTTCTGGTTTGCATTTTCACCAAATGTACCTTCTTTTTTTTCCCCAGGAGAAAGATTTAGGTAGTCTGCAGCCTATCACAGCAGCTCGTACCAGTGGTGCGGGAACGAAGTTTTTCAGGTTCACTGTAAGGGTAGTGTTCGACAGCTTACACTGCCAGCTCAAGCTTTGAAGAGAGGATAGAAAGTGCACTCACTTGTAACTGGCCACTTGCAATCGGAATACCTCCGGTCACAACCCAGTGAGGTTCTCCGAAGGTCTGGGCAAGCTGAACCTGTGCACCTCTCAACAGCACACATCAAATAGAGCCTACGCTAAGGACCTAGGCAGCCATGCTGTCTCTCCCAACCCTTTGGTTCTGTGGTTATTAGTCAGACACACCTTTATTTATTTATTTATTTATTTATTTATTTAGTTATTTATTTATTTATTTGAAAAGTTTTATAAAGCGAGAACATGACCCGAGAGGGTTTCAGAGAGCTGTACAAAGGAGGAAAAGGCAAAAATACAATTGCAAAAAGAAACTTAACAAGCACAAATATACCTCCCAATACTATGGACTCCCACTATCCTACCCAACTAGTTCTACCCATAGTCTTCTGCCCAGACTATTTATTTGTTACCATTAAAGTAACAGAAAAGTGTGTAATCAATAAATACAAAACACTTATTTCAGGCAATGAATTATGAGACACTGGCAGGCGTGTTTGAGCTGAGCACCAGGGCGTCCTCGACCCATGTCCCCCTCTCTTCCCTTTGGCACTAGTCTGGTCCAGCTCCTGCTCAAGCGGTTGCAATTCGCCACCAATGCGCCAAGAACGGTTGCATTTATGCTTATTCTGAAAAGTATTTCCCGCCAAAAATAATCGGAGTCACAGAGCAAACCAGAAAGAGGATTCCCCTTACACCAGTAATGGAGGTGAGCATCCTGTGAAACTGCAAGATGCAAATTCATACTGTTGTAAATATGTTATTTACTTTTAACATGATTACTAACCTTGTTAACCATTAGCCCTTCCTTTGTGTCCGTTCCCCACTGTTCCTTTAGAATACCTGTAGTATTCCAAATGCCTCTCTCTAAGCCAAGCTGCATTCCAGACTTGTCAGTTGGTGTCTGGTCAGCTGGTGTGGTGTACGCTTTGTCTGCGCTCTACCAATAAACCTTCTGCTCATTGTGAAAAGGCTCCTACGTTATTACCACAATTGCTTACCACACATACCCGATCATAAACGTTTCTAGTATCAGTCACATGCCTAACTTCTCCCCAAGAATGCATGTGCTTAGCTGATCTCATGAGGCAGTTGTAGATTGCCTTCATAAATATAAACAATGTGCATCTTTTCCGCTGAGCAAGAGAGGTTTCAAAAATTCAACTATTGGGCATATCCATGTATTAAAGTGCACATTCGGTAAGCAGAGTTAGCATGAGCTCAAAAATATGGCAGTTAAAAGTTGCTGTTGTCAAGAATCTGTTTGACTTCCAACATGGGTGAGGTGATTATCCCCTGGCTGGGTCTCTTTAGTAACCTAATGGATTGCTAGAATGCATAATTGCAGTAGACACAGGACTGTGGTGCAATGATGAGTAAATATTTCAGGAAAGAAATGGAGGGAAATAAAATACGTTTAAGTGGACGATTGTTTATGTAGGAGAAAAAAACTATCGTTTATAAAGCCATTTTTTTACGGAAAGTTTTTTTTTTTTTTTAAATATTTTACAATTTTTCATCTTTATAGACTTTTTATTAATGTGTTAATATTTTCTAAGCAATCCCAGACCCCCTGAGTAGGCATTGTGGACCCCCAGGGGTCCTAGGACCACAGGTTAAGAACAGCTGCCTTAAGGAATTAGTTTGTGAATAGTACAAAAATTGAGGGAATCACTCAATTTCATGCAGTCCTTTATCACATTAGAGTTCATTAAATTTCAAAATCAACTGTTTGTGATGTAGGAACATTACAATTCTTGTGGGATCACCCCATGAATTATTATCACAGTATTTTTGTTTATAAAGATATATTATTTTTTCAGTTTCCATCCCCACTTCTCACGATCAATGTCAGCCCAGCCAATGTGTATCTTCCCACAAAACGACTTCATCAGGGATTAGTTCTGGTGAATGTTTGAGGTATTGGCATTGTAAATGACGATGCCTTTTATTTGTGTTTTGAAAGTCTGCAAGTTTACAATGCCAATACGTTAAAGGCTCGCAAATGCGAAACCTACTGCATTGCAAATGCTTGTTTTTTTTCCTCTAAATGACCCTAAAACCCAGTACTACCACTTCAGTTTCCCTGGGAGTTACCAGATTCTTTAATTGGCCTTAAAATCAAAGGATGTTCTAGTAAGTGTAGTGCATCTTGCACTTCTGCAGTTCAACCCAGGGTAGAGGTTATTACTACCCCTGCAAGCTCTTGAAATGCCACCGTGATTCTTCGATACCGCCAGAGTGCCTTAATGCACTGTCAACATTTTACTACCTCCTGTGTCCTCCCCAACACAACCTGTGGGCCATAATACTCCCTGTATGATTCATCCATTCTGATGGAGGGCTCTACTTTGCCAATAGTGCCTGTCATTACTTCTATAAGCCCCTATCACACGCTGAGTACCCAATGAGCGTTTCAAAAGCTCTCATTGCATTTCTTTTTTCCAAGTGGTCTATAAACCCTGCAAGCCAATTTACTCCCAAGCGGACCCAAATATCCTTTGTTTTTTCAATCCGTCGTACTCCCCTCTGCCGCATTTCCCAGCACTCCCAGGGCCAATGGACTGCTCTAGTGTGTGGTCTGTTCATGCTGTTGCTTCTTGATGCTGCTACAATGGGCCATACATCAAAAGAGGATCTCTGCGGTGAGCTGTACTTTAACCACAGCCCCTCTGCGGTCTGTGGGGCTCTGAGCTCGGCTGTGACGGGTTCAGATGCACAAGTTGTCATTTGGAGTCCAGACATTTAGGGTGGAAAGTGCAGCACACTGTATAGCACCACACCCGAATGATCCAGACTCTTGTGCGTCCCTGTTCATTGTTTGTACACTGCTCCACCCTTCAGCTAGATTGTGTTTTGATCTTTAATATATGCCGGTGTATGTATGCCTTTGAAGTGCGAGAGGAGGGATGACTAAAGTGTCTGGAGTTTCACCTGCTGCTGCATGGACTTTGAGTACTCCCCACGTGATAGAGATGATACTGCGGTAATCCAACATGCGAAGTATGAATGTGTTTTGTTAACACTGGAAGTCAGTGCCTAGAAAATGTCTGTGGTGCCAAAAATATAAATTCTGAAAACTGACTTCCAGAAGTTGGGAAAACACTAAAAATACCTACTGGAATGACCCCCCTCTCCTCCACCCCCCCAAAACAATAAGCATTGAAACGGTTGACTTCCTCATTTACATTCGAAACAGTTTAAGACGTTTCCGTGTTTCTGTCCGCACATAAGTGTACCAGTTGTTAGTTACATACACATTTACTTTAGAGCTCCGTCTGGGCTCCTCACCCTTGATATTATTCTCACCTGTGTTTCACACAAGCTTCCCTCCCGTCTCAAACACATAACCCAAGCTTGCACAACTCAGATGTCAACTTCAAACCCCACTTTACAGCACATGCCATTGCATACAATAAGTATAAAGCACTTCCATTCACATAAGTCTCGAAGCATACCTTAAACATTTAGACGAAATACTGCCATAACATTACCAAAGAATTGACAGGCTTTTGAAAGAAACAATCTTTAGGGCTTTTCAGCATCGTCTGCTAAGTTCCAGACCAGCTTTTGACTCCTTGAAGTTTTCTCCACGGAATAGGCAGTCCAAAAGGGTTAACTAAGGCTACATAAATTAATGTTGGAGTGATTGCTTTTGTTAATGCTCTTTTTAAAGGGCAGTGCAAGTGGAGGGAAGGATGAACCCCAACTGCAGGAGGAAAACTCCTGAGGGAAGGGAAGGCCGGTGAGTTGGGGTACTGTGCTTCTTTGGTAAGTCGTCTGAATTGAAGGTCACGTATGAAGGTTGCCTGGGTAGACGAGGTGGATGGGAACGCCTAAGCAAGTAGGGTAGGGCAAAAATAAGTGGGTTGGAGGGCTGTAAAGTGTCAAAGAAAAGAGAAAAAAGGAAACTAACATTGCCAGTAAGATGACACACTTGGGAAAGGAGTGAGACGGGGAATAGAATTGGGAAGACCTTAGGTTTCACCAGAAATGTTGGGTTACATTTCTTCAAGGGAGGCCATTGGGGCAGGGGGAGAACCTCACCTCCAATGTGAAGTCTCCAGGAATGGTAGTAGTGAGGGGTGGAGCATAGAGGAAGGATAGGGGAGCCCCACCAGCAACAAAACGTTCCTGAAAAGACTATAGATTGGGATGTTGGAATAAGTGGGCAAATCTAGGCAGTATGAATGGTCTAGATTTGATTTAAGCATATATCCTCATTCCCTGTGAAATGAGGATCGTACAAGAAGAGAGGTGCTCGAGGAAGACCTGCACACCATGGTGGTTTATTGCACGTCAGAAGTGGTGGGTTGGATTTGTGGTTTCATGTGAGTTATTTCTTGAAGAGGTTTTCAGCTATTCCCTGAAAATAAAAAGGAGAACAATGTATCTGTGGAGAATCATCTATCATTTTGCTGTGGCATTTTCATATGATGAATGTGCACATAAAACCGCCCCAGCAACAACACAGGTTTCTGAGTCCAGTGGGCATTTCTAGAGAACATATTTTTTTCAAATGCTATTTCAAACTGCGGACAGTCGAGGCTTCCCTTAAAATAAACTGCTTACATAAGGAATGACCTATAAATAATGTTGATTAAAATGTATATCTGGAGAGTGCCTTGGGTTTTGAGTTATACACTGTTGGGACATGCCTGTAAACAGGCCTGCAACCCTGCCATGAGTGCAGACTGCATGTGAAACCAGTATCCTTGATTTTGTGTGGTCCTTTAAGCGCACTAATCAAGTTTCGGCCCAGAGTTAAATGGCTGCCCTTGGTAATGAAAGGTCCAGAACGTGTTTTGTGATCTGCAGGGGCGCTCCAAACATGGTCTCACAGCTGACATAGGACTATTGTCCATGCTTTGTGTTGTCCACGTAGTGTTGGGACTAGTATGCAAAGTTGTGTGATTCATTAGTTATAATGAGACAAGCTTTGTTTCTCTGTCCGATTAAATGGTGTGCCCTACTGATCCCACTCGTGAAGTTCCACTGAGTGTGAACAACCGATGCTTGCACTGACATTCCATGTGTATTTTGAGAGTGTTCAGGTGCAGTGGATGTGTAAAGTGTGGCAGTAGGACTTTGCCTGCTGAGAGGGTGAGTACTGGAACCAGTAGGATCCATTTTGGATGGCCCGTGGTTTTAGCATGGCACAAAATGGAGGGTGGGTACAGGTTATTGACTGCCTTCCTGTGACTAAAGGGTGGAGACCTAGACACTGAAGTGAGGCAGGAGGGAGACTGGGATGCTTTTACAAATTCTATGAGGAAAATGGTTGCTGATTAGTGCTTCCTTAGTACTGCCATTTGGTAGGGAGTAGGAGTGAGAGTTGGGACTGCGATTTCTATTGTTCAAGGTAAGGAATTATCAAAGTAGGTTCTGCCCTTTAATCTGCTGTGGAATACTGCTTCAGAAAGGCTGATGACAGCCAGGTGCAATGATGTTACACTTCATTGTGCACTGCTTTTAACCAGTGTCATGGCTTCCCTCTGTGAGGACCATCATCTTGCACAAAGGTTGTGTCGGAGGAACAGGTAGAAAATGGCATTTGAAAGTGAACCAACCCAAATTGGTTCTTAAACCTTACAAAGTGGATCCACATCCCCCTGTGTGGAAATCAGTTTAAAAGTGGGGCCCAATCTACCCCACTTTATTTCAGTTCCACGTTTTTCTTGACTAAGTCAATGAGTGCTCCTCAAACAAATCTGACTGCTGTATGACCAGGGCTGCTTCTGCGTGACAGCCAGTCTCCTGGACGTCTGGGACATCACCTGAAATATGCAACTTGCTGGAGAAGTGGAGAGTCTGCCAAGAGCCTTGAAGCCTAACTGTCTGCTCTGAGATGAAGAGAGTGCCTGACCCCATAGGACTTGAGACTGGCCCGGAGGAGAGGCCCTGCATGCACAATACCCAGAAGTAACTGGTTGTCTTTAGGGAGCATAGCTGGTGTTGACCTAAGTTGTGAGTGGTCCCATAATCTTCCAGTGCAGCTCCTGTAGAGAGCAGCATGAAAAAGCTATCCATCAGAACGTCATCATATTTTCTGGTATTCCAGTCTTAGGCCCTGAAGTCTCTGCCCTGGGCCGCTGCCTGCTGTGTTCATCGCTGAGAACCTGCCTCGCCTTACCTGGAGGCCACAACTGCAGAAGATAATTGCCCACCTCTCTTTCATCCTAGAGACTACAACTGTAAAATACGTGTATCTGCAGAGAAGTCTTGTTGCACTCTTTAACTCCAGTGGCCCAGGGAGGACTGAGACCGCTTTCTGACATCCTCCTTCGTTGATGCTGATCCCGAGGGTGCAAAGTCGCTGACTGCACTAGCCACCGCCACTGACCCTTAATGCCGATGAGCAGATCACAGAGGACTGAACTGTCAAGAAATAAAACTGTGTCTGAATCACACAGAAGTGAATCCTATTGCTAGAGCAAAAACCGTTGGTACAATCAACACGACGGGAATGAAGAGTATTGTACTGACCTATGAACTATCCATTGGAGAAACTGGTCGTTATCTGCACCTGTGACTAATCAATAGTCACAGGTGCAGATCAATGTGCTGGAGAGGGATTCAGAAAGTGTATCGTTAAGGGCTCTAGGCACCCCTTGGCTCTTCAGGGCTTGCATGGGTGTGTATCTTAAGTCATGTGTGAGTTATCAAAGGATTAGTGCATTGATAATAAGTTCAGAAACAAATTGGGTTAGTCCAGAGATCAAGTCTTTTGTGCTGGGTTAATATTCTGCCTAGAGGGGAGTTTTGCATTGGCAAATGCCTTCTCATGTTATTGCCTCATAAGGCATGAATCTTAAACTGTGGTTGTGTGATTTAAGAACACCACATACTTAACAGCCCTGT
This sequence comes from Triturus cristatus, assembly GCF_964204655.1. Lineage (NCBI taxonomy): Eukaryota > Metazoa > Chordata > Amphibia > Caudata > Salamandridae > Triturus > Triturus cristatus. The sequence continues at coordinate 750,757,232 of NC_140587.1, forward strand.
CACCTACCATGGTTTACCTCCTAAGCCACTAAAAGTGTAAGTTGTATAATTACGTCTCAATATGTGGCAGGCATTAACTCATGAAAGGAAGCACGGCCCCACTACAAAATAAGTGGCTCTTCAAGGTCTACTACAGTAAATATCAATAATTCAGGATTTGTGATGGTGCTAGACACACTATGGTCTTGAGACACAGTGGGTCTTAAGCCAGACTGAACTAAGTTTCAGAACACGAAATCTCAATGTCAAGCTTGTACTCCTCTGTTAAGCCCCTTTGAAGCATGAGTGAAAAGCAGAAAAATGTATGTGGATAATGGTGTGAGTTATGTAGAGGTGAGTCTGAGTATGCCATCCTCACAAACCAGGATAAAGAGACATTGTCATGACAGTTTGAAGCTAGCAGTGCAATTGTTGCACTAGGACTGGTCACGACTCAACTTATATGTGCTTTGATCATGTTAAAAGTATAAGAGGATCCCAGACATGTATTTTGGACCAGTGGCATTTAGTTTGACACAATGTGGAGTAGTGAGGCATCAGAGGGGCATGACATTTGTGAGTAAGTCCAAAGAAACTCCTAGTATGGACAGGGATGGAACAAACCTGAGACTGGCCATTCAAGCGAGATACCCTTTCCACCATAAAGTGGCTTTACTGGAGAGAGGTGATCTGTCTAGTGCATTCTATCCTCTTTTTACAAAAGGCAGTTCTTGCTGTAATATCTAGTCACCGCTACTCTTCTCACATTGGATTGAAGTATCTTTGATAAAGCTTGATTCCATCCTCTCTCCTGCCCTCCGCCCTCAAAATCTGATATGATTTTCAGTGTGATCCCCAAGTTGCAGGTAGTTTACTTGATTAACTCACATTAGGGCTTATTAACGTGTGAAACCCTTTTATGGACTCAGCACGTACTGGGTGTGGTTCCCTCCCCCTTCAAATTGGCTATGAGGTGGCTTGAGCGTATTGCACCCATAAAATGTAATTGTCAGGGAGGTTAAACTTGCTAAAGCAAAGTATAAGTGAGTTGAGTGTAGGCTGCTTTTTTGGATGGCTTAACTCTGAGACCTCATGGTTGTGGCTGTGTGATGTAGTGCAGAATATCAATGCTAGATTGATAAACCATGTCATGCACCACTTAAGACTTTGAGCAAAGCAAAGAGGGAATTGCAGCTGAACAAGTTGTTGTTAAGGAGAAACATGTTAACTGTTATACCACAGAATGTGTGATGCTGCAAGGAGCCCCAATGAATACAGTGGAAAAGTCTTGTATATGACCATGATGGACCAGCAGCTTCTGTAGATTGACTGTGTGGTGGTGATTTTGGCATCTTACCTTCCTAGGGTGCATAGGCTGGAGTCTGAGACCATCAACAGATGTTTGTCAAATCCTAAGCATAAGCGGCAGGTATCCAGGCCTCTCTGGCACTTTAAGTGTTGGGTATGTAGGCAGGTTGTTTCATAGTGAATATCGCTGTGTAAGGTACTGTCTGCCCCCAAATTGAGCCTGGGTCACGAGAAGGTTGTAGTACGATTATCGCAGGCTCCTAGAGGCCTGATGTAAATGTACGATCCTGTGGGGCTACCCTAGTGCATGGCCATGCAGTGCTTTGAAGACCAGGATCAATGTCTTGAGCTGCAAGCGTTCTTTCGCAGGAAGCCTGTGTAGTGTTTTGAGGGCTGGCTTCAAAATGATCACAATAACTCAAGCTGAGTATGGGCTGATCTACCCACTCTTGAGCGCTCTGGATTTTGAAAGATCTTTCTGCTTTGCCCTGTGGTGGAGGTCGCCATCACCTGTCCTTGCATGGAAGAATCCGTAGAGTGAGGGCAATGTTCTCATAGGTGGTGGAAAGCCTTCTTAGTGACTGCCTTTGCTTAAAGTATGAAAGAGAAGTTACTGTCACACAACACTGAGCTTGTGTGGATTTTTTATGGACAGTACAGAAGTGCTTGGTCATGTGAAAGGTAGGATGGAGGGATTCATTAGGCCTAGGAACAGAAAGTAGCCTGCAATTGTTCTGTTGTCTTAGTGTCGTCTAACAGGGCCAAACTGGCGTATAGAGTAAGCTGGCAGTGCCAGAAAGTGGGTCCAATAGGTCAGTGTGTGTGTTGTTTTTTTTTTGCTTGTAGGTGAGCTTATCTTATGGTTGGGTGGTCCGTTTTTTTGGTTTTTTTTTTTTTTTTTTTCTTTTTACTGTTGTTTTCCCTAATATTGCCACAAACATAGCCTGCAGCAAGCACAAAAGCATGCATTCTTGTATACCTTGCAAATCACTAACGCAACGCAGCATTAATTTACGAGTTCAAAACTGACCCTTTTTCCAGCATGTGGGCCGCTTTGTTTAGCTGTCTGATTCCCTATTGGGGCCATATTATTTTGTGCCCGACCCAGATGTGTAATCGAGATATTGGACAATTCGTCATGGGCAATGCTATAACAACCCCCTGAGATGTCTCCGCGAAGCACAGTACATAGGAGGGCCTGGGCTTAGAAGATTGGGTCCTTGCAGCTTTTTGCAGTGTTTCAGTTATTTTTTTTCCAGGGTCTTTGCATGGAAGGCCTACAATGGAGAAGTAATTTGATAGAATGAGGCAAGGTTTGAACAAAAGTTATCGAGGAGGGGAGAGAGTTCTGCTGTCACTTTTCAGTTTGCCAAAGTCCTACCAGCTCTTTAATACTAAAAAACGACACTTGCATGCCGAAAGCCTGGCCTGTGACAAATGTAAACTGCTCTTACTGGTAGGCACTGGACAGTGACTTGAATCAGGAAGCCCTTTCTAATACAAAATGCACTATGGTCTGTTTCTTAAAAATGTGCACTTGTCAGTTTTGACAAGGTAGACGTGCTCCAGGCCTGAACAAATGTATATTTATCAGGGTAAATTATTGTCCAGACTATGTGGTAAAACTGGAATTATTACTCCTTTTTTACACTGCATAGCAGTGCCTCCACCCTACAACAATAAGGTTGCATTATGGGTAGAATGGATGACTGCCAATCGTTTGAGTTGTCCGGTGATATCCGGATCAAGTTCCCAGCACTACTTGGTTTTGAATAAAGAGTAGTTGACATCTTGTTCGAAATCCGACCTTTTAATGGGGCAGCACAAGCTCTCTTTAGAATAAACGATGGGAATGAGACCTGTAATTGTTTTTTTGTTTTTTTATGTCCGCCATACTGGCCTCCTTACCACACACCTGTCACGGATGGAGTTTGGTGCAGAGTAGAATGTGCAATTCTGCAGACCCTCTGCATCGTTTCGGTTATACTGTGCTGTCCTCTAGTGTGTGAGCTTAGAATTTTATCATCGAGATTATCCAATATTATACAAACGTTAGTTTATTTGTGTACCACTTTCCCAGTCACGTGGTCTCCAAGTACAACACTTGGGTTATTTATAGTAAAGCCGTTGTTTTCTTCCTTTAGCTTCTGTGCTAACACAGCTGAAATTTTGGATATTTTTAAAATCAATTACACCAACACTGTTGCAGTTCTCCTGTACTTTGGTAATCTGAAAATTGGTTAAGCCATTCCCGCAGTGCATTAAGGGAAACAATCTGAAAGGCAAAACTGTTCACAAGTATCCATGCAATAGTGTTCACTGAGGTAGATGGTATTTTTCAGAGAGACAGGCAACAATTTATTGTTTTTGAAAACTTTGGCTGTAAAATTGTTTTATTGACGTTTGTATCAATACTGTATATTTAAAGTATAATACAACATAATATAACGTGCTGTCAATATCACTGCGGTGCTTGAACACTTTGCACCAAAGTCTAATTTATGACAAAGGGGGCACTTTTACACTGAGGTGCACAATATAACCACTATGAGGATTGGAATATGTGAATGTTCGGTGGCTGCAAAAAGATGAAGGCACTTTTGACAACCCAGGTGGATTCCTTCCCTCTGTGTTGACCTGAGTAATTCATCTTCACAATTACAGAAAACTGGGTTGCCCATAGCTGGCAGACTGGCTGATCAGTCTCATGCATCTGTTATGTGTCAATCCGAGTAGGCAAATCCTACTTGGGACACAGGGGTGTGGGTGCTCCCTTTCTACAATTTTTCTTTCACATAGTTACGGAGAAATATTTCTAACAGCCAGCTCCACCGATGGACACATCCTTTCCAGGCCATGAGCACCAGTTGTCATAGGGCTGCTGTATGCTACTACCTCAGTGGTATGGATTCCAGAGTCTCACTGGGGACTATAGATGTTGAATGGGTAAGGAGCGGTGCTATGTACTGTGCCAACCTAACCATGGTCTGGCCAGTTGGGGTTCATGAAGAACATCAATATACTCTATCCTCCATACTCCCTTCATGTCTGTCATGGTCAATGACGCATCCAACATCACTGAATCCATCAATAAGGTACAATGGAAATGCCTCTGTCCAGTATCATATCAAACTCTTATCCTGATTTCACAACCTTCCTCTGTAACAGGTTCTTCTTGGTCTAACCGGATAAAAGCAACATACTTGTTTGGCTTCATGTCATAAAACCACTTGGCAACTGGATTAGACAGTTTCTCAAAAGTGGTTGTGTATTCGGACACCGGAAATGGATGTAATGCATCCATCTTGATGGTTTTTGTGTCCCGCGTCCAGCAGTTAATCTGATAGTTAAAGCATTTTGCTTAGTTTGAATAAACGCAGAAGGATATGGTTTGTAAATTGTTGGTCCTTTTACGTTTGTTTGTCTTTACGTTTCTTAATGGAACGTGGTAGCTGGCAAGCTCTTCCTTCGGCTGCAGGTCTTTGCTTCTAGAGGAACTCTCACCCAAAGCCCCATGTTTACAATGATTGGGGGAATATGGCATACCTATCTTGTTGACACAGTTGGCCATCTTCTGTCTAGATAAAATGTCTTCCCATTTTGGTGCATCATGCTTCTTAGCATGTTATAGTGGGGATAGAGAAGGTAGTAAAATACTCCTTTGCGAACCTTTATTTGTGCTCGAGGCCACAAAAGCTCAATAAATACATGTAGTAAAACTCGTCCACAAGCAACGTTTAAAGGTAGTGACTTTTTTTTAATAATCAACATTTTAATGATTTTCACGAACGTATGAGTACATATGCACAACACAAACATTACTGCATCTGTCACAACCCCGAACCCACCACGTAGCCTGCCTTAACCCTGCAATAAATATAATAAAACTATGCCATACTACTTCCACCACTCGCCCCAAATCTTTAAATATTTATGGTGCAGCCCCTTGCGGTGTACAGCGGTTCCTCTAGTCCTCTAATGTGGCATACCAGTCCATTGCTACTCGCTATTCTGCCAGTGTTGGCGGCTGTGCCCCATCCCAATTCTTCACAAGGTCTCTCTTGGCCAGTAGTGCTGTTTTTCTGACTAGGAGGCACTCTCAGCTTGGCTCCTGCACAAAGTCTTCCAGGATCCCCATGATAGCCACCTGATGTGGTGGGTCAATTGTTTCGTAAAGGCCTCTCGATGAGGTGTGAAATGGTACCCCAGTAGTCTGCAATAATTAAAATAAGAATAGAAATATTAAAGAATATGAAAGAAGGCCTCCCACACACATCCCCCTGCCCCCGGTCCATGGGAGTATCGGGGTAGTCTGGTATTGCATACCTCTGGTCGCGCCACAGGTGTACAGGTTTAGCATCTGGGCATACCATTCCTAGTTAGGGCGACACACTAAAGTATACAAAAGTAATGGATGTAATGCTTGAATTAATCTCAGCAACTTACAATTACTTGGGTCACGTCCCAGTCCGACTTGGGTCCAAACAATGGAACCAAGTTATAGTTGGCTGATAATCCTTAACCAGAGCAAAACCAGTCCTGGGTTGCTTGTCTTACGGTTCAAGCTGGGCTGTTCCTATTGGAGCTGGGTCAGTACTAATTCACATATGGCTGGGTCCAAACTGAGGTGTGCAAAGTAATGATGACCTGGGATGCCGCCTGTGTAATTACCAGTGGCTGAGGCTGATTCAAGCTTTCCATCCATCACTTTTTTGTATACTCTAGTAGCGTCGTTAGCTGAGAAAATAAATCTTTTAGAAAGTATTCTTATAAAAATGAAATATTTTGCTTGATTGTGGAACTTCTAAATGCTATTGTTAAAGTACTTTACTGGAAAATGTTCAGGTCTTTGGACTTCTTCCCTGGATGCCTCTTTTAAGTTGCACTTTAACTTCAGTTCAAGCATAGAGCATATTTTCCTGTTACACCTGGTTTTTGGCGCTCTTCCGGTCCTCATGCCTTCTCCCCCTGCAACAGTTCTCCTATCCAGCTTGCCTGCAGTCCTCTACCCTCAGCTGCCAGTCTACCTGCTGCCCCCTCCTTTGAGCTTCCTCTGCCTGTTTCTTGCTTTGTTTTGCCTTTTCTGCATGTTTTTCTACCCTCTTTTTTGCTTTTTCTGCTCGTTTACCTGTGCTCTGTTTTGCTCTCTTCTCTTCTGTTTTGTCTTTTTCTGCTAGGTTCTGCTCACTGTTTTGCCTGTGCTGCTCGTTTTTCTACCCTCTGTTTTGCCTTTTCTGCTCGCTCATTTTTCAGCCCTCTGTTTTGCATTTTTCTTCTAGTTTCTTCCTGATATTTCCTAAAGACCTGGCTTTTCGACTTAGACCTCGCACCCCGGCTCCCAGATACCCCCAGGGGTGACAGTGCTCCGCTCTACAAATGCTGATTGATTCATTCTGCAGCAGCACCAACTCTTTTATTCTAAGGGACTCTTGTTACTCCAGACTTGTATACTCATTTTATTCTAGACAGTCACAGCATGCTTTATCTCCTGAACTCTTTGCTCACAACTTTCACGAGAAAAGTTCGAGACGTCAAGCAGACTTGACTATCAGGACCTGAGTCCCATTGTCCTTAAGACATAGAAAGATCAGCAAAAGATTAACTCCCCTAGCCCTTGTAGCACAGTCCTAGCGATCCAAAACAGAGTGGCAGACACTCTTCCCAGTTCTCTGTCAGGAAGACTAGAATTCTTCCAACAAGAAGCAGACAATTCTTCTCAAACAGGGGAATTTAAATGGTGATCCCTGTCTCTGACTGATCAAGGCCTTAAGCAAACCAAACTAAAATTCCTGTGCTATTTCCACCCAAGAGTTTTACCAAAGTGATCCAGTTCCTCTTTCAAGGGTGCGTTTTTCTGCAAAGACCCGAGGACCCTTTTCCAGTTGGCCACCTCCACCAAGGGCAGATTAGGCTTGGACAATGATGTTTGTCCAGCAGGAAACTAACCACGCAATTTAAATAAGTGGCTAGGGTTCAAGCATGCAGTATTAAACAACTGAAAACATGGATATATATACCCGAGGTAATCGTAATCTAACAATGTAATTGAATCTGTCAGACTGCATTACCTCCATGCTGCAGATTTGCAGCTTGTTGTCCATTCTGTGCAGCAACAGCGATGTAACATAAGTACGAGGCAAAACATTTTAATGTTTGAGCTTGAATAGAGCATTACTAGGTATCTACTTCACCAACACACATGCTCTAGACCACCAAGCAGAGCTCAAGATCTCTTTCCCACGCATCACAAGCAGGAAACGGCGTGCCTGGACGATCCACTGTCATAGTCCTGTCCAAGGAGGAAACCAGATGCCGCCCCCATGCCTCCATTCCAACAGACCCCGAAATGTAAGGGAAGGCTCAGGAGCCTCTGGGAAAGTAGGCCAAACATCCTCAACTATATTTGCAATACTAGCATATTGAAGAAATTGTCCAGATCACAAGTGAAATGTCTCAAAGGCTGCCTCAAAAGTAATAAAAGTGCCTTGGGGGAACAAGTCCCCTAGCATTTCACAGCCACCAGTCCTCCAAGGCGAAGTATCGATAGTCTGCGAGTATCTGAAAAGCTGGAAGATCCCAAAAGACTAAGGGCCTCATGTAGGTAGCCAAATACCGGTCGGTAACGGCCGATTTTCGGTAAATATGCCGTTACCGACCGGTATTCAGACAAGTGAGATGTAGGAGTCCAAAAACGACTTTTCGGTAAATATGAGGCGGTAAATACCGAATCATATTTACCGAATTCTAAAATACCGAATCAGATTTACCGAATACATACTTAACGAATCGGTAAATATGAAGTGGTAAATATGAAGTGGTAAAAATTAAAATGACATGTAGGAGCACTCGGTAATTAAGAAATCCAAGAAAATCGGTAAATAAGAGTCGGTAAATAACACGGATTGAAAGCAGGTGGTAACCATCAACAGTGCATATTAGCAATCCCAAAATGCAACAGCGTGGACAACATGGCCGCTATGTATGTCATTGCAAGGCGCCTACGTCTACAGGCAGCAGGACTGAGGGTTTGGCGACGGGAGGAACGCATCTACAGACAGCGCATCACACTATTCCACCTGACTGATGCAGAGATACATGAGAGGTACAGGCTACACCCCGAAACCATCATGGACTTAATCAGGGACCTTCACCCACTCCTGGACCAGCCAATAAGAAGGGCGCACGCCATACCCCCACATGTGCAGGTGCTCTGCAGCCTACATCTGCTGGCATCCGGCAGTTATCAGGTGGTGATAGCTGCGGTGGGTGGTGTATCCCAGAGTTGCCTGTCACGTTTCTTCAGGAAGTTCCTGGATGCCATGATGCAGAGAATGCACCACTACATCAGCTTCCCCAACACACAGGCTGCACTGCAGAAAACAAAAACAGACTTTTATCACATGGCACAGTTCCCCCATGTCATCGGCTGTATTGATGGTACACACATCCCAATCTGTCCACCAGCTGACACAGAGCACATCTACAGGAACAGGAAGTCCACCCACTCCATCAATGTGCAGGTGATCTGTGATGCAGGGAACATCATCACAGATATTGTTGCAAAGTTTCCTGGGAGCACCCACGACTCGTACATCTTCCAGAATAGTGGGATCTACACACGACTGAGTGCCGGAGAATTTGGAGAGGGATACCTGCTAGGTGAGTAACAGTGACGCCCCTTGCAACCTGCAAATCATAGTGGAAAGAGGCATGTGACTGATGTTTCCCTTCAACTCATATAGGCGACAGTGCATATGCATGCCGGTCATTCATCCTCACTCCCTACCTACACCCAGCAACCCAGAGTGAGAGACGATACAACGTGGCACACAAAACAACACGCAATGTGGTGGAGCGCACGTTTGGACTACTGAAGAGCAGGTTCCGCTGCCTCCACAAGAGCGGAGGCGCACGCCAGTACACACCCATCACCTGCTGCAAGATTATTGCCACTTGTGCAATGCTGCACAACCTTGCCACGAAAAAAGGTACAGATGTGGAACTAACATATTTTGAGGACAACGAGGATGAGTCAGGCCAGCCACAGGGCAACGCAGCTAGAGTGCCAACTGCAATCGATGGGAGAGAGAGACGGGCAGAGATCACATGCAACTATTTCTGAGTAAGTAAGGGGACACAGCCAGTTGTGATTAGTCATGACGTGGTTTTAATGTGGCACCACGCCATGAACACATGAACAAGCCAATCTGGCAATATAACATCTATACAAGGAGTATGTCCAGGGTTACGTCACCCATTGGGAAGTGGCTAAGCAGGGCCACATCAATGTTTGCGCATACGCGCTGCAGTGGTGGATGGCACGGCCTGTGCATCCTCACTAGAGCCAACCCCAAGCCGCCTGCTGCTCCTGCGTGCTTCTGGGATGGGGGGTGTGATGCTGCTCCTGCTGCTGGTGTCGATGCTCTCCGCAGCATCCCCTGCAGCAGTTGTCGACGCCTGACTAGTCAATAGCACCCCTAGTGCACTTGTCACCTGCACCATCCCCCGAGACAGGTCGCTGCAGCAGTGTGTTAGGCCCTCCTGCATCGTCACAGAGCGCCGGCACAGTAGAGAAGTCGCAGTTGCCAGACGGTTGAGTGCCCTGTTGGTAGTGTCCCTTCTCTGCCGTTCCCGGCGCCGTGCCTCGATGTCAGCATCCAATTTGCTGCACAACTGCTGGACTGACTGGGACATGTCCCGAATGCCCGCAGCCATGCCGCTGATGTTATTGTCCATGTTGAGTAATGTAGTTTTCATCACCCGCATGTGCCTCTGGACTGTCATGACTGCCTTTGTTTGCAGGCGCTGTTGTTTCAACATTTGGCCCTCGAGACCCAAGAAGACACCATGGCCGTCAATGGGTGCTGGTGGACTCTGGACACGCGACCTGCGGCGCCCTCTTGCTCCCGTCTGTGCTGCCTGTGAGGTGTGGGGCACAGTGGCATGGCTCCCTTCCTGGGGCCTGGTGAGTTCTTCAGGGCCCATGCTGTCGTCTGACGAGGTGTCTAAGGCTCGTAGCCTGGCTGCTGGACGCCTCCTCATTCCCACACCTGCAAGCGGAGATGTGGCCGGTGAATCAAACATGAGTGGCGATGCTGGCTCTGGGTGAGGTGATGCTGGCTCTGGGTGAGGTGATGCTGGCTCTGGGTGAGGTGATGCTGGCTCTGGCTGCGGCGAGGCTGCCTGTGTTGGTGGTGCGGCTGCCAGTGGGCCTGCTCCCTGGTCTGAACTTGTGCTGGCTAGAGGTGATATTTGTGGCCGGTGTGCCGTCTCTCCTGCAGCATGCCCTGTCCTGCATGATGTCACATCTGTGGACAGAAATACAACATTGGCTCAGTGTCCCCGAAGGGCTGCATTGAAAGCGTCACAATAAATAATTCCACATTCCAAAATGTCCTCTGTCTCCTTGTGCCTCGAGTGCGTGACATGCCTTGTTGCCCTGTAACATTTACGTCATGGTTGGTGTTTCCCTGACTACATCTCCCGGAATGCATTGCCTGTCTGCACTGACACGTGTGGACTGCAGTGTGATTCTCGTTTCACATTGGGGGATGTGGGATAGGGATAGGGATAGGGGGTGCTACATTGCTGTGCTTTCGTCTTACCTTGTTGTGTGGCGGCTCTGGCAGAGCTGTCGGCGTCCCCAAGACCCACGACGCTCTCTGGCTCGATTGTGGCCCCCACCAGCTCCTCCAGTTCGGTGAGGGCAGGTGCCCTGTTGGTTCCACCTCCAGTCTGGCTGGCCTCCTTCTGGATGTCGCCCATCTTCCTCTTGGTTACAATCCTCAGGTCATACCAGCGCTTCTTTAGGACCTCTATGTCCCTGTGGGTCACTCCCACGGCATTCACATGGGCCTGGATGGCCAGCCATATGTTGCGCTTTTCAGCCTCAGGCACTTGCAGGGATTGCCTTCCAAACAGCTTCTGGTGCTGCTTCACCACCTCCTCCACCAGCACCTGGAGTTCCTTGGGGCTAAATTTCAGCTTCCTCCTCCTTTCCCCTCCGTCTCTCTGTGTTCTCTGGCTGGACATGATGTTCGTTTTCCCGCTCGCACAGGCACCGGCTCCCTGCCTCTCCTCTGCACTCCAAGCCTCTCCAGGGTCGGCTAATTATGTACACCTGCCTGGGTGTGGCCACTTCCTGGTTGGGTGGGCTGTGGTTGCACGGGATTAGCTGTTTCGTCAAGTCATGTGATTTTATTTACCGATTCCGTACATACCGATTCGGTATTTTCCGATTCGGTAAATACCACCTCGGTATTTTCCGATTCGGTAAATACCACCTCGGTATTTTCCGATTCGGTAAATACCACCTCGGTATTTTCCGATTCGGTAAATACCACCTCGGTATTTACCGATTCGGTGAATTCCGATTCGTGATTACCGAATCGGTAACTGTTACCGAATTTTTACCTACATATAACTTACCGATTCTAATTTACCGATTCGGTACGGCTCGGTATTTAAGAAACGGTAAAATTTATTTACCTACATGAGGCCCTTACTCTCTAACAAATGGAGCCCTCTGTACTATCACCTGAACTGTCCTTTCCCAAATAGAGGCAGTGTGCCAAATTAGAAACGGGACCAGTGTGTCATCCCGAGCCCTGGACATCAGGAGCTGAGGAAGGGAAGAGCCCCTCAAGGCATCTATCAATTTCGAGGTTGCCCAGTGAGTCCCCTCCAGCAGCCAGTGTGCAGCATGCTGGAACTGAGAGGTGAAATAATACTGCTGAGTTTGGGGACTGCTAGCCCACCCTCGCCCATTGGGCGGAACAAGAATTCCCTTGTGAAACTCTTCCGTCTCCCCTGCCCATATTAAAGAGGATAACAGTGAATGCAATCTCCGGAACACTGAGGGTAGAAATTCGAATGAGTGTTGCATGGAATACAGGCATCTCGGCAAGAACACCATTTTAGACGCAACAATCTGGCTCATGAACGAGAAAGGGATCGTATTCCAAAACCCCACAGATTACTTCAGGGCCTCCATAACCCTCCCAATATTATATTGCAGGCATTGCTGCGGTGTATAAGCCACCACTACACAGAGGTATTGAAATGTATCCACCTCCCACCTTAGAGGTAGAGGCACGAGCCTGAGCAACTAATGTACCCATAGGAAACACAAGGGATTTTTTGTGATTAATTTTAAGCCCTGACAGATCCCCGAAGGCAGCCAAGTGCATTAGTAATATAGGGAATGAACACCGATGGGCAAAAAAATAGAACACAGTATCGTTGGCACATAGCGATACCGGATGTGCCACATCGCCGGCTCGTATTTCCCACTCCAACATAGACTGTGTGTTCTGAACCGCTAGCAATTCCAACACTATAGCAAATAGTAAGGGGGATCGAGGACAGCCCTGGCGCATACCCCTGTCCACCTCCCAGGCATCCGAACATAGTCTACCAACAGAAACTCTTGCTGTGGGGTGTATATAAAGGATGCGTATTCAAGTACGAAAGCGGGATCCAAACGCCATTGGCTCCAGAACACGAATGAGATAGTTCTAATCAACAGCGTCGAAGGTTTTGGCAAGATCGATGGAGACCACCACTAGCTCCTCCTCTCTGCCCTCCACCTCATGAAGCACATGCATCAACCAACCAAGTTTCAGGTAGTACTGCGCCCTGGTATAACACCAGAATGATTAACTTGTATCAACTGCAAAATAGCCAGGCCCAGGCTCAAGGCAAGTTTTTTCCAAAGGATTTTTGTGTATGTATTGGTCATGGTGAGTGGCTAGTACGCAGAGGTATCCAATGTGTCCGACCCCGGTTTCAGAATCATGGAAATACAACCTTCTCGTATAGTGGGAGTGCTTCCAAATTGTTCATTAACTTGTAGGAGACGCTGAGAGGGAAGGCGCACAAATGCCTTGTAGAGCTTAACAGGGAAGCCGTTCCTGCCTGGAACCTTTCCTCCGGGGAGTAACGCTAAGGCCATCCTGATCTCCTCAAGGTCAGAATACAAGTCTGTAGCCGCAACCTCACTCGGTCACAAAACCGGAATCACAATATACCTGTGGGGACCGCAAGTGTAGAATAGGGAACCTAAGCATCTCTCGGCAAAAGTTCCACGCCAAAAGCCTGCCTGAGGTATCACCCTCCAGATGTAGTAATTGACGATGGGTTTTACGCGTATATTTCTCTAGTTGTTCCCATACGTACCTCCGCAACCAGCTGAAGCACCTCCGCCCCCTCTATTTCCCCGTCCCTACCCGCAGCATATTTTGGATCTGTGCTAACCATCCTCCCGTGCCAGAAGCTCAGTGTGAAAGGTGCGGCACACCCCATAGGAAAGGCCCAAACAGCCCGAGCACTGACTTCATTGCTTTGTACTTGGTAGACTCGGAAGAAGCTGTGGTCCAAATAAACAGAAATAATTTCCCGAAGGTTGTTGCCAAAACTTCTACCCTCTGCCTACTGTAGAATGGCCGAAGGAAACCTTTAATTAAATGGCAACCGGGGAGGACGTCCCCAGTGCATTTTGGCTATAAACAGGTGCATGATCATACAGGTAGCAAGTCTAATGTGATACTGCAGTGAGGCTGGGACCCAGTGAGGTAGGCATCAGAAGTCTAGTCAAGACGACTATGGGTACTGTGTCAGGGAATAAAAAGTATATTGTTTCAAGGTGGGCTAAGAAAGTCTTTTGCGCACAACTGCAACTTACTTAGCAAAGTGCCAATTATGTATTTTCTTTTACCAAAAGTAGTTATATGATTAATGGAAAAACACCTAATGATTGGTGAATGTGAAAAGATGCTTATAGATGGAGGGGTGAAATGCATGCCTATTGTGTCCCTCGCTTGGTAAAAGTGTTCAAACTTACTGTTTGCAAAGAATACTCTTAACAATACTACACACATGCACATATTATGTGTATAGAGACTTGATGATGGAAGAATTATTAAAGAGGGCTAAGGGCAGGCAAGATGGCCGCGGACAGGCTGAGCTGAGCAGTCGCTGTTCCATACCTCTCCCGGTGGTAATAATCTAGCGCCCTGAGACATGTACTGGTGATGGAAATGCCCCCCCCCCAAAGGCTATGATCAGTCTCTGGCACGCAACCCTACTTGCGCCGACTCGAATTTCTCCAGAAACGTGGAAGTTACCTGCGATACTTAAACGGAGCTGGCTGAAGGTAGCCTTCAAGAGGGCCTGGAGGAAGTGGGAGAGCACGCGGAGAACGTTGAGTATTCTGACACTGCCACTGACAGTGCTTGGCAATCAGTTCTACAAGATGCCCCCGCGCTCTGCCAAGACGGACAAAATGAAGGAGAAACAGGAGAAGCATAAGGAAGTACATCAGCTCGAGAATACTCCTATGGAACCAGCTAAGGTGACGCCGCCAGCCCCAAAGGATCTAGGAGCAATTCGGAAGACAGCGGCAGTAGCGCAAAGGCTTAGGAAAGCTGAGTCACGGAGGGGGGAAAAAGCGGCTGTAAATACCCCCACGGGCCCAACTGACCGAGTAGATGGAGCCACCGATCTGAAGATGACAAGATTAGTGCGGCAGCAGGAGGATGGAGTTGAGAAAAAGTTGGGGCAAGGAAGGGGCGAGGAAAAAAGCAGAGCGACTACCCTTAGACAACCTACCTTATCGGAAGTCTTCTCCATTCAATCCGCTGTGAGTCGCAACGAAACCGGCGGAGAGGAAACCAGCGGCAGCCTCAGCTCCGGTCTCAGCGTCCTCGAGGACGCGGAAAGCACGTCAAACACGGACGCTCAGGTTGCTAAGCAACAGGGGGATCAGCAGATCGGCAACGCCGGAGTCTCGATGCAGCCTGCTCCACAATCCGGTTTGGTACTGTCACTGTCAGTCGAGAGAGCCGTGAGCACCGTGAGTACTGTGAGTACCGTGAGCACTGAGGGCCCCCAGGCAAGCAAAATCGACTCATTAGGGAAACAGGGTGCAACCGATGAGATGATGGAGGCAATTTTGTTGCTCGAGGCAGAGCTAGGAACCCCTAAGGCCCTTGAAGTTGTACAAAAGAGTCATATCAAGGGGGTCAGGTCCGCAGCTTCAGTGGACAAATGTATTAGCCCAGTGGAGGAGGCAGGACGGCACGAGTGTTGCGAGCCAGTGTCGACAGCGCTAACGGAGAAAAACAGCATCGGTGAGGTAGATGGAGAAAAATTCTTTTCTCTAAATGAGGATTCGGACTCTCACTCTGTGCAGCATGGAGACGCAAGCTTAGAGGAGAGCACAGAGGGAGAAGAGGAGATGGTAATATCAGGGGAGGACGAGCTGACGGATTCTAGCTCGACAGGGAGCGACTGCAATGACGTATGTACAGGAAACGACTCAACCTTAAGAAAAAGGAAGAGCAAAATAAAGCCAAGCAGTCAGCCGGCTGGGCTCATGGGAAGTACTGGGAGAGGATTAGCATGGGATTATCTGGGAACTTCTCAAACATATCACGAGGAGGAATCCGCCGGCGCACCGAGTCAAAACACACCGTCTAACATCTTGCTCAATACTCTCAAACAGATGCAGGCGGAAGCTAGAGTTGCAAATCGCAAAGCAAGGCAAGATGCAAAAAAAATACAAGTCTCACTTAAAAAAACCAATAAGCTCTACGAAGATCTGGTCGGTAGAGTGACGGAGGTTGAGGAGCGCACGAATAAACTTGAAGATGACTTTGGAAATTGGCAGTCCTCAAGAATGGAGCAAGAAAAAGTCGTAGAAGACTTGCAATGGAAGCTGGAGGACTTAGAAAACCGCCAGCGGCGGAATAATGTTCGAATTTTGGGTGTGGCGGAAGGGATTGAAGGGCAGGATATAAGGCGCTTTACTGTTAACTTACTAAGAGGGGCTTTCCCAGAGTCTCAGTGGCAGTGGGATAGCGAGATTCAGAGAGTGCACAGGTTTCCCTTTACGCTAAAAGGGGGATCCATGGCAGAGGGGGGCAGGAAGTCCTCTTTTCCGCGAGCAATCTTAGTCTACTTTGGCAATTACCTTATTAGACAGGAAATCATTGAAAAAGCTAGACCTACAAGTAAGAGATCATTCGAAGGCACCTCCTTTTTTGCAAGACCAGATTTCTGCCATGTTACCGTAGAACGGAGGTGGAGGATGAGGCAGTTGATCCCGAAATTCCAGGAGTTAGGCTTAGAGGCTTACTTAATGTTTCCTGCAAAGCTGAAAACGATCGCGCAGGGTAGAGTTAGAATGTTCTTTTCAGAGATTAAGGCTCAGCAGTATCTAGATGAGGTGAAAAAATAATCGGCGTTGGCAGGGAGAGTACTTAACTATTTTGTTGGGGGGGTAGAAAGTTTTGCGGTAAAGCAGGCGGGTGCAAGATGGCTGAAGATGGATACATAGTGACAGAGACAAAGGAGGGAGAGGGGTGGGACTTAGCGGCTCAAGCAGCCTGAAACCGGCTACACATAGGTCTGACCGACCTATTTGCCTGTGTAGGGGAGGGTGGGGGTGGGGGCCGTGGGGAGGGTGAGGAGGGTGGTTGGGCAGGGGGGAGGTCACTGGGGGGTCTAATAGGGGTTAAAATTTGGCTTTTTTTTAGTTTAATAATGCACATTTCTAGGTACAGATTTGTTAGTCTCTTGTCGATGCCCATGATCATGTCTATGCTCATGCTTAATACTCGGTTATTCAGATGTAAGAATTTTAATGCTCCTTTGTAATGCCTTGTAAGATTGCTTCGATTAATGTGTGCGGGTTGAATAATCATGTTAAGAGAGCTAATGTAGCAGGGCTGTTAAAGACCTTGAAATTGGACTTAGTCTGTCTTCAAGAAACCCATATTCAGTCATCACAGACTTACTTGTTAAAACAGCTTAATTTTGATGTATTAGCTGCCAGCAAGCAGGGGACTAGAACTAGGGGGGTTGCAATACTAGGGAGGAAACATGAGGTAGTGGTACATCGAAAAAAGGAGGATCAATGGGGGAGATGGGCTATTGTCGAACTGAGTATAAAGGGGGTTAAAATTACAGTAGGCACAATATATGGCTCCACTGAAGATGACCCAGATGTCTGGCAGTTCATGGATTTGGAATTAGCACATTGGCCGGAGCCCATTGTGCTATGCGGGGACTTTAATATCCATGATAGTACGAGCTCCTTTACAGAACTTGGGGGGAGCTATGTAGGGAGGAAGAGGAAGACTTATAACGCATTGGCTAGTATGGTCCAACATAACTCCCTTGTGGACCCATGGATTAAGCTGCATCCCTCTGTGGATGGCAGTACTTATTTTTCGGCCCCACACAGAATTTTAGTGAGATTGGACTATTTTTTGGTGTCTAGTTCTATTATCTCCCATACAGAAATAGAAAAACAGCCCAGAATCCTTTCTGATCATAGCCCTCTGGTTTTAACATTAGCTACTAGGAATATTAAAGTAATTAAACCCCAGTGGACGTTTGAGCGAACATTGCTAAGCGATAGGGCATACCAGACGCATATGAAATCATGGATATTGTTTTTCTGGGATATTAACAGAGGCACTGCGCCCCCAGGGGTGGTATGGGATTGTTTTAAGGCGGGGGTAAGGGGAGAAACTATGAGTTACGTATTGGCTAAACAGAAAAAAGACCGAAGATATTTAGAAGATATAAGACAAGGACTGCTTGTGGCAGAGGAAAATCTAGCTAGAGCTATAGCGCAAGGCCTACCGCTTGAATCCCTCTTGATTACTATAACTACCCTCAAAGGGGATGCTACCGAGGGGATTAGCGTGAAAGCAGCTGAAAAATACATGGGGCATAAACAAGATTCTTATGAATTAAGTGAGAGGATTGGGCACTTCTTGGCTGTCAGAACTAGGCAAAGAACTGCTATGACAGATATTAAGGAAATTCAGGATAGCCAGGGGAATTTGGTTTCAGATCCCGAGCTTATCCGGGAGGTTTTTCGGGAATTCTACACTAAATTGTATACTGGTGAGGAAGGGAATATTTTAGCAGAGGTTGAGGTGGATAACTATCTACGAGATGTCCTAGCTCCCTCTTTGTCGGTACAACACAAAGCTGGGCTTGATGCTCCTTTCCATCTGGATGAGTTTAAGAACGCAATCAAGTGTCTCCCCTCAGGGAAGGCGGCGGGGCCAGACCAAATTCCAGTAGAATTTTATAAAGTCTTCCAAGACAGCTTAGGGGTGGATATGTTTAATATTATGCTATTAACACAGCAAGGAGGCTCACCTCCTGAGTCTTGGGGAGCAGCGGATATTATAGTCATCCAAAAAAAAGGCAAGCCTCCGACACTCCCGGGCTCGTATAGACCCATTACTCTTATGAATGCCGATATTAAACTCTACTCAAAAATGCTGGCAACTAGGTTGGCAGGCGATATAGAGCAGTTAGTAAGCGCATCCCAGCACGGCTTCATACCAGGAAAGGGAACTACCCAGCACGTTAGGACACTTATAACGGTGTTTGACGCCGCGGAATCCCTGGGTGACCCGGCAGCAGCACTGCTGCTGGATGCCGAGAAGGCTTTTGACAGGGTTGCCTGGGGATTCCTGTGGGCAGTTTTGAGATGGAGTGGTATTGGGGAAGGTTTTATAACAGCCGTCCGAGCTCTATACCATTGCCCAACAGCTAAAATTAGGGTAAATAGAGGATTCTCAGAAGCAATTGCAATTTCTAGGGGGACGAGACAAGGCTGCCCTTCATCTCCATTGCTTTTCGCGTTGTTTTTGGAACCTTTTTTGCGGAAACTGGACAGAAATAGAGAGATTCTACCAATGGTTTTAAACGGTCGGTCAATTAAAATCTTGGCGTACGCAGACGACGTTGCGATACTTACTCCGAATCCAGGCTTAGCTATTACAGAGATCGAAAGGGAGGCTAATAAGTTTGGAAAAATATCAGGCTACAAGCTAAATAGATCTAAGACGCAGATAGTTCTGAACGCAGCCATTTTGTACACTGACTCCAGGGTGACCACCTCGGCGATATACCTAGGGATAGCAATATCTGCAAAATTAGACACTCTTGTAGAGAATAATATAGCCCCCCTCCTTGAGAATGTAAAATCAGATCTAAATAGGATTAATAATTTACACCTTTCTTTAGTAGGTCGTACCAACGTGTTAAAAATGAGTATATTGCCGAAATTCCTGTATTTATTTAGAACAATTCCGTTAATCTTTGAAACAAAATGGTTTAATATGTTGGAGGGTATCCTTAACAAGTTTATATGGGCACATGGGAAAACGCGTAGGGCATATAAATTTATGACATTGGCGAGAGACAGGGGGGGGTGGGGAGCCCCGGATTTTAGACTATACTATCTTGCAACTGCCCTTCAATATATGCAAGGATTAATTGGAGGAGGGGGGATGCTTCAAAGAGTAACGACCGAATCTACCGACATATACGCAATTTTGTTAGGACAAGATGCAGAAAATTGTTTGCTATGTTCCACTGAGTATGGGTATCTCAGAAGGAAGCAATTCAAGACGTTAAATGCGGCCCTATATGTATGGAATGCTTTTATGAGGAAGATGGGTCTTGGGCGGTATAATAGGTATCTTAAACTATATAAAAACAAATCGCTCCCCTCAGAAATTTTTTCTGATACAGTAATGGCAGAATGGAACAGAAAAGGTGTTAACCAAGCAGGGGATCTAATAGGGGATGGGGGATTGGTGCAGTTTGAGGTATTGGTAAACAAGTTTAAGTTGAGCAGGAGAGATTTTTTTAAGTACCTACAACTAAGAAGCTTTTTGGGACAGAAAAGCGGTGGCTCAGCAGGATATAATAGAAATGACTTTCTAGAGATTTTAACTACGGGCGGCCACCATGGTATCAGGTCAGCTTACGCAATACTAGCTCAAACTAAAGTGGACGACCTAGAAAAACATAAGCGTAAGTGGGCAGAGAAGTTGGGAGGAGAAATGGAGGAGTTTCAGGAGTCATTGGACTTGGGGTCTAATATTTTATGCTCTGGCCCCCTACAATCACAACATTATAAGACTCTGTTTTCCCTATATCATACGCCTGCTAGAATTGCTAAATGGGGGGGTACAACTGGGATACATTGCCCTCGATGCAGCACATTAGACGCTGACTTAATTCATATGCTGGCCACTTGCCCACAACTATATACTCTAATCAGGGATATCAAAGCTTTTTTTAACAATACTCTAGGCCTACAGATATCCATGTCACCATTATGTATTCTGCTAGGAATAGATTGTGATGGTAACAGAAACATAGAGAGGGAATTTATTTTTGTGGCAATGGCAGTGTATAGATTAATTCTAGCCAGGGCTTGGTTGGACAAATCCCCTCCGTCTATGCATGTATGGCTAGCAAATTTAATATCTATATTTAATTTAGAAAAACCTATCTATGCAAGGAAAGGGAGAGTGGGGAGAGCTCTAGGCATAAGAATTTGGGGGCCCTTAGCGCGGTGGAGAGTTGGAGTAGGGTAAACTGTTAACTAGGTAATCTGATAAACCTGGTTACTTGGAAAAATTTGACTTTGGGATTGACGAGAGCTATATTGGTATATTAGTCTGTTTACATGATACTTGGTCTTTCTATTTTTCTTAATTGTCTTCTTGTTTTTGAAATTTACTTGAAAGACTAGGTTGCGAAAATGAATAAACGAATGTATTATATGTATTAAATGTGCACTGTTGAAAGTACAAAATAAAAAAATATATTAAAAATAAAAAAGGAAGAATTATTAAAGAGAATATAAAAGGAAGTCTTTTGAATACATGTAAGCTAAAGGTTATTGAATCAATGAAAAAAAGACCGGTATGTACCAAAAATGTGTATTGCCCATTTACCTGGCATGGTTTCATTGATGTTGTGATAGATTTCCCACAAACTCCTGCATTCACACTGGCGTTCATCTCTTATTTGGCTCCATATTGTTGGGCAGGTCATGGAAGAGCTGGACCTTCTGCATGAATGGGTAGAGCTACATCTGAATCAACTTGACATTTCCACTTACTTTATATACATACACTGTCTACCAGAATTTGTCTAAATAAAGCAACAGGCACACATACATTTTAAGAAAAGAGAAATTAGAACAAGGTGAGCTCTGTGCATACACCACTAGGATTTTGCTGCATAGTTCTGCAAAGACCCAAACCATATGTCCTTAACTGGAGACCGAATGTTGTCCTACTTCATGACCAGGCATCAAAATGTAAGCTGAGGGGCTGAATGACTGATCTCTTGATCAACCAGATGGCCGGAATGCCCAGGTCCTCGATATGGGAGCCCTCGAAGCTATATGTCTGTCATGAACTGCAGTGCATGTGCATCTAAAGCTTGAATTGAATTACTCAGAATAAATGTGTACCAGGTGTGAGAAAATGTTCCTTCTTGTGTGGTCATCCCCATTTTATTTGCTGAATTTTATAACTGGTGTTTGAACTGCTGCCTAGTGTATGTGTTCTGAACCCTAAAGCATGTCAAAATTAGTAATCCCTGATTGGCATATTGCACTTTCCTAAAAGGCCTTCACTACAGTGCAGGAATATGCCCATGTCATGGAAGTAAAATGTCACACGTGGACTGGAGAACATGGATCCAGCCTCACCAATGTACCCTGACAGCTGCAGTTTGAGCCTGAAGTCTGACCTGTCGAAATAACCCTTTTTGATAGGGAAAAACCTTTGTTTTAATCATTAATAAGTCACCACTACGTAGGTCTTATAAACCATAGAGTAGGGAGCAAAGTACTTAAAAGTAGGACATTTAGAAATATAATGTTACCATGTCCCTGCAGTAGCAATACCCGAAACATTATTTTAACTGTGGGAGGTTCTGTCTGTCGTATAAGAAAACTATCATGCAGATTTAAAATATTAATTCTGCTAGCTTGGGTTTGAGAACAGCTAGAAAATAGTTCAACCACTATTTTTAATATCTAATAAAAACCCAATTCAAAGATGAAGTTGGATTTTTTTAAACACATTTTTAAGAACAGTAACTTTTAGAATGTTACTGTTTTCCTGCCTGAAGTACATGCAGGCTAACCTTGATGAGGTATGAAAACTGCACCTAGAGCAAGAACAGTGGCCTAACTGTAGGGAAGTGTCTTTCTTCCCTTTGCAAGAAGAACAGTTAAGTTGGACCCGGAAACTTTCCTTCTGTGACACCTTTTGTGCCTTTTCCTTCTGTGGCTGCTTTTAGGCCTTTTTCTACTTTGCTGCCTTTGTGCTTTGTTATTCCCTCTTCCTCTCCCGCCATGTTGCCACCTCTCCTGCACGTTCCCACCTCCCAGAAGCACCGCCCACCGCCACCCTGTGCCTCTCCCTCCTCCCAGCACCTACTTAATGGAGGCCACAGCACAACCCCACTGAGCAGGTCCAGGCACAGCTCTCGCACCTTCTGTCAGGCCCCCACACATCTGGACTCCAGCCGTGCCTTGTGCCTCATTTTTCCTCTTGCCTTTTTGTGCTTTTTTCCTTCCGTGACCCTTTGGTGCCTCCTTTCCTTCTTTGAGCCTCGTTTTCCCTTTCCTTCTGCGAGCCTCCTTTTCCCTTCTTTCCTTCTTTGATCCCTTATGTGCCTTTTTCCTTCTGTGACCCCTTTTGTGCCTTTTTCTTCTTTGTTGCCTTTGTGCTTTGCTTATCCCTCTTTCTCTCCTGCACATTTTGCCATCGCTCCGGTTAGTTTCTGGTCTCTGGTCTCCTGCTAGCCACGCCCACGCCCACCACCACCCTGCACCCCTCCCTCCTCCCAGGACCAACTTAATGGAGGCTGCAGTGCGGCCGGCCACTGGCGCACCAAAGGCAAGCCTGTCTGTGCCAGTCCATGTCTGGACTGTGCTCAGCATCAGGAACCCTGGATCTTCAACACCCTGCAGCTGATACACAACTGAACTCCTACATCTTCCTCTGTGATCTAAACTTCCACCTCAACGACCCCATCTTCACCTCCAGCAACAGGGTGAATTACAGCAACATGCCCAAACTCACTTGGACCAATCACTCAATAGTCCACTTCAACATCTCCAGCCCCCATACCACCACTTCCAAGTCACCCAGTGCCCCCCACCGCAGACATTCTACCCTAACACTGCATCAAACTTGGACCAGGCTGTCAAAAACATCAACTCCTGGATCACCAACTGCACCAACAACCTCACCCCATTAAGACTAGCAGACACAGAAGATGCACCAGGCAGGCCAGATGGTACACCAAAGAACTCAGAACAGCAAAATGCAAATGCAAGCAACTGAAAAGATAGCGCACAAGCAAGAGCATCACAGACAGGACCACCTTCAAGACCACCCTATACCACTACCAACGATTACTGAGAGAGACAAAGAGAAATGTCCTAGCTGACCGGGTAGAGTACAGATCCAACCACAGCAAAGAGCTCTTCAGCATTGTCAGAGTTCTCCAACCCCACAGCCACAGAAAATCACATCACCCTTTCTAAAGTACTATGTGACCGACTCGCCGACTATTTCCAAGATCACCACATCTACAAGAACTTTGAACCTCCATCATCACACATTCACCGAAACTAACACTGACCACTGACTAAAGACATGGGACCAGTTCATCCCTCAGAACACTACCACCATCATGAACTCTGTTCACTCAAGAACCCTTTTTTTCCACAGTTTTATATAGCGCAAACTTGACCTGAAGGTATAAGACCGCTTTACATAAGCACCAGTTGCTTTACACAAGTACACATTATTTTTTTGTTGGGCACGGGGAGATTAAGTAATTTGCCCTGAAACACAGGATGTTGAGCGTCATTGCCTAGTTGTTAGGCCACATCCTCTCCCCTTGCTCCCACCCCATTTTCATCCTCAGAAGTCTAGGATCAGCAGCAAGCTCCCCAATCGCTTCAACTTCTCCATAACCATGCCCACCTTTCCCGAAGACTGGAAACATGCAGAAGTCATACCACTCCTCAAGAAACCATCTGCCAACACAGAACTCAAAATATCGACCCATCTCCCTGCTCCGTTCCCCCACCAAAATCCATCAACCGACAACTCATGAAACATCTGGAGCAGAACCTTCTCCTTGACACCTCCCAATCTGGATTCTGCATCAACCACAGCACCAAGACCGACTTGATTGCAGCCACTGATGACATCTGAGCCCTCCTCAACTAGGGAAGAATGGCAGCTCTGATCCTCCTCGACCTCTCCTCAGCCTTCAACACCATATCCTACCACATCCTGATCAAAAGGTTGCCTCACATCAGTATCCAAGGAGATTCTCTCAAGCGGATCGCCTCCTTCATCACCGGAAGACCAGAAGGTCTGCCGATCGCCGATCACCGTTCACCTCCAAACCCAAGGACCTCATCTGCAGTGTTCCTCAAGGCTCTTCCCTCAGCCCCATCCTCTTCAACACCTACATGAACCCCTTAGCCAACATCATCCAGTCCTACGGACTAGACATCATATCCTACACAGATGACACCCAGCTCATATTCTCACTCTCAGAAGACCCCACCACCATGAAAACCAACTTCTACAGGTGCATGACGAGTGTCAGTGACTGGATGAAAGACAACTGCCTGAAGCTAAACACGGTCAAAACAGAAGTGCTGATCTTCGGCAACAGCGTCATCACTTGGAACGACTCATGGTGGCCCTCAGAACAAGGACCTCACCCAAACCAACCGACCATGCCAGAAACCTCATTATAATCCTGTATAGCAAATTGACCATGAAGTCCCAGATCAACAGTCTCCTCCGCCTGCTTCCTCACACTTTGCATTTTTATGAAAAGTATTTATTTGGCTCCCCCTGAACACCAGATGTACCGTCACTCAGTCAACAGTTGACAAAGCTATGGCAACACACTCTATGCAGTGAACACCACAAAACGTCTGCAGATTCTCCATACCATGCATAACTTCACTGCCGGACTCATTCTTGACCTCCCCATATAGACCCACATTACCCCTCACCTCCAGAAACTCCACTGGGTACCTATACAAAAGAAGTGCCAATTCAAGCTGATGACCCATGCCTACAATGCACTGCACAACCAAGGACCACGGTACATCAACCACTCACTCCCTAAACTTCCACTAAGCTACCAGACAACTGTGCTCCACATCCCTCTTACTCGCGCACACCTCTGTATCCACCAAAGTAACAGTGGAGGATGCTCCTTCTTCTACCTTGTGGCTAAAACTTGGACCGACCTCCCCCTGCAGCTACAGACCTACACCTCTCTTCTGGAATTTCTGAAGGCACTCAAGACCTGGCTGTTCAACTGAGTCACCGAACCCTCACTAGCCTCAAACACCTGGATACCCTTTTTGGCGATTAGTCCCCCTATAAAAATCGACTGATTGATTGAACTTTATTAGGTCGTGAAAGGGTCTACCCTTTCACAAGTAAATGTAAGGTGAAACTGGAAGAAGGCAACACTTTGTTCCTCCTGCCAGGCTGGCACTAAAGCAAGTGAGAGGGGGACCTACCTCCCAGAACTGGTTTTGAGTGGCCACCCAGGAGGGACCCACTCATTTCCCTGGCCGCACACCTGAAAGGGCCCACAGGCTCTGCACAAGGAAGGAGGGGTTGACTCATTTTGGGAGTAAAGCACATTGGTGGATCATTTTACAGTAGGGTAAACAAACTGCTGCAAACGTGGGTAGGATTGCCCCTAACACATTAACTCATTGGTTAGGGAAGATCAGGAGTCGCCGAGCCGCTAGCTAGTGCCAACCATAAAGGTGGCATTCCAAGGCACACTTCTCCAAATACTCTTGACCTGTTGAGAAATAGGACTGTGCATGCTGTTTGAGACGTGTTGGTGACTTGAAAGGCTGGGCATGTTCCCACATGTACCCAGGACAAAGAAGCAGACTCCAAGGGTCAGTTGATTGACCTATGTGCCTTCAGATGCAAGAGGCCTTTTCCCTGAAGTGTGAGACTTTGCTGTGCTGACGGAAGAA
This sequence comes from Triturus cristatus, assembly GCF_964204655.1. Lineage (NCBI taxonomy): Eukaryota > Metazoa > Chordata > Amphibia > Caudata > Salamandridae > Triturus > Triturus cristatus. Next base: position 750,783,411 of record NC_140587.1, read on the forward strand.
GTTTCTTCCACTTGAAGCATCTTTGCAGCAGCAAATTCCTTTCAAGAGGGTATCCAGCATTGTGTAATTCCCTGTCGGATACAACCTTCAACTTTTCCACGCTGGAGGATTTTGACTTCCATTTAAGAGAATAAGTCCCAAGGTAAAATCTCTGACTGGGACGAACCTAGTTGCTGTATCCAGCCTACGCTCGATTGAGGTCGACCTTTATATAGTACCTATGTCCCGGTCTTCTGTGACCATACTAACATTGGCGGTTAGTGCTTTTTGGAACAATTTTTCCTTAAGACTTTTAAGACTTCATATCTCCAGTTCCCCATATTGGGCTGTTTTCGTGTGATTTTGTTTGTTACATTTTTACTCTATTTCTCGAAATTTAAGTGTGTTTTTTACACATAGTGCAATAAAACAAACAATAATCAGTTCTTAATTTGTAATAAAGTAAGTGCCAGGGCTCTCATAGGGAGGCCCCTGCAGCTTGCACCACACATTGCGCCTGCTATGCTGCCAATGATAGTACCAACACAACTACTAACCATCGCACTCCTACAGTGTGACAATTCAGACTATTTCAGGCCCCCAAAGCTGAAGCTTAGTGAAGCCTAGGCGTCGGGTACTACTCGTTTTAAATGTACATTGAATAATAATGACCTATTGTTGTGGCATCTCTAAATTAGCCAGATATTGCCACCTTGAGGCAGACTGTCACAAGCCCTGGCGTTGACAACTAAGTGCTGGTGCCGAGCTCCGGAAACCACCTGCTGAAATTAAGCACAGACTATAATCCTCTACACTATAATACAGTCCGTTATCAGACTAGGTGGGAAGCAACTGCTGCTCATCGAAGGTAATCTACCCTTACTTTTCGGCTGCTAGTGCGCATACCATTACTTCGCAAGCGTTACTACGCCTGCGATGTTACAACGCGTACCATTAGTACGCAAGTTGTTACATCGCAAGCGTTGTTACGATGCATGCGTTGTAATGGCATGCGCTATCGACATCGTTGTTTGGAAGGCGCTTCCGTTTACAAACAACGATGTGCAGATCTGACGTCGCAGGTAGCGGGAGAAGAGAGGAACCACGCAGGAGAGAGAGATAAGTGTAGTTTTTTGGGTCGTGCAGGGGGTGGGCTTTTAGGTTGTAGGGTTGTGTTTGAGTAGAGTACTGTATTTGAGTTTAGGGTAGTGTCGGGGGTCGTGAAGGGTAGTGTTTGGGAGTAGGGACAGGACTAGGGGTCGGGGGAGGATGTGCAGGGGGTAGTGTTTTATGGTTTAGGGTAGTGTTGTAGTGTTTGTCTAGGGTAGTGTTTTAGGGTAGTGTAGGAGGGCGTGCAGGGTAGTGTTTGAGTGTAAGGCGTGGACTGGGGGAAGGGGGACGGACATGCAGGGGGTAGTGATTTAGGGTTTAGGGTAGTGCTGTGGTGTTTGTGTAGGGTAGTGTTTAAGGATTTAGGGTGGTGTCGGGGGTCATGCAGAGTAGTGTGAGTGTAGGAACAGGAGTGGGGGAAGGTGAAAGGTCATGCAGGGGGTAGTCATTTAGGGTTCAGGGTAGTGGTGTGGTGTTTGTGTAGTGTTTTAGGGTAGTGTCGGGGGGGTAGTGCAGGGTAGTGTTAGAGTGTAGGGACAGGACTGGTGGAAGGGGGATGGTCGTGTAGGGGCTAGAGTATTGGGGTTTAGGGTAGTGTGTTGTTTAATTAGTGAAGGGTACTGTAGTGTTTGTGGGTTTTGGGTAGTGTTGTGTCACAGGGGATAGGTTACTATTAGGATTATTTTATAGTTAATACGAGGAAAAAATACGATGTAGTGCTATAAGTAGTAAATCAATGCGGAGTTAAAGCATTTTTAGATCATTACAATGCAGTTGCGTTTTAAACGCATGAAGTAAAAACGTGCGAAGCAATGGTAGTTGCTAAGTAAAAACATCGCAGTAAAAGCATGCGAAGTAATGGTTTGATAAGAAACGTCATATATTCCTCATCGAACAGTGACATGTATCACTTCTTGCGGTGCTCTGGCTTGTGCGCCAGAAAGTTCGTACAAGGCTGCATGTACCTTGACAACATTAAAAGACTTCACTAGGACTTCTCTTTTCTTCAGATATAAACAATGAATGATGGAAATGATACAACAACAATATAAGTTCTAAATAAACATGGCTATAAGAAAGGCAATGGCAGAGATTAACCCTCCAGGATTTTTGTTATCTTCTGTGAGTTCTTGGTCTCTGACAAAGTATTTTCTTCTTCTTTTGTGCTTACTCTTGGCACTTCCAATTGTCCATCTTTCTGTCTACCTAGATCAGTCGGTCCAGGGGTTTCCATCAACCTATTGTTTTCCTAACAAAAGATCATATATATGATATATATATAAAGGTTTCCCCCAGTTGAAGTGCACACGCAGCAGGGAAATCCTTTAAAAAACGCTTTATTCGATTTCATGCACTTTAGCAGTAGTTTGGTGCCGACGCGTTTCGGGCTTTGCACCCTTTGTCAAAGGCATGCTGGGATGAAACGGCCACTACAACAAACATCCCCTCTTTTATGTCCATCACAACTCAGGTAAATTAGCCGCATGAGTTTATGGGATATGTAGTCCAAGTGATGGCCATGTGGGCTGCCGCCATTCTTCCAGCACAACGTTGATACCCTGCTGATGAAACAAAACAAAGTCACTTTACTTAAGACAGGATCCCGCTGCTCCGCAAGGTGCCTGCCCAAATAAGCAAGCCGCGGACCCGCTTTGCTTCTTGCGGTGGTGCCTCTTCATGGCCGGGCCGGCCATATTACACGAAAGAAAAGGTTGCCCCCAGTTGAAGTACACACGCAGCAGGGAAATCCTTTAAAAAGCGCTTTATTCGATTTAATGCACCTTAGCAGTAGTCTGGTGCCGACGTGTTTCGGGCTTTGCGCCCTTTGTCAAAGGCATGCTGGGATGAAACGGCTACTACAACCAACATCCCCTCTTTTATGTCCATCACAACTCAGGTAAATTAGATGCATGAGTTCATGGGATATGTAGTCCAAGTGATGCCCATGTGGGCTGCCGCCATTCTTCCAGCACAACGTTGATACCCTGCTGATGAACAAAACAAAGTCACTTTACTTAACACAGGATCCCGCTGCTCCGCCAGGTGCCTGTCCAAATAAGCAAAACTTTGTTTTGTTTCATCAGCAGGGTATCAACGTTGTGCTGGAAGAATGGCGGCAGCCCATATGGGCATCACTTGGACTACATATCCCATAAACTCATGCGGCTAATTTACCTGAGTTTTGATGGACATAAAAGAGGGGATGTTTGTTGTAGTAGCCGTTTCATCCCAGCATGCCTTTTACAAAGGGCGCAAAGCCCGAAATGCGTCGGCACCAGACTACTACTAAAGTGCATGAAATCGAATAAAGTGCTTTTTAAAGGATTTCCCTGCTGCGTGTGCACTTCAACTGGGGGCAACCTTTTCTTTTATTTATTGATTTATTTATTTAATATTTTTTGGGGGGGGCATCCTGAGCAATCGCTCTTTAGAGCTCCGCTCACCCTTCTGGAAGAGCGCCACCTTTAAGACATTCAGCCTATTATCAGTCACCATTCGAAACCACAAGCCTGCCTCGGTGAAACAAACTTATTCTCTAAACCCTTGAAGTGAGACTAATGCAGCTTTAATTTTACCGTATCACTCTCATTGTAAATCATAGCATTCTTCTTTATTTGAGCTACATTGTGCAATAATTATACCTTCCATTATTTTGCCCTTCCTTAAATCAAGCTGCCACAGGTGTAATTTACTAAAATGTGTATATCCCTCATGAGTGAAGGGTGAATGGCCAGTAGCCTCACTTACAGTTCATCTGTGGACGTTTATTAATTCTTGGATTGTTACATTAACATCGATTTTGCCACCTGTAGAGAATAGTGTGGCAACATTTTACGAGTATGCGCATTCCCAACATTTGACCATTGCTACGTGAATAAGGAATTGTCTTCAGGTGTTTAATTCCATACTTCCCTAAAAATATTTTACCCCTCCTCAAATTCTTCAGTCACTTGATGTCCCCGATAACCTGGACAAGCAGTGTGCCAGGCAAATCTTTCAACCTGGTCCAAACTCTGTGGTATTATTTTAATATAAAGTAAATTAGTAAACAACTAATGTTGTGCTTATCAATAAACAGCACCACCATGTGGCAGACTGTTGTAGGTGCCTTGATCTTGGTTGGTACCACCCAGTGCTAATATTTTCACATGTGGTTTGTTATAAGACCACAAATAAAATCCTTTCGCCCATAAATAATGTCTGAAATAGTTTGTCATCCATCTCGAGACAAGAATCTTTCATTGATACTGAACAAATGAACCATCAAAAGGAGTGGAAGAGCACTATGTGAAAATAGAGGATATCCCATTTTTTTGTAGGGCCCTCAACAGCAATGTACTGACAGTGGCATGTTTCCCACTGACATACTAATGACTAATAGTAACATCATTCGGTCTATCCTCCACCAGGAAGAAATGTCTCATGCTAGAGACAACCGTGAATCCATTATGTGAAACAAAGTGCTTAAAATTACCTCCTACCTCCAATATCTTATGACATTATTTAGAAAATGGGGTAGTGCTAAGGTTACAAATATATATACAAGATGTGTACTGGGACCGAGTTTGGTATCCTACACATCTATGTGAAAAAAACATCTAGTCAACATGTTTCATTTTTAACCTTAACAAATCCTTTAATATACTGAAGTGCACCACAGCTTTCCCCACAGTACTCTACCAGTTCAATAAAAGAAGGCATTTCATCTTTATCAGTGGGCGCTGGTGATTCTTTTATGACACCTAATTAGAAGTATTTTGGATTTTCACTGCTCTGTCATTAAGTGCTTATGATACTGATATTCCTTCCATAAATTGCAGTTCTTTCCTCTGCGTAAGCCTGCCTCTTACAACTTAAATATAGCACTTTAAACACCATATTGTATTCTTTTTCACGTTCACCATGTATTAAAAGATAATTCGGAAGAAAAGAAATTAGTTTGCCCCATGAAAATAATGGACACCGTATCAACCTTACAAAAACTGAGTCAAAGTATTTTGAATTTGAGTAACTTCTTTTTTTATGACCCCTATTCTAGCTCAGTTTGGGGGTTATTTTTTTTTTATTTGTAGGTATGTCCTTTCATATCTGCTTTAATATAACTCTCGCTCCTTCCAACAACAGTAGCATAGCATGTTATTTCTCACCAAAGGATAGCGGTGAAGTAAAATGTTCTTCGTACAGCAAAAAAATCCATAAATAATGGATTATAAGAACCTAGCCAGGGAGAAATTGTGGGTTCGCCAAATTTGGGTGAACCTTAACTGTCAATAGAAAAGAGAAACTTTCTTTTCTTGAGTCCCATCCCCTACCCAGGGTTGCCCCTAGGTGACATGCTTCATCATTGGGGCCATCACAAGCATCTATTGTTATGTGAATATATGTGTAGTGCAGTGTAGGGGGAGTGGTGTTTGTGTTAGTTAAAAATACCTAACTAGTGAGCAGATTTTATTATTCCTGCTCCTAGCTGGTAAGGATAAAAAGGGGTTAATAAAACTAAAAATAACTGTTATGTGGTTATGATCCCTAGTATTTTGTCGACATGTTTTGAGGTGTCCCCTAACCTCTTCTTCAGGACAGTATGTGGGCCAGCCCCATGTGTGCCACTCCGTGTAGAACCTAAATTAAAGTGAAATAACAAAATATGAAATGCACACCTATTGTGTGCACACTGTTGTCATACATACGGTTGACGCTGAACACGTAGTATCTGTTTTAAGGAAGAAAAATAGATTGCAAATTAGTACATACTGCCTGCCCCGGTGGGCAGGTATGGTCTTACGGAGCGCCTAATCAATGCTGTCGGTGCCTCTCAAAATAGACCGTAAATAGTACTCAGGTGCCTCTAAAATTAAACAGTAGTTAGTGCTCAGATTTTATGTGGGAATCAGTCAACCGCACTCGTTGTCCCTGTTAAGAAAAAGCGGAAGAATTAAAAAAAAAAAACATTGTTAGCACACATGTTTCTGGACATACACTTTGACAAACACAACATATAACATTACACCAACTGTGAAAAAACATACTTATTTAGTTATTTAGTAGCAGTAATATGCCCCATGGTCGGTCTGGGTGGAGGGGCCTCTAGAACCCTGTGGGGTAATAGGAAAAAATATATATAATGGAGTAGAGTTGCGGGGGTTCCTTGCATCGCTCGAAAACTGGGGAGGCTCCGATGTGGGTAAACCAAAATCAGGTTCCTGTTGAGAAAAGATTCTTACTGTGCTTGGCTGCCCTCCGTCTGTGTGACCTGCTAGTCTCAGGCTCGACCGCATCTTAGCATGTCTGTGCCTCGGTGCCACTTTTTGTAGACGTGTAAAAACAGAGGAGTTATCCTCTCGTGTTCAGAAAGACTAGCGATATCATTTGTAAACCATTTCTTATGGCATGATACGGGCAATCTTACTTTGCAGTGCCAGTCAATATTGCAGCTGACAACCAAAATTAGTCTTATTACCCATAATGCTGCCCTCCAGTGGGCTAATACTACTGTTCAAATCACGATTATTGTCGCGTGTCAGCCATTCTTATATGTGCATTGCAATTAATGTTCTGCATATATCAATCTAGCCCTCTAGTGGGCACACATTGCTACCTTGCTTTGTCACCATTACTGCCTCATTTTCATACGTTTCACAATTCGGCAGGGGTATAATAAGTTTCCTGGTGTTACCAATTCAACTTTGTTTGATTTATCACCTTAATTTGTGCCATCTATAATGTCAATTATGTTGTGTCATGTGAAAGATTTCTTTAAAGTGTCAAACCAATTATTAAATTAAAATCGTTTAACTTAAACTGTGTATGTCTTGTGTCTATTGCTATTTACAAGGGAAGATAGTCCAAGGTGCGATTCAAGTCCCAGATGAATTTTTTCATGATTAATCAGTGTTAATTTTTACAAGTGTTAATTGTAATTCTTTGTTCTGATTAAGACCCTTTGGTGTTAATGTCCGGAAATCTACCATGTGTCGTGATTCCTTTTGTCTAAGGATCTTTTCTCTGTCTCCACCCCGTATGTTTCTTTCCACTGCTTCCACCGCATAAAATCTTAATTCCTTCCAATTGTTTCCATGTTCTTTCTCCATATGTCTTGCAACTGCGCTGCTTCTGTCTGTATTTATTGTAGCTCTCACATGTTCGAGAATTTGCTTTTTGAGTTCATATATTGTGCTGCCCACATACTTTAAATGGCACGGGCACTCGATGATGTAAATAATGAATTGACTTTTGCAAGTTATTAGTTGTTGTATTTTCCAAATCTTCTTGTTGGCCATTACAATTTCCTTTGTGTTTTTAGCAATAATACAGACTTTACAGTTGATACATTTGTAAAAACCCTTTAGGTTTCAACCAAGATTCTTGTTGTTTTTTGTTTATGAAGTGGCTGTGAACTAAATGATCTTTCAGATTTTTTGCTCTGCGGAAAGTTATACTGGGAAAATCTCCTACTATTTTTGAAACAGTGGGGTCCAAGTGTAATATCTACCAGTTTTTATGTAATATTTTTCGAATTAGTTTGTTTTCTGTCAAATATGTTGTGATTAGTCGGATTTGTTCATTAGTGTCATCTTTTGTGTTTTTTTTCTTTTATCAATTTCGTTCTCTGAAGTTTAGCTGTTCTTAGTCGGCAAGAAGTAACAACTTTTGCATTGTAATTGCGTTTCTTAAATCTTACAGTTGTAAGGAGACTGTTTTTGTGCCATACGTTTTCTTGGGAGCAAATTCTTCGAATTCTCACTCTCCATACGGAATGTTATTGATTAAGCTTGGTTGATGAAAGCTTCCTGCATGGAGCGTGGCATTTGTTGCTGTTTTTTTGCGGTATGTAAATGAGGCATGCTAAGAACAATCATCATCTGCGGAGTGAATGTTCATTTACCTATGTCTAAGAGGCAGGAGCCTCGAAACGCGTAAGGTTGGAGAATTTTTCATGCAATGCCGATGCTTGTTTTCCATTTAAATAAACCGGATGGTTCCTTCAGCGGTCAAGTGCGTCCTCGTTGCTTTGGGGCACTTTGGTTGAAATATATATATATTTGTGTGTGTGTGTATATTTTGTATTTGTTGAGCGCAACATTCATCCCACGGGATATCACGGCACTAGGGAGCGTATTCTGAAGAAAGTAGTAAAATGCCAGAGCATCAAGGAACCGAAAAGAACAAAGGGACTATGTTAAGGGGCAGCAGGTACAAAAACCTATGTTCTGCGGAAAAGCCATTGTTCAGCTTGTTTTTGAACAACGAATATTCGTTCAGCGAAGGTCTAAGGGAAGTTTGTTCTAATGGACTGCTGCCAGACTGGAAAAGGAGCAGCCTCCCCGCCCTAGCTTTTTTAATATGTTTGTGTTTAGACAGGGCATGATGGCAGGACCTCAATTTTCATGTTGGAATATAAAATTCGATTTTGTCCTGCAAAATTCGGGGACCGCACTTATGTAATACTCTGTGTGCAAAGCACAGTAGCTTAAACTTGGTCCTTTAATTCACGGGTAGCCAGTGGACCTCTCTCAGGCATTCTGATGCTGAGCTGTATTTACTTTTGTTACAGACTACCTTGGCAGCGGCATTTTGCATCACCTGCAGTCAGGAGAAGAGATACTCAGGCATGCCCACATAAAGCGCATTCCCGTAGTCTAGTTTACTGGAAGGTAGTGCCTGAGTAATAGTCTTTCTGCAGCTTTAGCAGATCTATAACAAGAGTCTTCTTAATAGTTTTAGTGTAGCAAAGCTTTTCCTGCATAGCGCTCACACTTGGCCTTGCATGGTTAATGCATTGTCGATAAGTATACCCAGATTTATTGCAACACGTTTAGGTTCTGGGGTGGCACTTAGTGACTGGGGCCACCAGGGGTCATTCCAGAGTAGGTGAGCCCCTCTGGATTTCAGACTTCTCAGCATTTAACTTCAGATAGTGTTCTGTCATCCAAACTGATGTTTCGGAGAGGCAATTGACTAGATTATTTCTGGTGTCCTTGCACTTTTCTTCAAAGGCAACCAGAAGCTGTGTATCATCTGCACAGGAGCAGATACTAAGGCCCCATTTCCTGCCAAGCTTAGCAAATGAAGAGGCAAACGTTAAAAGGGTTGGACTTAAGGAAGCTTCCTGTGGAACACCGTAATTTGTTTTTTGATCTGGAAGAAAAAGGGCCCTTCTGAATTTTTGGAGTTTTAGTGCGTAAAAAAAGAATTAAACCATTGAAGGGCTTTCGAGTGTAATCCCTTTTCATGCAGAATATTGAACAGAAAATCATGGGATACAGCATCGAAAGCTGCCGACAAGTCCAGGAGGTTCTGGGCAGCAGCTTTGCCCTGATCAACCAAAGATCAGATATTATCCGATACTGCGAGTAAGGTGGCTTTAGTGCTGTTAGAAGCTCTAAAGCCACTCTGGGATGGATCCAAAAGATCATTGGTATCCAAAAAATTAACTAATTGTTTATTGACCATTTTCTCCAATACTTTAGTCAGGTATGGCAATTGGGAAATTGGTCAGTAATTTACAGGGTTCTAGATATCTGTACCAGCTTTTTTTAGTAGTGGAAATAGTTTCCTTCCATAAATCCAGGAATACTGCAGTATCAAGAGATTTATTAAAAATCTTTGTAAAAATTGACCCAACATTGGTGCAAGCTGAAGAAAAAATAAAATGAGGGTAGGGGATCAAGAGGAGATCCTGATTTGACCTTGGTCATAGCTTTTGCGACCTGCTCTTCAGTGAGAGGAGTCAAGTTGCCTAGATAAGTGTGTGCTTCAGGGTGTGGTGCTAGGGTTTCCCAATCTAGTTCATCAGGAATGGCTTGGCTTTTAAAAGAAGAGTAGATTTTATCAGTAAAGAATTTGTTGATTATCTCGCAGTTATCACTTGAAGGGGTCATAGTATGGGACATACAGGAGGTAGGTTTGCAGAGCTCCTTCACAATTTTATATAACTCTTTAGGTGAGTTCTGGTTGTCATCTATTCTTTTTGCATAATATTGTTTAACGCTTTTGAGAGAATTATGTCTTCAGCTCCCCTCTGAAGAGTGCTCTGTTTTCTTCTTTAGTCAGTCTCCATTTATGTTCTAGTGCGTACGTGTGTGTGTGTGTGTATATGTATGTGTGTGTGTACTTATTCCAAATAGAATGTTGCGGATTTCCTATAGATAATAGGTCCTAACTATAACTACCTACTGGTGACCTCCTTTCAAAATTAAGTTGTTGTATGATGTTGTTTCCTAATGGCCAGTCATCTAACGATTGTTTGTCTGCCTCTATGTTCTTTATTCTTGTATGTCAGTGTTTGTGCAGGATGTTTAGGGTTTGGTTTGTTGGGCAGAGTTGAATTTGTTTGAGGCAGACAGCATGCTAACAAAGTAGGTTTTGAAAATGATTTAGGTTTGAAAGGAGTTAAACTAACATGGGTTAGTTAAAGAGGTTTGAAATGGAAATCAGTTACTCCCCTTACTTTCCACTGTTAATAAATATATGGCCCTCCGAGACTAGACTGTTATTCACTGTGGTGGCAATCATATAGGACACTTAACTAGAGTTAGATTGGAAATTTATATGGAGACATTTTCCATCTTAATGTCCATTTCTGAACATTCATTTTATATTCTCAAATATTTGTCAGCGACAAAAGTGGAAGTAGTCTACTGTAAATGCTGCTGAATTTAAAAAGACTCTAAGATTTGTGACAAGGCAGCGTTAGCATTCCTTCACAATGATAAAATGTCTTCCAGTATTGCAATGTAGCATTGTATCATCCTGATGTACATGTTTAAACCTAAGGAAACCATAAGTTCATTTCAAACCTAAAACCTTGATTTGACAGACAAATATAAATGGTTTGTAAAAAAAAAGGGCTCTTTTAAGAGCCACCCTTTATTATGTCAAAATTGTATGCATGTGTGTGTGTGTATATATGTATGTGTGTGTGTATATATGTATGTGTGGGTGTGTGTGTGTGGGTGTGTGTGTGTGTGTGTGTATGTGTGTGTGTGTGTGTATATAATATTTATATATATAATGATATAAAATTTGGTGTGATTTCAATACATACCACTGTACTTTTAAATAATGTCGTAGTACCACAGTACATTGTAAACTTTTAAAACAATATACATCAATAAAAATATGTCCCCTAACGCTAAAGACTTTGCTAAACTGCCCTATTTCTGCTTAGAAATTGCAAAAAGAGTAATTAGCTATATTTCACCTTAAAACACAGAACAAACAAAATTGTGTTTGGTAATCGCTATGTACCACAGCCCAACATAACACTAAGATTTGTAACCTTATTACCTAAAAACAACTGAGCAAATTCAGATCAAATAACAAAAAGTACCCTTTCTACACCATAATATGCATTTCTGCCAAATTTCATGTAAATACTTTCAGCCATTTTGCAGAAATGTCTGTCTAGAAGTCTATGAAAATGCATTTGTGACAATTTCTTTTGAGACCCCATTTTTTAGATGCAACCCCTTAACTAATCCCTATGCATCATTGGATAATCGGCCAATGCAGAAGAAAGAATAAGTCTGCTAAGTCTTGGGGAGATTCCTCAAATGGTGACAACGTTATTAGCAAGCAAACCCGGAGTAATTCCTATCTCTCGAAATCCTAACTAAAACTACATACAGAGAGGCTATTTCCAATCTGAAAAATAAAAAAATTATACATATATATATATATATATATATATGTGTATATATATATATATGTATGTATAATCTACTGGCAGTTGCCAGTAGATATTTATAGTTAGGACCGTGTTTCCATAGGAAATCTCAAAATTCTATTTTGAATAACTTTGGCGCCGGTTGACGAATCTTCCCGAAATTTTCAAAACTAATGGGGCGCTCCGCTCAGTTCCTACCCTGAAAGTCTCGGGGGTATTCGTCAAGCGGGGGCCGAGGAAAAAATTGGGGTCCCAAAACGTGTTTTCCCCATGCATTTTCCCATAGGACCTTTAGTCGAAGGTACAGCCCGAACGGCTGAACAGAATTACTTGAAATTTGGCAAAGAGGTAGTCCTCAGGTCAGGGAAGTGCCTTTTGCATATATGGAGTCAATCTGTTCAGTAGTTCCAGAGAAAATTGCAGTAAAAAGCACATACATATCTATAGCCGCGCACCGTGCGCGCACCCTAACGTGCGCGAGCGTAATTCTGATTGGTTGTTACATGTCAGTAAACGTTCGAATCGGTCGAAATCAGGAAGTGTCGGCCACCATTTTGTTTGTTTTCAGTGCGAGAGTGGAAAAGGAAGGTGGCGAACGTGAAAAGGGGGCAGGGTAGAGAGTTCCTGACCCCCTAGCCTTGGTCAGGGGGTCCCTGAAGGACCCCGAAGGCAGAAAAAAACATTTAATTTTTTTTTTAAATCGCGGGAGTGCGCGCACCGTGCGCTCATGGTGAAAAACCATTAAAAAAAATAAAAATTTAAAAAATAGTTTATTGAAAAATAAATATATAAAAAAATATATAATACATACATAACTTAGCATTTAAAAAACCGTACAAATTCACTGAAAAAACCATAGGTTTCACACACGTTCTAGTTAGGAATTAGCATTTAAAAAACCTTGCAAATTCACTTTAAAAACCATAGGTTTCACACATGTTATAGTTAGGTGGACATTTCACTCGTAAAAAAACAATGAAATTACCCCGTTATAGTTAGTTGAGATAACTATAACTCGCGCGACCGCCACTCTATCACAAGGATGATGTCATCAGTGATGTCAAGAGTGATGCCACTGACCATGTCATGAGTGATGTAATATGTGACGTCATGAGCAGAGGATTGCGGGCGCGCGAGTTATAGTTATCTCAACTAACTATAACGGGGGAATTTCATTGGTTTTTATGAGTGAAATATCCACCTAACTATAACATGTGTGAAATCTATGGTTATTTAAGTGAATTTGCAAGGTTTTTTAAATGCTAATTCCTAACTATAACGTGTGTGAAACCTATGTTTTTTTCAGTAAATATATATATGTGTACATGTGTGTGTATATGTATGTATGTATGTATGTATATATTCACTGAAAAAAACATAGGTTTCACACACGTTATAGTTAGCTGGACATTTCTCTCATAAAAAAACAATGAAATTCCCCCGTTATAGTTAGTACAGCTAACTATAACTTGCGCGACCGCAATCCACTGCTGATGACGTCACATATTACATCACTCATGACATGGTCAGTGACATCACTCATGACATCACTGATGACATCTCAAATGACATCACTGACGATGTCACTGATGATGTCATCCAGTGAACGTTTAATTTGCAAAAATATTTATAAATATAGAGAAAGGCCTGTTAAAGAATGAGTGGGTGTACAAGTGTGTAAAGGGATGATTTTCTGTGTTGTGTAACTGACTCGACAAGTGAGTCCTTTAACTACATCTTACTTCAGACTAGTGCATAAACTGTATAAATGTTTTGTATGTGTCTGTGTGTTGGTGTATAAGTCGTGGCATGGTTTTGTGAATAGCTATATAAGTGTCTATATGGGTTATTGATTGCTTGTCTCAGTATTTGTATGATTTCCTACGTGTTTGTGTGGGTAAAGTGTGTGTGAGTGTGCATAGATGAGTGAGTGTGTGATTCTATGACTGGATGTTATTAAAAGTGCATCTCTGAAGGACTGTATGGTTGAGTGAGTGTATGTATGGCTGTGTTATGGTTTGAATGTATATCTCAGTGGTACATTTGTGACTAAATATGTAAAAGGCATAATATATGTGTGTAAGAGTATACAAGTGGTTAGATGTGAGAGTGTGTGATTGTGACAGTGACTGTATGGATGAATGTGTGCTTGTGTCAATGATTCTAATTGAGCATAAGAATATGATACTATTTTTGTGAGTGAGTGAACTTGAGTGTGTATAACTGCATTAATGAGTAAATGGCAGTGTGATTATTTGTGTGAATGACTAGGTGTGAGAGTACCTCTATGGATGATTGTTAGTGTGTGAGTGTCTATATAGATATATGTATAAATTCATATGATACTTTTTTATGGACAATGTAACTATGAGTGACTGTACAGGTGAGTGTGTGGAGGTGAATGAAGATCTAAAAGTTTTTTTTGGGGTATGCAGTTATTAGTATTGCATTATTTATGGATTTGAGAATGGAACTGTGTAATTTTCAGTTGGTATATCAATGGTTTTATAAGGGTGTGAGAAGATGTAGTAATTTATCACATTGATGTCTTCATCAGTGACATCGTCAGTGATGTCATTTGAGATGTCATCAGTGATGTCATGAGTGATGTCACTGACCATGTCATGAGTGATGTAATATGTGACGTCATCAGCAGTGGATTGCGGTCGCGCAAGTAATAGTTAGCTGTACTAACTAGAACGGGGGAATTTCATTGGTTTTTTATGAGAGAAATGTCCAGCTAACTATAACGTGTGTGAAACCTATGGTTATTTCAGTGAATTTGCAAGGTTTTTTAAATGCTAATTCCTAACTATAATGTGTGTGAAACCTATGGTTTTTTCAGTGAATTTGTACGGTTTTTTAAATGCTAATTTTTGAATTATTAAATTATATATATTTAAAAAAAAAAAAAAAAAAATCCTATGTATTCATTTATATATTATCTGTATCCTTTTATTTGTTTTTGCTCTTTTTTTTTAACTTTCAATTAGGATAAACTTGAACAGTTTTTTGAATTTTTGCAATTTTTCTCCACTTTGTTTTTTTTTATATAAATTCTTGGGGTGCGCGCTCAGAGCGCGCACCTAGTACGTTTTCGTAAGTTTTTTTTATGAATACCGTCGTACGTTATTTACGTACGCATACATAAGTTATAGTGCGCGCTGGGAGCGCGTACCCAGTACGCATGCGTACGTACGTATGCGTACGTATGTATGCACGCATGCGTGCGTGCGTCGCACGCGCTCCACGCGGTTCACTTCCCCCTACGCTTAAATTACGCGTGTTAACGTTCGCGTATACACGTGTGCAACGTATGCGCGTTACGTACGCGCATATGACGTATGCACATGCGCTCTTACGCGTTTGCGCATGCGTAATCACAAGGTGCGCGCTCGGAGCTTGCGCAGTGCACGCACCTCGGGTTATATGCATAATAAAACAACACTTCTAATTGGTTAACATTACTTTCAGTTTCTGATTGTTTCAACACCACACCCAATCCCCTCATGGCAAGTCATGTGATCAAGAATCATCACTTTTGATTGGTTTGAAGTACTTTCAGTTCCAGATTCTTCCCAAACCACACCTACTCCCCTCATTATTAGTTCTGATTCCTTTGGAGAAGGAGCGATTCTGTTGTTGAGAGACAATGGCTGAACAACAACCATCTTCAGACACTGAGCAGGACACTCTTGAGAGGCAGAGGAACAGGAAGCAGAAAGACCGCTTTATATGGCAGTTTTTTACTTTCCCAGAGGGACAAAAAAAGGTAAATGCACCGAAAGTTACTTGTACATTGTGTCAAAAAGTCTTATCACGTGGGAATGCTAACAAGAAATATTCTTTTAGCATACACACAATGACGAGGCATGTTGAGGCAATGCATCCAGTATCTTTTCGTCGAGCTTCTGGAGCAAACCCTCCACCTGCTCAACCGACGACAT
This sequence comes from Triturus cristatus, assembly GCF_964204655.1. Taxonomy (NCBI): domain Eukaryota; kingdom Metazoa; phylum Chordata; class Amphibia; order Caudata; family Salamandridae; genus Triturus; species Triturus cristatus. The sequence goes on from NC_140587.1 coordinate 750,799,113, forward strand.
CTGCAGCAGCTCAGCCGAGCACATCTTCGGCAGCTCAGGCGAGCACTTCTTCTGCAGTGGTGCCTTTGCCTTCTTCCACACCTCTTTTTGGACCACCTTGTTCGGCGAGGTTGTCCACACGCTGCACTGATTGCGGTCGACTTATTTCTGTGGGTGAGACCAGTCTTGATCTCATTCAGAGAAAATTTGATGCGCATGAGTGCAGTAGGCCATAGATGTTTTTTCATTTTTTTCGTTTTTCTCTTCCTGTTTCCCTACATTAACTCAAGGGCTCTTTTAAGAGCCACTTAAAAACTAAACCCCCCCAAAAAATTTTGTGGGTTTATTTTTTTTTTTTGGGGCGCGCGCAAATTTTTTTTTTTTTTTTTTTTTTTTTTAAATTTAATGTACAAAGAGAGGTGAAGAAATGGAAGCATGAAAAGGGAAGATTGAGAAATACAAATATTTTTCACTTATTTTTAAAAAAAATAACTTATTTGGAAAAAATAAATTTTTAGTATTTTGCAAGGTAACAGAATTTCGTTTTTTAATTTTTCTTTCTAGTTCTGCAAAAGAAAAAAAGTATTAATATTCAATCATACATTTCAAAAAGCATTACATGTTTTTACATATTTTACAAAGCAATTTTTTGCCCTTTTTTTGCTGTTTTCAGAATTTTTTAATTTTCACTTAAAATAGTGAAAACAATCGTATTCATCATTTAACAGCGGGCAAAAAAAAAACAATCTGAAAGATTGTTTAAAAAAAGCCCAAAACCTATCCTCACTAAAATATACCTTGTTAGAAATATTACATATATATTACAAATACTTTTCTAGATGAATACAAATTTTCTAGATAAACCGTCTTTTCCTTGTAGATCACAGAGGCAGAAAAGAGCACATGTCCTAACAGCTACTTCATACCATGAGCATGTGCAATCTGGGTGAGTGACTACACTAGAGCAAAGGAAATGAGCCTTGGTGACGTTGAATGTGTTTGCGTTACACAGTGCTATCTGAAACACCACACAGACCTGAGTACTACACATGGGAGTGTTGGAGGAGCTACTGCGTGTGTGCCAAGAGTGTTTCTGGAGACTGTGTATTGTCTGGTGCAAGACAGATGAGCAAAGAGACTTCCAAAACTGTATGAAGACTGCTGGGATGTATGTAACAGTGCATGTGTGCTAAGGGTTATTTTCAGTTTTGAACATATGGCAACTACCTGTGCCTTTGCTATTTTGAAAGGAAAATCTACCCTGTTGGTTTCAAATATTTTAGCTTTGGCCTCTCATTTCAGATTAAGTGATTTCTGCTGAGTGCTAACCACCACATTTGAAGAAAACAAGCTTTCCCTTTCCTGCAAGTGCATGTTTTACAGAACAACTGCAACACAAATTACATCTCTGGCCACAATTCCTGTGCGCACACAGCCTCATGGTGTGCTTCTAAGCAGAAAACAGAATTTGATTTGCAATTTCAAAGCACATTTACTACTGTGGTAGAGCAAGTGATAATTACTGTTACAGCCTGACACATTTTCCTTGTAGATCACAGAGGCAGAAAAGAGCACATGTCCTAACAGCTACTTCATACCATGAGCATGTGCAATCTGGGTGAGTGACTACACTAGAGCAAAGGAAATGTGCCTTGGTGACGTTGAATGTGTTTGCGTTACACAGTGCTATCTGAAACAGCACACAGGGACTGTTTATTGTCTGGTGCAAGAGAAATGCATGAAGACTGCTGGGATGTATGTAACAGTGCATAGTTTCAGCACACCTTTGAAACATCTCTGTCAACAATTCTTCTCTGCACACAGACTCATGGTTTAATGGTAAGCACAAAACAGTATTCCTCATTGTTACCAGAACATATGACATCTACCTGTGCCTTTGCTATTTTGAAAGGGAAATCTACCCTGTTGGTTTCAAATGTTTTAGCTTTTACCTCTCATTTGCGTTTTAGTTTTTTCTGCTGAGTGCTAACCACCACATTTGAAGAAAACAAGCTGTCCCTTTCCTGCAAGTGCATGTTTTACAGAACAACTGCAACACAAATTACATCTCAGACAACAATTCCTATATGCACACAGACTCATGCTGTGTTGGTAGGCACAAAACACAGGCTGCCCCTTTCCTGGGTCTGCAATCCTTACAGAACAACAACTTCACAAATTAAATCTCAGACAACAATTCCTATATGCACACAGACTCATGCTGTGTTGGTAGGCACAAAACACAGGCTGCCACTTTCCTGGGACTGCAATTCTTAAAGAACTAATGCTAATTTCAAATGTGTTGCCATTTTCCTCTCTTTTCTTTCAAAGTGATTTCTGCTAAATCCTTTCCATCACAATTAAAAAGAAGCTGTCCTTTCCTTTCAACTGCAAGTCTTACTTTTCAACAGCAACACAAATTAAATCTCTGTCAACAATTCTTCTCTGCACACAGACTCATGGTTTGATGGTAGGCACAAAACAGTATTCCTCATTGTTACCAGTACACATTACCTTATGGTGAAAACATACTCCATAATATCTTACAAGTTCAAAACAGTTCTATATCTCCCAAAATGTAAAACATAACTTTTGAAGAAGATTCACAATTCTAATATTTATCTCAAAAATCACCACATACATCCCCTCTCAAACTCCTAACTCACCTTTAAAAATAGTTAGTTGAGAAAAATGTGCCACTCAAACAGCAGACTATCAGAGTCAGAATAACAGAGCTCCACACCTCTCTCCTCTCTCCAGAACCAGTAAATGGCAATGTTTCCCTCTCTTTTTTCACACATATACATGTTAATTTCAAATCTCAGTGCTTCCCACTTTTTTTCAAATGAAATGACACGTTTCTATTGGTTGAAAACTTCAACCCCTTTCCAAATGTACCCTTCCCCCAACTTGACTTCTGCCTGCTTCCATAGCAACAGCTCATGGAACACTGCTGTGAGGAGAGAGGTCAGAAGTTCAGCAGACAATGTTTCATATCCAAAGAGCAAGAGTGCTTGACTTTTCAAACCTAACAGCAAATCCATAGTAATGTTCTGTGGTAACACATTTTTCTGAACCAATACAAACCATGCTTTTAAATATTTAAAAATACAGCCTAGTTTTAACTGTAAAATGGTTTGAATCTGCCAATGAGTTCTTTTTTAAAAAAAAAAAGTATGTGTGCCTCCATATTTCAACTGTCTTTCATTTCTTATTGCCTTTCTACTGAAAGACACCTCCTGAGTGCATCCAGATCTCCTTGGAAGATGTTCACAGTGTGGATTGTAGGTCACAGCTATGTCTTCTGGAGTGAAAAGTTTGCAGAAAAAAGAGGTATGGTGAGAGACCTTGCTTTGCCAAATGTAGACATTAAATGGATTGGTCAGAGGGTTAAAGTGGCACCAATTGATGCCTTTGGTGAAATCCTTTCTACATCTCCCACAGCCTAACCTTTTTATTTTGCACTGTGGTGGTAATGACCTAGGCACTTTAACTGGGGTAGGTCTGGAAATGTTTATTAAGGACACCTTTGTGCAATTGATGTCGCTTTTTCCACAAAGTGCCTTTGTATATTCTAATATATGCCAAAGGCAAAAGTGGAACTGGTCCAACCAATTTTGTCCACAGATTGACAAAGCAAGGAAGCACGTCAACAAATCTATTTCTGCTTTCCTCAGAGACTATGGTATGGGTTCTATATACCACAACAACTTGCGTTACAACATGCAAGACATTTATAGAGGAGATGGTGTACACTTCACTGATGAAGGCAACAGAGTCTTCCTCTTGAACTTTAGACTCTGCATCGGTACTTACTTGTAGGTACCAAAAAACACACAATAAACACAAGGGCTCTTTTTAGAGCCACCTTATATCTAATCACTTAAATGCGTTTTTTAATTCTTTTTTTTTATAAAAAATTTATTTGGGTGCGCACACTCGGCGATATTTTTTAAAAAAATATAAATCTTTTTTTTTGCCCTACAAGGTCCTACTGTGACCCCCTTACAATGCCTAGTGGGTCAATATCTCCCCACTCTGCCCCCTTTTCACGTTCTCCCCTTTGTTTATCACCCCCTCTTTATGTGAGAGACAAAATGGCGGCCGCCGCTTCCTGATTTCCACCGATTCGAATGTTTACTGACTAACAACCAATCAGAAGTGCGCTCGCGCACGACAGGGTGCGCGCACAGGACTTGCTCAGTGCGCGCACGCTGCGCGCATATAGATATATATATTGATTTAAATGCTATTTTCTCAGGAAATACTGAACAGATTTACACCAAACCTGCAAAAGGCACTTCATGGACCTTATAGCTACCTCTCTGCCAAATTTCACATAATTCTGTTCAGCCGTTCGGACTGTAGCTGCGACTAAAGTCCCTATGGAAAAATCCATGGGGAAAACGCGTTTTGGGACCCCCCCTTTTTCTCTGCCCCCGCTTGACGTTTCACCCCGAAACCTTCAGGGTAGGAGCTAAGCGGAGCGCCCCATTAGTTTTGAAAATTTGGCGAGGATTCGTCAACCGGCGCCAAAGTTATTCAAAATAGAATTTTGAGATTTCCTATGGAAACACGGTCCTAACTATAACTACCTACTGGTGACCGCCAGTAGGTAATATATTATCTACTGGCGGTCGCCAGTAGATAGTTATAGTTAGGACCGTGTTTCCATAGGAAATCCGCAACATTCTATTTGGAATAACTTTGGCGCCGGTTGAGGAATCCTCGCAAAAGTTTCAAAATAGGTGGGGCGCTCCGCTCCGCTCCTACCCTGAAAGTCTCGGGGTGATTCGTCAAGCGGGGGCCGAGAAAAAAGGGGGGTCCCAAAACGCGTTGTCCCCATGCATTTTTCCATAGGACCTTTAGTCGAAGGTACAGCCCAAACGGCTGAACAGAATTACTTGAAATTTGGCAGAGAGGTAGTCCTCAGGTCAGGGAAGTGCCTTTTGCAGGTCTGGTGTCAATCTGTTCAGTAGTTCCTGAGAAAATCAAAAGCAAAATCATATATATATGTGGGCGGAGCCTAACCACACATCTCATCCTGAGATCTGATTGGCTGTCAGCACTTCATCCAAGAAGTGTTGGCAGCCATCTTGGGACCAATATACATGATAGCACCTCATTAAAAAGCATTGCAGTTAATAGAAGGTTTTAAGAATTTAGTTACATTATAAATCATTTGTTGATGGTACCATACTCATTTTAGGAATTGTGGTATGTTCTAAGGTGATTTCACCATGTGAAAAAGCCTTCTGCTGGGATATCCTGATTGAGAGAAAAATATTTTCTCATGCTTTTCCCACAGAGGGTTGGAAGGTGATCTATAAGCTAAACTGAGAGCTTATTTTCTGTAAATTCACATTATCTTTCTCAGTCATGTGAGAATGAAGTCTGACATTCTCAGTAAAACATGTACATCCAACAAGGGCAGAGACTGTCAGTTGATTCCTTTGTGTTCTACTGCAGCTTCCCAGAGTGTTCCAAAGAACAACTAGAGCGCTAACAGTCCTACTTATGATAAACGTTTGGCACACCTGAAGCCATCTTGCTTGGATTAAGGTGGTAACTCTTAAAACATTTAATTTAAAAAGGAACAAAATGAGGGGGTTCATTTTTCCATAAAAAGTATGATTAGTGCTGCAGAAAGAAAAATTAGGGCACATTTTGAGTGACTTCTCAAATCCTCTTCCATTTCATTAAAAAATTCTGACATGCAGACTGAAACATGCACTTTCAATACCAGCAGCAGTTTTCCCTGGTGAGCAGTAGCTTTACTACCATGATCTAATGAGCAACTAGAGTGCTAACATTCAGAATTTAAGGAAAATGTGTGACACATCTGAATGCCTTCTTGATAGAATCAAAGTAAAAAACTGGAAGTATTTCCTACTGAGGAGACTGCAGTAAATGAGGAAATTAGGAAACTTCATAACAAAGAAATCTCCCAAGATGGCCACCAGAGACAAAAGAGCCCAAATGTAGCCCAAATATCACCCAGATGTAGCCCAAGTATAGCCCAATGACAGAATGTCCCAGAGTGTTCTAAAAAACAACTAGAGCGCTTACTGTCTTCATTATGACAAAAGTATGGCACACCTGAAGCCATCTTGATTGGAATAAACTGGTAACACTTTAAACATTTAATTTAAAAAGGAACACAATGAGGGGGTTCATTTTGCCATAGAAATTATGATTAATGCTGAAGAAAGAAAATGAGGGCACATTTTGAGTGACTTCTCAAATCCTCTTCAATTTCATTAAAAAAATTCTGACATGCAGACTGAAACATGCACTTTTAATACCAGGAGCAGACTTCCATGGTGAACAGTAGTTTTACTACAGTGATCTAGGGCCATATGTAGGTAGCCCAATACCGGTCGGTAACGGCCGATTTTCGGTAATTATACCGTTACCGACCGGTATTTAGGCTTTTGATATGTAGGGGGATCATTTCTGTATTCGGTAATTTACCGATTTGGTAAAATTACCGAATCGGTAATTTTACCGATTTGGTAAATACAGAAATGAGATGTAGGGGGAGTGTGTGGTGGGTGTGGGGATTCGTTATTTACCACCAACTGAAAGTTGGTGTAAATGACGAATGACTCAGTAAATGCATTTTGTGGCCCTTAGATGTGTGCAATGTGGCAGACACACATGCCCTCAGGGCATGTATATGTGCCACATGTGCACACATGCAGAAATCAGGGGTGCAACAGGGTGTCAATGTGACACCCTGCCACCCTTGATTGAGCTCCCCTCATTACCGATTCGGTATTTACCGATTCGGTAATGGTAACTGGCTTCCCATTGATTCCTATGGGCCTCCTGGCCCATAGGAATCAATGAGATACAGGTTACCATTACCGAATCGGTAAATACTGATTCTAAAATACCGACACTTACCGAATCGGTATTTTTTTACCTACATTACATTTACCGATTCATAAATACCGAATCAGTAAAATTAGGTATTTAAGACTCGGTAAATGTAATTTACCTACATAAGGCCCCTAATGAGCAACTAGAGTGCTAACATTCAGAATTTATGGCAAATGTGTGACATATCTGAATACCTTCATGATGGAATCAAAGTAAAAAACTGAAAGCATTTCCTACTGAGGAGACTGCAGTACATGAGGAAATTAGGAAACTTCATAACAAATAAATCACCCAGATGTAGCCCAAATATAGCCCAATGACAGAAATGTGCAAAACACTTATTATTTTGTGTTTTTGCAGTGTTATATAGTGCAGACTTGTCAGGTATTGGAGTGCTTTACATGAGCATTGGTTACATCACACAAGAACAAATTCATTTTGGTTGTAGACCTGGGGAGACTAAGTGATTTGACCAGAATCACAGAATGTCGAGCTGAAGCAGAAACTCCAACCTGGTCCCCAGTTGCAAAGTCTGCAGTTCTGGAAGTAACACCACATCCTCTCCCCTAAGTGCAACATTTAATCAAGTGGTCAACTGGATAAAAAAACATAAAGATAACAAATAATTTAAAAGTGCTTTGTCGCTATTTGAAAACTCAGAAAATATGTCCTTATTTTAGTCTTTTAGAGCACTAACCATAATTTTGATGCCAATAAGACCCTCTCATATATGTAATTTCTAAAGGAAATGCTCTAGGTATTGCAGTTTTAATTACATCAAGATGACGTCAGGCGTTCCACACTTTTGTAATAAATATAGAATGTTAGCAATCTAGTTGTTCATTAGGATACTGTTGAGAGGCAGAGGCCAGGGGCACGGACTCTGAAAATTGAAGGCAGGTAGGAGGGTGCAAAGGCAACAATTTAACCACACTGAGCAGGCAGGAAGGGCCGTGGCAGCACAACAGACTATGGAGGGCAGTGGAAAGGGGGGCAGGGGCAACAAACCAACAATACAGGACTTGCAAGAGAGGCTGTGGCAATGTAATAGACCATTGTGGGCAGAAGGAAGAGGCAATGGTAGTACAACCATACATGCCAACAGACCCGATTCAGCTAGGAAACGTCCAATGTTTTTAAGCTCAAAAGGGCTTTATTTGATCTGTCTCCTGTCTACAATCTCCTCTTTTTCAATGTAACTCAAAGGGGAAAATCAATACCCCAGTTTTTTTTCAAAATCTCCCTCTTACCAAGTTCAAAATGTTCGCAAGTATGGTACATTGGATCATGGAAGGAAATGGGGTAGGGAAATGGACTTGGATAACAGAGGACAGGAGGGACATGGAGAGGTGCACCAAACTGACCCTGCAGGGCAGGCATCAGGGTTTGCAGCAGCACAATACACCACACAGGGCATGCGGGACGGGAGTGCAGCACAACAATCCATAGAAAGCAAGAGGGAGGGGACAGGACCATGCACATGGACAACAGAGAACAGAGGGGCAAGAGGCAATGGTAGCTAGCTGACCATAATGGACAGACAGGAGAGAAAGCTGCAGCATCACAGACCATAAAGGGCAGGAGGGACGGATCAGGGGCATTACAATGGAACAGACAAGCCAGGTGTGAGGGAGTATGGGTCTGCACATGTAAACAGAGGGCTGGGGGCAAGGGGGCAGGGCAGGAGCAGCAAGATAGCCATGGAGGTCAGGCAGGATGGGCACTAGAAGCAAGACACACCATGAAGAGCAACAGTGAGACTGTGATGGCATACACACAGACGATGGAGGGAAGGTGGGAGGGGGTCAGGGGCAGCTAACTGACCACACAGGGAAGGTGGGAGGGGCCATGGCAGCACAGAAGACCATGCATGGCAAGTGGGGGAGTTAGTGGCAGCACAATGGCTATGATGGGCACAAAGGACGATGGAAGATAGAAGGGAGGGTCAAGACCTGTGCACAGACAAAGTTCAGGGGAAGGGGGCCTCACAACAGACCGCACGGGGCAGGCAGGAGGAGCAGTTGCAGCACAACAGACCAGGGAGGGCAGAAGGGTGTGGCAGTACAATGGACCATGTAGGACAGGAGGAAGAGGATAGGGGCATGGCATGTGGACAGGCAGGGTGGAGGTGGCAGGGACAGGTTACAGTCATCTGACAATGCTAGGCAGGTGGGAGGAGAGTGGCAGCTCAACAGAACACTCAGAGTAGATAGGAGTGGCAGGTCCATGGAACATGGTGGGCAAAAAGGATGGAGCAGGGGCATGCACAAAGACATCGGAGGGCAGGGGGAAGGAGAATAGGGGCAGCAAGCTAAGCACAGAGTTTAAGCAGGAGGTCAATGATGGGGCATAGAATTGGCCAATGGAGGGCAGGAGGAGTGGACTGGTACATCATACTAAATTGAGGGCAGTGGCAGCACATCAGACCATGCATGGCAGGAGGGAGGAGGCTAGTCCATGGATTAACACAACAGAGGATAGGGAGGAGGGGGATGGGGCAGCAAGCTAACTGTTCAGAGAAGGCGGGTATTAGGAACTTTATTGTTTTTAAAACGTGTGTCTGTGCGAACTACTTAAAATATGAACAAGTATGCAGCATAATCTCACTTTTATTCAGGAAGAAGAGGACGTTTGTGACTGTGACTCCGGGCTCACTTGGCAGAAACACCCCCTGACCCTCCACCCCCTATCGCAAAATGTAATGCCCGTGAAAAGGGTAGGTGAACACAGTGTTATATAGAACATAGTCCTGAGAGCACGATTGAAAATGAAAACTAGATGTTGTGTATGGTATAAACTATGCACCAAAAAGTGTGATATAAGATGAACCGGGCGTGAAATATAATATGGAATACATTGTGCGCAATTACAGATTCATTGGAGAGCGCGAGATAGCACAGGCACTAGCGCGTGCTATGCGATATGCGCCTTGGAGTGTAATATGCACAGGGCAGTGTTGTGTAACCTAACTAGTCTCTAAAGTTGTAATGTTAAATATGTGCTGGGGAGTGTAACGTTGCATATGCACTGTGACAAAGATATGGATCCCAGATTGTAATATGTATGGCATAGCACTGTGCGTTATAACATAGGCATCGAGGAAGGCACGTAAGATGGGGCAATATAACCCGTGCGCAGACTAGTGTGGCATGACATATTCACGGGGTGGTGTTACAGTGCACATGGGCTAGAGAGTGTCATAGTATATGCACTAGCTAGTGGAATACAACACAGGTGTGTGGCACTCAGCAGGCAATGGTGGGTGTAACACAGCATTGGGCTCCTCCAGGAGCGCGCTGTGACTCTCAAGTGATGTTCGTCCCCTTTCCAGAGAGTAAAATAAAACGTATTACACATCCAGCAGTGGATGTGTGTTTTATTAACCGTGAGGGGAGTTTCTTGCATAGTTTTGGTCGAATTTTTGTCGAATACCCTTTGAATGGCTTGGTGTGCATGTGTATTAAATGTGCCCGTCAATAGCTACCCATGTTTGTATAAATAAACGACAAGGGTGTCTACCGGGATTAGGCACGGTAGGGCATCAGACATGTCAGAGCTTCACTAGTGGTGTAAATACATTCCACGTGGATTCATTGTATGCATAGTCGCCTTTTAATGAATATCACGCAAATAGTCATGGTGATAGGTACGTACGGTTTGTCCAGCATGTCCTAGGTGTGTCTATAAATATATATTTTTTTTAAATAATAAAAAACAGTGGCCGGCCCTAATTAGGAGACAGGCCCTGGGGGATGGGGTCATCAGGGCCAATAAATTAGAATAAGAAGGGGAACCACACAGCCCCCTTCTTAAAAAATTAAAATAAATAAAAGACTGGCATCGTGCCGGAGGCCACGCCCCCTCCTTGCAGCACTCTGCAAACTCGCCCCCTGGCGAGTTGTAAGTTGGGGAATTAATTCCTCTTCAATACTGAGGGTCCCCGAGGGCCAACTAGCCCAACAGGCATCTCCAGTATGCGCCAGGGAGCTGCGCTGCAGACAGGTGTTCTGAGGCCAAGCCCCTTTTTACACCTCTCTGCAACGCAGCTCTGTGGCGCTTACTGGAGGTACCTAGTGGTCTAGTTTGACCCTAGGGACCCTTAGGATTCAAGGGGACTTAATCTCTCAACTTAGAACAGCCACAGGGCGCGTTTACACAGTGGTGAAGGGAGGGGACGGGGCCTGAGGTGACGTGTGCAAACACGCACTATGGCACGTTTTAAATTGGGGATATAATTTCCCTTCAATACTGAGGGCCCCTGGGGGCTAACTAGCACACCAAGTGCATCCAGTAAGCGCCACTGAGCTGCATTGCAGAGAGGTGGTCCAGGCTGTGCCACTTTTTACACCTCTCTGCAACGCAGCTCTGTGGCACTTACTGGAGGTACCTAGTGGGCTAGTTGGACCCTAGGGACCCTCAGGATTCCAATGAACATAATCTCCCAACTAAAAACGGACACAGGTCGTGTTTACACAGTGGTGAAGGGAGGGGACGGGGCCTGAGTTAACGTGTGCAAAAACGCCCTGTGGCCTGTTTTAAGAGGTAGTTTTAATCCCCCTGCCCTATTATATACTAGGGGCTTACAGAGGAGGTCATGCTAATCACAGGGGGACCCCAACGCATAATGTTCCCTAGTGTATGTAGGTGTTTTCACTGTATTCTAAGTGTCTTTTAACATAGCACTGGCTCTAGGAGTGGTTACTTAGACTCAGTTACCACCAGTATCCGTCTGAAAAAGTTGAGGGTACAGGATGATTTTGCAACAAGGCTTCTTTCTGCTCTTCTTTTTGTTCTTTCTGCACGTTATCCTTCTTCCTGCACTTTTCTTCGTCTTTGAGGACTTCTGTTGCTTCTTTCTGCACTTCTTTTTTTTCTTTCTGTGCATTTTTCTTCTTTCTTCACATGTCCTATCTCTGTAGGCATAGTTAGAAATTAGCATTTAAAAAACCTTTGAAATTCACAGAATAAACCATAGGTTTCAGGCACGTTATAGTTAGGAATTAGCATTTAAAAAACCTCAGAAATTCACTGAAAAAAACATAGGTTTCAGGGGTGTTATAGTTAGCTGGACTTTTCACTTGTACAAAACCATTGAAATTCCCCGTTATAGTTAGTTCAGCTAACTATAACTCGCGCGCCCGCAATGCACTGCTGATGACGTCACATATTACATCACTCATGACATGGTCAGTGACATCACTCATGACATCACTGATGACATCACTGATGACATCACTGATGACATCATCCTTCTGATAGAGTGGCAGACCTCCTCTCACCCTAATATAACCTTTGATTCACACATTCAAAAATAGAGACTAAAATTTTCAAAACAATGGACATACCAATACCAGTTACAACAACCTCTTCAGTAATTCTAAGATCCACATACACATCCACTCATTCACCAACAGTCCTATACAGTCACTCTTACATGTACTCACTCATCATATGTACTCATACACCTATACATCCTGTTACACAACACCACTCATCCATAGAGTTACTCACACACATAGTCACTCATGCTAATAAAGAATCAAACATCCATTTACTTACATATACAGTTATACACACACACCACACTTACTTCTACAGAAACTTACACATACTAAGTCTTTTAAACAATCACTTATAGAAACACATACTTATTCATACAGGAACTCTTTCAATCTCTCACTCTCACATATACTCACTTATATACACCAATAGTCACATATACTAGTTTAAAACATATGTAGTTACTCATAAAGACACTATTGAGACAGTCATTCACTCACTAACACACCCATACACACACTCATCCACCCATACAGTCCTGCACACATGCTGTCTTCAACACATAAAAACAGTGAGTCACTCATTCATGCACCTATGCACTACGTAATACCCCCCACCGAACCATGCAGACACTCAGACTGATACTCCAAAAACCAACTAATAACCTATATAGACACCCATGTAGCTACTCACCAACCCATGCAGCCACTTATACACAAAGTGAGAGACTGATACAGATATTTACATATTTAAACATTACTCACTAAGCCATGTATTCACTATGATACACTTAATCAGTCAGTTACACAATCAATTTTTCAAAAACAAATCATCCATTTAGACACTTATATACCCATTTATTCTTCCATCGACCTTGAGATATACATATATAAAACATATTTAATTTTCAGAAAAACACACATTCACAGGATGATGTCATCAGTGATGTCATGAGTGATGTAATATGTGACGTCATCAGCAGTGCATTGCGGGCGTGCGAGTTATAGTTAGCTGGACTAACTATAACGGGGGAATTTCAATGGTTTTGTACAAGTGAAAAGTCCAGCTAACTATAACACCCCTGAAACCTATGGTTTTTTCAGTGAATTTCTGAGGTTTTTTAAATGCTAATTCCTAACTATAACGTGCCTGAAACCTATGTTTTTTTCTGTGAATATATATATATGTGTGTGTGTATATATATATATATATATATATATATATATATATATATATATATTCACTGAAAAAACCATAGGTTTCACACATGTTATAGTTAGCTGGACATTTTACTGATAAAAAACCAATGAAATTCCCCCGTTATAGTTACTGTAGGCAACTATAACTCACGCGACCGTAATCCTCTGCTGATGACATGTGTCTTTATGAAAAAAAAATATTTGTAATATATGTATAGCTAAAATTTAATGGAAGAAGATATGGGCAAATAAGTGTCTAAATACAGTATTAGCATCAGCAGAGGATTACGGTCGCGTGAGTTATAGTTGCCTACAGTAACTATAACGGGGGAATTTCATTGGTTTTTTATCAGTAAAATGTCCAGCTAACTATAACATGTGTGAAACCTATGGTTTTTTCAGTGAATATATATATATATATATATATATATATATATATATATATATATATATTCACTGAAAAAACCATAGGTTTCACACATGTTATAGTTAGCGGAAATTTTACTGATAAAAAACCAATGAAATTCCCCCGTTATAGTTAGTGCAGGCAACTATAACTCACGCGACCGCAATCCTCTGCTGATGCTAATACTGTATTTAGACACTTATTTACCCATGTCTTCTTCCATACATTTTTAGCTATACATATATTACAAATATTTTCTTTTCATAAAGACACATATGTCATCAGCAGAAGATTGCGGTCGCGTGAGTTATAGTTGCCTGCACTAACTATAACGGGGGAATTTCATTGGTTTTTTATCAGTAAAATTTCCGCTAACTATAACATGTGTGAAACCTATGGTTTTTTCAGTGAATTTGCAAGGTTTTTTAAATGCTAATTCCTAACTATAACGTGTGTGAAACCTATGGTTTTTTCAGTGAATTTGTACGGTTTTTTAAATGCTAAGTTACTTTATGCCATTCGTGGCGTGCGCGCCCACTTAACGCAGTTTGTTCCGTGCGCGCACGGTGCGCGCACAGTGAGCACGCGGTGCGCTTTGCGCACCGCGCGCCCACTTTACGCAGTGAGTGCCGTGCACGCACGGTGGGCACGCGGTGCGCTACGCGCACCGCGTGCCCACGTTACGCTAGATGGGCCATGTACGCACGATGCGCTTCGCGCACCGTGCGCACATGGAGGACATATGATGCACTTCGTTTTTAAAGGTAATATTGTAATTTTTCGCATTAGTTATAAGCCATGCACAAATGGTGCACTTCGGGCACCATTTGCACACGGGGTGGAGAGAGTGTGGATAATTTTTTTTTTAAATATTTTTTTTTTTAATCTTTTCGTTTTTTACTTATGTGATAAGCCATGCACAATTGGTGACCTTCGGTTACCAATTGCACACGGGGTGGGGTTAGTGTGGGTATTTTATTTTTTTAAATATTTTTTTACCGTACGCGTACGGTAAGCGTAATCGGCGAAATTAGCGAAAAAATAAAAATTCCGTTTTTGGCCTTGGGGGATCTTTGGGGACTCCCTGTACATGGCTATGTGTGTGGGAGCTGTCAAAACAGCCCCTTTAAATGTTTTTGTGCTTTGTTTGTTAATCATCTCTCTCAGTGCGAGAGAGAAAATGGCGGCCGCCGCTTCCTGGTTTCGGCCGATTCGAATGTTTACTAAGATCTAAGAGCCAATCATAATCTCGCTCGCGCACGCCACCGTACGCGTACGGTAAGCGTACCGTAAGCGCACCGTAAGCTGGCTCAAATATATATATTGATTTAAAGGCTATTTTCTCAGAATCTACTGAACAGATTTACACCAAACCTACAAAAGGCACTTCCTTGACCTGAGGACTACCTCTCTGCCAAATTTCTAGTAATTCTGTTCAGCTGTTCGGGCTGTAGCCCTGTCTAAAGGTCCTATGGAAAAATGCATGGGAAAAACGCGTTTTGGGACCCCCCTTTTATCTCAGCCCCCGCTTGACGAATCCCCCCGAGACTTTCAGGGTAGGAGCGGAGCGTAGCGCCCCACCTATTTTGAAAAATTCGCGAGGATTCGTCGACCGGCGCCAAAGTTATTCAAAATAGAATGTTGCGGATTTCCTATGGAAACGTGGTCCTAACTATAACTACCTACTGGCGACCGCCAGTAGGTAATATATATATATATATATAATGTATGTATGTATATATATGTATGTATATATATTACAGCTCCCCACAAACGTAGAATGGACCAGCACTCGCGTTCAATCCAATTCAAGATTTATTGGCGAAAAGATGACACTAAACAAATGCATTTCGGCAATCCTGCCTTTGTCAATGTCGGCGACCCATGTTACCTTGGCAATATTTCAAAATGTGATGATTGAACAATTAGAAAATGGACAAACAGTGACATTGCTTCTGCAGGGGCCATCTTAGAGAGTGTTCAAGTGTTCACACAGTTCATTCATGTTGGAGCCCTATGCATATATTGCAATCAAATGATATATTCTAGCTCTAATGAAACAAAGGCAATTCATCATATCGATGTCTTATATACAATATTTACACATACCATCATTATTGTAACCGGTGGCTCATTGCTATACATACTATCTCACAACAAGGTCTCTATTGGAGGAATTATTACCATCCACGGTACCACTCCACTATATAATACACACAAAAGATAACCGAATGGTATCGTAACTAGAATGTGAATATGAATGTGCAAGAATGAAACAAAAAAGGCATATGCTTTTTAAAGACAAGAACCCTCACTCACCCTTGGGTGACATGCTTCATCATTGGGTTCCCTCTTGCACACAGTGCCCGCAAGGTGCACTGTGTGGGCTTCAACTCTCCCTCAGGAGAGGAGCGTGAGGTGTTTTGCACTCCAATGTTTTTTGTGAATGAAGGGCAGAGTGCAAAAATAATAACAAAAGTGAATTTAAAACTATCTCATAAGGGGAAAATTGTTTAATAAGTATCCCCCATGGACCGTATTAAAAGACAGTGTGATGATAGGGGTAAGTATGTTCCCTATCTGATTAGGTCAACATGTTTCCGCCCGGATGACCAGAGGTTCGTGGCATTCTTCAGGACCAACGTCATGTCACTCTGCAATGATGAAGCATGTCACCCAAGGGAGAGTGAAGGTTCTTGTCTTTAAAAAGCATAAGCCTTTTTAGTTTAATTCTTGCACATTCATATTCACATTCTAGTTTGGATACCATCCGGTTATGTTTTGTGTGTATTATATAGTGGAGTGTGTATTATTATTGCTATATGCCATGAACCACCATGAAGGCCAATAGGAGGGGAAATCCCCTCTGCACAGTTATGACATACAAGGTATTTTCATAAAAATCAAGTCCTGAATGGGCCAAGCAATATATGAACGTACTCAAAATTGCTGAGCTATTATGTATCCTCATTAGCTACCCATTTATAGTGGTACTGTGTTCGTCTGCTTGATCACGCTCTGAATGGGCCTTTACCATAGACATTGGATGAACATCTGTGCCTTAATCTACACACTCCCAGCATGTGCCCTCTACAACCTGCAATCTTAAATAAATACACTTGTTAAAATGAATTACACACAGTAAAAAACATATCAGATTATAGCACCAGTTGTTTGTGATATTGGTCTACCTTTTCTTTTTAAAGGGTCTGATCTGCCCCAATGTCTGTCCTTACAGGAATTGATTTCCAATACTATTAAAACCCAAACCTGTTCTGTAATTGGGTTATTATATTCCATACACAGTACAAAACGTGTGCATGAAGTGCTATTATAGTGCTGAAGTGCTATTGTGCTGACTAGTATTAATTTCAGAGTTTACAAAGTAAAGTGACACCGTGCTTATATATTTTTTTGTTGACCAGTGTACCATGAGCCCATGTGCACTACTGGCAAAGAATGAGATTTTTTAAGGAAGAGTGACATAGATAAAATCATATGATGCATTTATTGGATATGTTATCATGCTAGACTGTTCATATTAAAGCCAAGTTTACAAATCTTCCGTCGTGTTTAAACCGTGTGGACTCTTACTATCTAAATCTAAGATGTATTTTGTCTTGAGTCGTCTGTGTATTGCATCTGTTTCCTCCCCTTCTCAGTGGGGGGGGACATTATCAATTACGTAATACTTCAACTGATTAAGATTTTTGTTGTGGCACTCATTGAAGTGGCGGGCTACCAGATAGGAACTATCATTATTGGTTATTGCCTGTAAATGCTGTAATATCCTCTTATGGACCTGGAGGCGTGTGCTGCCCACATACCTCAGTCCGCAAGAGCATTCTAATACGTAAACAGCAAACTCAGATTTACACGTTAAACACTTACTGATTAGGATTGGTTTGTCATTAAAAGGTGTATGGAATGTGGTCTTTATTGTCTCCATATTTACATGCTTTACATGTTGTGCATCTCACGAAACCTCTACGTTTGGTCGCTAGTACTGCATGCTTTTCTAAATGTTATAGTGGGTGAAGGTGACATTTTATCCCCTATAATTGGGTCACTTATAATCAGGTGCCAATTTTTCTTAATTATTTTCCTGAGACTATCCCTCTGTTTATATGTTAAGATGAGCCTAGGATTGTTTGTCTTATTTTCTGTATTTCTGTCTGTTTTGTTTTACTGTTCGAAGGGTTAAATAACAGATCTTCTCTTGACATAGATTTTGTACATAAAATTGCCTGATCTATGACTTTTTGAGCATAGCCTCTTGCCGGAAATCTTAATTTGAATTCCTGTTGGGCTATACATAAGTCATTATCATTACTGCATATCCTACAAATGCGGAGCATTTCCCCGTATGGAATACTCTGCACTGTATGTTTGGGATGAAATCTGCTTCATTGTAGGATTGTGTTTCCAGCTGTGAGCTTGCGGTGTAAGCGTGTATGTACCTTGTTGTTCTGTACATACACCTCCACATCTAGAAAACATATACAATTCGTAGTTTTGTCAGATGTATATTGTAAATTCATGTCATTTTTGTTTAATTTGGTAATGACATTTTCAGCACTTTCTTTATCACCACGCCATACTATAAACAGATCATCAATGAAGCGGACCTACTTGACCACATATTCTGTCCACATTTTTTGTGTTCTATTTTCAACACCTTCTCCTCCCACCACCCCATATGGAGACCGGTGTAGCTAGGTGAAAAACCCGCGCCCATAGCTACACCTCTCTCCTGGTGGTACACCTGCTGCTGAAACATGAAATAGTTGTTATTTAGACAAAAATTGGTAAGGTCAATAAGCATTTTGTTGTGAACATGATATTCAAGGGGCCTTGTACTTAGCTAGTATTCTAATGCCCTTAGCCCATCCCTATGATCGATAGATGTGTATAAATTAGACACGTCCATGGACATTAGCACAACATCATCTTGCCATTTAAAATCATGTAACTGCCTTAAAAAGTCCGTTGTGTCCTGTATGTATGACGGTAGAGCTTTTACGTGCTCTTGAATCTATATAGACAGATATATTTTCCAGTTGGCTTTCTTTTGCAGAGATTATAGGTCTGCCTGGGGGGTGTCAGTTTGTCCTTATGGATTTTTGCCATTCTCTGGTGTTCGTTCCTAAGAAATTTGAGTTCTTCTTGATTAATTAGTCCCATATTTTTCCATGCCAGTAATTTGGTGAATAGTTCATCTTGCTTTGTCTTTACGATAGATTTGGAACTTAGTTTAAAACAGTTGCGATCTCCCTGTTGGCGAAAGGCCTCCTCCATATATTGCTGTTTTGGCCAACGAGGTCATGAGCAGTACATGGAGGGGACGCAGGTTATACTTAGTGCTGATAACTATAACTGCTCAATTTCTGTGTTTGTTCAAGATGACAGGTGACAGGTGTACAAGTAATGTGTAGGGATGAAATTACCTCTATGCTGAGAAGTCTGTCTTCCAAAATAACTATAGAGACTATGGTGTGGAAGTACACTACCCTGTCAGCTGAGACATCCTCCCTGAGTAACATATGTGCAAAGTAGACTGTGGGTAGAGACTATTCTTCACAGTGATGAATGTCCATAGTAGAGTATACAAGGGAGTATCATCTCTATTAAGAACCAACAGTTTTAGGCAATATTGCAATACTATGATAAAATGAAAAGTGATAACTGTTAAAAGAAAAAAAGAAATATAAAAGAAGTTTAAGGATTTTTACAGAACAAGTAAACAATACAAAACTACAACTGCATTAACAAACTATATGAACAACTATAATACAAACAAAACAAATAACTTAAAAAATATATAACTTTTTCTCCAGTACTCATCTCTTCTCCCCCCCCCCCTTTTTCTTTATTTACCTACTGGATTTTGATGTCAGTAGCACTTTTCCAGTCTTTTAGTCACCTTAGCCTCCCAAAGAGTCTTTGCGTTCCTGCTATATCATAACAGGCTAGGTGTTAAAGTCTCAGCAAAGCAGCATATCTATAAATTACAGTTTACAAAGCCTAGCTCATGCACAGTTAACTTGTGCTGCTGAACTGCACAACTGTTCAGGCGCTTCACATCCTTCCAACCTGAAAACACTGCTTCAAGAGGTAGTTATTGCTGAACAGCAGAATAATCCTGATAGTGTTAACAAGGGTATTTTTTGCTGCTTACATAAGCAGATAATGTTTTCCGAGACTATTTTCATTTTCCTCCTAGAAAAAGACAAAATAACAAAAGAGTAAGCTGCGTACTGATTAATAATCGATAAGTGATACATCACTATATTGTCTAAGCTTTACTACATTTTTCACCCAAAAGCAAATATTTGTATGTAGTGCATCAGCACCTTGTTATTCCTTTCTCCTAAAACAATCCACACCCTCAGTCTATTTTCATATTTTCACAATTAAATCATAACATGGCATGAACTCTGCTTCCATGACAGTTTAGAAAGTAACACATTCATCTTGACACACCTTTGCTAACACTCTTCATAAAGTTTCACTCTAGAAATAGGAACATCACCACTCAAGCATCTCCTAGGGCTAAAATATATACACAATGAGCTATATAAGAACAGTAGTGCTTGTATTACATTCTTTGTTTTTAGAACTTAAACAGTAATTCCTTTACTTAAAACTATATACAGTTGAAACACTTCATTTTTAACACAATCTGCAAACCTAGTTCACATCTCTCTACATTGTGTACTTCTCAAAAGCTATATTAACACATCCCCCCCTCCAAAGCAGATTTTTACTCTGTAAACATGATGTAGAATACGTTTACTAACATTAATTCACTTACTGACCTATCACAACAAAGTTTATAAAATATATTATTAAATATCTGAACTTGCAGTTCTTTCTTAAAAGCAGATGAAGACACCAGTCTCTTTCAGCTCCATATAAATTCACTTCTCAACTCAAACAGACTTCCTTCTCCTCCAAAGCACAAAGGACAAATGGAGCTATCTCTGGTTCTGCACCCATTCACATCACAGCATTTCTTCAACCATGTAACAAGAATGGCAACTATTGGTTGAGCCTTGGCCTTTTTTTTCCTCCCCGTCCCCCACCTGAATATGATCTTGCGAGATCATAAAACACCTTGTGGCAGGCTGCGTAATTTTCCATGCGGGTCTCGGGGAATGTCTTGTGGGATCATGAAACACCTCATTCCATGCTCAGCAATTTACCCTCGGAGTGTCTTGCAGGATCACGTGAGTCTCGTGCGGTAAGCCTCACTTCCTGAAGCTTGCACTCCACTCTCGCGAGACTCTCACGGGATTGGAACACAACTGTGGGGAAATAGTATATGGAAAGCAGTAACCTCTCCACTGAAAACCCTCTGTTGGATAATGGGTGTGCATACTGAAGTACGAGAAGGGGAAAAAGCAAAAAACACACAATTGATGGACGGAATGCAGAACAAATCAAAACATTCACCCCAGTCAAGGGATCTGGGTTTAATCCATCATTCTTTTGCTCACCATGCCACCCCAGTTTAGTCATGGCCATATGCAAATATGCCCAGACGTGGGTCCTGTGCTCTCCATGCCACTGGAGTCAAGCTATCCTGGCTGATGAGGGGTGAAACCCCGAAACCGGTCCTAGAATGCTTGTTTCCATTCCAGGGAGGACCTGGCCTGGCAGTTCCGGCTGGACTGTTGCCATGAAGCACTGGGTCAAGACTGATTTGCATATGGCTGGGTTCTACCTGGAATGGCATGGTGAGCAAAAAAACGATGGATTTAGGCCCAGATACCTGTACTAGGGTGAATGTATGACATTGTTCTGCATTCTGTCCATCAATTGTTCTTTTTGAAGTATTAGAAGGGGCTACCCTCTGCTTTCAAACCTCTCTCTCAAATTATAATTCTGTATAATTGGACATGTGCTGGGACTGACTGCTCCTTTGATACCCCTATCTTGCACAACAAATGTACATAGTTGGGTGTGGAACTGGCCTCACGTTTTGATATCTCTCTCTGTCTCTCGCTGTCTCTCTCTGTCTCTCTCTGTCTCTCTCTCTCTCGTCACATGATGGGTGGCGTACTAGGGTATGTAGATGGAGTAAACTCTCATTTGAGACCCCTGTCTCTGATGACAGGTGTGCATAGTAGTGAGTGAAGAGGGACTGCTCTTTCCTCTCAGACCTCTGTCTGAGATGACAGGTGTGCATATTAGAGTCTGTACATGGACTGGCCTCTCTTGTAAGACCTGTCTCTCAGATGTTGGGTATGGATTGTAGGGTGTGTTAGAGAAAGATTGGTCTCTCCACTAAGACCTCTGTCTTAGATGATGGGTGTGCATAGTAGGGTGTGTGGAGAGACTGGCCCTTTTTCTCAGATGACAGGCATGTATAGTTGTACAAGGGAGGGACAACCGTCTCCGGTCAGACCTCTCTTTCAGATGACGGTATGCGTAGTAGGGTGTGGAGAAGAACTGGCCTCTCCTCTCAGACCTCTTTCTCAGATGACATGTGTGCGAGGTAGGGTGTATGGAGAGAGACTGTCCTCTCCACTGAGACGTCTCTCTCAGATGATGAATGTGTACTGTAGCTTGTGTGGATGAGCCTTAACTCTACTCACAGCTCTTACCAAGCATAAATAGTAAACTTTGATAAACACCATCTCCATTAATACTCCTTCCTACAGTAGCAAGTGTGCTTACTAGTGTATTCAAAGATCACCTACTCCTTTCTACTTTTCACAATACTGCACGAGTAGTAACATAACAAAATTAACATTCTAATCATCACAGTACTTACCTCTTAAAAACTTCCTCTCAAAAACAAGAACTATTATATGCATTCCTAATAATAGTGTATTGCGAGTTAATCTACTCCTTTTTACTATTCATGATTCTGCGCGAGTCCTGCGATAGCATACAAATTAGTCAAAGACTATATACATTCATTTTCTTTACAGTACTTATCCCTTAGACGCCTCCTCTCTAAAGCTAGAGGGACAGCATGCTTATCTGCTGCCCCATTATATAGCTTTTTTACTACATTTCTACAACACCAATTTGTCACACCTAACAGTAATGAAAGCCATTTCATTTCTAACATTCCAACAAGCAGCCAATCAAAGCGCTCGCGAGAGTGTGAAAGCTCACTGGAAAAATTGGCCTCTCAACCAATTGCAGGACTACATTTTTGATTTATCTCTCTCGCGCGGGAGGCTTTGGGTGGGGGGGGGGGGCGCCCTCGCGTATTCAATTGTCAAAATATGCAATTATTTTTCACCCTTAATTTCCCAAAACCTATTCAACAGATTTACACCAAATCACAGCAGTTTTTGCTGTAGCCCTGCTTAAAGAGGTTTATGGCAAATGCGTGGTTATTTTACATTTTGGGACCCCCTCCTTTTTTTTTTCAAGCCCTGCTTGGTGGATCACCCCAAAACTTTTGAAAAAGTAACTGAGGTGGATGAACTTTTCAGGGCTGGGGGAGAGGTCGGAAGTAGTTTTCAAGGCTGGGGGTGGGACTAGTTTTCAGGACTGGGGGAGGTCAGAGGTAGTTTTCGGGGTGGGGGGTCGAGCTAGCTTTCAGGGCTGGGGGGTCGAGCTAGTTTTTAGGGTGGGGATGGGGTTGGAGATAGTTTTCAGGGCTGGGTGGCTCAAGACTGGCTTTCAGGGTAGGGGGTAGGAGGTAGTTTTCAGGGATGGGGGGTCAGGGTAGGTCTCAGGGTTGGGCGTGGGTTGGTTGTTTTTTTGATTAGGGGTTAGGGTATTGGGACTAAGGGCAGTGGAAGGGGTTGGGGCAGCTTATGGGAGAGCGCTGGGGTCGGTATAGTTTAAGGGACATGGGGAGGGGAATGGGTAGTCTGTAGTTTTTAGGGCTTAGGGGAGGGTGGGGTAGTTTTTAGGGTTTGGGGGGGTTGGTAGTTTTTCAAAACAGGGGTTTGGGTTTTAGGCCTAATGGCAGTAGAAGGGGTTGGGATAGTTGTAGGGACAGTGCAAGGGGGTTGGAGGGGGTTGAGGTTGTGTTTAAGGTTAAGGGACAGCATGGGGGTTGGGAGTAGGTAGGGGTATTTGCACCTCAGGGCCGGGCCAGGCGGGGGGAGATTGTAGCTTAGGGTATGGGGAGAGGGATCGCAACCTTGGCCACGCATACCTCTTTACCATTCATGCCTTTCCCACAATATTATGTAGTAAAGGCTTTTGTGGTAAAGGAGTGCATGGTTAAGACGCATATGTGGTGTAGGCTGCATGGTAGAGACGTGCGTGGTTTATCCAGTTGTGCCTCTATCATACAACCAATATATATGCATATATATTACCTAGTGGGGTCAGCAATAGGTAGTTATAATTGGGACCTAGTTTCCATAGGAAAAGCGTTTTTTGTTTTGCTAAAAACTTGGGCACCATTTGATGAATCTTCACGAAACTTTCAAAACTAGTACGCCACTCACTTCAACTGCTGTTTGGAAAGTTTCAGGGTGATTCGTCAACCGGGAACCAAGAAAAAGGGGGTCCCAAAACGCATGTTCCCCTACAGTCGGAATCGCTGGATGGAATAAAATCAGATTTGGCAGAAAGCTAGATCTTAGTCAGGAAAGAGCCCTTTTCATAATTTGGTGTTGAACTGTGCATTAGTTTGGGGGTTATTAAAGGAAAAAGATTTATGTATATCTAAGGACGTGAATCCTCCACAGATCTGATAGGCTTCCACCACTTAAATCAAGAAGTGGTGACAGCCACCCTGGGACTCAGACTTGAATGAGTCCCAAGAATTTTTTTTTTTTACTACAAAAGACAAGGTGGGAGGGTAGGACTACCCCGCCTCCCTAGGCCTGGTGGTGGTGACGCACAGGGACTGCACTGGTGGCCAAAATCCTTTTTTTTTTTTTTTTTTTTTTTTTTAACTGCAAATTTGTGGAGGATCCACGAATCCGAGGTAAAAAATGTTTACCCATATTTGAAAAAGCACGTTCTCGGGCTCGGTCCGGGGGGGGTATGTGTGGTAATAAGGGGAGAAGGTGTGCATGTGGACCCCCCTGCCCAGGTCAATTATAGAACAGGGGATCCAATCCCCCAAAGCCTGCTCTCATTTGGCGGGAGCAATCTCAAAGCTCCCCCCAAGGGAGAGCAGACTCTAAATCTGCTCCCAGCAGGTAGGAGCATGAAAAAGGATACCATCTGCTGGTAGCTGACTTTTCATGTTTCCCTGCCTATACAGGAGCAGGCAGGGAATAGAGATGAAAATGATATTCACACCCACAGGGAGCAGCATTTTTAGCTGCTATCCGTGGGTGGATGGAATGCCGGCTCTCGTTGGATGCGGGGAGCCGGCTGGAGTCGGTGAGTGCGCTGGGTGGGCCCCAGGGCACACACCCTTGGTTGGCTGTGCCCCAGGAAATAGGGTCCTAAGGGCCTAAATCGGTCTGGGGAAGGGGCTGTGAGGCCCCTCTTTAAATATTGGCCCAGCCCCGGGGGATAGGGCTACAGGGGCTGATACAGACCTGTGGAGGGGGATTTTGTGCCCCCTCCCCTTTAATATTTGTCATGGCATCGGGGGCTGGGGTTCCTGGGGCTGAAATCAGCCCGGGAGGGGAGATATGAAGCCCTCCTTCCCCTTTAATCATGGTCAGGCCCCGGGGATGGGATCCCCGGGGTGGCGGTATGCCCCTCCCAGATTAAAAAGGTGCTGAGCCCAGGTGGATGGGGTCCCCGGGCTGAAATCTGCCCAGTGAAGGGGGACTGTGGGCCCCCCTAACCATTTAATTGTCTGAACCCTGGGGAATGGAGTCCCCAAGGCCAAAATTGGCCATGGAGGGGGGCTGTGAGCCTCCTCCCATTTACAAAAGGTGCTAGGCCCTGGGGGGATGACAAATGCAAAAACAACAGCTGATGGACTGAATGCAGAACAATGTCCTACATTCACACCAGTACAGAGATCTGGGCCTAAATCCTTTGTTTTTTTCTCAACATGGCATGGTGAACAAAAGAATGATGGATTTAACCCAAATCTCTTGTCTGGGGGTGAATGTTTTGATTTGTTCTGCATTCCGTCCATCAATTGTGTGTCTTTTGCTTTCTCGCCCTAAGTGCGCCAGGTATGCCCAGACGTGGGTCCTGGGCTCACTGTGCCACTGGAATCAAGCGATCCTGGCTGAAGAGGGGTGAATCCCCAAAACCGGTCCTAGGATGCTTGTTTTTGGTCCTGGGAGGACCTAGCTTGGCAGTTCAGGCTGGACTGGTCCCATGAGGCACAGGGTCAAGACTGATTTGCATATGGCCAGGTCTAAACTGGGGTGGCATGGTGAGCAAAAGAATGATGGATTTAACCCAGATCTCTTGACTGGGGGTGAATGTTTTGATTTGTTCTGCATTCCGTCCATCAATTGTGTGTCCTTTGGGCCCTGGGGGGAATGGCGTCTCTTGGGGCCGAAATTAGCCTAGGAAGGGGGGCTGCATGCCCCTTCCCTAGTTACAATAAGGCCGGGCCCCGTGAGATGGGTTCCCAGGGCTGAAACCTGCCTGGAGAGGGGGAGTGGGCTACATGCCTCCTTATCATAATTAACTGTGGTCGGCGCCAGGGGATGGGGAACCCAGAGCCATGAATGGGCCAGGAGGGGAGGCAACCTAGCCCCACCAGTAAAACAAATATATATATATATATATATATATATATATATATATATCCATATATCCAAAACACACTCCCTTGCTGTTTAGCAGAAAGTCGAGCACACACGGGTTTTCAGGTAAGAGCTGCTCTTTAATGAATCCATCGGCATGACGCATCTCGTTATCACAAACTTCCTCCGATGCCGCAAAGCAGAACTGGCTCTCCCACCCACCTTTTAAAACACCGATGCCCCTCTACGATTGGCTGAAGCATTGCGGGCATGATTGCACAGGGAATGGCTCGAACTCAACAATGTAAGTCTGTATATATATATTGGTGCACTGAGGAAAGCCGATGGCAAAATGCATTTGCGCATTACACAAATTAAAACATTACCCCGAGAGTGCTCCCTTACCTGGAGTTGTTGTGAAACAAAGGCGGTAGCACCCCCCGCCATTGGAGGCACCCGCCGAGTGTTCAACTGCCAGGGTGGACTGTGGAAGATGTAGATGTTGGCGAGTTTGAACCGCTGCTGTCAGGGGCCCGGCAACCAAGAGGCTGTGGACTATGCAAGTCTGAGGTAACCTACAATAAGAGGGACACCTACTGGACCACTGTGAAGGACATCTTGCAGCAGGCCAGAGAGATGGGCACGGGTATGGACAATGAAGGGAAAATGTGGACGGCGGCATAATAGAAGTAACAAACGTGAAGGAGTAGGATTCAAATTTTTCCTTTAATGAACAACCATGAGGTATTATGGGATATTGAGGCTTTCACGTTTGTTTGTATATTTCCCGGACGAGGGGGATGCCGTTTGCGGATTGGTCCACGATACCACCAATGAGAGACACATTAAAGTGTTAAACACAAACCTGTGTGCGTTTTATTGAATTTGGTGAACTGAGGAAGGCCGATGCCGAAATGCATTTGCACATTACAAATCAAGACATTAACCAGAGAGTGCTCCCTTACCTGGAGTTGTTGTGAAACAAAGGCGGTAGCACCCCCTGCCATTGGAGGCACCCGTCGAGTGTTTAACTGCCAGGGTGGACTGTGGAAGAGATATATATTCACAGAAAACCCATAGGTTTCAGGGGTGTTATAGTCACTGACCATGTCATGAATGATGACAAATGTGACATCATCAGCAGTGCATTGCGGGCGCGCGTGTTATAGTTAGCAGAACTAACTATAACAGAGGAATTTCTATGGTTTTGTACGAGTGAAATGGCCAGCTAACTATAACACCCCTGAAACCTATGGTTTTTTCAGTGAATTTCAAAGCTTTTTTAAATGCTAATTTTTAACTGTGATAGTAGTTATACCTATTTTTTTGTACTGATTTTCTACAGTTTTTTAACTGTTTATTTATAAATATTTTATTCATTAAATAACATTATATATTTTTCTGAAAATTGCACACAAAAAAATGTAAGAAACATTCAAACTGAAATATTGATTACTTTTTGGGTTTTCATTTTTTATTTTAATATATTTATATTTTCTTTGTAAAAAAAATCCTTTTTTTTTTTTTCAGAGCCGCGCACTCAAAGCTTACACATCATGGTGGGTGCGTGGATTCTAGCCGCCATTTTAGAAAAGTTGTGAAGGATCCGCATACAGTGTGCGACGGCTGCGTGTTTTTCAGTTACATCATATACATTTAATATTACGTGATCTGCGCGATTGGTATGCAACCAGTCCGCGACTCCTGCTCCCGCACATTCGCGACACATGCGCATTATGGTACGAGATGCTTGCGCGGTGGCGGGTCCCACGTGACGTCATATACATGCTGGGGCGCGCTGGGTGTGCGACTCTCGCAAAAAAAATTATGTTGCAAAATGATATGTGTGTCTTTAATATATATATTCGGGCAAGAGATTGTCTAAGAGATTCATAAAAATAATATATTTGTACTTATAATAAACTTATATTATTTTTAAATATATTTTTGCGAAGTCAGGTGCGTGCATCGTGAGCGCAGAGAACCAGGTCAGCAGAGCTGCTGTAGAGCCAGACAAACCAGGTCAGCAGAGCCGTTGTAGAGCCAGAGACCCAGGTCTGCAGAGCTGCTCTAGAGCCAGAGACCCAGGTCTGCAGAGCTGGTCTAGAGCCAGAGACCCAGGTCAGCAGAGCTGCTCTAGAGGCCGAGACCCAAGTCAGCAGAGCTGCTGTAGAGCCAGAGAAACCAGGTCAGCAGAGCTGCTACAGAGGGAGAGAACCAGGTCGGCAGAACTGCTTTAGAGCCAGAGAACCAGGTCAGCAGAGCTGCTCTAGAGCCAGAGAACCAGGTCAGCAGAGCTGCTCTAGAGCCAGAGAACCAGGTCAGCAGAGCTGCTCTAGAGCCAGAGAACCAGGTCAGCAGAGCTGCTCTAGAGCCATAGAACCAGGTCAGCAGAGCTGCTCTAGAGCCATAGAACCAGGTCAGCAGAGCTGCTCTAGAGGCAGAGAACCAGGTCAGCAGAGCTGCTCTAGAGGCAGAGAACCAGGCTCTAGAGGCAGAGAACCAGGTCAGCAGAGCTACTAGAGGCAGAGAACCAGGTCAGCAGAGCTGCTCTAGAGCCAGAGAACCAGGTCAGCAGAGCTGCTCTAGAGCCAGAGAACCAGGTCAGCAGAGCTGCTCTAGAGCCAGAGAACCAGGTCAGCAGAGCTGCTCTAGAGCCAGAGAACCAGGTCAGCAGAACTGCTCTAGAGCCAGAGAACCAGGTCAGCAGAGCTGCTTTAGAGCCATAGAACCAGGTCAGTAGAACTGCTTTAGAGCCAGAGAACCAGGTCAGCAGAGCTGCTCTAGAGGCAGAGAACCAGGTCAGCAGAGCTGCTCTAGAGGCAAAGAACCAGGTCAGCAGAGCTGCATTAGAGGGAGAGAACCAGATCAGCAGAGCTGCATTAGAGGGAGAGAACCAGGTCAGCAGAGCTGTTTTAGAGCCAGAGAACCAGGTCAGCAGAGCTGCTTTAGAGGGAGAGAACTAGGTCAGCATAGCAGCTCTAGAGCCAGAGAACCAGGTCAGCTGAGCTGCTTTAGAGCCAGAGAACCAGGTCAGCAGAGCTGCTTTAGAGCCAGAGAACCAGGTCAGCAGAGCTGCTCTAGCTGACACTGAATGACTGACACTGAATGACTGACACTGAATGACACTGACTAACACTGACAGACTGACACTAACTGACTGACTCTGACTGACTGACACTGAATGACTACTCGCTACTACTCACTCTCTACTACTCTCTCTACTACTCACTCTCTACACTCACTCTCTACACTCACTCTCTACTACTACTCTCTCTCTACTACTCTCTCTACTACTCTCTCTCTACTACTCTCTCTCTGCTACTCTCTCTTTACTATTCGCTCTTTACTATAAGCTCTTTACTATTCGCTCTCTACTACTCGCTCTCAACTACTCTCTACTACTCACTCTCTACTACTCTACTGCTCTCTACTATTCACTCTATACTACTCTACTGCTCTCTACTACTCTATACTATTCTCTACTGCTCACTCTACTACTCTCTACTACTCACTCTCTACTACTCTCTACTACTCACTCTCTACTACTCTCTACTACTCACTCTCTACTACTCTCTACTACTCACTCTCTACTCACTCTCTACTACTCACTCTCTACTACTCACTCTCTACTACTCACTCTCTACTACTCACTCTCTACTACTCACTCTCTACTACTCTTTACTACTCACTCTCTACTGCTCTCTACTTCTCACTCTCTACTACTCACTCTCTACTACTCTCTCTACTACTCTCTCTACTACTCTCTCTACACTACTCACTCTCTACTACTCACTCTGCTACTCTCTCACTCACTCTCTGCTACTCACTCACTCTCTGCTACTCACTCACTCTCTGCTACTCTCTCACTCACTCTCTGCTACTCACTCTCTGCTACTCTCTCACTGCTACTCTCACTCACTCTCTGCTACTCACTCTCTGCTACTCTCTCACTCACTCTCTGCTACTCACTCTCTGCTACTCACTCTCTGCTACTCACTCTCTGCTACTCACTCTCTGCTACTCTCTCTCTGCTACTCTCTCTCTGCTACTCTCTCTCTGCTACTCTCTCTCTGCTACTCTCTCTCTCTGCTACTCTCTCTGCTACTCTCTCTGCTACTCTCTCTCTGCTACTCTCTCTCTGCTACTCTCTCTGCTACTCTCTCTGTGCTACTCTCTCTGCTACTCTCTCTGCTACTCTCTCTGCTACTCTCTCTGCTACTCTCTCTCTGACTCTCTGCTACTCACTCTCTGCTACTCTCTCACTCGCTCTCTGCTACTCACTCTCTGCTACTCACTCTCTGCTACTCACTCTCTGCTACTCTGTACCTCTCTAACTCTCTACCCCACCACCTCTACACCTCTACCTCTCTACCTCTCTCTACCTCTCTACCTCTCTCTCTACCAGCACACATATGCACATATATATGCATTTATATATCTGTGTGTGTGTGTGTGTGTGTGTGTGTATATGTATGTATGTGTGTATATATATATATATATATATATATATATATATATATATATATAATTATGTACATGAAAGTTTCAAAAACACTAATACAAGCAAAGCTAAAAAGCCACCTAATTACAATCAGAATTGCTTTAACTTAAACGAGGGCGAGACCTATTGCATTTTCAATGGTTGTTTACTTTGGTTCCATCAAGAATGCATTCAGATGTGTCACACATTTGCCATAAATTCTGAATGTTGGCACTCTAGTTGCTCGTTAGATCACTGTAGTAAAGCTACTGCTCACCAGGGAAGTCTGCTGCTGGTATTCAAAGTACATGTTTCAGTCTGCATGTCAGAATTTTTTTATGAAATAGAAGAGGATTTGAGAAGTCACTCAATGTGCCCTAATTTTTCTTTCTACTACTCACTCTCTACTACTCCGCTACTCTCTACTACTCACTCTCTACTACTTTACTACTCCCCTCTCTACTACTTTACTACTCCCCTCTCTCCACTACTCGCTCTCCACTACTCGCTCTCCACTACTCGCTCTCCACTACTCGCTCTCCACTACTCGCTCTCCACTACTCGCTCTCTACTACTCGCTCTCCACTACTCGCTCTCTACTACTCGCTCTCTACTACTCGCTCTCTACTACTCGCTCTCTACTACTCACTCTCTACTACTCATTCTCTACTACTCATTCTCCACTGCTCCCACTCTACTACCCACTCTCTACTACCCACTCTCTACTACCCACTCTCTACTACCCGCTCTCTACTACCCGCTCTCTACTACCCGCTCTCTACTACACGCGCTCTACTACACACTCTACTACTCTCTACTACTCACTCTGCTACTCTCTCTTCTACTCTCTACTCTCTATTACTCATCCTCTACTCTCTATCGCTCTACTTCTCTCGCTACTATCTACCTCTACCTCTACACCTCTACTTCTACCTTTCTCTACACGCACACATATGCATATATATATATATATATATATATATATATATATGTATGTATTTATATATATGTGTGTATATATGTGTGTGTGTGTGTGTATATATATATGCAGATTATATATATATATATCTATATAAATGCATATATAAATGCATGCATGCATACATATACATATATGCATACATATGCATGTTATGTACATGAAAGTTTGAAAAACACTAATAAAAGCAAAGCTAAAAAGCCACCTAATTACAAACAGAATTGCTTTAACTTAAACGAGGGCGAGACCTATTGCATTTTCAATGCTTTTTTACGTTGGTTCCATCAAGAAGGCATTCAGATGTGTCACACATTTGCCATAAATTCAGAATGTTGGCACTCTAGTTGCTCATTAGATCACTGAAGTAAAGCTACTGCTTACCAGGGAAGTCTGCTGCTGGTATTGAAAGTGCATGTTTCAGTCTGCATGTCAGAATTATTTTATGAAATAGAAGAGGATTTGAGAAGTCACTCGATGTGCCCTAATTTTTCTTTCTGCAGCACTAATCATACTGTCTATGGCAAAATGAACCCCCTCATGTTGTTCCTTTTCAAATTAAATGTTTTAAGATTGACCATTTTATTAAAATCAAGATCGCTTCAGGTGTGCCATACGTTTGTCATAAGTAGGACTGTTAGCGCTCTAGTTCTTTAGAACACTCTGGGAAGCTGCAGTAGAACACAAAGGAATCAACTGACAGTGTCTGCCCTTGTTGCATTTACATGTTTTACTGAGAATGTCAGACTTCATTCTCACATGACTAAGAAAGATAATGTGAATTTACAGAAAATATGCTCTCAGTTTAGCTTATAGATCACCTTCCAAACCTGTGGGAAAAGCATGAGAAAATAGTTTTCTCTCAAACATGATTCATGATATCACAGCAGAAGGCTTTTTCACATGGTAAAATCACCTTAGAACACACCACAATTCCTAAAATGAGTATGATACCATCAACAAATGATTTATAATGTAACTAAAGTCTTAAAACCTTCTATTAACTGCAATGCTTTTTAATGAGGTGCTATCATGTATATTGGTCCCAAGATGGCTGCTAACACTTCTTGGATGAAGTGCTGACAGCCAATCAGATCTCACGAAGAGATGTGTGGTTAGGCTCCGCCCAGATATATCTATGATTTTACTTTTATTTATCTTAGCAACTACTGAACGGATTTACACCATTTAACCAAAAGGCACGAGTGTGAACCAAGGGCTACCTCTTTGCCAAATTTCGTGTAATTCCGTTCAACAGTTCGGGCTGCAGCTGCGACTAAAGGTTCCTATGGAAAATTGCATGGGAAAAACACGTTTGGGACCCCCTTTTTTCTCGGCCCCCGCTTGACGAATCACCCCGAGACTTTCAGGAAGGAAGCGGACCGTAGCACCCCACCAGTTTTGAAAATTTCGCCAAGATTCGTCAACCAGCTCCAAAGTTATTCCAAATAGAATGTTGCAGATTTCCTATGGATAATAGGTCCTAAGTATAACTACCTACTCGCGACCGACAGTAGGTAATAAATACATTTAGATATATAGATAAATATATATATATATTTTACCTACTGGCAGTCGCCAGTAGGTAGTTATAGTTAGGATCTAATTATTCAAATTAGGGGGTCCGTTACGGACCCCCGAACCCTGGGGCTTTGCATTAAGTGGGAGGGGGGCGTGCAACCCCCCCCCCCCTCCTGGAGCCAGTGATTGCCCTGGGGACCGCCACCCCCAGGGCAATCTCCTGAAGTGTCCCGGGGTGCCCACCCCCGGGACACTGATGTTTGCCATGGCAGAGCGGGAGCCTCGCGGCTCTCGTCCTGTCAATGCAAACTGCTTTGCTTCATTGAAGCAAGAGCAGGGAAACCTGCTATCGCTTCAATGAAGCAAAGCAGATTGCTTTTCCACATGGGGAGCGGCATGTTAGCAGCTCCCCATGTGGAAAAGCAATATCGGCTCCCGCAGGACACGGGAGCTGGCAGGGACCGTGGGGACATTGGGGCTCCCCCCCACGGTTCCCAAAGGAGAGGGCCAGGCCCTGGGGGATGGGGTCTCATGGGCCATATTTGGCCTGAGGAGGGGGGTCACACAGCCCCCCTCTGAAAAAAACAAACTAAAAAAGCAATGGGCAGGCCCCGGGGGATGGGGTCCCTGGGGCCAATGGAGGCCTTGGGAGGGGGGCCACGTAGCCCCCACTCCATAATAAAAAAAAATATATATATTTGGCCATGCCCCGGGGGATAGGGTCCCCGGGGACGGAATTTGCCACAGGAGGGGGGCCCACGCGGCCCCCTTCCCGTAATATTTTTTTTAAATGGGGGTCAGGCCCTGGGGGATGGGGTCCCCAGGGCCCATAAAATAGAAAAGAGGGGCCACACAGTCCCCCTTGTATAAAAAACATTTTTTAAAAAATTTAAAAGACCGGCATCGCGCAGGAGGCCCCACCCTCTCCCTGTAGCACATTGCAAACATGCCCCCTAGCGCGTTGTAAGATGGGTAAGTAATTCCCCTTGTATACCGGGGGTCCCTGGGGGCAAACTGGCCCACCAGGAACCTCCAGTATGCACCAGGGAGCTGCGTTGCGTTGCTTGACTTAATCTCCCAACTTAAAACAGCCACAGGGCGTGTTTGCACACATGTCACCTCAGGCCCCCCCTCCCTTCACCACTGTGCAAACGCGCCCCGTGGCGCGTTTTGAGCGGTAGTTTTAATCCCCCTTCCCTATTATGTACTAGGGACTTACAGAGGAGGTCATGCTAATCACAGGGGTACCCCAACGCATAGTGTTCCCTAGTGTATGTAGGTGTTTTCACTGTATTCTAACTGTCTTATAGCATAGCACTGGCATACCACCAGTACCCGTCTGAAAATGTTGTGGGCACAGGATGATTTTGCAACAAGGCCTCTCTGCTCCTCTGTTGGTTCTTTCTGCACATGTTGTGCTTCTTCCTGCATTTTTCTTCGTCTTTGTGGACTTCTGTTGTTTCTTTCTACATTTCTTTTCCTTCTTTCTGTGCGTTTGTTCTTCTTTCTTCACATGTCATACTTCTGTACACATTGTTAGTAACTAGCATTTAAAAAACCTTAGAAATTCACTGAAATAACCATAGGTTTCAGGCACGTTATAGTTAGCTGGACATTTCAATCGTACAAAACCCGTGAAATTCCCCCGTTATAGTTAGTTCAGCTAACTATAACTCGCGCCCCCGCAATGCACTGCTGATGACGTCACCTATTACATCACTCATGACCTGGTCAATGACATCACTGATGACATCATCCATGTGATAATTTCATGCATCTTATCACACCCTAATATAACTTTTGATACACCCACTCTAAATTTGACTGCCATTCTCAAAACCATAGACACTCCAACATCAATAACAACATACCTGCTCACTGATTCTTAGGTCTACACACACATCCACTCACTCACCCGTACAGTCACTCATACTTGCGGTCACTCAGTACAGGACTATCATATGCACTCATACACGTATATAGACACTCACACACCGCCACTCATCGATAGAGGTACTCACACTCCTAGTCACTCATGCAAATAATTAATCACACTCCCATTTACTCACCTGTATAGTTATACACACATCAGCTCACTTACTCATACAAATACTAGCACATTCTAACACTCTTATACAATCACTGATACAAGCGCACACTCATCCATACAGCCACTCTCACAATCATACACTCTCACTTATAGCCATTTATGTACTCCAACACACATATATACTACCTTTCACATATGTAGTTACACACACATGTACCACTGAGATATACATTCACTCACTAACACACCCATACACACACTCACCCACCCATACAGTCCATCACAGATGCAGTCTTGAAACCATGCACCCAGTGAATCACCCACTCACACATCTATGCACAGAGTCGCACACACCCCACCCACACAAACACTCAGGCACCCATGCACATACTCTGACAACAAATCAATAACTCATATATACACTCATGTAGTTATTCACAAACCGATGCAGCCGCTTACACACCAACAGACAGACGGATACAGACATTCACAGTTTAGTCCCTAACCCATGCATTCAGTAAGATGCCTTTAATCACTCACTTATAGAGTCACTCACGAACCTACTAAATCATCCATTCAGACACTTGTACACCTACTCATTCTTCAATACGCCTTTCCCTATATATATATATTATATATAAAACATATTTAAACTTTACAGAAACACAGTCACTGGATGATGTCATCAGTGATGTCACTGACCATGTCATGAGTGATGTAATATGTGATCTCCCCAGGGATGGGGGTCCTGGGGTCGAAATCGGCCCAGAGAGGGGAACACTGCCACCCCCCCCCCCATAAACTGTGCTTGGCCCCGGGGTATAAGGTCCCCAGGCGGAATTTAATGCAAGGATGGAGGCTACGTGGGTTTACTGCATGTGAGGGTTGGTTGCAGGCCCTGCACCCAACACCTCACTACCCACAGCTGGTGGGTTTGGCCGCAGGCAACATACTATAACTTCTATTTGTAAAATACACGTTCACCCAAGGGTATCTTGGTGCTGAATAACAGATGTTTATTGTTACCTAAGTTAATGGTACTCATTTTATAAACCTCAGAAGAATGAAAGGCTGAGTGGACCAGCCAGGATTTGAACCTGTGGCCAGGAGGTCGAACACAGCCCTCTGTAGTGGATGCATTAGTCCACTAATGCAACTAGACCCAGCCACGACCAAGCAAGGCCCAGCGTGTCCCCCCCCCCCCCCCCCCGGCCTGCATGGCAAAAATCTGTGTGCACCAGGGGGCTGGCTACATGTGGGGGTTAGCCACAGGGCCTTGCCACGGCCAAGCCTTATGGTCAACCCCCACGGTCAACCCTCTGCCGTTCACTGCTGAAGGCCCTGCATGGCTGCTGTTGGATTGATTTTACGGTAATTAAATATTATTTTACATAAAAGACTAGAAATTCACACAAAAAAAACACAAAGGTTACAGGAATGGTATAGCAAGGTTAGAATTTTATACACACTAAACCATAGAAATGTAGCTTTTATGGTTATCTCAAGTAACTATAACTCGTCCCCTCACCATGCATTGCTAATTACCCCACATATTACATCACTCATGACGTCTATGCAGCAGCGGCTCGTGCAGGTAAGAGTGGTGGGCGGGGGGGGGGATTTAGTCAGACTACAACGGTGGAAAATTAATAATTTATTTAATTTCCCTCGTGGTCATCTGTTGAATCCACTGCCCCATCCTCTTACCTGCACGGGCCACTGCTGCTTCTATGACATCATTGATAATTTCACTGCAACATATGATGTACAATTATTGATGAGAAAACTGTATGGCGGGGGCACGAGTTATAGTTACCTTACAGCAGGAGTGCTTAGATTGATTTCTGTTATTAGATTCCTTTTTTATAACAATGTTTTTTAATATTTGTATAGATTTATGTCCACATTGTCTTTAAGTTGTTTTATTGGACATCACTAGGAAATGAGTGTGGCCTGTCATTAATAAACTGCAATTTTAAGTTTCGTGAGACGATTATGACTTAATATAAAGTGATTGCTCGGTAAACATGACCTGGAGTTCAAGAAGTCTGATTTTAAAACTAATATGGAATGTGCAGAATAAAAGTGATGCATATTTTACCAAAAAATATGTAGATGGTTGTTTTCTACTCATGCAACATATACTTTAACAAAAATGAATTTACTCTTGGATATAAAACCGACTGTATTAATAAAATGCTGTTCCTACAATTCTATCCAAAAATGACCTGAATCGCACAGTAGCGAAAATCCCTTTTTTTTTTTTTTTTTTGCCCATGTAAATCTGGAGTACATTCCATTGGTGGAACTTTCTCTTATACATCCCTAGATTGAGGGGAAAAGTGCTTACGATAGTCCTCAATATTTAACGCTACTACTGCAATGAATGGCCAGGGACTATACGCTCCTCAATTAATGCTCAAAATGCTAGCTTTCTTAAGAAACTTGTTATACAGCATCTGGGTCGCTATTTTATAAACTCCCATATGCGCTAAAATAGTTA
Organism: Triturus cristatus; assembly: GCF_964204655.1. Classification (NCBI taxonomy): domain Eukaryota; kingdom Metazoa; phylum Chordata; class Amphibia; order Caudata; family Salamandridae; genus Triturus; species Triturus cristatus. The sequence continues at coordinate 750,836,991 of NC_140587.1, forward strand.
GAGAAAAGTGCCACGGTATAGTGCGCTAAAGTTAATCCTTCATCGCATAATATGCTACATTATTTGTCTACCTTTGCGCTATAATTGCGACAGCTGCTTCAAGCCAGCAGATGTCTACATAACATAACGAAAACAAAATGTCAACCGGCCTGATGCCGCATACCGTTATCAAATGGGAAAAGCAAGATGGTCGTAATTCGATTCATATTTGAAGGTGCCTAGGGACTTAAATTGTTTGGCTTGTGAACGGTTGTCGTTGTTGGCACCCTAATAATAATACTTTAAAAAAAATCGTTCTAGCCTTGTTTGAAATGTAGGGTGTCTCCGTTCTCTATCATTCTAACCTGAAAGGCAACCATATGTTCAGGCCTGTGGGAAGGGACATCACCTCAGTATTTCGTATACCTAACATGTCCCTGCCCAGGTGAACACAAGAAAGCAAAGGCAACTATTAAAATTGAGAAAAAAATGCGAGGCATGTAAGGCCAAACTTTCTGTGAACTTATTTAAATGGGCAGCTAACGTATTTACATTTACTGTGAGCACCCAGTTTGCATTCGACAGTGTATGTACATGCTAAGATCCATTCCCGTTACGTGCACTGTCGTTTAAAATACTCCTGTCGCTAAATCAGTGTAGGGTACAAACCGCTAGCAATGCTACAGGCTGAACTGAGGGCGCTGGTTAACAATGCATGTGACCCTCTCGATGTCCCTGGCTCGGACATTTTGTCAAAATGTCTGGTGGTCCGGTGTGTAAATCGAGCAGCGCTTCCCGCTGGGATGCAATAAGCGCATCTGCCCCGCTGAGCGACTCCTTTTACAAGTGCCATTTCACGGCGCGCTGTTTATTATTCCAGCCTGCGTTGTTTTTGTAGATGCTCGTGGCGGCAGCAGGAGGCACGACGCCCCCGCGAGACCATTGTTTTTCTATTCAGAGGAACCCATCATTCGGGTCAAAGACATTCCACAGGGGAGGGGGCTGTTTGCAGCACGCGATATCTGCGGCACAATGAGCAGCGTGTTTGCTTTGGGAATTCAGAGTAATTAAGGAGGGACGGGGGTGTCCTGGGAGGGACAGTCCAGGTAAAATACCACACCAAGGACCACTGCAGTTATTCCCTTCAAAGTCATTGTGTCACGCCTCGGAGGCCATAGCTTTGACCGTGGCGTGAATTGACAATTTTAGTTCGGAAAAAAAAAGCCCGCTGCACTTCAAGGTAAAGTTCATGATGGACCGGCTTTTCACACTACGAGGATCATAGCTACACTTTGAAAGGCAGACGGTTTAGACTTTAGCCGCTTGCATACATTGAGGTGATGGCAACTATAAAAGCATACGCTTACTGTGCGCTCTAACACGAGATTAAAATATGATACATGTTGTGCCCCTGCACTCGCACTGATGCCGAATGGATGTTTTATGATGGAAGTCGAGCGCTAAGCGCCTCTACCACATGTACGAAGGGAGTCTGCGGGGGTGCAGTCCGTAACCTGTTGGGGTTTTAACAAAAGTCCTCTGGAAACGCTGGCCTGGCTTGAGCTGTGCACCGGAAACACATTGCGCTAGATGTATACATACAGCAGCCAGCTTCCTATACCACCGGTTTCGTCACTTATTGCACGAGGCGGAAAACGTGTCGGTCGCTTGCAAAACTCCTGCGAGTTCACCCCCTACAAAGCCCAGAGGATTCATACACAAATGCACGCACACATCTATTTACCCCCATGGCGTGTAGAGGATAATTACAATTGCGTTTTTCCATTTTAAATGTTTTTGCTGAACTCTGGTCATAAGAGCACTGTACAAACAAGCTCAAAAAACGCATACGCAGGAAAGATCTGTAGGGGTGATAGCCATTCTAATGTTGCGGCCAAACTGCCCCAGGAGTCGCACCAGGATTTTGAGTTATTTGAAAAATGTCGTCTGTGCTCTCCAGCAGTCTTTGCAATCGCTGGAGGCGGAGGGCGTGGAGACGCAAACCCACCCTCTGCAAGCTTAGCTTACCTGGGCTCGGAGAGCCCCGGGCGGCACTGCAGCGGCTGTAAATTCACCCCTCCCGTACCAGCATTTCGGGCTTCCATTGTGACTGGTTACACCGTTTCCTGCATACACACCGTAATGCTGGTGTTTCCACTTACTGAACATCACTATGCATGTGGACGTTACCCCCTCGAACCCACTATATGGATCTTGTTTTTCTTCCACCTAACTTATGTTTGGCCCATGTTATTGATGTCCATGACATTATCTGAAATCATTTCCTATGCACTACCGTTCCAGTTTTTCGCTTTCTCGACCTCTTTCTGGATGGTGTTGCCACTTTTTTAATTATTTTATTTCGGACCGTTTTCCTGCGTCTTTGTTACTTCTGTTATGCTTTTCTCTCGCTCCGTGCACACATGGTCGCAGCTGCCTTCGCCCTGCAGCATCTGGTGGTTTTGCTTCCTGGCATTCATTCCCTCTTAGGACTGTCCTCTTCAGTCCTCCTAATCTCACCTGTTATCTTTTTATTCTCGCATCCCTTTCCCTGTTGGACCAGCTTCTGATTTCCTTGCTATTCCTCTAGCCCCATCACCGATTTTCTCTCACAGACCCTTCTGTCACCCCATCCTCTTGCTGCCCTGCAACGTGCGCCTGCCCTCCTGCCTCTGCCCCAGGTGCTGCTTGCCTCCCTCCGCTGGTGCCTGCCTGCTGTCCCTCCCTGCCTTGCTCCCTCGTACAGCTCCTCCCGCCCTGGGGCCTCACCTGTGCTTGTGTGCGTGTGGGGGAGGCGCCCTCCCTCGGGCGCACACATGACAGCACAGGCACAGCCCCTGCCCCGGGGCGCCCGTGATGCAGGCCGAGCTGGCGGAGCTGCGCAGCCGGGGCACGGCTTGAAGCAAGGAGCCCACCCCCGCCAGGTGTGCATCTGGTAGGACATGGTAAGTGCCTCTGCGGCCCCCTGAGGGGAGGGTGTTAGGGTATGCGCCCACCTCCCCCTGCCCTGGTATTAGGATAGACGCGCAGGTTGGCAGCGCCCCGGATGACAATGGGCGCACGGCTCCTTTAAGGGGCGGCTGTGCCTCCCGGTAGCTGAAGGTCATTAAAACACAAAAGCGCTCGGCGCCGCGGTCCAATATAGCGCATGCGCCCTGGCCCGAGGACTGGGCGCACATAGAGAGAGGAAGGCAATATGGCGAGGATGCCTGGCAGCGCGGACTGCGGCACCGGCCCAGCGGCTGCAGCAGGGGGCGCCGGGGGAGGGGAGCCCGGCCCGGGCGAGCAGCACCCCCGCCTCCTCCTGCTTCCGCAGCCCGGCAGCGCAGGCGAGGAGGAGGAGGAGGAGGAGGAAGAAGAGGAGGAGGACGACGACGACATCCAGGAGGTGCGAATACCGGGCAATGATGATGATGAGGACGATGACATCGAGGAGCTGCTGGACGACGACTACGATGAGCTGGAGAACAGCCGGGAGCCTGAGCTGCTGGTCGAAGAGGAAGATGATGAGAGCATGGCCCTGGAGTGGGAGGAGGGCATCCTGCAGCCGGGTGGGCAGCTGGCCGCGGTGCGCAGCCTGGCAGAGCAGGATGGAACCCAAGACCTGGGAACCCTGCCATCCTCATCCACCACGTCCGTCTCTGCGTCCGCACTGGAGGCTGAGGAGCTGCTGCTCCTGCGCCAGCTGCAACAGCACCAGCCCCCGCGGCCGCCGGAGCGCGCCCGGCTCAGCGAGAACACGCGACTGGCCACGCGCTACGCGGTGCGCATCTTCCGCGAGTACTTGAGCGAGAAGGCGCAAAGCCCGGACTTCGAGCGCATGGACAAGGCTGCGCTGTGCCGCGTGCTGCGCTCCTTTTACGCCGAGGCGCGCTCCAAGAGTGGCCAGCTGTACAGCAAGAGCTCACTCATCAGCATCCGTTCTTCTCTCAACCGCTACCTCAACGAACCACCTTTCAGCCGAACCCTGGACCTGACCAAGGATCCCGAGCTGCGCGCGGCCAACCTGACCCTTGCTGCTGTTATCCGGCGCCTGGAGGAGCAAGGCGCTGGGCCTGTGGTCCAGAAGCAGGCAATTACCCGCTCTGACCTGCGCCGCCTCTACACATCCAACGTTTTTAGCATACAGACCCCATTCGGCTTACTCAATAAGGTCTGGTTTGAGGCCTGCATGTACTTTTGCACACGGGGCCGTGAAAATCAGCGTGAGCTGCAAGAGGGCTCTTTCGGTCTTGCTATGGACGAAGATGGCCGAAAGTTTGTCTACTTTAAGGCCCTTGGGCCTTACCATAAGTCACGCTCATCATCTTGGAGCAAGAAACGGACTGAAGGTTGTGGAGGGGCCACAGCGCTGGGCAATCCCAGCAGTGACGAGGAAAACCTTCCACGTATGTATGAAACGGGCACTGAGTTTTGCCCCTATGCCAGCTTTGTTAAGTACCTGTCCAAGCGCAACCCACTTTGTCGAGCTTTCTTCCAACGGCCTCGTGACCACTGCAGCGAGAGTGATGTTACCTGGTATGAGAACAAGGCCATCGGCAAGAACCTACTTGGCACCCGCATGCAGATGCTCTCCAAGGCTGCCAAGCTTTCCAAGACCTACACAAACCATTGTATTGGTGCTGTGTCGGTAGCCACCCTCAATAGCATTGCAGGCATTGGCACTAGGCTTGGCCCTCCTTACCTGCTGGACGTGGCAACTGCGGCTCTCAATGGGACTCGCTACCAGAACCGACCACTTCAGGGCAACAACGCGCCCTATATACTACCCAAGCCCAGCAGCACACTGGACAACAAGCATGAGGTGGCTGTTGCCATCAAGCGCACCATGTACGATCCAGTGCAAGTGTACTGTGGGGATCCTGGCCCTCCCTCCCCCAAAAGGATGTGCCTCCGCCCCCCGCCACCATCACCCCTAGACTCCGGTGACTGCCTGCTGGTGTTGTCCGTCAAAGGTGAAACCCAGAAGCTTCCTTTGCTCTCCATTCCATCCCCAGCCATTACCAACAGTGCCCCCCAAACCAACGGGCATGCTGTGCATACACCACCTACCATGGTGCCCTCTCCACATGTCATCTCACCCACACAGGTAATGGCATTTCCTTTTGTTCATTCTCATGATTCCTTAACACAGATTTTTACATTGCAGGATCTTTCTACTACTCACCTGGAAAAACAGAAATTCGAAATCCGTATCCCAAAATATGTGATGAGAGGTCAATGTCCCTATTGGTAAAATATCTGAACTTTTTAAATCGCACATACTTCTGGATCATAGGTCTGTGTCTTCGAAACCTTATGCACTGTACTACTTTTTCTTACTCCTTTATTTACTCTTATTTTAAGACTGTAGATAATGGCAGCACATCCTTCTTTGCTCATCACTGTCCACTGATTAATATTCGTTCATCACCAAGTTTTTGAAGGTATCGCATCTTCAGGGGAAGCAAAACGGCTTATTGGTGCAGGTTGCTTTATTTCTGCCTTTGTGCATCCTTTGCTTGGTTTGCAGGTGTTAAGTTATCAGGCTGTATATTTCACCTGAATACTGCCTCCATCATCAGAAGGTGCTTTTCTTTTAGATGTATATCGCCTATTTTATAGCAGTTCAGGTAAGACTAGATTAAGTGTAAAATAAACCCAGAATGAACATTTACTGAAAAAAGTTGAACGCTGTACTTATCTGACCTTGTCTATAAGCCTGAGAAGCAAAATGATAAGTGTTTGGGCGTGTAGCAAATAAAATACAGGCATCTGCTCCTAATGGCATTACTATAAATTGATTTGGTTGTAAATGTGTAAAAATGAATTTGATAAATATTGAAATTGATTGCGAATATAGAAGGTGAGTATATAGAAGTGCACAAAAGCTAACACTTCAACAACATCTAATGGATTCACATTGTTCAAAGACAGCACCGCCAGAAAGTTCCTGTCTGTTCTATGGTGAGCAGTGGAGGCCTACAACGGGGTGTAGGTAGCACTGCGGTGAGCAGAGAGTATGTGAATGAGTGGAACCATTTTTGCTGCATTGGAAATATCAGGTAGCCTTTTTGTGCAGGACGGAAGGTGCAGAGGTTGTGTAAGCCTGTAAAGTGTCAAAAAAGCCTATCTCTTTGCAGTCTCCTATATTTTAACCCTTAGACCGGATGTCCGAGTACTGAAATTGGTACTTGAAAGTTGCTCTCCAGAGCTGTTTGTGCCAGAATTCATGAATATTGAAGGTGGCCAAGTACAGGCTCAATCTTGATGCAGCCGCCGCCTTGTGTTGTAAGTTTATCTTTGTATTGTTACTCTGGAGTCCTATGAGCTCAGAAGCCTGGCGAGGTGTGGGTGTAAATTGAAAAAAATGCATTGGCTCCATCCATCCTGATAAAAGGGATCTGGATCAGTCTTAGCTTGTTTGGCTCAGCAGTGAAGCAATCTTTGTTAGCAGATGACAAGCTCTCTCCTGCCCAGGCGCTTGTGTGCCTAATGGAAAGCAGTGTGGCACACACTGGAGCGCAGTGAGCGTGCTATCCAATGTCCTTTCTAAAACAAATATTCAATATTACTTTGTGCTGTATGGTCACATATTGTGGCTTTTCTCATGAAGCGTTTTTGTGCTAAAGTTGTTCTCCTTTAAAAGACTCCTGAAACCAGAGCCAGGCTTGTATTGAGTGAGACTTAACCTGTTCTGTTGAGGAGACATGCAGGTTTACCAAATAGCTGCTTAGCAGGATCTGCCACTTGTTTGACCCAGAAAGCAGGATTACGTCACCAATGTCTTTAGGCCAGCTTAGGAGCACCACTTCTGAAAACAAACACTGCTCTGTGTGTACCAGAGAAGTTATCTACATTCGTATTGGAATTAAAAGTAGTCTGGAAACGTGATCGACTGTGCTGATTGGAATTACACTAACACCGTGTGGAATTTATGTTCAATGATTTAAATTATATGCATGTATGTTTTAGTGATTAATTGTATTTTTAAATACATGTATTAATACTTTAACAAAATACTTAAATGTATTAACTGAAGAATTTTTTTTTTTTAAAGTAACATAGTTGGGTGAGAATTTCAGCGACACATAACTTTCTAAATGTAAAAAAACAGTGAAATTCAATAGTTCTAGTTAGCTCTGGTAACTATAACTCGTGCCGTAAGGATAGCTCATGCCCCAGCCAAGCAGTTTTGTCATCAATATTTTAATTGCAACTCTTGCAGTGTTAATATCAAAAGTGATGCAATATGTGGGGTAAGTAGCAATGCATTATGTGGGGGCAAGTTATAGTTACATTAGAGCACAAGTTATAGTTACCTGAGCTGACTGGAACTGCTGAATTTCAGTGATTTTATACGTTTAAAATGGGCCTTTGGTCGTGGTGTGACTTGGGGTTGACCGCAGGGTCTGGCTTAAAGTTAGGTCCTGCGTCCAACCATCATGCAGGCAGCCAACCCAGAGCTACACACTGCCTTCGCTGGGAGTGGCAGGGGGTTGGCCACAGTAGCCAACACTCCCGGAGACAGCTAAACTTCTGCTGCGCATGGCCTGGCTTGCAGCCAGGTCTTGTACCCACCCCGCGGGTAGCTAACTCCACACTGTGCACCGCTGCCGTCCGTGCTCAGCAGGGGGTTTCCCACAGGCCAGGCTCTACGTCCAACACCCCACAGACAGCCAACCCCACTCTGCGCATGGCCTTTGGCATGCACTGCAGAGAGTTGGCTTTCAGGCCACGGAGACTCCATCCCATGGGGCTTTTTTCTTCTCATCATCCAAGGTCCGAAACATAATTATTATGGGGATGGGGACACGCAGCTTCCCTCCCCGGGCCTTAATAGGTCCCGGGGATCCCATCCCCCTGGGTTGAATACCAATAAAAAGGGGAGAGGGCCGTGCGGAATCCCTTGACTGAGCCTTATTAGGCCCCAGGGACCTTACCCCCTGGGACTGCATGTTGTTATAAAGGAGAGGGTGGAAGCAGCCTCCCTACCTGAGCCTATTGTGCCTCTGTGGACCCCCATCCCCTGAGGCATTTTTAAATAATGGGTAGGTGCCACAGTGCTTACCCAAGGCACCCACTCGCCAACCACCACGTTCGGAGTCTCAGGAGAGCTCCAGGGCCCCCGCTGCTAGAGCCGGCTTCCTGCATGGTTTGTGAGCGGGCATTGCTCCCGCCTAGAGGGAGCAGCTGTTTTTTGTGTGCTTCCTCTGGGCAGAAGCAATGTCTCTTCAGTGGGCAGGGAAAAAAGTCTGCTCCCACCAGGTGGGAGCATGTTCCACAGGGTGGGAGCAGATGTGTCTTCCCTTCCTGTGCTGCTGCAGGCAGGGATTGCATGTTTGCTCCTGCCTGGCGGGAGATTTAAAAATATTCCCACCAGGGGGGAGTAAACATATGTTTCCCTGCTTGCGCAAGTGTGGGCAGCAAAACTGCTGTCTTTGGGTGGGCTCCATAGGACCGAGTAATAGAGCTGGCCCTGGAGGATGGGTTCCCTGGGGCCTTAAGAGGATTTAGGAGGGTGGCTCCCCTCTGATGGAGTATTTAGACTCGGGGAAATGGTGTCCCCGAGATCAGTAGGCACCGGGGTGTAGGGGGCATGCCCTCCCCGCCACCATTTTGTGCTGTGTCCCTGGGGGATGAAGTCCTTGGGCCGCACTGTGACTCGGAGGGGGCACACGCCACCATCCACCAAACTAAACCTTCAGTATCACCCCCTGGGCCCTGGTCCACCCAGGGTGGTTTTGTAAAAAGAAGCACAAAAGGCCGCGCTAAAAAAAGACAAAGTATTTATTTTGCTGTAAATATTTTGGGCCCCACTCTGGGACCCCATCACTACTATCCTTACTGTGATCCCCATGTTTCATTTTTATTTAAGGACTCAGTCTTTCGGCTCCACAGATCCTCTGCGACGTGAAATACTCAGTTTTTTTTTTTTTAGAAAACTTTTTATTGACATTTTCACAGCATAGGAAAAATCATAGGCATTGAATGTAATGAGAATCAATCTGACGTGTACAGTCATTTAACATATGAAATAATAATACACTGCTATGACTATAACATTGAATACCACTCTGCGCTAGTGCCCTGTCGTGGATAATCAGATTGTGTAGCATCCTACAATCCATCCCCCTGGTTCCTTCAGTCGCTTACTTCTGATTCTGAATTTTCCATCGGGGGGAAATACTCAGTTTATGAGCATTATTTTCTGAAAACCTACTGAAAGGATTTACACCAAATCACAAAAAGCACTTTCAGAAGCAAGATCTAGCTTTCTGCCAAGTTTTGTGTAAATCAGTTTGGCGGTTTGGGATGTAGTTGTGTCTAAAGTTCCTATGGAAAAATGAATGTGGGAAAACGTTTTGAGAGCCCCGCCTCTCAGCACCCACGTGGCGGATCCCCCCTGAAACGTTCCATGCACACTGTAGCCAAACAGTAAAAAACGTACCACTTTTGGAAAGTTTTCTGGAGATTTGGCTAACTGCGACAAAGAAAGAAGCGAAGAAAAAAATGCGTTTACTGCGGAACTCTATCTTAACTATAACTATCCAGTGGCGACTGCCACAGGGAGATATATATATATTCAGTCAAGCTTATTGCAAATTAAAAAAAGGTAATGAGGTTGGTTGATTTTATCGTAAATAATTTTAGAATTAATATTTGAATATATTAATTCATAATTTAAAATGTTTTAAAATATAGATTTAATTTCAGGAGATAATGTTGTAACTTTGTTTTTGGTTCTGAGGTTAAGGTTTTAAAAATAATTTGCATTCATATTGTACATAAATACTTTTTAATCAATTTTCCCATATTTTCCTTTAGCGAGATCTTTGCCTAGGAGGCGTATGTCTCCACAAACAACTGGAAAGTTACTAATAGAAATTTACCGTAAAAAAACTGGGTTGAAACAGGCTCCGCCTCTCATTTGAGGACTTGGAGACTCTTATCTCCACATCCAACCTTAAATCTCCAGTTGGGAATGGTAAACAGCAAAAAAATGGAGATTTACGCCCACGTGTATTAGTAGAGCTGCTTGTCAGTATATCTTCTCATGTAAATTTATAATTGTGAATGCACCCCTTAATGTATTTTATAGCACATTTTTAACATAAGTTTGCTTAAGAGCTGCAGCCTCTGAAGAGGCTCTCGTAAAATGTACCAGTTGTTGCCAAATAATTATGACCCCATCCAGAAGCATTGCTGGTGTGCCAGCACTAATATTTTGAGGAGAAAGATAGTGAATTGTTGCATTGTTTTAAGAATATTTAACAGAAATTGCACTGAAAAGCTTGGGGTAATAAAGGGAGCTCTGAAAATGATAACTAACATGTACCATCACTTACATTGTATTTATCTACACTTGTACAATTAACTTAGGTTTTCAATCCAGCTTTTTCTAAGAATCTTAGTGAAATATTTTTTAATCAAAAGTAAGTAATTTCGGTCTTGAAATACCACCTTTTTGGTTTTAGTACATACATACATATATAATAAATCTATCCATTTCATCAAGTACTCAGATGTACTACTGCCTCATATGGCTAGATTAAATCTTGTACACCTCCTCATTTCACCATCTGAGGCTATGATAGCCCCTAATAGGCAAATAATTAGGTTCACCGTCTTGGGGTTAGCAGTATAACAAGAATGACCATCAACCTGTCATAGATGACCTCCAGTAGCCTCAAATTACCACCATTATACTTTAAAATAAGGGTGTTCACCACAATGGCCTTCATGCTCGCAATATGCCAGTAAGTTGCTTAATTATGTCAAGACTGGTATAATAGCAGTCGTGTCATTGATGCCCCCATTGTGCCAAAAATACCACCAAAATTCCCAAAAAACAATGCTGTCAGAGGTGAGCACCATAATGTAAAGAATGCCCGGATATGCTAGTGAGTGCCATTAATATGCCAAGGCTAGCATTTTCTTGGCGTGGACACCATCATGCCATAGATATTTCCAATATGCTAGTAATTGCTACTAGAATTCCATGGGTAGCGTTTTGGAGCTAGTGGCCACCCTCATTTCTGTGGATTACCACAGTATGCCTATGATTAAAATCACGCCATGGAACGAATTTTTGTAAGGAATGGCACCATCACGCCATAGAATGCCTCCAGTATTCCAAGAATTCCCACCAAAACGTCTAATTTAAGATCAGCAAAGATTATTGTAAAAATCGAAATCTATAGAAGTATTGACATACTAAAAGTAAAAAATGCTTAAAACAATTAAATAAAAAAGAAAGCAGGAACAAATAAGCCAGTGTATCTAAAACTTGTTAAAAAAAAAATAAAATAAAAAAAAAGCGAAAACACCTTCATAAAATTGTCCTTCAAACATTTTTCTAGGTAACAATTTAGCCAAAATGCCTGTTCCCCTTTAAAAGTGATGTCCGGTGGCATGATGCCCTTCAAGCATCACCCTTCTCAATTTAAATGCACATCGCTGGGCTTTTGATGAGCTTTGTGACATTTGCAATTGGGTGGCAATTGAACATAATCTCTGCCATGGACTTTGCTGCTTGGCACAAACTGCTCTCTCACTTTCTTTAACAGGCTATTTATGAGTTTCACTACAATAGTCCCTGCAAGAGAGTGTAGGGGTGTTTTGACTTGGGAGGAGCGTGGACAGGTGACTGTTTCGCCAAGTGCTTGTGAGAGGATATAATGATTCCTCGTTGTCCTTGTGGTTTGTTGTATAAAGGTTGGAATGGTGCGCGTATGTTAACTGTTGGCTAGGTATTCATTGTTTCCTGTTACTTTTTTTGCAGAGTATGTTTGTGCAGTGTGCCTGAGGTTGTGTAATGAGACTTGACTAAAAGTGCCCAGTATTTGCCAAGCAGCGATTTAGAAGTTTAAGCAATACATTTCCAATAAAACGTGATTGCTTTCAGACAGGAGCAGTGAATGCAAGCATTTGTCTTGATTACAGGGACTAGCTGGAACTCAAGTGTTTATTCCATGATGCATTATACAGAATGACCTACATTTCCTGTAGCTTCAACTAAAACGCAACCATGGCATACACGGGGCTCGTTCTACATTTTGTGACATTAAATGAGCAAATACAATGGCTCGGTGCAATTGTTGATTTGTTTGAAGCATTCTTAGTGCAACCCAGATATATAGGTTCAGTGCATCATAATCATAACGTTATGAGTTTGAATCCTTTAATTAGCCTAAGATGTCTCTTTGTTCATGATTCATTCACTACCATATTGCCAGTGGCGGCTGGTGACATTTCAAAGTTTGTGTGGCGTAAAAGTTGGGGGATGAGTATGTGAGTAAGCTCACAGATATAAGAGCGGTTGAAGGGAGGGGTGGAGGGTCTCCACTCAAGAACATTTTGTAAAAAAGGAGTTGCAAATGGTATATTAAAATTTTTAAAGCACATTTCAGAAAGCAAGAAGGGTTAGAAAGTCATTGTGAATGTGTACTCTTGAAGCATTTAAACGCACTAAAACCTAATTTAAGCGTGGAATATGGGGGATGCTCCAGGACAGGAATGGTTATCCGTAAACCGCAGAGAAAGGGGCCGAGATATACAGCTGTAAGGTGATTGTGCATGGCTGTACTTGGACATGTATTCTTTTTACTGGTTTCTGCTAGCATGGTGTTGTGCAGCCATATTTTGTGTTCCATAATGCCACTTTGCAGCAGTATTTCCTACTTTGTCACCCAAGGTGCAAATATGTAGTTCTTCACTCCAGTGCATTATGTCCCCCTCAAACACTCCTAATTGGGTTAAAGGTGGAGGTAAACACATTTCTGTAATGTCAGTTTTTAAGAGAGCAAATCAAGGCATATGGGTTTGGGCTGTAAACTTTGAGGAAGAAATCCCAGGCTTTCCTTTGATGCCTGCTGCCCTTCCATTCTGGGCCTGAGAGTGCTGATGGAAAGTGCCCCGGCTCTATCGATCTGTATTGTCCTGGGCTTGCCGTGTACATGGATAACCCACTGCTGCTTGAGCCTCTGTTCTATGCAAGCAGAGTTCTTGTGCAGTACTTAGTGGTGAAATAAATTGTGTTCCCCTCACCATAAAAGTTATGTCCGTATATCAATTTAATCCCACGTGTTCGACCAGCAAAAAAGTGATACTACAAAAAATACAAAACGTTAGTTTTGTATTTCAACATTTCAAAACTTGAGAGGCAGTATATCGATTAAGGATTTCTGTTCCTCATAGTTGAAAATAAAACAATTAAGGGGGCATATTATCAAGCACTGCGTTAAAATTATCGCCGCTTTAGCAGCAGAAAACTGCCGCTAAAGCGGCGATAATGGGCTTGATAATATGCCGCAGAGAATTCCCATAGAAGCCCATGTTGACACCAGAACATGGGCTTCTATGGGAATTCTCAAGGGCATATTATCAAGCCCATTATCGCCGCTTTAGCGGCAGTTTTCTGCCGCTAAAGCGGCGATAATTTTAACGCCGTGCTTGATAATATGCCCCTAATTTCTTTAAGTACACACACATTTATTTAGACTCTGCACAGTACTAAAAGTAGCTCACGACATGGACATGCAGCTAGGCAAGGCAGCTCCAGTTCTGGTAGTTTCATTAAAGGTTTGCTTCTACAGCTTGTTACTTGACATGAAAAGTCGTATCGATGCTTTGTCACTGTGTGCCAAAATAAATTCAGCTGAAACCCTTAAAGCTCACCGCCAAACAAACCTCTTATGAAGTGGTCACATGAGAGCTATACGTGCACAACTAGTGGCTAACCTTTAGAAAAAGGTTTTGCAACTCACAATAGAAGAAAACCGAGACGGTTCAGCAGGATTCGTGAATTGAGCTGGTCGTTAATTAACAATAAGGATTTAAGTTGTAAACAGAAAATGAGAATACTTCCCAATTAAAACAAGCATTGGCATAGCCAATAGGTCTCGCTTTTGGGACATTATAAGTGGACATTATAAGTGTTTAGCCATGCAACAGTTGATATTGCAACAAGGATATTGTGCTGCAGAATTAAATACTTATAAGGTCGCAAAGGCGAGACCTATTGGCTATGCCAATGCTTGTTATTACTGTGTAAGTAACCACAATCTGTGCACCCAGTGAAGCAAAGCACAGACAGATTTGAGGGGGTGCCATCTCTCACAGTGCCCTTCAGTCTGTGGTCCAGAGTCCCGCAACCAGGCCCCTACACTTGGCCTCTCTTGGGGTGGAGCGGGGTCTGGCCATTCTTAGTCTGCAGGCGGTTTGACTACTGTCCATGAGGTTTAAAGCTGCTGCAGTCTGGGATTATGCACAGGCCGTCTTCTCAGCTTGAATCTGCCTGCACCGCAGAGCGAGCTCGTGCTGCCCTTACAACAGCGACCTCAGCCCCCGCCGTGTGCACAAATGATCCCTTTCCACCGCATCCAGTTAGCTGCCAATAAGTAAGGGAGGAAATCATCAATGCTCAAGTTGTGGATCCAGAGCGCAGGGTGGAAGGACAGGGCTCTCTCATCACACTGTGCCTGCTTAGAGTGAGGCCGAATCTAACCTTCCTGCGTTGTATTGCTTGTGTCGAGTGTGCACTATTTAGCAGCTGCACTGAAGAGTCGTGCACCATACTCTACTTTGGGCAAACGATACGTGTGCACGTTTACCTACTAAGGCGCATACATACAATGTCATATGTAAATACAGTTCTGTCCACTCATACCAGTCGCACAAATCCACAAAATAGTACTTGCGGAAAGCAAACTTACACAAGCTCATAAGCAATCAAGTACAACTGTGCACACGTACTTACCACACGGTGACACAAAAACTGTCACATAACCCACCACCGCCGTTAATTATACTCAAAACATACAAGCAGCAATCACCGACCTAACAACAATCAACCATGCATCCCTTAGCTACTGCCTAAATACGCACCAACATGGTCGCCAGCTGCACTACATCTGTCCTTTAGCAAAATGCACAATAATATGATTATTTTGATTATTGCTGTGTATATGCGCCCTGCTCTGAGTTTTTTCGCAGCACACATGGCACACCCCACCTTTTCTCGCCCTTTGTGCTTTCACATGCAGTACAGCTCCCCTTTGTGTTCAGGAAGTGATGGAGATCAAGTTGAAGGGAGAGGGTGAGACAGAAACAAAAATCACAAGTATGCTGCTGCTTTGTTTTCACAGTTTTCAACTTAGAGGATCCGTGCCAAGCCCTGACCCTTTCATCTTCGTCCACTTAAATGTTCCTAAGACAATGTTGCCTATCTGGTGTGAACAGGAAATGGCCCCGGTGCGGTATCATCAGACAGCATCAATGCTAATGGTAATGTTACGGTTAAATAATCCAATTTCCCCTTGCATGGTTTGGATACTTACTGAATCTGGCCTTCTGTTTTTGATGTGCTGTAACAGATTACATTCCAGAGCAGGCTCGGTTTTTAGATGTTAGCAGAGCGGTTCTGGTGGGGGGGCCAAGCCGCACCAGGCGGCCATCCCACGGCGTGCTTTTCAGATTTACATGCTGGTCCTATTTGTGAAGTGCACGGTGGCCATTTGTTACCATCGGCTTGGCTCCTTTGCAGGGGCACTCACCCCTGCCAGTACACACCTTCCGTTGTGCACCTAGGCAGACTTGGGTCTGAAGCATTATCCATGTAGCAGTGCTGGGTGGTAGGCCCTCCATGCTGCGCCACTGGAGACAGATGGGTGGAGTATTGGCTGAAAGCTCTATTTGGAGCCGGGATGTTCTGAAAGGGTTAACCGCTGCCGCTGTGATGGCCACGCCGATTTCAACGCACACACCTAAAGTTATGTACAATACGATCCAGAGAGGCATTTGAATGCCTCGAACTAGCACATTGAGATTATATCAATGTATATTGCTTGTAAAAAGCCGTTAGGTGTGAGGCACTGAGCAGACAATGCTGCTGACTCGAGTGGACTCGGACATGCTATAAACAAGGAAGCTATCGACTTCAGGAATGTGAAAGAAAGCTCTCGTATTTTGAAAGCTGATGACCCATGACGAGAGAGGAAAGCCATACGTCGCCTCTGTTCGTAAGCGCGCGCCCGCGCACGCAATCTGTAGGCCAGCCATGGTAACATTTTTTGAAGCCCTTACTAAAAGTCTCGCCAGACTAGCGCATGCGCTGGGTCAGGCGAGACCTAAAAAAATAAGCAGTATACCAAAACAATGTGCACTGGCAAACCAGTATTAATTTCTCTATCTCTTGGCTGGATGTGATTTTAGAGCATTCTGGGTCAAAAGAAAGGGTGTGTGCTTAGAGCACAAAAAAATGAAAGTTTTTAAACTTCAAAAAACAAACTTGAAATAGCCCTAAAAGTACTCTACTAAGTTGAAGATGGGTCTTGAAGAATTGCTTCAAGCTTTTAATATCCGCTGGAATAGCGCATAATATTAAAAGAAAAGGGAGTATCGATTTATTCACGGCTGAAGTGTGACCAAGTAAGCGTCTCATTGTTTGCTTTCATGTTCCTCACATAAGACATGAGAATTCATCGCATTTAAAAGGCACGTATAAAAAAATTCAAATATTGGCAGCACCGCATACATAGATCATGTTCCATTGAGCTGGGCTATACAATGTTGAGCACAGTTGTGAACTTAAAACGCAAGCATGTACGGATTCATTGCACTGAGACATTCAAGCTCAAAAAGAAGAAAACCAGGGAAACCGGCAGAGACTGAGTGTCCATATTCTAATATTTGCACTTCTCCCAATAACAGTTTGTGCCAATTGACAGAATGCTAAATATAATGCAATTTGAAAACTATAATGTTTCCTTAGGAGACAGCACGATTCTTACCTGAACGTTTGCTCAGTACTCGCGAGCTGCTTCCGGCCATGTATTGGTAATGGGTCCTCACTTATTGTGACCATGCTTTGGTGTACAGCTCGGCCCTCCCACCCCGCTTCCTTATGTCACTGACTAGAGAGGCTTAGCCGCGTCTCCTGAGCCAATCTAGATACTGCTCCCTTGCGGTTTGCGTTCGTAAACAGCATGAGAGTAGCGCAACTATTGCCTTGAACCCAGCGCTCCTTAGGAGACTTGGGGGCTGTGGCTTTAATGCCCCTGGCTCCTAACGTTGCACAGGTAGGGGAGGGTCCAAGTGCACACATTGGACTCGTCACAGCAAGGCACCCATCCAACTCAACATGTGTACTTCACTCCAAGGCCCAGCTGAACTTGTCAATTAAGCCCCACCCACGTCCCTCCTCACTTGTGCAGAAAGGCATCTTACTCCGCCCATGCTGAAATTAAAGCACCGTGGCCAGGAAAAAAATATATGGGGCCCTGGGACAACAAAACGGGGGGTACCGAACGCCCCCACGCCCCAATAGGGAAACCGCCCCAGTATGTTGCAGCAATATTGTACATTGTTTTTAATGAGTTGTTAGTCATTACCTCGACTCCTACCCACACCACTACATTTAGGGTCACTAGATTGTGAAACCCCACGCTGCAATTTTATGGTTTTAAATAATTTTTTACCTTTTGTAAACGGCTATGACAGTTTATTGACCCTTGCTCTTAATTATAATACTTTTTTTTTTTTAATTAAGCATTTGTATTCATTTGAGCCTACACTATGTCTATTCATAAGTATATACATAAATGCAGTGCTTTGCAAGGTAAGTGTCAAGCCCCCTTTATTTTTCTTTATATCGGTCTGTTGCTCCTCTCCCTGTAAAAGCCAAAGGTTAGAGGGACGTTCTAGTTTGGAATTAGGATCTAAAAAAACCATAGAAATTCACTGAAAAAACAAAAGGTTTCAGGGACATTATAGTTAGGCTCAGATTTCACTCGTACAAAACCAGTGAAATTCAGCAGCTCTAGTTATCGGAGCTAACTAAAACGTATGCATCCGCAATGCACTGCTTATAAACTCCTATTACATCACTCATGATGGGAACAGTGACATAATTGATGACATCATCCACACAAACACTCACACACCCACTCACACCCCTTTACAACCTCTCGTATGCCCACTCACATACCAAGACAGCCATTCACAGACCCATACCAGTACTTGCTCACCCACTTACTCCTCCATAGAGCCACTCACAGGCCCTCACTCATCCATACAGCCACTCATACAACCAGTCACTCACCCATTCAGTCACATAGCCACACACTCACCCATACAAGCACTCACACACCCACTTACATACCCATTCACACATCCATACAAGTGCTCACATATCTGCTCACTCACACATCCTTTCACAGACACTCACGCTCCAATACAGTCACTCACATACCAACTCACTTAACCAAACACCCACTCACCCATACAGCCACTTACCAAGTCACACATTCCTACAGCCATTCAGACACCCACCCACTCACTCACTTACCAATACAGCCCCTCACCTGGCAACTCGCTCACCCACACAGCTACTCACATACCCTCTTATACACCCATAAAGCCACTCACACACCCATACACACAAGGATACATGCAGTTGCACAGCCACTCACATAATATATGTTAAAAGTAGTATCACTCGGTAGTAGTGCACCTAGTATACTAATTTAACTTTTGTAGTAGGTATGTATATGTTTAACAATCAAACTCTTAGAAAATACACTCACTAGTTGCAGGGGTGTGGAATTTATTAAAATATCTACTTGTCCATGGGGCAGGTTGCTTCATAAATCTACTTGTCCTGTAACAAAATGCACTTGTCCCTTTTGTGCCATGTAATACGGCGACAAATTACGGCAGCAATCTCATTATTTAAGAGTTCTGATATAGCCTCTCTAATTATGCCAGGGCTCGTACCATAGTATCGTTGAATACTAGCAATTCCCTTAGGTTGCTACGTTTCTGCAGATCTACATGCTGAGGCTGAAGGTGGTGGTAAGCAATAGTTCAAGGGTTGGAATGCCCTTTTGAGTCTGTGCTAACTTGCATGTTTTAAGGGTTTGCACCAACTCTTTTCTACTCTTCACCCATACTGAAAAAGGTTGGAAATTTACTCCTGACAGTGGCAGACGTAAAACTTCTTCCAGGGTTGGGAAAAAAGTGGTTGGAGGAAAAGTGAACTTGAAACATTCAGATTTTCACATGAGCAAATCTACATTTGCTCATGCTAAAATGCAGTTCACAAATATATTCTAGGAGTACTATTTCATGGCCTACTTCTGTAAATTCTTGTGAATTCACGGAGACTGTATATATGCACTTAATGCAAGGATATATACAATGGATGCACTTTTGAGACTCTTTAATAATTGGGCCTCTAATTAGGCCTGGCATTAACCATGACCCTTTGTGTTTAATAAAATTCTGTCTCTCTCTCTTTTTCTCTCATTCTATCAGGTGGCTTCACTGTGACATATTCTGCTCTTTTACAAGGAGCATATTGGCTCACAAAGTAGTTTTGTTCAGTGCCTGGAACTGCTGTGGCAATGTGTGCTTTTTGAGAGCAAAAAAACTTTTGATTTTGCCAATGCTTCTTAGAATGGTGAGGGCCCAGCAGCTCGCACACCGATAAGGTTTTACAAAAACCATGCCTAAACAAGTCACGCATTGACAAAACCATAAGGCTGACCACCAATTTCAGACCTACGGACTTTGCCAATGCTTGTTTATTTTAGTTTCCCATAATCGTATTTAAACTGGTTACACTGATTATCCATTATGAATATTGTTGGGAAATGCAAGCATACATCAACATGGGACTAAATGATGCTACAAAGAGATGGTACCTAAAACCTTGCAGTAGTTTAGCAAAATGTTTCTTTTCCTACTTGCATTTTTTTGTGAACATTATATTTTGCAAGCAAAGAATCATCACTCTTGCTTTCAAGCTTTGGCAAATATTTGCATATAATCAGAGAGCATTCTGGGAGCATTATACATAGCCTCATATTACTAAACTTTGAAAACTTGTGTTCACATTTATACTGGAACCACCGTCAGTAGTGCAGGCTGAGCTTACAGAATTCACTTTTAGTACTCACCCTAATAATAAAGGCTTTACATTACTGAAACATAAATACAAGCTTGAACAACATTTAACACATGGACACAAATATTACCTTAACTGCAGACATTGCCCTTTCCTGATCCATAATGTAGTACTGTAATATGGCAGCCAAAGGGTTTGTGCTGTATGGGGTTGGCCCTACTTGTCCCAAGGACAAAATACACATGAAAACTTGTTGCCCTTGACCCCAAACAATATGTCCCGGGTGTCGGGCTATAGGAATTCCACATCCCTGAGTTGATGTCTTTAGTGATGTCATTTGAGATGTCATGAGTGAGGTCACTGACCATTTTAGGAAACCTCATTTACAAAGCATGTGATACATCGCATGCCATTACAATACTAGTCGTTACGACGCGTTGTTACATCGCATGCCATTACAACGCAAGTCGTTACAAAGACTTGCTGTAGGGGCAGAAGGTGTTGGATTTTTGATCCAACACCTTCCCTACTGTTGCACACATTGGAGTTGGAATAGTATATTATACTATTCCAAACTCCAGCGCCCCCCCTACAGCAAGTCGTTGTGACGACTTGCGTTGTAATGGCATGAGATGTAACAACGCGTTGTAATGGCATGCGTAGCAAATGTATGCGGAAACATGTGAAGTTTAAGATCTGCTGCCTGGCACACAGGCAAAATGGTGAAATGGACCCTCCTACTTGGCGGAGAGGCTTCATCAGTATATCCCCCAAGGGACCTACTATCTGGCTCAATCTCTGCTCAAAATCCCCAGGATCAAAAAAGCACGAACAGGAGGCAAGGCCTTTTCATATCAGGCACCAGTGATATGGAACCAACTTCCAAATGTCTTAAGACAATGCCCAGACCACCTGAAATTTAGAAAGGCCTTAAACTGCCCTCTTTTAGACCAGTCCACCTAATATTATCTTCTGCAAATCCGCAAGTGCCGAGATACTGTTTAGGGGGGGATTCATGCGCTATATTAACCCACAAATGAAAACTAAACTATTCACCATATCATGAGTGGTGTAATATGTGAGGCCATAGGCAGTGCTTTGGGGGGGGTACAAGTTACAGTTAGCTATGGTAACTATAAATGCTGAATTTCACTGGTTCTGTATGAGTGAAATCTGAGCCCAACTATGTCCCTGAAACCTTTGGTTGGTTGAGTGAATGAATATGAATAAATATATATATTCATTCACTACTGGCTATTGGTGGTTGTAGTTAGGACCAACTTTTCCCATGTACAAAGTATTACATTTAAAAAAAATGGTGCCGTTTAACAAATCTTTGACAAATTTTCAAAACTAGTACGCAAGTTAGTTCAGCTGCTGTCTGGAAAGTTTGGGGGTGATTCATCAAGCGGGGACAGAGAAAAAGGGGGACCCCTAACTTTTTCCCAGTGTTGTGTCTATGGGGATTTTGCAAGTATTCGACACGGCTACTGCCCGAACTTCTGAACAGAATTACACCAAATTTGGCATTAGGCTAGATCTTGGTCCGCAGTTTGTGCGTTTTGTAATTTGGGATAAATCTGTTCAGTAGTTTTGGAGTCTTTATGGGAAGAAAAATATAGATATCTAGGGACGCAGATCCCATGCGGTGTATCTGTGCGAAAAGCAAGGCCCTTGTTGCGCTGCTATTTTGTTTCTAGCCTATGCTTCCGGGTAGAACACCTTAATATAAACACACAAGGGATCAGAATATAGGTACTCTGACCCCATAGGACATATGGAGGGGTCTCTGAGGGACCCATTTTTTTGGGACGATCTGTGTTTTTTTTTTGAGGCTCACAGCACGACACCCAGTGTAAATCTGCAATGGTTCCGCAGATCCAAAGCCCTATGGAAAAAACCTCACCCACTCACACACCATACTACCGCTACAAGCGGCCACTGTGGTTGTATGACCATACAGTAATTGTATATGATTTTGTTTTAAAAAAACAAAGAAATTCACTGGAAAAAAACAAAGGTTACATGGACATTTTAGTTAGATTGATGTTTTATCCACACAAAATGATAGAAATTCGGCGGTTATACTTATAGTTTCTTCAGATACGTATGACTATAACTCGTGCCGTTAAGTAACTTTAGGACACATGTTAAAGATTCTTAACATAAGTAGAAGTAGAACTGCTGAATTTCTATGGTTTTGTCATGGTAAGACATCAACCTAACTATAACGTCCCTGTAACCTTTGTTTTTTCTGAGAATATATATGTAAATTACGGTTTTGATTTAGTGTGCATTTATAAATATATCCATTGTATCGTCATACAGTTTTATACATTTTTAAATACTTGTGTATTTCTGGAATCATTTTTCCATATTGATTTAAAAAAAAAAAAACACATCTATTCTTATACATGTTTTTATTTTATTAATCTTTGAACATACCTAGCTTTGTTTATATGTAAACACTCTCTCTCTCGGGGCTGATTCACATGAAAGCATCTATGAGTACTGGAAGTATCCCTGTTCTTTTAAGAACTTTGACATGATTATGTGAATCAGCCTCAGCATGTGCAACTACCTATTAAAAGTGCAGAGAGGCCTCAGGCTTTTCGATTTGTACTAATTGTGTATACATATTCTATTTTATCACAGTTTTGGGATCAATTCAAAGAGGCATGCAAGTGTGCTATAGACATCCTTTTTGCGGTTTAGGCCGTGTGTGTGTGTGTGTGTGTGTGTGTGTGTCTGTCTGTCTGTCTGTGTGTCTTTTTTATTTATTTTAGAGGTTTTATATAGCGCTAGCTCCACCCAGGGGTATCAGAGCGCTTCACATTGGAATGACGATCGTACATGGAATACAAAACAATAGTAACGAAGTGCAGCATTAAGATATGGTACAATTAAAGAACAAAAAGAGTAATATATCTTGATTTGGATAAAAGTGCAAAATGTAGCTATTTACGAAACAACATAGGAATACAATAATTACAAATTATAAAACAGTATAAATGAAGTAGATCCGTTATTTTCAAAGGAAGGGTTAGGCGAGTGTGAAAAGGGGGGCGGCAGAGTGCTGGAAGGGGGGAAAGAAGAAGGTGAGTATGGCTAAGGCAGGGGGTGAGTAGGTGAGGTAAAGCACAGGAGGGGTGAAAGAGAAGGGGGAAGGTGTGGATTCAAAAGGAAGGGAGAGTACAGCAAGTATGGTAATAGACAGATTAAGGACCCCAATATTTGTTGAGGAGGTGCATTTTAAGATCTTTTTTTAAATTGACGTATGAAGGGTTAAGTTGTAGATCATCAGGGAGGGCATTCCAGATGCTGGGGGCCTTACCAGAGAAGGAGCGAGATTGAGCGGCTTTCTTTTTTAACAGAGGGGGGATGAGGAGGAGAGAGTTGGTGCTTCTCATCGGACGGGTACTGCCTGCTTTTTTTAGTTTGTTTGAGAGGTAGGGCGGAGTCTTTTGATGGAGGGCTTTGTATGTAATGCAGGCTATTTTATAGGAGGATCTACCTTTGATGGGAAACCATTTAAGGGTCTTAAGTACTGGTGAGATGTGGTCAGAGCGTTTGCAGTTAGTTGTAAGCCTGGCCGCTAGGTTAAGAACAGATTTTAGGGGGGCCATAGTCAATTTTCGAGAGGACTAGGGATCTAACAACAGATTTGAAATCTTCCACTGGAATGCAGGGTTTGATTTTTTTGAGATGTTGGAGTATAAAAAGTGCTCCTTTTGCCGAATTTGTTATATGTGAGTTGGGCGTAAACTTATTGTCGATGGTGATGCCAAGGAATTTTACTGATTCGGCTAGAGAAAGTGTACAGTTTAGGGCATTTAGGTCAGTGATCCATGCTTGGATGGGGAGAGGGTTGTTTTCTAGGAGAGAAAAGAATGATTTTGTTTTTTTAGGATTAAGTTTGAGATGGTTGGAATAGAACCAGGTTTGGATATTAGTCAGGGCGGTGTTAAGGTGCAGTACATCAGCGTGGGATTTCATTTTATAGTACAATTGGGTATCATCAGCATAGAGGTGATAGTTAATACTGGCTTGTTTGATGATGAGGGTAAGGGGTTCCATGAATAGGTTGGAGAGAGCGTGAGAGAGGATAGAACCTTGGGGGACACCGAGTGAGACAGGAGTGGGTCTAGAGAGGCAGCTTTGGGTTTTGACTTGTTGGGTTCTGTGTTGGAAATAGGAGTTGAACCAGTTGAGGACGGTGCCATCAAGGCCGAACCGAAATGGAAGTGTATTGAGTAAGGTTGAATGGTTAACTGTGTCGAATGCTGCAGAGAGGTCAAGGAGAATGAGTAGGCAGGTCTCGCCATTATCTAGGGCATGGTAGATGTCATCATCTATATTTAGCAATGCAGTTTCAGTGCTGCAGCCTTTACGGACGCCGGATTGTAGAGGGTCGAGTAGGTTCTTTTGAGAGAATGGGGAGGTTTGAAATGGGGCAGAGGTTATTGGGGTCATTCGGGTCGGTTTTAGGGTTTTTTGGAATGGGCGTGATTTGTCCGAGTTGGAGGGAGACAGGAATGCATCCTGAGGAGAGGGAGGAGTTGATGATATTGGTCCAATAAGGGACAATAACGTGCTTTAGATCTTGGACGAGGGAAGATGGGAGAGGGTCTTTAGTGTGGGAGGACAGTTTTAATTTGGACAGGATGTTACAGACTTCTAGTTCTGAACCTGTATGGAAATTCTGCCAGGAAGCCTTTTTTGATCTGAGGGTTGTTGGGGAAGATTTCAGTAGGGGTTAAGGAAAGTGGGGGTGGGGAGGAAGCAGGGGGTATGATCAGAGGGGAGGGAGCTAAAATAGTATCAGGGGTACTTGGGGAGTTTAGAGGGATCTGAGTTAGAATGAAGGATTGGTCAATTTTGACGATTTTATCCGAGAAGTTAGCTATTTCTTCGCATTTTTCTGTGGTGGCCGTCATGTTGGGAGGGGCTGGGGAGGTTTGGTTTATAATAATGTTGAACAGTTCTTTAGGTCTATTTTTGGCACGTGTGAGTTGTGAACGGAAGAAAGAAGCCTTTTCAGAGAAAATGTGCTTCTTGTACGTGGATCTAGCGGTTCTGAGGAGGAGGACGAGGTTGGAGGGGGATGGGTGTGGTCTCCAAGTTCTTTCTGCCAGTCTAAGTGCTCGTCTTTCATTGTTGAGGTCTGGGTTAAACCATGATTTGGAAGGGATATTTTTAAGATGCATATTTTCAATGCATATAGATCAAACACCGTGGTGATAGCCACTGGGTAGTTATGGTTGACAGTGTTTCCTCAAAGGCATTTTTTGATTTACTTATACCTTTTAACCCTGTGGAAGATTTTGCACGAACCTTGGCAATCTACTTATTCATCAAGCTAAGTTTCGGCATCCAGAGTTTAGCGAAGATTCATACATAAGAAAAAGTTAATGGGTAGTTCAGAAAATTAGTGTTTTCCAAATTTGGCTACTGGACACAAATTTGCTCAAATCTAGAGGCCAGACAGCCGAATGATTTTACACCAAATTTGACGTGGTAGTAAAACTATTACGATCACAATTCTTTTTGGTTTGGTGTAAATCTATTCAGTTTTTGAGATTTGCGTGTTAAAAATAGTTTTAAAGGGCTTTAAAGGGTTAACACTATATATAGCTGCCATTATAACTCCCAAGTCATGACTTACAAATCACGCTGTGAATTATTTAACAAAATGGGACTGGCTTGATTTGGGCTGTAAAATCAAATAAATAAATGCATAGAAAATCTGCCATCCCGAAACATGAGTCCAACTCGTGCTTTTCATTCTGTGAAAAAGAAATTTCCGCAGTTATGGCAGGCTAACCCCAGTGGTGACCAAACCAAGGGCAGTGATCGGGGGTACCCAGAAGTATGGAAATAGAAAACACTCTTAAGAAAAAAACACTTGAAACAGTCAGAGCTACATTGGGAGCTCACCAACAGCCATTTTAGGTACAGAATTTGGTTGCCGTTGTGTGTCTAACTTGCGCGTTTCAGACAATGTACAAAAAAAACGCAAAGCCAAACATACAAAATGAGTGCACACTATGGAGTAGGGCCTCACTGATGGCCCTGTGCAGCTGGGATTGCCTGGCCACAGCAGGTTGGGCCTGGTGACCAAAGAGCGGGCGCAGCCGAGTTCAGACAACCATTGCTGGTTAGAAAGTGCTTAGCCTCCACCCCCTCAATGCACTATTTTGGGTGTCCACTGCATTTTTTGCCCAATGCCTGGCCGCAGGACATGTGGCCAGGGCAGGTTGTTAGCAGAAGGTCAAATTCCAGGGGGGATGGGAGTTTAAGTAAACCATCAAAAACTGAGCCAGAATATTGAACTGTTATTTTCTAGAGAATTTCAAACTTGTAAAACCACTGAAATTGGCCAGTTATGGCTTTGAGCGCTCACAATGCATGACATAACTTATGCTGCCTAGCAAGACAACAATCTGGAGGTTGGTGCTACTTCTGGAATTTGTTGTGTGCGTTCATAAGCATAACTGGCAAATTTCAGTGGTTTTACACATTTGAGCCCTAACCATTAAACAATGTAAAAGTTAGTAATGTTGCACTTGGGTCTGGTAATAAGATCTTAACTTGCGTCAAAAAAATAAAACATTCACTGGGGAAAAATGATGGTTAAAGTGACATTGTAGTTAGGTGTTGAAATAAGATCAGAACTAATGTTTAAAAACCACTCACATTTGCAAGTTGTAGTTTAGTGAGCTAACTATAACAGGCACCCCTTCATTCACTGCCTATGAATTCTTGTATTAGATCGCCCATGGCATGTCACGTGTTAAATGACATCACCCTATTATTGCGTTTCCTATAATGTTTGTGGGCTCGATCTAATTCAACATGCTACACCTATGCCCAATATTCTTTAACCATTTAAGTGATAATGGACACAACCTTTGGCTATTTGCTTGGCACTTAGCATATGTCAAGTCACCCACATTTAATGTATGTTACCCTCTTTATAGTGGTATTCACCCATCTAACAAACTAAATGCCTCCATAGAATTTAAATGCGGTCACCCACTTTTTAAACTTTGAACATCCTCCAAAAATTAAATGCTTTAGGCACCTTACTGGGATTTTCCTCTTAATGAATTTGCATGATCCCCCAATTTTAAGTCAATAGGTTGTTTGGAATGCATTAGCTGCTTTCATACGGCCTGTATAGATAACCCTCTGTGTTTGGCAAAATATGCTACATACATTCCTCAGATGAGCACAATAAGTGGCACATTGCAGTGGTGTTTCATTTTTAGGTCTGGCATTAGTCAACCTCTTTTTGATTTTACAAAAAGTATATGTATGATATACTTAAAGGAGCTTTCATCCATCTCTTTTCATCCATCTCTTTTCATCCATCTCTTTTCATCCATTAGTCTATTGTTGCCATTCACATTTTGTTTCCTCCCACTACAGCATGGGGCAGCCTACTTCAGCCACTGGCTAAGTTCACTTTGAGTGACTGCATTTTGCTGTTTGAAAAGGAACATACCCACACAAGGTAGTTCCCTTCAGTGGCTGTGTTTTTGTTGTTTAGTTTATTACTTTAGTGTTGCCTTTATGATAGCAGGACATATTCTACTAGCTCTTCATGTGAGCACAGGGCACATTCCAGCTTTTTCAGTTACTGTCTTCTGCTAATGCTAACATACATTCATTTTGGTGCAGCCTTTGTTTATCTGACTACTACTATTACACAGCATACCAGAAAGTTTCCATTTGAAACTTCTCTTTATAAAGGTATCCTTTTTTTTTTTTGCATGCACACAATGAAGGGCATTTATAACACTACTACTTTGTCATGTTGATAGGACTACAGTTATGTTTGTAAACCAATTTCGTCTGTATGTCCTGCTTGTATGGGTTTCTAGTTTTCTTTCAGTGCTCCTGCATGCTGTGCTTAAATAGACATCTAACTATTATATTAATAATTGAAGCTGTGCTGTTTATTTCATTTGCTGTCCTATCTATTGGTCTGTACGTCTATCTAGCTCTCTGTCTAGCTTTGCCTATGTGCCTATTCATCTATCTATTGGTCACTGTCTTTGCAACCCTATGTGTATCTGCTTTTGCAACCTTATGTCTTCACAGTGCTATCTATCATTCTATCATCACAAATCTACCTATCTAGGCAACATTCTTTATGTATGCAAGCCCTCTGCTTGCCTATCTATCTATGCAACCATCTATCTATTTTTGCAATTCTCTACCTATACATCTATGTATGTGACCCTCTCTATTTATTCAACTTTCTCTGTATATGCAGTCCTCTCTATCAAGCTATCTATTAATGCAATCACCTTTATCTATTCAACAGTCTACTATGCAACGCTATTGATCTATGCAATGTTGTCCATTTATACAACCTTCTGTCTTTGCAACCCTCTATCTTTTCAACCCATCCTATATGTTTTATAATGAAAATGTACGTGTGTGTGTGTGTGTGTGTGTGTGTGTGTGAGAGATAGAGATAGATATATATATATATATATATATATATATATATATATATAATCACACAATTTGTTGTTTCAGAAAAAATGCAAGGACACCTTGGAAGTGCAGTATAAAGAAAATACTGACTGCACCAGCAACGCGATTCAGCTTACGCCTTGGTCACGCTGAAGGTCAAGCAGTGACAGCATCTTTTTTTATTTTGTCAGTGCACTAAACATAGTAAAAAGACAATTGCAACAAAAGAGTGAAAATTTCACTGAAACATGTCGGCCATTTTAGTACTGTCACATACTGTTTTCCACAACTGAACTTTGATTCTTATGCCCTCCCAAGTGGTTTAACTTTTTCATCATGAGTCACCATTAATACAATGACACTACTTCAATACTAATGTACAAAGAATCTTATTGATAAAGATATTTATACAACATTATTAATTATATATTCGTTTAAATCAAAATGGTAATAACCACCTCTATGGCACATTAAGGACAAATCCTCCTAAGGTCTTTGCTTACTGGGTCATCTATCCCTCTTTAATTTATCAGCTTAATAGCTACAATAAAAATAAGCCGACCAAGAGTCCAGTATCTCATATATACGATATCAAATATCCGATATATAGAATATTATAACCAATTCTGCCCCAGTGGACAAATGATTCTAATGTTGTATATATACCCTGTTAGATATGTGCAGTAAACAATTCCACCCCAGTGGGCGATGGATTCCAAAAACGCTGTACGAATACATGGCCAGAATTAGGAAAGTGCACCCCACCTAAAATGTGAAAAATAACATAGAATAAATTAGTGAAATTAAAAAACTGTTTAAAAAGCAGACCATTTCAGGAAAACTTTTTAGCAAAACTTTTTACATACTGGAAGTTACATTGTACATATAGAGTTCCTAAACCTTAATATCGTAAATGTACCGCTAACTCCTCACTCAAGTTTAATCCTAAGGGAGTCATAGTTTCCAGGTCAATAATATATCTTGACTCTAACTGGCGTAATACAAGTTGTCTGTTCCCACCCCTTACGTTAACAGGAACAGCATCAATCACCACCATTCTTAAAAGTTTTTCATCTTGAAGATGATTGTCAAAAAAATGTCGAGCAACGGGATACTGTCTGCTGTTATGACATATTGCCCTGATATGCTCAAGTACACTTTTTTTGCGGAGTGAATCGTACTGCCTATATAGGCTTTGTTACAAGGACAGAACAATGCATAAATGCAATAAATTGTATTGCACGTGAGGGGTTTCTTGATCACAAATTCCTTCTCTCTACTTGCTATGACAAGTGTCGTACAGTCACTGCTGTTACTGCACTCCTTACACCTCTTGCAACACCGAAAGCCTCGTCGGCTAGTACTCATTTTATCACCCTTCCAAGTCACATAATTAGGACTCAATTCATCTCTGAGTGATTTACTTCTCTGAAACATAATTTGGGGGCAGCTATTAGGATGTTTTCGAAGGTTAACATCAGTTAACAAGATATGCCAATGTTTCTTAAGTATTTGGCGAATATCTTGAGCTTGTCCCGAATAGGTAGTAATAAATCTCAACTTATCAGCACTGATTTGACGACTTGTTGGATGTAGCAAACGTGTGCGAGTAACTAACTCCACTTTATTGCATGCCTCCGATATAGTTTTAACACTCACTGTATCCTCTTTCTTTGAAACGTTGGAACATTGTCTCTTTCTCTTTCAAATAACTACTCTCTGAACTGCAATTGCGCTTAGCGCATAGTAGTTCAACATAGGGGATACTATATATCAATTTCCGAGGATGGGCACTCGCGGCATTCAAAATACTGTTCCCTGCAGTTGTTTTGCGGAATAGTTGTGTCTGTATGGTGTTATCAACAATTTCTACCAAAACATCCAAGAATTCTATTCTAGTCTTACTTATATGTTCAGTTAGAGCAATATTTAATTGGTTGTCATTAAGTTTAGTTACAAACATCTTAACTGAATCAATATCCCCATTCCATATGATGATGTCATCAATAAACCGAAGCTACAGGGCACAGTGGTCATATTCTGGAATTTGTGAGACCACCTGCTCCTCCCACCAGCCCATCACCAAATTGGCGTAGCTGGGGACGAAGCAGGTTCCCATCGCTGTGCCCTGTGACTGACGGTAGATGACATCATCAAACATAAAGAAATTATTCGTCAGTCAGAACTGAATCATTGCCAAAATCATTTCAGAGTGTGACCATAGAGGGATGGAACTGGTTTTCACATAATATCTAACAGGTTGTAAGCCAAAATCATGACGAATGCACGTGTATAGACTACACACATCAAGGGTAAACTAGATATAATTCTGTTCCCATCAATGATAGTAAGGAAATGTGTTGTGTCCCTCAAATAAGCTGGTAAACTGACCACAAATGGTCTAAGATAATGATCACTATCGGATTCTGTGTGAATATATATAATATATATCTCTTATACTATTTTAAAAAGCGGTAGCAATGGCATGAGACTAGCAGTCAACTCCAGAACATTTGGCTTTTTAGGTCTGGTGGTAGCCAAGACCTTTTGTTTTTTACTAAAGTTATGTGTACAACATAGTTGCTTTTAGAGGTCTTCACTCGGGTTTCATCCATTAGTATGTTGTCACTGACATTTTTCTTCCACCCACTCAACACGCATCATGAGTAGTGGGTCAGCCCACTTAAGTCATTGGTACTGTAAGTTACTGAACTCTGATTTTCTTCACAGTACACGCCTACCCATAAAGTAGTTTCCTTCAGTCCTGTGCTCAAATCTGATTTGCTACCAGTACTTCAAACCAGAAAGTATTGGCAGTGATCTTGGGACTTCCAGGCTTCTCTTTTTTTGAGCCCCCGGGTGAGCCAGGTCCTGGAGGTATGCAGCCGTAAATGTTGAAAACAAATAGGGGGGTCTCGCAGACCCCCTCATGCCCCAGGAACCACCACCTCCTTGGAGCTATTTAATGTGTAATAGGAGGGCCCACAGGCTCAGGAATCACCACCTCTCTGGGGCTTAATTTCCTCTTTTAAAATGGGAGGGGAGCAAGCCCTTACAACAAAGGAAGGGGGCCACTAGACCCCCCCCACCTGGAGCTATAGATGGCCCTGAGGACTGCCACCCCCTGGGCTGCTCAACTCCCCTTCCCATTGCAAAAAGGCTGGTGCCCTGGGGGGATGGGGTTCTGGGGCTGAATTCTGACTGTGGATGGAGTACGTGCGGACTTCCCCCTAATTAATTTTTTTTTTTTAAATATTGGCCCTTGGGAAGCTGACAGAGGCACTGCCCACGTTCTCAAACACTCTGCAAAGGGGCCTCCTGACACACAACCTGTTGGGGGATGAAGTCCCCTTGGCTGCTGAGGATCATTGTGGGGGGGCAGCAACCCCTCCAGTAAGTCCCACACAGCGGGATTGCTGAGAGGTCATCTGAGGCTTCACCCCCTTTCTCCACCCCTCCGCAAATGCACCTCTATGCACACTAGTGGTTGGGGGATAAAGTCCCCTTAGATGTTGAGCGTCCTTGGGGACCAAGAACACCTCCTGTTACGTCCAGCAAGATCCACATGACTGGATTGCTGAGATCTTGTGGGAGACCCGTCTCCTTTCTTCATCACTGTACAAACGGGCCTCCTGTGCACTACTGGTTGAGGGATGAAGTCCCCTTTGCTGCTGTGGGTCCTTGGGGGCCAACAACCTCTCCTGTTACCTCCAGTAAGTCCCACACAGTGAGATTGCTGAGAGCTCATCCGGGGACCCGCCCTCTTTCTCCACCACTCTGCAAACACCTCCTGGCGCACTACTTGTTGAGGGATGAAGTCCACATGGATGCTGAGGGTCCGGGGGGGGGGGGGGAGAAGCCCTACAGTTACAAGCAGTAAGTCCCAAAAAGCGGGATTGCTGAGAGCTGGTCGGCGCCCCCGTCCCCTTTCTCCACCACTCTGCAAATGCGCCTAGTAGCTAAAAAAAAGAAGAAAACTAGAAATTTACTTCAAAAACTAAAGGCTAGAGAGATGTACTAGTTTGGAATTAGAATTTAAAGGTCTTCGAGATTCACTTAAAAAAACAAAGGTTACAGGGACGTTATAGTTAGGCTCAGATATCACTCCTACAAACCATTCAAATTCAGCAGTTCTATTTACCTGAACGAACTATAACTTAAGCCCCCGCATGCTTATGACCTCACATATTACATCACTCATGACATGGTCAGTGGCGTCACTGATGGTATCATCCAGCTAGTGTAAGTGTTTTTTAGAGTTTATGGGTGTTAAACATTTATAATAACTTACTACAAATGTTCATAAAAGAAAATGGTTAAATCATTGAAACCAAAATATATATTAATGGCAATAATTAGCATGGTTAGTTTCGCCAGAGCCAGGTGTGCATTTCCGGACCTCGAGATTATGGCATCATGGGTTGTGCTCACTTTATCGCAGTTAGAACCGAGCAGCTTCCACCAGGCCCGCGCAGAGCCCTGGGCACCATCCAAGCAGCTCCTCATCACTGCGGGCTCATGACTGCAAAGGAAGAAAAAACTTGTAATTAGTGGAGTGCTAAGTGAGGATGATGTATCAAAAGCCTGGAGGGAGGGGTTATACCAACATACAGTTGGTCAGGATATATTTACATTTGGTATATCAACAAGATACCACGTGAAGAGATTTATAAACAGAACCAATAAAGGGATTCAATAGTGAATCCTTTGTTAGGGGAGTGGCAGGATATATCAAGAGACCCTATACAGGGGTATACCAACAGGCTTTGAGGAGAGATGTAGCAACAGGCCAGTGGAGAGGATATGAACAGACACTGTGAAGGAGGTATAGATCTACAGACTTTCTGGAGAGATGTATTAGAGGCACAGTGGGAGGCCTTGTGAAAGCCTATCAACTGAACTTATGCAGAGATAAATTAACAGTCCGTGTGAAGAGTATATCAAAACGCCATGTAAAAGAGCTATAAATGGAAACTTTTGAGGAATAGATCATCCGACTTTGTGGAGGGATATGTTTACACGCACACACGCAACATACCCTCTAGAAGGGGTATATTAATATATTATGTGGAGGGATACTTCAACAGACCCTGTGAATGGATATGCCAGCAGACACCATGCAGTTATATCCCAACAGATTCTATGAAGTTATGCATCAACAGCCCCTCTGTTGGGATATACTGACGAACCCGGGGAAGGAGTATAGCAACATCCTAGGTCTAACAAAAAAAACACATTTACAAATAACTCCATGTATGCATAAATCGAGACTCTGATTGTGGGATTTATCAAAAGTGGGGGAATCTATGAACAGGTGAATGCATACATGCTATGAAGAGATGTAGCAAAAGACCAGGTTAAGGGACAGATTATTTAACACTTTTGGTGTAAATCAACAGGCATATAATGTTCACCTGTGTGAAAAGAGACTTTAATATGCCCTGCGAAGGGATGAATTGGCCGACGCTGTTAGGGATAGATAAACAAAGCATGTGAACCTCTGAGGGTTGTTTGCAAGGCCCTGTCAACAATCTGATCTACGAACCCTTGGCAGAGATATATCGACAATCCCTATGAAGAGATATACCATTAGGCCCTGTGATGGAATATGCCGACAGGCACCGTGTGAAGGGTTGGTAACCCAACCTTGATGAAATAGGTTATCAGACCATATAAAGAAACTTCTCAAAAGCATCATTATGTTTATCCCACCAAACACTTTGAGACAGCCAATTACCAGCTCTATTGACATCTTTTCAGTGAACCATATGACCCTGCAGAGAGGGGGCTGGCAAGGACTGCAGTAGTGATGCCTGCCTAACAAAATGTTATTTTCCTAATTTGTGCGTAGGGTTAGGAAAATATATTCAGCATCTACGGCTTTCGATTAACAATACACGCACCTCTGAATAGTAATATGGTGGAATACGTCTAAATATAGCAATACTATATTTTGTTTCACGACACTAACTGGATAGCTTAAAGGAAATCGTATCAGTTTTTTTTTGTACATGTTTCACTTTCTGCTCTCGCGGGTAAAAAGTTGGTGTCCTAAAGGCTATTTTGTTATATTTTATCCTACCTATTGTCTCCTACATACTCGGTAGGGTAGCACACAGCGTACCAGTGATAAGAGTGTGCATGTAGATGGGTTCTGTTTGTTTACACATGTACCATACCTGTTGAAGTGCTCTCTCATTTTGTTTTGTGGAAATAATTGATGTGTGAAGTTCTCTAGGCCCTGTGACACACTGCATGTAAAAACACGTGCACTGTGTAGTTACAGGATCCGTCAAGAGCTTAGCGCCCAGTGATTGCAACGCAGCGGACAGCACTTCGTCTCATCACCAATTCCCAGACTTGGAATTGCATGTGGCCTTGCCACTTTGCTCCCTAGTTGGTACATTTGATTTAAACTTTAAAACGCGTTCTACCTCATTGATCACTCTTACTTCTGCCTACCAGGGAAACATGAATACACTAATCACTCAGGTGTCCTCTAATATCAAATGATCCTGTAGTTTGCAGATCGCACAATTCATGGCCAATATGCATGATTCTCCTGTGGTATCTTTCTTTGTCTCCAACATTCTCAGCATGTCCCGGTTGCATTGCATTTTGATGACCTCCTGCTATTTTCACAGTGAGGGGAAAGCATGGGGAGTCTGCCTACCCAGCTCCCTTGCCTTTTTTTAAATGTTTTTTTCCTGGGACTCTGCGGAGTCTGAGTCCCATGATGGCTTCCAGCACTCCTGGTTGATGAAATTTGATTGGTTGCCAGCACTTCAAAGGATCTGTGCTTAGGTTCCGCCCAGATATACAAATTTCTTTTTCCTTTAACAACTCCAGAACTACTGAACAGATGTACACCAGATTACAAAAAGTACTCTTTCTGGACAAAGATATAGCTTCCTGCCAAATTTGGTGTAATTCCATTCAGCAGTTCAGACTGCATTATAGTCTAAAATCCCTATTGGAATGTGAATGAGAAACTCGTTTTAGGACCCCCACCCCTTTGACTCAGAATCCCTTTCTACAAGAATCATTTTGAGTGGCAAAGTAGTTTTGAACAATTTTGTGAACGTTGGTCAAATAGCGCCAAAGTTATTTGCAAAACAAAAAATGCTTTGTCTATAGAAACTAGATCCTAACTATCTACTGGCAAAAGGGTATTGTTTTGACTCATGCTGGGTGCTCCCTTGTGTTTGAACAAAGCTAAGCCTCTCTGAAGAGCTATTATAGCGCAACACGTGTCAGGGGTTGATGTATTAGTTCCAGGTTGGCGTGGATGGTATTTTACCAATCCAGAGAGGTAATTCTGTGCCTGGAGTGGTAATAGGTTTTTGCCATTTTACAGCTCCCTGTGGATTGCACTGTGCTAATCCTATGCTTTGATAGAAAAGCTTGCATTTGAGGTGAGCAAATTCAGTGTGTCACTGGAGTTGTAGGGTGCTCCATACCTAAACTGCTCTACACTTAAACTTGGGAACTACCCAGAGTTCTCTGCATAATTTATGCGGCACTCTATGCCCGAAAGAGCATTGTTTGAAGATATATATATATATTATCTACTGGCGGTCGCCAGTAGATAGTTATAGTTAGGATCGTGTTTCCATAGGAAATCCGCAACATTCTATTTGGAATAACTTTGGCACCGATTGACGAATCCTCGCGAAATTTTAAAAATAGGTGGGGCGCTCCGCTCCTTCCCTGAAAGTCTCGGGGGGATTCAACCAGTGGGGGCTGAGAAAAAGGGGGGGTCCCAAAACGCGTTTTCCCCATGCATTTTTCCATAGGACTTTTAGTCCAAGCTACAGCCCGAACGGCTGAACAGAATTACTTGAAATTTGGCAGAGAGGTAGTCCTCAGGTCAGGGATGTGCCTTTTGCAGGCCTGGTGTAAATCTGTTCAGTATTTCCTGAGAAAATAGCATTTAAAAGCATATATATATATCTATAAGCGCGCACCGTGCGTGTACGGTAAAACTTACCGTACTCGCACGCTGCCGTGCGCGAGCGCGATTCTGATTGGTTGTTAGATCTTAGTAAACATTCGAATCGGTCGAAACCAGGAAGTGTCGGCCGCCATTTTGTCTCTCGCAGCCTGAGGGGGTGAAAAACAAAGGTGGAGAACGTGAAAAGGGGGCAGGGTGGACAGTTCCTGACCCCCTAGCCTTTGTCAGGGGGTCCCAGAAGGACCCCCAAGGGCCAAAATTTCCTTTAATTTTTTTGCGAAAAATCGGCGAACGGAAAAATTCCGCGAACTACGTAACGTGAGCGCGGTGCGCGAAGCGCACCGTGCGCGTACGGTACGCGCACGGTGAAAAAACTTAAAAAAAAAAAATACATAACTTAGCATTTAAAAAAACGTACAAATTCACTGAAAAAACCATAGGTTTCACACACGTTCTAGTTAGGAATTAGCATTTAAAAAACCTTGCAAATTCACTTAAAAAACCATAGGTTTCACACATGTTATAGTTAGCTGGACATTTCACTCGTGAAAAACCATTGAAATTCCCCCGTTATAGTTAGTGCAGGCAACTATAACTCACGTGACCGCAATCTTCTGCTGATGACGTCAGATATTACATCACTGATGACATATGTGTCTTTCTGAAAAAAAAAAAATTGTAATATATGTATAGCTAAAAATTAATGGAAGAAGACATGGGTAAATAAGTGTCTAAATACAGTGATGTAATATCTGACGTCATCAGCAGAGGATTGCGGTCACGTGAGTTATAGTTGCCTGCACTAACTAAAACCGGGGAATTTCAATGGTTTTTCACGAGTGAAATGTCCAGCTAACTATAACATGTGTGAAACCTATGGTTTTTTTAAGTGAATATATATATATATATATATACAGAGCCACAGTGTATGTCATATATATTATAATTGTTTATATTATACTAATCACATCTGCATACATGGTTTATTCAGTGGTATTTTTCCATGTGCATTTGTTTTAACAAAAACTGTTTAAATAAATCCAGCATACAAGGGGTTACAGTTATGCAGTATAGTAAAAACTTTGAAGAGTCCTCATGAGTATTGGAGAGTTGTTTCTCTTTATAAGGTAATCATTACATGCAATCTGTGAAGCAATAACAATGTTTTCTGGTGTCAGATTTGCTGTACTGTGATAAACTCAAATGTGCGAATGTGACTTTCTTAGGGCAATTGCTCCAAATAATAGGTTATGTCACGTTTATTTCACTGTTGTGGTGTTCATCTCTCGCTCTCGCTGTCGCTCTCTCTGTCGCTCTCTCTTTCGCTCTCTCTTTCGCTCTCTCTTGCTCTCTCTGTCGCTCTCTCTTGCTCAATCTCTCTCTCTTGCTCACTCTCTCTCTCTTGCTCACTCTCTTTCTTGCTCACTCTCTCTTGCTCACTCTCTCACTCTTGCTCACTCTCACTCTTGCTCACTCTCTCACTCTTGCTCACTCTCTCACTCTTGCTCACTCTCTCACTCTTGCTCACTCTCTCACTCTTGCTCACTCTCTCACTCTTGCTCACTCTCTCACTCTTGCTCACTCTCTCACTCTTGCTCACTCTCTCACTCTTGCTCACTCTCTCACTCTTTCTATCTCTCTCTCTCTCTCTCTCTCTATATATATATATATATATATATATTCACTGAAAAAACCATAGGTTTCACACATGTTATAGTTAGCGGAAAATTTACTGATAAAAAACCAATGAAATTCCCCCGTTATAGTTAGTGCAGGAAACTATAACTCACGCGACCGCAATCCTCTGCTGATGCTAATACTGTATTTAGACACTTATTTGCCCATGTCTTCTTCCATAAATTTTTTGCTATACATATATTACAAATATTTTTTTTTCATAAAGACACTTATGTCATCAGCAGAAGATTGCGGTCGCGTGAGTTATAGTTTCCTGCACTAACTATAACGGGGGAATTTCATTGGTTTTTTATCAGTAAATTTTCCGCTAACTATAACATGTGTGAAACCTATGGTTTTTTCAGTGAATTTGCAAGGTTTTTTAAATGCTAATTCCTAACTATAACGTGTGTGAAACCTATGGTTTTTTCAGTGAATTTGTACGGTTTTTTAAATGCTAAGTTACTTTACGCCATTCGTGGCGTGCGCGCCCACTTAACGCAGTTCGTTCCGTGCGCGCACGGTGCGCTTTGCGCACCGTGCGCGCACAGCGAGCACGCGGTGCGCTTCGCGCTCCCACTTTACGCAGTTAGTGCCGTGCACGCACGGTGGGCACGTGGTGCGCTATGTGCACCGCGTGCCCACGTTACGCTAGATGGCCCACGTTACGCTAGATGGGCCATGTACGCACGATGCGCTTTGCGCACATGGAGGACATATTATGCGCTTCCTTGTGATAGGTAATCTGTTTAAATTTTTTGGGGAAATGCTGTGCTCTTATACGCCATGCACAAATGGTGGCCTTCGGCCACCATTTGCACACGGGGTCGAGAGAGTGTGGATTTTTTTAAAAAAAAATTTTTTAGCGTACGGTAAGAGTACGGTAAGCGTAATCGGCGAAATTTTCGAAAAATAAAAAAATACCGTTTTTTGCCTTGGGGGATCTTTGAAGACTCAACTAATATGGTTATGTGCATGGGCGCTGTCTAAACAGCCCCTTTATATGTTTTTGGCATTTGTTTATCAGCTCCCCCCTCAGAGTGCGAGAGAGAAAATGGCGGCCGCCGCTTCCTGGTTTCGACCGATTCGAATGTTTACTAAGATCTAAGGGCCAATCAGAATCGCGCACGCCACCGTACGCGTACGGTAAGCGCACCGTAAGCGCACCGTAAGCTGGCTCAGATATATATATTGATTGAAAGGCTATTTTCTCAGAATCTACTGAACAGATTTACACCAAACCTACAAAAGGCACTTCCTTGACCTGAGGACTACCTCTCTGCCAAATTTCAAGTAATTCTGTTCAGCCGTTCGGGCTGTAGCTGTGTCTAAAGGTCCTATGGAAAAATGCATGGGAAAAACGCGTTTTGGGACCCCCCTTTTATCTCAGCCCCCGCTTGACGAATCCCCCCGAGACTTTCAGGGTAGGAGCGGAGCGT
This sequence comes from Triturus cristatus, assembly GCF_964204655.1. NCBI lineage: Eukaryota > Metazoa > Chordata > Amphibia > Caudata > Salamandridae > Triturus > Triturus cristatus. Next base: position 750,876,415 of record NC_140587.1, read on the forward strand.
AGCGCCCCACCTATTTTGAAAAATTCGCAAGGATTCGTCGACCGGCGCAAAAGTTATTCAAAATAGAATGTTGCGGATTTCCTATGGAAACGTGGTCCTAACTATAACTACCTACTGGCGACCGCCAGTAGGTAATATATATATATATATATATATATATATATATATATATATATATATATATATATATATATATACACACAAGGCAAAGTATAGATTGCGTCGTGGTTCACCTTACCGCTCTCAAAATGTAATCCACATAATACACATTGCATATCTGTGTATTGGATGTACGCCTTGGCTTTTTAGGTCTAGTGTTAGCCAAGATCTTTTGATTGCAATGCAATTTTATATAATATACTTATTTATAGAGGCTTTCAGCCAGCTCTCATAATGCATTGGTCTGTGTCATTCACATTTTTGTTCCGCTCTTCACAGCATGCATCAAGGGGCACATGATCAGCCGACTTCAGCCATTTCCTTAGTCTGAGTGATGTGATTCTGGTCATCTACAATGTGCATGTACACACAAAGTAGTTCCCTTTTAAAGTTTTTCTAAAGACAAGCTAACACCAGTATTATTGGCTTTGCTAGTGCTTGTTTACATGATGTAACAGTGACCCAGTGTAGTCTCCACCTCAGTGTTGTTCCTCTGATTTGATGCCCTACAATGTAGTGGGCTTAATGTAGTGGTGGTACACCTTTTTAAGGTCTGCTTTGACAGTTCAGTTGCCGTCTGGCTTTGTGATCAACCTAAAAAAGAACTTTCAGGAGTACTTCAGATAGGGGCTTTGACTCCGCCTAGATGTTGGTGGACAGTAGTACATGTTTAATTGAACAGATGTGTGCTTCCACAGAAAGTTCTTTAACTCCATAAAGATGTGCTTATTTATTTGTTTATCCAGCTGCGTGGGCCTGCAGTAGTATGGCTGCCTATAGAAGGCTCACTACAATGCATAAAGTATCAAGATTAAAGTGGGATGGAGCTTGAATTTCAGGTGCATGCACGCAGCACTTTTAATATTTCTTAGATAAGTAGATAATTCACTGTGGTTTTGTTTCTGGTTATAGCACAGATCCCCTTCCCGTTCCATGATTAACTATAGACTTCATAGAGCAGTTGTGTGCTTGAAGGCATCAGAGGATGCCCTGGGCTACAGTAATCCACATTCAATTTTAGATGTGCTATATAACACAATAGCTCTCACTGGATCTTATGTGATCAATATAAAAACTTTCAGAGTACTAGTGAGAGAAGGTCTTGTGCCTCAGTCACATGTTGGTTTCCCCGTGTAGCGGATTGTACTGGGCTGTTGGGTGCTTCCACTAAGAGTGTCTGTGTTACGCTTTTAGACTTGTGGAAACGTTTTACACACAGTACAGAAGGACTGAGTTTGTTATGGTGGCAAGCCAATCATCATGGCTATAGGCATGATCGGCTTTATTATGAAATGTAACAAAAAAGGCAGTGGGCTTAATGAATTTATTGTGAAAGGAATGTTTAATTCAATTGGCACTTAATGGTGGATTGTTGTTATTCCATATTAAAGCCCACAGAGAAGTATTTGTTACATGTAGTCACCCAGGAATACTGTAGTAGGCAATGGGTTTGGTGTTGATTACCCACCCTGACATACTGTGGGAGAGTATTTTACTTTGCCAACTCTAATTGTGAACATATTTGTAATTTTATGACTGTATGCCTGATGGGTGAAATGTGGAAAGCTTACACTTAGGACAGTAGGCCTGAGTTGGTTATGGTGACAAGTTAATAACACCCATAGGCCTGATTTGTTTGCAGCCAAACGTTACGCCAGGTGCCATATGTCTACTCTGTTTAGTACCTTAGTAGGCATTCCTTTTGGTGTTGGGCAACAACTCTGACAAACCCTGAGAGTAGAAGATTTTCACTGTGATGATTCTTGTTAGGCCCTATTGAGGTGGGGTTTTTAAAAATTGTTTTACTAACTGTAATTCTGCATATATTTGTAATTTTATAACTGTATGCATGATGGTTGCCAGCGTATGTGCAGTAGGTCTGTGTTGGTCATGTCTCAAGTCAATGGTGAAGTCTATAGGCCTTCTCTGTTCACTGGGACAATTTGTCAGATTCCTTAGTAGTGATCAGTTTATAATGAAAATTTATGACAAAGCATGTGAGCTTGAATTATTGTGTAAAGTATGTGTTAAAGGCATAAGGCTTTTGTGGGTGGATTATTAATACAATGTGTCACAGCCTGTGGGCATGTATTTTGCATGTATGCATGTAATTTGCTTTTCGGTAATTACACAAAATTTCTGAAATTATGGAAATGCAAAACCGCCATTTTGCGCAAACCCTTGTGCAAAACAAGTGATTTGAACAGCCGCTCATGTTCTTGAAGTTCGCATTGTTCCTGCACTATAATTTTGCAATGAACAGCAGCTTAATTACATGATGTAGCGTAATGTAATTTCTGGAATTTCTAGTAATGAGCGTAACATGAAATTACTCCTGTCATTTAAATATCACTTGGGTCGAGTATTTTGTTACATGGAACAGAAATTCACCAATTATGGTTAGCAGCGCTAACTTTAACATGCGCTCCGACCATGCACTGCTTACGACCTCACATATGCCATCACTCATGACATGTTCTGTGATATCGTTTGACATCACAATGACCTCTCAAATGACATCGTTGATGGCATCACTCATGACCTCATCCAATGAGTGTGCTCATTTGTTTGATAGTTTAGATTGTGATAGATAACTACCATATTACTTTTCCCCTTAGTTTTGTACAGTGTGGGTTCAGCTAATGGGTGCAAGTATTTAGAAAACACATTTCCTTCTAATAAACCATAGCAGTGTCGAAGTTTTGAATCCCGCTATAAATCTTTGTCTTCAAGAGTCATTTTTTGTACAAGTGACAGAGTTGTGCTCATTATGTTCCACATAAGTATTTTGGTACTGGAGAAAAAATGTCTGGAGGGCAAAGATTCTACGTACTTCATACAAAGTATTGTAAGCAGCCTTGAGAAATTGAAGAGAATTGTCTCAGCATGGCAATTTCTACTTTACATAGAAAGCTTTGTTCACCAGGTACTAACCTATGTACGTGTGCATGTTTTACTTCAGAAGATTGGCGATCTGTTAAGTGCAAGTAGTAGAATGTTGAGCACTTTCTGATCATGGTTATTTTTAGCTAATAGTATCTCTTTTTACAGCTGTTGTCTAGAGTGTGCACTGTTCTTAGTAGATTTTTTCCCCCAGTGTTTCTCACGAGCCTAACTGCCAAAGTATACAAATATATTTTACCCTTAATATCGTAAAAACTACTGAACGGATTTAAACCAAATCATGAAAAGCTCACTCTGCGGTCCAAGATCTAGCATTCTGCTGAATTTGGTGTAATTCCGTTCAGCAGTTTTTGCTAAAACTGGTCTTAAATAAGTTTTTGGAAAATGCATGGAGATTTTACATTTTGAGAGCGCCCTTTTTTCTCAGCCTGCACTAGGCAGATCACCCTGAAATTTCCAGGAAGGAGCTGATGTGGATGAACTTTTGTTTTTTGGGAAACTTTTGTTGAGTGTCGTCAAACAGGGCCAAAGTGATTAGCAAACCAAAAAACGCTCTGTCAATGGTAAAGCAGACCTAACTATAACTACCTAGCAGCTGCCAGTACTTAAGAGATTATATACATATTTATTTATTTATTTATTTATTTATTTATTGACCGCATGGCAGTAACCACTCTGTGGTTCTACTTGGGGTTACCAGACAGTGGAATTTCTTGTATTTGTGCCCCTTAATAAGTTTGCACCAGTTTGCCGAATCTCCATGAAACTTTCAAGATCTATTTATCAGTCTCGATTGGCAGACGATGGAAAGTGTCATGGCAATTGGTCAGAGCGGAGCAAAGAAAACAGGAGGTCCCAATACGCATTTTGTCCCCACAGCATTTTCCATAGACTTTTTGTATTGGTCGTAGTGGGCAAAGCCCAGTCACATTTGAATGACATTGGGAAGGATTATACATTATGATGTGCAGATGATCCTTTTTGGGTTTGGGGGTAACTACCGCCGTACATGATAAGGTATTAGATCATTGGTTAATGGCTGCTTTTACAAAACTCATAGACCGCCATGTTGTTTTTAGTGCAATTCGACTGTGTTCTGGGTTAGGGCATAAAATACAGGTAAGTAGTACGTTTTTAAAAAATGTCCCTCCCTGTTAGCACTTAAAGTGGTAATAGGTAGGGAAATATAATTATGTTTAATACTTTTTAACAAAATGTTAGGGAGTATCTCAGTACTGCCTTGGATGTTTAAAAAAAATAAAAAAAGCACTATAGTACACTATTTTACTAATATAGTGTACTATATTGTGTATTCGATTTTTTATATATTAAAAAAAATAAAGAATACATTTACGGTGTAGTGCTCAAGTTGCGCTAAAATATCACGTATTTAAAAAACTTTAAAGAAAAAATATTTTGTATACCGAGTGACACTTTAATAAAGTGGTAATAAGTAGGGAATAAGAAGAAAACCTACTATTTACCGGTATATAATGCCCTAACCCAAAATATAGCCAACCTACCTCTGTATACCACAATATACAGCGGTATACCGTGGCAGAAGTATCACTAACATCCAGATTTATCATTGTATTGCGTTACCCTTGCGTTACGCAAGGTGTCGGGTGGCCAACACAGTACTTAAGAGATTTACAAAGCAGCGCTAGGCCACCATGCATGGCTCTGCAGTGGTTGGTAAATCTGGATAAACACAAAGCAGTGCAAATCACTGTCTTGTGTTACTTTTCACACCATATTTTACATTCCTGCGTAATTTAATCTACATCCATATGCCACTCCATTACACGGCACTCCACTCTGCTCATTACACTATACATTATTCCACACTGTGCCACTATAATGTACATCACTAAACTATATGCAGTGATGCGCTACATTATTCCACTGTAGACCCCTCAATTCTATTCCACTCTACTTTACAGTATTTCAGAGCATGCCACTACAGTGTGCACTACTCCATTCTACGTCTCTCCACTCTAAGCTATTACCCTTTGCGGCTCCACTCTACACCACTCTACTGTATGGTATTCCACTCTACCCCACCCCACTCACATGTGCACCAATCCAGTCTACACCACTGCACTGCAAGCTACCCCAGCATAAGCTATTCTACTATACTCTTCGCCACTCCAATCTGCGCTATTTCACTGTATGCCACTCGACTGTAGCACAATCAGTCCACTGAACGCTACTCTATTCTATGCCACTGCAGTGCATGATACGCCACTCTGTCACTCCATTGTACGCTATTCCATTGGACGCCATTCTACTCTACGTCGCTCCACTGCATGCTATTCCACTGGACTCTACTACACTATATGCCTCTTCAGTCTATGCCAGTCCACTCTATGCCACTCCACTCTACTCCATGCTATTCCACTGTAAAGCAGTCCACTGTACTACACTGTTATTCCACTGCACCCCACGTCACTCTACACTACTCCACTATGTGCTATTCCACTCTTCGCCACTGCACTGAACGCCATTCCATTCTATACTATTCCATTGGACAACCTCCACTGTATTATATTCCACTTTACCCCACTTCAGTGTTTGCCACTCCAGTGTACGCCACTCCACTCCAGTGTACGCCACTCCACTCCAGTGTACGCCACTCAGCTCCGTTGTACGCTACTCCACTCTACACTCTTCCACTCTACGCCAATGCACTCTACGACAGTCCACTGTACACTATTCCATAGTACGCAACTCTACACTACCCCACTACATTGTACAGTATTTCATTGTATGCCACTCCACTGTACGTTAATCTACTTTATGCTGTTCCACTCTACCCCACTCCACTGTATGCCACTCATCTGTATGTTACTTCAGTGTAGGTCACTTAATTGTATGCTGTGCAATCAGAAGCTGCTCCTGTATATGGCACTCCACTGTATATTCCACTCTATCCCACTACACTGTATGCGTCTCCAGTCTACGGCACTACACTGTAAGCCTGTGCACTCCTGTACAACAGTATCTGCTAATCCACTCTACACCGCTCCACTGGCCGATACTCCACTGTATGGTATTCCACTGTATTCCACTCCACGGCACACCTCTATGCTATTCCATGGTTCACCACTACACTGTCCACTACTCCGCTCTCCAGTGTATGCTACTTCTCTCTCTATGCTACTCTATGCTATTCCATTGTACGCCAATCCACTGTATGCTAATCTGCTATTCCACTCTACGCCACACCTCTCTGCTATTCCACTGTATGCCACTCCACTGTACAACACTGCAATGTACACTGCCATTCTATGCCACTCAACTCTTTAACTTCACTGAGCACTATTCCACTATACAGTATTACACTGTACGCTATTCCGCTGTACTGTACTCCACTGCACACCACTACAGTGTTCGCCACTCAACGCTACAACACTCTATATACTCCATTCTATAAAACTCTACTATACTTTATGGCAGTCGGCAACACTATCCCCATAGAGTCCACTGTCCAACTCTAGAATCCACTCTGTCTGTACACTTCATTGTACAACACTATTTCACTATACAAGACTTTGAATACTTTACAACACAGCACTCCACTCTACTACAAGAGACACCACTCCAGTTTATAACAGTTAGCTAAACTCAACGCTATGCGACTAGACTGTACTCCAGTCCATGCCACTCTGCTCTACGGCACACCTATACACTCTATTATACCTTACTCTGAACTATGTTATGCCACTCCGCTCCACTGTAGGAGACTTTACCTCCCTTTACTCCACTGTACAACAATCCACTCTTTGCAGCTCCACTGTACGTCATACCACTAATTCCTATGCAACTCTACTCTACAGCACTCTACTACCCTGTATGGCACTCTTCAACACTTTACTCCACTCTATACCCCTACACTCCACTGTCCAACACTGAACTATATGCCACTGTACAACACTACTCCACTCTGCCACTCTAAGATACTCTAGTCCACTATACAAAAATGTACGCAATTCTTTCTACCCCACTGTGCAAGACTTTACTCCACTGTAGTCTGACACAGTACTCCTATGTCACTCTGTTCTATAACGTCTGCCAATCCACTCTAGAATTCTCTACAACACTATACTGTATGCAACTCAACTCTAGAAAACTGCACTACGCTGTAGGCAACTCTACTCTCCTCTCCATTACTGTACGCCACACCACTGTAGTGTACTATACTGTACTCCTATTTATAACACTTTACTCAACTGTATGCTGTGCCATTCCAGTAAACTGCACTCCATGCCACTATACTCTGACACTTTACCCTGTGCTACACCACTGCAGTATTCTCCACTATACGCCACTCTACTACACTTTATCCCTCTATACCTGCCTGTATCATACTGCATTTTATGCTGCTCCATTGTCCGACACACTACTCCATTTTTAATTTGTATTGCATATGTGGAGTGTGTGTGTTTGATTGTGATTGTGTCAGGGTAGATGCAAGAATGAGTCAGTTGTTAGTTGGATGAATGGATGCATGAGTGAAAAGATGAGTGACAGAGTGCATGCACGATGATCTTAATGAGTGCCTAAACCTTTCAGGGGAACAAGACACCTTCATTCATAAGGGAGGCCTATTGGTTTTGCCAATGCCTGGCAGTGTATGTTTTACCTGTCAAACTAGAGTAGTGACTAAAAGGTTTGCAGACAGCATGACATAGCAGCGAGGCATTTGTAATGCCTGTGACTAAATAATGTCAAACCATTATAGTATTTTGCGCACTTCCCCAAAGCTTTTGCAAAACTGTACTTTGCATGTTTTAGTACTTTGGTGTTTTTTGCCATTGAAGATGACCAGTCAGGATCTGCTAAGGCAGTTCTTTCAATTGTCTGTTTTTCTGAACATTACAGATTGACAACACTGGATTGTATTAAATACGGCAATATCTCTTCACAGTGGCAGAGGATAGACTTTTTACGTAGACGCCTTCTGATTATAACAGCATGGTTGAGAAAACGCACTGTTCTTCGGTATTATTTCTTTCAACTGAAGTACACCTAGAAAAGAAAACAAGGGTGACTCTCTGTTTCATTTCCTTAGCCAACCTTGTTCTTTTTGGCATCCTTGATGGCGATATCTGGTTGCTCCCCAGGAAGGCTTTATTACCAGCGGTGAAAGTCACAGGGGCATTGCACATGGCTATTTGCTATAATTAAGCAGTCACTATTGTAAAATCCTCTAGTCCTATTTTAGTTATCCTCGTTTCTTCGCTGTCTCCTTCTGCCCCTGCCTTTACGACGCACCCACCGAATATTTGCTGATGACAGAGCCTATTTTCATCGCGGACGATGCCTGGTGACGATGTCTTGATGGCTTTGGCCAAGATGGGTTGGGTCCTCCTCTCCTGAACGTCCCTCTAGCTTCCAGGATTCAACCGGACCCGTTTAACCTTCTGCTTCGCCTCCTGAAAGACGACTTGAACAAGTCTTATTTCCCCACGGCGAGGGTGTAGCGGCGGTGAGTCCTGCAGCATTGTGGTCCGGTGCCCCCGAGCTTGCTTTTACTTTTATTTTTCAAGCCTGGGGAGACGCGCCCTTCTAGTCCCCGCTGCAGACTCCCTTCTGAATGGCTGCTGCCTTGGCGCCTCGAGCTGACTTCCCCTGACTTTTGTGGCATACTTAACGACGACACATCTGCACCGTAGCCCTGAACCTGTGCATGTTGATGACTTGATCCTGAGCGGCAAACTCCTGCACTCCACCCTCCCTGACCTTGTTGGCTACCTCCCCCCCCATCTTGCCCTGCTCCGTGGAGCCGGCTCCCCTGTGGTTTCCCTTGATTGGATTTTTGGGTATCCCGCCATTTTGTGGATATTGCTATTGGCGCCCGTTGTCCGGGGTCCTCCATCTTAGTAGCTTCGACCTTATCCTCTTTGACGCTGGACTGCTCCCTATCCGCCTGTCTGACCTTCCCCCTTAAGTCTCCTACACCCCTCTCTTCATGTACTGTCTCCCATTCACTGGATGTTGAGCTTACCTTTGCCCAGCCGGTTTGTCTATCTTTCACTTTGTTCTGCTTTATCCCCCTGCAGTACTTTCCCCCTTGCTGGTCTGCCTGTTCCGATCTGCATTCCGTACCCCTTTTTCTCTGACCCCTCTCCTTCCATGCCCCATAGGACATGTGTCTTTGTAATGCTATGCTCCAGTAATTTGAGTGTCTCTGTTTTATTTTGCTCTAGTAACTCATGTTTTACTCTGTATTACTGCTTGTTTTTCCTATGTTTTACTATGTTCTAGTAACTTTCGTAATTTTGTAACTTGTAACACGCTGATCCTCATGTAAAGCGCTCTGATACCTCCGGGTCTATCCAGCGCTATATAAAACTCTGCAAATAAATAGTCAAAATAGCGCTTTATACCGATTTCCCAATCCATTCTCCATCCTTGGTTTGGAATACCTGGGTACATATTTGCGATTTACTGCAGCATTTTGCTTGATGGTTCTTTATATGCATGATCTGCATGGTTGGCATGGATTGTAGACTCGATGGAGATTAGGCTAGTTTATCAGAATGCAGAGGCAGCTGCTGGTTGCTAGTCTCTGTCTCAGTGATAGCATTATTTCCAGGTTGGCATGAAAGTTATCTTTTCACATCTGAGAATTCCTTCTCAGCTCCCACCCACTCCCTTCCCAGGTTCTCGCTGTTTGATCTATTTCTGTGTTCAAGTAGATTCGCACATAAGTTGACAAATACGTGTTTCTGAAATAAATATTTGAATGCGTACCTTTCCACCACCTTATGCTGACACTTTATTTTAGTACAGAACAGGAAATTGAGGGTCTTGATTTGAAAACCTTAAGGTATAACACAGTTTTATTGCAGAGTCTTTCCCCAAAGGTAAATTATGAAGCCAGTGTTTTATCCTTTTTAGGTTTCTCCGGGACACCGCTTGCGCTGTGTTTGTGAAATCTATTGTGTTTAATATAAATCTTAAAAGGGGCTTACATCCAACTTCCTTGCATTTCATCGGTTCCTGTGCTTGCCACTTAACTTAATTATGAATGCTTGTTCCTCCTGTGCTTCTGTTATGTTTCCCGTCGCCGAAGTACTGTTTCCAACCGTGTTTCTAGTACTATTTTATTTTCCATCGAGCCATCATTCCCCTTCCTCTATTGCTCTTGCACTGGTTTTCCTTTCTCACACTTGTATTTCATTCATTCTCAGCGCATTTATATTTTAATTCTCACCCTTGATGCAGCATTTCAAGTGTGCATGCCGTCTGTATTTTTTTCTCCTTTTCTTTCATTTATTATTTTACGAGGCTTGAAACGCATCATGCTCCAAGTCTCGCTTTGCGGTCCAACCTCCGCAAAGGCTCAGTCATTTGCAATTTTTTATTTTTATATAGTGCAAACTCGACCGGACGTCCGATGGCATCAGATGGCCTTACATGAGCACCAGTTGCGTTACAGAGGGACACATTTATTTGTTAGACACCGGGAGACCAAGTGATTTGCCTAAAATCACAGGATGTTGGAGCGTCCCTGCGAAATTCGAACCCGGTTTCCACAACCTTTCAAAATGAACTTTAAAAATGAAAACCTCATCGCACCCTCTTTATAGAAATAGTGTACGTGCAGAGTGGAACATGTGTAGCTCGAGCACCTTCCTCTTCAAATCCCCAGCTACATACAAAATATTCCTCAACAACTAACATAACAAGAACCCCTCCTCCGATACCTGCTGAGGTCCTGTCCAAGGAATGGGGCCGCTCACCCTTAGCCTGGTTTAGGACACCTGAATGTGGTGGGGCGCCTTTGCATATTTTACTCACACATGCAAGGCAGCGGAGGGGAGATCTTTGTCCCTCTCCCAGTACACGCCCACTTCTGTCACCTCATGCCATCTTGTCCAGGCGTTGTTCACCAGTGTGGCCAGGAAGACACGGTTTGTCACCTCCTAGGCAAGGAACACCGTCTTCTAGAGCCCTCAATGTACCTATTTCCACACGCGAGAAGATTATCCATACCAGAAATTTATTTTCCATTGCATGCTGGGATTAACCCATTATAAATCCCAGAATTCAAAGCCCGTTCTTGTCACAAGGACACTATTTTTGTGTCCAGGCTCTCATTTATCCTCCTAATGCATTCTATGTGTTGGAGTCTTGACTCATCGCCATCAAGTGAAATGGGTATAAACATCAGCTTTCAATGTTAAGTAAAAACACAGACTAGACATAGTGCCTGATGTCCTGGTGACATGGTGCCCACACTAGGACATAATGCCTGGTATCCTGGTGACATGGCACTCTGTGCTTAAGGCCCTCTTTTTCAAGGTGAGGTCATTAAACATTACATATGCTTAATGCAAAGTAACATCGTTGTCATGTGATGACACCAGTCGTGGGTGTTCAAAGTTTCCCAAATTTTATTTGAGTTGCACACCCAGTCCAGGAATTGTCCCCTAAGCTAAGTGTGATTAGACTTCTCTGTCCAGTTTTCAATTTGGTTTGAGGTACTTGTGATCCTAGATATTTCAGGCATTGCTCAAACCTGCAAGTGTCAAAATAACATGAAGCAAACCCATGACTGGGTAGCGCGGAGAGAGGGTAAGCAAAACTCCGCCCAACTGGGGAGTCACATCTTGGGTTGAATAATGGCCATCGTAGTGCCAGCTTAATATTCAGTAAGTATTGCAACATGGCTTGAATTGAAAAAAAAATCTGACGCGGCCACCATTGACTGCATCAGTGCCTTTAAAAAAAAAAAAAAAAAACTTTAATCCATGTCGAACAGAAGAGCAACTGCTGTGCAACATGTAAAAAAACATAGACAAAGCTGATAGATTTTGCTTAGGCTTTTTAATCCAATAGGCAAAACCTAATGCATGTTATGAGAGCTGTAACTCTGACAACTTTTGAGAAGCTAATTATACATTTTCCTTTCCCTGGGTTTCTAGTAAGAAAATGCTTCTGTTACTTTTTGGTAATTACATTACTCCGAGTCCTACACTTGCTTATCTCCATTACATAGTGAGGCCCCTGTGCCTTGTAGACACACCCCATATCAATATAAAAATGGTACACCTCCTGTACGTTCTAAGCCTCTCAGACACTGTTTGCCTGACAACCGGGAGGGAGGGCCATAATGGAGATAATCGAGAGTAGGACTCAGAGTAATGCAATTATCAGTAAGTAATAGAAGCATTACCACCTCTTCCCCTTCGCTTATCTCCAATTCTTGGTGAGATATACCAAGCCAAAAAAGACCAGGACAACTGTACATGTATCTGCTTAAAAAGACCCAAACAAAGAAGCACAGTAAAGGTCAAGCAAACAGCAGAGAGAGCCCAGTTCCAACACAGCAGACAGAACTTCGGATCCAAAACCTGACCACAAACACCCAAAAGAAAGAGAACCGAGCAGGCCACTCGAGCTCTCCCAGCCGGCAAGCAGACATTACAGCCACCAGAACAAACACCTGCAAAGGCAGAAGGCATAACCCCCTCTCCCAGAAATACAAACTTAGGATACTGAAGAGCCCGCAAAACCAGATGCAATATCCACATTGAAATGGGACACCCCACCTGAGGGAACGGACATGGAAAGGACAACCACTCAAAAACCTGGATACCATACCGACCACCAGACCCCCGTCAAGTGTACCACAAAGCTGCAAAATCCCGTCAAGGAGGCATTACAGCACCTAAGGCAGAGTAACAGAAAGCGGAACCACATGGGTCCGATCACACCAAGCCTGAAATGACAGTCAAGGTTGAGCAGAAGACGACCATCAGACACCCTCCGGATGACCGCACAGAAAAGGAGACAGAAGCCAAGAGACCCTGCAACACGAAACCACCCCGCTAAATCGCCAGTTGAGAGTGGGCACCAGGAGACTCGGAAACCACAGGGCAAATGAAACCAGCCACTCCAGCCCCACAAACCTCTCCAACAACAGAGGACATCACACAGAACTGGCCATGCCAGAGCCACCAGCACAACCAGAGCCCTCTCCCTCCAAATCGAACCAGAAACCTCTGGAGTTAGAAAACAAAGGGAAGCAAACATCAGACCCACACACAGGATAAGGACCTACAGGGCATCCAACTTCAGAGCCGACACTCCCCACCCTCCGAAAACATAAGCGGGGAAGATCGTGAAAAACAGGCCCACCGTGAGGCTACCCCTGCACAGGCAAACGGCCTGACAATCCAGAACTCCTCAAGCAAGAAGGCCCTGATGAACAGACAGTTGATGAAGTCCATAGAAACAACTGCCTAGCAAACACCAAAAAGCCATGATACACCAAAATGCCATCCGAGGAGCCCACACTATGGCAAAAACCAGGAGATCAGCCCACACCCGAAAGACAGGACAATGAACTGGAAAAGCCTCGACACACACCAAACCCCAGAACCTCCGAAGACCCGCACTTAAGAGAATGTGTAGGAACGCAACCTGCAGACCGATCACAGTGCCGAAAACCCCAGGAAACCTCAGGGGAAATAGCTGCTGAAAGGAAAGCATGGAATGGAATGGACGCCACCCAGTAGACGAGGCCCACAGACCCAACTTTGGCCAAAATAACTCAGATATCATAAGTACCAGGAAAGGACTGCCTACAACCCCTAACCGACCCGAACCAACGGGACAGGAACAGGAGGCACCCTGTAACTGGAGGAAGGAATAAGATTGAGAGAGAAGCATCGAACTAAGCACTAGACCTCAACCCCCTTAAACCGAAAGGCAAGCATCCACGCTGGAAGGAACGCCGTATCCAACCACCCACAGTTCACGTATCCACTGGACAGCCCAATCCAGAAGCGCCGCCCAAGGGACCCGCACTGGGGAGACATCCTGCCACTAAACCTACCTGGGCTGAGCCTGCCTGCACAGAAGGAACAGGAGTCCACATGTGTAATGCACCGGGCACCCCGATGATCCTGAAGGAACAGAAAAAGAACAGAGTACTCGTAGGACTAGGCTTGCAACCAATCCCCGAAGCACAGCCGGGCAGACCACCCAACTGTTACCCGAACAGTTAGGCACCCTCAACGGCAACCTAAGAAACTAAAACAAAACAGCCAGAATGGCCTACCAGTCCTGCAACCAGAGGAACCATCAGGCCATGATAGCAGAGGAGGAAGCTCAGACACTCACGATGAGAACTGCTGACACAACAAACCAGGGAGACAATTTTCTGATTCAGATGAACCCGTAAATTCAACATGCTCGTCCCCTCCAGGATAGCCACTGCCAGAGCCACAAAACCCTTACCCCAAGGATTGTGCCTTCAATACCATATATGATGGCGCCCTTAGCATCAAACCAGAGACCGTGGAAGACTATGGCAGGCCACCAACCACCATGCGAACCACAGGAACTTAAGGACCTAACCCCATCAAATAAATGAAGCTCTGGTTCCTTCTTGGCTGTTCTGGTTGGCAAAGCAAAAACCAAAGGAAATGATGGACGGAGTGTTGAACATTGCACGCACTCACCCCCAGTTAACTGATCTGGGTTTAATCCATCACCGTTCTTTAGCCCACTCTGCCACCCCAGTTCAGACATGGCCATATGCAAATCAGTCTGACCCTGTGCCTCATGGGAACAGTCCAGCCCGAACTGCCAAGCCATGTCTTCCCTGGACCGGAAACAAGCTTCCTAGGACCGATTTCTGGCATTTCAGCCGTCTTCAGCCAGGCAACCAGGAGGAATGTGGCAACAGTGTCACCCCTACCCACAAAAAACAGGTGAGGTAGGAAACAGAGGCCACCATCTCACCATTTAGCTGAAAGCGCATGAAGCCCACACTGAACCAGAGAAAGCCACAAAACACTGTACACCAGTAGAACACCACACAAGAAGAGTGCAAGTGGTGGCCCACACACAAGACTGATCATAATTAGCCCTGATATGTTGAGTGTTATAGCACACAAATCACCCAAAAGAGTATCCAGGTGCAAGGAAGCCCTAAACACTCTTTTTAGGTCTCGCCAAGCGATGCAGCGCATGCGCTGCTCGCCTTGGCGAGACCTATTGTTGTGGGTTTTAAGTCCGAAGGGGGACAAGCATGTGCACGAGTACCGTGGCGCTCGAGGGCGGCTCAAGGGACAGCAGATGTGCACGCGTACGGTGCGTTAGCCCAATCATGCTCGCCCGCTCCCTCCCTCTCTGGCTCTGGAACAGGACATGTGCACGAGTACCGCTTAGGGCTCGAGGGACAGCAGATGTGCACGCGTACGGCACGTTAGCACAACTTCTGCTAGCTCGCTCCTAGCTGCGCAACATTGCTGAACAGGCTTGGAACACCATGATGTCATCTGGTAATTCACAACCACAGACCTGTCTGGTATTTTCTTGTTCTACAGTTGTGCATAATATGTTTTCATTTTAGCTGCATGGACGTGCCGCAGCACCAGGCCAGAAGTGCACTACAGATGGGGCTGACAGTTTGTTGATCTGGGGCAGGTCCCCAAGTCCGAGGAATCCGCACAGAACAAATCAGATACCCTATGTATCATCAGGCATTGCAAGAACAAAACCAGCCTCAATGGCATTCGTTTCAGTATCACCAGTGCGCTTGCCATCACATTTCAGATGTCCTAGATGTCTAATATCCATAACCCCGGCCCCCATCAACTCCCAAGGACGCTCTCACCCACTTCCTGGAGGAAAGTTGTTAGTGACTTCATTTTGCAGCACCCTCAGAGCAGGCAGCTAGCTGTCTGTTTTGTGCCTGCAAAAGCAGCTCCCACGCACTTCCTATACCCACGCACACCACTTCACAGACCAGGCTGCAGCTGCCAAAAAAATCGGAAGTCGCTAAAGCCCATGCCCTCTAGTCCTCATTCTGTGAAGGCTGCGGGTTTATTATACCGCTACATCTGGGTCAGTATTAACATTGTCTCTTGATTACAAGGCAATTTTTCTCTCACTTGTGCCTCAATTATCTGTGATGTAAAAAACAAAAACGCTCAGTGTGCCAATAGTGACCCGAACACATTGCCACCCTCTTTTCCATCACGTAGATTCCGTACCCTGTCTGCTTTCGCGTCCTGTTTTGTTTATTGCTTTAAAGTGGCCCCTTGCCTTGCACTATGCCTTATATTTACCAGCTCGCGACTGCGGTGCTCCTGTCTAAGAATGTTCTGTAAAGTGCTCCACTGCTCTCTGGAGCTAGGTTCCTGGGAAATTAAATAACAGAATAAAATGACTCTACATTTAATAATTAAGGAGTGAAAACGACCACAATCGTAGTGTACAAAGTTATATAACAAGTGTATATTTGGAGATCCAGTGGCAAAATGTATCGACATTTTCGGTCATATTAGTGTAACTGAAAGAGAAGGCTCTCACAGCTCAATAACCTCAAAAGCATTGCAATTAGTATTTTATCTGAAAGAACAGGATTTGGCCTGAATGTCAGAAGAAGATAATTTAAAGTTTGACCCTAACTAGTTAGGTAAAAGTGACCACGTCCTTTCGCTTAACATGTCTACACTGTCTGCTACTACCGATCAACACCAGGCCTCGTTGAATGTCAAATATAATTTATGTAATGGTGGCAGGGGTTCCAGGCTTTTCCCTAGGAGCCTTTGCAATTTCTCGTGCAGTTTTGCACCAACATATCCGTGTTTGAAATAATGAACTGACAATTGCACCGACACGTGAATAGACCAATGGCTAAATCTCACGTTTGCATTGGTCAGACAGTGCAAATGCCATTGTGTCCCTTGCCACGAAGTGCAAATCTACACGTTAAATTACATCGGCAGTTGTGCAATCAATATGAACCAGCCCCTCAAAACTTTAAGGGCTTGGGGTGCTGCCAGTCTTGTAGAGAATCTCTCTAAAATGTATATAAATGTATATGTTACATTTTGCTGATGCCAAAATCCACTTGTTTCCTCCTCGTGGTAGCAGTGATGCAAAACTGTTTCATGTCAACAGGACACAATGTTTCCAGCCCTGGGCTCATTGCACGCTAATCCAATTAGTTCCAAAGACTACAACTCCCAGAGTGCGTCGAGTTCTTAAACGCAAGCCCAGCACTGGAGGCATGGTGTTGTGCAACGTGGGGCAATCTGGCAACTCCACCCTGTGGCAGTGGCCACCGTTTTCATCACGTCTCCGCATGCCTTGGATGGGGCTGAAGCTACTTGGGCTCGTGAGCGCTCTCCATGAAAGTCACTGGCCTTGTGGATGATTGCCAAGAAGTGAGCTGGGATTCTGCACAGGGGTGCACACAGTTCAAATGTGATAATGCAGTTTCAGAGCTGAAGAGGAGCGAAGCAAAAGACAGAGCCAGACTGAGAGAAACCACTGTTTAGGAGGTGAGGTGTGGATAGCTGGTGAACCCCCAGGGTCACCATATTCTAATAGCTATAGCGCCATTGAAAAATAACATTATGCATGTGGCCCTGGGAGCGCCCTTGAAGGCTAATGGGAAAATCTCTATTACTGTTGGCAATGTGTGTGTCCCTGCTTGCTCCCCCAGCCCCACGCACACCCCTGCGATTGTCACCAGTTGCATGTTTTCTCACCATCGCCCGGAATCTTATCTCGCTTCACTGCTGCTCATTTTTGAAATGGAACCATCAAATTTTCCACAAACGCACTGTAAAATCGCCCTCTAAATCTAGAGTTTCTCATGAAAATACTTCGCATTTTCGCATGTTATGCTCACAATGAATGTGAATCCCCGTAACACAAGTAATTTCTCCATTGCACAGCAGCATCGCATTCCAACGGTCTATTCTTGGTGTTGTGATTTGTGACTCCAGGCCGTGAGGCTAACCAGCCTTCGCAGACTGATTTAAAACTCCCCAGTCCTGTGTTGCAAATAGGCGGGGAGGGGTGCATTTTCTCGATTCCTCTCCGTTTCACTAATCCTCCAGTTTTTCAAGCTTTAGAAGAAACTAGAAACATTATACTTCCATGAGTAACATGATACCACAGGTCTTTAACTCTTTATGATCGGCAGTACACTTTTTTATTTTTCATAGAAAAAAAACTTTTTTGCAATCCTAAAGGGAGTGCTATTATGTCTTTCACCTTTAATATAAGCAATCTCTGGACTGCACTTGTCCTATGTATAGAAAGGTGCTGTGTCATGTTTAAACTCCTATGAATTGAAATTTGATCAAATGAATTGCTGTGCTTTTATGATTGGTCTGATGAAAATCGAATGAAGCTTTGTTTGATTTCATTTGATTTAACTCCGGTGTTTTTTTTTTTTTTGGTTCATCGTGACTTAGAGTGATGCCTTCCTGCATCCATCTGGGTGTCTTTGGGTCCGGTTGACTCACTTTCCTTGTAAATACAATGGTACCTCTTCGTTTCCTCCAGGTCTCCTCTGCCAGTTCTCCTAGTTGCACAAGTTTGTGTGGCAGAAGTTATATAGCTGCATGTCTGCTGCCAGTTTACAGGCCTGTACTTAACGTTGCTCAAAAGTTTTAACAGTATCGGAGTGCTGCAGCTGTGTCTCTGTTCTCAGTGGTTATTCCTCATCCTTAGTCCTCTAGACAGTGCTGCAGCTGTTTCTCTGGTCCCAGTGGTAATTTCCCATTCTTAGTCCTCTAGACATTGCCGCAGCGGTTTCCCTGGTCCCAGTGGTAATTTCCCATTATTAGTCCTCTAGACAGTACTGCAGTGGTTTCTCTGTTCCCAGTGGTAATTCTCCATTCTTAGTCCTCCAGACAGTGTTGCATCTGTGTCTCTGTTCATATATCCCCTACACTTCAAACCAAAAGACATAGGTAAAATACATTATCATTTACAATACAAATAGCTCTGACTCTAAAAAATGCGAGACCTATTGCATTGCAAATGCTTGTTTTTGTGTGTGTGTGACCCTTGACCCTGAGCGAAAGCACCAGGAAATCAACAAGAAGCCACAGCATTCAAAACACACTCACCCAGGCCGGAGAGAAGCACCGCAGACCACCGTCCGGGAGAACAGCAGAGCAAGGAAAAGTCAGCCGCACACATAACCAATGCCGCTCCACTTGCGGGCCCTCCACTTGCGGGAATAAACGCCACTTATGTACCGCCAAAACCCTAAGTATGATACCTGCTCCATTGTGGCTGAACTTGACACCAAAAGTAACCCGGGCCAGCAAGAAAAGACACAGCCCAGACAGACTGCCAACACAGGGAGCTCCACAGGCCGATCAGCTGATAGCCGAGGAAACACCGCCACCCTGGTAACCCAGAGGTGCTCACAACGATTGCAGGAAGGCAACGCAGATCTCCTGCTGGACGCAAACAGTGCAAACCCAACCATCGGAGAAGACCATACTACTGGGCCCAACTGAAGTCACACCAGGCATGGGGCTGCAGATGCTCCAAGGCACAAACACTTATTACCGCCTTGAGAGTCGAAGACCTTAAATACTAGGCCACAATGACATTGACAACCAAACAAAAAGAACCGACCTAAACACGCCAGAAGCCCAACAGAACAAACCAACCAGCAGACAGACTGTCGAAGTAATGCATCATCTCTGCCCAGCAAGAGACTACTTCCCAAACTGCGCAAGTGCTAATTCGTGAATTTTGATCGTGCAGGTTTAAATAGAGGAAAAACCCCGTCCAAGGGCATTTAAGCACAGTCCATGCGCACCAAGCCACAGAACATGAAGTCAGACCTATACATCTTAAGTACAGGGAAAGTATAGACGTGCCCAGAATCGCCCGAAACCGAGCAGACTTCGTGAAACTACGTTCTGCAGGTATAAAGTCGGCAGAACTGACCAACAGGCCACAACACCGGGTTAAATAGAGAACAGGAGCCCCAAATACCCCGTGAGGGCACAGGCAGGAACACCCAGTGCAATCATGGATGGATCAGACTAATCTACTGAACAATAAATCCATCATTGTCGAGTGCGCAAAATCCCTTGGTGTCGTACTCGACAAAAACTCAATCTACTCTCCCACATCGATTCCATTGCAAAGTCTGCTCGATACCAACTGCGCCTTCTTTGGGGGATTCGTCGCTTCTTCCCGGAGCACGACCTTAAAATCCTGGTCCAATCGCTGGTTCTCTCCAGATTGGACTACTGCAATTCTCTTCTTACTGGCCTCCCCAAAATCCACCTGTCCCCTCTGAAGTCTGTTCTCCATTCAGCAGCTCGTTTCATTTATGGGGCCAAAAGAAGCGACCACATCACACCCATTTTATCCACCCTCCGTTGGCTTCCCATAGAGGCAAGATCTATCTACAAGACTGCCTGTATCACTCACAAAGCCTTGCACTCCTCCTCCCCTCGCTACCTGGCGAATAAACTGAAACTCTCTGGAGGCTCCAGACCTTCACGTAATGCAGAAAATTTATTGCTTGAACCTCCCACTTTCAAGAAGGAAAGATCGATGGCCCAATCCTTTTCAGGCAGCGCGGTGAGAATCTGGAACTCGCTTCCGCCTCATCTCCGGACCACCACCTCTTTCCAGGCCTTCAAAACTGACCTCAAAGCTCTCCTCCTTCAAAGACACTTCCAAATTTAATCTACGTCCTCTATCTTCTGAAGGAAGTCCTTCCGTTTTAGGAAATTCTGTTCTCCATGCCTATAGAAGTGCATTCCCAGTGTGTTTTTGTGTGTTGAGTGTCTGCCATTTAGTGCAGTATTATACCTCTACTTGTACTTTGCACTCTTGTATAACATGCAGACGTCACTTTTCCTTTTGTAACGTATCGTTTGCTACCTCTTGTATTTTGGGTTGCTTTTGATACTTGCACAACGGCCACCACTGCCTCATGTAACGTAACTTTTGTTTTAGTGTTTTGAGTGTCTGCCATTTATTGACCTCTGTGTACTTTGTATGCTCTTGTAACCTGCACACATCACTTTTTTTTTCTTTTGTAACGTATCGTTTGCTACCTCTTGTATGTTGTTTGCTCCTGATACTTGCACTAATGTCACTATTGCCTCATGGACCGTAACGTTTGATTTTGTAACATGTCACTTGTAATTTTTCTCCTTATGTATCATTTCTGCTCCTATTGTGAAGCGCTCTGACACCTTCGGGTAAAGTCCGCGCTATATAAAAACGCATTAAATAAATAAATAAATGTCGCATCCAGAGTCCCAAGACCATGACCCCCACACACTCACCCCGACCGGAGGAGGGCACAGCAGACCTTCTGCCGGTGGAACGCAGCCCCAGCAGCAGGCCATGCCCACCTCGAACAGAGGCAGGCTCCACCGACATATGCAAATACAATAGGATTTCACTTGCCTCCCTTACAATAGGTGGGGTGCATGAGGATGTTGATGGGAAGAGTGAGATTAAACCAAGCTTTCTAATGCCTTGGTTGATTTATTTGTACAGTTATGCGCAAGGGTGTCCTGAGGGTGGTCAACTGTGCAAGAAGAGGAAAGGGAACCTACGCTAAGAAGGGACGAGTCGGGCAAAACTGTATACATGAAGAGAACTTTTAAGCGGTTTCAAAGATAAATAGTGACGGGAAGGATGGGGCGAAGAGAAATAAGAGTTCCAGGCTTTGGCAGAAACATAACAGAATGATCTGACCGCTAATCTCGAATGTTAGATTTATGGAGTATATCAAATATTGGCAAACGCTGCCATACTTGCAGCCCACTGCTGTCAGCAGGAGCAACGTGAACATGTAAGTAAATAAAAATTGTTTTACCTGTCCTTATAGTTGCAATACCACGTTTACTCGGGCAGCTTGCTTTTTGCTACTGAAAATGCAGCCTGCAATATACTTGTTTCTTACAAACTTGCAGTACAATTAGAGTTGGAAAGGATTGAAAATACTATTAAAGGCACAATCTAGCAATTAGAAAACGTAATTATGGAAGTATTTTTTTGCCTAGCCTCCTGGCTGGTGAAGCTTCATTGTGCGTTTGCTAGAAAACTGAGGTTTGGCATTGAGTTGTAGACTTTAAAAAAAAAAAAAAACAATAATTATACGTCACGTTACTGTACGCATCTTGTTACAGAGATCAGTTTTCCTGAACTTTCTTTCAATTTACCCCCTCCCACTTTTACGCTGCCAGTGATTAGTAGGCCCTTTTCTGTAGGCATCCTGAGGCTGCTGCAGCCTAAAACATTTGGGGCAGATTCATGAAAATGGATGTGTGTATTTTGATTAGCAAAATGCCTTACAAATGTGTGGCACTATATTCATCTGCCACTCAATAACATTTGAATTTGAATTCTAAATCTGGGGTATGGTCAGGGGCCTGCGGATGGCATTAGACCCCGTCATCAACATGGGTCAAGCAACACATTTCCCTGGACAAGTCTAAAAGCCCCATCCTGGGAAATTAAGAAGACTATGTCAGACCCAAGTTAGTTGGTATGAATATAAACCTGCTCTCCTGCCTTGTATGGCTACTAGTGTGCATGCAGGGCCGGACTGGCCATAGCGGGCACCAGGCGTTTCCCCGGTAGACCTCTAGGGTGGGGGCCGTTATTGGGCAATATTGGTCGGCAATATCGGCCCCCGGTAACAAAATCGGCCGAGACCGGCCCTCTCAAACTGCTCGGCTGCACTCCCCTTCATCCGGTCCCAGTCCGGCCCTGTGTGCATGGTTCTGCAGGGCACTTCGTGATAATTTTGGTTCGGTCCTCATGTCTTCAGCTGCATTAGTTTGGATCCAAGTCAGTTCCGATTAAGGGATGTACTGGAGATGTCAGGACCATATCCCTATGCATTATTATTCTAATCGGGGATTTTCTGAAATGTTTTTCTGACAAAATCCTTGACACATCCCTCAATACAACTGAAACATTCTTTTGAAGGTTGAAAATGAAAGGAGTTTGGAGCAGAAGCAGTATTGAACCGAAAGGTCATATATATTTTAATATAAATGTTCAGAGTTTTGAAATTGCACATTGATACTGCCTAAATTCCAGAATTAATGTAGTCTGACATGGGTGATAGCATGGAATGGGCCCCAAAAATGTATCTTAAATATTAGTTTCATATGGTTTAATTACCAATGTGCCATCTCTTGCAGGGCTAGGTTCCGTTTCCACGCGGGAACTTTTTTTTTCTCCCGTGATGGACCTCTTCATATTGTATTATGAGTCAAAGAGAAACTCTGGCATCAGAAGCTTACATTACAACAATAGTTTTAAGTTCAGCCAATGATGAGTTTGGATTAGTTTTTATTTAACCTTTATTCTCAAGAGATTAGTAAAGTCCTTTTTGGTCGTTTTTTCTTTCAATTAGTCCATAAATCCAAATAAGTATATACAAATCTCATAATAAAGAATGGTTAGACACAAACATCAAGTAATACATTAAATGTGCTCCATAAAGGACCAATTTTCTGTACTGATGTTCGGAAACAAGATTCATAAAACCTGTGAAGAGTTCAGATTCAAACGAAAAAGAGTGAGATCAGAGGAGCATAATGCTCGAAGCCAAACTAAAGCAGCAGAACATCCCACTAAGAGTAGTTAATGAAAAACTGCTCAGTCTCACTACATCTAAAATAAATGAGCATACAGTTGCAGTAGCAATCTGTCAAAATTAAATGGCAGTAACAGGGCAATAGGGTAACGGCACCAGCATTAGCCAGAACCATCAAGAGTCTGTCAAGGGAAGACAAAGGCACTGTATCTACCCAGGAACATGCGTTAATATAAAAGACATGAATACATGTTGTAGACAAGAGAACGTGCTTTGCAAAATCTTTTTCAAAGAGTTGCTGCACTTATAACTTTGGCATATAGTAAACGTAAAATAATGTAGCAAAAATGGAGGTATGGACTGTTTCCGTTGTAGAGAAACACGGTTTTATTTACAAAATAATCCAGGAAATGTACTCCTTTTAGGATTCCTCCTACATTTGTTATAACCCTCTACTTTTGTGGAATTTGCAAAAGTTTCCAATATTAAAATTGGGAAGGTGCCACTGTCTCAGCTTCTCTGCAAAACCTATGAAAAAAATATTGAGGCATTTCCACATGTGTAAACTGTACAGTATACATTTAAGCATGTTTAAATGTATATAGTATAAATTTGCGCATGATATCTATCGTGAGGTAAAATGCAGTTAAATTTTTTGCCTATTGCAGAAATGTTGTACTCTGTGGAGAAATGATTCCCTTAGACCACCACCAATATAGTGCATGTTGCCACCCACTTCCATCATGGAACGACATAATAGTACAAATCAAATATCTCCGCCCTGGATAAGACCCAATTTTGTGAATTGAAAACGTGCCTTCACATTTGAAAAAGGCCCTTTGTATAAGCTGAACGTGTACACACAAATACCATTAGGCTCAAAGAATCTTGTTATGAGCAGTTTCTTGGTCAAAACTGTGAACGTAAAATGCTGGTCAACTGGAAGCTAACGTAAGAATAAAATGCCTTGTGAAATAACATTCTAATTGATTGCCTGAATACCTTACATGAAGTCCTGTTGTAACAGGTGGGGCATACGCGTTGCTCCTCATTTTTTCTAATAAGGAGGTCTGTTTTAGGTCTAAGGTCTTAGGTGGGAGGATAGGCATTTTAACATTTGCCAGAGTTTTCCTTCCAAACCATTATTAAGAGGCGTTTTAAAATAAACCTATTTTGTCATTGTTGTACACCACCAAGTTTGGCTTTTAGAAACTTGGAAGATTATTGCCCTGGGTCTTTCCCAATGACTTGACACTCTGTATGATGTGTGATTTTGAAAGGAGGATAAAGGTTCCTTAACTAAACTGAATTTGTTTGATAGGATTCCGTGTAGTCAAATGCTCATCTGACTTTTAACAATAAATTTGAAATCTAGTGAAACCGGAAATGTAACAAGGAATGAGTTTACTAATCTAAATTTATCAAAATGAATATACCTTGGCTAACTTGGAGTGAATTTGTTCCCAAGTGAAACATGGATGCGATAAAGATTTGTTTCATAGCATAATTTTCCTTGTTTTAACAAACAGTTGTATAGTGTTGTGTTGTCACTAGTATGGCTTCACGGTCTTTATGGTTCCTATGCTTTCAAAACTGGGTCTTGAGAATTCCATTGCCGACTAAATTCCTTTGCTTAGTTGCAAGATTTCACTTGCTCTTTAAATTCACCAGGTACTATTGAATGTAACCCTGAAAACCGAATTATGGACACCTTCCACTGTAGAAGGTGTATCTTTCTGTGGTGCTAACCTATACAGTAGCAGTCTTACTTCCTGATTTTAAAGTAAATATACTGTCATATGGTCCTGCGTTACCTTCATGTAGGGAGGCCTAATCGTTCCAAAGTAAGTAATATCGACTCCTATATCTTCGGTCCTTCACTTACTTATTGTGACCCAGGAATCCAACGTATGTGCATAAATCACATCCCTCTAAAAAGGCTCACAGCTGCCTTTCTGCTAGACTGTCTCCATCATAGGATAAAGGGTTTGAATCCGTGACACGGGGTGGTCGAGGGGACTTGTCAACCATCTCACAGTCTACAGGATAAGCAGACTCGAGCTTTAAGCTGACACCCTCCATCTGACTCCTGCCAATGCACTGAGATGTCCCTTCAGGGACGAGTCGCTAGTGCTATATCAAATACTTAATATAACGTGCAATAGACACACAGCTCATCCAAAAATCAGCCTCAACATATATTCCAAACCTTATTAAGCCATGGAAAAGTAATCACTTATTCTGACTTTTGTGTCTTTTACATACTGAGCTATATCCATCTTCCTTCAGGTCTGGGTCAAACTCTACCCACACTTATGATCGCCCAGGAAAGTCTTTCACTTTTCCTGAGGATAGGTCTAAGGTCTTAGGATAGGTATTTTAACATTTGCCAGAGTTATAGCCAGGAAAGCCAGGAGCTATGAGCTGGTACGAGGATCTTTCCATCGGACCCCCTAATGGGCCACCATAATCTGGCAAGTCTAAAAATGCATGCCAGAAATTTGGCTTGTAAAATATTTGAGACGCAAACCTTTAGTCCCACCCATCACCTAAGGCATCCACCATTGTTAGTAGTTCTAGTGTATAGTGACCTGCTGCACGTGTGCCAATGTACTGCAACTAGAAATCATTGGGTCAAAGTCCCCTCCAGATCATCTCCTGCCTACCTCTTGCTTGGTGAAGATGGGCGTTGGGATCAGGGTGATCATGGTGATTCAGCTTACCAGAGGTTCGACTGTAGCTTTATGCTGAGTCTTGCAGTCTTTGGGTCCCTAGGTCTTCTGCCTGTTCTCCAGGAGAGTCCATTTTCAGGTTAGTGTAAAGAAGACCGACCTTCTTTCTGTTAAAACCCTTAACCTTCCATCCTTTCCCTCTGCCAAGGCTCAGCAGGGCCAAAGCCATTTTTCTTTGTCCAGCTTTTAAAAGCATTTGCCTAATTCTCGGTCACACTGCTCTACAAGCTGCCTTTCTACCCCACCTCTGCAGACCTAGCCATCCATCCGTACTGAGCCCAGGTTTAGTCAATGACCCCACATTTCCTTCTTGGCGTAGAATGGACTGTTCAAGTGGCTGGACTCACTAGCTCTGGCAGCCCTTAATGAGCAGTCAATAAATACCACACAATAGGAGTTCCCTTCATAAGCCTGACAGAGTGATTGTTATAAGCAGGTTTGTGGTGTGAACTGCACCTTAGCTCTGCTCTGATTGAAAACGAGGCAGGAGAAGCAGTGATAAAAGATGCAGTATATATTAAATCTACAGAGGAATATCAATAAAGGGCGGCTTTGAAAATGTTCATCATAAGCAAACATAAGACAGCAGAGCTGTTACCATTTTATCGTTCTGTTTACATATTGGACAAAGTGTAAAATATGGAATCTCTAAAGGGGTGACCATTTATGATTGTACTGTGCAAAGAGAGTCCGGTTTCTTTTACTTTCACATGAGCCTTTCACGTGACTAAATGCTGCAGTTAAATAAAACATTTGTATCCGTCAGTCTTTCTTTCATCCTGACGATACTCTTCATGTCTTGTAAATGATGTGGGCATGCACTGACCACCGTACAGAGCTAAGTATAATTATGAATACGCAGCTGCTAAAAAGGAATACATTCATCAGATTGTAGATTTCCTAAAGAATGAAGTCAGTGTTGAGGGCCCTATAGGGTCGGTTCATTTTGCCTTGTCACATGGCCGTCTGTGCTGATCCCCGAGGCACGGCTGTAATTTCAAGATGCCTTCTTTATTCATAGGTTGGTGCCCTTAGCCTGGGCTGACTCGTATAGAAGTGACGCACAGATGCATACTTTTGGTAGAACCTGCTCCAAGATTCGTCCTTTGCTTCCATTAATCACAAAACTGGGTCAGCTTGCTGACAATGCTAGTTAGACTTTCCTTCCTCCGCTTTAAGGGTTTTGGGACATGGAATAACTGGTCCATCCACAGTTTCTGCTGAACTACTGAAAAGATAGCCACAACTTTGTATGTATAGTTCCACTTTCCATGCTCATTTGATAAAGCTGTGCTGTCACTTCGCTTTCATGCCGTGATCTCATTTGACTGTTCCTTAGTACCATATTGGTTACTCTGTAATGGTTCCCAGTAGTGGGTTGTCGACTGGTAGCGGTGCCGTAAAACACCTTTCCTGACTCATGGGTTTGCCTAATGCGTTTAACTTCTAGGTGTAGGTGCGAGTATAGATCATGACCTAAAATTAGTGATGTCAAAAATAATTATAAAACATTGATAATTCAAATATTTATTTTTAAGTAGGAACGTAGAACCCTATATCTCAAATACCCATTAAACGTTTACCTATTAGTGAGCCCTAAAAATTCCTTTGCTGGGATAAAACACATTCCTGTACTGTAAAAAAAAAAATGTAAACCTTATACCAAAACACTCCACAGAACCCTAAAACTCCCACCCCCCCCCCGACACCCCCACCCATTCCCGCCACTTAAATCCTAAAAAAAAAAACGTATTAACCCCCAAAAATCTGCCTTAGTTTTTGGTCATGAAGAA
Source organism: Triturus cristatus (assembly GCF_964204655.1). Taxonomy (NCBI): domain Eukaryota; kingdom Metazoa; phylum Chordata; class Amphibia; order Caudata; family Salamandridae; genus Triturus; species Triturus cristatus. Next base: position 750,904,374 of record NC_140587.1, read on the forward strand.
TTAAGTAATTTTCACGGGTTTTGTTCCCTTCACAATTAAGTAGCAAAGATGTTGGAATATGGTTTTAACTTTGTTTTGGAGGTTCTATATCGTAATTAAACACACCCATTCTTTTGCAATCTAAGTTAATAACACTTTTAATTTTAATCCATTTAAAGTGCACACTTTTAATTTGACTTGTTGCTTTGAAGTAGCCTAGATGAGGTGTGGTGCTGTATAGAACGTTGTAATAAATATTCATGTTATTCTTCAGGGCAGTTGTATGTATTGCCCGTGGTTTCAATTTAAAATAGAAACTGGCAGATGCAGGAGTTCTGCACTATGCAAAGGTGATTGCACTCTTCTTTCTGCACATGCTGTATATTTCCAGCAGTGTTGAGTCTCCTTCCATCCCTTCACTTGTTTGGCACTGCTCCTTCACTTCTCTCTCCTGCCATTGTTCTTCCCCTCGATCGCGCCCTTAAGCAGCTCTCCTCACTTCCGTCTCTCTCTGAATGACACTGTCTTCTATGGTCCCAAGCTACTGGCTCCACCTCAGTCCCTCTTCCCCTGGGCTTGTATTTCAACAGGCTTCATGCTCACTTCTCATCAGGCTCAAAGTTTGTGCTGCGCGTACGATGAACATGGGGTTCCATTTTCAGTATGTTCTGCTCTGTGATGCATTTATTTTTATAAACTGGCAAAACCTGAAAATATGGTCTCGGCCATTCCTTTAGTCAAGCCCCTTCTGGACTGTAGATGGGGGGGTTAATGACCCCCCTCCCACCCCACCAAAAAAAATTGAAAGCTCTCCCCGGCTGTTGTCACTGACCTCTAAAGCCCCCCAAAAGGCATCCTGATGTGGAAGCCCTTGGGTCAGCGTCCTACCACTATTACCCCAGAAGCCTGGCAATATTGCCAAGTGAGCTTAGAGGCATGGGGTCATTATTTGTTCTAGTGCCAGTGGCGTAACAAAGGCCCTGCAGTGCGGTGAGCCCCGAGCTCTAGGAGGCTCCCTCAGCAGAGTGCCCTGACCCGAGTGCTCCTGAGTTAGTCCGGAGGGTGGCCCCTCCATGTACTTTGCAGGGGGCCCCCCCTTAAGTTTCATTACACCGCTGTCTAGTGCGTAGCTTTTAATGAACGAACACGTGAGAAGAACTAGCTGGCACTGACTGGTGTCAGCAGTCCTGCACAGCCTCCATTCTCCTTCTGATTGCTTCCTCCTTGCTACCATTTAATGCTGATCTGCAGTTGGGTGCAGTGTCTGCTGCAGCACCAGAGAGAATATTGGACTTCCAGTGGGAGACAGCAGGGCGCTGCCCCTGCGAGTAGGAGTCATTTGTCCAGGTGTAGACCATCCGCATCGAGATAATAGACTTGTATCTTTTCAGGCCGCTTGGTGCTGGTACTTTGTGGTTCACTGTTTTGATACAAGGAAATGCACCAAATGTGCCCTCTGGCCTAATTTTTACACTGGTACGCAGTTTGTGTTTGTGCTTGTGCTGTTGGGTGGTGATCGGTTTTCTAAAGCCTGTGCAGAACGCAATGAAAAAAGCACAATGAAATGTTTGCGAGCCGTACTACCCAGTTAAAACAGTTGTATGGTGCAGAACTCTAAATATAGGATGTATGTCATGTGCTCGGGACCTAGCATTGTCATTTTTTTTTTTTTAACTAGGCGCTGTCACCTGTTGCGTGGTGTATTTAATCCCAAACATTTCCTTAAATAGGAGCAATAGCTACTTGAACGGACTGCATAAAGCAATAAAGCAATGGCCCACCACATGGTGCCCAACATAAAAAAATAAAAAAACTCTCCAGTACAATGCCTAAAATATATTTCATGTCACTTGTCTACTACATAGCTCTGTGTGAGTTGGTAAACTGACAGGTATGTCACCTGGTACTTGTCTTTTTTTATGGTGCTACTGCAACAAATGATGGACAGAATGCTGAATGAATCAAACATTCACCCCCCAGTCAAGAGATCTGGGCTAAATCCATTGTTCTTTTGCTCACTACGCCACCCCAGTTTGGACCCAGCCATATGAAAAGCAGTCTTGACCCTGATCCTCGTGGGAACAGTCCAGGCCAAACTGCTAAGCCAGGTCCGGAAATAAGCATACTGGGACCAGAGGGTTTTTTATGGAGCATTACAAAAATAGCAGTGCCTTAAAAAATGTGTGCAGTCCGATAGCCCCAGCTTAATTGCTCAATGTAGCTAGCACACCAATTTCTTTCTGGTTCTTTCTCTAAGCCAGGGAAATTGCATTGTGCCATTTGGTAACCTCAGTCAGCACTACTCCACCAAGTGCTTGGAACATTGTACTGCAATTTGAGTGCAACACCCACATTTCAGAATTGCATAGTAAGCCTTAATCATCTGCTCAGCTGCTTGTCGTCTCATGTACCACTTTAACACAGTGGTGATATTTTGCAGCAATAATTGTTTCAAAGCCAGTTTTTGACAATTAAATGGTCACCCAAATTGAACTTACGCATTGCAATGAACTAAACTGAATGAAAATGCTGTGTCGTTGGGTTACAAGAAACTAGGACTTCGTATGCAAAAAACAAGTTTCAGTACAGCGTTCGGCCTAAATTTTAAAACTGACTTTCAGATTTGCCATTTCACAACTTCTTTAATAACCAGGATGTATATCAGCCCTTACAGCTGTAACGAAAAGCCATTATGTAGATATGATGGTCTAGTTTAAGCCTGTCAAAAAAATGTATTGGATTGAATAAGTATGTTGCAGTGCTTTGTGGTATGAAAAAGATGGGTGATTCCTAGCTGGCTATGTGGCTAACCGAAGACATTAACTAAGAACCCTCTAAAGGCGTTGGGCACGTTTGACTGAGGATGTGGCCTAATGTATGTAGTCCAGGGCCCTGTGCCTGGCCTGCATAAATAAAGCCTTCCGCGCTAGGGGACTGAAATCCGAAATCTACAAATAGCTATTTATTTCGGCATCCTTATCCTGTCCGATTAGCAATAATACATTTCATGATACTCGTTAGCCCAGAACAATCATGTTTGCCTTTAAACAAAAATGGCTACCAAACGTTCTACGCATTTCCCAAAGGGGATCACATGGCTGTCATCAGATTTACTATGTTTCTGCATGGGCTTTCATTTAACAATTCAATGCATTCTGGGGCTTGAAAACCTTATTTGAGCCATTTGGAAGGGAAACCTGGACTGCAATGTGGTGTCCCCAACGACATGGAGTTATCTAGTAATGTTTGGATCTGTGAACTTGAAATAGTCCCATAACCATTGGTCCCGTGGTGCACTGTGGGTATTCCTTTGAGTGGATGCCTTACACAAGTTTTTGATGCCCCCAAGCGGTTGTGTACATTCACAGAGAATTAATCCTCAGTGGTAATAACCATTTTGAAGGAGAATGATATAATAGGTGATCAGGTTTATCCTGCAGCGTCCTTTGATGCTCTATGCGCGCCCTGCTCTTACCCTTTTAGTCTTGCTGCCTTTACATCCAGGTGAATGGGGCTATCAGCCGAATAAATACAAAAAGGGTGACAGAACTTACTACAGAAAATTTGACTATTTGTATCTGTTTTAAAGACCTTTAAAACGATTAAACAACCAAGTGGAGTAAAAGATAAAACCAAGAGCAGAGGGTATCCGAGAACAGCGGCTTTGTCAACCTCCTTGTCGGCTCTGCTGCTTGTTGTCATTGTCTGCATCTCATCCTGCGGTGGAGCAAGTATGTTGCAAGAAGGGAAGCTGTCAGGGCATGCACATATCTCCATCAGCAGACTACCGAGGATACCCCATCTCCTCTGCAGATATAGCATTGCTGGCTGGCAAGGAGCTCGTGCTTGTTAGATTACACAAGGCCACCTTTGCCGCTCCATTCTGACATTCTCACGTTGGTGGGTCCTTTGTATGTGCCCGAGTCCTGTGCAGTGGTGGTGATTAGATATGCAAGATCCCATGCAGCCACCAAGGTGATTTTCAGTAGCTTGCGGTCCCCGGCCCTTCTTGCCCCAGTCTGACCTCATGGTAGAGGCAAGTGTTGGGAACTGTAGCCAGCGCCTACTTCAGCTTGGCACCACTTCGTTGTCTGTAACTTTGTTTTTAAAGCTAGCCTCCACGGTTTATTTTTCAATCAAATGTGAGGCCATTAATAATAATTTCCAACACTTGTATTTTTGATTTTTCACTTGCACTAATCTTCATGTTGACATTTAGGTCAGGACAAGCAATGTAGTGCTACTTAAGATCTGATGAATGATGATTGTACGTTTGGGGGCATTAAGTTGTGTATGTTTTAGGCTAATTTGCTTACTTTGGGAAAACCTTTTGCCCATTCTTTAAACCCTGAACATTATTTCAAGAATGTAATCTGCCCAATATGATGTAAATTTAGCACATTAGGAAAATATATTACTCTGACAGATCCCCCCCCCCCCCCCAAAATCTCATGTAAAATGGTCTTTAAATCATTTCCATACTAACTTTCCTTTTGGTTGCTTTTTATCCTATGTGGCTGTGTTTGTCTTGTTTTGCTTCTCTGTCTCTAATGAACATTCTGATTGTACACATGAAATAGTTTGCCTGTGCACAGGCATGAACATTCATGTGCAAGCCCCTCCCACAGTGAAACGACTTTCTTGCATATTTGCCTATGAAAAGTAGGACAGTCCGATTACGAAAAAGTCTGGTCACAAACATTGAACTGTTGCGCAAGTTGTGGCATGGCAGGCTTTGTGATGTGGAAATGTATAGGTGGAGTCCTTGGCTTAGGAAGGAAGTGGCTCTAACTTTGCACATGACTAGGTAAAATCACAATTGAAAGAAAAGATTCAGTGGTTAAGGTGTAAGCCCGTTGGCACTGCAGTCCTGCCGAACTGGAGTTTACGGGATTGTTTCCGCTTAACCCCCTTCCACCTCCTTCCTTGAGGCATACACTAATTCTGTTCGTCTCATATTTGAAAATTCATTACCTGTTGATTTGCATTGAATGTATCCCTATGAGTCATTGTGCTTCTTGACACTTTGCGTGTATTCACTTTATGCCACTGGTTTCCAGTGCCTCCATTGTGACACCCTAAAATGTTGCTCATTGTTCAATTTATTTTTTCTCTGAGGGCAGCACTATGTGGGTTCTTTGGTTTTATCAGTTTATTATACTGCTGGTAAAAGAAAACAATGGGACCCTGATATTAGCACACACCAGCCTCTAATTACAGTGATGTAGAAACCCCACCGCCTCGGTCTCCTAAGCACATCTTCCTCCCTCTGTTCCAAGGCTCTCCTCATAGCCACCCAAGTCTGACACAGGTTGAACCCAGTATGGGTCAGAATTGCCCTATCTTGCTCTACAGCACCCTTGGTGCGTATGTAACCTACGACTTGGCATGAGCAGCAGCAGGTTCTGGCCATGCGCCAGACTTGGAACTGCTATCCGGACTGAGGAGCTGGCTGTCTGCTCAGGCTCCTACACTAAACAAACAAGCCAGTGTGGGATTGACCCCAACAAAAGGGCCAGGTGCAGCCACTGGGAACACTTGAATGCTTAAGCAGCAGCATTTCAACAGTGTCACAGCCAGATTGGGGTCGAGGAGGCAGCCCTCCTACTTCATATCTGGCTCTCCGGTTAAGATCTAGTGGTCTGCCTGGGCTTAACATATTGAAAACGAATTGAGTTGCAAGTCACTAAACTGGAGCAGTCTGGAATGGACAGCATAGTATTCGTAGCCTATTAAAAATTACTGGGTTATTTTGAGCAAGTGCATTGTGGTAAATATTTCTCCTTTACCGGGACTGAATTTGATACAGGAACATAGTAAAATAGCTCAATAAAATGAGAGGCAGAATCCGTGGTATTAGAGGTTCGGAATGGGCTTTATTCCATTAATTCGATTATAATCGGTTGCTCCCAATGTTCCGTCACCACGAAGGTTCAGGAAGTGAAGCACACACTTTATTGACAAGAAATGACTTTTATAGTACATACATGACAATGAAGTAAATGCAGTAGGCGTAACAATTGATAAGGAAAATGACGAGTTGTTCTGCATAACCAGAAATGGGTGTAATAAGGCGAAAAAAGGAACATAATTGGTTGTGATGTCATGTATAGGTGGATCTATAAGATAATACTTGGCATGGATGCGCGCGCAGCAGTCTGACGTGTAACTAGGGGGTGAAGGGGACTTGACATTTAGCTCTACATGTGGAGACAAGAAGTCTGGGGGGTCAAGTCAACCTAATCCCAAATCATATCTAACATCCTATGTTTAAAGAACTATGTTATTCATAAAAGAAGGACTCTCGGACAGAATCTATTCTATACTGACTGTGCGTGCATGTACAAGCGTCTAAGTGTCTACACTAAATGCGAGGGGGTAGGAATATTCCATGGTAACAAGGCTATGAATTACTTGCATGAGGACAGAGAAGCCGGCCTTTTGCTCGGTAACTGGAAGAATGTTTACTTAAGCTACTAGGCAGGAATGCATCGGCTGAGGGGGAAGCAGATAATTCGAAGGTGAAATACAGTTCTTGGCAGAGAATAGGCTGATGTCAGGCTTCGTGAGCCGCGCAGAGAATGAGACAAAGTTCATGGTCACAGATGCAGGCTCAGACTGGAGCTTTCAGAGGCAGAAGGCAAGAAGAGTTTGATGACAGAATCAGGGCCTACTTGCCTGGACTGTAAAATGGCATAAGTGAACCATATAAAGCCGGTGGCTTTTCATACTTAGGAATGGAATATCCGGCCTATTCATGGCGGATCTGACAGAGGACATGTTGACGGTGGACGCACATGTGTTTGCGTCTTTATAACTGGAACTGGAGGGAACACACAGGTACTTGTGACATGCACATAGAACTGTTGGGGTCCAAGATAGGGGACATAACTGACCAGAAAAATCCATATTTCCACATTCCCTCCTTGTCCCCTACTTGCCCGTTAAGAGATATCAATCTTCATTAATCCATTGATCTGTTCATATAGCATCATTTGTTCTTCTTTCTTCTTCCGTGACGAATGAAATCTTGGTGGTGGAATACACGATGTGGCACACAGACCACAGATCGCTGGTCCACATTGTAGACATAGACAGCAACTGAATAGTAGGAGAAGGCCAATACCTAGGAAGGATAGAACTCTCCATCCCCAGGCTGATATCACATTCCAAAACCAACTGGACCAAGTCCAAGTGCCTGGGTTCTGGTGCATCTGGCTTACAATCTTGTGAAGGCGAGTTATAGCTTTATATACAGATGGCGAATTTTCTGGTATGAATACGCAGCAGCTTGATCCGATGACCCTACAAGCTCCGCCTCTATCAGCCAGGATGACGTCAAGGACAAGACGATTTTGAAGCACAACAATCCGCATAGCAGACTGCTCTTCTGTTAAATTGCCTAAGGCGGAAATAGTTTCATTCACTACTGCTTCAAGGGTTCTAGTTAATCTACGTATCAGCTTACTATTGGTAACTGTACCTATATAGGGAAAGATGCCTTTATTGAAATCTACATACTTGTCCCATGCCGTCTCAGTATAATCGACAATTGGGAGATCTCTCCGCTCTCTATTGTGTACTAAATGAATATTTCTATAATAATCAGGAGGAGCTAGGAAAACAGGTGGCAAAAGGAATGCTATGTAGCAGGTACCATCCCAATCTAGAGGTAGACGCATATATGCAGTCTGACCACATATAAAGTAGGAGTGGCGATAAGCTCTGAATGAAGATTTGCCTTGATCACTGAATTCTACTGTAGTAGTGCATTGACTATGGCCCATATGTATGGAACCAACCTTTCTTACACACAATTCACCTTTTGCTGGGAATACTGACATGGTGGGTAAGACTAGCTCAACTTCGGATACGACATTTAGAATCATGAGATTAGGTGTAAAATTACCTAATCCATACACTTCATTTTCTAGATCAGTTCCTGTTCTTTTGGGGCGACCCTCCTTGTCAGGGTAGCAGACTTTGAGTAAAACTAGGTTCAGGTTTCCCCATATCCAATGATCTTGGTAAACTGCTGTGTCTGAGTCTATGGAATTGATTAAACTGAACCATGCTCCACAGGAGCCATTGTGTGTAAATGGGTGTGGAAAGAATGGCAGGACTCCTTCATAATTCTGATAGGGAGGGAGTCGGCCACACACCCAACAATTAGTAGCATTACTAGTCTGATGGGAATGATGTAACATACTAATGAAAGTGTTATTGCGCAGCGCAAGTCTATAGGACAATTCATGCGGGGGTAAGTCACTAAAAGAATGTTCTGCAATAACATTGTGAACATTTCTGGCAATAGGGTAATATATGTGCAACAACATACTGGTAATAATTATTAAAAGACTTAAGGAAAACAAAATTAATAATGTCCCTATACAATGGCTACGCAGTGATTTACAATACGCCTGTCGTTTCATCATTTTTCGCGACTGTTCATGATTCAGGTCTAGAGGATACATGTCAGAGACAGATTCAACCGCTTCACCTAGGAGAGGACTTAAACAATCAAACCGTCTGACGTCCTAGGCCTTAACTTAACTTTGTAAAGTTCGCTTTCAGTTTTTTCCACCAAAGGAAGTTTTGAATCAGTCTGTGAGGGAGTGCGGGGCACAATGTCTATATCCGAGGATTGTCCATGAAATTTTTTGATATGGCTTGAATGAATCCAGCCCTTGCGGCCCTCGATCTTCACGGCTGTTCTTGTGGTCAGCAGAACCAACTTGGGTGTCTTCCACCTGGGCTCCAGCTGAGTCTTTCGGTCGAAATTCCTCACAAAGACGAGATCCCCCGGAACTACGTCATGGGGTTTCACCTCAGTGTTGTCAGGAAAGGCTGCAGCTACCTGTGAACGACAAGATTGTAGTGCAGACATCAAGGAAGCCAAGTAATCTGTCAGCATATTACAGTCAATATCAGTTATTTTGCGTGGTATAGGCGTCCCCCACATATTTGGTGGTCTACCGAAGATCACCTCATACGGGGATAGCCCTGTTCGTGAATGTGCTACCATTCTCATGTAAAAGAGTGCAACGGGTAACGCTACTACCCAGTCGATACCTTTTTCTCTGCATATTTTGGACATTCTGATTTTCAGTATCTGGTTGTCTTTCTACGAGACCTGCTGCTTCGGGGTGTCGGACACAGTGGAATTTCCACTGATAACCTAACAGAAGTGAAACGTGTTTCATTAATTCGGATGAGAACGGCTGGCCGTTATCTGAGTGAACAACACGTGGTAAACCGTATCGTGGGAAGAATTCTCGAACCAACTGTTTGGCAGTAGTCGGGGCAGTGTAATCTGAAACCGGGTACGCCTCTGTCCAACGGGACAGAGCGCAGTCAACTACGAGAACATATTTGAATCCTCGACATCGTTCCATCTGGATATAATCCATCTGTAGGACTTCAAAAGGGTGATCAGGAGGATGAAATCCACCCTGTTCTACGGGAACACTTTTTCCTGGGTTGAACTGGCAACAGATCATACAGGTACGGACCTTTTGTTTGGCTGCTGCTCGTAAATGTTTATTAAACCAAATGTGTTGAATGCTGTCTAGCATAGCTTTTTCTCCTAGATGTGCCGGACTATGTATAGTGTTAATTATAACTTGGACCATTGAATCAGGAAGGAACCATACAGACTTTTCCTTCATCATCCATCCTTGGTCCGTTTGGATCCCTCCTAATTCAGTCCATTTCTTTATTTCGTCTGGTGTAGCATGTGTCTGTATGTCAATTACGTCAAGAGTAGGATCTTTAACTGTCATACAATGTGTCGGCATCGGGACTATTGTCTTTGTCATGTCGGGAGTTTGAGTTTGAGCAGTCTGTTTAGCCGTTCTGTCGGCTAGATCATTGCCTTGGGAAATGATATCAGTAACTTTCGTATGAGCTTTACATTTCATAATTGATATTGCAGTAGGTAGATGTATTGCATCTAATAAGGCATGAATGAGGGGTCCGTGCTTAATGTGGGCACCGTGGGAAGTTAAATAACCTCTCTCTCGCCACAGCACGCCGAAGTCATGTACAACTCCGAATGCATAACGTGAATCAGTGTATATGTTGACTTTTTTATTCGTGGCTTGAATACAGGCTTGTGTCAGAGCGATGAGCTCTGCGGCTTGAGCTGACAAAGTATTTATACGATTAGTTTCAATGACTTCAGTATCTGTTGTGACTGCATAAGCGGCCACTAATTCTCCTGTACTTGTTCTCATACATGAACCATCTACATAAAATGTCAAGTCTGGATCTGACAATGGAACATCGGTCAAGTCTTGTCTGGGTTTTGTCGTTACAGTAATAACTTCAATACAGTCATGGGCTAGTGGGTCTGTTCCGGTTACTGGCAAAAGTGTGGCAGGATTCAATGTGTTACAGCGTCTTATTTCTATATGTGGCTGAAACAATGTAAGTTCATACCCTGTAAGTCGTGCTATGGTCAAGTGTTGTGTTTGTGTTCTATTTACAAGAACCTCTACTGCGTGTGGTACTTGAACTGTCAATGGATGTCCTAACACTATGGCATCGCTTTGTCTGATTGCTAAAGCTGTCGCTGCCACTGATTTCAGACATGCAGGCAAAGCCTGAGCTACGGGATCTAATGTACTAGAAAAATAAGCACATGGTTTGTGTGCTCCTGCTTGATCCTGTGTGAGTACTGACAAAGCAGTACCTTCGCGTTCTGTAACAAAGAGTGTAAACTGTTTTCTGTAACATGGTGTTGCTAAAACAGGTGCTTGACATAAAGTTTTCTTTAGGCTTTCAAAAGCTTGTGTATGTTCTTGAGTCCAAGGGAGAACAGTCGATGTGGCTGCCTCCTGGGTTGTCAACTGAATGAGTGGTTTTGCTAGAAATGCATATTGCGGGATCCACTGTCTACAGTATGAAGTGAGGCCTATGAAAGCCCGCACCTCCTTTTGTGTCTTGGGTATTGGCATGTTAGCTATTAACTGAATGCGGTCTGGTGTAAGCTGCCTTCCCTCCTTGGACAGCGAGTGTCCAAGATAAATAACTCGCTGGACACAGAATTGCAGCTTAGAAGGGGACACCTTGTGCCCTTTTTCGGCTAGAAATTGTAAAACTGTCAGTGATGCTTTTTCACATTCAGGTTCGCTTCGGGCGGTGATCAGCAGATCATCGACGTATTGAAGCAGAGCAGTGTTAACTGGCATGTGGATACTGTCAAGTTCTCGTTTCAGTGCTTGGCTATAGATGCTGGGGCTTTCTGTAAATCCTTGAGGTGCGCGTGAGAATTTAAAGCTACGTCCATTTAAACTAAATCCGAACAAATATTGGCTTTCCGGATCTATTGGGACGCTGAAAAAGGCATTCTTGAGATCGATTACAGTGAAGAATGTCGCTTCGGAATCAATAGCTGTCAGTAATGACGAGATATCTGGGACCACAGGGAATTGTGGCACAATGCATTTGTTTAACTCGCGCAGATCAATAACCAATCGATATACTGGCGGGGCCTTCGGATCTGTTCGTTTAAGAATCGGTATTATCGGTGAATTACATATATTGGAGTCTGTTTCCACAACTACTCCTTGGGCTATGAGCTCGTCAATGATTTGTAGTAAAGCCACTACAGCATCTGGTGGTAACTTGTATTGTCGCATTCGTGGTAGCACCACTCCTGCCTTTAATGTGACTCGATATGGTGTAATATTCATGCATCCAACATCAGTAGGGCCTTGTGCCCATAGACGTGTAGGTAAAATCTGTAATCGGGGATCCATGTCTCTAGACACATAGTGACCTTTAAAATCACGTAAAAACAATCTTACTCCTTCCGGAGAACAACATATTATAGCTCCTAGAGCTTTTAACGTTTTTATTCCTAATAGATTTTCTGGACATGATTTAGTAAGCAATAAATCTGTAGTTCGGGTCAAAGGTCCTATCGTAAGTGGCAGAGGTTGTGACACTTCATTAACAATAGGTTTTCCTGAAAAACCAAGGGAAATATTCTGTGAGCCTGAGAGGGGTGCCCCTGGAACTTCACTACGTTTTATGGTCGTTCGACTTGCCCCTGTATAGAGTAGAAATTTTCTATCTTGGCCTAATAATTCACTATGTACATAAGGTCCTTCTTGGTCTACTGGGATTTCAATAAGGGGTAAGTCAACTTCCCTCTCTAGGCTTGTTCATGCGTAACGCTGATACTCGGGATATTCATACTGTGCGGTCTGATACATTTGTCGTGTTGTTGTTTGTGTGGCAGCAACAGGCAATGGGGGTGCAGCTGGCACAAACTGTATTGGCTGTTGTGCGGCTGGCATGGCCTGGGCATGCTGCATAGCTCCTTGTTCATTCTGATCTTGTCTGAGTGGCCGTGATCTTTCTTGTGTTTTACCTATGGCGATATTATGTTTTAAAACTGGACAATCGTGTACGTAATGGCCTGGCTTTTTACAATAATTGCATGTCCCTTTTACAGGTCCTGCTGAATCGGAATGTGTCATACCCCTTTTATGCCCTTCAGCTGGAACTGTCTGGGAAACTAACATTTTCATTTTCGTGTCTTTCATGCGTCTGTGTTCATGTTCTTGTTCCTCTCTAATTCTATTGTGATGGTACTGTAACATTTGTAACATTTGTGATGGAGTGTTACCTTGCCAGGTACTCTCGAATTTTAATACTCTATTCTTTACTGGGGGCAGAGCATTTTCTACTAATTTTGTTACAAACAGATGTGGGTATGATTCGCTACTTGCTTTTATGCCACTATTTATACCAAAACATTTTTCAAATCGGGCATAGTAATCACTAGTGTCTTCATCTTGCTTCTGCTTACAGGCTGAAATTGTACCCCAATCTTCCTTTTTCGTAGTTAATAAACGCGGCAGTACCTGTACTAGTAATCCTGGTAATGCCTTAGTTTTGTCCCCAAGCCCTGCTCCTGCAGTTCGGGCCTTTTCTTCAGCTTCTAACACTGACCATTCTATCTTTTGGTCTCCTACCTCCCACTCTTTTTCCTTGAGTTTTTCATAAATGCCAGCAGGCATCAATACCTTTAATATTGTCATAATGTCGGGGTAGGTATACTCTCCCATGAGTAACATGTCTTTAATTTCTCGGTGAAAACCCGCTGGGTCTTTGTCATGACTGGGTACCACTTTCTTCATTTGTAACAATTCTATTTTCGATATGGGCGTATATACAAATACGCGTTTAAACTGATTGTCCTCACCCTTTATTGGGTGCACTTCTCGTAAGGGATTCTGTCTATCTATGTGATACGTAGTTCTTTCCTTGACGGACAATGGAACATGTTCTGAACATACAAAAAGAATATACTGCTTTCTTGATTCTAGAATTTCTTTAATTAATTCAGTACCTGGACCTCTCCATTTATTCATAAGTAATTCAGTCAGTATGTCAGGCAAGGGACCAGGGTCCGAATGCTGACTCCGATATAGTATAATGAGTTGTTGAATCATATAAATCCCAGCTAACCTTTGTTCATCTGGGGTAAGATTCAAAAATGTGCGTACTACTGTATCATCACTATATTTTCCGGGACTGTCCACCCAATGGACAGCTGCCCTGGCTAAATCTTGTTCATCCATAGAATCGAGGAAATGATAACCCCTTCGTTCTCGGAGTAGTTTGTCGGCGGTTTGGAACGAATGCTCGTTAGACCTTATATTAATTATAGGTATTTGAAAATTCCTGTTATTATCTGGACATATCGGATGTATTGAGTCAGTATGATATCTAGTCTGATTCCTATTACAAGATCTTCCTCTACCTACATAGGCTATGGTGTCCGACTGTCCTGTGGGCAGTCCTGACCCTTCTTCCTCGTTTTGTTCGAACTCGTCTACCTCTAATCGCTCTTCGTGTAGGCGTTCTATTTCTTTACGGATCTTTCGGCACATGGCTATTATACAATTTTGTTTATCATGTCTCCCTTCTGATATATTCTGGCTCCATCTTGTAAGAATTTTCATTGCTTCCGGGTCTACCCCCGGTCGGTCTTGATTTCTGATCACACAGTTTATGAGGAAACGTAACAGTTCCCCCTGTATCTCTACTTTCTGGTATTCCATAGCTCTGTAAATACATTCTGGATCTCGCCCTGTTTGGACAAAATGATATATATTATCTAGATGCGCAGTCATTCCTGGTAACTTCGCTAAATACACTGCGGCTCGTCTGATACGCAATGATGCTAGGGTCATTTCGTCCTCCTTTCCAGGCACCGGGTCATATCTACAATCTATAAGAAGTTCCTTAAGCGCACGGGCACTAAGGAGTTTGGGTGTACGTGAATGCGCTGACTCTTGAAAAGTAAGTTTATTTATTCTGGGTGGCGTAGAAAAGATATTGGTAGCTCCTCCCGCGGCCCCATCTGGGGCGTCGGGTGTAAAAGGATTCGTCGAACGTGACACAGCAACTACAGGTGTGGACACAGCCATAGAAGTAGCTGTAGGAGCGGATACAGAAACAGATGTGCTTGCCGGAACTTGTGACTCGATTTGTTGCTGTAGGGATACGGGCACTGGATCTTGGCGTTGAACCTCCCTGGTATGCGGTCTATGTGGGGCGGAATTAGCATACTCGGGAGCTGCGTCATCTAAATATGAGGAAAGAAAAACATCTTCTGCGGTTCTAGGATGCCCCTTAGGATGTACCTTTATTGGGAACAATGGGGTTGGCAAGTCTTTTGGTGTTTCTGGAGTAGCCTTAGGTAATCCTTCGGCCAGAAGGGGATACATACCTTTCATAAGGGCATTTCTTTGTCTGTCTACTTGTTCTGATTTCACTCGGATACCTTCCTCAATTAATAGATTCTCTCGAACTTTATTGGAATTCTCTTTACTCTTCTCTTCCTGTCTACGTGCTTTTTCTGTTCGTCTATGTGATTCTTTACGCCATAATTCAACGGCGTCTTTCTGTGACTGTCTGACTTTCCTTTTCCATAACTCTTCCTCGACTTTCATGATGCACTCTGCATCCCAGGTCCCCGCTGTGGGCCACCTCTGACTTTCTGGTAATCCCTTGGTATAGTCTACCCATAAATCAAGAAATAATATAGCGTCTAAGCCATGTTTGTGATACATAAAGTGCCCTGGAGTGTCCCTAGGAGGAATAGGGACGGCTTCTTCGAGAACCCCTTTTCTGGTAGTGATCTGTCTTAATTTCGAAAAGAGCGGCATATTGAGAACTGACCTTATACTTGATTTTGACCTGATACTTGAATTTGAACAGACTTAATACAATAAACACGATAATGAACAGTCATTCATACCACGATATACAGAACATACTTAAACACTTTAAACATTAAACATTAAACCTTTAACTGAAACAACAATGATGATCGTCTGCATAACTAATCACCAAGCTTAATTCTCGACAATAACTAGACAATAACTAGATACTTCGGAATACTTCGGAATACTTGATATACTGCTAAACAGTACAGATACACTGCTAAAACAGTGCAGACCGGATTTGTGTACCCAAACCCGTCTTGACCGGCACAACCTATGTGCACGTCAGAAATGCCTCCCCAGCAATGGTACTCACCGGGTAGCTTCGGAAACGGAAGGCCTCAGTAACTTGAACTTGAACCGGACTGGACTCGACTCGACTCGACTCGTCGGACACTGGGCTTGACTTCGGACTGGTGGGTCTCTGTATACCTCGGATCTTGCTCTCTCAGCTAGGCTCTGGTCGGGATACTTCGCACTTCTCACCGCCTCGTCTGGGTGTTGATCGCAGTCTCAGTCGCCCCCGCTTGACCGGAGGGAGATACAGGAAATCCTGCTGGTACGCGTTATTGTCCGTCCAGCTGTGGCAGGAGACCGGGCCTGCAACGCACCGCCGGCGCGTGAGATGAGAAAGTGTCCCTGTTCGGGCGCCATCATGTGGTAAATATTTCTCCTTTACCGGGACTGAATTTGATACAGGAACATAGTAAAATAGCTCAATAAAATGAGAGGCAGAATCCGTGGTATTAGAGGTTCGGAATGGGCTTTATTCCATTAATTCGATTATAATCGGTTGCTCCCAATGTTCCGTCACCACTAAGGTTCAGGAAGTGAAGCACACACTTTATTGACAAGAAATGACTTTTATAGTACATACATGACAATGAAGTAAATGCAGTAGGCGTAACAATTGATAAGGAAAATGACGAGTTGTTCTGCATAACCAGAAATGGGTGTAATAAGGCGAAAAAAGGAACATAATTGGTTATGATGTCATGTATAGGTGGATCTATAAGATAATACTTGGCATGGATGCGCGCGCAGCAGTCTGACGTGTAATTGACGTGTAACTAGGGGGTGAAGGGGACTTGACATTTAGCTCTACATGTGGAGAGAAGAAGTCTGGGGGGTCAAGTCAACCTAATCCCAAATCATATCTAACATCCTATGTTTAAAGAACTATGTTATTCATAAAAGAAGGACTCTCGGACAGAATCTATTCTATACTGACTGTGCGTGCATGTACAAGCGTCTAAGTGTCTACACTAAATGCGAGGGGGTAGGAATATTCCATGGTAACAAGGCTATGAATTACTTGCATGAGGACAGAGAAGCCGGCCTTTTGCTCGGTAACTGGAAGAATGTTTACTTAAGCTACTAGGCAGGAATGCATCGGCTGAGGGGGAAGCAGATAATTCGAAGGTGAAATACAGTTCTTGGCAGAGAATAGGCTGATGTCAGGCTTCGTGAGCCGCGCAGAGAATGAGACAAAGTTCATGGTCACAGATGCAGGCTCAGACTGGAGCTTTCAGAGGCAGAAGGCAAGAAGAGTTTGATGACAGAATCAGGGCCTACTTGCCTGGACTGTAAAATGGCATAAGTGAACCATATAAAGCCGGTGGCTTTTCATACTTAGGAATGGAATATCCGGCCTATTCATGGCGGATCTGACAGAGGACATGTTGACGGTGGACGCACATGTGTTTGCGTCTTTATAACTGGAACTGGAGGGAACACACAGGTACTTGTGACATGCACATAGAACTGTTGGGGTCCAAGATAGGGGACATAACTGACCAGAAAAATCCATATTTCCACAGCATTCCTGAAGCTATTGGGAGTAAAAGTTGCTAGCTGTATGAATTATTATAAAAAGACTAAGTGCGCTAAATGGGGTTGGCATTGTGGACGTTTTACAGTGATAACTGGTGCAAGTGTGCACAACTGGGTTGTGCGCTCTTTCCTCCCCTCTAAAGTAGTATTTACATTCTAAGAAGTTTAGCAATGAATGTTCCCTCTTGGGTTTAAAAACGCACCATTTGCTAAAAGATTTCTCCCGTTTTTTAGGTCTCGCCTGAGCCAGCGCATGCGCTGCGAGACATTTAGTGAGCAGGTTTTTAAAGTGATACCAAAGGCTTTTGCCTGCCACCAGCTTATGGTTACGCATACAAGCACACGCGCCTCGCTCCGCCTCTCCAATCACTGCTGCGCACGTATCCCTCGCGTGCTTAGCACAGAACGCGTCAACGCGATCACTTTCGCTTTCTCCACGATCACAATCGCTTTCACGGCCGTTACTTTTTTCTATTTCTGGCTTCTCTTTTCATTAATTGCACTCAGTATTTTGTTATTTTCTTTTATTCCTTCAGTGACTTCTTTGACAAACAATCAGAACATTTTAATATCAATACGAGCTGTTTTACAAGTATCTAGCCATGTATTTGTGTCTCGGAATGCTCACTTGCTCTGCTGTCTCTGCCGCTATCCCTCTTTGGGAGATGAGACATTAGTCGCGGTGCTACGGCACTGCTCCCCACTCCCCTCACTTCTATTGTATAGTATTTAGCACGTCACGGCTTTACAAAGATTGGCTGTTTCTCACTGATTACCACTTTTGAAGAACTAGGTATGTCACGGGCAAGCCTATTCATAATTTCCCATGCTAAATCCTTTTCGCTGCTGTTCACTCAAGCGTGCCTCTTCGCCCTCTCCAACAAAGCGCCATTTTACTTTCCTTTCATCCCTTTCGAAGCGCCGTAGGCAGAGAACGTTCGCTGCTTGATGAAGTGCGGCAGCAGATGGCGTTATCGGCGCACTACAGAATGCCACAGACCGGAAGTCGCTGAGGTGCAAGGAAGGAGAGCCGGACACGGGTCACTCCACCATGTGAGCCAGGGGGCAGAAATACGGCTCTCGCCACCCCTCGCCTTCACTGATCTTAAGAACGATGTACCCGTTGCAGATATTTTCTGAAGAGATATTTGGATTTTTGGCATTAAACTGCACGGCTGTGTTTATAAACAGATCTTACGCTTGTTTTTGTTTGCATAGTGAGGCTCTTCTTACGCACAGCTGATGTGGAAATCTAGATGCGATTGCTTTTTTCGGTCCTGCAACCCATGCCATTATGTACATT
The DNA here is from genome assembly GCF_964204655.1 of Triturus cristatus. Taxonomy (NCBI): domain Eukaryota; kingdom Metazoa; phylum Chordata; class Amphibia; order Caudata; family Salamandridae; genus Triturus; species Triturus cristatus. Next base: position 750,922,734 of record NC_140587.1, read on the forward strand.
TATGGGCGCGTGTTCCGGCAGTCATGGGAGTTCGTTTTGGGTGTTTCTACTCTCTCCATAGCTCATTTGCCCGGCTGTGTTTATAAATGGATCTTAGTTGATTCTGCCTCCTGCCCCAGAAATTTCAGCCTATGAAGTTGGGAAAAGTGTATGCCTAACACACATCCTTTGTTAGTCTGTTGGATCATTGGAATATGAAAGTTGATGCCTTCACATAAGCCACGAAGGACTAATTGTGTAGATTTTTTTTGTTCTAATACGAAGTGTAATGTATTTAGCGGCCCACTGAGTATTTTATGTGCTACGTACACATGTTTTTTTCAATGTATGGGAATACTTGTTATTTATTTCCGCCTTTATCTTTCTCATAGTGCCCTTTCCCCCTTCCGTGCCTAGTGTGATGTTGACCCCTGAAGGCCCCAGTGGTGCGTTCTTGTCAAGACCCCCTGCCCCTTGGAAAGCTCCCTCTCACAGGACACCTCTCTCCACAGACCCTAACGATCCAGTAGTCCATGTACTCTCCAGATGGCACCAGGTTCCAAGCCCGTGGCTGTAAACCCTTATTTTTTTTTATAGCGCTTCTTATCCGATGAAGCCTGCTTCTAAGCGCCCTGACTGTGGACCACTAGAGACAATCAGTGCCAGATTTAAGGAAAGCTACTGTAGGCAAAATCAACAGAAGACAGAGTTTGCCGAGCAGGGGCGGTGCATAGGATCCGCCGAACTCTACTGCTATAGCGCCTACACAGCTAGTGTACTGCTGTGAGCTAGTTGCCTCTCAAACAAAGGAACTGGTGACCTGTATGTTCCACACTAATATCAGCTGCATGAACCCACTGAGCTTTCTGGTATTTTAATCTGTGTCCTGCAGGAGTCACACAGATTTCTGCAGTAGGCAAACTGACCCACTGAGTTGTGTGACTGGGTTTAGAACCAGTGACCAGCAGGCTACACGTGTCAACATATTAACCATCTGCGTCGCTGTGCAAAAGTGTGAACCAGTGACCTGCAGATTACACCCCGGATACTTAACCGGAGCATTACCCCTTCAACCACGTGGTGCTCGCTGAGCCTACCTTCTTAGTCTTTTCCTTTCATTCTTTCCGCACTGTTTCTCTGTTCCCTTTGCTCTGTAGTCACTGTTTTCTTTCATCTTAACCTTTTTATTTATTTCCACCTTTCTGTCTCATAGTGCCCTTCCCCCTTTCTGTCCCCCTTTTTTTTATTTATTTATTCTTCCTCTTGACTCTTTTAATCTCCTTCCCGAGTTCCTGCCATTACTGGCTCTTGTCAGTTTTTTTTTAATTTTCTCATCCTCTATTCTTTGCTTGCTCTGTTCTTTTTTTTTTTTTTATCTTAGTGTTCTGTCCTTCCTTCTTTCCCCCACTCTTTATTTTCCCTTTTCATGTTTTTGTGTTCAATAGTGATGACGGTGCTCGGAGTTGGATACAAAGAGGAGGGCGGGGTCTATAAAAGAGTAAAGAACGGGGTACAAGTGCACTGCTGGCTATGTTACTCACTTTTGTGTAATGCACTTTTGTGACTTTCATGGCCTCGTAGCGCTGGTAAGGGCTGCCTCTTGCTATAGCTCCATAGCACCCTCAAAATCTGGCATCTGTTAATTCTCCCCTAATATCCGTCCATTACTCAAATTATAATTCACCTACCATGTCCCAATCTCTACTCTCCCGTTATTTATATCTGCCCCCCAAAAACTATAACTAACATTAGAACAGACAGGAAAAAGTTGCCAACACTAAACATTTTTTTATATACATTTTTATTTTAATAAGGCCATTCAATTAGACATAATCTCATCTTAATTATAGATAAGTTAACAAAAAAATGCTTAACACTTTTTTAATTATAACTTTACAAAATGCTGCACAGCAGCCACGCTGCTCCATACTATAGCTTAAACACATTAGCAAAACCAATAGCTCTGACTAAACACTTATAAGGTCCCAGAGGTGAGACCTATTGGCTTTGCCAATGCTTATTTTTTTGGGAGGGGGAGGTTGAAAATCATGGTAGGTCTTAAAATCATGCCAAGTAGCGATCAATGTTAGTTACTAGTATAATGTGTTTTACAATGATCCATTTGACAGTACATTTAAGGGCTCTACCTTAATCAGAGGTAGAACGTCATGCCCACCTACAGAACTCTTTAAATCTAGCCCTTTTTAAACAGTATTTAATTGTTTGTGTCCGTTGCCCCTCCTGGCACATGCTATATCGGGCAGAGTCTCCGTACCTCCTGGGATATCTCGGTCCTATTTCCAGTTGCTTCAAATTACAGAGCAAAGTCAATAGAAATAGGAGAAGGACAGCTAAATCAGTGACCCTTAGCTTTGTATGGTATTGGCAACCATTATTCTATTGATACAATCAATGGGAGTAAAAGACCAGTGGATGTCGCTCGGGGACAGTATACATGCTGCTTTCCATCCAGGCCAATAGTCGGGAGTGTGTCAGACATGCAGGGTCTCTTGGGTCAGTAGGGGCCCTAAAGCTAGGATCAAAAAGCGAGGAAAATTAAGGATGTGTTTCTGGTACACACCCTGCCTCACCCAGGGGCTTAAAACAAATTAGGGACCCTCATTTATTTGATTTTACGAATTGAGAACTGGTGTTAACCATTGGTACTGAGTTAATGTGCTTTGAAATTCACCTGTTATCATTGAGTATCCAAAAAGGTCCATGAAGTGTTTTATGTGGGAGAGTACCCATTCCAAGTTTGACTTGCATTCAAAAGTTATTTAACATAATTGGAAGACTTTACTTCAATTCCTTATTAAAATATATAATTTTAATCAAGTTCTGTTGTTTTTTATTTTTTTATTTACACTGCCAATACATGCATGATATGTGAAGGAGAATCTTGAAAACAATTAACCTGTTTTTTGGTTGGATACTAGTTTTTTAGGCCGGAAAAGTATTGCGTAAGCCTTATTTTTCGAATTTTAGTGTACTTACCTTGGTGTTCTTTTATGTTGTGACCTATGTTGGCTTGCTCTATTTTACTGTTTATGGATTTGGTTAGCCAGTCAGTAAATGTGCTGTGTTGGTTCTCCTACAGGACAGTCGGCCCAACATGTCCAGACCTATGATCACTAGATCACCGGCGTCTCCACTGAACAACCAAGGCATTCCGGCTCCAGCGCAGCTCACCAAGTCCAATGCCCCTGTGCACATTGATGTGGGTGGACACATGTATACCAGCAGCTTGGCAACACTCACGAAATACCCAGATTCTAGGTAAATATGGTTTGTAATTCATTGTTTGGATGAATGGGAATTGCACGTTTAGCATTGTCATTTGGCTCCTACTATTCCTTCATTAACATTTAATTTTCAATCTAGACTTCATCAAGTATTGCTACAGATAGTACATCGGGATTGCATTTATTTCCTACTGCTCCATTTTATCAAAATTCATACTACACATGTATTTAAAATCTTTGGACATTTAGCACTCCAGTGATTGTTTGTTCTTGGCTGTCAAAAATGATTTAAGTGCTATATAAATTGCGGCAGCTAGAAAGTTGTATGCTTCCCTTACATTTCCAGGATGCTTCTAATGAAATAGTATTTTCGTAGTCTAAAAATGCACTTAAACATTCCTTACTGACATGTAATTAGGTGTTATTTATCCTTCACGAATATGCATGTGTACGTGGATCTGTTCTAGTAATAAACAGCACTGGTACACGTGCTAAAAGATCGTCTTTAACACTGAAGGAAGGCCACTAAACAATTAATTTTAATCTGATTAATTTGTTTTCCTTAAATATTTAGTTTACAAAATGTACACCCAACAGGAAATAAAAAATTATTCCTCTTAATATAAAAATATATGATCCGACGGCAAACATTGTCCTGGCCATTTGTTTGAGTAGCTGGTTTCTGCTTCATCTTCCTTGCCCATATTCCCTGTATGTCCATATCATTACCCACTCCTGAGCCAGAGATGAAAAAGACTCTCTAGGTCTCCTCTGGCTTCGACTTCTCCCTACCATGTCCCAGATTTACGGTAAGGGTGAAAAACACCACCTCCGGTCTTGTACCACTGCCTTCAGTTCATGGTGTTGTACTTAATTGTTTTGAGCATTATTCTCCTTCAACCACATCACTCCTGTATTATTTTACAGTTTCAATATATTTTGCCCCACTGAGCCAATGGCCCTGTAGCAGATCTTGATGGCATCTGCAAATCTGTATGCTTGGCTTCTGGCCACTATACACTTTCATTAATAAATATACAGTTGAGAACCAGACTACTGCTAATGTTTTTACTGTACATGTGTCCCCACCATTTCCTATGTTAGTTTCTTCCAGTTACTACCTCCTTTTATCAACATCATGGCTCTCCTCCCAAGACCTATGTGACTTGTTATTCGGATCTCTACAGAAAGCAGTAGAGCGTTCTATACTGAAGCCGAAGTGGTTCTTCTGCATTGCCTGGATACGGCTCCCTCGTCACCAGCCAAAAACTGAATTAGGATTGTCTTGGGTGACTTGAAAACCATGGGGATAATGAACTTAAACCCAGGATTCTCACAAGGATAGCTGGTTATTCTAGCAATACCATTAGTTTCCCCACCCCTACTGTTGGGTTAATTGGCATGTTGGTTAGAGGTACTGTGCCCACTTTACTGCGGTTCCAAATGGAAGAGCCCACCTATGATTTTCAAGGTGAATTCTATGTAGCCATATCGTAGCCATTCTATTGATAGACTTGCATCCAGCTCTGCACCATTCATTAGTCTGTAAAATGGCATGTCTAGAAATGTTTCATCTCCAAGCTTCACATGCTTGGATTTTTTTCTTCTTTTTCTTTTTCTTTTGTTAAAAAGCCTCTCTGTTATAGATCCGCTTAGTCTTATTTTGGGGCTTCTTCGAGTACCTCCAACCGATCTAACATAAGTGACAACTCTTTATGCAAGACATTAAATGGAGCTATAGGAACCTTTGTGCTCTTACAAAGTCAATGATGCCAAATTCTTTATAGTATCGGAACTAACTCTACCAAAGTGTCTCGCACAAATAGACTAAGGCAACCATGGCAAGCCATGGATTATGCCTTTCGTAGACATTTGCCCTCAATGTCCCTGCTTCCACACATGCCCGAAACGAGTGTAAATTGTTGTGTTGCCCAGCCTCAAAGTAGAGATTTAAGCAAAGGGTGTGGACGTCCCAAGAACTTGCTATGTGGTCCACGAGCCCTTTTCTCACTGCAACGCCAAGCATGGTTGTTGTCTTCACACATAAAACTGGAGTCTCAGACTTGTCACTTTAATTGAAAGTCTCCCTTTGATACCTTTAGTACAGTGGCCTTGAGACAGTTTTAAAAAATATCCACATGCTTATGACTTGCGAGGTTAGTTGGCATGAAATCCTCTGAAATTTGAGACATTGAATCGGTTGGTAAATAAAATAAAATGGAGAAGTAGGTCGAAAACAAACCAAGTAGCTGTTCTATTTTGCATACATTTTCAGGGCATAGGACCCTCTGCAGCAGCTTTCAAATAGAAGTGTTTAATCCATGCAAGGGTATAATAATTCACAAACATAGTGCCTGGCACAAGAACAAAGATCTGATGATGGTGGATTAGTTGGAGTGAAACAACCTCTTGCGTGTCATCAGAACTGAACAAAGACTGCTCAGTCCTATATTGGCCGTCGTTATTCATATGTTCATTAGGTTCAAAACAGAATAGATCTGTCCACTTTCAAAGCAGGCACAACCAACTTATCCTGAGTGTCCCACTTTGCACCTCTGATTGGCATGTGTAAGACTTTCTGGTGGCGGTTATATCTTCACCAGGTAAACCAATGTGCCTAATAAACCAGACTTATTTTCCAGTTCTTATCTGTTGCTGTTGGAATTCCTGGCGCTACTCTGTTTTGCAGATATTGGTTATTGCAGCATCACATGTCCACTTTTGCAGCACTACCAGCAACATGTGAAAATGTGAGGCATCAGAGGATGAGTCCCAGCCATACAGTCACACCTCTCTTTCATCTAGCCAAATGATGTTTTAAATTATTATGCCGTGCTTTCCAGATAGATAATTTGTTACCGTACCTAAAGTGATGGGTAGCAGACTAATTTCTCTTTTTTCAGTAGCTGCTTGAAGGTAACTGCACTCCACTTGGAATACCAGCTTACCGCCATACTCTTTTCCACTGACGGGTGTCTTGCAGCCAAGACTACGGCATCAGAAATGCTAGGTGTGACGCACAACAGTGTCAAATCACAGTCAAGAAATGCTGGCAAGAGAAGACCACAGGCCTTCTTCTGTGAGCAAAGATATGAAATTCTTCTCCTATGGAAAGCTGTCATTTATCAACTCTCTTCTGCAGGAAGAAACTCAAGACTGTTGTTCAAACATCTTGCCACTGGATAACCCACCAACACTATGATGCCTGTTTGATCCAACCCACACTGGCCTGTGCTAGATTTGTGTTAAATATACTCTGGCCTCTCACTCGTCTCCATCTGCCCAGCCTACCCTTCTCTAATTTACCTGCTCTCTTCTCTCCCTATAGGTGTACCACTTTACTCTACAGTGCTCGGTTTCTTTAAAGGAATAGAGATTTTTAGATATGGGTTTTGACTGCCCAGCTGCCTAACAGACCTATTGCTACCAATCTGCATACAGTGGGCTTCAGGTTCACATCTTTCAACCACTGACTTCCTTTGACAAGCCTCTTTCAACCATTGGCTAAGGTTTGTGGCAATCATATCTTAATTCAGCCCAATGGGATATTGACCTCTTACTTAATACTATTGGCAGTTTGGGCACATTATTCTAATTCCATCCGAGTGCTTGCATTCAACCACATGAGGGATTAATTTACAACTCTTACCTCTCTTACTACCGCTACTGTCTCTCTCCTTTGGGCATTGCCTAATTTGCTAACACTGAATACTTGAGCATTGTAAACTCTGACCTTTTGGCTTTGCCAATGCTTGTTCTTTAATGGTGCGCTTTGTTTTGTGAAATCTGGGTCTTTTTGATTGAGTTGGAAATTACAATAATTCTTATGGAACAAGGTCGCAGGTTGGAAGTCACACTCCCGAAGAGCACAAAATAAAAGTGACTGAACATTGTCTGAAGAGTCAAACCTGGTTAATCAGTTCATGCTATGTAGGCAAGCTCTCTTCGAAAGAGGTTAAGCAGTAACCTGTTTGATTGCTGGGATTCACGTCTGATGTGTTAGTCAGAAATTGTTTGTGACATGGGATGTGAAATGAATTTCACAACGTTCATTGTAGGGACCAGCTGCAGCAGTCTATCGAGTGACCTGCACGTTACGCTCTCCTGTCACACGGCATCTCATAACTCCTACCCGGCCAAGCAGCTATCTGCATGTTGCATGTATGTTGCGCCTTTGCCATTCCTTCCTAAGGTGAAGTGCAATATCTATCTCCATGTGTCGTTTGGTGTTGATGAGCACTTGCACTTGATGTTTGTTTCAAGCTCTGATGCCATTTGCATGCTGTCATCATGAAGCAGACCCATCTGCGAACTTTGGTGGTCTCTATGGTTCTGTGTAAAATCCAGTGCAAGGTTACTATTTTCTTTAAAAGCCAAAGTGAACCTTCAGTGTAATGCTTTCGAATGCCTGGTTAAGGGTAGCACGGACCACTGTTGTGTGTGTGTGTAACAGTAATAATTATCATGAATCCACGTCATTATCTGACTAAATGACATTAGCCTAATTGGAAAAGCCTCTTGTTTAATTTGTGCATTCCATTTCTTTTCTCATTGTTTTTATATTACAAATGCGAAAAATCTGGTTTCTCTGCTGAAGGAATTAAGCTCATGAAATTGGCTGAAAACTATTTTGTTGGGTTTTTTGCAATTTGCATTCTGGGGTCTTAAACATTCTAAATGATTAGTTGTATGGAAGCCAGTGTGCCCATGTTTGTGGTGATAATGATATACTACTGTGCGACCCACAGCACAAGTTTGTGAACTAGCCCTTTAAAAGCCTTCGTTCATATTAAGATCTTTTGAAAAGCTGTGAGATTGAGGGTGGCTAATTCAGATGTCTCCTCCAAGCCATGCAATGTTGGCAAGATTGGGGCCAGCATATCTATATAGCCGAAGCTTAATGATGGCCCATAGTGAGCTATTCTAATGCTGTGTTGCCAGAGCTATGGCTTTAGGCAGCCTCATAGGGGGCAGTCTTATCCAGGACCATGAACAGTTTAAAGAAGACAATCTACTATTTAACCTCATCCGCGGCCAGAGTACGTGGGTGGAAGCAGTAATTTGACCTGGTTTTGTTTGAGGATTCAAGCAAAGTCTATGCTGACCTAAAGTTAAAACTACACTCTCCTCTGTTGCAAAGAATAGGGAACATGTAATTGAACCCCTCATCTGAGCAGAGCTCGACTTAAACCTAGTAGGAGAGAGTTTCAATTATCTTATCAATGCATTATGTGCCTGCCGTAGGGGAGGCATGTAAGTAGGAGCTGTTGAGCAATGTGGTTTATCGCTCCGGGATGACCATGTTGCAGCAGAGGTGTAAGCTGTCTGCTAATAGGGTTTAGGTTCCTCACTGTTGAGAATGAGAAAATGCCTTTTTTAGATGGTGAACCCTATTTTTGCTTACTGGTATTGTTTTTTTTATTTTTTTAACTCTGCACACTAGGGCACCTCTGAACAGTTGCTAGTTTGTGCTCTGGCCCCTCGATTATATCATGGCAAAATGATGTGCTAATCCCCAGTTGGCATATTTAACTTGTCAGTAAGAGCATAGTACATTGTGCCTGGAAGTCAAATGTCATCCAGTTATTGAAGTACATATTGTGCCAACCACAAAGCTATCTAGAAAAATGCAGTTTCATGCCTACATGTGTAGCCTGACTGCTGCAGCTTTAAAAACTGCAGGCAGGCCTATCAAAACAACTTTGTATCTGGAAGGATTCCTATTTTTCAATATTAAATAAGTCACCCCTATGTAGACCTTGTTGCCCACAAGGTTGTGTGACTAATATTTAAAAGTGGAACATATGAGACATTAAGGTTAGCATGTTCCTTCATGGCTAGCCCTCTAAGCAGTGTTCACTGTTTAGCGCTATAACTGTTCTCATGAGGGAAGCAAAAGTACTATTAAAACGCTCCTTTTGTAGCATTGGTTTAGAATAAGTCACAGAACCCGTTCAGCAACTGTTTTTTTTATATTTAGTGAAAATCCAATTTAATTGTGAAGTTGGATATTTTATAAATATGTTGGATAAGTAACTTTTAGAAAGCTATACTTTTCCTACCCGAAAACTCCAATAGCATAATTTGCACTAGCCTTCTGGCTGCGACCCTCCCAGTCAGTGCTTTCCTTTTCATGAGTTGTGCAAACTGAACCCAGAGCACAGGCAACAGCTTGGAGGTGGGGGGGGTCTGGCAGGGTGACATGGGTGTGAGGTAAGTGATTTATCCTCTCCGACAGGGTAGCAGGGGAGAATTCTGGAACCGTATTAACTTGAAAAGGATTAGGCTGAGGTCTGTCCATTCATAGTTAAATGTAAAGTGAGACCAAAGGAACAGGGGCCTTATGATCCCAGAGCACTCTTTTGACATCCTGGCTACATCCCAGGGGGAGGGGAGCAGGACCCAGAACCAGTAGTATGCGGTTGAGGAGGAGGGGACAACTCTTTTCCTTAGGCACTCCCCTAGGTTGGCTGTCTGCCTCACAGAGACAGAACGTTTCTGGCATGTCAGAGTTTACTAGGGATTGTGCACTATGGGATAGTTTACAGTAAGGCAAGACAGGATGTGCTGCAAAAGAGGGAGAGGTTGCCCCTGGGATTTTATTGCCCATTGGTTAGGGAGTGGACAGGAGACTTTCTTACCCACTGGCTGGTGAATTGTGCAAAAAAGTGTAAAAGTCACCCAGCTTCTCAAAGCACTTCTGGATCTTTGGAATAACAAAACCGGACTGGACTTGCTGTGTGTGGCCTTTTTGGAGACTTGAAGTGCTGGACCTGCTCCCAGGCCTAAAAAGTGAATTTCAGGTCAGTGAGCTGACTTGCATGGCTCCAGGGACTTTAAAATCTGCGAGAGGCCATTTCCCTATATTGACTAGTTGTAACTGGACCTAGAGTGGACCTTGCCTGTGGCCTCTACTGAAGTGAGCCATGATCCCAAAGTGCTGTCCCTAATGTCCTGGGAGGCTTAGAAGTGACCAAGTTGAACTACTTCAGAAAGCTGAGCAATTGACTTAGAAAAGGTTTCCACTTCCAAAACCTCTGTAGCTTCAGCAGGACCTCCTGGCAAAGGTATCAAACGTTGGCATGACCTACCCAGCTACAGCTTCCCAGTCGTCCTGCTTTAATAGTTGGAGCCCCAAAGAGACTGAAGAGTCTGATTTAGAGTTTGGCTGCCTGGTACTTGATGGCTATCCAGTCCATCTGATTAGAAGTGCATTAGGACATAATGCACTTGTAATAATGCAGATGGGAAATCTGTCAAATTTGTGATGGAGCACCCACCCGCCAAAATTCCAAGTTAGGTTCGTAGCTCCAAAGTATATCTCTTGATCAGGCGAAGGCATGAAAAGTGTCCAAATGAAAAGAGGACTTCATTATTTCTTGATTTTTGAAAATTGATTGTGGGATTTTTGTTGTTGTGGCTTTTAAATGTGCTTGTTACTGTACCTTGGATTTTTCTGATTTTATAAAGGAAGTCAGCCTGCGGCCTCGTTCCTCTATATTGTCACATAACTCCTTGGTGACTTGCAAAATGCTGATCATATACGGCAGGGGGTACTTCATTCATATATATCAATCATTCCTCACCCTAATAATTTCGCAGCATCGACCTTGAAAAGGTTTGGCTCCTCAGGCTTCGTAGTTGGCTGTACCTTTGGAGCCATCAACTTATTGTTAAGAACTCACGGTAGACCGGTTAAGCTTTGAAGACCTCAGCCTCCAAGGCACTTTCAGCATGGACAGAGGACACGTCAGTGTTTAAAGGTTTTGTTTTCTTGAACCACCACTGATCACCAAAACAAATCTTTCTCATGAAATCATTAGTTAAAACTATAGCAGCCAGTAGACTTGTTTGTCACTGATGGGAATGAAGGTACAGTACATCCTGTATGATGATAGTTCTTTTGAGAATGTTCATCACATTAGGACTTGGGAAGAAAAGAGATTAACTTGTCTGAGGAAAGAGGCCACTCTTTCGATTCCAGGGCATACAAACACACTTATTACAATAGCAGAAGCGACATCAAACAAAGTAATGTCCACGCTAAGACTGTCCACGTTATTTAATCTCTAGAGCCTGCTCATCTTGTGAATGCTCGATTGCTTCGAAAAAGAGGGCCTAAAAACTGTACATTATATTGTCACTTTCTGAATGGCCATTTCACCAGGGCTAATGTTACACCACCAGTGGGGCATCATATGTCTAAATTGATGCAATTCCTACCAGTTATTAATCGGCGGGTGATTGCTTTTGTCTAGGAACTCCTAGTGTCGTCCTCCGCAAAATAAATCTAGAGTAAGATACATTTTTGACAGAAAAGAAAGAACAGCTGAGGGTTATACATATGGTCTCTGTTTAGTATATATTTTAAGGAAGTAAGGAACGAATCTAGGAATGTTAGAGATATCCCTTCACTTTGGGTCTATGGATGCAAAGTCTTGGTTCCAAATCACACTCTAGCCCTTAAGTAGTGGTAGTGGCATATGGGCGCTCCTCCATTCTCAACTTGAGTATGATAGAGCGTAGTCCGAGGGTTGCAAGTTCTACATGGTGTGAACGTTTTAATTACTATAGTTAATTGTTAACGATTACGATTCAGTCTCGTGCAGAAGTTTCAAAAATAAGTTTAATGTAAATCGTACAATGTTTTCCAGTAGCCAACTCCGATAGCTGCAGATTAATGCACACTCCATAAAACTACCTTGGTGGTTGAGTTTTATACCTGGGGGGGGGGGGGGGGTCTTTTTTGCATCGCTTACTCCCTCTTTCATCATTAAGCATTCTCTATTGGAAAGTGTCCACATTATGCCCAGTAATGCTTTACAAGGGAAAAAAAAAGCAGCATTCTGATCGGGGTATTCGATTGGAGGAGGGCAGTGTGCTTTTAAAGAGGAAGCGGGAGGAAGTAGCAAAATGTACCTGGAAAATACTGCCTGCTATCTTCTGGAATAATAAGTTAGGATTAATAATGCGTCTATTTGTCAAGATGGGAACAAACTGCAGGTGACTAGAGTAAACCAAAGAAGCAACGAGAAGAAATATGATTGGTGCAGTCGGACTGTTGAGGGTGTAGCAGCCAATCCGGTTCCTCGGCACTCACTTGTACAATTGATTCTTTGGAAGAACAGGAAAGGTGGTCGAACTGGCAAATGTGTGTGCTAATAGCATTCTGGGCCTTGAAGCCTGTCTGTGAGTTTTGTATAGCACTGCAGATTACTTTACAGTTAGTTCAGAGCACAATAGATCGCTGTTAGATGAGATGTAGTCAGATAGGGTGAGTAGCCATGTTTTGTTTATTAACTTAATTATTAGAATGCTTCATCTGTGCAAACTTCAGCAAATTGTTTGATTTCCGTTGAGGAAGCTCCAGTTATGATAGCTGTTGTCCCTCCCCTACCTTATGCCCCCACACCTGCAGCCAAGGTCTAGGAGTTTTATTAGCGACAATAACATGCGTTATTGACTGATTTAGCAGTCTGTGTTGCTACAGAATTTGCCACATCAAGTGAGTTGCCAGGAGCTCATGGTGCTTACAGATTCCAAGGAGAAAGGAACACAATCAAGTATGATAAAGGGTGCAGTCATCTACCTGATAAAAAATGTGTATTTTTTTTTAATGCTGTGCACACCGATGCAGCACTAGTGGTTGAAATCGGGTAAGTGAGATTGTACAAGTCGCTGGCAGAGCATGTGGCAATATTTTCAAAATTACCATTTAAAATGTTTGCAGTAAACTGCCCTTTGCAAGTTGAAGTTTGCAGGATGAGTTGGAAGCGTCTGGAAAAATAAACTGATTTATAAGCCTTTGAAGGCTTCAGCTAGGAGGCGAAAAGTTACTTCTTCTAAAATATTCACCCCTCCCCCAGTGAGTGGTGTGTATGCCCTTATAGTAAGGTAAAACTTCCACGCAAACCTAAACATTGATATTCTCAAATGTAGTATTGGCTAATCTGGATTTCTCACCCTACTCTTAAAGAAGAAGCAGGTTTCCTAAAGTGCAATGGCAGTAGTCCATGAAGATAAAGGGCAGTTCAAGGAGGAGGAGTTTGTGATAGAGAAAGAGGGCAAATACATGTTTCACTCCAAATTGGGAATTAATGCCACTCACCCAATAAGCGTTTTAGCATTGTTGGTTTTTTAAAATGATTTAAATTTTTTTTATTATTCAAAACGTAGTCCCTCTTTGTCCACGCCAGTCCGTGCTCCTCGTGGTTTGAATTTTCTCACATATATACAAGCAATTTTGAAATTCAGAAAATAAATGATTCCGATGTTATTCAGATTCTCGAGCAATGTAACATTACTTTGAAGTATGCTCATCTGCCGCCTTGTGAGGGTGTGCTCTGACCATGGGATTCCCAATTTCCTACCATGGGATTCGATATTTCCTACCATGGGATTCGATATTTCCTACCATGGGATTCGGTATTTACGACCATGGGATTCGGTATTTCCTACCATGGGATTCGATATTTCCTACCTTGGGATTCGATATTTCCTCGTCATGCAGGATGTCCTGCTTTACATTAGGAAACCTGAAGCTTCTAACGCGTCATCATGCGGCAAGAGGCTGTCACTCTGCAGTAGAGCTAAAGGGCAGCTTGGTTTTCCCCCGAGGTATATTAATAAATTATGTGGATTGTATAATCCTAGATTTCTTCCCCTGTCTGACTCCTCTCGGCAGCTCATTTCCCATTAAATTAGATTTCTGATTTTAAAAATGGCGCATCCTATTTCTCTACCTAACTAAATATCACGAGCGCATGTTTAAAGACGAGTAGCACAAGGTAAGCAGTTGGCGTTTTCCGTCTCTTTTACCGGTGCCTCTGCTTTTTAATACGGTCACGTGCTACTATGTAAACATACTGTCAAAATCCAACAGTGCATTGAAATCTGTGTTTAGTAATATCGTACAAACCGTAATTTCCGGTGTTCCTCGACTTTCATTAAAAAATAGGTTATAGCTGCTGTAGACATGAATAACATTTCATTAGTAATAAATTGGTCCCCTGTCGGAAATTAGCTGGCGTGTGTGTCTGTACGCACCTGCAGTTTGCACACGCTTCCCTTGGTATGAGGGTTTGAAGCTTCGGATTGCAGCCAGGATGAAACCGCCAAGTCACTGCACAGCTTCTGCAAGCTCAGTCAGTGCCCCGTGCACTTTTCTACCGGATGTCCTCATGTGACTCCCGAATGCTTTACTTCTGAGTGAACTCGCCAGCTCAGCTGCAGCTGTACCACGAGTGTCCACCGGGTTTGTTGATCTGTCTCCGGGTTTCTCCCAGCTGTCAGCCTTCAACCCACTCTGCGAGTATGCGGACCGCCAGGGGAGCCAAGTTCATAAAGTTATTGGTCGGACACAGGTCGCATAACCCCATTTCAAATAGATCTTGTGAAGAACTATAGGTGGTACTGGAATGCAGTGGGCTAATTCACTGGTTCGTTTTAAGAATAATCAATGTCTTTAATTGCCAAATCTTTGCTCCCCCCTGCACTCTTGCCCCTTCAGTTGACAAACTGTTCTCCTATCCGTACCCTCTTTGAACACTCATTCTCCTCACACACTCTCTGCTCACACACTGCCCGTTTTATTCATACACTGCCATCCGTTTCCTGCCCCTTCCACTCCCTGCCCAATATGAACACTCCCTCTCCTCTTCGCTTTTTGCTCCTTTACTACACACTCTGCCCTCTCTGCTTTCTTTGCTCTAAGCCATACTTTAAAATAATTTGTCACACCTCTGTGGATCGTTAGGAGCACAAAAAAGTAGTTTCAAATCATAAATACCAAGTCCTAATTCGGAGACTCTGGATTTGTAGAATCTTCCAATGGTAACTTGGGTGAAAATGTGGCCAGGGCGAAACCTTTTCTAGTGATGTAAATGTAGGTTTTGTCCATGATTTGGAGATTTTCTGCTTGTCATCCCTAAGAAGTGGGTGGATAATCAGAAACCTACATTTGTGGGTATCCACATAACTCTTACACGTAGTTATCCACCCAGGACAATGCACATAGTTTTACTCAATTGATGGGCTGGGATAGATGCCTTTCCAGCCTGAAAATGGACCCCACTATATTTAATGAAGGTGTAGGTGAAAGGCTGACTGACCATTTAAAATATTTTCCCAATAAAAAAATAAAATTTGTCGAACTGATTTACATTACTGTTCATGTCTGTTTTACACCTGCTGGAAAGCCTGTATAGGTTAATTGGACAATTGTTGTACTGATAGAAATCGATTGTAGATTATTAGTGGTATGCGTAAGATACTTTTGGAGGTGGGGAAATAACATGTCGATTTGTGAAATGGATGAAACCTCCCTCTACCTAGCCCACTCGTGGAGCAAAATTGGTCTATAAAAACAAAATGCCCACATCTAGAGAAGCTGTCACATTTGAGGTGTTTTGGTTTCAAGGTTCCTGCTGAGATCAGGACTAGAGTTACTGGTAGAGCTTGCTCTCCTGCGACAAGGTAATTCTGGCGGTGGAGGGTAGTATACTCAAGGTAGGTAGGTACCTGTAAGCCTGGAATAAGACAGACAAGACTGAAGCTGAGCACTGGAACAGGTTTGCACAGACTGGGATCTGGACAGTGGAAATGAAGAGGGTAATGCTTGCGGAGACAAAGCTAGATAGACCTGGCATATACTGTACGACAAGGTACATACTGTACAACAAACAATAGGGAGGCAATCCAAGTTCAAAGCAGAACAGTAGACTATCATAAAGGACAGTTTGTACGCTCCTTGGAAAGTGATCTCTGAGATAAGATCTTACAATAAGGCAAGGAGTAGCTAATCTCACGGAGCCGTGGAAGACACCCACCAGCTCCTGTGGAAGAGGAGTACTGCGTGAGTCTCTATGGTAGAGGCATCAACCCTCAAAATCTCACTGGCGTGATCTGTATCAAAAATCAGGGTTACAACACAAACGCGAGAGAATAAAGCAAGGAACACGGAATACACGAACTGGAGTCTGGGAGAGGAAAAGCAGGGCCAGATTCAAGAACGGGGACCGTGCACAAAGAACTAAGAACATTGGAATCCAAGCCTAGGAATTTTGCACTCAAACAAGGGTAGAAGCTAAAAACAGATGCACGGAATGCTGAGCAAATGAAACACAGATGTCCTGACCTGTGTCACATCTTACACACCCAATTCCAATAAGATTAAAAAAATCATCAAGAAGAATTGGAAGATCCTGGAAACCGGACAGTTCCAACCGGGTCCTCAACCACTTTTTTCTTTCAAAAGAACCCAGAATCTCAGGGACATGCTCGTGCACACACGTCCCAAGAAAACTATTCAGACACAACCCACACTATGGAACCTACCTCCAGTGGTTGGACATTATCCATGTGGCTCATGTGCAGCATGCCCCCAGACAAGCACCACCAAGGAACTAGACTTGGGACTTCCAAGGCTCTGGAAACAGACACGGCACACGAACTGCAACACCAAGAACTGCGTGTACTTAATTACCTGTCCCTGTAGCCTACAGTACATTGGCATGACCACCAGACCAGTGAAGGTCCGAATAGGGGAACATAAAAGTACAATCCGTCGCAAACGCGCAGCCACCAGACTACAAAGTCACTTTCTGGACAAGAACCATCCACCAGAAAGTTTACATTGGACAATAATCGAATCCAACTCCCAGTGGTCAGCAACCACATTATTCAGACAAGAACAACGATGGGTGTTCAAACTCAGTAGCAACAAAAAAGGACTGAACGAAGATATACCCTGAGTAGACCTATCACACTAAACCCTGACACCATGGACAGTTGTATTAAGATGCTTGCTACAACCCATGCATCCCATCGTTATATACTCTCTTGAGAACCCTTAATCAGTCTATCAATCATAGTCCTTTGTATAATATACCATTAACACCTAATCCTTATGACAGAACCAGGAAGTATACCAGAACACCTCCTGATGGATCTAGTTCCTTTGTTATCATTTTGACGATCTTATTGTCACACTAAACCAATCATTTAGACCTCCATCGATCCCGACCCTATTGCCATGTCTCATCGATTTTCGTAGTGGGTAATACACTCAAGTGGGTCGTGGTATCAACGACATCGACACTTATCCACATGAAGTTAACTCAGGTGACATATCTCCCCTTCACCGCTCCAAGATGGCCGCCCCCTCTTCTCCTGAACTCCGCCCAGCATCGTACTCATATACAGAACACAGGGTGTATCCCTAACCCCTACATAGACTTACCACACTGGTTCCCTATCAAACAGGGTACAGAGACACTGATTATTTATGGTCTCTGTAATCTAACCCGGGCTTGATCTTCATCTTGACCGAACAGAGTACCAATATTGATACCATTTCGAGACTCGCGTTTCCCATTCCAACATGGCCGCCACCTCTCGGATAGTCACTGACGAGCCCCCTTCACGCTACGTGATGACGCCACGGCCACTACCTTCCGCCGCGTTGATTCCCGTATTTAGGGAGGTCCGCTTCCCGACCAGGTATGCTACCGGCAGTACCGCTGGACGGGTAGGTTTCCGGTTCCGTGAGGCCATATCAGAAGTAAGTAACTCTCTGTCTGTATTTAGGATGCTGTGCTGGTTCCTGGCAATTCCGCTGGGTTCACCTGATGTAATTGAGTCCCTCTTCTTGTTTGTTTTTCTCAGCTTCACATCGCGGTACATCCGACGGAGCCCTTCTCAGACCATGGGAGGGTAGGCGGGATTTTGTGTCTCTCAGTATATAATTTTTTCCAATGTATATGCACAACCGCCACATCTAACTCTAGGTCCGGTGTAATTTCGCTCCCGACCCCACACGAGTACTTTCAGCTGTACCTAAGCTAGTTCTATGTTCTCCAGGCATGTCTCGTCCTTAGCGACTCCACACGGGGTCTAGATTTTAACCAGCATTCCTTCTCTCACTTTTTTATCACAAAACCTGTGGCCACCGATTATCAGAATATGGCACCGGGTGGTAGAGGTGTACCACCCATACATTACACCATCACCATTCGGCGTCACAATGTAAATCTATGATGCAGCGTAGTTCACTCTGTGCACTTCCGTCACAGCTGCACTTTGTAGGTACTGCCGCTCGCCGTTACCCAGGTAGAACCCACTCCACAGTATTTTCTTTTTACAATGCATGTTACATCGAAGACGCACTGACGCTTCACTAGTTTCATGCATCTGGCACTTGGGCACAACCCGTGCACTTGTGACTTCGAGCTCACTTTCTACAGGAACATATGTAATTAATATGTCACTGGGCTCTGAATACCCTTTTTTTCTTTTTTCTCTTTTTTACCCCCCCCTCCTTTTGTCTCCTTTTAGGCTGTGAACAAGGACATTAGTATAAGAACGGGTCCTTATAATTATTATCGTTACATACCTTAACCAGGTTTTTCTAGGGATACAGTGTGTCTTTTCCTGATCCCTGGTTTCTTTCTCCAACTGGTCCTGATGAAGCGCTGAAGGATCCTTTAGGGACCTATCTGTAGCGCGAAACATGTCGACCCATCTTTTAAAACCGCACCTTATCACACAACACTCGGGTTGAGAGAAGTGGGAACTTATTTGGTTCTGTTTCCCCTCTCGCAACGGCACAAATGTGCATCTCCATCCCCGTTGACTTTTATTTTGGAGCAGGGGTCCTACGAATAAAATTTACGGGGCCTTCTGTTCCATTTTAACTCACACTCACTGACACTTCCTTCCCACATACCCGCACTCACCACTGTGGCAAACTCCTAAAAGATCTCCGCCAGAGAGCCCCTTGGGGCCCGTGACGGACTGCAGCGCCACCCCCACGAGGAGCAACCTTGCCCGATGATGATGCTATACACTCGAAAGGGTGTGTGAGGGCACTACGTACCAAACTAAGGAGTACCTTCCTCTTTCTTTGCACACTCACCTATCCCAGGAGACTACCCCTCTTCTCTATAACACCACATAATTAGTGGCTGTGTTCCCCTTAACCCATAGGAACTGAAACCATCCATTGTAATTATAAGTAATAATTTTGGGAGCATTGGTTCAGGACCTTCTCTGAATAGCTCCTAGTCCCCCCCTCTCCATTTTTTGACTTGCAAATGAAACATTCACCACCAATCACAGATCTGGGTTTTATTCATCGTTTTTTTGCTCATTGTGCCACTTAAGTTTGGACCCAGCCCTATGCAAATCAGTCTTGACCCTTCTCCCCACAGAAACAGTCGAGCCCAAACTGCCAGGCCAGGTCCTCCCTGGACCGGAAACAAGCATCCTGGGAGCAGTTTTGGGTTCCATACTGATTGCATTAGGTGGGTCTTTAAGTTTATGATTTTAAAAAATAAAACGCTAAAACCTTTTAGTCAAACGAGGACTATGAGAAAAACCAAGTAAGGCATAGGAGACCTGACTTCGTGCCCCCAGATCTAACTCTCAAATCAAGAATGCATTTGTTTGGGGGGAGGGGGGATGTACCTTGCTTGCTAGATAGTTATTGCATCTCGTTGCAGCTGCCCACTAACACTGACATTTGTTTGGCTGAATGCTCAAAATGTATGTTTTCCCTTTTTTCTATAAACATTATGCACGTGTTTTGACCTATATGTAATTAGAGCACTTCTTCTAATATATATTATCTTTCAAGTCAGTGTGCCTGTTCATTTTATTTATTGTTTTTAACCAAGAATGCGAACCAAACTGCAAAACCCTGTTTGGATTTTATCTCCGTTTAACGTAATGACTAGGGTGTAGCCACCGCGACTACCAATAAACCTGAAACAATGCTCGGTGTATGTTCCAAAACAAAACTGGTTTCTAGCTTGAGGCATAGCCCCTCCCAGGGCACTGCTAACTTGTTATGATTTAAGACCAAACCAATAACCTTCATTTGCATTGTAAATAACTCTGCTCCGTATGAGTTGGGATCCCTCGCATTTGTAGAACATTTAAAAAAAAATTGTGCTCTGTTCCCCTTCTGCTTCAGCGCGTTTTTTTTGTTGTATTTTTTTCTCTTACAGGCAAACATGCCTGTTCTTGATAAAGGTTTGTTTTCCGGATTTACCCTCTCCCACCGCCACATCTATTTTCCTAATTTAATTTATTTTTATTTTTGTGTTTAGTTTAAAAAAAACATTTCTATAGAAGTATCTCTGTAAGTGTTGCATTTCAAACTTCTCATTTTTTTGCAAGCTAAAATAAACCACACACCCCTCAAGTTTTGTAAGTTTATTTTCTTTGAGTAAAATAAAGAAAGCACATGAGTATTCTAAGGTTTCCCATGGATCATTGCCAGTTAATACAAGTACATGAGTTATTATATTCCCTGTCCTCCCTGTTTTTCCAAAGTAATTTTGCCAACCAAAGTCTGTAGAAATTGTGCTTTAGAATTCGGTCATAATGAGCACCTGGAATGCTGTATTGTTACACAGCATTGGCTACTAAACTAACAAAGAAGAATATTTGTATTTCATATTGTGTTTCAATTTTGTGATTTTGTATATTGCTTATAGCAAATGCAACACCAGGTCCCCAGCAGGACCTGGATAACAGAATAACGCAACGTTGTTGCTACACAATCTTTCTTTTCTGTTTTTGAAATTTTAATTTGAGAATTGTTTCTGCCTGTTTTCACACTCCGTGAATTGTGGACATTCCGATAGTTGATTCTTTGAAGATAAAAAGACATTTTTTGCAGTGAGCTTCTCGTCTCCTTTCACCTCTATGGTGAATAATGAGGGTGAGAGCATGCCTGATCAGTTGAGGTGCAGCCCCAGCTGATATTCTCTGAACACGGACCCGTAGAGTCCAGACTGTCCATTTAAGACCAGAGTTTCAATAGTAAACATTTTCAGAAGTTTTTTACAGTGTCGAGACGGGTTCTGTCTTGGAGAGGGTCCGAGGGCATTCTACATTTTTAGATCTTAGACTCCCTTTCATCTGCCACCATT
This sequence comes from Triturus cristatus, assembly GCF_964204655.1. Lineage (NCBI taxonomy): Eukaryota > Metazoa > Chordata > Amphibia > Caudata > Salamandridae > Triturus > Triturus cristatus. The sequence continues at coordinate 750,943,894 of NC_140587.1, forward strand.
CTAAATCTTCTTGATTGTTGTTGAATTAGGGTAGCAAGTGATCAACAGAGGTTCCTGACTGGGTTATAGAATAGACTAGGCTTTGCAAATATTTCAGGGCTTCAGATTTTCTTAAACTTACACCAAAGAACTTGATTGGAAAGGATAATGTTATAATTGCACATTGTGTTTAATTGTTTTCAGCATTGTATAATTTTATTTAATAAGTGTTTTTTTTTAATTGACTGCTAAATTTGAATTGATAGTAAATAGAGCTTACTTAGTAGGCTTTATATAGCTCTTTTTGCATTTGTTTGAGGCATATTCTAGGTGTTTGCTTTTGTAGGTCTTTGTATACTACCATCAGTGTTTTGGGGGTGCCTCTGCAAAAAATGTTAAAGTAGTCCAAGTCAGGCAGGACAAGGGTTTAAATTAGTCCCACTGGGATTACTGAGATTATTTTGCTGAGAAGGGAAAGCTGAATATTCATCCCTTTGACCACTGTGTTGGTATGGAATGAGTTAAAGTTTAAATTGATTGAGGACCAAGACCCAGACCCTTGTAATAGCAGCTGCAACATTTTTCTTCATTTTGCGCCAGCCAATTTCAGTGCTCAGGACTCCCACTGGATCATCCAATCCACATTTTTGCTTCCCTCCCCCCACCCCGTGGGTTTTTCTTTTTCAGGTATTACTGCTTTATAAACCTTTATTTCTCTAACCCAAGTGAACAAATTTACACCAAATGACAAAGTGTGCTTTCTTGATATATATCAAGCTTTCTGCCAAATTTGATGTAATTCTGTTCAATCTCGAGTTTTCCCCATGGATATTGCATGGGGAAGAAGCTTTCTGGGGCCTCCCTTTTACCAAAGTAATTAGCAAAACAAAAAATGCTTTTCCTATGGAAAATCTTACTCCTGGGTAAGAGGGGAAGGGTGTGGGTGTGGGTGTTGGTGTGTGTGGGTGTGGGTGTTGGTGTGTGTGGGTGTTGGTGTGTGTGTGTGTGGCGAAGCCTTTGTCAAAACGTCACCGAAACGCATCGTACTGTTTGGTTTGTGAGACAAATTCTTTATTGGACTCGTCCTATGGTGTCCCGCTGGAAGTTATTTCGTAATCCTGAAAGAAGACTTCCGTGTGGGAAATATAATTAGCGGTGCTGTGACTGCTGCTGGCACCGGTATCGTAAGGAGGGTGAGCGGCTGCTCACAGCGATCTGTGCAGATATGAGTTATGGATGTTTTCTTGCCTTACCAGATATATTTTCTTGAGATGGATTTATGTGATAACTGGATGCCATTTTATTGCTGATGCTGGTATCCCACACTTCTAGACACCACATATTCTGGTTAATGACATGTCAGCAAATAATAAAAAAAAAAAAAAAAATGACGTGGCGGTAATAACTTGTAATTGTTTTCTTACAGAATTTCAAGGCTCTTTGATGGCACAGAACCTATTGTGTTGGACAGTCTGAAACAGCATTATTTTATTGATCGAGATGGCCAAATGTTTCGATATATCCTTAATTTCATGAGAACTTCAAAACTTTTACTTTCTGATGATTTTAAGGTAAGTCAAAGTAACCTTGTGTACAAATGAATGTAAAATATTTGATCTAAAGTATTTACTGTGCAAGAGAGGTGACTTTCCTTTTCGCTCTTTCCAGGTCAGTGTGACATGTTCAATCTCTTGAGTTTCTTTTGCGTACTTAGATGTCGTTAGTACACAAGTAACGTTTTGTATTGATAGTAATTAGCATTTAAAAAACAGAACACCTGTTAAAAAGAGATGCTTTTTGGAGGAGGAGCCTAGCGCGCACCCAAGATGGCCGCGTAGGTGCGAGGCTCCCGAGGACCTCCGCGACCTCCTGCATAAATCCTGACCGAATCCTGTCCTAGATGAGGGGACTGTGTTTGTGAACCCGAACTGAGGTGACGCCCGTTTTCCGTTTTCAATTCGGACTTCGGACACCGGCGGGAGCACCGATTAAGGTTTGCGGCCTTCTCCACACCGGCCCCCCGTACTGGAGTTGTGGGGCGATCCGGCGACAAAGTGAATAACAGCGGCGGGCAAGGCTGGGCGACTCGCGCACCCCGCACTTTCGCTTTCGCTTTTGCGCCCTCCTTGCTGCCAGGCGAGGTAGGGTCGCGGGGCGGTGTGAGGTGATGTGGCCTCGTTGGGGTGCCCTGCCGGCCCGCCGGCTGCGGTCCGTCCTGCGGAGCGGTGGTCGCCCCCCCCCCCGGAGCCCTTGAACGGGATTGTCTACCCCCCTTTTTGAGGAGATTGGCTCGATTTGGGGACCATGGCCACAAAACAAGATGGCGACCGGGCTAAGGTGAAGTCGACCCGTCGTGGCGCGGCCCATCAATCCAACAACATGGATCGCTACACCCTCCAGAAGGGGTCTCCAGAGGCGCTGCGTAGGTCCCCTACGGGCCCGACTGATGCTCCTGCTCTGCCCACGGACCTGACCCTCCGAGACGTCATGGGCGCCATCGCCGAGATGAAGGCCTCGGTGGACCAGCGCTTTGACACTCTGGCGCAGAAGATCGACTCGGTCCTCGTGGACGTGGGCCTCGTGAGAGCCGATCTGTCAAAAACAAATGACCGGGTCGATTCTTTGGCCCACTCTACCTCAGGCCTCACATCTGACGTGGCGGCCCTCCAACAGGAGGTGCGCAGGCTTGGCCAGGCGAGCGCCCTGATGCATCGTCGACTGGAGGATTCCGAGGGTCGGGCCCGGAGAAACAACGTCCGCATTATCGGGGTGCCGGAAGGACGCGAGGCAGAGGCAGCGGACCTGTTTGTGGAGGACTTGGTCCTCACCCATCTCCAGCCTCGGGGGCTGAGTAAATTCTTTGCAGTGGAACGTGCCCACAGGGTCCCCGGGGGTAGGCCTAAGACCGGAGCCCCTCCGAGGCCTCTCATCGCCCGGATTTTCAATTTTCGGGACAGGGATGCTATCCTGCAGACTTCCAGGCTACAAGGGCCGGTCAGACTTGATAATATGGATATAAATTTCTATCCTGACTTTACTCCGGCGGTCCAAAAGCAGAGATTGAGCTTTCTCGGTGTCAAACGTCGCCTACGGGACCTGAATCTCAAATATGCGATGCTTTTTCCGGCTAAGCTGAGGGTGGAGGTGGATGGCCGCACGCACTTTTTTGATCGTCCCGAAGCGGCCGGGGACTGGCTGGACACTTTGCCCGGAGATCGGGGCCGGGGGGGTGTGGGGGGAGCGGTTGGTGGGGAGGGCCCGCCGGATCAGGACTGAGGGTCTAATGGTAGGCCCTGCTCTGGACTGTGTTATTGTCACCATTGACTGTTAGGGTAAGTTCCCCTCCTGTGGAGGTCGTGTGGGGTCTCTTGGGGGATCTCCCTCCTCCTCTGGGGGACTAGTTAGTTTTCTTTCTATGGGGCGACAGGCACACTGCACTTTGGGGGGGCTGTTTGGGCTCATGCAGGGGTGCAGGGTGGGGGGGAGTTTTGTTGGGATGGGTGGGTTGGGGTGGGGTGTGGTTCGTTTCTACCGCAAGGCAAACCCTTCATTGTATCGGTGTTTTTGAGATGCTCTCGGGGGGACAAATGATGGCTTCTGTATGTGATGGGGGGTAGGGACCTGACTTTGTTGTCCGGGAACGTTAACGGACTGGGTGATAGGATTAAGCGGGGTGTGGTCCTGCAATATCTGAAACGGATTTCGCCTGATGTGGTCTTTTTGCAGGAGACACACCTCATTGGTAACTCCTTTTGTGCCATGAATCGGCGTGGCTATCGTTTGGTGGCCCACTCGGGCTTTACATCAGGCTCACGAGGGGTGGGCATTATGGTCAAGACCTCGCTCCCGCTAGAAATAGACGAGGTGCGCCATGATGAGAGGGGACGCTACACTGTCTTGGTGGGGAGAATGGAGGGCAAAGTAGTCGTCTTTGTCTCAGTGTACGTCCCACCGGGGTTACAGTCCACCACCTTTGCGGACCTGGGACGCCTCCTGCTTGACCTTCCGGGAGGGCTTCTGGTGGTTGGGGGGGACTTCAATGCTGTGGCCTCTGGGACTATGGATCGCTATCCCCCTAGGGACCTCCCCCGGGCACAAGCGTGGCTGTCTGGCCTTTTGGACACACTGGGATTGGTGGACTGTTGGCGTCTAAAGCATCCCACTCAGCTGCAATACACCTTCCATTCGGGGGCCCATGGTAGCCTTTCGCGGCTTGATCATGTCCATGTCCCTGCGGCCTATGCCGGGAGAGTGGGGGAGGTGCGCCATCTGGCGCGGGGTATTTCAGATCATTCCCCACTCCTGTTGCACTTTGATGTCTTCCCGAGGGGGGAGGGCAGGGTAGCTCCAATCAATGCCTGGTACCTGCGCGACCCCACGATTCGTGCGGACTTGATTAAATCCTTGCAACGGTATTTTGAGGAGAATGTGGGGTCTGTCCCGTCGGCCATCTCCCTGTGGGAGGCTTTCAAGACAGTGCTTAGAGGGGAGGCCCTCTCCTTTATTTCCCATGCCCGGAGGCGCGCCCAGGAGGAGGTGACCCGGGTGGAGGCCGAAATTACTGAACTGGAGGGTGATCTGGGGAGTGGGGTGACTGACGCTGCGCTGCACGTTCTACACCTTAAGCAGGCGGCCTATAGGTCCCTTGTCACGGAGGCGGCCAGGGGCCTCAGCAGAGAGCAACAGGGGCGATTGTATGATGTGGGTGATAAGGCTGGCAAGTTGATTGCGTGGTTGGACAAGAAGGAGAGAGCTAGTCGTGTGGTCCCGCTGATTGAGAGAATGGATGGTGTACGTGTTACTGAGCCGGAAGGCATTGTCTCTTGCTTTGCAGATTATTTCCGTGAGGTATATTCCCCGGTTTCTCCCTGCCCGGAGGAGGATTCCCATGCCCTGCTGCGTGACATCGCGCTGCCCTCCCTCTCAATGGAGGACAGGGAGTTGATGGATGCCGCCCCCACCTCGGACGAAATTGCCCTCGCCATCCGCTCGGTCGCTTCTGGCAAGGCCATGGGCCCGAACGGCATTCCTATCGAGTTGTATAAACTGCGACCGGATGTACTGGCGCCCCACCTCCGCGCAATGTTCCTTGCGGCCCACTCGCGGGGCTCCCTCCCGCCGGACCAGCGTCTGGCTACCATCGTGGTTATCCACAAGGAGGGGAGACCGCGAGACCGGGTCACATCCTACCGGCCTATCTCGCTCTTGAACGCGGAGCCTAAAATCCTCGCCAAGGTGCTCGCCAACCGGCTGGTCGGTGTGGTGGGCGATTTGGTCCACCAAGACCAGTCCGGCTTTATTCCCCATCGCAATACGGCCCTTAATCTGCGGCGCTTGCACGGGGTGCTCGCGTGTGTTCCGTTCGTGCGGGAGCCGGCCATCTTGGCGTCCTTGGACGCCACCATGGCGTTCGACACGCTCGAATGGCCCTACATCTGGGCGATGCTGGCGAAATTTGGATTTGGCCCGGGATTCATCAGTTGGGTTAAATTGTTGTACTCGGACCCATTGGCACAGGTGGTGGTGAATGGTCGAGTCTCGGCCCCATTCGTGCTGGGACGGGGCACGCGACAGGGTTGTCCCCTGTCGCCGCTCCTTTTTGCACTGGCCTTGGAACCCCTGGCGGAGTGGCTGCGGTGGCACCCTTCTATCCGTGGTCTCCGTTGGACCCCCGAGTATGAGGACCGCGTGTCCCTCTACGCTGACGATATCCTTTTGTACTTAGCCTCCCCGCGCAAGTCACTGATTGTCCTGGTCGATGTTTTGCGCTCCTTTGGCCGTAATTCAGGCCTTGTCATCAACTGGGCTAAATCCTGTATCTATGTGCTTTCCGGGGAGGCTCCTGTCCTCCCTCGGGGCTGTCCGATCCAGATTGCCTCGCAGGGATTTCGATACCTGGGGGTCTATATTACGCTGGACCCGGTGGCCCGCTACGAGCGAAATTTGCTTCTGGCGGCGCTTGCCGCTTTCGCCGCTCGGTCGGGCGGCGTTGTTCAAGATGATGTCATTGCCGCGCTTTCTGTACGCTCTCCAGAACACTATGGACTTGGTCCCGGCGCGCTATTTCCGTGAGGTGGAAAGCTTACAGCGCCGTCTGTTTTGGGACGGGAGGCCGCGTATAGCTCTGGCAAAATTGACGCTCCCGTGGTACGACGGAGGGATTGCCCTCCCGGATATTAAGCGGTATTACTGGGCCTCCCAGTTAGCTGCAATTAATCACGGTTTCTATGGGCCCGCCCTAAACCCGGCATTTGAAATGGACAAAATGCTCCTGCCCGGTGGCGACTACAATCGAGCGCTCTACACTAGCGTGCCCGATTCCCGCTTGACGGGACCCACGCGTGTCATGGTGCGAGTATGGCACGCGGCCAATGCAGCTATGGGATGGAAGGACCGTTTGACCCGAGCGTCACCGTTGTATGCGTCGGAGAGGCTGGGCTCTTTGTGGACCTCGAAGGGCTTCGAGCGGTGGGACATGATAGGCATCAGTACAGTGGGAGATCTCTGGACGAGGGGAGGATTCAAAACATTCGAGACGCTGCAGGCGGAGTTTCAGCTGCAGGGCAGTGAATACTTTCGCTACCTGCAGGTCCGTCACGCACTAGTATCCGTCTTCCCAGACGTGGCCTCCATCCCGGAGTCCTCCCCCCTGGAGGATAGAGTGCTAGATGGCCACGTTCCGGACAGCACGATCTCCCTCATTTACAAGAAATTGATAAATGACCGCTCGGGCTTACTGACTGGTCTCCGCGAGGCTTGGGTTGCCGATGGGCTGGAGTTGGACGACGAGGACTGGACCTCCGCGGTGGCCTCTCCGAAGGAGGTGGCCATCCCGGCTCGCCTTCGCTTCGTCCAGCTTAAGATACTCCACCGGGTGTATATGACTGGGCCAAGGCTTCTGCGTATGGGCTATGCCGAGGATGGATTGTGTAAGCGTGGGTGTGGTGCTTTGGCGACTTTTTTGCACATTCTGTGGGAATGTCCGAGGGTGGAGCGATTCTGGCGTGGTGTGCATGAGGTCCTGCGAGCGGTTACGCATGTCGCGCTGTTGCCTGAAGCGAGGAGATGCTTGCTGAATGTGTGGGAACCGACCGATTACTCGGTTCCGCAGACGCGATGGGTGACTCTGGGATATATGATAGCTAAACGTGACATTGCTCAACTGTGGGGATCCCAGAGACCCCCGGCGGTGTCGGCCTGGAAAGAACACATGGATTGGTGCATGTTCCGAGAAAAGGTGGTGTATGTGGCGCGGGGTAAGCCTGGGGCATGGGTGAAGATATGGGGCCCCTGGAACGCCTACCGCGGGGGTATTTGCGAGCCGCCGTTGTTGCCTCCCGCTTCACCAGCTCCATCCCCCTAGTTGACCCCCTCCCTCAGCCCCGGACACATTGTTCTCCCAGTCCCGGATCTGTCTCCATTCCCCTCTCTGGATTTCTTTGGATGGTTGGGGTTCCCCACTGGAGGAGCATGTGTTGTCATTTTCGATCGCGGGTTGCCTTGCGGGTGTGGTTTTATGTTGTTGTGTTGTATAAAACGAAACCGTATTGTGGGCTCAGAGTCATGTGGCCCACGTTGTTGATACCTCCTGTTTTATCGTCTCTGCAAAGTCAAGTGCCTTATTGTATATATGTCATTTGCTTCTGTCACTTTAGCGGCCGGCCGGAAGGTTGTAGGCCCATGCCTGTATATATTTGAGATTGCAATAAACGGTTTAAAAAAAAAAAAAAAAAAAAAAAAAAAAGAGATGCTTTTTTTTATTGTTGCTGGTCAATAAAACATTCACCTGCTTCATATGAAAAATAATGCATTTGTTGCCCTCGACTAATGGTCGTTTTGTATACTCATTCTGAATTTGGTGTTTAATCCATGAGATTATGAAGACATTGTAAGAATAGGTCTTTGGGATGAGTACACAAGTTCTAGTTGATCCCAGATATTAACACTTGAATCCATTTAATGTTATCTTAGAATTAAAATATTTGCATCTATTATGTGCCTTGGCTAGCGTGCTGTGGTAATCATCATGGTTCTTAAATTTCAGTATCACTCAACTTTCCACCAAAACATTTCACCAAAATATATGAAGATGTAAAATAGAGGTATATTCATATAACCAGCATCAGGATGAAAATATTGTTTCTTGCATCTCTTCTGTTTAATGTCAGTGGCATAATCGCATGAAAATTGATAGTCCTATTTTCCTTTTTACTTCAGGTAGAACTGTGGATTTGTGATCATTCATAATGTATTAAGGGGAGCAGGTTACACTTGGGTTTTTCTCTTTCTGTGGACTTTGTGGTACAAAAGAGTTGTGGGTTTGGTTGAAGCCTCAATTAACCTTAAGTGCCTCATTTCTTTTCTAGCTACTGATACTAAAGGGGATCCAGGGTTGTTCAGGGGCACAGTGTATAGTTTAGCTTGCCATATTTCTTAGTAATGCACCAATATTCTCGTAGAGTTTCAATTCGCAAATGTCGACTTATATTATCATGCAACCAAAAAGTGCTGAAAAGTATTTAAATTCGACGCAAGTTAAATTGGATGTCAGTTAAGAGTTATCCTGGAATATGCATATCTGGAAACTAAAAACAAGACTGCTAAAATCTATATCATATTTGTAAACTTGTATGTATGGAAACAGTCCCCAACCATTCAGAAAGTGTCATGCAGTTAGTGATACTTCACGAATGAAATGTTTAATAAAGTGAACGTTTTTGCCTGGCATTCAATAGTGAATTAATGTTGGCATTCAAAAACGAATTTTTGCTCTGTTAGTGTCTGTTTGTGGGCCATCTGTGTAGATTAAAAAATCTTTGCCTTTGTATTTTTCTACCTGTTTAGGAATACTCTCTATTGTACGAAGAAGCCAAATATTTTCAGTTGCAACCTATGCTGATGGAGCTGGAAAGGTGGAAACAAGATCGAGAGGCTGGGCGGTTCTCTAGGCCTTGTGAGTGCGTAGTGGTTCGAGTGGCCCCTGATTTGGGAGAACGGATCACTTTAAGTGGAGACAAATCTCTGATTGAGGAGGTCTTTCCAGAAATTGGGGACGTGATGTGCAATTCGGTGAACGCGGGCTGGAACCATGACTCCACGCATGTCATCCGGTTTCCACTGAATGGATACTGCCACTTAAATTCTGTCCAGGTTTGTTGATTATTTGATGCTTGTTATTTGTAAATTTTCCATACTGTAGGAGTGAATCAGGCTTGTATCACAACTACGCAAAAATGAAACTACGCATTATTAATAGTTATAGTGCATATTTGACATGCTTTACGTAAACATTTTAACCATGTGACTTGTTTATTCAATATTTTATTTGAAAACTGTGTTTGCACATAGAACCAGCCTGTACTTACATATAATAATTTGGCTAATTTTGGCCATCTGTGTAGGACACTGCACGTTTTGTTTTTTAATATTAAAGTTAATACTGGTCCACAAAAATGGAAAATTTGTATTGTGTTCTTTGCTGTTGTCCCCTTTTTATTATTACTTTTCCTGTCACCAAACCTTGCTTGCCATTTTTTTTTTTTAAATCCGCCTTTCTGTTCTTTTGTGTTCCCTTTAACTGGTAGTTCTTTAAGTATTCACTTAATATGTTCCCCCCCCTTCATATGGACATAAAGGAAAATAATGTGAACTCACAGGGCAGCCAAAGGTTTGAAATGTATTTGAGAGCTCCTGATAGAAAAGTGTATGTAATGTTTTTACACATGTACCTTTTGTATACAGTTTCATGTAGACATAGTTGAGAAATTTGATGGTAATTTCTGAAGATGGTTTAGGGGCTGCCTTTTATCTTTTTCCGCTAATAATTAACAAAAATATTTGTCTTTTATGTCAAAGTGCGCGTCTGGTAAGTGAAGAGTTGCGAATAGACAAACTTTGTTATTAAAATATCTGACACTTCCATGGCCGTGAATCTTTCATAGGCTTGACGGCATTGAATAGTGTCCTTCCACCAGGTTTGGAATCTTGCTAGCATTTGAGCACATGAATTTTAAATAAGCATTGCACTAGTACTCTGTCAATATAATAGTATCTTTTATACGACCAGCTAGTGAGGATATAATCATTCATCTCTATCCAAGGCAGCTGTCTTAGGTTATTGAAACGTGAAATGTCAATTTTTGTGAAGTCTCACCATGGAGGAGGGATGGGCTTTTTTTGAATCAATGAAAGAGATCCGCATTGAAAATCTGTAGTTTTAAGTGTATACCTTTATTTTCTATTTTTCAGTTTTTCATAGATTTGCAGTCAATGAACATAATTCATGTGAAGGGATGTCAAGACGTGAGTCTTGCCTCTTCAAACAGCATGTCTCATTTGTGACTTAAATCTGGCATTCACAACAAAGCAGTAAGAACTTGCGAAGATGTGCTGTATTCTCTGTTTTCTGCATTGCATATTTTTTGCAACACTATATTTGCATGCAGAGTTACAATTCCTTTCACTTTAGTGGAATGTGTTGTAACCAATCCGGGAAGCTGCCAATTTACGTCAAGGTACAATAAGTAGTTGGCTTATCAAGCCTCCTATTTTGAAAGATGTCCCTTTTTATTGAAACCACCCTCTAGAAGCATTTAAGAAGAATCCGTAACCACCTTAGCCCAGTCTGTGTGTCTCAAAGCAATTTTGCCATCCTAGATGTCCAGGGCTCTTTCTACATCATTTGGAAGGGTTTTGTGAACAAACGGTAAATTATATCGGGATGGAGATACATTTGAATGTATAATGAAGGACTGGATTTGCTAGTGACACTTTCAAAGGAGAGTAGGAATTGGGTATGGTCAGAATGGAGGGGTTTCCGGCTTAGTTTGAAATCAGAAAAAATAGGAAGATACAGACAGCTTGGTATTTTATTAAGACCAGGCTAAAGTCCAAATTCCCCAGGCTTCTCATTACTTAAATGGTCGTGCTGCTCCGGTACAGACGATAGTACCATTCCCAAATAAATATTCTTATTGCATGCTCCGGGAGGCGTAGACTGGATTGGTGGAAGTGGATTAAGTACAATCAGCAAAAACATTGCCCAATTACTCGAGTAATAGTTTGAATTGATGGTCCATCTGCCAAAATGCTGTTGTCTCGATGCTTTTAACTTTTTTACTTTACAGGATGTATTTTGTGTAATGATCAATTTTCGTCTCTGCATAACATCTTGATCAAGGTAATCAATGTAATCTGCTTGGTGAGGTAGATCATGAAAATGTTCCCTTGTATAATGGCGCATTTCTCTGCATTTAGTTTCCTTCATACTTAGTTGAAAATGTTAAATGTACTTATTATGTAAGTGTGCCTTTTCAAACTAAGGAGTTGGAGTTATAATATGTCTTGTTGAAGTCTGCATTGTTTACTCATTTACTGTCTTTCTTTCTCATCAGGTGTTGGAGAGGTTGCAGCAAAGAGGATTTGAGATTGTTGGCTCCTGCGGAGGAGGGGTTGACTCTTCACAGTTTAGTGAATATGTACTGAGGCGAGAACTCAAAAGGACATGTCGTGTACAATCTGTCTTTCGAATAAAGCAGGAGCCGCTGGACTGAATGAACATTTTTCATATGCAAACTGGGGAGTTTTTGTGTGCAGTTGGGGCACCAAATTAGTCCTGCAAGAATCTAAATAAAGCCACATTTATATCTTAGAGACCATACCTGTATTCCTATGGCATCGTACGGACTAATAGTAATCGTGATAAACTCAAGGTGTAAAAAAAAAAATGTAGGAGAATGGAAAAAATGCCAAGAAAAACAACTGTTGTGCTGGCTGTTTAGGATTCTAGGCGTTATGTGAGCACTATCAAATATAAACATCTGGCCACTCAAAAGACAAAATAAGGAATTGCTCTGATAGATGCAATTGTTGTTTCTCAATCTGCTGCCTACTTGTCTATTTAGAGGATTTTTTAAACATATTTGTTCCAGGGCATTTGCCTAAACAAAGACCATTTCTGTTTATCAAGATGTTTGGACATGGTTTCTGACAAAGTTCATAAGCACATTGCATTTCAAAGTTGGCTGACTGAAATTTTAAATGTAGTTTGTACAGAAGACGCACAGTTTTAAATGCATCACAAAACGTGGAGATTATTTTATTGTTTTCTTAAATAGTTTTTTTCCATTTTTTTAACAGTTCAAAGTGCCAGAATCATTTGATAAATCTGCTCTGGTTTGCATTTGCTGCTGTCCTACCGTTTTCCATATTTTATAGTCTGTTTTTTAAAAAGAAAAGTGAAAAAATGTCTGCCCGGGCAATGATGGAAGTGGAATAGTACACCCAAGAGATCGAATCGGACCCATGTCTTCCTTTTTAACTGATTTTGATAAGAAGACCACATTTGTCACTTTGTATTACGTAAATGAGGTCATGGATTAATCCTGCCGTCATTAAAAACTGCATGTATGGTCAGATATGCACCAATAAGAAGCGTCATTGGCGTTCTGCCTATAAAATATGCTTCAGTCTAATTTCACTTGTTCTTTCTCTGGAAAAAATATGACCAACAGGAATTGAAACATGTAAACTAGAAAATGTATGCTTTTTAGAGAACGGAAATTAAGCTATACAAACTGTATGTAAGATATAACTACTATAAAGCAGGAGTACACAACAAAGGCATTCACAAGGTGATTTGGGACCAGAGCTCTTACGATGAACAAGTAGTAAGTTGAAGCCAGTGTGCGCTTGAAAATCAACTTTCTAAGCAAAAGTATCTGGCACAATGCCAATTGATCTTGAATTTGGAGTATTCTACCTGAAGCAGCGGTCAAGGCTGCGTTTCATAAAATGGAACACATGAACACGTCAACGCACTGCCAGTCCTACTTTATTTTTATTTTTTAACGCCTTCCTTGTTTATATTTTACTTAAGTGGATCAATATGAGAGCCGGCCTGTTTAGCAAAAGTGTCAAAAGACATTTGTTATAAATGCTGGTCCATTTCAATTGGCAGCCTGTAATTACCCGGCTATTTATGAAGCTGCTTGCAAAGGGCAAATAACAAGAAATTGTCACTGGGACACAGATTTGAGCACAAACCAAATATGTTGTCTTGTTTCTCCTTCCGACCCTGATCCTCTTTTTTCTCCTTAAATATTGTTTTCAGTTTGTCAGATCAATTTTGTATATGATAATATTATAAAAGGTTAAAATTTGATACCTCACTGGTGTTGTCGTTTTTGCCATTTCATGTTGCTTTCAGTCCACCTTTATGACTTCGGTGCCAATGTAGTTCATGTTTGGAAAATGTTTTAATGTTGCTTCTGCATTTATAACATTCAGGTCATAAAATGCTTTACTTAGCCGTTGTTCTCACGCATTGATACGTTTTATAGATTCAAAAGTGGTTTCTGATAATCACCATCAGACTTGAACTTCCCATATGTTTTAAAAACACAAATACCTTGTGTTGGTGGAACGTTGCTTTTGCTCATCAATGTTGTGCATTCAGCTGTTGTCCTGCTATGAATTGAGTGTTGACCTGTTTACGCTCCACATCCCTGAGGTTCAGTAGGTTCTCTAGCTTGTGAGAGTGGCACACAAAATGATCTTGCACTCCTGGAAGGAGCAAGTGTCACTTTCATCTATCAAAGATATTGATGTTGGGGAATCTGGGTTTTATTATTCTTCAGCATTGGATCTTTAAACGATGTGCATGCACTTTTGTTATGAATTCTAAAGCATTACTGAATCAATAATTACCTGGAACAGTGCGAGACAATCCTTTCCTTGAACAGGTTATGTTGGACTACTTAGTCCAGGCAGTAGTAGTGTCTAGAGAAGGTATAACTGGTGCTGCACATAAAACAATTTCTAATGAAGTATTGTGGTAAAGTGCCAATGCTGCTGAACCTCATGTTTATTAAGCTAAACTTCTAATTGTCGGATATGTGCTGGACTTTTCATAATCCAGTTTGATACAGTTAACCAACCAATGTGCTGTTCATGTTTGGAGAGAATCTCTTCTATACAGCCAGAGGCTACAGTTTGGTGAAGAGTCCAATTTTCTGACTTTTGAAGTTGAAAGATGTGCTGTCGGAGGGCCAATTTTTAGGTTGCACCGGGGCAGCTTATGCGATGCTCTGAGAGGCATTCCGTATTGAGGTAGGGACTTGAAGCTCCGCCCATTCTCCGCCCACATTTTTCATTGGTGTGTGTCATTGTCCACTGTAAACTGTGGCTGTACATTTGTCAAAAGGCTTAGTAGTCCCTTCTGAATACCACCTTGTCTCATTTTGTAACCTCACATGGCGACACCCTCTGTTACGTGTGTTGTTGCTCCGTAGGCATTAATTACAGCCCCCGAGCACTGTTTTCTCAAATAGCTTTGTCCTTAGGCTCTCTCTTAACGCTTTTTAAAACATTTATAGCACACATTTGCAATGCAATAGGTCTCGCATTTGTGAGAGTTTAAGCTATTAGCGTAAATGACAATGCCTTTTATTTATGTGTTGTTTTTAAAACAACACATAAAGGGCATTGTCATTTACAATGACAATAGCGCAAACTCTCATACATGCATGACCTATTGCATTGCAAATGCTTGTTCATAAAGTGTTCAACTTTGTTACTAAGTTTTGGGAGAAAACAGAGAAGGTTAATAAGTGGATGGACATGAAGGGCAGAACCAATCCAGGAATTAAACAAGTGTGCATTTTTAGCTCATCTTTGGTTCTTACAAGCCTTAATTAAAAACATTTGAGCAAATAAAGTGTAAATGAAGGATCCATTAGTTTCCAGGCTCAAATTATGTCCAAGGTCAAATGAGTACCCCATGAATTTTCTGGGCATTTCATTTAACTGCCAACTAACTGCAGTTTTATGTCACTGCCAGAAACTCGCAGAGCACTCCTGTAGGACGTCTTCCCCCCTACAGGATCAATATTCCTTATTTCTCACAGCAGTTAGTTTCTAGATATGGCATATAAATTATAGATGTACAGTTTTTTAGGAGCACAGGAGTCGGATCCTTGCCATTTCACTGTGGTTGAAGCAAAATATCTGGAGGTCAGCACTCAAGTGTAAACCTTTTCTTTTCCCCCATAGAAAACCTTGTCAGTGGAATTTCGCACAGGGAGAGAAAAGCGTGGTGTTAGGGTGCAAAGTTTGCCCATTTTTAATTGTTATGAAGAGACTAGTTGAGATACTAAACCTACTTCAAACTTATTGATGAGGATGTGTTGGTCTAGCACCCTCCAGTTACTATGCAGTTTGTTTTGGGCTAGACTGCTCCATTAAGTTTTTTCCACACTTGGATGATCTGCTTACACCGTAATGTGATGCCGAAGTACATGCTTCCACAAGGTCTGGGTTTCTGAAGACCATTTCTGCGATCTTGCCCCTGGCTTCTTGGAAATTGTGGTCAAGCTGTACATCTAAATTATTGTTGTGTTCCCTTGAAGTCTAGCAGGAAACACATTCCTTACGCTAGAATTCCGTAATGTCAGATGATCCAAATTTGAAAGTCTCCCTGATAGTTTTGGATTTTTCTTGATTGTTGATGTCAGATTATAGTGTTGTTCAGATAACTTTGCTCAGTCCCCACTTGAGCATGTTTGTCTGCACTTTTATGAGGACATGTCTTCACAATTCTCTGTAGACTGTGTCCACAGTTTTTGTAACACTCTATAGGATTCTTTGTGGGGAACATGCACTGTTGGATTTAAATGAAGCTAGAGAACATTAGGATCAGATGGATGTGAACTTTGTCTACGGAGAAAGGCTCAGGAATGCTCCCCACAAGTGTACCCCTTATTTCGTCCACTGGTTTTACTCAAACACTGGAAAAGTTGTCTTCTCCAATGAACTGGATAGTTTTTCTTGAGAGAAGACTACATTTTCTGGTCCGCTACAAAGCTGAGACCGCACAAAAAATATATGCTTTCACCCACAGACCCTTTTTGCTGCTTATGTCCTGTGCCACTTATCACCTAATAATGACCATGAATCTCTTCAACCCTCTGTTCTCAAAGAAATCAAGACTCTAATATGTGGATCAACCTGAAAGTCCTGGATCTACGTAGACTAACATATTTCTGACGGGTATGGTGAAGCTGTAGAGCTCACCTATGTCATACGCTGCACAATTGATTGAACCTCTTCCTGCCAGCAGGCCACCATATTTCTTTCAGTTCAGGCAGTACTATTGGGTCCCTTAGTCTGAACCCATCTAGTGATTTATGTCTTTGAGAGTCTAATCACTTTAAATAACCCTACCTAGAATGGACAGGCAGAGTCGCCTCCATTGTTGAGCATGTTAGTTAAAGTGCACTAATAGTTTGCTCAGGTAACAGTGTTGCGAGAAAACTAAAACAAAGAAAGACAAGACTTCTCATGGCAAGTCGAAAGCAGGTTTACTGTCTATGCAGGGAGAGCAACTATCCCCACATAGGAAAACAGCTGGTCTCAATTTGCTGCTCGCAGGCAGTCTCTTGTATACACGAAAATCTGCTGACATTACAATTATTTCAAAAGCCAATAACTGGTCAATGAGTACATTAGTAAATCATAGACCTTTACATAAACATCACATCACCTGTGTCCTTTAAACTAGTAACCTTTCCTCTGCATTCTCTTTATCGTAAGTCTAACAAAGCTTTGATAAAACATTAAATTCTTCTGGAGCGTGTGTGTGTTTATTGTTCTGCTCCCAAGACTTCTTATTTGACTCTGTATGCATTAGACTAAAGTCACCTTTGACTTACATTTTCGAAGCCACGTCTCTATTGACCACGAAATACGTGCTGTGATTGCAGTCTCTTCAAGGCTCTGTAAACCTGTTTTTGATTTAACAGAAACTTGTCGTACTGTGTTTGCTTTCTGGTGACCTTCAACCTACATTGCATCTTTTTTAAACCAAGGCATATATTCATTTTAATCACATATCACTCTGCTTTGCTGTCTGCTAATGTCTAGGGTAGCGCAATGTTGTCACATTTTAATTCCTCCTCACTATTCTCCCTTCTAGTTGATATTTCAACTACTTCCCAAATCTGCATTTGGTTCCAAATGATAAATATTACCCCAAGCATTCACTACTTGTGTAGGTGGCCTAAATGAGAATCCCTCCTATCGTTGTGCTCATACTCTTACAACTATAATAAGCAGAAATAAAGCTTTAAACCGTCCAAACATCCAGGATGGTAGCCAATTAAACTGCCCTCTGAACCATTCATCTGGGGCACCTCCTTTAAGCAACATTTTCTTTTGTAGGTTTTGAAAAGTTTGTATGGCCTCTGACAATGTTCCTTTGTCCACATCATTTGCTGGGATGTAAATACAAGTAGTTCCTACCTTTTGCACAAACTCTTCCTTCCATGGCAGTCATAAGATCAAGTAATAATGATGATGCATTATCATTCTCATGGCATGCAGCTCTTCCTTGATGGCATTAAATCTATTTTTAGTGGCATTAATCGTCTGCAGGAGCTCCCATCTAGTTATTTATAACCATTCAGCAGTTGATTTTACCTGAACAAACAGTAGAATGCTTCCCAAGAACAAATGGGCATCATTGAACAACCTGTGCTCTTAGGATACATCTTTCCAAGTGGTAGTATCTTAATATTCTGCAGCACTTCTGTGGTGATGATGATGTAACAAAGTTGTTGGTTGGCTTATGGGGTGGCCATACAACATTGAAGTATTGACTCCTGGAATATCATAGACTGGCATGTGCAAAAATGATTAAAGAACCGAGGCCATTCCAATTAGATGGCAACAGGGCATATAGGAGTACTCCACACTACCAATAATAGTCCAGGAGGCTGAAGATGCCCCCCTGCATTGAAATGTTATCACTTGTGGTGTAGCATATTTCTCTCTACATTGATGGTACCATTCCTCTGAAACCGAAAGGAACAGATATTAGTCTCATGACTGTCCAGGGGCTTACTGTACCATCTATCCAAGAATATTGTGTGATATCATCCCATATGCACGTGTATTTCCCTATTGTGTCTTGGCTAATATCAGTGGCATTCCATAAAGATATGGCTCTACAAGGTAATCTGATATCAGAAAGCCATTAACCATGGGCATAAGCTGATGCAGTAATTCTAAGTCCTGACCTACGAGTACAATTTGTAGGTAAGGTATTTACTAGGTAATTGTTACATCCTATGGGTGGGTACAACACTCCAAAAAAGCCTAAATCTAGAACATTTTCTATCCATACTGTAGTCTTGTTCTAAGATATTCTCTGCATTCGTGCTATTTCATCCTTAATGTCCTGTCTATCTGTAAGAATATGTAGCATTTCTACTATGAGTCGCACTTTGTGGTGTTAACCCTAAATTATGCTACTGTAACATGTATCGGCTGCATTGATGCGGTACCCAAATTACCAAGGCGAGGCAACAGGGAAAAACGACTTGGACAACTAGAATCTCATTACATACTGTTACTCGACA
Organism: Triturus cristatus; assembly: GCF_964204655.1. Classification (NCBI taxonomy): domain Eukaryota; kingdom Metazoa; phylum Chordata; class Amphibia; order Caudata; family Salamandridae; genus Triturus; species Triturus cristatus. The sequence continues at coordinate 750,962,289 of NC_140587.1, forward strand.
CCAAAATGCCTAATGGCCTTAATACTGGGGAGGACTTGCATCATTTTTAGGTCTCGGCTAGCGATGGCTGCGCTTGCGCAGTCTCGCTCGCGAGAGATAATGAATTGGGTGAAGAGGGGCTTGAACCCGCCCCTCTTCTCCCCTGTTCTCCATTGGCTGGCCTAGTAAATGCTGGCCAGCCATTGGAGAAGAGGTCCCGTCACTCCAATAATGCCCCGTCCTTTTCGGATCGGGGGGCGTGTTTTTTGCGAAAAGTCTCAGGGAGGAGACAACAGCAAAACACGCCCCCGAAAACGACGTTGCGTTTCTCCGAGGCATTTCTGGCTGACCTCGGAGAAACATGGTTACCAAGTCGGCGTGCTCCTGCAATTTGTAAAAAGGTATTTTTTTTTAACTACATATCCCGGCCTTTCTTAAACCGTGTACAAATGATCGGTATTTATTTCTGGGAAAAGGTGTCAGTCCTGCCTGGTAAGCGTGCCCCAGCATTTGACAAAACATACTCACGAAGTCAAAACGGTGCGGCAGAGTGACTCCGATACTTCTCCCCTATCGAAGATCTCACAGAAGCAGCGCTGCTGTGCAATGGTCAGTGCATATTCTGCCACCTCTGTATTTTCAACGAATTCCACGAAGGCTCAGTCCGCACGAGTTGCAGTAAAGGCTGCATCTACCCAGCAATTATGTTCAAATTGAGAAAATCTTTTTATTCTGCGCGCACCGTGAAAGTAACCATGCAAAAGGCCATTGACACAATGAGGCGACCAGTGCAAAGGCTGTGCGCACACACAGCAGCGCTTCGCCGTGTGAAACCACATACACTTGGGTATTGTTTAACCATCATAAACCCACACGAGCGCGTCATCTGCCAGGGACAGGCATCTCCGCGGCGCGCGGGACAATGTCTGCACACAACTGTGAGATTACACTTCGGAGAGAGCACAGGGGAAATAAATGCGGGTTAACCTTTGCTCCGGCACCGTTCTTTTAATGCGCAACTAGCACTTGTTGATGGGGCGTTCGTGGTTCGACTGATGCGGTGAGCCCAAGATCACAGGCTTCGAACCAAAGGCCCTCTCTCGTGCACTGTTCACTTCTAGCAACTGTACATCGGGCTTTATGTGGATCCGAGTGTGATCCCCGCCACAAAGACTGTGGTTAACTTTTCTGAAAGGAAATATTTGCCTTCTGTAAGACAGCAGTCAGGGAGCAGCTAAGTAAACAGAAGTGTACATTCAGGGCGATGTCGAAGTTCACTCCCTGCATTCTCTGCACGCCCCTCCCCCTCCCTGGGAATCCCCTGGGTCAGCAAGCTGATTTCAGACAGTCATGAAGAGAAGCTTTGTCCTGGGTAATAACTGACCAGAACAGTCCACACAGAGCCAAATCTAGCCTCGGCTGCATGGCGGCAGCTGCTTCATGACTAGGCAAAAAGCGGTCTCTCTTGGGCAGGAGTGCAAATGTTCCACTGTGCCAGAACCACCACTACATGCTCAGAGGTGTGCTACCGAATGGGTTGGGGGTGCCCCATGTCTGTCCCACGCCTGACCTTGCACTCTCCCTACTAAGTAGTTGACTCCCTGCTGCTCTTCTACTCTCATTCCCCGAGTCTCGCATCCAGCTGTTATCCAAATTATTCCCGGTTATTGATACCCCCAACCCCTTAGAGGGGTTTCAGTGCTTTAAATGGGCCGGTACTGAGTACTGTCACTTTTTTATTTTGAGAGGGAAGAGTACCTCCACTTCTCAAGATAAATGTAATACTTTTAATTGTAGAGTACTGGCACTTCTCAGAAACAAGCAGGTACTCTGGTACAGAGTATCTGCACTTCTATTTTGCAATTTCAAGCACTAAGAGGTGTGATGTCTTTTTCGAACTATGGTTCGCAGCATGTTGTTGTGGTTCATTCTGTTTACCACTATGGCCTCTGTGAGCACTCTGTGCTATCTATATCTTTGCATTGTCACAACAAACTTAATAAAGAACTGAAACACCGAACTGAGTTAAGTGAAGCCTACCCCGACCCCGAGATTCAGGTGCCAAAATGCAGTGTCTGTGGTCGTTTATTCGATGGGACAAATCATCTTTGCAAAGTTTTTTCTTGTGGGACATTTGGCTTTAGGCAGTAAGCAGCAATGTTTTGGGGTGGGTGACTTTTAATTGTATCTGTTAAGTTTTGCAAGTTTTATAAACTTCACGATTTGTAAAATGTCGGAAACCTTTTACTACATGGGCGCTTTTGCTGCAATATCCTTCCGCAATATCGACTCTTGCTGAAGTTTGTTCTCGCAACTTCAACTTTGCAAAGGTCATGAGGTTCGCAAAGCTCATGTTACTTTTTAAAATGTGTGGATTCACACATGGCCTCCTTAACTTGAATTCTCAGCTTCGAACATTGGCTCTAAAGCAGACGTTTTCCCTCCACTGCTATGAGGCAACGACAAGCCACAAACAGGAAATGATTGTCTAGCTTCGTTATGACCTGTAACTTGGACTGGAGCTGGTCGGCGACGGGGCGGCACTGGGGACCGAGGCGGGCCAACATTTTCATACTGGACAGGCCAGTTTCCTCCTGAGTGAAATCTGAAGAACACTCCTGGGTCGTACCGGAAACCTTTTTAGGTCTCGGCTAGCGATGGCTGGTTTAATGCCGGGTGTGATTCACACCAGAAACAAGTCTTTTTCAAGTCCTTTGTGAATTTGATTACACGAGTAGTTTGCATGTATCCTGTTTTAAATAATTTCGTAGAGTGCTAATTGCTTCCAATTTATAGTGCTCTTGCAACGTGCAAGTGGCTTCCCCCACCCTCCCCCGAAACCACTCCCAAAGAGAGACAACAGCGATAGCGTGGTTCAACCAAGGCATAGTCTTTTATTTACTGTGTGTGTATGTGGCTCTGTGTATGTATGTGTGGCTGTGTGTGTGTGTGGCTGTGTGTGTGTGGGGGAGGCTCTGTGTTTCTGTGGGAGGCTCTGTGTGTGTGTGGGAGGCTCTGTGTGTGTGGCTCTATGCGTGGTGGCTCTGTCTGTGTGTGGGTAACTCTGTGTGTGTAGGTGGCTCTGTGGGTGGCTCTATTTCTGTGTGGGTTGCTCTATGTGAGTGGCACTTTATGTGTGGGTGGCTCTGTGTGTGGGTGGCTTTGTGTGGGTGGCTCTCTGTGTGGGTGCAAATGCAATAGGTCTCGCATTGGAGAGTGATTAAGCTATTGACATTGTAAATAACAATGCCGTTTCTTTAAATGTTTTAAAAACATAAACAAAAATAATGTCGAGCAATGCCAACAGCTCTAACTTTAACAATGCCGAGACCATTGCATTGTAAATGCTTGTTTATAATTGTTTATGATACTGTGATAGATTTTCATTATTCGTCTCTGTGACCTGATTGATGTAATCATTCTTACTGTCTTATTTGTATTTGATATGTAGGATTGTATTGTAAACATTCATTTAGTTGTTCTTTTAGCTGGTCCGTGCTTTGGTTTTAACCTAATTTTAACCTTTTGGTTGTGATTGGGCTTTTACTGAGGTTGCGTTCCTGGATTTTTAGACGATTTTATGGGTGCTACAATGTTTATTTTCTTACTACATCAGTGTTCTCTTCTTTTTGCTCATTTTGATTGCAGCACTTTAGTTGATGTTGAAGCCATAATCTCATCCATCAGATTATTCCTTTTGCTGCTATTTGTTTGCTATTTTGCACGTTTTGCTGATTATGCACTGGTGCACTTGCACTTTATGATATGTACAGCTGGTCTTATCCTGTGGTGCACTAGTAACTTTCTGAAGATGTTTTAATATTCATAATGTTTTTAGCCTAATTTATCCCAATATATATATTGCATTTGCACTTTATTGGGTATTAGCATATTCCCATCTCCAATTCACTATTATTGGATGAGATATTTTATGCATAATTAGATAGTTACTGACTATATGTATACTTTTATGTCCTTCAGTTTCAGAACTGTGTTGCACACCACATGAGGTCTGCCATTACATCATTACTGTGTTAGAAATCACAAGCATTATAAAATCAACATTGTTGGGTGAAGCGTCAAAAATGAGTTGGTCTTCCCAAATTTTGTCGCTAATCTAGATTTCTGAATTTATACTTAAGTGGTTCGCTATGGCCTCACTCTCTCCACTTTTTTCTCCTTTTTTCCCCCTATATACGTTTTTGTATACTCAGTTCCCTGCTTTCCTCTGTTATTTATTCTTGACCTATCTATGCATTGAATAGAGGCCAGTATATATGAGGTTCGACATTGACTGTATAATTTATTTCATATAATTTTTGTCATTTACAGCACATATTTGCACGAGTAATTCTCGGGCCTCTAACTATTTTTCGTTTATTTTACTTTGTTTTATTTTTGGAATTGCGATCAATGTATAATCAGGGCATTATGATGTTGAGTTTAACCACTATGGTGTCATTTATCTATGTTTCCAATTAGCTTTTATTTGGAATGACCATTGTACTTTATGACTAAGTATTTCTTCTATTTTGCTTGCCCCGATTACACTTGTAGTTTGCTGTTTAAGTTAATCGCAGTCCCATTGGCTGAATAGGGAGGAGGGAAGTTTGTTTGCACTATATTTTGAAAAAATGGTTCCCAGCGTGTCATGTGAGCAAGGCCGTAGCAACACGGCCGAAACGCGTCATGCCTATCCATATCGAATAAACCTGCACTAATACCTATTCTCAGCGTGCTTTGGTCTGTACCTGTGTTCCTGCAGAAGCTGGATTTATGGGAATTTGTTTATATGTAGATATATTCACTGAAAAAACCATAGGTTTCAGGGGCGTTATAGTTAGCTGGACATTTCCCTCGTACAAAACCCTAGAAATTCCCCTGTTCTAGTTAGTTCAGCTAACTATAACTCGCACCCCCGCAATGCACTGCTGATGACGTCACATATTACATCACTCATGACCTGGTCAGTGACATCACTGATGACATAACTGATGACATCTCAAATGACATCACTGATGACGTCATCCATGTGATAAATTAGTGCATCTTCTCACACCCTAATATAACCTTTGATACACCGACTCAAAATTTGAAACGGCCATTTTGACAACCATAAATACTCCAATACCAATAACTACACACCCACTCATTGACTTTTAGGTCTACATACATGTCCACTCACTCACCTGTACAGTCACTCATATTTACAGTTACTCTGTGCATTTATACACCTATATAGACACTCACACACCGCCAATCATCCATTGAGGTACCGACACATCTAGTCAGTCATGCAAATAATTAATCACAGTCCAATTTACTCACCTATACAGTTAAACACACTCAAGTTCACTTACTCATAAAAATACTAACAAATTCTGTGTCTTCCTGCAGAAAAACAAACAGCACATGACACAGATATCCTTGCACTATGGCGCATACAGCCACTCCCAAAATCACACTCTCACATATAGATAGTTATATACTCTTACACACATATACACTGCGTTTCACATATGTAGTTACTGACACATGTACAACTGAGATATACATTCATTCCCTAACACACCCATACATACACTCACCCAACCATACAGTCCATCACAGATGCACTCTTAAAACCATGCACCCACTGAATCACCCACTCACACATCTAGTCACAGAGTCACACACACCCTACCCACACAAACACTCAGGCACCCATACAGATACTCAGACAACCAATATCAATAACCCATATAGACACTCATATAGCTATTCACAAAACCATGCAGCCACTTATACACCAACACACAAGACACATACAGACATTCACACAGTTTAGTCACTAGTCTGCAGTAAGATACATTTAATGACTCGCTTATAGAGTCAGTTACACACCTAGAAAATCATCCATTCACACACTTGTACACCCACTTATTTTTCAACAGGCCTTTCCCTATATATATTAAACATATAAAAACTGTTCAGAAACACATACTCAATGGATGATGTCATCAGTGATGTCATTTGAGATGTCATCAGTGATGTCGTCACTGACCATGTCATGAGTGATGTAATATGTGACGTCATCAGCAGTGCATTGCGGGGGCAAGAGTTATAGTTAGCTGAACTAACTATAACAGGGGAATTTCTAGGGCTTTGTATGAGGGAAATGTCCAGCTAACTAACGCCCCTGAAACCTATGGTTTTTTCAGTGAATTTCTAAGGTTTTTTTAAATGCTAATTCCTAACTATAACGTGCCTGAAACCTATGGTTTTTTCAGTGAATTTCAAAGGTTTTTTAAATGCCAATTCCTAACTATAACGTGCTTGAAACCTATGGTTTTTTTCAGTGAATTTCAAAGGTCTTTTAAATGCTAATTCCTATCTATAACTTAACTCTAAAGATATCATGAAAAGCATTCTTTTTTAAAAGTAGGGTGCACATTAGTTTTGTGGAAAAGCATCTTTGTGATTGGTTAAAAAAAAGCAGTTTCAACGTGGAGTACATATCATAGGATAAAATTTGCTCAGCTCAACCTTACCTGCTACTTGCATTTGGAAGGCACTGTTGGAACTTAAAACAATCGTGAACTTTTAACCTGCACGTGTCGTTAAATTTTCAAGAAAATGTTGCAAAAAAATATCGTTACGTTTTAAAAAATTGATGAACTTTTAACCTGCACGTGTTGTAGAATGTTCTAGAAAGTGTGTTGATAGAATACGTTGCACTTCTGACTTCTATGTGTTGTTGAATGTTAAAAAAACGGTTCATATGGAAAATTAAAAACAAACTAATAGAGAAGTTTTGAAACCTAAAAGAATCAAGGAGCTATTCTAATTTATTCTTTACATGTATTTATGTGTGCAGCAACAAAATTATAGACACAACAGCACTAGGAAGAGGAAGAAGCAGGGAGTGGGGGGAGGGGGGAGATGGGCAGAATGGCACACATGCACAATTAAGTACAACACACATATAGACTAACAATGGCCAAAATGAAACACACCAACAAGGAGCACAAGTCACACAACCCACCAACATCACACCACTAAACGAGCATAGAAGTGAAAACCACGCTGCATTCATACAGGATGTGTACAAAGGCCAGTCGTTGTTGTTGTGGGATGTCTGCGACCGTGGTCATCATGGATGAGATGCCCAGCATGTGGCACATGGTCGAGTTCACTGTGTGTTATGTTGCCAAACGGCTGCTCCTCCCTCCCACGAGCCCCCACACTTTTGTACGGTTTGCTGTTGTATCTCGTGCACTCGTATGGACACCATTGTAATGCCTATTTGCACATGTCCTGCTACATTCCAACTACACCATCACAGTGCCGTTTGGAGGTGGTGCATGCCACTTTACAACATCGACTGCGGCGGCTCTTGTAGCAGGCCACACCAGAACACAGAGACACACTTACCGCACTTCCTGTACACGGACATGCCCGAGACACCCCGTTCCCCTTGCCGGATAGGCACACCCCTGCACTGACCTGTGAACCCCAGACCAGCACACGCCAGTTGTGCATGCAGGAGGATGCGTGCGTAGCTACACGTCCAGGCTCACTGCCAACGCTGAGGTGACAGCACACAGTGATGTTGCAGGGCTCGTGCCTATCATGCTAAGACAATGACCACAGGGACACACTTACTAAGATGTGGGTTTGGGAGGCATTGGCGGTCCTGGAGTTGTTGGGATGAGTCTTCTGACCCTCATGGGTATCCCTGTATCATGCTCATTGACTCTATGGCACCTGTGAGTGTTCTGGTGTGGCTCTTGGCTGTGTTCCCTTTCATGGTGCAGGTAGTTGTCCTGCTTAACACCAGCAGAAAGCAGGTGTAAAATCCCTGGTGCCAACGTGTCTTATCGCCGGAATTTTTTTCGCATTGCAATTGGTGTGAAAGTTGTGATGTGTATTTTTTCGTGTGCAGAACAATATACGAACTGAGCAGTGTATCTCATCAAGATCCAGCACCTGACGCACTATTACCAATCAATATAAATACAATGAGATTTCTAAATAGTTTTTGTGTGTACACTGTAAGTGCAGCCAATACCTCAGTGCAATTCAATACAGGATTTTAGTATTTAGAATAAATAGGAAAGGTGCACCTCGTGTCTTTTTGCACGGGAACGGCTAGTCTCCATTTCATTATCAGCACTTTAACGGAAGTAAAGTTGAGATAAATCTAACACACTATTCAGAAGTTGGTGCAAACTGCAGATATCACCAGTATTCCAGCGATAAGTGCCCCAAAATTTAACACCATGGTGCACTCCATCAAGTAACAGTAATAAGAACAAGAAAGAGTCACACGGAGGAGGAGCCAAGATGGCGACCGGGACGGCAGCGTAGGCTCCCGGCTCCGTGAACCTCCACATCCCGCACAGATATCCTGCATGTGATCCTCAGCCTGCGCTACATGCCCGTGTTGGTGATTGAGAGCGGCAACCGATCGTGTGATCCTGAAGTTTCTGGCGGCGGTACCGCCTGAGAAATGTTCATTTGAAGTTTGCGGCCTGTGCAGCCCTGAAGCCGGGACCTCGGGTGGACAACATGGCCGGGCGGCAGTTCAACAACAGCGGCCATTGGTGACCGGGTGGAGTCGGAATACCGGAGCGAATATTGGCCTAAATCTCGCTGTGGTCGCTCCTACCATCGAGCGTGGCGTAGTGGGTGCATACCCGGGGTGACGATTCCAGGGTCTTTCGGCGATTGCCTGGGCCCTCGCCAGTGAACTGATCGGACGCGGCCTGTGGCTCGTCCCGATTTGCGCGGGCTGCTCCCGGTTTTCGCGGGCACTGGCCCAGGAGGAGAACGACTTTTACCTGTGACCACACACTGGATGCATATTTTGCCTGCCTCCGGAACCCTGTTTGCAGTGCCATGGAACTTGATGCGCTTGTGCCTGAGTCCCGGTTCCCATCTGGGGTGGCCCTGCCCTGTGGCCATCTTGATGGGATGGACTCTATCATCCTGTACATTGGGTCACAGCAAGATTGGGAGTGTGTGGCGCAGAGGAGCGTAGCGGAGCGAGCGCAGGGGGCTGTGCTGGGGTACGGTGACCTTCTCGACGCTCTCGGAGCCCTTCATTCCACCCTGGTTCACGGCGCCCGGGTATTGGGGAGGAAGCTGGATGGTATGGCGTCAGCGTCGGAACAGTTGCGGTCTGCCTGTCCCCAGGTACACAAGGATCTGCTTCACCCTACACAGGAGGAAAGTAACGTGACCGCCTCTGTGAATAAGGGACAGCTGGAAATTTCGGACACTGTGGCAGTGGGTGGTCGGCTGGCTGTGGGGTCGGCCTGTTCCGGAGATTTTGGACTTGAGCAGAAGGTGGTGACTTTGTCCCATGCGCGGCCTCCGGCGACCCGGGCGATCTTCCCGCAGCGGTCGCTTGCTCTGGCTGATTCCTCCTTCCTGGACCTTGTGTGCGGCGCAGGCCCTGGGGCAGTACTGGGAAAGGTGATCTTCCATGACGATGACTGTGTTGGTGTTCAGAGACATCCTCCCTACATGTGTGTGTCCCTTCCTGGTCTTCTTTGGACGCTCCTCTTCCTTGTAACTTTGGACATGATAATGGGTCGCTGGGTATGCATTGGTGGATTCGCAAAGCGTGGCCAAGGATAAGGCTGATCCTTCAGAGGTTGTCATTTAATAGGCGGGCGGGCTTGGGGGTTGTGTGCTCTCACGGCATAACTAATAGTGTAGTCTGTGAATAATGCTCCCCATTTCTCTTAGACATGGTCGAATTTTGGTTGTCTACTGTTTGTTTTGCAGAGGAATATATTGTGCGGGAGGGAGAAGCCAGGGGCATGATTGAAGGCCCTCCTCCAGTTTATTACTACTCTCTCCCCTTCTCTGTTCGGGGGGGTTTCCTCTCTTTCCCCTTTTTCTCTGTTTCTTCTATATTTCGGGTCTGGTTCTGGGGCGACAGGCACACTGCGGGGGGGGGGCCGTAGTCATCTGCAGAGGTGCAGGGTGGGGGGTTGGGGGAGGGGCTTCTTTAGTCCTTTACTTTGTTCCTATGGCCTCCTTTTTCTTCTCTTATTCTTCTTTGTCTTTCTTTTCTGGGGTCAGTACGGTAGGTTTCCTTCGTTGCCAATCATTGTTTTTATTTGTGCATCAATTTCCGTGATGTCTTCTGGGTCCTAGGGCAGGGGACTGCAGGCACAAACGGCTCGTGACATTCCTCCACATCCTGAACCTCCTGTTTCAGCGCCAGTGACTTGATAGATTGCTGTTCATTGTTGACGTTCACTACTCTGCCTGCCATTTTTCGCTGCTGAGAACTTGATTGGCACCTGATCCTTCTATCCCTTATTGTAAAATGAAAACCTTTTATATCCTGGTTTCCCCTTTGGGCTGTTCACTGGACTAGAGTATACTAGCATGGAGAATCTGCTTCCCGAGGTGCTGCGTGTGATTAAGATTTGCTTGCTGTTACTTTAACTGCTTAGCGGCCGGCCCCGAGGGTTGTAGGCCCATACTTGTCTTTGGTTGCAATGTCAATAAAGGTTTTTCAAAAAAAAAAAAAAGAGTCACACAGCAGTTAAGAGAACAACCAAAAACGTTATTAATTTGTTTTTCAAACTTCATTTTTTATAATAATAAATATATAAACGATAAACTATTTTCAAACTTTATTTTTTTATTAACATCTATATGAACGATAAATTAATAAACAAAATGTATCAAAAATAATACAAAACAACAAGGCGGAACACTCCTGTGGAGACCATGGATGTCGACGACAGACCTGGAAAATCAGAAAGATTGTTTAAAAAAAAACAACATGGTATTCTTAACAAAATACCAGAAGAGACAAATCACAGATATATAAAATGCATACAGCTAACAAAATTTTATAAGTTTAACTTACAAAAACTGTAAATGTTGCCGCTTCCCACAACGTTTTTCTTCAATGGTGAGGAAATGTTTTACTTTTCCCAAGGGGCAAACAAAGACCAATGCCACCTTGATCATGCACAAGATTTTCAAAAGAGTTCTGTTACGAGGAGATCCTAACGAAAAATACTCATGCGGCACGGCAAGTATGATGAAACACCTAAGGACCCTTCATCTGAACAATCTTGCACGAGAAGAGTGCAAACAGATGAGAAACACTCCTATTCTGTATCTGTAAAAAAGAATCACAAATAAATGTATTAATAACTTTCAAAATTATACTATTCCATTACTGTACAAACACATTTTATATGAATACTGACTAAGAAACTATGTCCCTGAACCACAAGTGTGACGATGGTTAAAACACTACATGCATAGTGCATACTACTTTGAAGCAGTTCATGCCCTAAAGCCTACCTCACAAAAACTCTACATGCTAACTGACTAAATGATTACAGTACTATAAGGAGACACACTGGGTGAGTGACAGGGTGTTTGCTAGAAGAGTATAAGTACTAACTAGGGAATTGAAGGTGTGAAACACAACTGTGTAGGTGATTAGAGGACTGCATCCATACTGCATAGGCATTTAAAGCAGTCCATGTGCTAAGGCCTGGCTCACCTCATAACTACTTGGGTACTGTCTGAATGATTAGAGTACAGCAAGGAGAGTGCCTAGGTGAATTTATAAGTGCTAGGCTTTTCGCACAGGGAATGGATTAGTACTTTTTACTGAATGGGTCACTAGAGGAGTGCAAAGGCAGTGACAAGTGCTGGACTGTATGGATACTGACTAGGAAATTGAAAGTGTGAAAGACAAGTGTCTAGGTGGTTAGAAGACTGCATGTATAGTGCATAGGCGTTTGAAGCAGTCCATGTGCTAAGGCCTGGCTCAGTCATGAATACTTAGGCACTGAGTGAATGATTAGAGTACTGCAAATATAGTATCTTGGTGAATTTAGAAGTGTTTGGGTTTTAGCACAGTGAATGGATTAGTACATGGTGCTGAATGGCTCACTAGAGGACTGCAAAGGGAGTGACAGGTTGTTTCCTGGAAGTGTATGGATACTGACTAGGGAATTGAAGGTGTGAAAGACAATGGTGTAGGTGGTTAGAGGACTGCATGCATAGTGGATAGGGGTTTGAAGCAGTCCATATACTAAGGCCTGGGTCACTGGGTCACTGGATCAGTACTTGGGTACTGACTGAATGATTAGAGTACTGCAAGGAGTGTGCCTGGGTGAATTTATAAGTGGTTGGGTTTTGGCGCAGTGAATGGATTAGTACATGATGCTGAATGGGTCACTAGAGGAGTGCAACGGGAGTGACTGGGTGTTTGCTGGAAGTGAATGGATACTGACTGGGGAATTGAAGGTGTGAAAGACAAGTGTGTAGGTGGTTAGAGGACTGCATGCATAGTGGATAGGGGTTTGAAGAAGTCCATGTCTTAAGACCTGGCTCAGTGCATGAATACTTAGGCAGTAACTGAATCATTAGAGTACTGGAAAGAGAGTGTCAGTAACTGAATCATTAGAGTACTGGAAAGAGAGTGTCTTTGTGAATTTATAAGTGTTTGGGTTTTGGCACAGTGAATGGGTTAGTGCATGCTGTTGAATGGGTCTCTAGAGGACTGCAAAGGAAGTGACAGGATGTTTCCTGCAAGTGTTCAGATACTGACTAGGGAATTGAAGGTGTAAAAGACAAGTATATAGTATGTTAGAACACTACATGCATACTGCATAGACATTTGAAGCAATCTCTTTGGTACTTAGAAACTGACTAAATAATCAGACTACTTCTAGGACAGTGCTTAGGTAAAACTTTTAAATTTTCAGTTCTGCCACAGTGAACAGAATAGTACATGGTACTGCACCTTAGTGTCAAACCCTGACTCACTTTATCAATGCATAAGCAAAGACTACCTTCTAATGCTACTAAAACTTGACAACATGACAGGTTTTAAAAGAGTTATCTGCTAAAAAATACACTATGTTACCAAATGCTTCTCTCGCAGTGCTTCCCAAAAGCACACAGACTCAGTGTGATTCTAGACAACAACCACTATACCTAGGAGTTTACCAAAAATCATTCACTACTGTGGAAGTGGTAAGCGAACTGCACACAATCTTCATATTTCAGGACTGCACTTTTGTGTCAAAGCCTGACTCATTTAATCAAAGCATAAGCAAAGACTGGCTTCTAATGCTACTAAAACTTGACCACATGACCAGTTTTAAAACCGTTATCTGTCAGCAAATACACGATTTTATCAAATGCTTCTCTCAATCCTTACCCAAATGCACACAGACTCAGTGTGATTTTAGACAATCAACACTATCCAAGGAGTTTACCAAAACTCATTCACTAGTCTAGAAGAGTTAATGGTACTGAACACAATCTACATATTTAAGTACAGCACATCAATGTCAAAGCATAACTCATTTAATCAACGCATAAGCAAAGACTGGATTCTAATGCTACTAAAACTTCACAACATGACCGGTTTTTAAAAAGTTATCTGTCAGCAAATGCATGATGTCACCAAATGCTTCTCTCACACTGATCCTAAATACACACTAACTCACAGTGTGATTCTAGACAAGCACCACTATCCCTAGGAGTTTACCAAAACTCATTCACTACAGTGCAACTGGTAACGGAACTGCACACAATCTAAATATTTCAGGACTGCACTTTTCTGTCAAAGCCTGACTCATTTAATCAAATCATAAGCCATAACTCTCTTCTAATGCTACTAAAACTTCACAACATGACTGGTTTTAAAACAGTTATCTGTCAGCAAATACACGATGTTACCAAATGCTTCTATCACAGTGGTTCCCAAATGCACACAGACTCACTGTGTGATTCTAGACAAACACTATCCCTTGCACTATATCAAAACACATTTCTTCATCTAGAAGTAGTACTACATTTTAGTATAGAAACATAACCGAACTCATTTCACAAATTCATAAACAATGACTGGTCTCTAATTCTACCAAAATATAAAAACACGGTTATCTGTCTGCAAACACATGAAAAACACAAATGCTTATCACAAAATAGTTTCTACATGCACACACACTGTCAATAAGATTGTAGAGAAAAAAAGTACTCCCTACACTTTAGCAGGAGAAATACATTAGTCTGATTAAAATCAAAATAGTCTACATACATCCCCTCACAATTAAATAACTCCTCTTTCAAGTTCTTTTGTAGATTAAGAAGTATATCAGTTACTCACCATATTTTCTTTTACAGAATCTCTGCACTGTGCACCTCTCAGCAAAAACAAAGAATGGAAAAGTTTCTTTCATTTTCCACACATATACATGTAAACATCAAATCACAATCCTTCACACATAAACTCAAAAGCAAACACACATTTCTATTGGTTAAACATTTCAACCCTTTCCAACTGAAATACATTTCAACCCTTCCCCCAATCTGCCTTCTGCCTGTTACCATAGAAACAGCTCATGGAACACTGCACTGAGCTCACAGGTCTCAAGTTCAGCACACAATGTTACTAAACAAGACAGGAAGTGTGCTTGACTTTTCAACATATGAGCTTATCCTATATAATGTTCCTTACAATCTGTTTTTGTTAACCAATAAGAATCATACCTTTAAAAAACAGAAATATACACCCTACCTTTCAGTGTAGAAAGTAGTCATACAACCAATGATTTCTTGTCTTTTTTCAAAAAACATTGCCGTGGATCCGCGCACCCAACGCGTGAGAATCCGTGCACCCAACGCGATAGGATGCACGCACCGTGCGTGCATTTTGCCGTTTTTTTTTTTTTTAAAGTGGGCCCCAGGGGGTCCTTCTGGGACCCCCTATGCACCTCTAGAGGGTCAGAGTATTTCCACACTGCCCCCTTTATATGTTTTACACATTTATTCCCCTTGCTTCTTCAGCCTCGCTTCTACCGAGGCAGAAAATGGCCGCCAACAGTTCCTGATTTCAAATGTAGAGAGACACTCGACAGCCAATTAGCATTCAGCGCGCGATCGGGAGCGTGCGCGCTCAGTTCGGGGAGGGGGCGCTTACGGTGCGTGTAGGGTGCGCGGATCCTCCGCGGCCATAGATATTTAAGTACTTTTAACTCTAATTTTCTCAGGAACTACTGAACGGATTCACACCATATATGCAAAAGGCACGAGTCCGAACTGAGGACTACCTCTTTGCCAAATTTGGTGTCATTCCATTCAGCGGTTCGGGCTGTAGCTGCGACAACAGATTCTATGGGAAATTGCATGGGGATAGCGCGTTTTGGGACCCCCCTTTTTTCTCAGCCCCCGCTTGATGAATCCCCACGAAACTTTAAGGGTAGGAGCGGAGCGGTGCGGCGCTGGCCAAAAGTTTGGAAAATTTCGCGAGGATTCGTCAATTGGCGCCAAAGATATTCCCAAAAGAATGTTGTGGATTTCCTATGGAAAATAGGTCCCAACTATAACTATCTACTGGCGACCACCAGTAGATAATATATATATATATATATTCACTGAAAAAACCATAGGTTTCAGGGACATTTATAGTTAGAAATTAGCATTTAAAAAACCTTAGAAATTCACTGAAAAAACACGTTTCAGGGACGTTCTAGTTAGTTGGACATTTCACTCGTGCAAAACAAGAGAAATTCGTCCATTATAGTTAGTAGAGCAAACTATAATTCGCACCCCGCATGCACTGCTGATGTCACATATTACATCATCATGACATGGTCAGTGACATCACTGATGACATCACTGATAACCTCTCCAATGACATCACTGAATCATGCAGTGAATGTGTGTTTCTGTAAAGTTAAAATTTGTTTTATATATATACATCCACAACGGTTCAGAATTCCGGTATTCCTGGCGCTCAAACAAAGGTGCGTGACCCTCACGGTTGAACCAAACCGCTAAAATCTGCCACAATTTCTCCGTAATGAAGAAGAATAGGGTCGCACTCCAGCAATTATCAATCAATGCTTAATTTATTCTTTAGTCATTTTCGGTCCACAAACAGAAATGCAACCAACGCGTTTCGTTAAGCTCTGTTAACTTGATCACGGTTGTTTGTTTTAAAAAAAACCCTTACGTTTTTAAACACATACAATTCAAGGACATACTATGACCTCATTTCCTGTGAGTGATGAGGTGTTTTACTACAGACTCCTGGGAGATGTAGTCCCCTTACAATTTACTCATTTTCCCAGAGTAGGCTAAAGTAATAATAATAGATGATTGTTTTTCCATACATTTCAGTGATTTTCTCATAGTAATATCTCCCATTAGTATTCATGGGGATCAAAATTTAAACCACACAACATTTTTTTAACCAACATTTTTTTAAACCAACATTTTTCAAACGGTTTCCGCCCTCCAGTGGCCATATCCGTAATCATTTCAGTTTGTTTCTGGGGTTTGATTCATTATTTCATTACTGCTGTATGGATTTTCAGTTTATTAAAGATGTATGTATAACTCTTCAGACTGGTTTAAGCCATACGGTGTCATGCATCTGAAATTTATGATGTGGCATGATTCTTTCTCTCGCAGTAGTTTCTCCTGATTTCCTCCTCGTACATTAATAGGTATTGTCTCTATCCCATAGAATTTCAAAGTTTTCCAATTGCTGTTGTGGTATAGTTCCATATGTTTAGCCACTGCATTGTTTTTATCTTTGTTTTTCGTGGCTCGTGTATGTTCCAGAATTCTTTTCTTTAAATCACATATGGTGCTTCCCACGTATTTTAATTTACAAGGGCATTCTAATATGTAAATTGTATATTGGCTTTTGCAGGATATCAATTGTTTGATTTTCCAGATTTTATTATTCGCCATTGTTGTTTCACTTATTGGTTTCGCAATCTGGCACACCTTGCAGTTTTGGCATTTGATGAAACCTTTTTTCCTTAGCCATGTTTCTTTTGATTTGCTGGCTTTGAAATGACTATGCACCAGTCGATCATTCAAGTTTTTGGCTCTTCGATACGTTATCGTTGGTTGGGATCCCATTCTTTTTCCCATAGTGCCGTCTAATTGCAATATTTTCCAATTCTTTTTGATATATATATTCACTGAAAAAACCATAGGTTTCACACAAGTTATAGTTAGCTGTACATTTCACTCGTAAAAAAACAATGAAATTCCACGTTATAGTTAGTGCAGGCAACTATAACTCACGCGACCGCAATCCTCTGCTGATGACATATGTGTCTTTATGAAAAAAAAATATTTGTAATATATGTATAGCTAAAATTTAATGGAAGAAGACATGGGCAAATAAGTGTCTAAATACAGCATTAGCATCAGCAGAGGATTGCGGTCGCGTGAGTTATAGTTGCCTGCACTAACTATAACGTGGAATTTCATTGGTTTTTTACGAGTGAAATGTACAGCTAACTATAACTTGTGTGAAACCTATGGTTTGTTCAGTGAATTTGCAAGGTTTTTTAAATGCTAATTCCTAACTAGAACGTGTGTGAAACCTATGTTTTTTTCAGTGAATATATATATATATATATATATATATATATATATATGTCAAAGTTGGCTTTATTTTGATATAAAACATATCTTTAAAAGCAATACAATACAATACATCATTTTAAAAGACCAATTCATAAGAAAACAGTTATACAGATTCAAAATACGAATGGCATAGATAAATTACATAAAAAAATTCCAATTCTGAAACCATAATTAAACAACATACAAAAGCCTTTTTGATCTGATCGACCATACCCAGTTTAAAAACTTCGCCATACCACAGACGAGTAAAGGGCGTGTGTCGAATTTTAAAATACGGAAGGCCTCACTACATTGTCTTGTGCCTAGCTCTTTGCATAGCGGTTTCAGCCACCTGAGGCGAGGAGCTTTATATGCAGGGCATTCAAATAAAAGGTGCGGAACCGACTCAATCCTAGTCTCACAGAAAGGGCAAAAAGGAGTAGTCTGTGCTGGTACCTTCCATCCAGCGGTCAACTCACACATGGGCAGCACACCTATCCTAAATTTAAAATATAGAGCCCTATCTCTAGATTTTGAGATGATATCGAGGTAAGGCTCAAGTAGTGCCACCTCCTTTACTAGTAGGAATTCAGCAGCACATCTACATACATTGGGATTAGAGTTTCTGGAATCCATTACCCATTTCCAGTACAGTTTTTTCAGGACAACCTTGGATGGTGCGGTCCTGGACTGCCAGGCCTCTCCAAGACCCAACTCACCTAGCAACTGCTTAACATCCCTCAACCATCCTATTTTGTGCCAGCCAGGCATTGATAAAACCTCATTTAGCCCCTCCGCATAACTAACAAGCTCCGGAACTCTCCATATGCGGCCCCAGAGGAGTAACGGGCGCAACCTTGCCTGATCTTTAATAGGGCGGCAGCCCATGTCAAGGAATAAGGGAAGGGTGGGGGTACTATGAGGGAGGCCCATTAAATCCTTCAAAAACTTGTTTTCTGAACGGGTCAGCTGATCCACATTCTGCGCCCCCCAAAGCGCCGCACTCACCCCTCTTGCCTTGTAGATGTTGAGTACTGGGGCAATCGGTTTGAGGGTGGAGGACCGTTGTTCTTTAAGCAGTACCCCCACCACCCTTTTATGACTTAACAGCATTTTATGCAGATGACAATTCCACCTCATGGTGTCAGAGAGGCGGATTCCTAAATAGTCAAACTCCTTGACCCTTTCTAGGGACACTGAGTTCAGTGAAGGTGGCCTACCCATTTTCTTCGGGGGGATTCAAGACCAAATATTTGGTCTTTCCTGTGTTAATTTCTAATCCCCTCAAGTTACAAAAAGTTTGAAACCTATCAAGGAGGCTCTGCAACCCAACTGGGGCCTTGGAAATCAAGAGGGTGTCGTCTGCAAATAATAGAGTTGGTATTCTTCTGCCCGCCAGGGATGGAGCATCTGAAGGATTTTGTAAGAGATGCTCCACCACTCCCTTGACGTACAATGAAAACAGAGTGGGGGCTAGGACACAGCCCTGACGGACACCTCTATATACAGTTATTCGGGCGGTCTTTTGTCCCTGTTTACCCCACCGAACCTGTGCAAAATTTCCTGCATGGAACTTGATTATCAAAGACAATAGGTACGGTGGCATACCTAAATCTGACAACACCCTCCATAGGCGGCTGCGGGGGACTAGGTCAAAGGCAGTCCGTAAATCTATGAAGGCGAGATACAGACTGCCTTTGCCCAGCACAACCACCTTCCAGTATAACAACAGCAGACGAAATGACTGCTCAATGGTCCCAGTGCCTGACCTGAAGCCCGCCTGAAAATCAGAAAGTATCCTATTCTCCTCTACCCACTGGAGCATCCTCCCTAAAACCACCTTTCCTGCCACCTTTTGCGATGAATCCAGTAGGCTTATAGGGCGATAGTTAGCTGGGTCTTCCCGACTCCCTTTTTTGAAAATCGGGACGACCTCAGCGCCCATCCAGGAGTCTGGGAGAGGTGCATCATAAAAACTTGCATTAAGTAATGATGCAATGAGCTTTCCCCATTCCAATATATTAATGCAGATCAAATCCCCCGGCAGCCCATCAGGCCCCGCAGCTTTATTTGGGATAAGACAGGAAATTGCATCATCCACTTCCTTCCCTGTAAACAGGAGGTCCTCGCTCAGCCCGAAAAAGTCAACCGAAAAAGTTTCAGCTGGATCTACCCCAACCCCGTGGCCACAGTATAAAGGTTGGAAAAATGGTCAAACCATGACGCCTCAGGGATATTGCATGTTATAAGGGAATCCATGGGTTTATCCCTGGTTCTAATTAAATCCCAAAAACCCTTCGAGTCCCTCCCAGCACTTGCCAGTTTTAGATCACACCAGAACTCCCACTCTTTCTTCGCCTTACCAATAGCACCCCTGTACGACTTCCTGGCTGTACTAATCACTTCGATATCCTTAAGTTTGACTGCGTTGATTATGTCCCTTTTCGCACTTCTGCAGGGAGCAGAGTACCAACCAGGGTTACCCTTAGGGCGCCCCATCTTGTTGGCCCTATAACCTGGGTTTCGCACAGTAAAAAGGTCACCTAGTGCTTTGGTAGTATGGCTAAACAGGGTGGAAATCTCATGAGCATTTGACACAAGGGAATCTAATCTGGACAAGGCATTGGCCATGATTGATCTTATCTCCATGGTTTTGCCCTCATCGAGAGCTACACTTTTCCATTTTAAACGCCTCCCGCAATTCGAGGGACAAACATCGCTTGTTGACTTCCACGCCTGAGGGGCTTGCAGTTTCTCCCCAACCGTCCACATTGGGGACAGTGACAAGGACAGGGGATTGTGATAGCTGTCACACGATATATATATATATATATATATATATATTCACTTAAAAAACCATAGGTTTCACACATGTTATAGTTAGCTGGGCATTTCACTCGTGAAAAACCAATGAAATTCCCCCGTTATAGTTAGGTCAGATAACTATAACTCGCGCGACCGCCACTCTATCACAAGGATGATGTCATCGGTCATGTCATGAGTAATGCCACTGACCATGTCATGAGTGATGTAATATGTGACGTCATGAGCACTGGATTGCGGGCGCGCGAGTTATAGTTATCTGACCTATCTATAACGGGGGAATTTCATTGGTTTTTCACGAGTGAAATGCCCAGCTAACTATAACATGTGTGAAACCTATGGTTTTTTAAGTGAATTTGCAAGGTTTTTTAAATGCTAATTCCTAACTATAACGTGTGTGAAACCTATGGTTTTTTCAGTGAATTTGTACGTTTTTTTAAATACTAATTTATGTATTTATTTATTTTTTTAAAGTTTTTTCACCGTGCGCGTACCGTGCGCGCACGGTGCGCTTCGCGCACCGCGCACCCACGTTACGTAGTTCACGGAATTTTTCCGTTTCTACCGTGCGCGTACGCTACGCGCACTCCGCGATTTTTCGTAAAAAAATTAAAATACATTTGTGCCCTTGGGGGTCCTTCTGGGACCCCCTGACCAAGGCTAGCAGGTCAGGAACTGTCCAGCCTGCCCCCTTTTCACGTTATCCACCTGTTTTTCACCCCCTCAGACTGCGAGAGACAAAATGGCGGCCGACACTTCCTGGTTTCGACCGATTCGAATGTTTACTAAGATCTAACAACCAATCAGAATCGCGCTCGCGCACGGCAGCGTGCGCGTACGGTAAGCTTACGGTACGCGCTCGGAGCGCGCCTATAGATATATATATTGATTTACATGCTATTTTATCAGGAAATACTGAACAGATTTACACCAGACCTGCAAAAGGCACATCCCTGACCTGAGGACTACCTCTCTGCCAAATTTCAAGTAATTCTGTTCAGCCGTTCGGGCTGCAGCTTGGACTAAAGGTCCTATGGAAAAATGCATGGGGAAAACGCGTTTTGGGACCCCCCCTTTTTCTCAGCCCCCGCTTGACGAATCCCCCCGAGACTTTCAGGGAAGGAGCGGAGCGGAGCGGAGCGCCCCACCTATTTACCATTGGCGAAAAAATGAGTTGGTCCCCTCAGGTGAAGATTTTGGCCTTGAAACACTCGCAGTTAGTGGGTGCCCTGCTAAGAGAACACAGGTTATCCCTGACCAAACCACTGGCCCCAGTAATTAAGCTGTACTCATTGAAAATAGTTCCTGCTGTCCTTTATGGTGCAGAAATTTGGGGCAGCTCTAATCTGTCCGGCCTAGTACATGCCCAAAACAAATTTTTAAGAACAATTGTGGGCCTCCCACAATCGACTCCACGAATCCCCTTATTGCTTGACCTTGGTTGCAATCCTATCGAGGATACTGTTAAGCTAAAAATGTTGCTTTTTTGGAGAAGGTTGTGGTCCACCCCGGAACTAGTTCATTTTTCTAGGGCCTTACTCGAAGTAAGGGGGTTGGACCACCATAATAAGATCTTATGGCTAAAAACCATTAAAAGCCTTCTCATTGATATGGGTATGAGGGATTTCTGGATGTCCCCTGGAACTGCTGTCATTCCATCAAAAACAGTACTAACTGCAGCGTTTTGGTGTTTGGTAAAATCTAGAAGGTACTCTACACTGGTAAACTCCCCACTGACCAGAGTTTTTTTGGACTTCAAAGATGAACCGTCCCTTGAAACCTACTGGGATTTGATTACCAAACCTAGAGATCGTAGGTTGTTCCATCAGTTCAGGGTGGAAACGCTCCCATTAAGGAAATTTACCAGCAAATGGAAAACAGGTATGGGTGATAGGTGTCCCTTCTGCCCTGGCCATATTGAGAATATAAGCCACCTTCTCTACGTCTGCCCAGCTTACCAACTTCCTAGGAGCACATGGCTTAAACCGTTGTGTAGAACATTTGGCACATCCTCCGCTCTGATTGCAAAAAGGTTGTTAAAAATCGATGACAAAGAATCAATCATTGTAGGGGTAGCCAAATTCCTTAGCTGGTCCTGGGCTATCCGAGAAAGGAGTGGAGGATTGTAGTTTCTTGCTATTTTATCTTGTAGATTTTTAAGATTATTTTATTCTCCTAATGAATTGTGCTTATTATGTGACAAATATTAATTGTTATCTAACTTTTGATGTGGAATTTTATTGTTTTATTGTTTAGTATGTCTTTGAAGATGAATAATCATAATAAAGACTTTTTGACTGACTGACAATGCATTCGGGAGAACATGTACATTTAAACCAGCAGTGTGTCCCCTCCCCTGTTGATTGATTTTAATGAATCACTTTATCAGGCAAAATGACCAATACATTTGCTAGTCCGTAACTTTCTGGTAATCGCAATTGGAGACATTTTTCTATTTATTGGTTTGGTTTTCTCAAGTGGTTAAAGGTAATGGAGTAGTTAAATTTATATGGGTTTCAATCAGGCGAGGTTCTCAAACCTTTTTAATGATCAATTGTGATGATCCAGATTTGTTGCCAAGATTGAAACTCTACTTGAATACCATTTGTTTTTATCTTTATTAATGATCTCCAACATGTGCACCCTCTGGTGCTCAATATGTTCTTTTTCCCTTTTCCTTCTTTCTGAGTAGTACAAAAGTTAATATTTGGGATATATGGTCATTTTGGATGCATGGGTCATTATGAAAAATATAAACAGAAATGAAAAAACTTACAAGACACACACAAACAATATATTAGAGTTTGTTGATGCCCCTCACTCAAGAGGCCTCCGCTGGATGATCCAATCATCAGCAACCATTTACACGATGAGTTCCTTGACTATATAGTAGATCTAAAATTGCCCAGTCCCTGTACTCATAGTACCCCATATCTGATGTATGTGAATTAATGGGAAAATAATACTGAGAAGCAACTTTAGAAGAAACCAAACTATGGTAAACCAATTTTTAGGAAAGATAATTTCTAGGAAACATGGATGGATCGCGCTTAAGGGCGGTGAGGGTTTTTTTAGGGTTTAGGGATGGGTGGAGTTTGGTGTGATGACGGGTTTTAAGGGGTCAGGAATGGGATGAATTATTCCTCTTGTGATGTGAAGCAAGATATCTTCATTTACAGGACAGGCATCATACCAAAAATTATTACCCACTCTAATCACAGTTGGAATGGTAATTTCTGATCTTTTCTTGTGTTATCGACCTTGAGGTTGTTCAGTTTTTCACGTCATTCATATATATATATATATATATATATATATATATTCAATGAAAAAACCAAAGGTTTCACACATGTTATAGTTAGCTGGACATTTCACTCGTAAAAAACCAATGTAATTCCCCTGTTATAATTAGTTCAGCTAACTATAACTTGCGCGCCCGCAATGCACTACTGATGACGTCACATATTACATCACTCATGACATGGTCAGTGACATCACTCATGACATCACTGATGACATCTCAAATGACATCACTGATGACATCATCCAGTGAATGTGTGTTTTTCTGAAAATTAAATATGTTTTATATATGTATATCTCAAGGTCGATGGAAGAATAAATGAGTATATAACTGTCTAAATTGATGATTTGTTTCTGAAAAATTGATTGTATAACTGACTGATTAAGTGTATCTTTTTGAATACATGGCTTAGTGAGTAATGTTTAAATGTGTAAATACCTGTATCAGTCTTTCACTTTGTATATAAGTGGCTGCATGGGTTGGTGAGTAGCTACATGAGTGTCTATATAGGTTAATAGTTGGTTTTTTGAGTATCAGTATGAGTGTCTGAGTGTCTTCATGGTGCGGTGGGGGGTATTACGTAGTGCATAGATGCATGAATGAGTGACTCACTGTTTGTATGTGTTGAAGACAGCATGTGTGCAGGACTGTATGGGTGGATGAGTGTGTGCATGGGTGTGTTAGTGAGTGAATGACTGTCTCAATAGTGTCTTCATAAGTAACTACATATGTTTTAAACTAGTATATGTGACTATTGGTGTTTATAAGTGAGTATATGTGAGAGTGAGAGATTGGAAGAGTTCCTGTATGAATAAGTATGTGTTTCTATAAGTGATTGTTAAAAAGACTAAGTATGTGTAAGTTTCTGTAAAAGTAAGTGTGCTGGTGTGTGTATAACTGTATATGCAAGTAAATGGATGTTTGATTCTTTATTAGCATGAGTGACTATGTGTGTGAGTAACTCTATGGATGAGTGGGATTGTGTTACAGGATGTTTAGGTGTATGAGTACATATGATGTGTGAGTACATGTATGAGTGACTGTATAGGATTGTTGGTGGATGAGTGGATGTGTATGTGGATCTTAGAATTACTGAATAGGTTGTTGTAACTGTTATTGGTATGTCCATTGTTTTGAAAATTTTAGTCTCTATTTTTGAATGTTTGTATCAAAGGTTATATTAGGGTGAGAGGAGGTCTACCACTCTGTCACAAGGATAATGTCATCAGTGATGTCATTTGAGATGTCATCAGTGATGTCATGAGTGATGTCACTGACCATGTCATGAGTGATGTAATATGTGACGTCATCAGTAGTGCATTGCGGGCGCGCGAGTTATAGTTAGCTGAACTAACTATAACGGGGGAATTTCATTGGTTTTTTACGAGTGAAATGTCCAGCTAACTATAACATGTGTGAAACCTTTGGTTTTTTCATTGAATTTCTAAGGTTTTTTAAATGCTAATTCCTAACTATAACGTGTGTGAAACCCATGGTTTTTTCAGTGAATTTCAAAGGTTTTTTAAATGCTAATTCCTAACTATAACGTGTGTGAAACCCATGGTTTTTTCAGTGAATTTGCAAGGTTTTTTAAATGCTAATTTTTTTTTTTTTCTTCTTTTTTTTTTTTACATATTTTTATTTTAATTTTCTATCCTTTTTTAAAGACTATGGTTAAATTTTTAAAATTCTACAATGTTTTTTTAACATATTTTATAAAATAAACAGATAAAATTTATTAGCACACATTTTTTCCTTTTTTTTTATTTTTTTTTAGTACGCGTACCGTAAGCTTACGGTAAGCGTACGGTTTACGCAATGTCCGTAATTTATCTACGCTGTTTGCGTATAGTTACGCAATTTGCGTAGCCGCGCGTACTCCGCGTGGGGCGCATACGCGTGTACGCTACACGCGCACGTTACGCGGAAGTGTCGGGGAGTGACTGTTATGCGCATGCGCGCAAGCGCGTGTCTTTTTTACGCGCATGCGTACTTTTTCCGTAAGCGTACCGTAAGCGTACGGTAGGTCATGTGATCATGAAACACAACTTTTGATTGGTTGAAACTACTTTCAGTTCTAGAACTCTCCTACACCACACCCATTCCCCTCATTTCTGCTTGTGATCCCTTAGGAGAAGGAGCTGGGTTGTCTTTGTGATACGATGGCAGAACAGCAGAGCTCTTCTGAGAGTGAGGCTAGCAGCACTACCTTGAGGCAGAGAGCGAGGAAACAAAAGACCTCTTACGTATGGGAGTATTTTACTTTTCCAGAAGGCCAGCAAAAGGTAAATGCACCCTTAGTGACTTGCAAGCTGTGTAAGCGTGTACTTTCAAGAGGTAATCCTGACAGGAAGTATTCCTTTGGGAATCACACCATGATGAGACACCTTAAGGATGTACACAGAAGGACACATGCTCGACTTACTGAAGGTAACCCTTCAGTAAATCAACCAAGCACATCCACAGCAGCTCAGCCTGGACCATCATCTGCAGGGCCGAGTCCTTCTTCTGCAGGTCAGGTGAGCCCTTCATCTGTGGGGGGAGCATCTCCTTTTTCTGGTCCTCTGGAAATTAACCCTCGGTTTGCGAGGGTTGAAGTACGGTGCGCCACTTGTCACGATCTAATTACTTATAGGGAGACCAGTGTTTCCCTAGTGAACAGTAAAATAGATCAGCACACTTGTCGTACCGTCTAATATTCCCAATCTTTCTTTCCTCTGTCCCTGCATGAACACAACGGCTCTTTTAAGAGCCAACCTTACCTTTCATCTATTTTTTATATATTTTTTTAAAAACTTTTTTTATTTTATTTTTTACGGTACGCGTACGGTACGCGTAATTTTTTTTTTTTTTTTTTTTTAAAAACACTAAAAATCAATTATCACATTACAAGGTCCTTGAGAGACTACAATTAAAAACTGCAAATGTGATTGTAGAGAAGTGGAAAAAAGGGACCATGATATTATTGACTTACCATACCCACTCAAAAAAAGATTTATTCATTTAATTTATTTTTAATTGCTTTTAAAATGGTTCTAGTTTTCGAAAATTTTCTATCTCAATCTGAAAAAAAAGAAAAAAGTATTAATATTTAATAAAACATTTAATAATACAGTACACATATTTACATATTTTTCAAAAAATATTTTTGCCTTTTTTTTGCTGTTTTCAGAAAATATTGCATTTCACTATAAATTGTGAAAGCAATTGCATTCATCATTTAACAGCAGGCAAAAAAAAATTAACAATCTCAAAGATTGTTTTTAAAAAAGCCCACGATCTCTTTTTGCATAAACATAACTTTATAGAAATGCATAATATTCTTAAAAAATATCATCTAATTTCAATACTTATTTCTTTAAAATACCGTCTGATATTTTTGTTTCAGAAGTATAATCACAATAATATATGTCAAATAACTCCACAATACATCTGGTTCCATTTCCTTTAGGCCAAATAGTAATTTTAAAATTCTTTTTTTGTTTAATTTCCAATGGTAATCCAATAAAAAACAAAAGTTTAAATTGTACAGATGTCACCGATTCTCTGTAACATTTTGGTTTCCGAAAGATTAATTAATAATTAAATAAGTCCACAATAGAATTGTTTACTTTTCCGCATGGCCAAATAGTAATTTTAAAAATCTTTTTTGAAAAAATTTCCAATGGCAATCCAATAACATTCCAAAATTTAAATTGTGCAGATGTTACCGATTTTTTTCTAAATTTTTGGTTTTCCAAAGTTTCCTTAAAAAATGGAAAAATTCCACATTACAATTGGTTACCTTTCCATTAGGCCAAATGATAATTTGTTAAATCTTTTTATTTGTAAATTCCAAATGGTAATCCAATAAAATGGTAAAATTGTTTTGTCCAGATGTTGTCAAATCTCTCTAAAATTTAGGTTTCAGGAAGATTAGATAGGAATTTGCTAAATCAAAAGGCAAACGTTGCTTAAAAATCAATTGGGAATCATTACACAGTGTCCAGCCTTTTTCACATTTAAGATAAACTGTGTAATGACCAGAAGTTACAGTAGGTCCATCATGGAAAATTATTGCAACTGTTACAAAAGTTTTTCCTGAAATTGATAATTGCTGTCCTGTAAACTTATTTATTAAAGTATCCAATTTTGAAACATCAGCTCTACATCGTTGCATCATTAAAATTACATACTGTCTGTATTCCTTTAAAATGAATGTTGAAAACATGTCAGATTTACACTCACCGCATTGCATGCTATGATTAGCATCTTTAACTAATTTAGCAAAAGTGACTGTTTTACTCTCTGGCAATGTTAAATAAATAAACCTTTCAGAATCAACATTAGAGCCACATATATTATAACAGTTTTCACAACTATGTTCCCATTTATAAGAGAGACCAAATAAATTTTCAATGTTAACCCCTTCTTCTTCCAGTACCTGAAGAAAATAAATCAAGAATTCCTGTGCGTCTTGCTGTACATTTTGAGAAAACTGTGTTCGTCCTGAACATACATCTAAAACTTTTCTAATTTCAGTAGCACTTTCTATTTGAGTTTTATCATTACTCAGCTTTTCAAAAAGGAGACTCAGCACAGTACAGAATCTTTTCCCCTGATTTACTATTATCTGCTCTTGCAAACTTTCCAGATAAAATGCAACATTCAGCACTACATTAGCGTAGCAGTTGACACCAGAGCTATTTTCAAAATAACATCCTACAACCTGTTCTTCATTTTCCTTATTCTTTTTGCTTGCAATTACATCACTCCTCTTTTTTTTCCTCCTCTCTACATCTTCATTACAGATATTCTCATTTCTCCTTTTACGAGAAACTACACGTTTCTCCAACACAGGATACTGACCTAAATGAGGAGCATAGCTTCTTCTTAATCTATTATACTCCTTTACACAATTTGTATCAGCACTAACTTTTGAATCATCAAAGTCTATCATGAATAAACCTGATAATGTTTTCACTCGTGACAAAGCAACATATGCCATACCTTCTTTGAACACAGTTGAACCAATGTTCACAAATGCACAATCTACAGTCAATCCTTGAGACTTGTGAATAGTTACAGCATATGCTAGCGAAAACGGAAACTGCTTCCTACGTACATATGTCTTTCACAAGCATGAAACGAACTGTACAACGACAAATATCTTTAACTTCTTCTATCTGATCAAATTTTATTTTTAAACATTCAATTCCATCTTTTTTCTGATAATTAATAAAACCCACAACTCTTCCCATAGCTCCATTAACTAAACCTTTTTCAACATCCAAATTTCTCCTTAAAAATACTCTACAGTTCATGCAAACATATAGATTTTTTTCTAATCCAGCTGTTTTGGAAATCTTCTTCTCTAGTGAATCCAATTTATTTTTCAGTGTGCCTGTTAATGTGACAGTAATTCTTCCATCCTCAATTTTGTCCACTGCTTCCAATTTCCTGATATCTTCCTTTTCCAATTTCAAAAGCGCCTCATTGAATATTGAGC
This sequence comes from Triturus cristatus, assembly GCF_964204655.1. NCBI lineage: Eukaryota > Metazoa > Chordata > Amphibia > Caudata > Salamandridae > Triturus > Triturus cristatus. Next base: position 750,991,295 of record NC_140587.1, read on the forward strand.
ATTCACGTAGAGTTGGCATTAAGCAGATGACACTTTTGTTTTCTGCAATGTTCTTGTATATCTTCTCTGCAACTATTTCTTCCTTTGGAAATAAATTATGTAGCAGCCGAGTCTGTAATGCTTTTTTGCCAGCTTCTGTGAGTAGTCCAATCCTGATATCTTTCAGAATACTTCCATATTCTTCATCGTTTGCTTGCCTCATATTAGTTGTAAGTTCCTTGTACTCAAAGAAGGACCAAATGTTTGTATTACCGATGCTTCCCAATGACTTCTTCGTGTCTTCATGTGTCACAGTATTAAACACTGGTTGTCCTTTAACTGGAGTAAGTTGCAAAAGATCTCCAAAAACTATGACGTGTTTTCCTCCAAATAACACGTCATAGTCTGACTTCAGAATTTGCTGCATTCTTAAATGCACAAAGGCAAGCATTAAGTTCGATACCATGCTCACCTCATCAATAATGAGAACTTGCATCTTCTTCAATACTCTTGAAACTTCCAAGCATGCTTCTCCAGTTAGCTTGTTGTATTGTATTTTGTTCTCATGCTCCACTGGTAACATTAGCAAATGATGTAAAGTGATTCCTTTTATGTTATATGCTGCTAACCCAGTTGGAGCAGTAACCACACAAGACAAAGTAGAATCCGTTTTTTGCTGTAGGTAGCTTCTGATGACTTTTATTAGGAAACTTTTTCCAGTTCCAGCTTGTCCGCTTACATACATCCTGATTGGATGAAATGATGTGCATGAGCACTCTTTTTTTTCATGTAGAAATCCGTGATCAATTTTGTTTCTGATCTCTTCATAAATTTGTTGCTGCTCTTCGTTCAGTTGTCTTTCCAAATTTTGTAAGTCTATAAATTCTCCTTGAGCTTGATTCATAGCCGTTTCCACTTCATTCATGGCTATTGATGCTTCATTTTCAACGATTGGTTGTCCTAGGGGATCTTGACTGAGTGTTCCTGAACTTTGGCTGTCCTGAGAACTGTCTCTAGCTATTTCTGCTGCAATTGTAGTTTCCTGTTCAATTTCTTCATTTAACATTTGCAGATAAGTTGTGAATGTATTGCATTGTATGCTGTCTTTGCAAGCATTAAAAGAATCTTCATAGCTTTGAAATTCTCCCAGTAGTTCATCCTCTGTACGCCATGGTTTAAACAGCTGTAAAAGAGCCAAGTAGTAAAATTCCTTTTTGTCAGTAGTGTCGCAACTCAGCTTCCGGTGATTTATCAAACTTCCTTTTGTTTGCTTCACCAAACATCCTTCCTCACCAATGACTTTATATTTTCCATTGTTGATGTCTTCTGCGGCTTTCCGTGAATAAATGTAGTTCTGCAGCACTTCATAGAGACACATGTTCTCCAGATGATGACTTCTTTTTGGATAATATGTGTCCAACATGTTTGATTTCAAAATAGCTGTACTTTCTGGGTCATTCTCGGCCAAATATTCAATTTCTCCAACAGATTTCAGTACCCGATTTCTCAGTGCTGCAAGGCCTAAACTTGCCCAAATTATTCTTCTTGATTTCGAGTAGAGACTTGCAGAAGATAACCTATCTGAACATTCGTAAGATCCAATTTCTCGATGCGATAACATCTTCAAACTGAAACTGTACAGCTTCTTACTGACAGTTTTCTCGTGAGAAATCTCTTCCCACATTTCCTTCAATTCTGTTTTTTCTGATTTCGTAATGTAAGACGTTACATATCGAGCAACAGCAATGGAATTGTCAGCTACATACTGTATATCCATGTTAGCGTTCCACATGGATAAAATCACTGGGTTGTAGTCCTTTATATTTTTTGATTCTTCTTTTCTTTTAAGGTTGTAGGTATTCTTAGGTGATTTTCTTGTGATAGTATGTCTCACAGATGACATAAAACTGTTAACTCTTCCATTTGAAAGAACAGGTCTAGGAAATCCAAATCGACATTTAGGTGCCGATCACGATCCGGTAAAAAATTCCCCCGTGCGACTCGTATCGGGTCTTTTTACCGTACGAATCGTACAAGTGCCGTACGAACTGGCAATCACGATTCGCATGGTAAAAAGTCCATACGAACCGCACTGGGAATCAATCCCCACACGTCCTCGGGTCGGAAAATGTGTCCGACACGTCCTCGGACGATTTACCTTACAAACGTGAAAATCCAAGTCCGACCGAGGAATCACAATCCATCCCGTGCGTCCGAGGTTACAACCGTATGGAAAAAACACCGTCCGCACCGAACTCCTACAGCAACCATGGAGACATGTGCCCGCATACGCGCCCAACACTCCCCCCAGCCCCCGTACGTCCGACACGTACCCCCCGTATATGTATACCCCCACCCGTCTAGGTACACCCCAGTACGTTCCAGTCGAACCCCCACCCCAGTACGTGTCATAGCCCCGTCTACCTACACCCCAGTACGTTCGAGCCCCACCCCAGTACGTGTCATACCCCCCGTGTACCTACACCCCAGTACGTTCCAGTCGTACCCCCACCCCAGTACGTGTCATACCCCCCGTGTACCTACACCCCAGTACGTTCCAGTCGTACCCCCACCCCAGTACGTGTCGTACCACCGTGAACCTACACCCCAGTACGTTCGAGCCCCACCCCCACCCCAGTACGTGTCATACCCCCCGTGTACATACACCCCAGTACGTTCCAGTCGTACCCCCACCCCAGTACGTGTCATACCCCCCGTGTACCTACACCCCAGTACGTTCCAGTCGTACCCCCACCCCAGTAAGTGTCATACCCCCCGTGTACCTACACCCCAGTAAGTTCCAGTCGTACCCCCACCCCAGTACGTGTCGTACCACCGTCAATGTACACCCCCCCACCCCAGTACGTGTCGTACCACCGTCAATGTACACCCCCCACCCCTGTACGTGTCGTACCACCGTCCATGTACACCCCAGTACGTTCCAGTCGTACCCCCACCCCAGTACGTGTCGTACCACCGTCAATGTACACCCCCCCACCCCAGTACGTGTCGTACCACCGTCAATGTACACCCCCCCACCCCTGTACGTGTCGTACCACCGTCCATGTACATCCCAGTACGTTCCAGTCGTACCCCCACCCCAGTACGTGTCGTACCACCGTCAATGTACACCCCCCCACCCCAGTACGTGTCGTACCACCGTCCATGTACACCCCAGTACGTTCCAGTCGTACCCCCACCCCAGTACGTGTCGTACCACCGTCTATGTACACCCCAGTACGTTCCAGTCGTACCCCCACCCCAGTACGTGTCGTACCACCGTCAATGTACACCCCCCCACCCCAGTACGTGTCGTACCACCGTCAATGTACACCCCCCCACCCCTGTACGTGTCGTACCACCGTCCATGTACACCCCAGTACGTTCCAGTCGTACCCCCACCCCAGTACGTGTCGTACCACCGTCAATGTACACCCCCCCACCCCAGTACGTGGCGTACCACCGTCCATGTACACCCCAGTACGTTCCAGTCGTACCCCCACCCCAGTACGTGTCGTACCACCGTCTATGTACACCCCAGTACGTTCCAGTCGTACCCCCACCCCAGTACGTGTCATACCCCCGTGTACCTACACCCCAGTACGTTCCTGGCGCACCCCCAACACAACCTCCTAAGTACGGAGCGCACCCCATGCCCCAACATCACAACCGCATGTACGAGTCGTACAAAGCCACACACAAGGACATAATCGTACAACCAAATGGCCCATGTACACACCGTACACACGCTCAAAACGCACATACACAACAAGGACAAAACAAAACAACACAAGAATACACCATTCGAAAGGCACACAGCCACTAAACATGGCCAACAACCACTAAAATAACACAATCACTGACCTGCAACTGTCAAAAACAAACAGAGGCCCAATACACCACCACTCCTTATAACACACCCACCCAAAATTCAAACACTGCCACACCCACCCATGGACCAATGAAAAGGGCCCACACACACAAACCATGAGCCTTTGCAACAGACTCACTGCTGCCAGACACCACAGAACCAGACTACAAGCTACACCACATCTTACACACCTTCACACGACCACCCTCACAAACACCCTCTCATCACATTCACACACACACACAACCATCCACACCCCCCCCCAACATCCACACACCCCCCACACCCACACCATCCCCACCCACATCCCTCACCATGCCCACTACCAAGAATCCAAAGTTCAGTCACCGAGAGTTGGAGGTCCTTGTTGATCAAATCCTCAGAGTCGAGCCACAGATCTTTGGAACATTGGTCAGAAGCACCAGCCAGGCAACCAAAACAGCCATGTGGCAGACCATCGTCGATGCTGTGAATGCTGTTGCGGACACCAGGAGGACCAAGCAGGATTGCCAGAACAGGTGGTACGATCTGCGGAGGAGGGTCAGAGCCAAGAGGCAGGAGGAACACGACCAGGCCAACGCCACCGGAGGAGGGCCCTCCCGCAGAGCCGTACAGTACCATCCCTGGGAGGAGAGGGTGATGGCCATACTGCCGGTGGAGGCAGTTGAAGGAGTAGAAGGACTCCGAGACCCGGGTGAGTACACAAACAACGCACCTCACATGGGGGGAACTGCAACCACAACCAAAATTAATAACAGGCACGCAACCACCACAAGCCATCGCATGACTCAACCACACTCCATGAGCAGGCACATGCCACTGCTGCCACCATGCCCCATGCACCCAGCTGGACAATGTCAAGTCACAGGCCACAGAAGACAACAACACATGACACGGTAACCCGGATGGCGGGAGGCTGGGCACCAAGAATCACATAGTGCGACTCCAAAGCAGACAACAATGCCCTCTGCCCAAATGGCCTAGGTCACAGCCAGACAAACACTGTGTCCCAACACAGGAATGACTTGCCAGCAAATGGCGGACGCCTTGCATCAACACATGGGGGTGAAGGCACTGTTTTGCACATGACAGCAGCTAATGAACATCCAACATTGTGAAAGAGTGGCAGCACACACCACCACAGCAGCAGCGCACAGACACACAGCAGACAAAATGGGTGCCTGGAGATCAGAAACAAACTCACATCAACAGGCCAAGGGCCACTCAAAGATCTGCTAACAGTGTGTGCCCAGGAAGCTGGGCCAAGGTGACAGAGGGTGACACACGGAGGGAGGGAGAGGGGGACACAGAGGGAGGGAGAGGGGGACTGAGAGGGAGGGAGACGGACAGAGGGAGGAGGCTGACACACAGAGGGAGGGAGAGGGGGACAGAGAGGGAGGGAGAGGGGGACAGAGAGGGAGGGAGGGAGACACAGGAAGATGGACAGAGGGAGGAGGCTGACACACAGAGGGAGGGAGAGGGGGACCGAGAGGGAGGGAGAGGGGGACAGAGAAGGAGGGAGACACAGGGAGAGCAAATCAGTCCTTTGGTGTGTGGGAATGTCTGCTCGTCAGCAGGTGGACTGCGTGCATGTAGACAAGGGTGGCCAGTGCCAGAACCCCCCCTCTTCATCATGGCAAAACGCAGGGCCATGTCACAACCTGTACACGAGCACAAGGACAGCCACCTGCATCATATAAGTGTGTGGATCCACTCCATGTGCACATGTACAGTGCTACAAGGAAGGCGCAAATGCATGGCTCGCCACACATGCACACTCCACTGCTGACTGCAGTCACACTTGACGCAGCAAGTAAGACTGTGCCACACATAGTTAAAGGGGCCAAATTGGTGGCCAAGGGACACACCCATGCACAAGTGCACTGTGAGTGGAATGCAAGACAGATCCTAATTCCAAGAGGAAATGTGCCAACTTTGTAACGGATGAAACATGGATGTTGCATGGATCAAAATTAACATTTTCTCTCTCACATACAGGTCAACGTCGTGCTGCACCCCCCAACACTGGGGTGGAACACTCACAGGACCCGGATCTGCAGGAGACCGATCCCACCGGCAGCGACCACTCTCACCACTCTGCGGACGACCCCGACCGACCTGGCCCCTCTGGTGTCCAACCACCTGCAGCACCTGCGTCCGGTACAACCGTGCCAACCACCACCCCCACTCCTGCCACATCCCAGGAGACACCCAGGATCCCTGCCCCAACACCACAATGCAGCCAGGCTCGCCAGGAGGGACACGGTGTCCCGGGCACCCAGGAGGAGGCAGGCGACAACGCCAATGCCACCCCTCAGGGGTCCCGGAGACCCGATGTTCCCACAAGTGCAGGCCAGACGCAAGTGGGCAGGGGTGGTGGGAGTGGAGGACGGCGGAGGCGCGAGCCTGACCAGTTGGCTGGGGATCCGGTATTTGCCCATGTCCGTAACATCCTGGACTCATACCGGCAGGACACCACGGGCATGGCCCAGGTTGTGTCCGTCCTCGAGGGGATCAAGGTCCAGCAGGCCCAGCAACATGCGGAGCGAATAGCCTGTCTACAGGTACACCAACGGAGGATGGAGGACAGACAGGCTGAGCAAGTGACGGCGTCCCAGGGGATTCACGCTGAACTCCGTCGGATGGCCGACACCATGGCCGACCCTCCCTGTGCCAGAAGGCGGAGAACATCACCACCCACAGGGAGGGATCATGAGGAGGAGGAGGAAACATCCGACGGAGCATCCCAGACGTCGTCACGGCCTGCTGCTGAGGTTCCCCGCAGGAAGCCGGGTCGTCCACGGAAAGGACCGTGAGGGTGGCTGCTACATCACCATCTCCCAGGACACCTGGCCTGGCACCTGGCCCACTGGAGCAACAGCATCACAGCATCAAGAGACATTCTCTGCCACATGGCCCTGCTGGTCACTGGCTGACCAATGTTGACAAAGACTGTGGCATGGACTCTGAGGATTTCCAATGGCAAGGACACCAACTCCCCTACTGAACTTTGGATTCCCTAATCCCGGAAAGCCCCTCACTTGGTGTCCCCCCCCCCCCCCCCCCAATAATCACACTATTAAGAGTAGATGCCTGCTGGTAGCATTATTACCTAACATGTGTCTTGTACAGTCTAAACATGCCTGAGTCATCTGTTCACTTCAACCATCCACACCCTGGGGCCTGAGTCTGGCACAGGACACATGGGTCACAGTTTATTAGGCAAGACAGACATGGAGCACCATACACACCCGTGATGGTCAGAACCAGCTGAGGGGGTGGCCGAACAACCGTGCTGACAGACACATTGAGTACAGCAACAGTCATGCGCAGAGGTCAGGGATCCTGGCCCGTGTCCTGGGGGGCACCCAGGTATGTGTAGACAGGTGGCAGAACCATGTCCTGCAAGCTTGAGTCCGGTGGATGCAGAGAATGGGGTCATGGACAACGTTGGATGCATGGGGATGGCACATGTCACAATACCCACACAGTCATGGACATCATGCCCAATACACAGTCTCAGCACACACACACAGCTTGCATCTTGCCACTCGACACATTGACACATAGCCACAATCAGGGAATACCATGCCAGACATGCAGGATGCACCGTGCCAACAGACCAGCACTGACTGAGAAGAGGCACCTTGGAGGCATAGGGACACCTTTATTAGTCATGTTTTTGGGATTGCAGAGGCAACTTGAAGTACACATGAACACATCATGTGGAGTAACATGTGGCTCCAACACTGGCACCCCCCTTCTGCAGCACAAATGCGTGATAGCCATGGAACTGGCACACAAGCGTCGGCTAACAGCTAAACACCCACAGCTGCTCACGGAGAGCCTGCCATACACCATACATCCGCTGATGTGGAAGTCCCACGCCATGTCAAGACAATGTTAACCGTATGTGTCCGAGGGCAGTGTCACACACATTGATGCCATCATCACAATCCACTATCCCATCACTGATGACTGACAACCAGGCAGCCCATCTATTCAGGTGTACCCAGCTGCATGTCGTGTCCCATGGGGATGCCACATGTCTGCAGAGGAACCAAACCCCGACCGGGGCAGTGTGCACACATCGTGAACAACTGCCACACCCAATACACCCCAGATGCATCCCTTACCCCATGGAGACTTCCAAACGTGTCCGTGCCTGTAACGCTGAGTCAGCCCACGATGTCATGTCCATGAGGAATAGCAGTGCCACAACAATGCAACCAGCAAACGGCATGCGCAGGTACCTGGGGAAGAGAGACACACAAGAAGTCAGCCACAAAAAGCACAGCCACTTGCATGTGCAGTTACTCGACACATGTATGGATGACAACATGCTAGTTCACAATTATGACTGGGGAAATACTACCATCACTGCCACCATCACTCCAGTGACACACCCACACACACCTCTGACCCACGTGCCATACATGCAGGTGGAGACACACATCACAACGCATGCCACACGGGGACCAATGCGTGCACACTCAGACCCTGGTACTCACCACTAAGCAAAGAAGTCGCGTATGAGCCGAGTCCGGATGTCCTCTTGCGGCTCCACATCCTCCACATCACTAGCCCCATTGCCAAGCCCTTCGTCCTCCACGGGTGGATGGTCCTCGTCATGTTGATTCAGGATGAGTGGCACAGCTCTTTCAACTGCCATGTTGTGCAGCATGCAGCAGACCATGAAGATCTTGCAGACCTTCGCCGGGGCATAAGGGAGTGCACCGCCGGTCTTGTGGAGGCACCGGAATCGGCTCTTCAGCATGCCAAACGTCCTCTCTATCACTCGCCTTGTCCGGCCATGGGCGGTGTTATAGCGGAGCTGGGCCGGCGTGATGGGGTTGCGGAGAGGTGTCAGCAGCCAAGGCATGTTGGGATAGCCAGCGTCCCCTACATGGGAAGCACATGGACATCGTTAGAACTGGTGTAGCGGTCGTGCTGGTCGGCTATACAGAATACAGGACAGACAGACTGTACCCACCAACAACACATGCCCGTTCGTTGCGCAGCTGCATCATCATATCAGGCATCCCGCTACGCCTCATGATGTAGGCATCGTGTGCTGATCCTGGGAAACGAGCACATGTGAAATCACCATATTGGACAGACACACCACAAGGGCATTGATGGAGTGGTAGTGCTTCCGATTGCGGTACGCCACCTCCCGTGCGTGTGGTGGTACCAAACCTACATGTGTCCCATCTATGGACCCAATGACATGGGGCATCCCTCCCAGGGCATAGAATCCACGCTTGACCTCAGTCATCTGTTCAGGGGTTGGGAACTTGATGAAGTCATCCAGGTGAATCAACATGGCCTCCAAGAAATCATGCAGCACACCGCTGAACATGCTCTGGGACATGCCACCAACATGAGCTATGGTATTTTGGAAGGTACCCGTGGCCAGAAAATGTAGGGCAGCCATTACCTTCAGCTGGGGTGTCAGTGCCGTAGGATACCTGTGCTGCGGTTGCAGGTGTGGTGCCAGTCTCGCCGTCAGCTCCAGAATCAACGGTTGGGTGAAGCGGTAGAGCCGGATCCTGTCATTCTCCTGCATGGTAGCCAAGTCTGGAATTCTTCGGGCAACAGGAGGCGCTCTGCAGTAATTTGGAAGTGACAAGGAAGAGTGAGTGGACTACGAGAACAACTCATGTCTACTGAGCACATGTAAATCTGGCAATACACACATGCCACATAGGGAGTCAGGCATGTGCTACATGCCCAGGACACGTATGGATGCAAGGTGACACTCCTTCCAAGACCCAGCTACACACGGTGATTGAGAACCTCCCCATGCCACGCCATGGAAATAGCTGTGTCCCAGTGCAAGTGCACTGCCCGACGCAAGACAGGAGTGACATACACCCACACATCAGCAGAAGTGTGATGCCGATTGCAGAGACTGGTAGCGGAACACTGGAGCCACAGGTCACATGACATTACACTAGTCCAGCCCACACACCTTGCCATGAAGGTGCACATGTCATGACTCACCACACATTCCTTGTGAGTTTGCTGACATGGCCTTGTCACGCTACTCCGTGTCCCATGCATACATGTGCACCTCACATCCGATAACACATGTGGCATGGTGTTGGGAACAGTGTGCAATGACAATCTACACACAGCCACATGTTGGTTGCTGCAACGGCTGCAGCTTTTGAGGGTGCTACAACATCAACCTGATGTAAATCCCGGACACATATATGACATAGTCACATTGTGCACTGTGGGTAGTGACAAGTCATGTGTCATGACCCCTGTACCGGGCATCATGGGACACTTCCGTGTGTTGGTGTCCGTGCCATGCCAGTGACGCTCACCCCAAGTGCGCAGTCCCACATGCACACATGTCAAAGGAGTCAAGGGCATGCCTGGCACACATTGCACCCTCACACAGTACACATGTACACATCTCATCATACATCTGGTGCCTTCTCCACTCAGGAGGCATGTTCCACATCACAGCCTGTGACACCTGTGCCCCACACATGTAGTAATGCACAGACGATGCCTTGATGTCCATTCCTGGACAAGTATGTCCATCCATGGACAAGTATGTCCGCCCTATTCCTACATGTGTGTCGCCTATCACCACAGTGATGTGTAAAAACCGCCGTACTGCTGCTGAGAGGGCCTGTGCATGTTCCCAAATCACTGTGGGAGTGCTGCCGTATGTGTACCCATCGTGATGGCGAGCGTACAGGCATTTGTACGGTCCGTACCACTACGGGTACGCATACGCGTGCAGACCCATAGTGATAGGGCCGTACACACGCATCTACGATCACTATCACTATGGGTCTGCACGCGTATGCGTACCCGTAGTGGTACGGACCGTACACTCGCATGTACGCTCACTATCACTAGGAGTACGCATACGCGTGCAGACCCATAGTGATGGAGAGCGTAGGCATGCATGTACGGGCCGTTGCCATGCATTTGGGGTGCCCTAGGGCCCCGAAACGCATCGTACCTGTGTGTGATGCTCCAAATTACATAGGGGACAAGTATTAAGGCCTACATGCATGCTGGTTGTCATGGAGACCAAGTTCAAAATTCGAAATTGTTCTGGAAGGTGCACAGCAGAAGTCAGTTGGAATTCTTCTACTTTGTTGCAATGTGTTTGTGGGGCTGACATCATGCAGGAGAATGAAACCGATAGAGAACCCACAGACTGCTAGGTTTGAAGGGATTGGTGGAAACATAGGATGCAAATGTGAGTGACCAATCACTCTGTACTCCTGTGCATGAGACTGGGCAGAAGGGCACATATAAGGCAGCCAGGTCCCATGAGGGAGCACTTGCCTGCACATCTTTGCATTCGTCGACCCAGCTGCTGCTACTGATTCCCTGGAACCATGTCAAGGGCTGTGGAGAGGACACAGCCATTCACCCTGGAGGAGAACATGGCTCTGCTGGATGTGATCCTCCCACAGTACTCCATGCTGTATGGGCGACCAGGGTATCAGGTGAGTGCATAGGCCACTGCCACAGACTGTCCCTATGTTGTGACTGTGACTTCTGCCATTGCGTCCAGGTGTAACACACATGCCATGTACTGTCGGGGGGGGTCCCAGGGGGGGGGTGCCTGATGTCTCCCAGCAGTGCCCTGAGACAGGAGGGGTGAGGGCCTATTACTCCCAGCAGTGCCCTGAGACAGGAGGGGTGGGGGCCTATCACTCACAGCAGTGCCCTGAGACAGGAGGGGTGGGGGCCTATCACTCCCAGCAGTGCCCTGAGACAGGAGGGGTGGGGGCCTATCACTCCCAGCAGTGCCCTGAGACAGGAGGGGTGGGGGCCTATCACTCCCAGCAGTGCCCTGAGACAGGAGGGGTGGGGGCCTATCACTCCCAGCAGTGCCCTGAGACAGGAGGGGTGGGGGCCTATCACTCACAGCAGTGCCCTGAGACAGGAGGGGTGGGGGCCTATCACTCCCAGCAGTGCCCTGAGACAGGAGGGGTGGGGGCCTATCACTCCCAGCAGTGCCCTGAGACAGGAGGGGTGGGGGCCTATCACTCCCAGCAGTGCCCTGAGACAGGAGGGGTGGGGGCCTATCACTCACAGCAGTGCCCTGAGACAGGAGGGGTGGGGGCCTATCACTCACAGCAGTGCCCTGAGACAGGAGGGGTGGGGGCCTATCACTCACAGCAGTGCCCTGAGACAGGAGGGGTGGGGGCCTATCACTCACAGCAGTGCCCTGAGACAGGAGGGGTGGGTGTGATGCACAGTGTGAGCCTTGATCATTGATTGTGACATTGCCATCATTCCACCTGTGTACCCACTGTGGCACGTACTGCTTTTTCCCTCACCAGGGGATGATGTCCCTATGACAAAGGTGCAATGCGTTGGCTGCATGACATGCCTTGTTGTAACCAGCTAATTTGTACCCATATGTCTCTCTGTGACATGTGGCTGGTGTATTGATGTGGTGTCACTTGTTCCTCCTCACAGGTAGGCGCCACTGCCAAGGAGCAGATCTGGCTGACCGCCGTCAGTGCCGTGAGGGGTGTGGATGGTCGGAGGCGGAGCCTGCCCCAGGTGAGGAAACGCTGGCAGGATATCCGGTGCTGGACGCGGAGGATTGCACGGCTCCTGCTGGGGGACTCACCTGAGAGCCACAAGAACCGCGGCCGCCGCCGTCTGAGCCACCTCCACAGGCGTGTGCTGCCGGTGGTCTTTCCAGACCTGGAGAGGCGCTTGCAGGTGATGCAGCAGCCGGAAGGGGGTAGGTACATGTGTGTTTGTTGTGTGTCACCGGCATTTGTAAGGGCACAGTAGCATGAATTCACTGGCAGGGTTTAAAGGTGCTGTGCAGATCCTGTTTGCCCCAGTATAGCGCTGTGCCCCTGCCACCCTTCCCCTCCTTGCAATGTGTTCCCTGGTCTGTGTGTAGTCACTCCTTCACAAGGTAATGTAGGCTGGCGCTTTGTCCACGAGAACAATGACTGTAGCATCATGTGTGGGGGTGGTGTGTAACAGGTTGTGGCACCTTGCCTGTGCACTGTCAAGTTCACTGCATGTGGGTTCCATGTCAGTTGGCACTGATGCTGACTCCAGACATGGGAGTTGGTCTCTCATGTGTCATGCCTTACAGCGCGCATGTCCTATGTAGTGGCCTGTGACATGATGTGCATGAGTGTGCGATACACATATTGCAGGGATGGTGACGTGTGTTGCAGTCATTACCATTCAGTAGCATGTAGTTGTGTGCCCACTACTGTCCCCTGGGGCAGCTCTTCCTCAGTGGTGTATGTGTCATCATAAACGTGGCCAATCTCAGTGTCTACAGCGTAGGTTGTGCTCTGTGCCATTGTCCCCTGTCACCATGTATATTGACGTGCTATTTTGTACAGGTGTCCACTGTGCAGCCTGACCTGATTGTCCTTCTTCATACTCACAGTTGCCAGTGCCTGTGTGTCTTGTTATACTCTTCTGAGGATGGGCACTGGTACCTCATTATTTGTACAGGCGCACCTTGGCTGTTTGGCGTCCAATCTTGCTTTTTGCCTGCCCCTGTGTGTATCACCCAGACTATGAGATGTTGGTGCCACCTGTGTCTCAACAATTTGCCTCGTGTTGGGTCTTGTTGGGGCGGGCAATGCCTATGTGTCAAATCCTGATTTCCACTTGCTGGGTCTGGGCAGTGTGTGATGTGTCTGGACACACACGCAATGTGCAGTGACCGAGTCATGTTGGGCATGTTTTCAGCATTACCTATGCAGCATGTGTCTCAAGTTCATGGATATGGTCCCTGGTCATCGGTATTTTCGCCAACGCTGTGTGGTGCAGATGCAGTGCTGGATTGTCCCCAGGGCCTGGGTGCTATGTCAGACTCCGTTTCCTGTCTTTAGCTATTGTCTCATGCTCTCCATGGTATTTCAGTGGCATGGTGGCTCAACCAACTGTGTGTTTCATGCCCTACATCGGTACCCTGTTCAGTAGATGTTAGGGATCTTCCTTTTCAGGCTATGCAATGTTACCTATGTAGATTGGACTCATGTGACAGATGTGTACAGGTGTCTGATTAATTTCTGTCTCTCCACCCTGCCCACAGCATCGTCGGGGGACACAGAGGGAGACATGGACACAGACCAGGCGGAGGGACCGAGCACCAGTGCCAGCCGTGACATTGGGTCTGGCACATCGAGTGGGACAGAGGCGGAGGAGAGTGTGGCCGAAGACCTGTCGACTGGCACATCAGACTACGAAGCTGACAGGTCCGGGGAGGATGTCTCCGAGTGGGCGGAGGCTGCACCAGCAGCTGACAGCGGAACAACACCTCGCACCGCCCCCTCAGTTTCCATCAGCCGCCTCCCACTTGCTCGTGTCCCTTCCCAGCGTGCCCGGTCACAGCATGTCTCCTTCCTGCCAGGCACCGCACCCCCTGCCCCTGTCTCCACTGCTGCCGCCAATGCAGAGTCTGTGGACATCCAGCGGCAACTGCAGGTTGGTCAGGCTGCGATCCTTAATGTCCTCCATGCCCACGGCAAAACCCTCACCAACATCGAGGCTTTCTTGGAGGGCATTCATTCATCGCAGGCTGACCAACGCAACTTGCTGAGGTCCATAGACTCCACACTGACTGCAGCAGTGGGTCTCCTGCAGCGCGACCTCCCCCCACCTACCCCTGCCCCATCCACACTTCCCACTCCCATGCCTGTCCCACGTACACCCAGACGTCGGCATGCACCCACATCAACGGACACGGGCACCACACCAGCAGGGAAGGTCCACCGCACTCCTCCTGACACGCACACACAGGGTGAGGTAGGCACACCCACTGGGTCGGGGGGCAAACGTGTGACACGCAGCCATAGTGGGAGTCCGCATTCCACCCAGTCCACTCCCTCCAAATCCCCTCCCCTCAGCTCTTCTGGCCACATCTCCCCCAAGGACTCCTTCATGGCCGCTCTGTCCCTGAGCCCCACGGTTACACCACCACGCAAGCGGTCAAGGAGGTCCCCGGTCAGGGTGGTTGAGTCTCCCCCCCTGTCTCCACCCTCCCCCAGTGGCGCTGCCACCCATCCCTCTGACCCCCCCCCCTCCTTGGGGCCTGAGGTCCCTTCGGGTGCAGGGGACTCCCTGGAGGACCTTGCAAAGGTGTGTAGTGCCATCCTGGCCTCCGCCTTTGGCCCTGCCCCACCCCCTGTGGTGGAGTCCTCCATCCCTGCACCCACAACGCCGCCCCTTTGCCCTGATGTCCCTGCGGTGCCTGTTGCTTCCCCCCCCCCCTGATGCCCTCACCAGTGTGGAAGACGATGCCATTTGACTGTGCAGGCAAGGTAGGGGACACGCATCCCACTGTGTCCCCCATCCAGCTGAGAATCATTGACTGCCCTATGGGCTTTGTGAAGATTGAACTGCCTGCGATCCACGGACATTGTGCTCATGCTGAATAAAGCTTAATTTTTTTTTCATTATCACACTACTGCTATGCTGGTATTGGTGTTGGTGGGGCTGCTACATGGTTTTGGGTGGTGTGTAAGGGTTTGGGTGTGTGGGATGTGTAGTAGTGTACTGCTCATTGGTGGGACCCTGGGATCTGTGTGCCATCACAAGGTGTTGGCTAACTTTCTTTGTTCATGTAAGCAGTTACTGCATGGTGCACTTGTCCCAGGGTGTATTCCTTCCTCTGTGTACCCAGCTTTCTTCCCTGCAGGGTGTTCCCAATGTTTAGCGCAGAGCTGTGTCTACATGAGCTGTGTGTGTGACGGAGCCCTTCTACTTTGGCCATGCATGCAGGGCCATGTGTCCACCTGCAACAATCGTGGCATCCTTGGTGATCACTGTACTTGTGTGTGGAGTCTGTTGACATGAGTTCATGGGGACATGTTCCCTTGTAGCCAGTATGCATGTGGATAATTCTGGCCTCACACACATGTGTTACACCCCTCCTGTCTCAGGGCACTGCTGGGAGGACTCCACACCCACCCCTCCTGTCTCAGGGCACTGCTGGGAGGACTCTGCACACACCCCTCCTGTCTCAGGGCACTGCTGGGAGGACTCTGCACACACCCCTCCTGTCTCAGGGCACTGCTGGGAGTGATAGGCACCCACCCCTCCTGTCTCAGGGCACTGCTGGGAGGACTCCACACCCACCCCTCCTGTCTCAGGGCACTGCTGGGAGGACTCTGCACACACCCCTCCTGTCTCAGGGCACTGCTGGGAGGACTCTGCACACACCCCTCCTGTCTCAGGGCACTGCTGGGAGGACTCCACACCCACCCCTCCTGTCTCAGGGCACTGCTGGGAGGACTCTGCACACACCCCTCCTGTCTCAGGGCACTGCTGGGAGGACTCTGCACACACCCCTCCTGTCTCAGGGCACTGCTGGGAGGACTCCACAGCCACCCCTCCTGTCTCAGGGCACTGCTGGGAGGACTCTGCACACACCCCTCCTGTCTCAGGGCACTGCTGGGAGTGATAGGCACCCACCCCTCCTGTCTCAGGGCACTGCTGAGAGGACTCTGCACCCACCCCTCCTGTCTCAGGGCACTGCTGGGAGGACTCTGCATACACCCCTCCTGTCTCAGGGCACTGCTGGGAGGACTCTGCACCCACCCCTCCTGTCTCAGGGCACTGCTGGGAGTGATAGGCACCCACCCCTCCTGTCTCAGGGCACTGCTGGGAGGACTCTGCACACACCCCTCCTGTCTCAGGGCACTGCTGGGAGGACTCTGCACACACCCCTCCTGTCTCAGGGCACTGCTGGGAGGACTCTGCACCCACCCCTCCTGTCTCAGGGCACTGCTGGGAGGACTCTGCATACACCCCTCCTGTCTCAGGGCACTGCTGGGAGGACTCTGCACCCACCCCTCCTGTCTCAGGGCACTGCTGGGAGTGATAGGCACCCACCCCTCCTGTCTCAGGGCACTGCTGGGAGGACTCTGCACCCACCCCTCCTGTCTCAGGGCACTGCTGGGAGGACTCTGCACCCACCCCTCCTGTCTCAGGGCACTGCTGGGAGGACTCTGCACCCACCCCTCCTGTCTCAGGGCACTGCTGGGAGGACTCTGCACACACCCCTCCTGTCTCAGGGCACTGCTGGGAGTGATAGGCACCCACCCCTCCTGTCTCAGGGCACTGCTGGGAGGACTCTGCACACACCCCTCCTGTCTCAGGGCACTGCTGGGTGGACTCTGCACACACACCTCCGATTTCAGGATATGTACGCTTGGAACATACACGGTGGGGGTACGCTCAATGCATTCGAGGTGAGGGTACGAGTCTACTTACACTGGTGTGGTGGGGGTACGCTCCATGCATACGCGGGTGGGGGTACGGGTCGTACTTACACTGTTGGGCTGGGGGGTACGCTCCATGCATACGCGGGTGGGGGTACGGGTCGTACTTACACTGTTGGGCTGGGGGGTACGCTCCTTGCATACGCGGGTGAGGGTTCGAGTCGTACTTACACTGTTGGCATGGGGGGTACGCTCCATGCATACGCGGGTGGGGGTACGGGTCGTACTTACACTGTTGGGCTGGGGGGTACGCTCCTTGCATACGCGGGTGAGGGTTCGAGTCGTACTTACACTGTTGGGCTGGGGGGTACGCTCCTTGCATACGCGGGTGAGGGTTCGAGTCGTACTTACACTGTTGGCATGGGGGTACGCTCCATGCATACGCGGGTGGGGGTACGGGTCGTACTTACACTGTTGGGCTGGGGGGTACGCTCCTTGCATACGCGGGTGAGGGTTCGAGTCGTACTTACACTGTTGGCATGGGGGGTACGCTCCATGCATACGCGGGTGGGGGTACGGGTCATACTTACACTGTTGGGCTGGGGGGTACGCTCCTTGCATACGCGGGTGAGGGTTCGAGTCGTACTTACACTGTTGGGCTGGGGGGTACGCTCCTTGCATACGCGGGTTTGGGTTCGAGTCGTACTTACACTGTTGGCATGGGGGGTACGCTCCATGCATACGCGGGTGGGGGTACGGGTCGTACTTACACTGTTGGGCTGGGGGGTACGCTCCTTGCATACGCGGGTGAGGGTTCGAGTCGTACTTACACTGTTGGGCTGGGGGGTACGCTCCTTGCATACGCGGGTGAGGGTTCGAGTCGTACTTACACTGTTGGCATGGGGGGTACGCTCCATGCATACGCGGGTGGGGGTACGGGTCGTACTTACACTGTTGGGCTGGGGGGTACGCTCCTTGCATACGCGGGTGAGGGTTCGAGTCGTACTTACACTGTTGGCATGGGGGGTACGCTCCATGCATACGCGGGTGGGGGTACGGGTCGTACTTACACTGTTGGGCTGGGGGGTACGCTCCTTGCATACGGGGTGGGGGTAGGGTCCGTACATATCCGTCCCCACGCTATGTGATGTTTGTGCGGCCCGTACCCAGGCCTTTGCCACGTGGGTGCGATCCGTCCCGCCATTGTTGGGGTGACGTGTGTGGGCGTGGTCCGACTCGTACCCACGCTCTTCAGGCGTGGGTACGGGACGTACCTGTCTGGTTGTGTTGCCGGTTCGCGTGGTGACGGACTTCCGTTGTGGCGGTCGCTGGCTTATCAGGACACGCCCCCACCCCCTCGTGGTGACCAGGGCATGGGAGTCAGGTATGTCCAGGCCATGTGTGGTGTGTGACTTATGTGGTTGTTTTGTGGCCTGCCCTTGTCATGCCACCCCCACCCCACCCCACTTTCCCCCCTCCCTTAGTGATTCTGACCTTCTGCGGCGTCTGCGTCGTAACCTGTAGAGGAGGTGTACTGCTATGAGGGCAGGGATGACTCGTAGGTTCGGGTCCATGTCTGTCCGTCGCGTACTGGTACTCCTTGCTCGTGTCGTCCTGTCGCGTACGGGTCCTCCTTGATCGCGTCGTCCTGTCGCGTACGGGTCCTCCTTGGTGGCGTCGTCCTGTGTGTCCGTCACGTACTGGTCCTCCTTGTTCGCGTCGTCGTCTGTCCGTCGCGTACTGGTGGTCCTTGTTCGCGTCGTCCTGATTTCCCGGCAGTTTTTGGCTGCCGCAAAATATTCACCGTGCGGGGTGACGTCGGTGCGAATCGTGATTCCTGGGTCGTGAATGGCTGGCTGCGAGCGTCCCGACGTCAGGTCGGCGCTTTCCCGGATCGCATTGGTAGGTGTTTTTTTGTTCGGTCGGGCTTTTTTACGATTCGTACGGTAATGGTGTACCCGTGCGAATCGTAATTCCTTGTTTGTGAAAATTGACGACCGGGTACGCGTCGGGCGGAGATTGTGCTCCGTCCGACGGTTCGTACCCGGTTTTTGCAGGATCGTGATCGGCACCAATGTGTAGTATTTATCTTTGCTCTTGTATTTCCGTCGACAGTATTTTCCACACCGATGACTTTGGAAACGTAAAACTTGCTCCTTTAACTTTTTCTCTTCTGTGCTTTTTGGTATAGCACATGTTGCATATTCTTCAATGTAAGATAACTCAGCTTCATCAGTATCTGTTCCAAACTTTGGGGCATCCTTGATCCACAACAGCATATGAATATGAGGAGCACCTCTTGCCTGGTACTCTTTTCTCCAAAAGAAATCCACTACTTCTCCTAGAGGTGGATTTTTTTTATTGCAGATGAAGGACATCATAGCCTCAAATCTATGATTGAAATATCTGCAAACATTAACCGGATCCAATGAGCACAGTTCTCCTGCTGTCTTGTATTCGATGTTTTTAATGTTTGAATTTGCCTCTCGTAGAAAATCCAGTAAATCATCCCAAGCGTACTCGGCACAGCTTAGGGTAAGGAACCATGTTGGAGTTCCTAAATTCCGTAACATGCATTTTAATTCACCATGGCGTCGGTACCAATATTCATTTGTCCCACGCTGACAAGCCATCAGATTGATCAGTTGTGTTTCCAAATGATCATCTCGGTGCTGCACTTTCTCCATAAAATCCTTAGCAGACACATTTTGTAAATGTACTCCACTTTTTAAAATGTGATTTACTGCATAAGACAGTGCAGACAAGTCGCTTTCAAATAAAAGATGGAACAAATAAGGAATACTTTGTCGAAATCTGGGATCTTCAGCATATAGTCTTGTAGTCCGATACTCAGAAGCTGGAATCTGTTCCGGACGTTCATCGTATCGTCCTCCTTTTCCTTTAGGAAACAGCTGGGGAAAACATTGAGCTTCCAAGCTCTCCTCCCATACACTCACGGGAGTTCCTTTTGCTTTCTTCATCTGATATAGATCAATATTGTCTCCCATAACTTCTTTTGAATGAAGAGGATGTATGCTAAAATGTTCATAAATTTCTTCTTCCTTTGACTTGTCCACTTTTTCAATTTGTCCAGTTGGTGTTTCTGTGTCTTCTTGTAAATCTTCTTCTTCTTCTTCTTCTTCTATATAAATTGATTCATACCATTTGTTATTCCTTTTCAAATACAAATTTGCTCTTTGTACTTTCCGTACATCTACCAGCTCCTGCCAAATCTTCTTATTCTTTGTAGGTACACCATTAACCAGAATAATTAATGGTTCAGTTTCCAAAGTATCCGCATCAATAGTTTCCATATTTTTTTTCAAATCCAAGGGCAAATACACCACTCTACCTTTTAAACCTCTCAGTAAATCTGAAGGAGGTAATTTACCAGTTTTGGGCTCCATACGTACTATGGTCTGGAACGGATGAACACATTGAATGAGTATAGACTCATATGTATTTAATTCAGAAAGTTCAGCAGGAATAGCATCCAATTCTAAATTATTATGTACAGCTCTGGTCGGCATTCTATTTTCCTCCAACTTGTTGTAACAGTATTTACAAATACGCTGAACTTCACCCAATTCAAAACAATTTTCAAGAAATATATAGGTGGCAAAATCCTTCCACTTATAATTATCTTCATTTTCACTCTTTCTGTAGAGATCAACATACCTGGTTTGTTTTCTATAATGAGTTCTGCGGCAACAAATACAAGTAATATTTGGTCTTTCATTAGAGATTATTGCAAATTTTGTTATGTGATCATTAAATGTCTTACTTACAGAGGGTTCTACATTTTCTTCCACTTCTTCCTCATTTACTGTGTCCTTCTCTGCACTGTTTTGTTCAGGACCAAAGTAACAACACTGAATTTCATCAACAACCTTCTCTACATCTGATACCGTTCCACGGAACAGAGCCCTATTCAATTCATCTAACTTTATTGCTGGACTTTTAGCAAAATACAACCGTCTCACAAACTTTCTCATTTCAGTATGATGAACAGCCAGCATCCTAAAATGATGGAAAACACTATTACACACTTTTCTAGATAGACAAGCCAGAGAATGACCCTGCAAACCAGTATTCTCTCTCACTCTGCATGGATCTAGACTTTGAAGCACCTTAATCTTCTGTTTCACACTTTTTTTGCTATATTCTCTTAGAAACTCACGAAATTTATCAATAGATTCCTGACGCACAGTGCAAATACTACTACAATTCCAAGTGTACACTGGGGCTTTAGGACGTCTCCCCATAGCCTCATCCGCCATCACTTGTACCTCATCTCTTGGAACCATTATCTCCTTCTCCATTATGCAACCATTTTTCACTTCATAAGCACGACCTCTGGTGTCAACTGCATGCAGCAAACTATTACTTTGAAAATAACTCTCTTCATTAAAAAAAGGTTCACTACTTGAACTATGCATCCATTTTCCTAAAAACACTTTACAAAAGTTTGTTCTGTTCACTACTCTTTTCCTTTTGCTATGTGATTTCAGTACATTAACCATTTTGTCTAATGTACGCATCCTATTCAAAATTAAAATGAATAGTTTCCTTTTTAATTCTAATGCCTTTGCTGCAATGGCTTCAATTTCTTTTTTTCTCTTATAAAACTTTGCCTTTTGCTTATATTTCTTCACATCCTTTATCAAATTGGACATAACTCTCCTCTGAAACATTTTTCTACGTATCTCTTTAAACGCTGTTTTTCTGTTTAAGTTTATCTTTTTAGTTGCAGAAGGTATATTTGCATTAACTAAATTCTCAATTTTTTCCTGTCCTTTTCGATTGAAATCATTCTTTCCAGTACAGACATTTTGTACATTTTTCCTTTTTTTGAATATGTTCCTTAGAAAATCTTTTGTTTGCTTACCAGAAGATTTTTTCTTCTTCCCAACATGAGCATCTTCAACTAACTTAGGTCCTCCAGTTGTCTTCAAATATAGGTTTTTTTTGTGGTCTTTTTTTACTCTGGATTTTGTAGGCATCTTAAATTTTGTTCACTGCTCTTCAGCAATACCTGAAAAAAACTAAAAAAAAATTCCTTTATTTTATTTAAATATATTACTACATTTGTTTTCACATTAGTCACACAACGAAATTTCTTTGCCAATTTGAAAGCACACTTACTGCTCTTTTTTTTGGCAACTGATAAACACTTTTACAGACTGACACATTATGAATCCACTTTTCAGATTCTGAAAACAGCACATGTCCAAACAGCTTTTTGAGACCAGCAACATGTGTAACCTGGGTGTCTGCCTACACTCCAGCAAGGGCAACCAGCCTTAGTGATGCTGAATGTGTTTGCATTACTGACTGAAACCTCAAACCCCACTCGCTTGTGAATACTGTGCATGATTCCACAGGATAAGCAGCTGGGTGTGTGCTAAGAGTCTGCTTCTGCACCAAAAAAAGGCTCCCCCTTTCCTTCTAATGCAACGGTGAAATCACCAGAGCAATACGCAATAAATCTCTGCCTGTAATTCCTATTTGCACACAGAGTCATGTTTTCACATTAGTCACAAAACGAAATTTCTTTGCCAATTTGAAAGCACACTTACTGCTCTTTTTTTTGGCAAGTGATAAACACTTTTACAGACTGACACATTATGAATCCACTTTTCAGATTTTTTAAAAAGCACATGTCCAAACTGCTTTTTCAGACCAGCACCATTTGTAACCTGGGTGTCTGCCTACACTCCAGCAAGGGCAACCAGCCTTAGTGATGCTGAATGTGTTTGCATTACGGACTGAAACCTCAAACCCCACTCGCTTGTGAATACTGTGCATGATTCCACATGGTAAGTAGCTGGCTGTGTGCTAAGAGTCTGCTTCTGCACCAAAAAATGGCTCCCCCTTTCCATCTAATGCAACTGTGAAATCACCAGAGCAATACGCAATAAATCTCTGCCTGTAATTCCTATTTGCACACAGAGTCATGTTTTCACATTAGTCACAAAACGAAATTTCTTTGCCAATTTGAAAGCACACTTACTGCTCTTTTTTTTGGCAAGTGATAAACACTTTTACAGACTGACACATTATGAATCCACTTTTCAGATTTTTTAAAAAGCACATGTCCAAACTGCTTTTACAGACCAGCACCATTTGTAACCTGGGTGTCTGCCTACACTCCAGCAAGGGCAACCAGCCTTAGTGATGCTGAATGTATTTGCATTACTGACTGAAACCTCAAACCCCACTCGCTTGTGAATACTGTGCATGATTCCACATGGTAAGTAGCTGGCTGTGTGCTAAGAGTCTGCTTCTGCACCAAAAAATGGCTCCCCCTTTCCATCTAATGCAACTGTGAAATCACCAGAGCAATACGCAATAAATCTCTGCCTGTAATTCCTATTTGCACACAGAGTCATGTTTTCACATTAGTCACAAAACGAAATTTCTTTGCCAATTTGAAAGCACACTTACTGCTCTTTTTTTTGGCAAGTGATAAACACTTTTACAGACTGACACATTATGAATCCACTTTTCAGATTTTTTTAAAAGCACATGTCCAAACTGCTTTTTCAGACCAGCACCATTTGTAACCTGGGTGTCTGCCTACACTCCAGCAAGGGCAACCAGCCTTAGTGATGCTGAATGTATTTGCATTACTGACTGAAACCTCAAACCCCACTCGCTTGTGAATACTGTGCATGATTCCACATGGTAAGCAGCTACCTGTGTGCTAAGAGTCAGCTTCTGCACCAAAAAATGGCTCCCCCTTTCCATCTAATGCAAATGTGAAATCACCAGAGCAATACGCAATAAATCTCTGCCTGTAATTCCTATTTGCACACAGTCATGTTTTCACATTAGTCACAAAACGAAATTTCTTTGCCAATTTGAAAGCACACTTACTGCTCTTTTTTTTGGCAAGTGATAAACACTTTTACAGACTAACACATTATGAATCCACTTTTCAGATTTTTTAAAAAGCACATGTCCAAACTGCTTTTTCAGACCAGCACCATTTGTAACCTGGGTGTCTGCCTACACTCCAGCAAGGGCAACCAGCCTTAGTGATGCTGAATGTATTTGCATTACTGACTGAAACCTCAAACCACACTCGCTTGTGAATACTGTGCATGATTCCACATGGTAAGTAGCTGGCTGTGTGCTAAGAGTCTGCTTCTGCACCAAAAAATGGCTCCCCCTTTCCATCTAATGCAACTGTGAAATCACCAGAGCAATACGCAATAAATCTCTGCCTGTAATTCCTATTTGCACACAGAGTCATGTTTTCACATTAGTCACAAAACGAAATTTCTTTGCCAATTTGAAAGCACACTTACTGCTCTTTTTTTGGGCAAGTGATAAACACTTTTACAGACTGACACATTATGAATCCTCTTTTCAGATTTTTTAAAAAGCACATGTCCAAACTGCTTTTACAGACCAGCACCATTTGTAACCTGGGTGTCTGCCTACACTCCAGCAAGGGCAACCAGCCTTAGTGATGCTGAATGTATTTGCATTACTGACTGAAACCTCAAACCCCACTCGCTTGTGAATACTGTGCATGATTCCACATGGTAAGTAGCTAGCTGTGTGCTAAGAGTCAGCTTCTGCACCAAAAAAAGGCTCCCCCTTTCCATCTAATGCAACTGTGAAATCACCAGAGCAATACGCAATAAATCTCTGCCTGTAATTCCTATTTGCACACAGTCATGTTTTCACATTAGTCACAAAACGAAATTTCTTTGCCAATTTGAAAGCACACTTACTGCTCTTTTTTTTGGCAAGTAATAAACACTTTTACAGACTGACACATTATGAATCCACTTTTCAGATTTTTTAAAAAGCACATGTCCAAACTGCTTTTTCAGACCAGCACCATTTGTAACCTGGGTGTCTGCCTACACTCCAGCAAGGGCAACCAGCCTTAGTGATGCTGAATGTATTTGCATTACTGACTGAAACCTCAAACCCCACTCGCTTGTGAATACTGTGCATGATTCCACATGGTAAGCAGCTACCTGTGTGCTAAGAGTCAGCTTCTGCACCAAAAAATGGCTCCCCCTTTCCATCTAATGCAACTGTGAAATCACCAGAGCAATACGCAATAAATCTCTGCCTGTAATTCCTATTTGCACACAGAGTCATGTTTTCACATTAGTCACAAAACGAAATTTCTTTGCCAATTTGAAAGCATACTTACTGCTCTTTTTTTTTGGCAAGTGATAAACACTTTTACAGACTGACACATTATGAATCCACTTTTCAGATTTTTTAAAAAGCACATGTCCAAACTGCTTTTTCAGACCAGCACCATTTGTAACCTGGGTGTCTGCCTACACTCCAGCAAGGGCAACCAGCCTTAGTGATGCTGAATGTATTTGCATTACTGAGTCCAACCTCAAACCCTTAAACTATTCTTTTATTATACCAGTACACCTTAATTTATTGTGAAAACATAGTCCATATTATTTTACTTGTTCCTCACATTTAAATTTCTCCCAAAACAGAAAATAATAAACACAACTTCAACAAAAAGAATTGCATTTCTATTATTCATTTCTTAATTTACCATATACATCCCCTCTCAAACTCTAAACTCACCTTTAAAATTAGTTAGTTGTGAAAGAAATGTGGCACTCAAACAGCAGATTATCAGAGCCAGGATCTCTGTTCTTTACACCTCTCTCCTCTCAGCAGAACCAGATAATGGCAAACTTTCCCTCTCTTTTTCCACACATATACATGTTAGTTTCAAATCTCAGTGCTTGCCCCTTTTTTTCAAATGTAATCACACATTTCTATTGGTTGAAAACCAACCCTTTTCCAAAAGTACCCTTCCCCCAACTTCACTTCTTCCTAGTACCCTTCCCCCAACTTGACTTCTGCCTGCTACCATAGCAACAGCTCATGGAACACTGCTGTGTGGAGTCAGGTCAGAAGTTCGCCAAACAATGTTTCAATTCCACAGAGCAAGAGTGCTTGACTTTTCAAACCTAACAGCAAATCCATAGTACTGTTCTTTGGTAACACATTTTTCTGTACCAATACAAAACATGCTTCTATTAATTTACACATACAGCCTAGTTTTTATTCTAGAATGGAATGAAACAGCCAATCAGTTCTTTTTTTTATGAAAAAAATATGTATGCCTCCATTTCCAAACTGTCTTTCTTTTCATATTGCCATTCTACTGAATTACACCTCCTGAGTGCATCCAGTTCTCCTTTGAAGATGTTCACAGTGTGGATTGTAGGGCACAGCTATGTCTTCTGGAGTGAAAAGTATGCAGAGAAAACAGGTATGGTGAGAGACCTTGCTTTACCAAATGTAGACATTAAATGGATTGGTCAGAGAGGGTTAAAGTGGCACCAATTGATGCCATTGGTGAAATCCTTCATGCAAATCCAACACCCTGACCTCATAATAGTGCACTGTGGTGGCAATGACCTAGGCACTTTGACTGGGGTAGGTCTGGAAATGCTTATGAAGGACACCTTTGCACAACTGTTTTCACTTTTCCCTAAAACTGCCTTTGTGTTTTCTAACATATGCCAAAGGCAAAAATGGAACTGGTCCAATCATTTCTGTCCGCAGATTGACAAAGCAAGAAAGCACGTCAACAAATCTGTTTCTGCTTTCCTCCGTGACTATGGTATGGGTTCCATTTACCACAACAACTTGCGTTATGACATGCAAGACATTTATAGAGGAGATGGTGTGCACTTCAATGATGAAGGGAACAGAGTCTTCCTCTTGAACCTTAGACTCTGCATCGGTACTTACTTGTAGGTACCACAAAAAAATCACTTCATAAACACAACGGCTCTTTTTAGAGCCCCTTAATATCTAAACACTTAAATCTGATTTTCATTTCTTTTTTTCTTTTTTTTTTTACCGTACGCTTACCGTACGCGTACCCCGTGATTTTTTTTAAAATCAATAAATGTTTTCTTTGTACTTTTCTGTCCTTCTTTGACCCCCTTACAAATGTTAGGGGGTCTGTAACTCTCCTCCTTGCCCCCTTTTCTTGTTATCACTCTTTTTTT
Organism: Triturus cristatus; assembly: GCF_964204655.1. Taxonomy (NCBI): domain Eukaryota; kingdom Metazoa; phylum Chordata; class Amphibia; order Caudata; family Salamandridae; genus Triturus; species Triturus cristatus. The sequence goes on from NC_140587.1 coordinate 751,018,369, forward strand.
TCTGAGTGAAACACACGAAATGGCGGCCGCCGCTTCCTGGTTTCGACCGATTCGAATGTTTACTAAGATCTAAGAGCCAATCAGAATCGCGCTCGCGCACGCCACCGTACGAGTACGGTAAGCGTACCGTAAGCGCACCGTAAGCTGGCTCAGATATATATATTGATTTAAAGGCTATTTTCTCAGAATCTACTGAACAGATTTACACCAAACCTACAAAAGGCACTTCCTTGACCTGAGGACTACCTCTCTGCCAAATTTCTAGTAATTCTGTTCAGCCGTTCGGGCTGTAGCCCTGTCTAAAGGTCCTATGGAAAAATGCATGGGAAAAACGCGTTTTGGGACCCCCCTTTCATCTCAGCCCCCGCTTGACGAATCCCCCCGAGACTTTCAGGGAAGGAGCGTAGCGCCCCACCTATTTTGAAAAATTCGCGAGGATTCGTCGACCGGCGCCAAAGTTATTCAAAATAGAATGTTGCGGATTTCCTATGGAAACGTGGTCCTAACTATAACTACCTACTGGCGACCGCCAGTAGGTAATATATATATATATATATATATATATATATATTTCATCAGGTTACTGCTTCAGCAATCCCCTTGCCTGCGACGCTGGTGCCGTCAGTGGTAGCAGTAACCACTTAACACGATTAGATTCCTTTACTCCAAAACACAAATCCCAGGAATAAGGGGACAGCACACCAGGAAACGGCACAAAAAAACGTTATTTGTGCGCTAGCTTTTTCAAGGACGACGCGTTTCGGCGTTAGCCTTTGTCAAGTAACTTCCTCCATCTCAATCTGTCATAGAAATACGTACACGTGATTCATAAACATAAACAAAATACTGTGATCTCGTATCTCATAGCAATTGGATTACATAATGATGTAAACAATATTAATGAATGTTAATTGAGCAAAATTAAATGAGTTCAAATGCAAAAAAATATATATAGAACCGATCAATTTAGAATCCTATTTCAACCGTATTTGAACGTCATCTTCATTAATACGCATGTCTGTGAATCATAGAGATAAACAAAATACCTCAATCGTGTGTAGCAATTGCATCACGTAGCCTTTAGTTAGAAAAGCTCATATTGCATGCCATAAATTGACAAAGTCTGGTTATAATAATGATGCATACCCTTTTCTTTCTTTTTGGAGTAATATTGATTGTAACTTTATTACTCATTTAGTAGCTAACAAAAATGATGCGCAATTGCGCTACACAGGAGCTCTTATCCTAATATAATTTTTATGGTGATTTGATTGATTCCACGAAAGTTAACATGGTTACCAATGAATTTATTGTTTGTTTGATATTGAATGCAATTTGAAATGCGATTGCTACACACGATTGAGGTATTTTGTTTATCTCTATGATTCACAGACATGCGTATTAATGAAGATGACGTTCAAACACGGTTGAAATAGGATTCTAAATTGATCTGTTCTATATAGATTTCTTTGCATTTGAACTCATTTCATTTTGCTCAATTAACATTCATTGATATTGTTTACGTCATTATGTAATCCAATTGCTATGAGATACGCGATCACAGTATTTTGTTTGTTTATGAATCAGTTGTACGTATTTCTATGACAGATTGAGATGGTGGAAGTTACTTGACAAAGGCTAACGCCAAAATGCGTCGTCCTTGAAAAAGCTAGCGCACAAATAAAGTTTTTTTGTGCCGTTTCGTGGTGTGCTGTCCCCTTATTCCTGGGATTTGTGTTTTGGAGTAAAGGAATCTAATCGTGTTAAGTGGTTACTGCTATCACTGACGGCACCAGCATGGCAGGCAAGGGGATTGCTGAAGCAGTAACCTGATGAATTACATTACGTGCTGTGGTCCCCGCCGTTCCCGACCTGAGCTACATTGAGACAACTGTGTCTTGACGAAAGGGTTTTGTGTGAGTTGAGGGTCCACGTTGGAGAATGGGGATTGTTAAGCTAAACGCATCTCTCCCGATGTCGGACACGGTGCCTCTGCCCCGAATGCTGAATACAGCATTTTGAATTTTGGTACGGGCTACAGACGCGACAGCCGCTAAACAAAAAGAGTTGCGGCGTCAGGAAACCGATGAACTATGAGCAATTGGGATAGTGAGAGGAGAGCAGAAGCGATCTCATTATTCAATAAGGAGCAAGACGAGTTAACAGCCAAACCCACAACCAGTTCGGCCCCCGTGGGAAGTGACTCATCTCTAAAACAGAAACTGTTCGGAATGGTAAAAATTGTAAAGAGTATATCACAGGCACTGGACAAAAATGTCCAATAAAACACATAATCAACTGCACTATGTTTTTACTGTCTACGTACTGGAATGCCCTTGCGGCCTCCGGTATGTGGGCAGTACTAAATTACCACTCAAATTAAGGATTCTCCAGCATTTGCGTGCGATCACAAATTGCGATCACAACTACCCAGTGGCACGCCACTATTCGGAATTCCATAAGAGTGACAATAGCAGTTTACAATTTTTTGGAGTTGAGAGAATCCCTAAACATATATGGGGTGGGGATTGTGAAAAACACCTAAGAATACTTGAGTCCAAATTCATTTTAGATCTGGATTGTAAGGTAGCTAAAGGACTCAACAGTGGAGAAGAACTCGCAACCCATATAGGGCTATAGTCCTCTGCTACACTCTCTTTGAAATGTGAGAATAAAATAATAAGGATTTTTTCCGACAAATCAGAGTTGGAATTTTAAATAGTTATGATATATTTTTTTCTTTAATTTCACGTTTTATCAAGATAGGGAAATAGGATTTCGTTGGATGAAATTACATGCCCCATCTGGGTCACTACTGAAGTGTCGACCACAATTGTGGAATCCAGTCTTATAATAATTTTGTGGTTCTTTCACCAATTGGTCCAATCGTGTCCTGATACCCTTCCTCTTTCTTACACTTAACGATATATTTGAATGTTACACATCACTTTCCCATCACTCCCCATACCTAGTACTGAGTAAAGGGTACTTCCTACACCTGTCACAGATATCGTGATATGGGTAATACATTCATGTTCAGAATTTCTGAAAATGCTATTGCTATGCGACTATATGATTAATTGATGGATTGTATACAATTTTTTCTTCAATTCACACTGGCTGTAATTTTGCCGCATATGTAATAGAAGCAATGCGCAATTGCGCCAAGAATAAGCATGTATTGTAATGTATTTCCTCTGATTCTCTCATTTAAAAAAAAGAACATGAATTTAATTGATTCATAAACTGCAAATAGCGACATGTTCATCACGTAGCCTTTAGTTAGAAAAGCTCATATTGCATGCCATAAATTGATAAAGTATGGTTATAATAATGATGCATACCCTTTTCTTTCTTTTTGGAGTAATATTGATTGTAACTTTATTACTCATTTAGTAGCTAACAAAAATGATGCGCAATTGCGCTACACAGGAGCTCGTATCCTAATATAATTTTTATGGTGATTTGATTGATTCCACGAAAGTTAACATGGTTACCAATGAATTTATCGTTTGTTTGATATTGAATGCAATTTGAAATGCAATTGCTACACACGATTGAGGTATTTTGTTTATCTCTATGATTCACAGACATGCGTATTAATGAAGATGACGTTCAAATACGGTTGAAATAGGATTCTAAATTGATCCGTTCTATATATATTTCAGATTGAGATGGAGGAAGTTACTTGACAAAGGCTAACGGCGAAACGCGTCGTCCTTGAAAAAGCTAGCGCACAGATAAAGATTTTTGTGCCGTTTCCTGGTGTGCTGTCCCCTTATTCCTGGGATTTGTGTTTTGGAGTAAAGGAATCTAATCATATATATATATATATATATATTCACTTAAAAAACCATAGGTTTCACACATGTTATAGTTAGCTGGGCATTTCCCTCGTAAAAAACCAATGAAATTCCCCGTTATAGTTAGTGCAGGCAACTATAACTCACGCGACCGCAATCCGCTGCTGATGACGTCAGATATTACATCACTGTATTTAGACACTTATTTACCCATGTCTTCTTCCATTCATCTTTAGCTATACATAAATTTCATTTTTTTTTTTTCAGAAAGACACATATGTCATCAGTGATGTAATATCTGACGTCATCAGCAGCGGATTGCGGTCGCGTGAGTTATAGTTGCCTGCACTAACTATAACGGGGAATTTCATTGGTTTTTTACGAGGGAAATGCCCAGCTAACTATAACATGTGTGAAACCTATGGTTTTTTAAGTGAATTTGCAAGGTTTTTTAAATGCTAATTCCTAACTATAACGTGTGTGAAACCTATGGTTTTTTCAGTGAATTTGTACGGTTTTTTAAATGCTAAGTTATGTATTTATTAATATATTTTTTTAAACAAAACTTTTTCTCGGCGCGCGCACGGTGTGCTTCGCGCTCCGTGCGCGCGCGGTGGGCACACGGTGCGCTTCGCGCACCTCGCGCCCACTTTTCGCAGTTAGTGCCGTGCACGCGCGGTGGGCACGGAGCGCTTCGCCCCCAAGGGCCAAATACATTTTTTTTTTTTTGAAAAAACAAGGAGTGCGCGCACGCTGCGCGAACTTCGCAGAATTTTTTCCGTTTGGGTGGTGCGCGCAAGGTGCGCGCACTCAGCGATTTTTCCCCAAAAAATTTTTGCCCTTGGGGGTCCTTCTGGGACCCCCTGACCACGGCTAGGGGGTCAGGAACTGTCCACCCTGCCCCCTTTTCACGTTCTCCACATTTGTTTTTCACCCCCTCAGAGTGCGAGAGACAAAATGGCGGCCGACACTTCCTGGTTTCGACCGATTCGAATGTTTACTAAGATCTAACAACCAATCAGAATTGCGCTCGTGCACGGCAAGGTGCGCGCACCCAGCGCGCGTACAGATATATATATTGATTTAAATGCTATTTTCTCTGGAAATACTGAGCAGATTTACACCAAACCTGCAAAAGGCACTTCATGGACCTTATGGCTACCTCTCTGCCAAATTTCACGTAATTCTGTTCAGCTGTTCGGGCTGTAGCTGCGACTAAAGTCCCTATGGAAAAATCCATGGGGAAAACGCGTTTTGGGACCCCCCCCTTTTTCTCGGCCCCCGCTTGACGAATCACCCCGAGACTTTCACGGTAGGAGCGGAGCGGAGCGCCCCATTAGTTTTGAAAAGTTTGCGAGGATTCGTCAATCGGCGCCAAAGTTATTCAAAATAGAATTTTGAGATTTCCTATGGAAACTCGGTCCTAACTATAACTATCTACTGGCGACCGCCAGTAGATAATATATATATATATATATATATATCCTTTTCTTCCAACACGGCTCCAGTAAACGAGAACCTAGGGATGGACACAGACCCAGAGTAAGTGCTTAAAGTGATTTATTGTCCAGAAGTCGTCGATACGCGTTTCGGCTCGGAAGAGCCTTGTTCACTCGACATGGTAACATAAAGTGCACATATTTAAAGTGACAGTGCATACATGCGTCATACCCCACGTGGTCAGACTATGGATAGACATAGAAGAGATACACGTAATGCTATCAAATAATCAATCAGCTTGGGGTAAAATCATCAATCATGTGCAAAATTCAAAGTACATTGAAAATTTTAAAACAGAAACCTATTGTTGGAATAGAGCAGCACAACATGGTAATAAATGAACCAACTTCTACCCCGACAAATGGAGATGGCGGCATGTAAAATACAGAATATAAAGTGTATGGGGGTTAGCTTGTACATCCACAAAAATAAATGTAAACAATCACAGCCTCAAAATATCGTGTAAAATACGGAATAGCAAGCCTGGGCTGTGAGAGTATCCCGGTAGACTTGAAAAAGCTTAGAGCTTTAAACCTGTGACAAGTAGCGTAACAACAAACTGCATGAACTACACTCGAATATAGTTTCTAAGCATGGGTGAAGTTCCCATCATAGTCATATGAAGGTGAATACCCTGGATTAGAACCCGCAGATAAAAAAGGGGGGGGGGGGCATGGCATCGCCATAATAAATGTCAGTTTCAGAGACAGAGCAACTAGTAAAGGACCCACATACATATTAGCCACTATACAATACAGTCTTCAATGTATAGTGAAAATAAGGACATAATATGTCCGTATGGTTAGAGACACTGAAGGTGCTTGTCATGTGTATCATGGCAAACATAAACCTGTAAGGTATCCAGATACATCACCACTCGTAATAAGGTGGAAGATGTATAAGTGTGCAAAATAGCAAAAGTGCATATATAAACATATAAATATATAAATATATAAATAGGCAATATAAATATATAAATATATACATATAAAACCATATGCATTAAGAACAAAATGAACCTTGTAACTTAATAAGGATAAAACAGGTTAAAATTCTACCGTAAAATCAGTAAAAATACATTGTCAGTAACCTAAAAGACATAATAAAGATAGAATATCCAGTCAATAAATGAGAGACATGAATGTGGCTAGCATGTGAGGTTGCAGATAACAGATGGGATGCCATGGACCAGGTAATCTATAGGCATGTGTACAGATCTTCAGTCACATTCAAGCCATTCGGGTGCTTAGTGTCGAGTTGTAATATATATCTTGTCTCGAGTTTTCTGAGTTTATATTCGCGGTCTCCACCTCTTCTACTGGGAGGTACAGCATCGATTACAAAGTAGTTGAGACCTTTGTTGTTAGATTGATGGAATTTCTTAAAATGTCTGGCCACAGGATAAGTGCTATCTTCATTCGAGATAGCGCGAAGGTGTTGAAGAATGCGCTTGTGGACCTGGAGTTTAGTACTCCCTATGTATTGGAGTTTGCAGGGGCAAATCAAGACATAGATGGTAAATTCGGTCTTGCACGTCAGGAGTTTGGTAATTTTGAATGCAGATTGACAAAAAGGGGTGGTATAGGATAATGTGTTAATCCCATGAGAGCAAGCTTTGCAGGTTCTGCATCTAAAAAAGCCTTTATGTGTTTGCAGCCACGAGGTTTTTTCCATGATCTCTGGGTCGGTCGACACCAGACAATCCCTCATGGATGGGGCCTTACTGTAGGTAATGGACACCCTCTGCGGTAGCAGGGGTCCAATAACCGGATCACATAATACTAAGGGCCAGCAGGTTTGTATATATATATATACCAAGTTGTTTTGAGTAATGAGTGGGTGTATAAGTGTCTGAATGGATGATTTAGTAGGTGCATGACTGATTGTATAAGTGACTGATTAAGTGTATCTTAATGAATGCATGGGTTAGTGAGTAAACTGTGTAAATGTCTGTATTAATCTGTCAGTTGATGTATAAGTGGCTGCATGGGTTGGTGAGTGTGAGTGACTGTCTATTTGGGTTATTGATTGGTTGTGTGAGAATCTGTATGAGTGCCTGAGTCATTGTGAGTGGGTGGGTGACTCTAGGCAAAGATGTGAGTGGGTGATTCACTGGGTTTATGGGATGAAGAGTGCATCTGTGAAGGGCTGTATGGGTGGGTGAATGTGTATGGGTGTGTTGGTGAGTGAATGTATATCTCAGTCATATATGTGAGTAACTACACATGTGAATGGCAGTATATGTGTGTTGGAGTATATAAATGACTATACTTGAGACTGAGTGATTGTCAGAGTGGCTGTATGGATGAGTGTGTGCTTGTATCAGTGATTGTATAAGAGAGTAAGTATGTGTTAGTATTTCTATAAATAAGTGTGGTGGTCTGTGTATAACTGTATAGGTGAGTAAATGGGTGTGATTGATTCTTTGCATGTTTGAGTAGGTGTATAAGTTAGTATATGGATGAGTGGTGGTGTGTGAGTGTATGTATAGGTGTATGAGTGCATATGATAGTTCTGTATTGCTGAGTGACTGCATGTATGAGTTACTGTATGGGTCAATTAGTGGATGTGTGTGAGTAGACCTATGAATCACTGAGTGGGTATGTAGTAACTGGTATCTGTGTGTCTATGGTTTCGAAAATGGTACTCTGTATTTTAGAGCGGGTGCATCAAAGGTTTTATTAGACTGTGAGGAGGTGTATCAGATTATCACATGGATGATCTCATCAGTGATGTCATTTGAGATGTCACTGACCATGTAATGAGTGATGTAATATGTAACGTCATCAGCAGTGCATTGCGGGGGCGCAAGTTCTAGTTAGCTCTACTAATTATAACGGCCGAATTTCTCTGGTTTTGTATGAGTGAAATGTCCAAATAACTATAATGTCCCTGAAACCTGTGTTTTTTTTTCAGTGAATTTCAATTGTTTTTTAAATGCTAATTTCTTACTATAACGTCCCTGAAACCTATGGTTTTTTCAGTGAATTTCAATGGTTGTTTTAAATGAGAATTTGTAATTAAATGTGCCCCATTCCTGTTTTTTTATTGAGAATATATATTAAACAAAAGTTGAGAATAATTTATAATTTGGAAAACTATACATTTTTTTATTTTTTCACAGAAGTCGCACACCGTACGCGCACCCTACACGATGGCTGCGCGCACCTCGCTACCGCACATTTCAAAAGTCGTGCTGGGGTCGCGATCGGTCCGTGCACATATTCCTCACTTCGTGCCGGCATCGCGCCGGGGTCGCGACTTCGGGCGTAATTTGAAAAGTATGAAATATCATTATAGAAATTATCAATACATTTTTTGGTTAGTGTTTGACTAATTTAATTTAGAAAACTATTTATAAACTAAATTTTTCAGTATACTATTAACGATATGAAATTTCACGACTGCGCGACGTACGCGCGTATGGTAAGTGACCCCCTCTGCGCACGTATTTCAAGGGTCGCGCCAAGTTCGCGTCGGGGTTGCGACTTTGACGTATTTCAAAAGTGTGAAATCTCACTATATAAAGTTTAAATATTAGATTTGTATAAACACTTTCACTAATATCCTTTGCAATGTATTGTTTAAACATTTATTTATATTTTATAATTATGTATACAATATTTTACGGTTGCGTGATGGGTAAGCTACGGGTGCGTGCATCCTACGCGACTTTGTGTCAGCAGGAAAAGAAAGAATCGGATTGTTTTAAATCATTTTCATTCTGTAAGGGGATGGATCCATCCTTGTGATATTCCTCTTATTATTTGGCTGTCTTGCTGGCAACACCTGTTCTTTGTTGCTCACTATTTTTTTTCCCAGTTTTTGTTTTGATTTCTTTAAAAATATTATGGTATCTGCTCATGGAAAAATCGATCCATTGGATCTGGAGGTGAACAAGATCATGGAGCCATTGAAAAAATGGAAGGAGAGTACTGCAAGGATAGTGCATGGTTAATTTATAAGTGTTTGGGTATTAGCGGAGTGATTGGATAAGTACATGGTACTGGCTGGGTGATTGGAGGAGTGCATAAGTAGTGACAGGGTGATTGCTGGAATGCATGGGTACTACCTGGGTGAATGAGTAGTGTCTAGGTGATTAGAGGACGGCATAGGTAGTGCACAGGGGATTGTAGCAGTACATGGGTCATTGTATGAGTACATGGGTACTGACTAGAGTACTGCAAGGATAGGGCATGGTGAATTTATAAGTGCTTGGGTACTAGCGGAGTGATTGGATAAGTACATGGTACTGGCTGGTGAGTGGAGGAATGCATAGGTAGTGACAGGGTGATTGCTGGACTGCATGGGTACTACCTGGGTAATTGAAGGAGTGAATGAGTAGTGTCTAGGTGGTTAGAGGACTGCATGTGTAGTGCACAGGGGGTTCTAGCAGTGCATGTGTTAGTGCCTGGGTCATTGCATGAGTGCATGGGTACTGGCTGGATGATTAGAGTACTGCTAGGAGAGTGCATGGTGAATTTATAAGTACTTGGGTATTGGGGATGGATAAGTACATGGTACTGGCTGGGAGATTGGAGGAGTGCATGGGTAGTGACTGGGAGATTTTGTAAGTGCATGGGTACTTCTTGGATAATTGCAAGACTACTGAGGTAGAGCCTGACTAACTAAAACACTCCAAAAGTAGTGACAGGATAATTTCATAACAGTATAACTAGTGTGAGTGATTACAAGAGTAGAGAGATAGTACCACTGTGATTGAAGGAGTGCAACAGTAGTGCCTGGGTGATTATATTACGGCTTGCGTTATACCTTCGTGATTGCATAAGTGCACAGATAGTGCCTAAATGAGTGCATCTGTGCAAGAGCAATGGCTGAGTGATTACAGCACTGCATATGTTGTGCTTGCACCGTTAAAAGACTGCATAGCGAGTACTTGGGGTGTTGTTATAAGTACATGACAGTTGGGCCTAGCCAAATATAAACCTGTACACCATTACATGACTCAACTGTAAGTGTCCCCTTATTGCCAAAAGCACACATACATATGGGTCTACCTTCCCAAATCATTATGATATGTAAAAGAAATATATAAACAACATTTCTGAAATATAAGAAAACCTAGAAACTGAGACATGTACTACATCTGCCTGAGTGATTCCAAAACTCTGTAGGTAGTGCTTTGGTGAAAGCAAGGGTAGTCACTGGAACATTTGCAGGACAAGATAGATAGTGGCTAGCTAATTCCCTGAGTTCATACATACACATTGACTGCATGGTGAAGTGTATAAATAGCACCTGAAGGGATCACCGAATCATTGAGTACTGTCCAGGTAAGTAAACGAATGCAACAGAAAGGCATGGGTGATTTAATGACTGTAAAGGTAGTGCTTGGGTGATTGGGATAATGCATGGGTAGTTCCTGGATGGTTACATAACTGCTTGGGTAACGGCGGAGTGATTTCATGAGTGCTTAGATACTAACTGGGTGATTGCGGAATTGCATGGGTACTGCATGTGTGATTGCATAAGTGCATGTGTAATGCTTGGGTTATTGCTTGAGTACATGGGTAGTGCTTAGGTGATTGGGAGAGTGCATGGGTAGTGCCTGGGTGATTTCAAAAGTGCTTGGGTAGTGGTGGAGTGATTTCATGAGTGCTAGCATACTAGCTGGGTGATTGGAGTATATGGAATCAGTGAATCATTACTCATGTAGTTTTAAAATCACCCAGTCACTACCTTTGCACTCCTGTAATCGGTCAGGCAACCTCAATAGTTCACTAAGCATACATATAACTCTATAAATACAATCTGAAGACATAGCTGAGTCATTATGTATTATCTAGTTAAGTAGATAAGTACAACATGCCTGCAAGGGTAATATGTAGTGGTTTACTTTTCAGCTACAGCTTCATCATTCTATCTACAAATATGCGACATCATTAAACTAAACCTCTCAACAGACTTGAAAAAGAAGGCTAATTAACAACACCGTTTATGAGCATTTTTAAAACCACACTTTTATTCTGCATCAACACCTTTGTATCTAAAATTATGTGACATCATTCAACTATACCTTTGTTCAGTCTAGAAAAAAGAAGCCTAATTAACAGCACATTTCACCATTCTATCTAAAAATATGTGGCATCATTTAACTTTACCTTTGTACAAACTAAAAAAAAGAAACCTGAGTAATAACACCTTATATGAAAAATTTTCAAACTGCACAGTTGTGCTGTTTCTTTTCCAAACTATCTAAAATTATGCAGTATCATTCAACTATACCTTCATAGATGCAACAAAAAAAGAAGCCTAATTAATTACACCTTATATGAACAACTTTCAAATTACACATTTCTGCTGCATCTTCAACCAACTAAAATGATGCGGCATCATTCAACTATACCTTTGTGCAGACTTAAAAAACCAACCTAATTAAAAAGATCTTATATGAACATCAGTAATCATCTTAAAAAATGCACATCTTACTGTACAGACTTTTTAAACAACATTTAAGTACAATGAAACAAAGTACAAAATACATCTCTACATTTAATAATATATTTTAAACAACACAGTGTCTGAAAAATGTTAACATTTTTAAAATAAACCTCACAAATTTATAACTCACCTTGCATATGTGTTCAATTTAAAATCTCTCAAACTGACAGTATTTTCTTTTACACACAATCAATATAATTTACCAGACTCACCAAGGTAAGACCAGTAATGGCAAAGTTTCCCTCTCTTTCTCCACACAACTACACATAAGTAACAAATCACATTGCTTACCAGATTTTTCAAAATTGTAAAACACCTTTCTATTGGTTACACATAATAAACCTTAGCAATGGACTTCTAAAGGTGTCCAAACTGTTCCTACATTTTTTTTTTGAAGCTGCGACCCCATTGCGCACCACCGCGATTGAGTCAGGAACTCCTACTGGAGTTCAAAAAGATATAACAAATAAATTCAACACTATTTTTTTTAATTAAACACCACTTCTAAACAGAGTACTTGGGAAAATTCATTGAAAGAAAAATATTACTTATATATAAATTACAATTTCACATTTTAATAGCACAGTTAACTTTTAACCCTTCCTCCCATTCTGCTTCATGCCAGTTTCCATAGTAACCGTTCATGGAACATTCAACTGAACTCACAGGTCACACGTTCACCATATTTTCAAGTTAACCACACAATGTTGCAAATACATACAGCAGGTGTTGTTGACTTGGCAAAATTTGATCTTATCCGTTCTATTGTACCTTTCAAACATGTTTTACTAACCAATATGAAAAATGCTTTAAAAAAAAAAAGTAAAATGCACCCTATCTTTGAATGTAGAATGTTCTTAAACAGCCAATCAATTCTCTATTTGTTTTTTTTTAAATGCATCTTGTCCACCATTTTACATACCTCTCATTCTACCAACTGACTACCTCAGCTACAGACATCTCTTCATTACTTAGACATCCCTTCAAGATGCTTACAGTGTGGATTGATGGGCACAGCTATGTTTTCTAGTACAAAATATATGCTGAATGCAGAGGTATTGACAAAGACCTAGCTTTGCAAAATGTAGACATTAAATGGATTGGACAGAGAGGATTAAAGTGGCATCAATAGATGCCTTTGGTTAAAACTTTTTTGCATCTCCAACCCCTTGACCTCATTATTGTGCATTGTGGTGGCAATGACCTAGGCACATTGATTGGGGTAGGTCTGGAAATGCTCATGAAGGACACCTTTGCAGAATTGATGTTGCTTTTCCCCTAAACTGTCTTTGTATACTCTAACATATGCCAAAGACAGAAATGGAAATAGTCCTATCAATTCTGCCCACAGATTAAGAAAGCTAGAAAAAATGTCAAAGCTGTTTCCGCTTACCACAGAGACCATGAAGGGGCTCCATCTATAACAATCTACGTTTCCATATGGATGACATCTACAGAAGTGATGGAGTACACTTCACTGATCAAGGCAACAGAGTGTTTCTCAACAACCTGAAGCTCTGCATCTGCACTTACATGTAGCTAAAACGATCTCCCAATCAAAACAATAACCCAACATATAACCAAGCCTTCGATAAAAAAAGAAAAATCATAATTATTTTTGATTGGAGTCGCGCACCCATCTTCCTTTTTGAAACCGCGCACCCATCGCGTTTACACTAGGGGCCGCACTGAGAGCCAAGCACCCATCGCGTTTACACTAGGGGCCACGCTGAGAGCCATGCACCCATCGCTTTTACACTAGAGGCCTCGCTGAGAGCTGTGCACCCATCGTGTTCACACTAGGGGGCAGCGCTGAGAGCCGCGCACCCATCGCGTTCACACTAGGGGGCCACGCTGACTCCAAACTTTGGGGAAAAAAAAAGTTCACTTCCATTAATTAATATTCGCTCCTCTCTCGGGCTGTTTTTGCCCAGGGGCATGGCCACATATTTACTTTTTTATTTTATTTTTTAAGGAGGGGTGCTGCGTGGCCCCCCTCCTGAGGTCTCTATTGGCCCCGGGGACCCCATACCCAGGGCCTGGCCTCATGTTGGGGACCGTGTGGGGAGCCCCAATGCCCCCACAGTCCAGCCGGCTCCCCACCTCCTGCGGGAGCTGGCATTGCTTTTGAGCAAGGGGAGCTGCTGACATGCAGCTCCCCTTGCTCAAAAGCAATTGTGCTTTGCTTCATTGAAGCGAGAGCAGGTTTCCCTGCTCTCGCTTCAATGAAGCAAAGCAGAGTTTGCTATGGCAGGGCGGGAGCGGTGCTCTCACCCTGCCGTAGCAAACAGCAGTTTTGAAAAACAATTGGTCCTTCAAACATACATAAGTGTAAGAACAATGAATATAGACCAGAATCAGTGCTATATTAAGTGAAAATGTCCAGCCGGACATATAGATTTAATATTTAACCGTGATTAATCGAGTGGGACACAGTCCTGTATCCTTCGACAAACAAAACATTAGAGACAATCGCATATATTTATACATTTTTCAGGCGAAACAACCAAGCTTAACGCCGATCCAGACAATAGGGGCAAGCTTTTTAGAAAGTAAACAGTAATGCACTACTCTTAACACATGAGTTTAACGTGCATGCTGTTCAACAAGTCGACGACGTTCCGATCTATAACAAGATCCATAGATCATCATCAGGACAAAGTAATGACAAGCCTAAGAGCACACTGCCAGAATTATGAGTGCGTGGGGGGAGAGAGAGGAGAAGGAAGCGGTCCGGAGGTTGAGACCTAGCTGTGCATTTGTAGATAGGGGCACACTAAGCGGGTGGGTTCCGATAATTACTGAAGTTGCGGCGCCGGTAATTAGTTGATACCAATTGGGCGTCCGTGGCTGTGTAGGTCCTCTTGCCAATGACAAGGGTAGCCGTATAGTCCTGATGATCAGGACGAGCTGAATCGCAAGTCTAACAGCAGTGTCCCGAGGATGTGGCAGTCCCCAGGGCCATCGAGTGCTCCAAGAGAGGAGCCGTGTGGCCCCCCTCCCTCCATTTCAAAGCCCCAGGGAGGTAGGGGTCCCCAGGGTCTGGGGGGCCAGCGAGGCCTCCCTCATTTAAATATTGAATGCCCCAGGGAGGTGGCAGTCCCCGGGGCAGCATGAGGGGGTTGGGACCCCCACGCTTTTTTCAACAAAGCCGCAGGGAGGTGGCGGTCCCCGGGGCTGCGGGGGGACCGCGTGCCCCCCGCATTCAATTTCATAAGCCCCGCAAATAAATAAATCATTGCCCCCGGGACATGGCCCACCCGGGGGCTTTTTGAAAACGAAGCGTGGAAGCCTGCGCTTTGTATTTTTAAATGTTATAGACAGGATTTGCAACCCCGGCGTGACTTCTGCCATTTTGTGTTTTCTAAATGCTTTTTTTGGCCCTGGGAGTCCTTGTGGGACCCCCCGGAACAGGCCTAGGGGGTCATGGTGTTTGTACCCTGCCCCCTTTTCTTGTTTTTTATTCCTTTTTCCACAGTTTTCTTCTGACTCGGTTCGGTCACAAAATGGCTCCCAACAGTGCCTGGATTGGAATGTTGGCAGCCAATAAAAAGGAGGCTTGTGCTCGGGAGGGTTCGCGACTCCTCGGTGCTCAGATATCGATATTTTTTCTTTTTCATATTTCTCAGGAACTACTGAAAGGATTTACAACTTTTAACAAAAAGGGGTCTTTCTGAACCAAGACCACCTTTTTGCCAAATTTGGTGTAATTCTGTTCAGCAGTTCGGGCTGTAGCTTTGTCTAAATTTCCTATGGAAAATTGCATGGGGATAACGTGTTTTGGGACCCCCCTTTTTGCTCGTCCCCCGTTTGATGAATCACCCCGAAAATTTCAAGACAGGAGCTGACCAGAGCGCCCCACTAGTTTTGAAAATTTCATGAAGATTCATCCAACGACACATAAGTTATTGGGAAAACAAAACGCTTTTTGAATAGAAAAGAGGTCATAAGTATAACTACCTACTGGCGACCGCCAGTAGGTAATATATATATATTTGTGCGCAACCTCCTGCTGGGTAAGACCTACAAGAGCACACCTTTCAGATTCCTGAGCAAAGAGGTGGAAATTCTTAGTATAGTCAGGGTGACCTCAAGTGGGGGATTCGCACAGAACTTGATGGAATGCTGGTTACATGATCTGATGTCCACAACAGAAGCTCAGGTGTGTCCTTGCTGGTAATAGTCATCAATACTTTTGTCAATGGGAGAAATTTGGGACCCCAGTACATTTTTTCATGCTCTTTAAATCCAATTTTATCTGCTGTTCCAACACAAAGTCACCATACACAATTATTGATGGGGTGCATTTGAAACATCACTGTATGCGTTCATCATTCGTACTACTGCTTTTTCATGCCTTTGCTTTTAGTGATGTTCATGATGTTTCTCATGGGCCCAAATGGGAAATGCCACATAACCGTTGTATGAAGGGAACTAATTCTGTATTTTTGTTTCATTATTTCCTACTTGTCCCTGTGCTAAAAGCATATCAATTATGTATGAGAGACACCATACAATCAGGAAGAGTAACCATGTCACTACTGTTATTTCTGTTCTAATCAATAATTTTCCCTGCAATGTCCTTTTTAACCATTTCTTAGTGGCCAGAGTCAGGGCGGCACAGTGGTGGGTTGATCAGTAAATACATATTTACTCTTCCTCACCATTTACCTTGCCATTGGTTGGACAACCACAACAGGATTTGTACAATTTGTAACAAACTCCTCTATTTAGTGGTATCACAGTTGCGTTTAGTTATCCGTTTTGAGAACTACTCTATCCCAGTCGTATCAAATTCCCGCTCAAAATCACCCTCACGATAGTTCACGATATCCCTGCCTATACTGTTCGATAGTTTTCCTCTGTCTGTGTGTCTTGTGGTATTAATTCTTCTAGCCCCCAGTCCTGTGGGGGTGCAATTACATTGATGTATGTTGTACAGGGACCTAAAGGTAATATACAGTCAATACATAGGTTTTCGAGGATTTCTCGCATTGATGTGTTATTAGATGGTACTGCTATTGGTGCTCTGCTGGGTTCAGTGCCGTTGGAGAGGGCGACAACCCGATTGTTATAAAGATGGATAATTCATTTAGGATCTGCTGCAATTGATCACTTGCGGACTGTTGAGACATTTGCCTAGCTCAGTGAAACGTTACAATTACTTTCTTTAAATCAAAACAATGGTACCTTCACCAGACCCAAAGCTATCACAGATCTTTTCAAAAGATCCTCTTCAGTCTTTAAGGGGCTCTGATAGCTGTGCTGATGTCTCCGTTATCTTGGTGTATACTTCTGTGGTGAGTGGTGTTTTCTTTAGATGGGATGCATATATCCAGTACTGCTGGTTAGTACTTTGAAGTCTGTGTGAAAAAAGTATTTTGTGTAGTGTCATCAGGACTGTTTTATTTTGGCACAATCAATTTGGCGCCATGCTATTTTCGTTTCTAATTTAACTAATATGATGGTCACTGCTTGATTTTTCTCAGGAACACTTACATTTGAATAGAGAAAATACTCTGGGTATTGCATCAATATTTTTACTCTATTAATGGATTTTCCAGTACTTAGAGCCAAATGTTCAGACCCTTCTGTATAATTTTCTCTTTCTTTACAGCCCTTCTGGTGAGTTTTTATACTGTGGTGTTCTTTGGTAGGGCAACATTCTGCTTGACTTAAATCCTTACTGGGTCCATATGCATTTTGCCTACTTTGTTTAGTCTTTGACCCATACTCTGTCATCTATCATAGATAATATATGTGGTGGTATATTCTGATGCTGATTAATCTCGCTCTCTGATGTTCGGGTGAAACGCGTGATGTGTCCTGCTCCACGAATACCCGGGAGCCAGAAGCAGGAAGGAGGCAGGCTTCATAAGCAGAGCTAATGCCTCCACTCCCTGTACCAGCGGCAGGGAGCAGGCACGTTTAGGTGGCAATGCAAAATGTACCTTGAGTAGTAAGTGTATTAGAGAACCCCCGTGGGGGTGCGGGTTAAATGAGGTGAGGGCTTGGACATGTGGGTGCATTTGGTGCACTGTAGCTCATAATGATTTAATGCTGAAGCAACATGAGTAGGAGGTTTCCCTCTACTATGAGTGTGTGGTTATTAAATGATGAGTGGGTTAACAATGGGATGGCTGCAAATGGGTCCCACCTAAATGCACAAAGCGGATGGAACTGATAATGGAAAATATGGATGTATTTGGCACAATTACGCCATCTCTGGCGGTGATTTGGGCCAGAGGGGAGGGCGCAGCACAGACCACCAAAACTCTTGTGTAAGTGTGAAAAAGGGCGCTTTATTGAAAACAGGTGCACCTTGCAAAACATTAACCTCGGCCTTTGCCTTACAAAACTAATCCTCTCTAAACATTTTCCAACAATCTTGCCTCCCCCACCCCTAAGGCTCCCCCTCTCCAATCTTTTGCAACTGTTTACAACCCTTATACAACCTTGACTGTTGAACTTGTAATCCTATAACCTCTTACCTATTTGTAAAACCTCTACCTACCTAAAGATCTCCTAATAACTTTCCTGTTACCTGTTCCCGGATTAACCTGTAGGCCACCATAAATTGAAACTGTCAAACCTGTAAAACACTAGAAAAACACGCCACTCAGAAAAGTCCTCCCCCTACACTTACCTAAGGACTTTTCTGACACCCCAACCTAGGGAGCTTCAGATATCGAAATATGTTGAATGATCTATCTATGATCTCTTTCATCCGTATCAAATACAATTCCATTCCAAAACATGACAAATGACCACCATCGTCCCTGAAAAAATAGACTGCCGCATACCTCAATTCTGGGTGCACTACTCTCCCTATCCCCTCCTTCACACAAAAATTTCTCATGTCCCTGTTAATTTTTCTCTTTGCTTTATCAATCGCCCCCGGCCTGTCTACCCCTTGCCACTGCCTTCACGGGATGAATTCAGACCAAATGATAAAACACCCTGACCACTGCAGTTTGATTTCTAAAAGATCCCGCTTCATCTGTTTGAGCAGCACTACGCCTTTACATATCACCAGGTCATTCTCACCCAAGTGCACCATCAAAACATCTGGACTAACGTTATTTCTGATGCAGTTATTCAAGATTGGTATGAGCTCGTGCCAGCACATGCACCCTTTTCCATTCCACGACAACTTAAACAATGACGGGTCCAAGCCAAGATTTAAACCTTTCCCTTTTTGCATTTCGTGTTACTCTGCCCATTTAACAAAGGAATGCCCCACTATCAATATCCACAGCTCTGCCGAAGCCAGCCCGGCCACTGAACCTGAAAAGACACAAGTGTGAGAGCGGATCCACTAAACATTATCCTGTCCCCCCTTCTAATGTACGTTTTGAAAGAATCCGACTTCAATCTCCTCAGTCGCATGATCTCCTCCTCTCCCCACCCCAGCATTGCTGCAGCCTCGATCCAAAAGGAGTGGGTGCCGTACTCCCCTGGTATCTCCCCCAGTAGCCTCAAAGCCCTAAGCATCACCCATAGCAGCTAGGCGGCCATGACTGCCCTGCCCAACACCCTGCTAAATACACCCCCATTTGCTTTCCCTGACATGCCACCCAATAAGCCCCCTCATGCCACCGGGCATACCTCTGAGTCCCCTGAGGCTCTCAGAAGCACCCCTGTTCCTTTCCCCCTTTGGTCCCTTTTTGAGTGTCTCAAGGTCACCTCCACCCCCACCTCCCTCCATTGGATTCCCACTCGTCCTGCTCTGCCCACCAACTCTGAAAACCGAAATGCCCCGAAATACATCCAAGACATTAATGTCGCAAATAGCACTATTTCTTCCTTGTCCCTACAAATCCTCGGTATCCATTGTAACAGGACCACCAATAGCTTCCTAGATACTGGCTTCCAGTAACAAAAACACAAGTTTTGCTCTACCTGTCTAAATAATAAAATATAGAATGAATCTTACTGATATATAACCCTCAGAGTTGCTCTGGCTAGACCATTTGGAAGAGAGCACACCAAAAATATGATGGGAAATTATAATATTTATTCAATGATTATATTGATATAAATACAAAAAGCAAAATCACCAAACACAATTAGATTGGATCTTTGAGAATGTATACAAAAACCAAGGTAGGCCCCATCAGAGAAGTAAGAGGGGTATATAAACAATTATCTCACATTCATACTCATCAGACAAAACATTCAACCTAACACAACCAATCAATGCACTGCACGTACATTTTCACCGCGTTAAAAATTATATATACACAGAGAAACTCTCCTTAGGTAGTTGATATGCACTGTTAGGATTAATGGAAATAACCAAACAACACAGTCGGACACGCCAACGCGCGTTTCGGTGCAATCACCCAACAATGAGGGTGCCACCTTCTTCAGGGCGTAAGTTTTATGCGTTTCTCTTGTCCGAGGGGCCTGTAAAAATATGAAAATCATAATATTTCACTGATAAGTTATACAATGATTTTACTGTATTTTAGTCAGTACATCAATTTATAGGTTTGATAAACAACAATTAAATGATGTACATTTGTTACCCAATCTAGAACAAATGGTGTGGCCAAAGAGCGCTCGGAATGGGTTTTCAAGGAAAAGATCAAACAATTTTTTTCCATTTTGGAAGTGTACAACGTAAATTTGCAAGAGGGAGAATTAAGGGCAACTGCACATATCAAGCCACTTCTCACTAAATAGACTGACCACTATGACAAAGAAAACAAAAGCAAAAACAGATGACAATGACCCATCTAGGGGCCATAAAGTAACTATAAAGACAAAATCCAAAAGAAACAAAGAGTGAAAAAAGGGGGTGGGTCTGTAAAAAGATATATACAGCGCTCACCTTAATTGAATCCTAAAGTACGTCAAAGAAATAGCAATGAAACCACAGGATCGAAACTGAATGAGTCCAATCTGCCAACGTGCTAGATAGAAAATTATAAATGGAAAAACCCGTGTTGGCAGCTGAAGTAAAGATAAAATAATTTATATTCGGAGATAAGTGAAAACTACTTGCCCGTCGCGTGATTTGACGATAAATGTAATTAGGTAACTCCAAACACGGTGATAAAGGACTGAATAGCAAAATTTCTGAATTTGAAGATGTCGATTCTTTTAGTGATTTCTAACTAAAGGAAAAATAAACGTGTTGAAATTTATATTATAGCAGCCTAAATGCATGGTCTCATATTTGATATATAAGCTGATAACACATATAGAATAATGATTAATCCTAAAACGATTTAATCTACTAACTGCAATTCTTTATATATCAAGTTATCCTAGTAAGGGTGCAATGGTAGGTAGCATCTAGATTCTTTAGTTTCTTGAAAGGGCGCCAGGAGAGAATCCAACGACTTCGAAATTATAGAATCAAAACATAATCTTAAATGCCTTATCTTAGGCTTCATAGACCCGTCGTTATTTGGATAATAATAACATAAATAGCAGAATAGACAACACAGAATTAAGTACAAAAATGAAGGCTGTACCGCTCATGAAGCATGCTTATTGCTAACGGCTATAGATTAGATATGGGACAATTCGTACCTTATAATCTGTTAACCGATGGTCGAGAGATGGCTGTTCACGTCACTCGCAGCACGGTGCATAGAAACAATGTTGCAGGAATCTCACACTGATACTGGTGAGTCAGTTTTATCGTAACGATGTTGCTGAGGTAATGAAAAGGGAACATAGAAAAATGCTTACGATGAAGAAAATCAAACACTGGTTTTTTGTATATATAGCTGGGGCGAGAAATATCCCGCAAAGAATGCTCGGATAAGGGAATAATATAATATCACACCCTTACCTTAAATAAACATTCGTAAATAACGTTGCCGATGAGCCGTGGGGATCGCGTCCTCTCAATGGAGAAATAGCCGATACAAAAACCGCGCGAAAGCGAGTGAGTTGAAGAATCTTCTGAGTTGAAAAATCAACCATTCAGAAGACACTAAAATCATGACGTCAGTGAGCACGTGATCACGCACTCTATCTGAATAAAGACAGGCTGTGGTCCGAGTCACATATAGACAGCTTGTATGTGAAAACCCGCCCACTATAGGCGAAAGTTATCAGAACACATCCGGTCCATAGTGAAGATAGAAAGCTTTCATAAAACCTATGTCCTCTGTGGTAAAAGTTCGACGAAAGGGGTCATAGATATGCAAAGGAAGTGGATCAGAAATGGAAAGTCAGCTAGGATGATATAAGACAGGCCAACAGTATCTGAAAAAAACTCAGGACTATTAACCGAACCAGATTATAAAATTGCATTTTCCCATGGTATAGACTCGTTAAGGCCGTTTTTCTGTGCATCTAGAAGAAATATCCAAAAAACCTCAAGTTTTTTACGGATGTTGGTGATATTGGTACCCTTATGGCTGTGTATTTTTTCCAGTATAGTATAGCGTAAATCATTTTCATTGTGATTCGCCTCTTTCCAATGGGATACTAATGGAGCTGAGAGGTTGTTGCGTCTTATGTTCGATTTGTGTTCTCCAATACGTACCCTGCATTCCCTAGCGGTTTCTCCGACATAGGGCAGCTCGCAAGGGCATAGTATGACATAGATACAATTAGAAGTGCGACAGTTGGTCATTTCTCTTAGTTCCACTGAACGGTTGCGTAAGTTGATTTTTTTGCTGACAATGGCATTGGCACATGCGTGGCATGTTCCACATTTATGGTGGCCACGAATAGGTTGAGTACCAGTAATGGATTTCTGTGCAAATGTTTTGTTAGAATTTGTGAATTTGGCCTTAACTAACAGATTCCTCAGATTTTTGTTGCGTCTGAAAGCAAACAACGGTTTGGGGATCCTAGGTGCAGTAGAGTCAAGGTTTAAAAGATGCCACTGGGAATTCACAATGTGTCGAATTTTGTTGTTAATCGGGGAATGTTTTGTAATACATACCAGTTGTTCAGTATGTTTTTCCTCTTTAGGGACAAATAAAGAGTCCCGATTGTAGTAACGGGCTCTTTTGAAGGCATCGTGTACCAATCTTTTAGGGTAACCCCTCTGGATGAATTTTTGTTTCATAGGTTCTGAATGGTAGTGGTAATCTTGAATGGAGGTGCAGTTTCTACGGAGTCGTAGAAACTGCCCAAATGGGATGCTGTTCTTCTGACTGGATGGGTGGAAACTGTCAAAATGAAGAAGTGTGTTTCTCGATGTAGGTTTGATGAAGAGCGATACTTTTAATTGGGCATTCTGATGTTCAACTACAACATCCAAAAATTCCAAACTTTGGTTGCTGATCTGGGCGGTGAATTTTAAGTTGGAATCCGCTGAGTTGACCCATAATACAAATTCATCGAGTTTCTCCTTATCGCCCTGCCAAACGAAGAAAATATCATCAATGAAACGTGCCCAATACCGGATGTTCTCGTAGAATGGGGCCACTTCGTTATAGATGTTCTTTGCTTCAAAGTGTTCCATATATAGGCAGGCCACACTTGGGGCACAAGATGCCCCCATACTGACTCCTTTGATTTGATGGTAGAGGTTTCCATCAAACTCAAAGTAGTTTTCCTCCAAAACAGTCTTGAGACATTCCATTAAAAAAATGTTTTGTTATGTAATGTTGCCTGGGTTTGAATGATGTCCTTGACCACCATCAGTGCGTCTTTCTGTGGGATGTTTGAATATAAAGATTCCATATCCATTGAAACTAAAAACTCTTTATGATGGTTGAATTGAAGTCCTTCGATTTTGGATATAAAATGTCCGGTATCTTTCACATATGATTCCAAGTTAGTAACCAACGGTTGTAAGAATTTATCAATGTATTTAGACAAGGGTTCGGTTGCTGATCCGATTGTGGAGACAATCGGTCTCATAGGGGGATCAGTTTGATTTTTGTGTGTTTTTGGGACCCCATAAATGATGCGGAACCTCGTAAAAGTCGGAGTAAGATATTCTGCTTCATGATGACATATTTCTCCCTTTTCAATTGCAGTTTCAATTAAGCGCAGGATTCTCATTTTAAGCTTAGGTTCAGGGTTATTCATGATCCTGGTGTAGTGTTGGGGGGATTCCAATAGATTGTTCATCCTTTGTTTATAATCTTTGGTGTTAAAAATGACAATCCCGCTACCTTTGTCGCAAGGTTTTATTACTACCTCAGGGTTCTGTTTAAGTTTCGTCAGTGCCATCTTTTCTTCTTTAGGTATGTTGTTGGAGGCATACGGAATACATTTGAGGGCGTTTTGGTTCTTGTTTAATACCGCCTTCTCAAATAGTTCAACTTCTTTGCCACTTGTTCGATGTTTGGTGTAAAAGTGGATGGTGGTTTAAGTCCTGACAGATTATTTTTAGAGACAGGATCCAAGATATTTTGGAAAAAAATTTTAAACGAACTTTACGAAAAAACACATGTAGGTCCTTAATGAGTTCAAATCTATTAAGGTTCATGAAAGGAACAAATGAAAGGCCTTTCGTCAAAAGTGTTTCCGTTGGGTTGTCCATCAAATGGGATGATAAATTAAAGACTGCGATTTTATTTAAGTTCTCCAGTATTGGTTTTGACGTGTACGGATGTATCTCTGCGGTTGTGCTGGTTCCTGGAACCTCTGAGCTGTCGGGGGTTCCTGAAAGTGGCCCCTTTGATGTGAATTTTGATAGTGACCTTGATACTGGTTCTGATGTTGGTTTTGATATCTGGGGCGAAATCCGCCGCTCCGATTTCCTAAAAAACGGGTTTGTCCCTGATATTTGTCTGAGCCAAATCTGAATTGTGGGTTATAGTGAGGGGATCCCTCACTATCTGAATCTGTAGTGTCTGAAAATGTTACTACACGTTTGTTATCCCCTTGTGGACCTACTGTGTATTCGCCTGATGGGGCATAAAAATGCTCCGAAAGATATGGATAAGCTCGTTCTTGAGAAAATAATCTGATGTCCTTTCTAAGTTTATCGGTTTTTCTCTTTAAAAGATACTCGCTGAATGACTCTAACTCAGATGTGATTTCCTCTAATTTTTTCTTTCCTTCCTCTAGACCACTAGAGAGTTTGAGTTTCTCTTCAAGTTCTGATATTTCAATGCTCAATAATCGGATAACCTCCCTAGCTGTTTCCACGATGAGGATCATCCAATCCCGTGAGCATCTGTTAGATATCAGAGCCCACTTCTCTAGGAATAGCCTAATATCCACAAAAAGACCAGGGATGTTTCTGACTCTAAGACCGATGGGAATAGTGCCTGCTTTAAGATATTCTAGAATGAAATTCGCATGCGCTTCAGTCCGTTTTGTTTTTTTCTTTAGATTATAAAGTTTTGTCCATTCTTCATTAGGACCTTTGGACAAGGAAAATGGTCTATCTGGCTCTGTGGCTGGACCTATGAGGCGTGCATAATCCTCGTCAGAGAAGCCAAATGTTTTGATACTATCCATGTATATAGAAAACAAATATATAAAAAAAGGGGAAGAAAGAAGGGACAAATAAGACAAAAAGAGAGGGAAAAACACTTACAAACTCAAACGAAGAAATGTTGTTCCTTTTATGCCCAGAATCAGTACAATGGAGAAAGAAGATAGAGTGAAGTGTGCAAAAACAAACTAGAAATGGAATAAATCCAACCAACAGCAATTACCCCCCAGCAATCAAGGCTGGGAAAGAATATCCACTAAACAAGCAGGGGTATCCCAATTCTGATATAGGGAGAGCAATAGGGGACAAATCCAGTAACAAAAACACAAGTTTTGCTCTACCTGTCTAAATAATAAAATATAGAATGAATCTTACTGATATATAACCCTCAGAGTTGCTCTGGCTAGACCATTTGGAAGAGAGCACACCAAAAACATGATGGAAAATTATAATATTTATTCAATGATTATATTGATATAAATACAAAAAGCAAAATCACCAAACACAATTAGATTTGATCTTTGAGAATGTATACAAAAACCAAGGTAGGCCCCATCAGAGAAGTAAGAGGGGTATATAAACAATTATCTCACATTCATACTCATCAGACAAAACATTCAACCTAACACAACCAATCAATACACTGCACGTACATTTTCACTGCGTTAAAAATTATATATACACAAAGAAACTCTACTCAGGTAGTTGATATGCACTGTTAGGATTAATGGAAATAACCAAACAACACAGTCGGACACGCCAATGCGCGTTTCGGTGCAATCACCCAACAATGAGGGTGCCACCTTCTTCAGGGCGTAAGTTTTATGCGTTTCTCTTGTCCGAGGGGCCTGTAAAAATATGAAAATCATAATATCTCACTGATAAGTTATACAATAATTTTACTGTATTTTAGTCAGTACATCAATTTATAGGTTTGATAAACAACAATTAAATGATATACATTTGTTACCCAATCTAGAACAAATGGTGTGGCCAAAGAGCGCTCGGAATGGGTTTTCAAGGAAAAGATCAAACAATTTTTTTCCATTTTGGAAGTGTACAACGTAAATTTGCAAGAGGGAAAATTAAGGGCAACTGCACATTTCAAGCCACTTCTCACTAAATAGACTGACCACTATGACAAAGATACTGGCTTCCTACAGCGAGGCCTTGTCCCTTTTTCTCTTCCCCATCCTTCTAGAATTCACCTCCCTAGCTTGCCTGCTGAAGGTGCGTACCCCCACCACAGCTTGCCCTTAAAGGCGATCCCTGCCAATTTGCCGGTAATCGTAACCCTGGACAAGCTCTTATCAATCATGTCTAGAATAAACTGTACCAATTCTTCTTCTCTCGCCCCCCCGTCATCCCTTCTCCTAGCCCCCCCTGCAATAAACTCCCACCAAGCCTGCCTACATGCTGTCCTAGTGGAAAGAGCCAACGACCCTACTACCTATTGCAGCATCCTCCTTCTTCGATGGACCACATCCCCACTGGCACTGGTGTCTTGCAGTTTTTCTGCCTCAGTGGCCAGCCCATGGAACCTCTCCCACTGTGAACGAGACAACGCGTCGGCAATGTCATTGTCCACCCCAGGCACGTGTCTGGCTTGAAAGGTGATGTCATGTTTCTAGCAAAGCAACACAAACATCCTCAACAATTTGAGTACCTGTGCATCTCTGGCTTAGTGCCTGTTGACTACAGGCACTACTGCCATGTTGTCTATCCTAAAGTCTACCTTCTTGTGTGCCAGGTCTTGCCCCCAAACTGTTGTTGCCACCACCAGTGGGAAAAATTCTAAATAGGCAATGCTCCTACCCCCACCCTTCCAATGTAGCAGCCACTCTTCTGTGCACCACCTACCCTCCCAATACAGCCTGAAACCATGGGCCCCTGCTGCATCCAAGTAGATATGTATGTCCCATTCCTTGGGTGCCATCATTGGGATGCTGTTAAACTCCTCAAGAAATTTTCGCCACATGCGTAGATCCTCCTTTGTACCTGCCGAGAGTCTCATGTGATGGTGTGGGAGTGTGATGCCCGCCAGGGACCTGCCCAGTCTCCTACAAAAGGTCCTCCCCGCACCACTCTACATGCAAAATTAAGGTGCCCAAGCAACACCTGCACCTCCCACACTGTCACCTTCAGTCTGAGCAACATGTCATCAATGAGCATCAACATGTTCAATTTCTTACCCATCGGCAGGCGTGCCTCCATGGCCACCGAGTCCAGTTCAATGCCAAGAAATGACAACACCGTACTTGGACCTTGTGTCTTCTCTGATGCCAGGGGCACTCCCAGTGAACCCATGAGCGCTTGAAAACTGTTCAACTGTTGTTGACAGTCCGTTGAACCGGGTCGACCTACCAGGAAGAAGTCGTCAAGGTAGTGTTTTACTGTCACTTTGCCTGTCTGCCATGTAAAAACCCATTGCAAAAACGAGCTAAAACGCTCAGACAATGCACAGGAAATGGAACATACTATAGGCAATGCCTGGTCTACAAAAATGTGTCCATCAAACTGTATTCCCAACAGTTGGAAATCCTCCAGATGTACCGGCAGTAAACGGAAGGCCGACTTGATGTCGCATGTTGCCATTTCCGCACCCCTTCCCACTGTGCCCTGGCTACGTCTACTGACAAGTACGACACTGACGTCAAGTCCTCTGCATTCACAGAAGTTCCCTCCGGTCACAAGAGATGTTGAATCAATATAAATTGCTCAGGTTCCTTCTTGGACACCACCCCAATTGGTGATATGATCAAGTCCGTGATAGAAAGGTGTCCGAATGGTCCCGCCATTCGGCCTTCCTCAACTTCTTTGTACAATTTGTCTCGTACTATATCTGAATGCCCTTTGACTGATCTCAAGTTCTCTGCCCACCTGGCTTCTCTCGACCCTTCGTACCCCAACTGGAACCCTTCCTGAAAACCCTGTTTTAACAATGTAGCATCATCCCAACAAGGGGATTGAGCCAGCCAGCGCTCCAGGCACTCCAGGTTAATGGGTGTACAAGCCTTTTCCCATGGTCCCTTGTGCTCCCTTACCACCCATGCCCCCCCCCCTGTTTGCTGACCTTTGGAAGGTGGCGATATGCTGGAAACCCGGGTTATACTGCTGACCCTGCCCGTTGTATCCTGGGCCAAAACATTGCATGAGCGGGTGCCGCCCTCCACACTTGGATCATTCGTGTCTGAATCTACAATACTCTCGTGCACAGGTTCCTTTATTGTAATCCCAGCACGCCCCTTAAATTCCCCCTGGGTTTTTTTGCTGCATACCCCACCTGCCCTGGGTGGGGTGGCTCTGAAAGGGGCGGTAAGTCAGTGGCAGCCTGCTGGGCGTGTAATTTGTTTTCCCGCATTTTACTGACCCATGGTTTGTTGGCACAAATCCACGTCAATCTCCCCCCATTTTACCTCTGTGTCTCAGGCCATTCTGGCTCTAAACTCCTCATCATAATGCGACCAAGTGTAGCCCCTGTATGTTACCTGGGCCCTCCTAATCACCTCCATGTATTTAAAAATCGAGACGGACCTCTCAGGGTATTTTTCACAGTACGCACTTGCAAATATTAAGAAAGCCGCCGTCCAATTTTCTATCGTCATCGGCACCTTCGGACGCTTGCATAACTCCAGTTCTTCCTCTTTCGAACCCTCTTTTGCCCTATGTTCCCTGTGCAATAACTTGAGCATGTCCACGTACTCACCTTTTCAATTTTTTTCCTTCATCGACAGCATCAGGTGTGCCCCAGTGTCTTAGTCACCCCCATGTACAGCAGCTCCTGGAGTTTTACCTCGTGGCTCTCTTTGGCAGCCCCTCCCTGGGCCCCTTCACTGTCTTGCCCCCCCGCTGGCATCCTGTCTTTGCTCAACTTTGTCTCCCCGCCCATCTTCTGCCGGCCGTCCGCTAACTCCCCTTCTGCCTTCCCCACTACCTCTGCCTGGCCCTTTGTGCCTACCCCCGCATCCTTGACGTGCCTGCCTTTGCGCAATCGCACTGCCCTTCAGCCTCCCCGCCTATGGCATCTGTCCCCACCATTACCCTGCCCCGGGGCCTCACAAGCAGCCCCCCTCCCTTTTGCGGTCTTACCTGGCGTCAAGTTCAGCATTCGCACTGGATCCAGCCGCCTAACCACTCGTGTATGTTGTTGCCGCGCGTCGTCCAGACAGGGAGATCTCCTTGTTTCCGGACCTGTAACAATCTAGGCACAACATTAAATTGCCCCTCCCCCCTGCTGCGGCCCACATTCGTCCTCCTCCACGATTTCCCCTTACTCCAGGCTGTCCTCATCATAATCTAACTGCATGCCCCCTTCCATACCTTCAGTGTCTGCTCCTTTGTGTCCCAGAGCCTCTGCGCTGACCTGCCTTTCTCGTTTGAACTCCTCCAAATCCGCTATTGAGGATTGCGCTAGCACGAGAAACCCTGCCGCCCTGCATGGTCATTCTCTCACCACCGCCCCGGGGTCCGCATCACCCCACGGGGATGTTGTACCCCCACGATTGCCTCAGACCACTGTATGGCGGCGATTTTACCGTCCCGCGCCTTGTTCTGGCTCACCGCCTGTGCCAGTGCCTTTACTTCTCCTCGGGAATGCGGAGCCGCATGTGACTCACCCGAGTAAACTACCTCGCACTCTTGCCACTCCTGCAATGGAAAAGTAAGGTACGACAAGCCAGGGTTAGAATACCCCTCCGCCTCTACCCTCCTTGTCCCTTGGCACCACTGCCAAACACCCCCACATCCTGCCCCATGCCCGCGAGACCCCCTCCCCACCCAATGGCCTCATCCCCCTCTACGTCTGCCTGCCACACCCGCTTCCTCCCCTGATGAGTGCCCCCCTGCCACACCGGACCCCCGGTTTCCTGTGGCGTCTGAGTCCTGGCCCCCAGGAGTGGCCTCACTGCCTGCCCCTCCCCCTCGTGCCCCCTGCTCATCGTCTTTGCTGCATTCCAACATGGCTGTCATAAAGGCGGATGCTGGGCCCCGAACCAGCTCCTCTGTCTCTGCCCCAGGCCACCCCTGCCATCCCCCTCTCTGCCTCGAAGCCTGCTTCCCCCAGCACCTACCCCCTCTCTTCCAACCAGAGGGAACTGAGGCTCCATGGGGCCCTGTCCAGCCAGCCCCTCATGTCCAAGGAGACAGGGGGGGCCCAACGCGGCCACCCTGCGGCTCCCTGTCACCCAGCCCATTCCCAGCTGGGCCTTGACCCCCTTTGTCCCCCTGCTCATTGGCCCCTCTTCCCCTTCCCTAGACTCCCTCCTAAGTCAGCTTCTCCCGGACCTCTTGATCTTGGGGGCAACCCCATGTCTTCCCCCTTTTGCACACAAACACCCTGTCCCACTTTCACAAGTACCCCTGGGCCCCCTGCCTTTGCCCCTGTTGTTGACCCTCTGCCCCTCCCACCCCCCTCCTGTGTGCCACCCGTGGCCTCCTTGGCTGTGGGCACCTCATGGCTAGGCCCTGCCTCCTCATCCCCGCCCCTCCCTTGCTCAAACTCGAGCGCGGGATGCCGCGCGGTGCCCCACCCCACAATTCACCCTTGTCTTCGGGGCAGCCGCTGCTTGCCCGCTACCGCCCCCACCTACCACATTCTGTACCCTGGTGCGACCCACCTGCAGGGACAAGCAGGTCCACACTGCAACAGCCACACCTCCTGCCGCACGACACAGCGGCCGCGTCTCAGGCACCGCCGCCTTCACCAGATCCATGCGCCCTGCTTCAGCAAGCAGGCGCATTGCTTCCGCGGTCAGACATTGTGCTAACGGCCCTAAAAATTCCTAGAAAAAGCCCTACAGACCGGCTGCCGTGTCACCTCACCTAAAATGGTGACAAAGGAGACCAAATGTCTGTCTGAATACCCCCCGTTCCCCTAGCACAAAAACCGCACAACCCAAGCCCAATTGGGCTCCGGGCTGTCTCAAAATTCCCAGGGGTGCAAGCCTCCCGGTGGTTGGCTGCCCCCCCAAGACCACTTATTGCAGTACCAAATTACAAGCCTCGTGCAATAAAACCGCGATTCCACGAGGGGCAAGTTAGTGGCAAGCATACGGGGGAGATTTTCCTTTTGGGATGGACTGCTTCTCCCAAAGTTTATCAGTAACAGGGACCGACAATGTTTGGCTGTGAAAAATACGCTGGGTCCAAGTGTGTTTCTTTGAAAAAAAAAAATACCTGCGACAAAAAATTGATAGGGTGAGTGCTGGAAGTACAATTGAGTTGTGGCTCTTCCCCATATGATTTTACCGACAGATGCCATGAAAGATGTGTGTGAGTAATCACGAATCTAAAAACACACTCTGTTTTAAACCCTTTTTTTTGGAAGTCACTCGAGGTGGCTGAAGAACCATGTATCATGTTGTAAGGCAGCAGCAAGTATCCACGCTCCTTGCTGGGATAACCATGTATCTTGGGAGTTCCTCTACCCACTGAGAAAGTATATCTCTACTTTTGAGCATGCACCCTAATAAAAGGGAACCCAAGTAGATACTTCATCCATAACTACACCATTTGTTTTATCTTATGCTTCCGTTTACCAGTGTGTGACTATAAAGGACATCGTCTCCCTCTCTGACCAGGAAGCCGGTATCCCCTAAAATTTAGGGAAAGGGATAATCTCCTTAATCTGACAAGTCAGGAAGTGTTGTAGTAAATCTAAATGCTTTAATATGATATTGATATCAGAATTATGCGGTGCACATTGCATGTGCGTCGTCCTTGCATATACATTTGTCACGTATCATGAGTGTTAACTTTGCAGTGGTGTGCCGTGCAGTGACACTTGAATGCCAAATGTTCCCCTTTGTTTTATATTAGGTTAATAGATCTATTTCCCACCTCAGATAGGACTCACCTGGGTGTATCTTGTGTTTTTAGCATCATATATTTCGGCAAAGCAGTACTAGAAGGTCCTTAGGGGTCCTTGGCCCTGAAGAATGCCCCAGACCCATTAGGGCTATATAACATGTTGGCCTAAGTATAGGGAAAGTTTGAGCCCTTATTCTCATTATAACATCTCGCCTCTGTTTTTAACGATTCTTGCAGTCACCACTTAATAAAGGTACTAAACTGGGGGAACTGCACGGTATTCTTAACTCACTGATTTGGATCCCGTCCTTGCCCAGTAGCTTTTCATCTAAGAACTCCCTCCTGTCCGAGTCCAACAGGAAGTTGAGTCTGCTTTGGTGGCAATGTCTTACCAGGGT
Source organism: Triturus cristatus (assembly GCF_964204655.1). Classification (NCBI taxonomy): domain Eukaryota; kingdom Metazoa; phylum Chordata; class Amphibia; order Caudata; family Salamandridae; genus Triturus; species Triturus cristatus. The sequence continues at coordinate 751,050,711 of NC_140587.1, forward strand.
GGGGAGAGTTTACTGAGGATGAAGCATGACACAATTGTATGTGTGGGACTTTCTCTACAATAAGAACGATCTTCCCTTCCCTTGGCACTTGAACAGGAACTCTGTAACATCCAAATTGGACCTTCATCTATTTTTGTTTTCCTAGGTAGGAATACAGTCACTCGCTTTCTACCTATAGCTACTGTGCTCATTTGTGGTTGATGTCCCCATTTTCTATCTCCTTTTCCAACATGTGATATATAGGTTGGCCAAGCCCTTTCAACTGATCTTTTCCCGTGGTTTTTGATGGAATCAATAACATCCTGAAAATAACTAACTGCCATCTGGGGCCCAGTGACAATGGAGCCCCCATGAGGACGCCTCCAAGACCTAGAGGAAAAACATAAGGTGGTGGCTAGAGAAAAACTGGAGGAGGTCATTATTTACCACAATGACAATAGAGCAAGAAGAAACTGTCACCCAGCTACATGAAAACTAGGCACTAGTCTTAGGGTCCCTGTGATAATTCCCCAGAGGATGTGAGGCAGACGGGGAGTGAGAACCTGTCAAACAGACAGCGAACCTCAGTGGCCAAGTTGGCTGAACAATGAGATGGGTGGAATGGTAGGGGGCGTGAAACAATGGCAGAATTCCACATGCCCTCATCACAGATTAAGGCCAGAGAGGAGCGGCTGAGAGTCAATGAACTCAAATAGGTAACTCGTGTGCAGGAGTAAGCAATGATGTTATGTTGCATGTAATCTATAATGTTCAGTGACTTGCTGGTTTTGCAGGTGAGGAAAGAGAGAGAGGGGGGTTTACTGTCACCAATAGTTGCGATACCAGCGGGCTCACCAAAGGCAGACTGACTTTTGGGACACAGAAGGATAGTAATTCTTGACTTGATGCTAGAGGCACGGTTAAAGTAGTAAGTCTTAATGCAAGGTGTCTCAATGCCACAGTTAATTGATTAGCAATTTTGAATATGCTATATTCTTTAAAAGTAATATATCTATTTCAAGAGACGCACTTCACCAAGCAAGATTGGTTCCAACTGAATTGTTTAAGTGGATAATTTCTGTTCCGGCCCAAACACAACTGTTGGAGTCGCATTGTTATTGGGACGGGGTTCCCAGGGAAGGTGCTCCAGTGCTGGCCTGATGATTTGGGTAGACCCCTGAGATGATCCTTAAACAGGGCCCCCACACCTTCAAAGTGACATCCTTATACACTCCAAACTTAGGATTAGAAAAAAGTTAATAGAAGATACATTCATGGAGGGGGCATGGCTGGCAGCCGAAGGAAATGGCCGGCGACTAGAACAGCTCCGTGCTTCCGCAGGCCTCCTCTAATATCCGTACAGTAATCCGCAGGCAAATTCACCTACAAAATGGTGAGAATGCGTCGGAAGGAGACGGGCTTTAGGTTAACTGCCTGCAGTGTCGAAAGACCACTCAACGAAGAAGCTATGTTGTAAAGAGTGACTGTGGCGTGCATGAAAAGCCGCGACTGAGGCCTCAAGTGATCTACAAGCCCAGTAAGGCAAATACGATCAACTCCCCCCTTCCGAAACATACACTGAGGCGATTTGGACGGTGGTCGTGAAGTGGCCCTCCAGACTGGCATGCGGCGAAACCTGCGCCTGGTAAAGTCCCATCCCTGACCCGAGTGAACATCCAGAGACGCGGTTGAGACGCTGATCATCAGCCCCACATAGCTGAGATGGAGATTGGGCAGACAAAGTACGCAGCCTGAGGTAAGCAAAAGCATATGTTCTGGAGACGCCGGGAGACGGGCCCCCACAGCCGATAGTGTCACCAACCTCACAGCTGCGATCAGAGAGTGCTGCGCAGCTGCCACTGATGGCAATGACCCACCGAGAAGAAAAAATAAAGCTCGGCCACTGCGGGGAGCGGGCCTAGCCAGAGTGCACTGCTAGCCCACGCAAGCAGTGCAGAAAGCGAGCTGGCCCTCAGAGCAGAGTGAAAACAGTGATCTGCCACCCCCCCCACAGGACTAGCAACCCCACGTACCAAGGAAAGAAAGAACCACCGCAACGGTACTCGTGGGAGAAGGTGGCAATAACAGCACACTCGTGCGACGAGAGAGGGGCGCAGGCTCGCCCACAACAGTAGTCAATTCCCCACGGCAACCCAGTGGCGTGGCCCCTCAATGTACCGTTTTGCCGGACAGGGAGAACAATGCCATGATCGAACTGTAGGAAACCCGAAAGGCCGCGTGTGACTGTTTATCGCACTGGCAGGCAGCGGTGAGTACTACCAACTGCAGATCCACTACTACATAAAGCCACTGTAAACCTACAACAATGGGGGGACGAGGCCAGCGCGTAACACACCAAACTAAACTTGATAAGTACGCATGTAATAAAACTCACCGGAAATCAACGGATCACACCACCTGGTAGACCACAATGTAACGGAGGGGGAGAAGGTTACACTGCAGGACATAATGACCACACTAAATAAAGTACACACATCCTTAGAGTCACAAATGGACACTGTCTCTACAGAACTCTCATTAATCCGTGTTGATTTCAGAATACTGAGCACGAGGGTGACGGAAGTAGAAACAACAATAGCGACTTTATGCACAGATACTACCGCCCTTAAGCGACAAGTGAAACACCTAGAAATGAAAAACAAAACTATGGCTGCAAAACTGGATGATTATGGATGCCGCTCCCGGCGCAACAACGTCAGAATCGTGGGTGTGCTGGAGGGAACATGAGGTTCCGTGAGAATCGTAATGACATTTTGGGTTTGTTCGAATATGGACGAGTTTGGTATCTACGAACCGCAAATGACGAGTTTAGTGGGTGTACGCGTTTTCGCTACGCTACTATGTATGGTTCGTCTCATTCGTGGGTGTGTCCATCTGAAACCCTCGGGTTCCATTTTAGATACGGCATCCATTTTGTCTCTTGCCCTCAAGTAGCCAGCGAACGGACACTGTCCGCTTCGTGACCCTGGGATTCCCAAACTTTTGCGGAGGACACGTGTTCCTTTGAGGGTGTCTGTATGATGAGGGGGATGACACTGCAAGGGCAGATGGCTCCGCTCGAGGCTCATCTTGCCGTGCTAGTCTATTGTTTCAGTCGTGCATGCATTAGGCACGAATCCTTTGATCCTGCAATCATGCTTCTGATATTGCTCCCTACATTCTTTTCCAATCTGTTGTTCATCCTTGTTTTTCCTTTGCACCTGTTTCTGTCCCTTCTCCTAATTCGTTTACAGTCAGAATGGAATGTGCTTAATGTGGGGATACCGTGCTTTCACAGTTGGGAACCGGCAATGCTGCTGTAATTATGTTCCGGGTTTCTGAAAACATGAATGCGACCCTTTTTGAAGTTTACTGTGGGAACTGAGTTGTAACCTTTTGTTCGCCATGTTGTTCAATGACGAAAATGTGTATAAAAGGAGCGATCCACTTTTGCAATTTGAAGCAGTCTCTCAGAACCTACACGTTGTGTACTTCTTGCGATTTCTGTATCCCTGCAGTAAATAAACACTGATCTTTGACGCCGCAGGAAGTGTCCCGTGTCTCTGTGTTTTGTACGCCGGAACAGGTAACCCACGAAGGTTTCAGGTGTTGTCCCCTGGCACCGCTGGGCCTTAGAATAGCCCAGTCCTTCAAACAGGAGGGCCAGCAATAGACTTATTTGTGGAAGACCTATTCAAGAAATAATTACGACTCCGAGGCCTATCCCACTATTTCTCAGTTGAAACAGCCTACCTCGTCCCAGGCGGTAGGCCTAAACCAGATGCGCCTCCCAGGCCCATACTAGCCCACATTTTCAATTTTCAAGACCGGGACATCATTCTCCAAACGTCCAGAGTGGCCCCACCGGTGCACTATGAACAAAGTGCAATTTCCTTTTTCCCTGACTACACAGCAACAGTGACAAAGTGACAAAACAGAGGTGCAATTTTTTTGCTATAAAGAAAGAACTACGAAACCGCGAACTTAAATACTCAATGATGTTCCCTGTGAAGTTGAGAGTGGAGTTAGAGGGAAAAATGTGGTTCTTTACAATGCCAGAGGAGGGCCAAGAATGGCTCGAGGGCTGGCGCCAAGTCACCAACCATGGAAGAGCGGGGGAAAAACTGCGGTCAGCAGCCGACGGGAGCGACGCAGTCAGAACTGGAAGAAACAGTGTCAACAAATGAAGAACCTGGCAAAGGGAGCTGAACAGATAGAGGTCCACCTCTCATCAGAGACTAGACGGCACAGGCACAACCCATCGCTATGAAGCACTTCCATATGAACAGAGTTGACGTGATTTGAACTCAAACAAAAATCACCCGGAGGACAATGTCCAACAATGTTAGAACTGGGGGTCTCTAGTTGGCAATGGTATACACCTTTGCCAAATAGGGACCCTTGCTTCTAGTCAGGATAAGGGGGCTACACTCCTAAATAACCCCTGCTCGCCCCCTTGGTAACTTGGCATGAGCAGGCAGGCTTATCTCAGAGGCAGTGTGTAAAGCATTTGTAAACACATACAGTAATACAGTGAAACCACTACAAATGGACACCACACCAGTTTAGAAAAGTAAGTAATCTTTACTAGACTTAAAACAAGACCAAACAACAAAAATCCACAATACTGTAATCAAAAATAGACTTTAAAATGGTAGAAATAGCTTAGTTCAATGTGGAAGGTAAATGCGACACTTTACTCTCAAAGTACCTGGGATGCATCACGCAATACAAACAAAATGGTCACAGGGAAGTTGATGCGCCGTTCCTTACACTCAGGGGAGTGGATGCGTTGGTTCCTTACTGCAGCGCAGGGGAAGTGAAGCGTCACTTCCTTACTGTGTGGGGAGTTGATGCGTCGTTTCTTACTGCGGCCCGGTGACGATGCGACAAGATGGTGCCTCGATGCGATGTGACAATCTGGTGCAATGCGACAAAAATGGCGTCTCTGATGCGATGCAACAATGTTGGATGCGATGCGTGCACGCCCGACGGCCGTGCGGCAAACTCAGTAACTTCTGAGTCACGACGGGCCCCGCGACACGCTTCTCCGGTGATGCGACGGCGACCTCTGCGGCAGCGGCACGCTTTTCCGGTGATGCGACATGCTTCGTCGGTGATGCGACAGCGAACAGCTGCGGCGGCAACACGCTTCTTCAGCGATGCGACGGCAACTGCTGCGGTGGCAACACACTTCTCCTTGTTGCGTCGCGCTTCCAGCTCCCAGCGACATGCAGTCTTCTCAGATGGCCAAAACAACAGTAGGGACCTCTCTGCAGGTAGCATTCCCAGCAAGGGAATTCAGGGGAGCTGGTGGTGAAGTCTTGTATCCCTGAGACTTCAGGCAGGAAGAAAGCACACTTCAAGCCCTTGGAGATTCTTCTTCAAGATGATGAAAATTCACAAAGTTCCTTTTCTCCTTTCCTTGGCAAATAAGTAAACATTGCAGGCCAACTCCAGAAATAGCACAACAGTACAGGGGCAGTCACCGCCTTCAGCTTTCTTGGTTCCTCTCCTTGGCAAAGGTTTATCTTGATTCCCAGAAGTGATCTAAAGTTCTGGGGTCTGGGCCCCAATATTTATACTGCAAAATCCTCTGAAGGCAGAGAGTGTCTGTACCTAGTCATAACCAGTTCTGTCCTCCTGGGTGCAGCTTCCTGGCAGGAGGTGGAGACAGCATTGTTTAAGAGCAGACCTGGCCCAGGTAGCTGAAAGGAAATCTGCTCCCCCTACTCTCTATTCTATGAGGGCTCAGGTCAGTGAAAGGAAATCTCCACCCCCTACTCTCTATTATATTCTCTATTATATGAGGGCTCAGGTTAGTGAAAGGAAATCTCCTCCCCCTACTCTCTAGTCAATGCAGGCCCTATTCAGCCCAGCCCTGACCCATCAGACTGCTGGAGCCAAGGCCCTTTCCAGCCCCCTGTCACTCACAAACCAGACATGGAATACACAAACCTAGCAGAGGCATGCTGGATGGTTAGGCAAGAAAATACCTACTTTCTAAAAGTGGTATTTTCAAACAGAGAATGTAAAAATCACCCACACTAAAAGATGTATTTTAACATTCAGGCACACCAAACTTTATATTCCAATCTTGTTCCCTGGGTCAGTTATGATTATAAGATGTTATAATCATACTGCCCATTCTGGCCTATGGGAACCGATAGCCTTGCAATAGTGAAAAACGAAATAGGCTGTAATTCACTATCAGGACATGCCACACAAATCAGGGCATGTCCTACCTTTCACATACAATGCACCCTGCCCATGTGGGTACCCTGGGCCTACCGTAGGGGTGTCTAACATGTAGAAAAGGGAAGGTTTAGGGACCGGCAAGTGTGTGCACTTGCCAAGTCGACATGGCAGTTCCAGATTGCACACAGGCTCTGCAATGGCAGACCTGAGCCATATTTTATAAGCTGCTTCTGTGGGTGGCACAACCCGTGCTGCAAGCCCACCAGCAGCATTTGATTTACAGGCCCTGGGCACACATGGTGCACTGTACTAGGGTCTGACATGTAAATTAAATAGGCCAATCATGGAGTCACTAATCCATTACAAGAATTTGCAATAGAGAGCATATGCACTTTAGCACTGATCAGCAGTGGTAAAGTGCCCAGAGTCATAAAACCACCAACAACAGGTCAACTAACAGCCTGATGAGCGATGATACCTGACGTAACCCCTGAAGCACCCAGAGACACATAATGAACAGCCGCCTTATGTGCACCTATGTGTGGTCTTTATACCTGTGGTTAATTGTGGATCTCAATGCAGAATTGCAAATCTAATATATAACAGATAAGAGGATGTTCTAGGGAGGATACCGGAGAAGTTCCCCTCCTACGAAGGTAACGGGAAATTGGTATTTGGCACTCTGCAATGTTGGGGAGGTGGGTAGTTTCAAATCCATCATGCAGGCAGGCGGGGAGGAGGGAATGATGAGCAATAAGGTCTAACAGTTCTAGTTTAGTTTTTCTTTATTCTTTGATATGGTTTATGGTACGACTTACACACTTCCAAAAGGGACCTATGCCTCATTATCCAAATCAGGCTTCTCATACAGATAAATCCGATGCCACATACAGCTACGCAAACTAGCCACACCACTTCCATGCCCGCAATACACCCATTACGTGCTCGGCACCTACCACTGATCTCATGGAATGTGAATGGCTTGAGAGATAAATTAAAGAGGGGATTGGTGCTACAATATCTTAAGTGTCAGGCGTCAGCAGTAGTCATGATACAAGAGACCCACCTGGTTGGGCCAACTTGCAAGGCCCTCGACAGATGGGGCTTTAAATTGGCAGTCCATTCCGAATTCACATCAGGTTCTCGAGGGTTGGGGATCTTAATCAGGAAACAGTACCCACTTATCATCAAGCACACGCAGAGGGATGAGTAAGGTCTTTTTGCAGCCGTCTCGTGCCAGAGGGAAGGACGTACAATCACCATTGCGACAGTATATATCCCCCCCCCCAGCACTCCACTCGCTGGCCATTCCGGCGCTTAGCACATTTCTGCCCCGACTTCCAGAGGGAGAACTAATAATAGGGGGCGATTTTAACATGACCCTTGATGACACTCTAGACCGAAACCCCTCCCAGCAACAACACCCTGCACACTCCAACTTAGCAGACTTCCTCGAGACGATAGGTCCAGTAGATGTTTAGCGTTCACAATTCCCACAGACGCGACAATACACATATCACTCAGGCGCACACATGAGCCTCTCCAGAATAGACTACATGCTCGCACTAGCTGATTGTGTGGGGAGATTTGAGGAAAGTACTCACTTCCCAAGGGGCATATCAGACCACTCACCCATACATAGCGCACATCAACACAATGTCGCATATTTTTGATATACCCAGGCTATCTAAAGAACCCCAAGATCTGGAAGGGATTGATCACCGCCACAAAACCCTATTTCAGTGAAAACGAACCCTCGGTTTCCTCACCCCTCACACTATGGGAGGCATATAAGCCTCTTCTTTGTGGGCAGGCCATCTTGCTGATCTCCGGCCATAAAATGGAAAAGGCTAAAATGGTGACGACCCTGGAGCAGGAGGTGAGCCAATTAGGATTAGTACACTCTCAAGACCCCTCAGATGCAAACACACACCGGCTCCACTTTAAAAAACAAGAATACAAAGAATACCTATGGGAGGACGCGAAAAACCGACTAACTGCCACCCGGCATAAAGTATACGAAGTAGGAGATAAAGCCAGGCAGCTCCTGGCCTGGCTCGATAAGCGGGATCGAGCTGACCGATGGGTGGCGGAACTTCAACTTGCCACTGGAGAAATCACAACAGACCCCCAAACAATAGCATACACATTGGCGCTTCACTATGCAAGTGTGTATGCCCCGGCAACCACAGTACAGCAGGTGGAGGCGATGGCATTCATCCGAGACATCCAGCTACCCACACTAACAAAGGATGAGACTCAATTACTAGAAACAGAACTCACATCCGAAGAACTAACAATGGCGATAGGAAACATACAATCGGGAAAAGCCCTAGGGCCCAATCGTATCCCTATAGAACTATATAAAAGAGGCGTTACTAAAATCACCCCACACTTACTAAAGATGTACAACGCCAGCTAGAGATGGCAGAGCTCCCTAACGATCAGGGAATAGCCACAATAGTGTCCATCCATAAACCTGGGATCGCCCCATATCTTTGATTACCGCAGAAGCCAAGATCCTGGCCAAAACATTGGCCAACAGACTGACACCCCACCTAGCTAAGCTAGTACATCCGGACCAATGTGGGTTCATGCCGGGTAGGAACACAGCCCTAAATCTAAGGCGCCTACACAGTGTAATAGGACGCAAACATACGTTTCAAGAGGAGGCCATTATACTGTCTCTTGACGTGCGCATGGCCTTTGACACAGTTGAGTGGGCTTTTCTTTTTGTCGTTCTCACACATATGGGGTTCAGACCGAAATTCTGCTTTTGGATAAGGCTATTATTTACAAAACCACTCACACACACACTGGCAAATGGGCACATCTCCAAAGAATTACCTTTAGGACGTGGAACAAGACAGGGCTGTCCACTGTCACCGCTCCTTTTCGCCCTTGTACTGGAACATTTGGCCGCCTGGGTAAAAAATTATCCCATTATCCGCGGGCTCCGCTGGGCAGAAGGATGGGAAAATCGTATATCCTTATATGCAGATGACATTCTGCTATATATGGCATCCCCCAAATGCTCATTGCTTAGACTCTTAAATATATGTAAAACCTATGGGAGGCACTCAGGATACACTATTAACTGGATCCAATCCGTTATCTATGTCTTGAATGACCCACTGCGAACACTACCTAGAGGGTGTGAGGTGAAGGTAGTGGAAGATAGCTTTAAATATCTGGGGATCCATATTACTTCAGATTCAGAGGATTTTAAGACCCTGAATCTTTAAGAGCCGCAGAAAAGATTGCGCAGAGATACAAAACACTGGCAATCCCTACCATTGACGCTGCTAGGAAAGGCAGCACTTTTCAAAATGATGGCGCTTCCTATATTCCTCTACGCAACACCCCATTCTTGGTTCCCCATCATACTTTTGAGCAATAGAGGCGTAAGTAACCAAGCTGCTCTGGAATGGAAAACCGGCCCAAATAGCTATGACTAAATTAGTCAGGAGTTGGTAGTATGGTGGCATTGCGCTCCCAAATATACAAACGTACTATTGGGCGTCCCAATTGACCACGATCAATCAATGGCTCCATGCCTCCCACATGCACCCGGCTTACCGAATGGATAAACATGTCCTGGGAATAGGAAGGATCAACCGAGCACTCTATAATAAGAACCAGAAAACAGCCCCCTTTTGGAAACTGGCAAGCTGGGCAAACTGTGCAACTGCAAAGGGTTTAAATGATGGGACACCATAGAAATATCAGAAGTGGGAGATCTCTGGGCGAAGGGGAAAGTAATCACATTCACTCAACTTCAAGACCAATACGAGATGGCGTCCACAGAAATGTTTCGCTATCTCCAGGTCAAGCACACATTAGAAGCAATCATCCTACCCAACACTATCCTCCCTGAAGCTTCTCCATTGGAGGATAGACTCCTAACAGAAAACATGGACAAAAAAGCCATATCCCTAACTTACTGCAAAATTATTAACAGCCAACCTGACCCCACACAGCTTCTCCGGGAAAAATGGCAGACAAATGTGGGAGAATTAGATGATACAGACTGGCAGGAGGCATTAGAATTCGCAAGGGAGGTGGCGATTTCCTCAAAATTGTGCCTTGTGCAACTGAAAGTGCTCCATAGGATCTACTACACTAGGGTAACACTATGCAAGATAGGAAAGACTGATAACCAACTCTGCTTGCGACAATGCGGTGCAGTGGGCACATTTTGCACACGATGTGGGAGTGTCCAGAAATAGCGGCGTACTGGGAGACAGTCATGACCACAATAACAAAGGTGAGTGAGGCCCCTGTGTCACCAGAAACTAAGCGCTGTCTTCTAAATATATAGGAGGCAATGGACCTAAATACCACAGCACAAGCCTGGGCGACACTAGGCATGATAATAGCCAAAAGAAACATTGCCAAATATTGGGGGGCGCGAAACACTCCCACTGCAAAAGAATGGTGTAACGATATGGCAATGGTGGCCTAAAAGGCTGTATACATACATAGAGGATGCCCCAAAAATGGGAACGGATGTGGGGAAAATGGAACACATTCATAGGTGGCATATGTACTTTACTCCCAGCGGGGCCTTCACTGGAGGACAGTTGATGAACCAAAAAGTGGCAAATATAATAAACCAATAAGTATGTTCATGTAATAAAGATGCACGATAATTGATGTAATGATGTACTGCAATGTTTGATAGAATATGTAAAGGTCTCAATGATTGTTAATAGATATTGTCGCAAGTCATGTACCCAATAAAAAGAGTGTTTTTTAAAAAAAAAGATACATTCATGGAGATAATGAATAAATCTCCTGGTGATGATATCATTGAAGGAGATCTGAACAAGGTTATGGGTGGGAAAGGGACAGATCGACTCAGAAGCTTGGACAGGGTGGCTCACTATCCAGCAAGGGCATAACCTTGTTGCATAATAATGAGATCAGAGGATACCTGGAGCACACAACATCCCACTGTCCTCAATTATACGTATCATTGTGTGGCCCAACGCGCCTACTCAAGGCTTGACCACTCCTGATCTCAAGCGTGTCTCCAAGGATTACGTTCCCAGAGACAGAACACTTTTCACTTTCAGAGTGTTTCCCAATAATGTGGATGATGCAGAACCCATGGAACAAACATACTGATCAACGATGAAGAGTGAGGGAGAGGCACTCCAAAACAGGGTTGATTAGTGAGGTGCTGAGATGGATTACCCACAACATGGAGGATAACAACAAGGCTGGCGCAGAAACCAACACCCGTTTGGATGTTTTAAAGGTGTGGCTCAGAGGATTCTTTCTCTTTGCCTCAGCGAGCCTGATTGATGATAGGCGAGGGAAGCAGGAATCACTGAAGGCTATGGTGGGCTTCCACGGCACAACTGCTCTATGAAGGTAGGGTGCAGACTAGCCCATATGAGAGCATGGGGCAAAATGCTCCTGACATTTTGATGGATGCAACAAAGCAGGCAAATTGGTGGGTTTTAAATGTAGAGGTAAAATAAGAGCAAGCAGAATTGTTGAAAATAAAGTGGAGGTCTGGTCAACTGTGTTCCCACGATCCAGACATTGTGGATGCATTCTGAGAATACTAAGAAGATCTGTTTTCCATCTCGGATATAGATCAATATATTTCTGAAGTACACATTAAGAGTCTTATAAACGAGCAAATGCAGCAGCTAGTGAAGCTCAAGCACCTAGGTGAAGTCTTCACTGACACAAGTAGGATGAAAACAAGAAAATCTCCTGGTCCAGACTGCTTCAAACCCCTCTTTTATAAAAACATTTCAAATTACATCTCTGTTGATTCGCTTATTTCATGCAATCACTGAACCCACAAGAATAGCAGACTTTTAGTCACAGACTATGATATTTGTCATCTCCAAGCAATGGAAAGATAAGTTGTTGCCGGGTGATTAATACAGACCAGTATCATTACTAAACACTAATGCCAAAGCTTTTTAGTTAGTTTGTTTTTGGCTAACATGTTAGGCAGGTTTCTCTCAGGCTGGATAGAGCCGAACCATCCCAGATTTATACCAAGCACAAGCTGCAATGACAACACTTAGAACCACCACGCCTAATCAACAATGTTGGTAGTATTCATAAGGCAGCATTGATGGTTTCACTTGACACTGGGTGCATTGGACTTTCCTGGCCCGTATTATGGCATTCTTCAGTATAGGACTCAGAAGCTGGGTCCTCAGCAGCTACATGAACGCCACAGCTCTCAGCACAATTAACACCAGGGCCTCAAACCTGATCAAAGTAGGCATTGATACTAGGCATGGCTGCCAGCCCTCCTCTTTGCATTTTGCTTTCTCAGTGAAATCCATAGCAGAAAATATACGGGGGAATAAAATATTCATGGCATACAAATGGGTCAGGGGATGCATACATTGGTGATGCACGCTGATGATTTAATAGTAATACTAAGTCACCCATTTTTGTCTATCCCGGTATTAATATTAGGACTAGAGAAATATGGATGGATATTGAATATCTCAATACCACCTGGGCAAGCTGCAGAATTTTTGAGCACATTCCGGTTTCAATGGGCCGAGAACTTACGTACATGGGCATACAACTAGCATTCACCTTAGAACGCAGATTAATTACAACTACCTTTCTACAAACTGAACAGCAGGTGTTACAGTAATGTCACCTGGGAATCGTACTGTAGTGCAGAAGGATTGCAGCAGTAAAAACAAGCATTGGCAAAGCCAATGGGTCTCGCCTATTAGCGAGCTATTGGCATTGCCAATGTATTTAGGCCATGTTGTACACCAGCGTGCTTGCTGTTCAGCATGGCTAAAGGTTAGTGGCGTCAGGTGGAGTGGCATGGGATGTAATGGAGTGGAGTGGTGTAAAGTGGAATGGTATTGAGTGGTGTAGAGTGCTGCAGAGTAGATTAGAGTGGAGTAGAGTGGAGTGGAGTGGCGTACAGTGGAGTGGCATAGAGTGGAGTGGCACAGAGTGAAGTAAAGTAATGTGGAGTGGAGTGGAGTGCCATAGAGTGGAATTTTGTAGAGTGAAGTGGTGTCATAAAGTAGCATAGTGTCATAGAGTGTAGTAGATTGGCCTGTTCAAGAGTGAACTGGTGTAGAATGAAGTGGTATAGAGTGGAGTGGCAAAGAGTGGAATGGCGTAAAGTGAAGTGTTCTAAACTGGAGTAGAGTGTTACAGAGTACAGTTGAGTGGCATGGAGTGTCCTTGAATGGAATGTCATAGAGTGGAGTAGAGTTCAGTGGCGTAGACTGATGTGTTAGAGTGGAGTGTCGTAAAGTGGAATAGAGTGGAGTGCCTGTAGAGTGAAGTGGCGTAGCGTGGTGTAGAATGTCATAGAGTGTAATGTCAGAGAGCGGAGTAGAGTGTCATAGAGTGGAGTGGTGTAAAGTGGAATAGAGTTTCACAGAGTAGAGTGGCCTAGAGTGGAGTAGTGTCGTAGAGTGGAATGGCATAGAGAGGTGTGGCACAGAGTGAAGTAGTGTCATGGAAAGGAGTGTCATAGAGTGAAGTAGTGTGCCATGGAGTGGTATAGAGTGGCATAGACTGGAGTGGTGTAGATTGAACTGGTGTAGAGTTGCGTGGCATAGACTGTCACCGATTGAAGTGGATATAGACTGAAGTAGCTCTGGGTGGAGTGTCATAGAATGAAGTGGTGTGGAATGCCATACAGTGGCGTAGAGTAGAATGGAATGGAATGGAGTAAAGTGGTGTGGAGTGGCATAGAGTGGAGTGCTGTAGATTGGAATGGTATTGAGTGGCGTAGAGTGACGCAGAGTGGAGAAGAGTGGAGTACAGTGGATTGTCGTGGAGTGGAATGATATTGAGTAGCTTGGAGTACAGTGTATTGTTATAGAGTGGAGAGTTGTAGAGTGGAGTGTTGTAGAGTGGAGTGCAGTTGTGTCGTAGAGTGGAGTAGTGTCGTGGAATGGTGTACAGTGAGGTGGTGCAGAATGGAGTGGAGTAGAATGTTGAGGAGTGTCATAGAGTTGGGAAGTGTGTCGTAGAGTGCTGTGGAGTTGAGTGGCATATAGTTTTCATAGATTGGAGTGGTGTAAATTAGATTAGCATGGAGTGGCATAGAGTGTTGCAGTGTGGAGTGGTGTAGAGTAGTGTGGCACACAGTGGAGTAGAGTGCCAAAGAGTGGCAGGGAGTAGCATTGAGTGGAGTAAAGTGGTGTGGAGTGGCGTAGGGTGGAATTGAGTGGCATAAAGTGGAATGGTGTAGAGTGGTATAGAGTGACACTGAGTGGAGGGAAGTGTCATAGAGTACAGTGGCATAGAGTGGAGTAACATGATGTGGAGTGGCACATAGTGGAATAGTGTGGAGTGGCATAGGGTGTCACAAAGTGAAGTAAAGTGTCATAGATTGGAGTATCGTGGAGTGTTGTGGAATATCAGAGTGGAGCAGAGTTTTGTATAGCGTTGTGGAATAGAGTGTCGTACAGTGGAGTGGTGTACAGTAGAGTGGCATAGAGTGGAGTGAAATAAAGTGGTAGGGAGTAGTGCAGAGTGGTGTATCATAGAGTGGAGTGTCAGAGTGGAGCTTCTTAGAGTAGAGTGGTGGTGTAGATTGGAGTAGTGTCATAGAGTGGAGTAGTGTAGAGTGGAGTAGAGTTGAGTGGTGTAGAGTGGTGGTGCATAGAGTGTCATAGAATGGAGTGGCATAGAGTGGCATGAAGTAGAGTAGAGTGTCATAAAGTGGTGTGTCATAGAGTGGAGTGGCATAGAGTGGAGTGTTGCAGAGTTGTGTAGAGTGGAGTGGAATTGAATGGAGTGTCTTTGAGCATTGTAGAGTGGAGTGGCATAGAGTGGAGTGAGATGGAGTGGAGTGACATAGGATGGAGTGGAGTAAAGTGGTGTGGAGTGGCATAGAGTAGAATGGTGTGGTGTAGAGTGTCACAGAGTGGAGTAGTGTGTCAGAATGGAGTAGATGTCGTAGAGTGGAGTGTTGTAGAGTGCCAGAGTGGAGTGGAGTGTTGTGGAGTAGAGTATCAAACAGTGGACTGGCATACAGTGGAGTGTCATAGAGTGGAGTAAAGTGGCATGTAGTAGCACAGAGTGGAGTAGAGTGGAATGTCATAGAGTGGAGTGATATCATAGAGTGGAGGAGTGTCAGAGTGGAGTAGTGTCGTAGAGTGAAGTGGAGTGGTGTAGAGTGAAGTGGTGTAGAAAGAAGTGGCATAGAGTGGAGGGGCGTAAAATTACATAGAGTAGAGTGTCATAAAGTAGAGTTTAGTCACACTGTGGTATCTGTTCCTTACAGGTAAGAAAGTTCAGAGACAAGACTCAGTCACTGAAAAGTAGAGAGAAGAAAAGGAAGACAAAGAGAGAAAACAAATCTCTGAAACTGAGGTGCTTCCCCCTAGGGGATCTCTCCTACTGAAATGTAGTGCCCTCACACACCCTTGCGAGTGTCATGCTTCATCATAGGGCGTTGCTCCTCGTGGGGGTGGCGCTGCAGTCCCCCACGGGCCCCGCGAGAGGGCTCTTTATCGGATATCTTTTTGTAGGAACGCCGCAGTTGTGCATGTGGGTGTGCGGGCCTCAGAAAAAGGGAATGTGGTAGTGGTGTGAGTGGTTATGTCTTAAAATATCCTTCGGAACTGTAAAGGTAGTTTTATTCGTCAGTTTTGTTCTGTACTGGGAGAAATCACCCCATTGGGTAACAATCACTAAATGTGCGGAATGCCAGCTTCAGACATGACGGGAAGTGCAGGGCTCCCACGGAGTGGCATACTCAGTGAGTACATGCAATCCAGCCGTGCCCATAGTCATAGTCTATCCCAGGCCCACACTGTATATGCTGCAGTATGGATCTCCCTTCAGGCCGACAGGAACTGGGCAGAGCTCAAGAGGCAAGAGGCAGTGCTATTCGCTTCTACTGCAATGTGCGGTTGGAACAATGAAGGATATATCCAGAAATGTGCGAACTGCACCTACCCACTGGGGTAATATAGGTCCATGTCAGGAACACATACTTGAACTTGAACACATAGGCCAAGCTGCTTGGAAGTAAGGGTCAACACTTGCCATCTGACGATGTGAGCGGAAGTGGACTCCAGAGCTCCGTTCATAGCTTCCCCCCACCCGCAATGATCCTGATATCCTGGGGGGGTCCCTTTCCCCAAAACTAGTAGCGGAAACACTGGTGCCGGTGTTGAGCATCCACAGGGGGTGACAGCGGCTTGGTGGCGGTGAAAACGCCGATAGTTTTCCTGATGGCTCCAGGCACGGAGCAATCAAGATGGCGGCTGGGCACGGTCAAGACTGTCTTAGCTGCGCACTGCCGAGGTGACCATAGGCTCGCAGTTAGTACCGTTCGGCAGCTGGGGCGCCCGCTGGCTGGTGATCGGCCTTGGGGAGAGCAGGGCCCCGTTATATATGCAGAGAGCTGGGCGCACTCCTCTGAGCCTGGAGATGCATCGCCTCCACAAAATGGCAAACGCGGACGGCGATGTTGGGCCCTGTTGGCTGAGGCAGTGAGAGGCAGCCTGTGGGTGTGCAGCGCGGGGGTGGCAGCTGCGGATGGCCCTGCTGCCAGCTGTTGGCCTGAGGAGAGCTGGGGTGTACACCCTGAGTACCGTGCTGCGGGACTGGAGCGGCGGAGGGCGGCGCTGTACTGGGCCTATGCAGTGAAAGACCCTGACTGAGAGCACAGCAAGACGAAGTGCGGCTGGTAGCGTGGGGGTGAGAGCCCACTGGACCTGCTGGCAAGCTGATCCGGCAGTTCGCAGAGGACATCATCACAGCGGGGAGCCGCTGCTTCGCTTGGAAACCCTTCTGAGACTGTCCTGAGTGGGTGGCGGTAACTGTACAGCAGTGGTTCCCCGCACTGGTGCTCAATGCCAATGACCTGTGTGCATGAAAAAGAGCTCCGAAGATAGGGCCGGCGGCCTGGAGATGTGGACTGACCCGCCCTGCTGCCGAGCTTGACGCTGATGCTTGGAGTGCCTTACTGTTGCCGCTCCAGAGACCCCTGTGGACTTACGCCACCAATACCACTAGGGAGAGTGTCCAGAAAGAAAGGGCTAGCTGTATTGCACGTTGAGGAAACGGGACTGGGCACTGATGATGAAGATAAGGCGGCGGTGAGGCGGAAGGAGGGCGCCCCGAGGGGGCCCACTCTGGTGGATATCATGCAGGCCCTCACTTCTTCTCGAGAAGCTCTGGAGACCAAGATGGATTCCATAGGAGCGGATCTCAACCTGTTGAAGGACGACCATCGCAAGCTCAAGGAACGAATGAAGCTTAACAAGAATGCCCTGGAGGAAGTCCCGGAGGTGATTACCATGCTACAGCGTTCTCTAAAAACAGTTGAAGCCAAGGTCAAGGTGCTAGAACTGCGAACAGAAGACAACGAAGGGCGCTCCCGCAGGAACAATCTGCGTATTGTGGGGGTCCCGGAACGAGAGGAAGGGGACGATGCAGTGCACTATATGGAGAACTGGATTAAAACGGAAGTGGCCCTGGAGGGGGTCTCCTCCTTCTATGCACTCGAGCGAGCCCACAGGGCCCCGACTAGACCACCCAAACCTGGGGCCCCTCCTCGGCCGATGGTGGTGCGGCTGCTTCATTACCGGGATAGGGATCATATCTTGCAGCAAGCCCGAGAGAAACGAAATTTACAGATTGGGAATGCCAGGGTGATGATCTTCCCTGATTTCACCAGGGAGGTACAGCAGCAAAGTGCTTCCTTCCTGCCTCTCAAGCGGAAGCTGCGCCAGTTGCAAATCCCCTATGCCATGTTATTCCCGGCACGTCTCTGTGTGGTCGACAACGCAGAAACTCACTTCTTTACTGCCCCACAAGAAGCCTGGCACTGGCTAGAGATGCGGCAGACACGTGTAAAAGTACTTCGCTGCCAAGCAGTCCCCCACGGGCATCAGGCATTCCCCCACGATCGCCGAGGGCTCCCACACCAACAGGTCGCCAACTCGAGACACAGGGCAGTGCAGGCCGTTGCGGAGATTAGCCAGGGGGAGGCAAGTCCAAACTTGATGAACAGCGACCATGGCATGGACAGGTATGAAAGCTCCCGTCCCAGTAGCACGAACGGAGACTCTGAGATTGAATTGCCGGATGTCACACCCCAAACACCGGATGGCATTGTCTGATGGTCACACGCCGAGCTGCAGGAGGAATGGTCCTTGTGACGATGGGGGCTGACTGTTGGAGAGGCTACCGTGAGGTGGCACCTGTTTCCTGGCACCAGAGCAACTGATGGGGCCACCACCTGTATTACAGGGTGGGGGGTTAGCCGGGGGGGTTCTGGGTCCCACAGCACCAGCCTACGCCTTTCCACTTTTCGTGACTTGTAGTTCACCACACTAGTTTGGATGGGGACTTGTTGGTTGGTACCTGTCCTGGGGAGGGGGAGTTGGTGGGGTCTGGTTGTTGAGGGGGTTTTGTTTGGGGCCAGGTATGTCGCTATGGGGAGGTTCGAAGGAGGACTGCCACGGTTTGAACAATGGGAACCCCTGTAGGCATTAAGTGCATCTCCTGGAATGTCAAGGGGATGTACACGATGTTGGGTCGTCATAAAATACACGCGCACCTAGTGCAGAGAGGGGTACAGATTGCCCTGTTACAGGAAACTCATTTGAACCAGAAGGAAGAGATCGCATTGCAGAAAAGATGGCGGGGGCAGGTATTTTGCACTACGTATTCGGCCTATGCCAGAGGCACATTGATCTGGGTGCGGGCAGGAGTTCTTTTTCAGAGTACCAGACAGCTGGTAGATCCAGATGGCAGGTATGTGGTGGTATCGGTGAGGTAAGACAGCAGGGATATAGTGATAGGGAGTCTTTATACCCCCAACGTGTACCAATCTACGTTCTTTGCACATCTCTCAAGGACGCTGGCGACCATGTTGACAGGGTCGGTACTGCTGGGGGGTGACTTTAACAGTATTACCGACGTTGACCTGGACCGATCTCACCCACCACTCCCAGACGCTCCCATACACAGGCTTGCAGCGATCAGATGTGACTGGCAGCAACACTGGGGGTGGACAGATACCTGGAGGGCCCATCACCCAGACGAAAGGGATTACTCCTACTACTCTGCATTGCACGAACTGCACATTCGGTTGGACTCGTTTCCTTTGTTCTTCAGACGTTCCTGATGGGGTCACACTCAGTGAATATTTGGCTAGAACGATTTCTGATCATAACCCGTTGTTGTTGTCCTTGGACTGGCTGCGGCTCTGACCTACTATACCTAGTTGGTGCCTGCGCTCGAGGCATTGGAAGATCCAGTGTTTCGGGTCGTAATAGGTTCCGTTGATGGTTATTGTTTAGATAATGCCGGGACGGCGACGAGCCCACTTATTGAATGGGACGCCTTTAAAACCGTAGTTAGGGGACGCTGCATTGGAGAAGTGGTTGGAGTACGGAGGGTACTGCTATGGGAAGTGCAAACTGTGGAGCGCAGGCTCCGGGAACTGGAGAAAGAGAGACCGGAGCGAAGAGATAGGCAACCTGATCTTCTTGCTGCCCGGTAGGTCCTCACTAAGCAAGTAGAAAGGCTGCGCTCCTTTGATTATAAGGCATACATCTCCCGAGCCCATACGGAACATGACAAATCTGGGGCACTGTTGGCCTGGCTGGATAATCCCGTGCGTAGGGGAAGGACGATCTTGGAGCTGAGGGGGCAGGGGGACGAGGTATTCTACAGTCAACAAGATATCAATGCTCAGATTTTGAAGTATTATGCTTCCCTCTACCAGAGTAGACTTGACCCAGGGGCTGAGGATGAGACGGGTTTCTTGGCTGAAGTGGAGCTTCCTATGGTTGATGCTGAGGCTGGAGAGGAACAAGGCAGGGAGGTGGAAATTGGGGAAGTTTGTAGTGCCATCAAACATATGGCTAGGAATAAGACCCCGGGGACGGATGGGCTCCCGGTGGAGTTTTACTCTGCCTACATAGATGTATTGGCCCACGGCTAGCACTGCACAACAAGGTGAAACAGGAGGGTTGTCTACCTGCTTCAACGTGGGAAGCGATAATTGTCCCACTGATAAAACCGGGTAAATCGCAGTATGATAATGTGGTCGCTGCAAAGGGTTTGAAAAGAAGCCTGGTCAACATATTATCATCCCTGTCGCCCTCCCCATTTCGCCCTAGCCACAGCATTTCTACCTAGATAGTGAGTATCCCTGGCTGCCGCATCCTCGCAGTAAATATGTTTTTCTCTAATTAAAGCAAGTGAAGTGGTACTACCAGATTCAAAGAAGGCCAACTCGAGTTTACGGATATCAGTTTCCAGGTGCGCTAGCTGTGCATGTAGCTACTGCAGAACTCCCTCCTGATTGGCCATAAAGGCACCCGACTTTCAACTTTGAATGCTTCCCAAAGCATTATGGCAAGACGTCACTGATCATATGTTGATGGAGAAGTATTCAAGAATATCTGATCTGATTTTGTCTTGGAAGATGGGATTTCTGAGTGCATTCAGAGGGATCTCTCCATGATAAAGCCTGCCTACGGGAGGCCGGGAACGCAGTCTCCTAAAGGAGAGGGGCATGATCGTACAATGTCCTAGGGAGGTGCTCAATTTTGGAAGTCCCGAGAAGCACATCCCTTGTGACCAGCTACCAGACACCTGGGTGTTGTGTGCGGAAGTGATGCGTGTGCCCTCCATGATCTGTGCATTCTTCAGATGTCATATTTTGACAAGGTCATTGTCTCGCAAGGCAATTATAAACTGGACAGCGGCCATTGTGTGTAGCCGTCTGGTGTCTCTAGATCTGTCAGCTTGGTGATCAAGTAGGACGTTAAAATCTTCACCCCAGATCACTTTCCCAGGGCCAACACTAAAGATCAAATGCCAGACTTCAACAAAGAATTTATGGCTATCCGCATTTGGCCCATAAATGGGGTCAAGGTAATCAGATATACCTGCAGGACTCCAAGTAGTATAACTTGCCTGCCTTCTCTGTCACTGTGGACCTGGTGCATGTGCACTGTGTGCCTTGGCAAATGAGAATAGACATGCCGCAGGCATAGCTGGAATATACAGTCACGTGTGATTCAGCAACCCCGCCAGCAAGCAAGTGAGGGTGCTTAGCATCGAGTAGATGCAACTCTTGTGAGAAACAAATATCAATTTGGTGCCTTTTGAGAAAAGCAAGTACTTTCTGCGTCTTCCTTTGATCCTTCAACTCACGGAGGTTCCAGGTTAACCACCTAACAATACGTGTTGCTCGAGAGGTAATCATGTTCAATGAAAACTATACTCAATAAATGTGGGTGCAGCATTTTCGTTCTAGTTTTGATACATGGAAAATCACAAGATAGCAGTCTCAGGGACAATTCAGCAGTGTAAACACAACACAACAATTGTCCTCACCGACTCCAACCATTCCAGTTGGAAGCATCACTCCCACCCCTCAACCAACCCATCACCCCAACTCATTGAGATCATCAAGGGAAACATCCCAGGGGTACCCTGGAGGTCAACCAGGCAAAAAGCCAATGGGTGGCCAAGAGTGTGGAAAGGAGCTACACAAGGGTGATACATCCTGATGAGATTAAGGCCATGGAATGTTAGAATTTCAGGTTGTTACCGCCAGGCAAGTCAGTAGCTCACTGTCCACTAGCAGCACACAAGTGTATTCAGGCTAAGTCGAAAGTACCATGTGCCACTGGTTGCCTGTCTCCACCACCAGCAGTCATATGCAGCATCACCAGGTGAACTAGCAGTCATTATCACTAAGGTGTCTGCCTGATTCAGTTCTGAGGAGCGTGGAACTGTTCGCCCGGGAATTCACCGATCTCCAGGAGAATTTCACAGCAGCTTTAGTAATTGTGAAATGATGACTCTTACCATTCAGGGTGACACGTAACTTGGCATGGAATACAAGTGAATAAGTGGCTCTGGACTTCTAGAGGAGACGCGTCATGGGTAAGAAGTACTGACAGGCAACTCGAACTGAAAGCATGAAGTCTGGTATATGAAGCTGGTATTGCCCTGATATTGAATTTCTCGGTTTTCTCTCCCCAACTTCAGAATGGCATTTCTATCCTTATAGTTGAGTAGGTGAGCTTCTATCAGTCGCACCGGTGCTCCAGGCAGTGGTCTTGGGTCCAGAGATCGCTTCACCCGCTCAAAGGTGAAGATGAAAGATAGGGTGTCAGTAAATAAAGAGCTAAACATGGTTCATACAGGGTGTCACTAAATAAAGAGCTGAACATGGTTCATACATAGGTCCCCATTTTGACCATAGCTCTGGATTCTGGGACACCTAGGATACAGATGTTGTCCCGTCTAGATCTGCTTCTAGGTCTTTGTTTTTTATTATCTCCAGGACCTTCTCCATGTGCAGGAGGTGCTCGTTGAAAGCTGTATGTGCGCCTTTGAATTCAGAGGCACATAACTCAATCTGGTCAATGTTATTGTCATGCTTGTCTAATCTTTCCTTAATGTGATCAGTCCTGCCCGTGGAAGTTAATTTTGACATCAATAGCATGGAGGCTTGATGATCTGATCCAAAGTGGGGCAGTCAGAGCAACCACTTCCTGTGACTGGCCGCCAGAGTCCGGGTCTGCTGTTCTGGCCCGGCACTTGTTATTGAAGGACAGATTAAGCTGTTTGTTGTCATGTTTGCACATATTGCATGTGAGGAGAAGGCAACACACCCAGTGGCCAGCTATGGGCACTACAACACTATGGGGCATATGTTCAAGGAAGTGGCGGAGTAAGGCGGCCTGCATGGCTTAACGCCTCACTCCACCTCTTCAGAAACGCAAGGCTGCATCATATTTACAATTATATGGTGCAGCCTTGTGTTTCCCCCTGCACTGGCGCTACACTTAGCAGTGTAGCACCAACGCAGGCATCCTTGCACCATAATGCAAGGGTGTCTGCGTGCAGGGGAAAGATTGTTTATGCGCAGGGGAAAGATTGTTTATGCACACATGGAAAAAGCAAAAACAAGGAGAAATAATGCATTTCTCCTCGTTTCACCAACTTAAGACCAGGTTATCCCTGGTCTTAATTTTGGCGCTGCCTCCTATTTACGCTGCCCTTGTAAATAGGGGGCATCGTCAAAATCAATTGGTGTTGCTGTGAAACGCCCACCACAACACCCACTGCCCACCCCTTTCACACTAAGCATAGCTTGAAAGGGGGCCTTATTTATAAGGCAGCATTAAACCACGTTAAGTGGCTTAACACTGCCTTGTAAATAAGGCAATGCCGCTATTGCCACCACAACGTCGTAAAAAGTGACGTTATGGTGCCGATAGGGGCTTTTACACATGCCCCTCTGTGTCTGGGTTCAGGGGACTAGGTCCTGCCAGACCCCACACCTCAAGAAGAATAATGGGACATGAGTGGACCCAGGGCCAAAAGGCTGCCCAGCAGGTGCCCACACTACTAAGGAGCGAAGATCCCTCACAGCCCATAGGGTGCACATGCCAGGATCAACCCCCTCTAGACCATGGCCCGCAGTGTAGAAGCTTTGGGAACTCAAGAGCAGTCACAAACCAGCCCTGTGAAGAATCATGCTGATTCTGGTCCCTTGTACCCCCAGAGGTGAGCCCATTCCTCCAGCAGTCCTTCGCACCCTCCACAAATTAAAATGCCTGGATATTGTGGCCCGGGAGCGATGAGCGGTCTCTGAGGAAATCTATCGGCACTGGGAGAACATCAGGAATCTCTAGTCCCCTGCTCCCACCACAGGTGGAGAAGTGTAGCTCACTGGTTAGAGGATGCATACCTTGAAGCAGAGGTCAGACCCGGGACCAGGGTTCGATTCCCGACGCGGCAGGGTCCGGAGCCCAATTGTCCACGGACTCGATAATTCTCGCTTCGGTGCCCACTCTAAGCACGAGTTCACACTATGCAGCTCTGGGCAACAAGCTTGCTTAATCTCCACAACGGCCCCCCCGCGGCGGGATGCCTGGCTTTCACCTTGGGGATGCCCAGTACGGGTTATCTCACAGGGAAAAACCAGGACGGGTTCCCAATGCAAGCGCCGAGATGCCCAAGGGTAAGTCGAGCGCTATATAAGTACACACATACATACATACATACATACAGGTGCAAGTATTAGCCACCTCTGCCGTTGGATAAGAGCAGGCTTGCCCAGAAGCTGCCCCATTTCCAACCAGGCCACAGCCGCAGCTGTAGGCCTCAAGTGAAATTGCCAGACCACCACTGTCCCCAACCAGAAATGGCGGTCTTAGCAGCTAGCAGGGCATTTGTGCGGCAAAGAACTGTATAAGGAAGTGGCTTCCGAGCCCTCTAAATGGGTATACGCTGCAGATAAGCCTCTTGGCTTAAAGAGACACGCTACATGGCAGCCATCTTTCTGCCTGGCTCTCTGGTGCCCCAACCTCTGTCTTTAACCCCTTCAGTGCCCGCCCCTTTCCCCGCCCAGTGCCGGCCGTTGCATTAGCGGGCGGGGTCTATGACGAGCTGGACTCGTCATGGGCACAGCGCCACCGCGGCCCATGACGAGTCCAGCTCGTCATGGGCACTGAAGGGGTTAAATGCACAGCAAATGTCACAAGATAAAAACAAAATTGAGTGGCCTTTTCATTGCTCATTCAGTTTTGAACTCTATTGCTTATTCACTTCTGAACTACTGCATGGCTATTTTGGAGGTGTGTTAGCATCCCCCAATCCCCTACTTTCAATACCTATGACATGAGCATGAAATTGAGGAAGAGGATTGTTTAAGTTACGCTATTATAAAGAGCACTGACCAGAATAAACAAGCTTGTAGACAGAAAATCCTTCCTCACAGGCATGCAAGATTGATGTACTGGCAGAGAGAAGTAGAATCAGTCAAGCAGAAAGAAAGGAGGCAGGAAACCTTTTCAAAGAAATACAGCACAATTATTGCCTCCTGAACCTGCATACAAGGAAGATAATTGAAAACACATGTGTTCTTGTGGAGTGCCTCAATAAAAATAATATCCCCAGAAAGCGATAACTCTTGGAAGTATACAAGTAGTGGTCTGAGAGATGGTAAGCAACCTATGTTCTGAGGGAGGGGCAAAGTCATGCTAGACAGCATAAAACAAATAAAGCCAGCAAATAGAACTCAAGCAAATGTGAGTTACAAACCATAAAGCCAATGGTAAGCAATGGGCAGAATACATTCCCAGGGAAGCTTTCAGAATGTCCCCAAGAAGTCTTTTGCAACAAGACAGCTGCGCTGTCTAGTAGTCTTCGGCCTAATGACCGAAGTCCCTCTAATTCCCTATCCTTTATAAGCCGTTCCACTCCTAGCATCTCACTTAACACAACATAAGCTCCAGAACTCCAAACATACCTTTCTGTGTGCAGGCAAGACAGCACAACTGGCCATAAACCACACACAGAAGTCTCAAAGAGATGACGAACTCGGCCTGCCCAACATAAGGCACAATTACCAGTTAGTACAGCTATATTATATGGACAAGCATGGGCACTTCTAATTAGGAAAGCAATAATGCTTCATGGATCAAAAAAATGGCTGGAATACACATTGGCCAGATACCCTAGCTCCAAAAGAAAAACAGCTTATGAACTATTTACCTCGCTGGTCACCAGAGCTACCTTCACCGTGTGAGACAAGATGGTAGCATACAAGAAACTTGTAACATTTCTCTCGCTGCTGACTCTGACACTGGGAAATCCTGATTTTACTTTGGCAGCCAATAATAACTACATTGCATTGGGGCATCAACAAGGAAGCGGTCCATTGACCTTCTAGTGGACTAGCGCCCTTCACGGCACAGCTCTGCCTGGTAGCTGCTGCTTCCCCACGTTGCTGCTGCTGACGCATGGTCAGGAGTTCGAGGCCCTCCTCCACCCTCTGGCTCCTTACTGCGCCTCATCCCTGGTGGACTAGTAGTAGAGCATCACTGCTCTTCTGCTGGGCTGCCCCTCTGTCTCTCTTGACTGCTTTTCTGCTTTCTGCCTTTATTCTAAATTTGACTGCTATTTCTGCTTTTTGCCTTTCTTCATTTATTCTGCTTTTGTCCCTGCTTTTGCCTTTTTCTTCCCTTTTTTCGCTGCCCTTGCCCCTGTGATCTGCTGCAGCCCTGCCCCCCTCCAGTGACCCTTCTCATGTTTCCCACCTCCCAGCTGTCCATCCCACCCGCAGCGCTACTTAATGGTGGCCACTGCGCGGCCGTGTTCAGCGGGTCCGCCGAAGGTGCGCCAAAGGCAAGGCCCTCTGCGCTTGTCCGCGCCTGGACCGCGCCCAGTGCTGGGGACTCTGGTCCTCAGATCTTCCACCGCTACATCACCAGCAACCTCCTCACCCTCAACTTAGGATGCCAGGCCGCCTGCCACCTCGCATCACCAAAGGAGACCCAAGGACCCTTCGCCTGCCGGAACTGAAGCCACACCTTCACCCACAGCAACACGCCAGATCCTCACACCACCTAGCCAACCAACAGCACGCCTGACAGGCTCAACTGCATCCTCCTCAACGTACGATCCCTCCACAAACAGGTCTCAGAAATCGGGTACCTTCTCAATGTAGCCTCTCCCGACATCGCCTTCTTCATGGAAACCTGAATTAACCCCTGTTCTGGACCCGATATCGCCATCGCCATCCCTGACAGATACAAAATCACTTGCAAGGACCACGACGAGCGACCATGAGGAGGCATCGCCATCGTCCACAAGAACACCCTCTGATTGACCAAGGCACTCAAACGACCCAAAGACAACCATGGAACACCTCCAGATCCAGACTAACCTCAACAACACCCTCCACTGCACCCTCGTCTACAGGCCCCCACCCACCTTTCACAGACACCATTGTAGACCACATCGCACCCCAGGCTCTCACATCCATCGATTACATCCTACTCAGAGACCTCAACATCCACCGGGACAAAACAGTGACCAGTAAACCGCGTCCATACTGGAGAACCTCGCCAACATCAGACTCAAGCAGCTAGTCACTGCACCGACCTACACAGCCAGACACACGCTCAACCCCATTTTCTCCACCAGCAGGAACATCAACTGTAGCCACACCACCGAACTCCTCTTGATCGACCACCACTGTATGCATCGCGCCTTTGTCACGCCCACCGTATATCACCGCTCTCATTGTCCCCCTGTCGTAGCTGGAACTAGGCTATCGAAAAACATCTTGTTGACTTCCTCAGCACAACACCGTGACCAATACCAACAGATGCCAACACCGCATCGCTCAACCTTCACAAATGGATCTCCAACTGCGCCAACCCTCTGGTACCCCTCAAGAAAACACCAGACAGGCAACACTCCAAGAAAGCCAGCTGGTGCACTCCCACCCTCCACAAGTCCAGACGCACCTGCAGACAACTTGAGAAGAGATGGAGGAACAACAAAACCCCGGAAACCCACACCACCTTCAAATCTGCCATCAACGCACACCACCTTCTCCTCAAAACAACAAAAAACTTCCTTTCAAGACAGAATCAATGCCAACGCACACAACAGCAAAGAACTCTTCACCATCATTAAAGAGTTCACCAGGCTCAACAGCGAGACCACAGACGTCCCACTCTCCCAAGACCTCTGCAACAAACTCTGCACTTTTTTACACCACAAGATCAGGCAGATCTATGACAGCTTTGACACCCAAGACCCTGCCACTACGCCCGCCATCACCGCACACAACCACGCCACACCCAAACACGTAGTGCTCAACTGGACTCCACTCACAACAGACAACACATTCAAGACCACAAGGAGCATTTACTCAGGAGCTCCATTGGATTCTTGCCTATACAACATCTTCCATAAAGCAGATGCCTCCATCGCCCCCCAGCTTTACCGCACCATCAACTGCTCCAATGAAACCATCACCTTCCCGGCGACTTGTAATACACTGAGATCAACGCCCTGCTGAAGAAGCCACCCACCAACCCAACAGACCTCAAGAACTTCAGACCCACCTCCCTCCTCCCCTTCCCAGCCAAGGTCATCGAGAAGGCCATCAACGCTCAACTCTCCGAGTTTATTGAAGAGAACCACATCCTGGACACCTCCTAATCTGGCTTCCGAAGCAACCACAGCACCAAGACCACACTCCTCGCTGCCACCAACGACATCCACTCTCTCCTTGACTGGGGCAAAACCACAGCCCTCATCCTACTGGATCTCTCGGCCACCTTTGATACCGTCTCCCACCGCACCCTAATCACGATACTCCAGGATGCCAGCATTCGGGACTGGATAGGAGCCACTCCTTCCTCACTGGTAGAACACAGCGAGTCAGACTACCCCGTTCCTCTCAGAACCTACATAGATCAGCTGCAAAATGCCCCAGGGCTCCTAACTGAGCCCCACCCTCTTCAACGTGTACATGGCCCCCCTTACGGCCATCGTCAGAAGCCATGGACTCAACATCATCTCCTACACAGACGACACCCAACTGATCCTCCACCCCTCACCAATGAACCCACAGCTGTCAGAATCAACTTTCATAGCGGAATGAAGGCTGTTGCTACCTGGATGAAAGACATCTGCCTCAAGCTCAACTTTGACAAGACCAAAGTACTCATCCTGGGACCCACCCCCTTATCCTGGGATTACGCCTGCTGGCCCACCGCATTAGAAACCTCTTCCATCGTTACGGACTAAGCACACAACCTCTGCATCATTCTGGACTCTTCGCTCACAATGAACCGCAAAATCAATGTAGTATTCTTATTCTGCTTCCATACGCTCAGCCTGCTTTGAAAGACATTCAGATGGAGCCCCACAGAATCCAAAAAGACATCCAGGCACTCATCACCAGCAGACTTGACTACAGCAACACACTCGATGCCAGCATCACCAAGAAACAGCTTGGGAAACTACAGAACATCCAAAATGCCACAGCCAGACTGGTCCTCGACATCCCCCACCCCACCCGCAGTCACATAACACAACACCTCCAACAACTCCACTGGCTCCCAATCAACAAGGAACTCACCTTCAAGCTCCACACACATGCCTACAAAGCTCTCCACAACCCAGGAACAGAATGTCTGAGCCACCGCCTTGCATTCGACACACCCGCCAAACAACTCCACTCTGCCCAACTCACCCTGGCCTCCGTCCCACGGATCCACAAGACCAGAACCAGAGGAAGATCCTTCCCTACCTCACTGCCAAGACCTAAAACACCCTGCTCCTCCACCTAAGGCAATCCGCGTTGTTGACCCAATTGAGGATGGACCTCAAGACCTGGCTCTTCTACTGAACCTTCACTCCCAGACATATCAGCAGACCCACCCTCGGCACCTTGAGACCCTCATGGGTAAGTAGCCGCGCTATACTAGCTCCTGATTTATATAAGAGAATCGGGGAAGTGTTTGACACCAAGCAGGGTCGGACGGCCTATAGGGGAACCAGGCAGTGCCCAATGGGCTGGTCTGACAGGTCAGTGTGTGGACCTTTTGTTTGTGTTTATTGAACATTGTATTGGTTTTCTATTTTGTACAGCACATGCTATCTTAAACAAGCAGCCAGTGACAAAAGTAGCTTGAGGAAATAACTTACAGGTAGCCATTACCAAAAGAGTCTCCCACAGCTCCCTACAGCACTCAACCGGACAATCCTACCAATCAGTTGTCTCAACCACCACCTTGCACCCCCAGTTCATAGGTCTAATTTCTTCATCCGGTTCTCGTTATGGAACCTCGTGCCTTTGATGGGTAATACCACTGTATTGTCTCCTAGACCCAGTACCTCTCTATGCACAACTAAACGTCGCCTTAGGATCCCCAGAGTGGATGAGCAGTGAGCGGAACAGGAACAGATACCAGAGGTCCGACTGGTGAGAAGAGGGGGGCAAGGGGCGAAGGGGAAGAACAAGGAGGAGGGGAGTGAGAGACACCAGATACCAGTCCTCCAACACCTCGGGACCTGTGAGAATGAGCAGTGAGGGGCAAGGGGTGTGGGCTGAGAGTCAAGGAGAGCCACGGAAGAGGCTGGTAGTGCTAGTGCCCTCTTGGTGATCTCTCCACTGTTCACTGAGTGAGGACCCACCACTCCACCAGAAGGCAGTGCTGGTGTGTTTCCCTGGAGGCCCTGTGAGGGCTGCAAAGTTAAGGTGGCACAAGTGCAGCTTGTGGTATGGTAGCGGGCAGTAGACTCTCTCAGAAATCTGCCTGACCCCACCTCTTGCTTCCCGAGGCCCTGTGAGACCCTGCAAGCCCCTACAAAGCCCTGTGTGCCCTAAACCTCCCTTGGTTTTCCACCTACAGGCCCTGCAACAAGCCTCTTTAAGGCTCAGGGGGGCGGCACTGCGAGGTGCGGCAGCTTTCAGCAAACCGCAACAGACTTGTGCTTGGAAGAAAGTAGCGGTGCACCTCTCTCTCATAGACAAGTGAAATTAGGAGACGCAGCCTTATTCTTCCATTAGGGCTGCCCCAATTCAGCGAGCTGCATTGATTCAACCTGCCATTTACTCTATCACTACTTTGCCTATACCTCGCCTCGTAGCTGCCGGATTTTCAGCTCAAGAGCAGAGGAAGCTAATTTTGCCCTGCACTGAAGCCGGGGCTCATAACCCCCCAAAACATTAAAAAAACAAAACGAACTGATAAAGGGAGAAAAGAGGTAAACCTTACCATACACATACTCAGATCTAGATCTCCAACAATGCATACCAGAGCATGGTGTGCCAGGAACTGAGAGAACTGCATGGCTACAGAACAGTCCATTGTGTCATCTCCTGCATAAATTCACCTCCGCCTGTGACCTCAACCACTATATCCCCAACTATGTCCCCAAATGAGCACTCTTTACCTTTTTTTGATACCCCTT
Source organism: Triturus cristatus (assembly GCF_964204655.1). Classification (NCBI taxonomy): domain Eukaryota; kingdom Metazoa; phylum Chordata; class Amphibia; order Caudata; family Salamandridae; genus Triturus; species Triturus cristatus. The sequence goes on from NC_140587.1 coordinate 751,081,635, forward strand.
TGTCACTCAGCCCAGCAAATGACTGGCTAAATCTGGTAACAGATATATCCCCTCACTGCCATGTTTCACAAAAATCCAAAAATGACAGCGAAAGAGAATGCTGGAATCATCTTACTTCTTGTAACCCAGTAGAAGGGCCACAAACACCTAGGGGTATATGTACAAGCCCCCATTGCCACCAGCACTAAGCCACTTAACATGGCTTAACACCACCTTCTAAATATGCCCCTTACCGCTGCAGTCCTCTGTGGCAAAGGGCCATGCAATGGGAGGCGCTGAATCCTACCTTTACTACTCCTAAATGCCTTTTGTGAATACCGAAAGTCGTAAAGTTAGGATTTTGTCTCAGATTACTTTTGTGAATCGGGCCCAATCTATCTTGTTTTACCAACATAAAACATCAATCCTCACTGAAACCACTGCCTTTATCAAGTAAAACACTAATCTCAACTCTTGAAATGGCCAGTACCTCCTCAAGGAGTAAACAAAAAAAGAAAGAAAGTAAAACAAAAGAAAAGAAAGGGCAAAATGCTAAAGCACAGAAATTAAAAGAAACTACTGCCAAATTTTTCGATATCTTCGAACAAACAGGAATTTTATCCTCAGACACAGAACCTTAAGAACCCAGGAACATGTGAGAGGCACAAGATAAATCTCGGTGAAATGCCACAATCCTCCCCCATCCAACAATTACAAAAGAAATTAGCAAATTCTCTGATGGCTGCTCCAGAGGCCAGTGGGGAACAATTTTATTCACAACCCTTTCCACAGCCCCAAACAATCGACGGTGTGGCGACCATAACAGGACCTCATGCCACTACGAATGCACCACCACAGAAAAAGAGAATGTCACAAACCGTGTCTGTGGACCACTTTTAATTAGGACTAGTCTCATCTGACTCGCCTTGCAGCAAGTATGTGCCACACATTATTGTATAGGCAGCTTAGCTCAGACTCTAGCATCAAAACAGCAGTTCCACCATCCCCAAGAGGGCAAGTTCTCACTGTACGTGGACACGCTCAAGGTACCAGAAGATAGCAAAATGAGATCAAGAGGAAAAAAACTGTTCCAACCGCATTCTAAATCCCGCAGCAACAGAGATGTGCTAAACAGGCATAATATACTGAGGCTCCTAGCCAAGCAGGAAGACTTGAGACACCTGTCCTCATTAAGTAATAAAGCAATACAATGTATGCCAGGAAAGCCTCATGAAGCAACAATAGTAACTTGGTCAATGGCAGCAATAGCAAAGTCGGTCTTGTCGAAGTGCCGAATTTTTGCAGATTGGGGTATAATGGTCTTGTATATAGCTGAAGAAACATACCCCACTGTCCTATTAGGTGAAGAAAACAATCACAACTGTCCAGTGGATGGACCCCACTTTGCTACCAAGGGAGGTTTGACAATCACGTTGCTTCTGAAAGACATGATAGGAAGAAATGGGATCAATAACATCTCTGCAGCAAACTCTTGGCCTGATTACGGTCTTGGTGGACCGGTTACTCCATTACAACGGTGACGGATATCCAGTCTGCCGAAATATAAATCCCATTATTTCCTATGTAATTTATATTTCGGCAGACGGGATATCCGTCACTGTTGTGACAGAGTAACCAGTCCACCAAGATAGTAATCAGGCCCTTAGTAACAATATTATCCGCAAACCGTTGATTGGACCTGGCTATCATCCGCCTTAAATTATAATAAAATAGATTGATGATGCACATACGAAAATCTTGCAACATGTGCCAACATAAAGAACTCAAATTGCTCATCTCAAGTGAACAAGCCGAAATAAAAAAATATTCGAGGAGTTTCGATATTGTCTGCATTCAGGAAACCTGGAAAGAGGAGGAACTGCCGCTAGGGGGATATGCAGAATTTCTCACAGCAGCCGAAACTCCACCCCATAAAACGGCCATCCGAAGGGTGGTCTTTCCATCTATGGTGCTAAGACTGTCAATTCAACTGATCTAGAACTCTGCTCGCCACATATGCTCAACATCATATTCCACAGCTGGAACTTTGGAAATATTATAGGCCCAGTCCTCATCGTTAACATATACATCAACCCAAACTCACTCCAAAAGCATCAACATTTTAAGATAACAGAATAACTCCATATGGAACTAGAAGCCACACACAGAGGAATCCTTTGTATCCTGACTGGAGATCTCAATCTCAATCTGGCTAATCACATGAGAAGAAGCAGCAGCTTAAGAGGAGTGGACATAAACTGAGGGGTACTGAGTCAAACTTCCAAAATTAGCTTCACAAACAAACTGACCATGGGGTCTTGCATACTCTGGACACTTAATGGACGCTGTCCTGGAGATGTTCCAGTGATCGCCATGCGGAAAACAAGTAAAGTAGATCCAGTTTGGGACTACACTCTTGTGTCCCTCTGTCTCGTCCAGAAAATTGAGCATTTCAACATATTCTCGAGATGCAGAAGTGACCACTCACACGCAGATAATTAACATCAGAAATTACAATACCCAAGTTACATCTCCAAAAAACATTGGGACACAGTATATAGGCAGTCATTGGCAAAGGGTCAGATGCAAAACCCACTCACTGGATAAATATGAGGAGTGGGAGGAAACCAGCACAAAATCCTTCTGGGATCCAGAAGATCCCATTTCCGCATGGCGGAGGTCCCAGGAAGAAATAAAAGCAAATCTCTCAATTTCCAAAAAACAGTCTCAACTAATGTATCGGCCTAGGCAACACAAATAAAGGCAAACACCTCCCATACACTGAAGCATAAATTATAAAGTTCCACGAGTTACGAAAGGCTTAAAAAAGCAGTTTGGGAGGTAAAAAGGGCACAAAAAGATCAGAATTGGATAGATATTGTTCAAGCCTTCAAAAGTAACATCAAAAACACTTTCTGGTCCTTGGAAATTGCCTACTCAGAGAACCTAGGGAAGGGATCGGTAATAATGTCAATCCAGGAGCATGGCTGGATAACATAAGCTCCTTATACCACAGCTCGGACCCCAAGGGGCAGATTTACAAGCCCCTTGCATCATGTTTGCGCCGCCGTTGCTGCAGTGGCGGTGTAAAAATGTGGCCTATTTACAACATGACGCATCTAGGGAGATGCGTCACGTTGTAAATCCCTGCGTCAGATTATACTTGCGTCAGGTATAATGAATGAAGGGAGGGCATTCCCACACAGGAAAGCCTCGTAAATGTGACGCAGTGAAATATACAAGATTTCACTGTGCCACTTCTAGGACACCAATGCGTTCAAACCTTACACCTGCTTGAAGCAGGCGTAAGGAGTGACGCAGCACAATGAGGATAGGCTTCAACATGTATTGCTGGAGTTGTGTCATGCTTGCGACACGACTCTAGCAATGCGTGACTTTTGCGCCAGCAGATGCATCCGAATTTCTGACGCATCTGTCAATCCTTGCGCCATGGTGCGCTGTATTGTAAATACAGCACATCCATGGTGGCGCAAGGGTTTCTCAGGGTGGCACAGGAAAAATGATGCATCTCTACAGTTGCGTCAGTTTCTTGCAGATCTGCCCCAAAGTATTTTCCAAAAGACACACAATTGATGGACGGAATGCAGAACAAATCAAAACATTCCCCCCCCATCAAGAGATCTGGGTTAAATCCATCATTCTTTTGCTCACCATGCCACCCCAGTTTACACCTGGCCATATGCAAATCAGTCTTGACCCTGTGCCTCATGGGAACAGTCCAGCCGAACTGCCAAGCCAGGTCCTCCCTGGACAGGAAACAAGCATCCTAGGACCGGTTTCAGGGTTTCACCCTTCTTCAGCCAGGATAGCTTGATTCCAGTGGCACAGTGAGCCCAGGACCCACGTCTGGGCATACCTGGGACAGGATCACGGCTGATTTGCATATGGCTGGGTTCAAATTGGAATGGCATGGTGAGCAAAAAAACGATGGATTTAGGCCCAGATCTCTGTACTGCGGTGAATGTATGACATTGTTCTGCATTCTGTCCATCAATTGTTGTTTTTACATTGGTCACCCCGAGTGGGATGGGTATGCCCAGACGTGGTTCTAGTGCTCTCCATGCCACTGGAGTCAAGCTATCCTGGCTGAAGAGGGGTGAAACCCCGAAACCGGTCCTAGGATGCTTGTTTCCAGTCCAGGGAGGACCTGGCTTGGCAGTTCGGGCTGGACTTTTCCCATTGGACACAGGATCACGACTGATTTGCATATGGCTGGGTTCAAACTGGAATGGCATGGTGAGCAAAAAAAGATGGATTTAGGCCCAGATCTCTGTACTGGGGTGAATGTATGACATTGTTCTGCATTCTGTCCATCAATTGTTGTTTTTGCATTGGTCACCCCGAGTGGGACGGGTATGCCCAGACGTGGGTCCCATGCTCTTCATGCCACTGAAGTCAAGCTATCCTGGCTGAAGAGGGGTGAAACCCCCAAACAGGTCCTAGGATGCTTGTTTCCAGTCCAGGGAGGACCTGGCTTGGCAGTTCGGGCTGGACTGTTCCCATTGGGCACAGGATCATGACTGATTTGCATATGGCTAGGTTCAAACTGGAATGGCATGGTGAGCAAAAAAACGATGGATTTAGGCCCAGATCTCTGTACTGGGGTGAATGTATGACATTGTTCTGCATTCTGTCCATCAATTGTTGTTTTTGCATTGGTCACCCCGAGTGGGACGGGTATGCCCAGACATGGGTCCCGTGCTCTCCATGTCACTGGAGTCAAGCTATCCTGGCTGAAGAGGGGTGAAACCCCGGAACCGGTTCTAGGATGCTTGTTTCCAGTCCAGGGAGGACCTGGCTTGGCAGTTCAGGCTGGAATGTTCCCATGAGGCACAGGATCACGACTGATTTGCATATGGCTGGGTTCAAACTGGAATGGCATGGTGAGCAAAAAACCTATGGGGCTTATTTACAAGGCCCTTGCTCCACTTTTTAACATGGGAAAAGTGACGCAAAAGTGGCGCAAGGGGCTTGTAAATCTGTCCCTATGGATTTAGGCCCAGATCTGTGTACTGGGGTGAATGTATGACATTGTTCTGCATTCTGTCCATCAATTGTTGTTTTTCCAAAGTATTTTCCAGCATCTGAAGAACAGCCTGCCCTCCCGTTGCTTTTCTCTCAGAAATAAGTCAAAGACAAAATAAAGAAAAGCAAAGGCGATGTCGCTCCAGGCATAAATGGGCTCCCGGCCGCAAGATTTCACCTTTTGAAGCGCAAATTTCCAGACATTGTTTAATTACTGTGTATCTACTGAGGTTATACCAGAATCATGGAATGGGTCCATCCTTCAACCGATCTATAAGAAAGGCCCTTACGCAAGCCCCGACAGCTATTGTATAATCGCCCTGTTAGACGAAGACTCACAATATTTTGCCGCTCTGCTTCTAACATATCTAGAGAATTGGGCTGCCAGAGAAAATCTAATACCAACAAATCAAACAAGATTTAGAGCCATGTCAAGTACAACCCATAACGTGGTTGCCCTCTCCATGATAATCGAGAAATGCACTCCAAAATAACAGCTGTTGTACGCCTTCCTTGTGGACTTCACAAAGGCTTTTGATCAAATAAACAGAAATCCCCTTTGGAGAAAGCTAGTTAGTTGGAACACTCCATCTAAACTTCTACTAATCCATTCAATTACTATACTCCAAGGCATGGATAAAAGTTAAATTGAGCCCAAACCAAGGGCTGTCACAAAAATATTAACCTTAGAGGGGTTTGAAGCCAATGCTTTTTAACTTCTTTATTTCAGATCTAAGTACACATTTGGATGCAGCCAAATCTCCCCCACCTAACCTGGTCCAACACCAGGTTTCCTCTCTGCTATATGGAGGAATAGGCATGCAGCGGCTTTAAAACAAACTACAGAGCTACTCTATTGTACACGAAATGGCCGTCAATCTTGCAAAAACAACGGTTGTGGTTTTGGGCAGAAAAGTTAATAAGAAAAGAAGCTGGTCCTTGGGCGGAACCCCCGTTTACAGAAGCGCACATTATAAATATCTCAGGTCTGGCTGCAAGACCATTTGCCTGGTCGCCTACATATATACTCAGTAAACCCAAGGATGGCTTACCTGATTGCAGCTTTCCAGTCTCTGTAATGCAAACTTCTTAGCTCAACTCTGTCTCCACTTTTACCAGTCATATATGCTAAGTTCACCCCAACAATTGCTTTCGGAATGGAAGCTTTTCCCGGAACTATGGTCCCTTCTTGAATTCTGCACAAAACTAGGGTCTCCGTCTTTTATTCCATCTCCCTCAAAGCCTTCCCTGTCGCAGATCCGTATGGAATTCAGCCTAATCGATCAAGTGCTAGCACAAAAAAGTTTAATACAAAAGTACATGCCACTACTATGGAAGGCGGACCAGGAAACGTTGAGATCTCAGATATGGAACGAAATCCAAGTAGGTCTTCAGACAAAGTCAAGTAGCTGGGCGCGGGTCTTTGAGACCTCATTGAAGGACTAAAATGAAGCACAGATGAGTAAATAGGTCCTATCTCATAATTCTTTTAAATAGCTTTGAATAAACAAATAAAGAGGATTTCATGGACTGAAGCCATGCATGCATGTCCATTAACACCTATAAACATCCTCTACCACAGAACTCTTTAACAGCCCTACCTAAATGCTATGTAAAATCATTTATGATTTGGGCTGTTGACAATGATTGACTGCCTCCCAAAATGGCATCCGAGGCCTTCAATTGGAAGTGCATACTTGGCCATCAACAAAAATAATACCCGACTCATATCCTAGCAATATGCCCCGTTCTGCAGACTTTGCTGCAGAAAATCTTTAAACAACATGGAATAAAATAGTGGCACCATGCACCACTTTTCTGCATGAGAGGGGACTCCCCCAGGCGTTTGCATCTTTCATAAAATATATGCGAAAGGCAAATAGACTGCTGTCAACTGGGGGGTCGAGCCGTGTAGGCATACTATAAGCCCTAAACTTGCACCTTTTTGCATGGTCTGCACTTTTACTTTTTGCACTTCCATCTTTGCACCTTGTCTTGGAACTACCGGAGTGATAACCTTAAAGCGTTGGTTGTAGGTCCAGAAGCGCCAGAAGGCCCTACCGCCAGAGGGATTCTTCATGCTTTTAGACTCTTTATTGGCTGGTATGTCAGATATTTGTCTGTTTAAGCTCAGTGTTTTTGACGCCTCTAGTTTTATCTTTTTTAAACAGTATTTCTTTTTTCATCTGTTTTGTAAAATGTTTATGATTTTAATTCGTTGAAATAAACATACTTTACTCTATTCTACTATATTATATTGGCACCACACGGCCCATATTTTGGTGTTACTTTTTCGGGCACCATTGGCCCTTTTTTTGGCTTTTTGTGGGACTCTTCAATGGCCTGTGGGGACAGATTTTACTGTTCATTTTTCTGATAGTAAAACCAAAATTGCTTTCTTCAGTATTTCTTTTTCAACTGTTTTGAAAAATGTTTATGATTTTAATTCATTGAAATAAACATACTTTACTCTACTCTACTCTACTATATTGGCACCACACAGCCCATATTTTGGTGTTACTTTTTCGGGCACCGTTGGCCCTTTTTTAGGTCTCGGCTCGAAGGCTGCGCTTGCCCAGTCTCGCTCCGAGATTTAATGACTTGGAGAAGAGGGGCTTGAACCCGCCCCTCTTCTCCCCTCTTCTCCATTGGCTGGCCTCTTGAATGCTGGCCAGCCATTGGAGAAGAGGTTCGTCTCTCCGAACAGGTCCCGTCCTTTTTGGATTCGGGGGCGTGTTTTTGCTACTTTTCTAATTATCTCCTCCAGCCAATGGCAAGAGGAGAACACGCCCCCGAATCCGAAAGCGCCGCTGCGTTTCTCCGAGGCGAAGCAGAAATGCCTCGGCGGTGCGCTTGTTGTTTGTCAGATGGTGAATGAAGGTTTGATTGCATAGAATGGGCCAGTGACTTACTTTCACTTGTTGTTTTGTCCTAGCCAGAAACTAACGTAGCCGTATTGATTACAACTGCCTGGCTGATTGCGCACGGTTCCCACGTGTGTTCCAGTATTTAATCCGCCCTAATTGCACATCTGTTGACTATCATTCACAATTGGCAGCTAACGGGACCTGAAGCTAGGCCCGTGTGTGGTTTGTTTCACTGCCTGCCGGTATCCGCTGCACTCGCAGTCTTTGCCGAGGGTTCTAATTATAGCCCCGCATGAATGGGTTTTAATTCGTCTTACCTTGACACCCTTCATTGGCAGTGTCCCTGCGTTCAGCAGTCACTTCGCATCCGCCATCTGACCCCGGTGTCTTCCTCGGAGCCCCTCATTGTCAGGCGAGACAGAAGGTTGCGCTGGGAGAGCGGGGGAGAGAGAGGGGAGAGCACGGCAGCGTTAGGGCTCCGGTGGTGGCTTATGCTGCACGTGCATTAATGTGCGTCTGCGCGTGCATCGGGACCCCGCTATCTCGCCGTCTCTCCACAATTAGCAGAGTGCAGAGGGGCAGCTGCTGATAAAAGCCCCCTGTCCCCAGCTACACTAGCTCTCATAACGGACCTTTCTGAAAATACCCAAGAATGATTTTTAATGTGAAAATAATTTTGCTTTTGTAAAACACTGATGTAACACCATCGTCGTTCACAAACTCTGAATTATTTTATGTTTTTTAATTGAGAGGTCGTACCCAAGCAGGGTCGTTCTTTACCGTGGGCCAGCTGGGCCCATGCCTAGGGCGCAAGCTTTCAGAGGAGTTCTGGAGCTGGCTGCAGCAGTGTGTCAACCACTGTTTCTGAAGGCTTCTGGTACTGTGTCTACATTTTGTGGGGTTTTCTTCTCCTGAATCTCTTAACTCTTTTCCCCTCACCTTTCCCCTAACCTTCTATTTCCAACACACCAAAAACTCTACTTTTCCTTGCTTCTCTGCATCACTTTTATAGGGGTTGATTGGCTGGACCCAAGGAGGGAGGGGACTGCGCCGACGCTGGCGGGAGTCGGGCAGCGTGAAGGTAGGAGAGGGCTACTTTCCTCCCTCCGGAGAGGTCAGCGGAGGGTTACCGGGGCAGAAAAGAAGCGGGGCGGACCATGGCTCTCTTCCTCCCGCGCGGGCTGCTCCAGAGCCTCCGGGTGGGCTTCAACCGGCCCGGGTGGGAACAGGGGCTGCCTGCCGCCGCCGCCTGGAGGATACACTGGAGCAGAAACTACAGCAGCGGTGAGTGCGCCGCGAGGCTAGAGGGTGACGGACGGATGACGAGAGGTCCCCCAACATCCCCACTAGAAAAACACGCAAAGGGAGCACATTTGCTCATAGTATCAACACTACTCCCCCACTGACTTCAAATAATGACTCTAGCTAACCCCATGGTTCCAACTCATACCTAGGGTTGTGTGTGTACATCACTCTGTGGTCAGCGCAACTCCGGTTCCACAATGGATGCAACAAGTTTGTTTCTCTAACAGCTGCCGCTTCACCTCCTCAACTTAATCGTGTGGTGGGCTCCCTCCTCCCAGCACAGAAGCGGAAGAAGGTAGTATCGTACAGAGCTACCCACCAACGGAGCATGGATCTCCTCACGGATGCTCCTTTCCCCCACCGCCATGGTCTGCATTTAGTCACGGCGCTTCCTCTAACACTTCGCTGCCCGTGGCCATGAACACGGCGTACAGCCTCTCTAGTACCCAAACGAGAAGGGCTGCGTGGAGGAGGGGCGTGCGCTCTGCGGCAGACCCAACTTCTCTCGTGTTTTTGTGCTTCAATCCTTGTTGAACGTGTGTGAGCTATTCGTTTGCGAGGTTTGAGTTAACTTTGAGTGCATGGAAGCGACTTTTCTTGCTTTCTTTCTGCTCGCCGCAGGGACGTTCTCTTCACTCATTAACTGCTTATCTGTTCCTTGAAACCGGCCTCGGGGCTTCCAGGCACCCTTTGGGTTGAAGCTCTGCTGCCACATCACTGGGAAGCCATGTGAGCTGTTTACCGCTCTGTCTACCCGCCTGTATGGAGATACTCGGTAACGTGTCATTTAGTGGGGGTTGCAACTGGTCAGCCCAGATGTTTGACAGCGCCAGCAAGGGAGATGGAAATAACTTGTATTTTTCCCCAGTACTTCATACCTAACAACAGCGTTTCGACTCGCTGTAACTAAGCATGTTTCTCCCTCAACTTTGTTGTTACCTAAGCCTCTCAGCTACCCCGCCCCATCATTTTACGAAAGATTTCAGGAAGGATGTGGTAGGTTCTAGGGCTGGGCGAGTCAAGCCCTCTAAAAATACGGGCTTGACTAAAAAGCATAGACAAAGCATAATGTTATTGAAAGCAGTGTGTCCGGAACTCACTACATCACTCACTCTCTATCTCTGTACCTCACTCTTTCTATCTCACTAACTCACTTTCACTGTCTCTTTCACCACCTCTCTCTATCTCACTACATCACAATACCACTCTGCTTACATCTCACTACCTCACAACATCCCTCTCCCTCACTACATCACTGTTTCACTACCTCACTCTCTCTCACTACATAACTCTCTCTACCTCACTACTCCACTCTATCTCACTACCTCACTATCTCACAACTTCTCTCTCTCAAAACATCACTACCACACTCTCTAGCTCACAACCTCACAACTTCACTCTCTAACCCATTAACTCAATCACTCTCTATCTCACTACCTCACTCTTTCTCTCTCACTAACTCACTTTCACTCTCTCTTTCACTACCTCTCTCTCTATCTCACTACATCACATCACTCTATGCTTATATTTCACTACCTCACAACATCCCTCTCCCTCACTACCTCACTCTTTCACTACCTCACTCTCTATCTCACTACCTCATTCTCTATCTACCTCACTCTCTATCTCACTACCTCACTCTCTATCTACCTCACTCTCTCTCACTACCTCACTCTCTATTTCAAAACCTCACTCTCTCTCTCTATCTCACTACCTCACTGTCTCTCTGCTAATGCAATAGGTATCACATATGCAATAAAAAAGCTAATGCCAATAGAAATGACAATGCCATTTATTTAGGGATACAAAAATGATAAAAAAAATAATGAGCAATACCAATAGCTCTACCTATAATATTGCCGAGACCATTGCATTGTAAATGCTTGTTTTGCTTTTTGTGGGACTCTTCAATAGCCTGTGGGGGGGCAGTTTTTACTGTTAATTTTCCTGATAGTAAAACAAAAATAGCTTGAAGCAAGCTCAAATCCAGGCAATCTTCATACTTCGCAAAACATATTTACAGCGTGTTTTTACAGCTTCAAAACTGCTCCACCTTGCAAACTTGGGACACGCGTTTTAGCTATCAAAATTCCTTAATTGGGGCCCCTTTTATTTTGGTGACTTGGCCTATTTTCTCTCACAGTCTGAGCCTGGGGGGCCGGTCCATTTGACGATATAAAGTGAAGCTTCAACATGCTAGAGACTAGGAGCAACTATTACATTTAGATCAAGCATTGGAAGCTACACACGCCAATAGCTAGTCATCCATTGACTAAACATGATCAGAGGCTCATCATGAAGAAGAATGATAAGAAACCGATTTTGCAAATTCACAAATTTCTGCTTCACCATGGAGGTTCCAGGGCCAAAAAAAGATGAGAGAAAGATTTGGGGAGGCCTCTCTTGCACTTAAAAAGGAAGGAGGTACACACCTGGATACACTACACAAAGAGAGCTGCTGTGCCAAAAGAAACCTTTTTTTTTTTTGTCCTCATTCGCCAATACCCATAACGTGCTGACCGTCTATCCATTCCCCTTTGTCGGAAGGCTAGGATAACGTGGGCTCTTCCCTCGGATTCTCTCGATGCTTTCAGCCCGTAGCCTAGAGGGGTATGTTATCAGACCGAAGAGCACTTCCCAACTGTTATTTTGGGGAGATTAGGTACCACTCCAACTTCTTAAAAGACCTAATGGACTCTCTTAATGCACCATAACCATGAGCATGTCCAATTTGGTCCTGAGAGTGTCCAGTTGGCATAATCATAGGACCGGGAAAAAATAAATAAATAAATACACTTTTTTTAAAAATCATCTCCAGAGCAACAACGAGTCCCAGTATGCGATCTTTTTCCTGCTACACTCTCTGGCCATGTCCATTTTAGATGTTTCATATAAGGAAGTTAGCCAATCCGAGTGAGTAGGAGGGACGGAGACTGCCCATTGCTTACAAATTTGTCTTCTTGCCAGAAGGATTGAATAGAATAGTAAAAGTCTGGCTGGACCTAATATCTGGGTGTGTAAGCCAAAAATTATTAATTTTATGTCAATTATAATTGCTATCCCCAATATACTCCCCAATGTTTTTTGTGCTTCTTCCCAGAATGTCTGAATGGAGGGCAGTCTCTAAACATATGAAGGTCCGAGGCCTCAAGCAGACCGCATTTTTTGCAACTGACTTGTGTGCTTTTGCTAATTCTTGATAGTCTAAGGGGGGACAGGTATGCACGATGAGACGTAAATAGATGATTCCTCCTCAACCATGCTGGTTGAACTATGTTAAGGAGGATTTTGAAAGATTCCTGCCATAGATAGTCACACTGTTCGTTAGGCAGCGTCCCGCTCCACAGCTCATCGGCCAGCTTAAATTCTCCATCTACCTCCTGTTCTATGGCCCAATACCAATAGGAAACTTCTTTTTTACCTACTGGCCTTTCCACAAGCTGTTGCTCCAAGCTAGTTCCTCCGTCTATAAATTTTCCTTTTTTAAGCTGGGATTGTACCCAACCATATAGCTGGTTGTATTTAAATCTTGAAAGATCGCTACCCACTAACTTTACTAAATCTTCCCATAAAATAAATTTTTCATTGCTGATTAGATCTCCCCATAGGTTAATTCCAGCGTCTCTAAGTGGGATAGCCAATCTATCGCGGAGGCAGTCGGGGGAGCCTGGAGAATCCCAAAGTGGGGCCATTTTGGAGAAATAGCTAAGACCAGTCGCTTTCCTTAATGCTGCCCATATCCTGGCAAACCCCTGCAAAACTTTAAGTTTGATTTTCTTAAAGAATTTTTGATTGCCAAATTTATAAATGAACCCTTCCGGTGTCAACCCCGCCCCTTTCAACATGGCCAGAAACATAGCTCCACTCCCTTTGTCACATGGCGTTTTCAACAACATTCGAGAGTGAGTAAGTTGGAATGCCCAGGCATAATATTGTAAATCCGGTAACACCAGCCGCCCCTTCTCCCTCCTTCGTCTTAGTTTCTTCCATGCAATTCTGGTAGATTTATATGCCCAGATAAAAGAGTTAATTTCCCCTTGGAATTTTCCTATGATGTCTTTATCAAAATGGAGAGGGATTGTGTTAAAAAGGAAAGTGGCCTTAGGCAGTATAGACATTTTGACTAAATTAACTCTCCCCAGAATGGATAAGGGAAGATATACCCATGACTTCATTTGTTTACGACAGTCCCGAAACACTCGTGATAGGTTGGTATCTGCCAATTTATTAATATCTTGAATTATTGTAATACCAAGAAAACGCATACTGCAGCTTGTCTGAAATGCAGGATTCAGGATATTCCAAGTCATGATTTCTGTCTTACCGGCATTTATCTCATAACCAGAGCCCTGCCAAATTCCTCCGCCGATTTAATTACTGCCGGTAGAGTTCTATCTAGATCTGCAGAGAGAATCAAAATATCATCCGCATATAGGGCCACCCTTTTCTCCCACTCCCCGTATCTAAATGGTTCGTTATCGGGGTCATCCCTTAGTTTCTGGGCAAATGGTTCGATATATATGTCGAACAACAGGGGGGAGAGAGGGCAACCCTGTCGAGTTCCTCTAGTTATACTGAATGGTTTTGTAAGACTACCATTCACCAGAAAACTTGGCCGATGGAGATTTATAGATGGACTGTATAGCCCGACAAAATGTTGCGCCCAGATTGAATTTCTCCATGACTTCCGATAGGTAAATCCAGTTCACCCTATCGAAAGCCTTGGTGGCATCCAAAGTCAGGGCTGCGAGGGGTAGCGAACATGTAGAGGCAATATCTATTGCACCGACCAGATCATAAGTGAGGTCTGCTAACTGTCGCCCTTTCACAAAACCCTTTTGGTCAGGGTGAAGAATATCTCTAGCCACCTCCCCCAATCTAGTAGCCAAAATAGTTGTATAAATTTTATAGTCAGCATTTAGGAGTGATATGGGCCGATAAGACCCGCAACTGGAGGGGTTTTTGCCTGGTTTCAAAATGAGGACTACAATAGCATCATTCCATGTTGCCGGTGGGCTAATACCATCCATAAAGATTTTATTGAATAGGAGAGTCATTACTGGTATTACATTCTCTCCAAGTGAGCGGAATAGTTCTATTGACAGCCCATCCGGGCCGGCCGCCTTGCCCTTTTTCCCACTTGCCAATGCTTTCCTCACTTCCTCCTGTGTAATAGGTTGCCCCAAATCCAGTTGTTGTTTAGAGCTAATAGGTGTTAAAGCGATATTCTCCAGCCAAGATTTTGCCTTGGAATTATCGTCTGTGGAGGTTTCTTTATATATTTCCTGGAAATAATCCAGGAAAACCTCTCCTATTGCTGCATCTGAATAGATAGGGGGTTCTTCGTTACCCAATGAAATCTCCTCAATATGGTTCCGGAGCTGGTCTGCCTTGATCTTCCAAGCCAGTAATTTTCCAGCTCCTTCCCCATACTCAAAATGGGCCATCTTACTCACTTCCCACCTGCGCAAGAGCCGTCTCTGGAGTACCAACTCCATTTGTTCCTTCAATTTCCTTTTGGTTTCTAGATCTTCTTTATGTCCAATTCCCTCTTGGGCATTTATTTACTTCCACCTTCCTCATTTCTACCTCCAAATCCTCAATCTCTTCTCTGTATTTCTTACTTCTATAGCTTGCCCTATTAGTTATTATACCCCTCCAGAAAGCCTTGAGAGTATCCAAAACTGTCGTGATGTCTGCAGTTCCAAGGTTGGTCTCTAGAAAGTAATTTGTTTCTCGAGGGAGGAAACTCAGCTCACTTTCTTCTATTAGGAGAGTTCGGTCAAAGGACCATGCTCCGACCTGTTGGGTGCCTAGGCTCTGTAGCGTCAATAGAATACTGGAATGATCCGACAGATGCGATGGTAAATATGTTATGTCCTTTATTTTGTCTCTAAGAGTGTGACTAATCAGTATGTAGTCAATCTGTGACTTATGTCCGTAGTTAAAGTTCCTGAACGAGACACCCATCTGTTGCCCTGACCTTTCTCTCCAGATATCTCTGAGGCCCAATTGCGACATCATTGTTAGGAGGGATATCCTTGATCTCATAGAAGAGATTGCCCTACTATTGGGGGACTTATCTAATTTAGTACCCAAAACGATAGTAAAATCTCCTGACCACACCACCGGCTCAGGGAAGTCCAGTAAGCACAAAAAAATGTTTTGGAGATTGGAGGGATCATCATGGTTCGGGCCATAGTAGCCAACTAATGTGAGAAGAACCTCTCTAACAGTAACTTTCAATATTAGCCATCTACCCCCTGGGTCCCTCTTATGTTGCAAAATCTGTGCTTTGGCTGATTTTTTGAATAGGATACATACCCCCCTAATATTTGCTGTCTGATCTGTACATACATAGGAGTCCACCACCTTCTGTGATTTCAATATATCTCTTGTCTCTGCCTCAAGAAGATGTGTCTCCTGGATGACCAAGACTTGGGCGGGGCAATCTCTCAGATATTGTAGGATTCTTCTTCTACGTGACCCCACCCTCAAGCCATTTACATTCCAGGATAATATTTGCAGAGAATTCATTTAGGGGGGTCCTCCAGCCTCCAGGCCTTCCTCGAGGTAAAGAGGCTATTGCATGTTGGTTTTAACCCATCAGACAATCGTAGCCTAACTAAAACTTTCTGGTCAACATAACCTATATTAAATATTACAAATATAACGAGTATGACGAATGAGGTGTTTTTGTTATTGATTAGTTCCATGTGGTCCCATCCTACAACACCCCACCCTGCACCCCCCTTGGAGAACCCAACCCCTATTTACCTGGACTGGTTGTTTGTCCAGATGTGGCGTCTGTGGCCCCCTACTCCTCTGCCTAATTACTCTCAATGTGTTATCCACAAAAAAGAAGAAGAAAAAAGGGAAGAGTAATAGTGCCCCCTGGATATAGATTTGTATATAAAAACTCTATTTTCCCTCATTTTACCCCTTTGATAAAAAGCAAAAAAAACATTTTTATTATTTTTTTTCTTCTCCTTTTTTCTCCTCTTTTTTTCCCTTCTTCTCCTTTCTTTTTTTAAATTTTCTTCCCTTTCCTTTCCCCTTTATTTCCTTTACTTCCCCTTTTTCCTTTCATAAACTATGATACTATATACAGCTCATGTGTCTACCGAAGACTATCGGAAGTGAAAATCCTCATCTCGCCTAATGATTAGTTTGCTTATGGGGTCCCTTTACTGATGCTTTCCAGTAATTCATCCGCCTCCTGAATAGACCTGACGTTATGCATTTTGTTGTTATGCATTACTTTCAGGAAGGCAGGAAACTTGACTTGCACCGTGGCACCAATCTTCTTAAAATTGTCCATCCTTCTCCCAAGCTCCCACTGTCTTTCCAGTGTTTCTCTTGAGAGATCCGAACGAACTTCAAAGGAAAAATCCTTACATTTTACTGTTTTCATTTTTAAAGCCAAGTTCAGGATTTTTTCTTTCACGGCATAAGTTAGAAAATTAATAAGAATTTTCCTTGGCTTAGTCCTGGTTGGATTTAGTCGGAAGGGATCCCTATGGATTCTCTGTATATCTTTTATCAAAAAATCTATCATCGAGTGGGAGGGCTTCTTTTAGGAGGTTTGCCATAAAGTTTCTCAAGTCAGAGCCCTCTTTTCCTTCTGGAATATTCAAAACGCGGAGGTTGTTCCTACGGGAATTATTTTCCAACATTTCCATTCTTTTGCGTAAGACACCCTCACCCTTTTGGAGCTCTTGGATTTTTACCTCTGCCAACCCTAAACTGGATTTTAACTCCTCAACAGAGTGCTCCAGCGATTCTGTTCTAGTGTTTAGGAGATCAACTTTCTTTTCTAATATCTCGCATGAACTCCTGATCTCCCATTGATTGGCCGCTGACACAGCAAAACCCTGCTTTATATCTTCTTTTAGAGATGCAAATAGGGCTTCCATCGTGATCGAAAATGAAGAAGGGAGGGGCCCAGTCTGCTCTAAGTTATCTGAGCCTGATCCTATTTCCAACCCCGCCTCGCCTAAAATTTGACCTCCAG
This sequence comes from Triturus cristatus, assembly GCF_964204655.1. Classification (NCBI taxonomy): domain Eukaryota; kingdom Metazoa; phylum Chordata; class Amphibia; order Caudata; family Salamandridae; genus Triturus; species Triturus cristatus. The sequence continues at coordinate 751,098,846 of NC_140587.1, forward strand.
CAGCAACAGCAGTAGCAGTAGCAATAGCGATGTTAAGAACATCAGTTCCAACGATAGTGGGGGGAAGAGCAGTTTCAATGGTAGTGTCTAAGTCAGTGGGGGGGCCGATAGCCGTCCCGGATGGTTCAAGGTCCACCCCTGATAAGCCAGTAGATTGCATCTCACCCTGATTTGTAATGAGTAAGACCTCTGTTTGTACCCTGAAAAAGGACCTCAGGGAAGGGGTGACCTTCATTATATTAGACACAGCCTTAGTCTTTCCCTTTTTTATACTCCTGCCTTTAACCTGGTAGCTCTGAAAAGCTGAATTATCACAGGACAAGTTGGTAGTTTTAGATATATTTCAGATAAATGCAGTGTTTTTAGCCCCCTTCCCCTCTAATCAGTCGCCACTCACTCTCCCCTTTTCTTTCAATTGTCGCTTTTCTCCCCCAAACACACTTTTGCCAGATTTCTTACCTTGCCTCTCTTTTGGTTTTTCAGTTATATTAACTGGTTTACCTGAAGACCTCCTACTGTCTTGGACGCCCTGGCAGTATGGGGGAGAATGGGGATGGTGATCCAGTTGGGCGTCAGTATCTCCAGACGAAGCAGCCTCCTCAACATAGTAGAAATCAGTACCCCCACCTGCGCAAGAGACCGAGGGGGAGGTCAAGGTCGTCAGACCGTCCCCAACACACTCCACCTTTCCCAGTTCCAATCTTGCTGCTCCGAAGAAACGCCCGATGCTGGCACTGCCGCTATTCACCCGGAGGAGGCCGCGAGCCGCCGCTCTGCGGCCACGCCTCAGCTCCAGGGCGGCAGTACTCCAACGCGAAAGACAGGAGGGGCGAGGGACGCCGAGACTCCAAATCATCTGTCGCCGCTGCAGGTCCCGGAATCAACCTTACACTCTGCCCGGCATCGGGAAGATCGGAGGATCGAAGAAAAAAAAAAAGCAATCAGGTAGGTGGATTTTTGCCTAGCGCTACTCGGCAGAGGCAGGGAGGCACAGAAGCGCGCGTCTGCTCAGCCGGCAGACGCCATGTTCTCCGTCCCCAAAAGAAACCTTATCCAAAATCTCCATGCACTGGGACCAGACCCCGTTTGAAACTTTGGGAGTGGGACAAACATAGATCTGAATAAAGCCAGAGGATCTGTGGGGAAGGGGCACTCTAATATACCTAAAGTGCCTTTGACGGAAACTTCAGACATACTGGAACGCAATACGAAATTTCCTGGAGGATATGTTCCACACCACCCTCTCATGGCTCCTAACATATGTCATACATGGCCTGGTCAATGAGCAAGCTTAACCCCCTGTAGTCGGGGAGGGAAACTGATTTTGCTGGCACTGTGTATTGCAACGCAGGCTATTATGGCACTATGGGGAAAGACAAACTACCGTGGACTCTGGGACCTGCTTTGTAAGGAAATAATTGCTGCCACTATCCTTGGCAGGCCGAAAGACTAAGTGACACAATGAAACTAACAGTAAAAAGAAAAGAAAACACTGACATTCGCCAATTTATTATTTGCACGTTGCACCACAAGTGCAACGTGCAAATAATAAACATAGAAAATAGATTATAGTCAGTTTCAACTTCTCTTTGTGTAAAGTTGCATTGGTGACAGTTCAAAGAATATTCATTAATCAAATTAACTGTGATACCAAGATCTGACATAGTATGGAAAAATAAACATATTAATAAAACAAATTTTCATGTATTCTGTTTCCGCCAATTTTACAGCCCTAGCAATTACCACAATCCCACCCAAGTGGGCAATACATCATTGCTAGAAACATTCAATACTCTTGCCCATACGTTAGTCATGAATTCCATAAATGATTCCACTCATACCATCACTCACTCCTCTATAGAACCTCTCATACACCCACTCACACACACACCCACACAGCCATTCACAGACCCATAAAAGTACTCACACAACAACTCACTTATCCATAAGATCACTTACTCACTCAAACAGCCACTCATACAACCACTCACTCACCCATACAGCTAATCATATAACCAGTTACTCACCCATGCAGCCACTCATATAGCCACACACTCACCCATACAGCTACTCATATACCCACTTACTCACCTATACAGCCATTCACACACCCAGTCACTCACCCATACACCCTCTCAACATGGCCAATCACTCACCCATTTAAGCACTCACACACCACACTTAACCACTTACATTTGCATTCACACATCTATACAAGCACCTCCCATCCATCCACTCACCCATACAGTCATTTGCAAACAGAAACACTCTCCAATACAGCCACTTACACCCCAACTCACTTACCAAACACACCCATTCAAACAGCTACTCACTCACCCATACAGCCACTTACATACCCACTCATTCATCCAGCAATTCAGACACTCACTCACTCACCCATACAGTCACTTCAATACCCCCTCACCACCCATACAGTCACTCACATAGCCATGCATTCACCCATTCAGCCAGTGACACACCCACACATTCACTAATACAACCACTCACACAGCCATTCACTCACCCACACAACTACTCACACACTCACTTATATGCCCATACAGCCACTCACACACCTATATAGCTACTCAGACAACCACTCAAACACATAAACACACAGTCACTCACATAATATATGTTAGAAGTAGTATCACTCATTAGTAGTACAGCTAGTATGCTAATTTAGCTAATTTAGATTTTGGGGTAGCTTAGTATATAAGTTTAACAATCATACACTCTTAGAAAACACTTACACTCACTGGATAATATCATCAGCGATGTCATCAGTGATGTCATTTAAAGAGGTCATCAATAAGTTCCTCATTGATGTCACTGAATGTCATGAGTGATGTATTATGTGAGGTTATAAGCAGGTGCATTGCGGGGGTGTAAGTTATAGTTAGCTCAGGTAACTATAACTGCTGAATTTCTATGGTTTTGTACAAGTGAAATCTGAGCCTAACTATCACGTCCCTGTAACCTTTGTTTTTTTCAGTGAACTTCTAAGTTTTTCAAAAGTTATGTCCGAACTATAACGTACTGATAACCTTTGGATTTTTATGTGAATTTTTAAGTTTTTTCAGATTTTATTGCAATCTTTGAGAGTAAGTATATGAGAGAGTGCATGACTGACTCAGTGGGTGTGTGAGTGACTGAATGACTGTCTCAATGGGTGTGTGAGTGGGTCTGTGAGTGTGTGCGTGAGTGACTGAGTGAGTGTTTGAGTAAGTGCATGAGTCTCTGAGTTGGTCTGTGACTGGGAATGAGACTCTGAGGTGGTTTGCGCATAGGTGTGTGAGTCTGTAAGTAGGTCTTTGAGTGGATCCATGAGTTTCTGAGTGGGTCTGTGAGTGAGTGCATGAGACTCTGAGTGAGTGTGTGAGTGGGTTTGTGAGTGAGTGGGTAAGTGAGTGAGTGTATGAGTCTCTGAGGGGATCTGTGACTGGGCATGAGTCTCTGAGTGGGTGTGTTAGTGGGTGTGTAAGTCTGTGAGTGGATATGTGAGTGGGTACATGAGTATCTGAGTGAGTCTGTGAGTGTTTCCATAAGTGGTTCTGTGAGTGAATGGACAAGTCACTGAGTGAGTATGTGAATGGATGCATGAGTGCCTGGGTGGCTATGTGAGTGGGTCTATAAGTCTCTGGGTGGGTCTGTGAATAGGTGCGTGAGTGTGCGTGGGTGTGTTAGTTGTGGCATGAGTTTCTGAGTCAGTCTGTGAGCACATGTGTGAGTCTCTGAGTGGGTCTGTGAGTGGGAGATTGAATCCACTAGTGGTTCTATGAGTAGGTGTGTGAGTGTCTAACTGGTCTGTGAATGGGTGCATGGGTCTCTGAGTGAGTCTGTGAGTGGGTGCAGGAGTCTGAGTAGGTATGTGAGTGGGTGTGTGAATCTCTGAGTAGATCTGTGAGTAGGCACATCAGTCTCTGAGTAGATCTGTGAGTGGGTGCATGAGTGCCTGAGTGTGGATCTTTGAGTGGCTGTAAGCATCTCTTAGTGGGTGTGTGAGTCTCTGAGTGGCTCTGTGAGTGGGTGCATGGGTCTTTGAGTGGGACTTTGAGTGGGTGCATGAGTATCTGAGTAGGATGGTGAGTTGGTGCATGAGTCTCTGAGTGGGTCTATGAGTATGTATATGGGTCTCAAGTGGGTAAGTGAGTTGGTGCATGAGTCTGAGTGGGTCTGTGAGTATGTATGTAGGTCTGAAGTGGGACTGTGTGTGGGTGTGTGAGAGTCTGAGTGGGTGTGTGGTTCTTTGGCTTGGTCTGTGAGTGGGTACATAAGTCCCTGAGTGGGTCTTTGAGTGGGTGCATGGGTCTCTGAGTGGGACTTTGAGTGAATGCATCAGTGTCTGAATGAGTCTGTGAATGATTTTTTTCTGCATACATTTGCAAATTTGTTGCAATGTTACAAGGGGACTGCGCTGTCACAGTACATTTTTGAAAATTGCAATTGTAAAAAAAATATATGTTTTTTTTACATATTATACACATGAGGGGCTAGTCAAGGACCCCTGTATTCCAGTCATGGGGTCGGGGTACATTCAACCTGACCCCTTATGCCACTTTCTGTCAATTTGTTTGAGCCCCAGAGATGGTTCAGATGAAGTAAAATGGCAACTGCAACTCTCTGCTCAGGTTGCAGCCAACAAATCACTGCATTCCTGTTGGCACACACACTTGTAATTTGTCACAAAATTGTTGCGAATTATTCGCGACTGCAGATTATACAAATGTGAATTTCCTTTCATTTCTCAACTACTGAGCGGATTTACACCAAATAAAAGCATGATCTGTAGAACAAAAACGATCTCTCTGCCAATTTCAATGTAAATCCGTCCAGCAGTTTGGGTTGTAGTCTTGTTCAAATACCTAATGGAAATTAACATGGAAAAGGCACTTTTTTTGCCCCCTCTTCTTTTTTCAGCCTCCGTTTGACAGATCACCCAGAAACTTTCCATGTGCCACAAGAATCACTGGGGCACTTTTTACAGAAAATTTGGGGAAGATACATCAAACGCACTAAAGATACAGGTAAGTCAAAAAACGCTTTTTCTATGGAAACATGGTCCTAAGTATTACTACCTACTGGTGACTATTTATATATATAAATCACTCCTCTACAAATCCAGAAGAAGCCGGCACTCGAATTCTGTGAGAAATACCATATTTATTTTCTGGCAGCACTTGTTTAACAGGTAACAGGAGCGCGTTTTGGCTGTCCTTGCAGCCTTTATCAACCTCGGAGTGCCCCATACTTTTTCACATTGAAATGCTGCCCACAGGTGCTGCTTACTACATTGACACATAAGAGATACTGTCTTTCAGTTTTTCAAGGCACATTGCTATTTGTGAGCAATCACCAGTGGTAGAGCATTTATTAAAAATCATTTACATGTGTCAGCAGTTTATATATGCACACGATATTGCAACACTCCAAAAAATATATAGTGGTACAAAGTAATGCATTTAGGGCCTCATTTATGAGGCCCTTTGTGCCGCCAGAACATTACTTTTTGTGACCTTCCGTGGCGCAGGAGCCTGCTCTATATTTACGAGGCAGCACTAAGCCACTTTTTTGCTTAATGCTGCCTTTTTAAATATCGTTCCCTTTAACGCAGCTTTCTGTATTAAAGGGGCGTGCAATGGGTGTTGCTGGGGGCGTTCCCAACAACAGCCATGGCTTTTTGACAATGCCCCAGATTTATGGGAAATCGTAAATCTGAGGCAGCACTAAAAACCTATGTCTCTCCAGGGGAGGCATTAGGGAGGCACAACGGGGATAAATATCTTTATTCCAATCCAATCCAAAACAGCTTTATTCGACATTTGTCATAAAAGGAATAAAACAGGTACAGAAACAGCATATATACAAAACAGAAAGTCGTTAAAAATCCCTAAAGACAACTTAATTAACATATAAATGTAAAAAGCAATCATTAAGATATGTACATAGGTTAAAAAAAAAACATTACAAGCACTCTCACAGAAAATGCTACTTAATGTCCAGGGGCCAGTAACACATTAATCATCAATGCTGTGTTTTCTTATGATCCAAGCCCAACCTAGAAATTTTGCCACAGCTACAACAATAGCCGATGATGTGCTAGTACATAGGATCCTCATTGCCTCACCACTTAGCCTAGTAGCCAATTGCTTACAAATTGGTCTCAACCACACCCTCCTAGGAGATAGGTATGCGTGACATACAAAAAACATATGAAATCATGTTTCTTCTTGGGACTTGCACAGTGGGCATGGATTAACTTGGCTCATGGGGACATTAGACCATCGAGCAGTAAAAGAATTCAAGGGCAAAGATCCTACCCGCAACTGGAAGTACAACTTTCTGTCTAATACTTTGGTAACAAGGTCCCAAAAGAACTCCAACCTTGGGACAGATTTTATATTCAGAAAGTCATCAGTTAAAGAAGAAGTTTTACAGTCGATCAATATCTTATTATTGATCATCTCCCAGTATTTTTCTTTTAAATACGATTTTGTCGGAAAAGAAACAATCGAGGGCTTTACCCATAAGTCACTCATACCAAACGCCTCAAGGGTTTTTCTAAGGTCCTTGAACCACCTAATGTCACGAGATCCAACCATGGACAGAACATCCATGAAACCAGCTGCATACTGGGATAATGCCGGAGTAGACCACAGTCTACGCCAATATAAAATTGGTCGTAATCTAGCTATGTCGGCAATAGAATTCTTACCCAGATCATACCTAAGAGGAACCAAAGGCGTACTTTGAGGAAGTGATGTAATGCCTCGGAAGAACCTGTTCTCAGAGATGGTTAAAGAGGACAAGCCTTTGAAGCCCCACAATTCAGCCCCATATAATGAAGCACTAACTGCTTTGGCACTATAAACCTGGAGTACAGGCTTAATTGGTTTTGTTAATGATTTCTTGAATTCGCCACTTATTACTCCAGTAAGCTGTCTATGTTTTAAAGCTGCCAATTGTTTCTGTTTGGTCCACTTAAGATTATTTTGGATATTGACCCCCAGATAGGTAAAAGCCTGTACTTATTCTAAGGATTGGTTAAACAGTAAAAACAAATTTTTAAAATGCCGGTGAGATTAAAAGCCATAAACTTAGTTTTCTTGACATTTACTTCAAGACCCCGTCCCTGGCAAAAATTCTCGAAGATACCTAACGCTCGCTGTAGACCGCTTGGAGACTTAGCAAATAGAAGCGTGTCATCCGCGAACATTAGAATCGGGATTTTAGCACCCGCGAGAGAGGGAGCATCTATGTTTTCAGCTAAAAGACGATCAGCAATACCGTTGATATATAAAGAAAATAAAGTAGGGGCCATTGCACACCCTTGCCGAACCCCCCTTTCTACCGGGAAAGCTTCCGTTATCTCGCCCTGACCTCCCCACCTTATTCTGGCGGAATTGTCGTCGTGGAGCCTCTGGATTAAAGATAACAGTCCTGGATGAAGTCCCAAATCATTCAGCACCTTCCATAATTTAAAGGCAAGGGACTAAATCGAAGGCTGACCTTAGGTCCACAAAGATCGCATAAAGACTCCCCTTGCCCAAAATCACAATCTTCCAATATAGAAGAACAAAGCGGAATACCTGGTCCACTGTACTTATATGCTCACGAAAACCCGCTTGGAATGGAGACAGAATATTGTTTGAGGCTACCCACAAATGGATACGATTTAAAATCAACCTACCTACGATCTTCTGGGTAGCATCAATCAAGCTAATAGGCCTGTAATTTTCCGGGAGCGATCGGTCCCCTTTTTTGAAGACCGGAATTATCTCCGCCAATTTCCATGCACTGGGGATAGGAGCACCATGCACCAGGGTATTAACAACCAATTGGATGTACCTCCCCCACTTAACTTTATCATTCAGTAGGAGGTCAGCAGGAACCCCATCTGGACCAGGGGCTTTTCCAGATGCTACACCCGTAAGGGCCAGAATCACTTCCGCAGCACTAAATTCAGGAATTGTGGAGATCATAGCAGCAGTATCTACACTATCTGCTATGACCTGGTGGGAAGCATATTGAGGTTTAAAATACTCTATCCACCTCTCTGGAGCAACATTATTTTGCGGCCTCTCTGAATGGCCACCATAACCCCACTTCACAATACCCCAAAACAATTTACTATTTTTCTTAGTGCTTGCTTCCAATAATTCCACCCACTTAAGTTCATCCCATTGACGTTTAGCCCTAGTAATACTGTTTTTTTAGTTATTTCTGCTAACACGGACAGCGCCTACATCGCCGTCCTTTAAAGCTTTCCCCAGTGCTAGCCTTGACTGTCTGCAATCCTCATTATACCAATTATCTCGCCTCAAAGGAGCTTTCTGGCCGGTAGTCCCTTTCTTTATAAAATAAGATCTTAGGGAAGTAAAAAGATTTGTATGAATAGTTGTCACGTCCCCTACCTCCCCATTTGAAGAAAAAATCTGTTCCATTTCTTGGATAGAACTATTTACCTCCCTTGAGATACTCTTTATTTCTCCTTGTTTGTTCTTCTGCAGCACACACATAAAGAGGAAAAATACTCTTGTGATTGTTTTTCTGCAGGTTCCCCTTCCTGCACAAAAATATTCATAACTGCAACTCAGGCACCCTTGCACCATGGTACCAAGTTGTCTGCGTTGGCGCACGTCAGCCCATTGCGTGCTGGTGCAAGGAAAAAAGACAGGAATCTGATAGATACGGTGCATTCCTGCCCTTTTCTTTTGCCATAGGGCAGAGCAGCAGGAAGTCCCTTATTCCATTAAATCAAGTTGAACAGATGTTTGTTCCATGCTTGTTTATTTTCAACTTACTTCTGGAGCAACAAGTAGTACATCCAACATCAACATCACACAGGTACAGCCAACACGTTCCACACGTGCCACATAGAAAACATGTGTTTCGTCACAATTGTGGCTTCTACAAGGCTGCAAGTCATGTATAACATAATAACAACAGTATAAACAATGTAGAAATCATACATAAGCAAAAATGTGTCCCTTTCTGCACATAGTGTAAACCAACGAAGTCAGTGTAATCTCAAGAAAGCACTCACCATCCGTGGAAGCACCGGTCTCCAAGGTCAGAGCCTACCCAATCAATTACAGGGAGGAAAACAGACCTGCGGAGGTAATACAAATTTTGTATGAAAAGCCCTCACTCACCAACCTGGTTGGTGACATGCTTCATCATCGGGCTCCACCGGGCATGGCCGAATGCCATCCCAGTGTGCTGCAACGCCAGGTTACTGCGGAGCGGGGTTGTGTGTGGTGATAGTGAATTTAAAATTCCCAATTGAGTCAAAAAAGTATTTTATTCGTTTTGCTAATTGGAAAATTAAAACATAATAAAAAAAGGAGTGATGGTCAAAAAAATAACAGACCGGGTTCACTCCGTGGCGGTCAACATGTTTCTGCCTTTATGTGTAATTTACAGGCTTTCTTCAGGACCAGAGTGGAAGTGTGGGTGCCCCGGTGGTGTGAACGCGCTAAGGTTCACCCTCCCGTGGGCTGCTGTGTGAAAAATAATATAAAACACAGGGAAAATCCGCCAAAAACTATAATGGTGGAGAGAAACGAGTTTACTTGTGAGGCTAGACTGTTCGTCGCCTCAGGGATCCCGGGGTAGAGGTGCGAGCAAATATGGCACACCGCCCTCGCTGCTCGGCACCCGTTAGGAACCTACACCGCCTCAAGCCACCGGGTCCAGGGGCTTGAGGCGGTGTAGGTTCCTAACGGGTGCCGAGCAGCGAGGGCGGTGTGCCATATTTGCTCGCACCTCTACCCCGGGATCCCTGAGGCGACGAACAGTCTAGCCTCACAAGTAAACTCGTTTCTCTCCACCATTATAGTTTTTGGCGGATTTTCCCTGTGTTTTATATTATTTTTCACACAGCAGCCCACGGGAGGGTGAACCTTAGCGCGTTCACACCACCGGGGCACCCACACTTCCACTCTGGTCCTGAAGAAAGCCTGTAAATTACACATAAAGGCAGAAACATGTTGACCGCCACGGAGTGAACCCGGTCTGTTATTTATTTGACCATCACTCCTTTTTTTATTATGTTTTAATTTTCCAATTAGCAAAACGAATAAAATACTTTTTGGACTCAATTGGGAATTTTAAATTCACTATCACCACACACAACCCCGCTCCGCAGTAACCTGGCGTTGCAGCACACTGGGATGGCATTCGGCCATGCCCGGTGGAGCCCGATGATGAAGCATGTCACCAACCAGGTTGGTGAGTGAGGGCTTTTCATACAAAATTTGTATTACCTCCGCAGGTCTGTTTTCCTCCCTGTAATTGATTGGGTAGGCTCTGACCTTGGAGACCGGTACTTCCACGGATGGTGAGTGCTTTCTTGAGATTACACTGACTTCGTTGGTTTACACAATTTCCCTCGAGGGGATCAGTCGTGTTATTACCCTTCCTCTTTTGTTGTTACTTTACCTTTCTGCACATAAACAATCATAAATGGCTTTTTGTAACTTCTATGTGTGCTGATTGTGCTTGTGCAGCACATGTAGAAGTTGCAACTCATCATTTTTAAAATGATTATTTATGTTCCGGAAGGGACACCTTCCTGCACATAAAAAATCATACATGGTGTTTTGCTGTTTCTATGTTTGTTGCACAATGCAAGTACACATAGAAACATCAAAAATGAGGAGAAATAAAGCAGTTTTCCTCATATCGCCTTTTTAAAACCTAGTTTTTCATGGTCTTAATTTTGACGCTGCCCATATTACGCCACCCTTGTAAATATGGGGCAGCGTCAAAATCAATGGGTGTTGCAGCAGAACGCCCACCGTAACACCCATTGCCCACCCCTTTCACGCCTTATTCAGAAGGTGGCATTAAGCCACATTAAGTGGCTTAACGCCGCCTTGTGAATAAGGCAAAGCACCTATCGCCACCGGAACATTGAAAAGAGGGACATTCCTGTGGTGATAGGGGCTTGTAAATATGCCCCATATATTTTTACACAATAGCTGAAAGGATAATATATGAAAGCACAGGCTGTCCCAAGGAGGTGAAAAAAATGGAGGACTTTGGATGCAGCACTAAATTAACATTGTGATCTCTGTGCTTCAACTCCTTTATGTGTGTACTGTAGAGTTGAGCATATGAGATGTGGGGAGACTGTAATCTTCCTTATTATCAGCATAATTGCTTTTTGCCATCATGAGACACATACTATCTTATTTTGCTTGCAATTGAATTTAGAGTCACACGCATCATAATGATAACTCTCATGTTTACTCTTTTGTTGCGTCTTGTTTACTGAAAAAACATGGGTTAATAGTGGTGCACCTTGCCAAACCAGGATGTTTATAGGAAGCCAAAACAGCTGAATTACCTGAAGGACTATATGTAGAAGGGCCTTTAGTATATCCCGAGGGTGAAGCACAATATGGTGAGAGGGTGAGAAGAGTACTGGCAAGAATATGATATGTGCAGTCTAATTAAAATTTCAGCAAGCATAAAGAAAATACTTACTTTTAGCAAAATGACAGAGTTTGAAACATATTCACAATGTAGTATACTGTCGAAACTTTCTTTAAAAGATTTATCTCAACTGCAAGAGAGATTTAGAAGATATTTTATGGAAACTAAATGACATCAATACAACTCCAACAAATATGTTGGAACAAGATTTTAGGTCTGGAAAATGAAAACAACAGGAATGATGGTTAAGACAGTTTGGCTGCCTCCTTTTAGAAAGTCCTTAAATAATAGTTAAAAAGTTGTCATGTCTAGACTCACAGGAATGGGCTGATTTGGTGGCATCCTACACCTCGGATGCCAACCATAGGCCCACTCAATGTACTACGTCAGACAAAGGATGCTCGGTGGGGAGCTCTAGCCCTAGGGAATTCCATCATGCCGAAAACGCCCAAGCTACGTCGCGATTTACCAATGTGTGGGACTCCCTGTTAAGTATCATGCAACAGACAGTTGACTGGCTTCAATACCAGTCCAACAAGATGTATCCATAGCTGAATCTCGGTAATACCATGGCCCTATATGTAGGCGGGATTGACGAAAAACTGGAAAAACCTTACCTCCCTTATAATTTAAGCTCAAACTGAGGCAAACCTAATGTGCAGCTGTGGCCCCCCAGTGGAGAAGCTGTCATCTCTTTCCTTAATGCTATCTAACTTACTCTAGCGATTTGAAAAAAGGGGTCATGGGCAGTAAAGAGGATGTTCCAGCAACTGTAAATAGAGAACCCAATATGGGGATAAATTATGCGGAAGCAGAAGTTGAGAACAAAATCACCAACGCCAAAGTAAGCAGCTGTACAACTGGGGATCCCCCCTCCACCCTCCAACCAGGGAAGCTAACTGATGGCGCCCAACCTCAGAATGCCAAACAGAGGCATCAACTGAAGAGAAAAGGGCGCTATAAAAGATCAGTAGCCAGTGCTGCCGGGGTATATCCTCTTTTTTGCCACACACAGGGAGAAGTAGATGCAGTTCAACCCAGCCTAACTACCCAAACAGCAGATAACGCCACTCTCACCCGTCAGAAGGCTGGAGTAACCAACAGCGTTCTAAAGGGAGTTTTCCCCCTGGAAACGACCACCGCCAAAGTGAAAGATCTCACGGAAGCCATAAGAGAAGCAGGCCCAAATCAACCTCAAGGGAGCGCACAGATCCTGCCAAGTCTAAACTACACTCCTACCAACGAACTCGCTTTTGCGCAAGAGCAATCCTTAGCAAAGGATTTAAATAGAATCCAGCTACTAGACAATAGAACTACAGACATAAACAATACAGCTTCAACTCTGCAGGTGTCAAATCACAGGAACTGGTAGACTACAACGGCAGATAACCTAGTCATCAGATCCTGCCTGCCACATGCACAAGATACCATATTGAGACAAAAGCCGGGAGAAGATGTCTCAGAAGGCCCCAACTGGCAGACTGAACTTATCAGTTTACAACAGGCTAATAATCACCGCTCAGCAATTGTTCAAACATTTGGCGATATGAGAGCACAGAACCATAAACCATCTAATAGGCACCAAGATGAGGAAACACATCAACAGGGAACCATCTCTGGCCGGCAGCCAGAGCCCTGCGCTCTTCTCTTCACACCAGAGTTTGAATCAAAAGGGAATTGTGATACCCTAAACAGAGGCAATATTCTTAATTTATTTACAACAATCCCAGCCCTAAAGGATACAAAATCAATCTATCTGCTCGCAATAGAGTTCATCAGATAGGACTCACATCTAGGAAGAGAAGTTACCAAAGCTACGTGGCGATCCTCTCTCTTAGCCAACCAGCTGCTAAGCGAAAGTGAAACATTCAAGTATTAGGGGATAACGATTTCATCTCACTGTAAAGCAGGGTATCCCCTGCCTCTGCTCAGCAACAGGAAGTACAAAAATAAGAACATTAGAGGTATTACCTATTCAGTCTTAAGCAGCCAATCACCGTCCAGGGAACAGAGGGACACAAACTATTCCGCTTACTCCAAACAACCATCACGTCAATTAATGGTACCTCCAGTTAACCAACAGGTTTCATAGAACTATCAATAGTCTTACTCAATGACAAATGGCTCTTCAGGATGGAAGGGTCATGCATACTAAAACCACCTGCCGCTTTTGCTCCTGGAACATCAGCGGTCTCAGAAGCAAAGCAATGGACCCAGAGTTTCTATCATTCATAAGGTCATATGACATAGTGCTTCATCAGGAAACATTGGCGGGGGCGCGTGGCTACGAATACAATGGAGGCAGATGTGTCCGGGTAGAGCTCTGCCGGAGGCTCCCCAACACAAGCCCTGCACTCCGAATGTAGTCACCCACGGAGGCTCTTGCCGAGCGCAACCTTGTCCAGAATACTGCCCAGACCTCCGCTGCTGATTTCATCCTGTCCGAGCCCCACCCCGTGGACTTTGCCTGGCTGGGCTGCCCGGTGCACGATCCCTATGGCCGACACATACTAAGCGAGCCCGGGGCTTGGCTCCGCCCAAAAGGCCGCAAAAGATGGCGCAGCAGTGGTGACTCGACAGAGACGGGCTGTGGCTAGTCGCCCTGCCGCCGCCTAACTGTACACTTGTCAGAGGGCGGCGAGGTGCGATTGAGATCCTCACTGCGTCGCCTACCTGCCTTCCCTGCATGATGCCTCTGGGTCGGCTGCTGGCTGCTGAGTTGAGCGGGGGTGGACCGTGGGCGGTGGCGCCACCCGGACTACCCGCTTTGCCGTTGCCCTCATGGAGTGACTGAGGTATGTGAGCTCCTCGCCGACAGAAGACACCGGAGGCTGTCCACCCCGCCACCAAAGACCGATATACCGGAGGGCGGCTGGGAGAGGCCAGAGCCCCTGCTGGACCGTCTACATGTCTTCACTGCGCGGCACCCCCTGTATCTACGGCTGGGTGCTGTGGTGCAGGGAGGAGGGTGGCGGGTGCGGTCACTACCTGGATCGCCCGCGCTGCCCTCATGTCCGGATTGTGGTGGGAGGGTTCGTCGACGCGGGCCCCGCTGTGAAATTCACGCCCTAGGGACATCGTCTTGGGATCCTGCCATATACGAAACTGCATAGGCGTGTGGACTCAACGACTCATGTCGGGTGGCACCCGAGCGCGGACCGGAACGGGAGGAACGCAGGCCCCACCGCTCCCGCCCAAGCCTAAATCAGACAAAATGGTGAAGCACGGACATGCGGATCAAACTGCGAATAAACTGGATGCGGTGCTTGCTGCAATGGAGCGGCTGGAAGAAACCATCAATCAGACCTGCACCTCCCTGGAATCTAAAATCGATAAGGTGGCCATCGACCTCACTCATCTACATGCAGATCACCGGAAGCTGACAGACCACACCACCATTCTGGAAACCACGCTTGCTGACATCAAACCACAAGTGACCCAGACAGACAAGCATGTACAGGATTTGCTAAACCGAGTGGAGTTTGATTGTCCGAGATGCCATCTTCTAGATGTTGACCTGCTACATATGCTGTGGTCCTGCCCTCTACTTCTGTCCTATTGGCACACGATAACGGAGACACTCACGAGCAGCACTAACACCGAGGTACCCAACACATGGGAGGTTTGCATTCTGGGATTTTACAAACGAACAAAAGCTAACAAAGTAAGCTCTAGATTTCGTGACCTAGGCCTGATAACTGCGAAAAGATTGATAACCAAGAGATGGAAACACAAAGACCCTCCGGAGGCCCCCCACTGGGTAAAATCCCTAGAGATCTGGGCACAGGTGAAGAGCACTATTCTTCATAGGGAGGAAACAGCTGGGTTGCATAAGTATCCCATTGCACAGGCCTGGGATGATATTCTGAAAGCCCTTACACAATCTAATGCTACATTACATACACCTCCCACGCAGCAGGTTGGAGATGATGCCTAACATGTTGCCTGGGTGAAACAGACATGCTGTTCTCACAGGACGCCTTGGCCATAGCTGTCGAGTTAGGCATTGGCCCCACATTCCATCATGACATTTCATAGACATGACCTTAGACACAAGTTGCTTTGGTGTCCATGCCACTGGACACAGACCGGGAACAGCAGCTCGCATCCACTACGAACACACAGGCCTTGGCATAACTACACCCGAACGGCGCATAATACACTAGATACATGTTTCTTTCAGCATTTGATATCTCCTTTTCTTTTGATTTGATTTTATTTTCATTAGTTGTGGTTAAAATGTTTAAAATGAAGATGTCTTGCAATCAGTTATGGCAATCACTTTTTATTGTCCATGCACCAATGTATATTTTGATCCTAAAGCTGAGTTGCGTATGGGCCATACACCTCCGTTATAATCGTTATATCTGGGGGCGTGGCTTGGACGCCGAGCAAGATGGCCGCCTGAGCTCGGAGCTCTCCTGCACCGCGGCGGACTTTTCCTCTCCTCTTCGTTAACTGCGACCGTTTCGTCTGGCTTCTTGCGGTCCCTTCGAGCGGATGTCATCGGGCTAAGGATGTGACCGCCAGACTTCCCCTTCAAGCAGTCTTTGCCCCGCTCTCGCTCCTGCATGTAAGTCCCTCAGCGTGACCGCCATTTTATGATCGGCGCGACGCGCGCGCGAGGCTGAGGTGGGCGCAAGCATGTTTCTACTGTTATTTCCTCAGAGCCTGGACTTTGATGTTACTGTTTAATGGCTTCTTCCCTCGGCCTATAATGCTTCTATCTCACCAATCCTCCAGCCTCTTGCCATTTTTCAACCAACACGGCTCTGTTTTTGGGATATGCTTGGAAAGAGCAATTGCCTCATGTTGACCTAACGAGTGGAACGCTTCCTTTTTTCTCATCAATACTGCCTCACGGAAGACCCCAGCCTTTATATTCTCCTCACAAAATGTTGCTTCTGATGTGCTCTATTTGACGAATTATCTCAGTTTTTGCTTCTTTTTTCATCCTTGAGGACTCCATATTTAGAGTGAAGTTTACCACATCCATACTGTGTCTAAGTGCTGGGTTTTCTCTGCAATTATTTTACTAAGTCTCTGCGTATAAGGCATCCGCGCTGGCTGGTGAATTCCCCGTTACTATTGGAAGTAGACTTTAATTACTTGTTGGAACTAACTCTGAATTTTTGTTTTTTTCATGGTTTTTGCTGTTGTCCTTTACTGCTCCTGCTGACCTCTGTGTTTTCCAACTAAGAATATTGAAATTTTTGCTTTTCACGCACGAGGCACTTTGCTGGGTTGCTTATTATTCATCCTGTCATTGGCACGTTCAAGCTTCTATGGGCAAACTACGTAACCCAAAGATTGTCTTTGTGCCTTCGAAGAGCTCTCCTTCAGCCGCCTCTTCTTCAACGGCAGGTCACTCTTCTCCCACAGATCAAATGGCGACAGCGTCTTCCAGCCGTTCTTCTCCATCACAGCCTGCCTTAAACAAGTCTTCTCCTTCTACTTCCTTGTCTAAGCGCTTGAAACAAGACTCTCCTCCTCCTCCACCTGAGACGCCTCCATCCCCCATATCGTTGGAAATGCTACTGGAGGAGATTCGCGCTTTGTATCCGTTTGTGGAGGAGACCAATACGAAGATGCAGCTTTTTGAGGCTA
Organism: Triturus cristatus; assembly: GCF_964204655.1. Classification (NCBI taxonomy): domain Eukaryota; kingdom Metazoa; phylum Chordata; class Amphibia; order Caudata; family Salamandridae; genus Triturus; species Triturus cristatus. The sequence goes on from NC_140587.1 coordinate 751,115,895, forward strand.
AATGGTCAAATATGGAAACTCGTGTGTCCTCCGTAGAACAGCAGGTTACAGAGATTCAGACTAATTCTCAGCGTATTTCCTCTCTGGAGAAGTCTCTTCTCACCCTCCAACAGCACACTGAGGATTTGGAAAATAGAAATAGGAGGAACAACCTGCGCATTTATGGCCTGCCGGAGTCCTTGGAAGGAGATGATCCTGTTGCGTTCTTTTCCTCTTTTCTTCTGAAACTTCTGGACATTCCTGCTACTACTTCTCTAAGTATCCAAAGAGCCCATAGGCTTGGCCCTCGTTCCTCCTCCTCAACTAAACCACAAGGGGTCATCATCCTCTTCCTAAAATTTACTGATCTTCTTCTGGTCCTCTCTGCAGCTCGAACAAAGCGTCAAGTATCCTGTATGGGTCAGAGAGTTTTTCTCTCTCAAGATGTCTCTAATGCCACTGCTGCCAGAAGGAAGGAGTTCCTGTCTCTTCGAGCTCCTCTACGCTCTCTTGGGGCTAGATATGGTCTATTTCACCCCTGTACCTTCAAAGTGACTCACCAAAACAATACCTGGACTTTTCAAGACCCAGCTGAACTCAAGAATTTTATTCATATTCAGACTAGTGCTGGCATGGATACATCCAGCCTCGCTAATGGTTGATTATTTAACTTTCCCGTTTTTCTTGCAGGTTTTGCTGATATATTCTTATCTTGGCATGTGTTTTCTTCCTTTGATGTGGTTCCTCAGTGGTTGCCGGATTGGATTCCCTTTTTTCATATGTCGTTTGCCTTTGTGTTGTTTTCTTTAACATAATCTTTGTATCATCTGTTTCTCGCTTCCTCACCTAGATTGCTCGATGTGTCCCTCTTCATTCCATACGGTTCGTCTTACTCGTCTTCCGTCCTGGTGCAGTATGTTGCTCTCCTGGCTTAGGAGGTCACTCTTGTCGAATCCTCCCATACCCCATTGTCATCTCCTTTTCCCCCCTCAGGTATGTGTTCTTCAGTCATCCTATTTGGATATGTACTGTCTCTTCTTGTACTTCTTCTTTCTTGCCTTTTCCCTTCTCTCCCTTCTCTTTCTCTTACTGTATCTCTCGAATTTCTTTTTGTCTCGCTCTTTTTTCTCATATATCGGTTGACACTTTTTATGACTTTTTTGTATTTATGGCTTTTCTTTGTTTCTTACAATTTTACTGTTTTTAATTCAAAGTTATTTCATGGAATGTGAAAGGTTTTGTTAACCCTATTAAACGACAGAGAATACTTTCCCATCTAGCTTCTTATAATCCTGATTTAGTCCTTTTACAAGAAACTCATCTCTCTGAGGCTGAGTCTCTTAAGCTGAAGAGAGGCTGGGTGGGAACGGTCTTATTCTCTCCTACATCTACTAAAAAGAATGGTGTGGCTATTTTGTGTCACAAGAAGCTCAAATGTAAAGTTCTTTCTCAAGAGAATGATGCTGAAGGCCGATGGGTTTTAGTTAAGTTGTTAATCAATTGTGTATCTTGGACTGTATTTAATGTTTATGGTCCTACCCACCCTGATTGCAATTTTTGGCCTTTAATCACTTCGAAATGTTTTCAATACAGTGATTTCATGTTTATCTTGGGGGGGGGATTGTAATCAAATTGTTGATCCGTTTCTTGATCGCAAATCCTCTGCCCGCTTTACACCTCACAAATCACATACGCAATTTCTAGACACTATTTCTAAATCACACCTCATTGACTCATGGAGACTTTCCCATCCTGACACTCTAGACTACTCCTTTTTTTCACCTCCCCATGCCTCTTTTTCTCGGATTTACTGCATCTTCCTCTCTCAATCTCTTTCTCAAAATCTTCTCTCTTCGTCTATAGAACCAATAGTTATTTCGGACCATGCTCCCATTGTCACAGTTCTTGATCTTCTCCCTCCACATCCCAAGTCTTCTCGTTGGTGTTTCAATAATTCTCTTCTTATGGATCCTCTTTTTTCCTCTTCCTTTCTCTCCTTTGCTACAGAATTCTTTTTGCTCAACTCCGATCCCTCTTTAGCCCCTAATGTTATCTGGGATTCTTTCAAGGCAACCGCTCGTGGTTTTGTAATAGACTTTGTTTCGAAGAAAAAGAAACGCTTCCTTAATAAACAGAAAGATTTGCTGGCTCATATTAAATCCCTAGAGCATAAATTCTATACTTCCTCTAAAAAAACTTTTACCAGATCTTATACGTGCCAAACTCGATTTCAACAAAACTACTACCGATAATGCTTCTTCAATCTTACTACGGAGCAGTGCTCGTTACTACGGAGGTCGCAACAAATCGGGTAAACTTTTAGCTAACTATCTTAAGTCCCGTAGGGAGCGTAATTCTATAGATTCGATTTATTCTACCGATAATCTTCTTTTACACAAGGAACAGGATATACTTGCCCAATTCCAACTTTTCTATCAGTCTCTTTATACTCCTGAATCGCCTCCCTCTGTTTCTCTTATTCAGTCCTATTTCGATAGCATCCCTGCCCCCTCCACCTCTCATCTCAACCTCCCTGGTCTTGAGCATGATCTCTCTATTACCGAACTTGATAGCGCTTTAAAAGACTCTAACTAAAGGTAAATCCCCGGGTCCTGATGGCTTCTCTGTGGAATTCTATCTGCATTTTTCAGACCTTCTGCTCCCTAAACTTCTCTCACTTTTCCAGTCCTTCTTTATCTCTGGCACAGCTGCAGGTATTTTCCACGAGGCTACGATCTGCCTTATACCCAAGGATGGTCGTGACCCCCAATTCTGTAAAAATTACCGACCAATATCCTTAGTTAATGTAGACTACAAATTATTTGCTAAACTTCTCACCTTACGCTTAGATCCTCTTCTCCCCCATCTCATTGGCAAGGAACAGTGTGGTTTTGTTAAGGGCAGACTTACCTCGGATAATTCCCGCCTTTTCCTCAATGTCCTAAATAAAGTACCTTCTCTCACCATCCCTTTAGCCGCCATCTCGGTCGATGCTGAGAAAGCGTTTGATAGAGTGGATTGGTCCTTTCTGTTTGCCGCCTTGCGGTGGCACGGCTTTGGCCCTAATTTTATTTCTCTTATTTCTTTACTTTATTCTGCCCCTAAGGCGTCTGTTTTAGTCAATGGTCATCTATCCCCTTATTTTCCCCTCCAACGTGGAGTCCGTCAAGGTTGTCCTTTGTCCCCACTACTTTTTGTTCTGGCCCTAGAGCCATTTCTTACGTCTATTAGGAATATCATATCTATTTCTGGTTTCCCTTATGACAAGACTCATTTGAAACTCTCTGCATATGCAGATGACATTCTCCTATTTATTTCTGATCCTGAAAAATCCTTTCCTGCCTTATTGCTCGAGTTTAATTCCTTTTCGCAAGTCTCTGATTACAAGATCAATTCTGATAAAACTGAGATTCTCCCTCTCACCAAATGTTGTCTCCCTCATCAGTTCTCTGCCACTGGCTTTGCATGGAATTCTTCTAAAATCAAATATCTCGGAATATGGTTTTCTAATTCCATTTCTTCATCCATTCGGTTGAACATGTCTATTGTACTATCCCGTATTGCTAAATTGTTATCCTCTTGGAATCCTCTCTTTCTCTCATGGTGGGGTCGGCTGGATTCGATTAAAATGATGATATCCCCCATTCTTATATACATTCTCTCCATGCTCCCCATACATATTCCTGATATTTATTTCAAACGCATCGACTCCTGTCTCTCTAAGTTTCTATGGAACCATAAAAAATCGAGGGTTGCTCTAGTTGCTCTTCGTAAACCAAAATCGAATGGCGGAGTCAATTTTCCGGACTTTCGTCTCTATCATAAGTCATTTTCTCTCCGTCAGGCCTCTAACTGGCTTTCTCTAACACCTTCCCCTCTTGCTCCTCTTTGGCTTTCTATTGAACGTTCATTGCTTTCTCCGTTCTCTTTATCTGAGGTTGTGCATTTTTCTGCTAAGAACTTAACCACTCCTCTCCCCTTGTTCAAGCACACTTCCTCTCTTCTATACGCTTTGGTCCGTCCTGATCCTATTACTCGTTAATCCTTTTTAGCATCCCCTATCTGGTATAACTCGCTTATTCTCCTAAACAATCGCCCTATTTGCTGGAATGCGTGGAGATCAAAAGGTCTGGTGTGGGTTAACCAACTCTTTGATGGTTTTCTCCCATGCTCTTTTCCTCGATTCCGACTTTTGTTTCACTGCCCGCAATCCTTTTTCCGTAGATTCACTGTCCTCATGGCCCTTATACTTGATGTTTATTATTCCCTTCCTTCGTCGTCATCTCCCATAACTCACTCCCCCTACTTCAGATTTTGTCTACTCTTCCCAAAGCCTCTCTTATTTATAAGTTTTTCTCCTCCCCCAATCCGAATCGTCTGAAATCTAAATTGGAGTGTGCTTGGGAGTCGGATCTGGGCTGTGACTGGCCTATAGCTCTTTGGGATAAAGTTTGGTCCAGGTCCTTAAAAATCTCTCGTTCTGCCTCCCTGACCCAATCTATGTTTTTTCTATACCACAGATTGTATCTTTCTCCAGTTTCTATTTCTCGCTTTTCTCTTGATAAAGATTCTAATTGTTGGACCTGTGCCTCCCGTAATGCTGATCTTTTTCATCTACTCTTTCTTTGCCCTTCTGTTCTCACACTCTGGGGTCAGGTGTGGTCTTATGTCTCTCGCCTATTTTCGATCTCTACTCCCTACTCTATTCCTCTTCTCTTTTTAGGTAGTCTTTCTGATACTTTAGATATTCCTCCACACTCCTCTGGTCTATTAGATCTTATGCTTGCTCTGGCTTTTCAACACATATCTTTTAACTGGAAGGATCTTAATAAACTCTCTATACAATGTTGGTGGAACTTTCTCTGTCATTACCATAGGCTTGATGTGCGCTTTGCTGCTGCTTCCACCCCTACCCTTAATAGAGATTTATTTTGGTTGCCTCTCACAACATATCTTGACCGCATGGCTCTGAAACGTACCTCTCCTTTATCCTCTGAGAATTTTCAACCTCCATGAGCGGCTCTTTCTCTGTCCTTCTTCTTCTATCTTTCTTACATTTTTCCATTTACATCTATGTCTCCTACATTTAAATATTCCCTATCCTAGGCTTTTTTGCTTTTTCTACTTTACCTATTCTTTTGCCTGATTTTCTTCCTATTCTCTTTATAATGCCTTTTACCTATTCCTATTCCTTTCCCTCCTTTCCTCTCTCCTCCTCTTCTCACTTTCCCCCCCTTTTTCTGTCTATAACATTTTTTTACAAAATGCTTTTTATGTTTCTTTTGTTAGCGAATATTGATCTGCTGTTTTCTTTTTTAATTCAACATGGACAATGTTATTTGAATGATCTGTATCTCATTGTTCTCTCTAATTTTCTCTAATAAAGCATTTTCAAACTAAAAAAAATAATCGTTATATCTGCATATGGATAATCACTGTAGAGAGGAGGCACATGTGATGGACAAGTCCTGCTCCTCAATTAGAGGTGACGGTATGCGTGGGCTGTAGATACCCATGCTAATCTACAAATGCACGTCAACTCCTGCTATACAGATACAAATGGTGCTTTGACTATCGGATGGAAATACCTAAATTTGTGTATACAGTGGCATAGCAATAATGATCTTGTTACAAGTGCGACATGTACCAATGCTTAGTTGATTTGTATCAGGAAAATGATAAAATGTAATAAAGATATTTAAAAAAAAATCAGGAAACATTGGCATCCAAACCATAGCACATAGAGGGCTTCACAGGGTTTCATACACTGGCAACTAGGAAATAAAATGTTGGCGACTTTCAGGTGGGTTGGCAACCTACCTTTCGGTTACAAGAACATTCAACGCCATGGAAATCCCCGCTGCCTTCCCGTTGGTCAAGACAACCAAAACCTCACTCCACATCAAAGGAAAAAACTAAGAAGTGATCATTTTCAACACTTACATAAACCCGAAACATAAAACCAGAGACACCAAGCACATGCTGGACCACCTCTAGGAAACTATGAGGTAACAAGAGACTTCCAAGTTTGTTCTCTCAGGGTACTTTAATCTCCACCTTTTTGGCTCTTCATCTTCAAAAGAGATTCTGGCCCAGTCATCTGCTTGGAATATTCCCGACCAGAAGCAGAGCCTTCATGGCAGTGCAGGTAAAATTCCCAGGGGCTTCTTGGAAGATCAAGAACACATCAACTTCCGAGTATTAAATGGTAGGTTTGCAGAAGATTCTCCACCAGCAACTTCATTCTATACCGTTACTACAGCGTCCACACTTGACTACACTCTGGTCTTTCTTTCCCTTTTCCATTATGTGATCTCGTTTGCCCTCGAAGATAAAGTGGATAACGATCATCGACCGCAAGAAGTACTTCTGCAGGCCAGTGCTTCCCTATTGGAACCTGTACCAGAGGGAGGCAGCTCCAGTTACACAATTTACCTCAAAAGAGTTACATTTACACTGGCACATACTGAGGAATTTGTGGAGGCAGCAAAGCTTCTCCTACTTAACTGCAATGAACTAAAAAAGAACTCTGCCAGGGAACAGGAAGTCTTCATCGTCACGCTATCAAATGCATATTCCACCTAAATCAAGCATACATCGACCAATGAAGTGTGTGAAACAGAAAGGATATCCAGCGCACAACAGCGCTTGCTAACAAGAACAAAAAAAAACAATTAACAAGGCCCTTAGATTGCTGAGATATCGTCCTGGAGACCCAACCTTAATGTTTTCTTTACGCCAGCATAGATCAAAGCCGAAAAAAATCAAATGGGACATTAAGAGATCCAGGTAAGAAAATCTCAGTGCCAGACTACTTCATTACTCCAAAACTAATATAAGCAAGCGTTTTTGGTCTCTTGTGAACAAAGCAATGCGCCCCCTACATGGGGTCATCATATATACCAGAGTAGGCCCTATTATTCTGATTTCTCATTTTAATCTCCCATCAGGTAACTCACGGGCAACCACAATGTCTGGCCCTATCGCAACCGGAAAACAGCAGAATAAAAGCAAAGTTACTACCACACGGCATCATGAGGAAGCTAAGTTAATTCGCTTAGCTAGAATCAAACTACAAATATACAAGGGCAGAAAAGAGGGAGCACCAGGGCCAAATGGAATCCCACCAACCCTTTCCAAATGGGATGCAACATTTTGGGCAGACACGTTAGACCCAATCTTCTGTCAAATCAGGCAAACGGGCAAGCTTCCAGCTTCATGGAAGGGCTCCGTTATTTCACCAATCCACGATTCAGGTGACAAATACTCTCTGAAAAATTACTGCCTTATCGCCATGCTCGATATAAAAGCAAAAAATTTAGCAGGTACCCTATTAGCGGAGGTACAAGAGTGGGCCGAGGACCAAGGAATTATTCCATACAACCAGGCAGGATTCTGCAAAGAAACCGGCACAACTACTAACATCTTAACAATGTCACTTCTTATCGACAGGACAGGCTTTGTACTTCTGTTTTATAGACTTCAAAGATGCATTTGATAATATAGATCGAGCAAGGCTGTGGAAAAAACTGGCCGGTTGGAATTTTCAGAATTCTCTCCTTGATATGATAATACAATTACACACTGGCGCTTGGGTGCAGGTGAAATTGGGTAATGGTACACACCTATCGAGGCCCATCCCCATGACTAAAGGGTTCAAACAGGGTTGTGTGCTTGCACCAACCCTATTCAAATTGTACGCCGCAGACCTGACGCATTCTCTAAACGTATCCAATGCACTTGCCCCAAGGATAGGTGGCAAGGCCTTGTCAAGCATCTTATACGCGTATATATATATATAGTGTTTCAGCACCTCCTGAACGCACTAGACAGCTGTGTCACAGAAAACGTCTTGGAAGTAAATTTTGACCAAACCAAAACCATGTCTATACAAGGATCTTTAAAAGGATCCTACACTTGCCATCTGGGAAACGTTGAAATTCAGAATGTCACGAACTATTAATATTTAGGCATAAACATTGATAACGCGGTCAATTTTCCAACCAGTTCGAATCAATCAGAAGGAGAGGTTTGGGCCTAGCAACATCTCTGAAACAACTAAAAACTAAGCTGACAGGTCCCAGGCTCTCTCCTTTACTCCAGGTCATCCAAGCAAACGTTTTACCGACCATCTCATATGGAAGCATTGCTCTGAGAGGGAGAGATTCTAAAACTCCAGAAAGCGCTATCATCAGAGCTTACAGGATCCTCTTTAACATACCTACTTATGCCTTGGTGGCTCAGATTATACTGGAATTTGGGCTCACAATCAACAGTTAGCTAGACAGGGGTTTTACCTAACTAGCTACCACATAAGTAGGGATGCCCCCGAGAACACCTTAAACCATCTACTATGGAAGGAGTTACAGCTTAGTTCACAATGGCCGGCCATGAACTATTTAAAAAGCAGCCTCACAACTACAGAGCTCTCCCAGCTCTGGGATACACTAACCTCGCAAGCGCTTTTTAGAAAAGTAGAAGGAAGGACGATTAGGACCCCCCACTAATAAACTACAAAGCGGCCTTTGCCACGCATGGATGACCATCAATAGCTATAAAACACTTAGCCCACAAACCTATTTCAGCTGTGGGTACACGCGGCGCATAATAGAAAAATTCCTCAAACACCGATTAGGAAAGCTGCCACCTATCCTGCACCTTCCACCATGGCAGAGAGGGCAAGCTGCAACTAACTGTCGTCTATATAGAAATGGAACGGATGATATGGCACATTTGATCTATACCTGTATGCACCTAAAGCAAGAAAGGGTCCGATTACTCAAATCAGAAATTAATGTCTGTGGGATGCGCACACGGCGGCAAGCTGTGATAGCATGCTTCAATTCCGATGACCCGCAGTTGAACTGCAAATTAGTGACATTTTTAACATGGTAGACAACAAAATGGAAGGAGCTTGCGCACTGGGGACTCTCACGGCCAGCTGAGAAGAAAGAATTATGTAACCCAAAGGTGATCAGACCAAAATGACTGTTCTAGCCTCTTAATATTTAAACTCTAATTTTAAACTTTTATGTACTACGTCTTTATAAAATGTGACTCTATTTTATGGAATCTAAGATTTAAAAATGATTTTTGTAAACAGTTTTAACTAACCTAATACAATAAAGGTAATTTCAATTTCAGTTAAAAAGTTGTCGGGAAATTGTATAAATCTAGCGTGAATGTATTCTGAAAGTTGGAGCTGTAGAGGTGGAACAATTTATGTATTTAGCAAGAACACGAAATGTCAAATTTATTACAAATCATATAGCTGTATCCCATATTGAATACAGATTGATGTATTAAATATTGGCAACTCAATTGAGTAAATTTGTTCTTGGAATTGTTGAAAAGCAATACAAATTGCCTAATAACTGCAGATGCCATTAGCAATAGAGAGGATAATGCAGATAAGGCTTTGGCCCTGTTAGCTAAATCTCAGTTTTGGAAGAACTGGTTATAGTTGACTATGCCAGATGGTTTATTAGGATGCTGCCCTGTCTTATTTAACATTCCACTACAAGGATATTGATAAATTGAAAACTCTCTGACATTTTGCTCACAACAGGAGAGGCAAGAGAGGAGCGAGAGAGATTGTCAACAGCTTCATTTGAGCTCTATTATGATTTCCCTGTAGAGAGAATGAGGAGCAATATATTTCTAAGGTTCTTCCGCAACAACAGGGTCTTAAGAAACATTGCATTATATGCAAGTGATGTTTTGCTTTGTTCTGACAGTCTATAAAAAGTAGCAGCACGCTAGGTCAAAAAAGAAAAACTAGAGTATTTATTCTTGAACCGTGAGATATGAGGTTATTGTCAGTGAAAAACAGATCAGATATTTCGTGGTTCAAAGTTACAGACTGTAGATTCAATGGGTATGGCTAACTATTTATCTTTCATGGATGGGGCTCCGGGGCCTAATGGAATACCTCAGGCCATTTTTTTCAAGTGACCATGAATACTGGGCGATCCAGTTGTCAGGACTCTTCAGGGAAGCAAAATTGTCGAATAATCTGCCCATGAGTTGGAAAGGTGCAATAATTAACCCAATATTCAAGGGCAGAGACAGATCGGATCCTGCAAATTATAGGCTCATAGCCCTAATGGATGTGGAAGCAAAATATTACACTTCGTTAATCTTGGAGGACCTAGTAGAATGGTCTACTAAAAATAAGCTGATTCCTATGAACCAAACAGGATATCGTAAGGGGTTCGGAACAACAACTAACATACTTGCTTTGACCATGATTGCAGAGAGTTATAAACGTCTGAATTTAAAATTACAGCTCTGTTTTATCGATTTTAAAGCAGCGTTCGACAGCATAGAGCAAGGTCTACTGTGGTGCAAATTGAAGAAGATGGGTCTCCCAGAATTAATATTGCGTGCCATAATTCAATTGTATACTGGAACTTGGATACAAATAAAAATCGCAGATGGTACAAGAATTTCAAGGACAATCCGCATGACAATAGGGCTAAAGCAAGGCTGCGTACTAGCCCCCCACTTATTTAATCTCTTTATGGCGGACCTCTTCATAAGGACCATGTATTTTGGTTTTAATATGTTGATAGGTTTTTAAAGGATTCTATGTCTTGTTTTTAGTTAGAAAGTCAGCAACACTGTATATTTTCTTAACAAATCACTTTTAATAATTTTCTTATTAAAGTTTGGGTGAAAAAAATATTTTAAGATACAGAGGGTACAAGTATTTTCGATATTGTATGGTTTTAATTAACTGAAACAATAAAGATTTTCAATTTCTAATTATCTTTATCTACCCAAGTAGAGCGACTTTCATAAATGTAAGAAGAGTTTTTTTAATTGCTAAATATCAATTTGTTGAAAATACTAATGATACCCAAGTTCCATGCTTTGCCAGTTAAACTCCCCCATAAATGTATTTTAGATTTTCAAATGTGAATAAGAATTTCTAGGAAACACCTGAGTAGAGCCAAGAGGCAGGATCCCGGCCTTATTTAAAACAATAACATTGGTCAGGAAATTTAAAATGGTTGCAGATGATTAAAACTCAGAGGCATATTTATGAGAGGCTTGCGCCACCGCTGCGTCACTAATTGTGACTTGATGGCGGCGTTGGCAGTACTCCTTATCTACAAGCTGATGCATGTAGCCAAATGCACCAGTTTTTGTAGGCCTGTGTCAAAAAGTGCCTGTGCCAAAAGTGGCTGTACCATGCACAGTGTGAAATATGCAAGATAGGCATTCCCCCGTAAATTCGGACAGAAAATTAACACTGTGATATTTATGGTTTTGTCAGTGTGCGACGAATCATCAGCAAGTGGTGCGCAAAGCCTTAAATGTGTCAAAATTCCTGCGCATCAGCAACCAAGGCATAGGAAATGACGCGGTGGTTGTGGTACATAAAGACAAGCTACACAAGGGGGGGTGTGGCCAACTGCCGGGCATGGAGGACGTGAGCTAAAAGAGCTCCGTTCCCTACCCGGACAATAAGCAGAATATCCTGTAACTTACTGGACCTTCACGGCTGAGTCGCCCATCTTGTCGTGGCGGAACACCTCTGGACCCGGCAGCTGTGTCCTGGAGCGCCGTGCACCGAACAGATCCTGTGCAGGGGGACGGTGATCCTGGACGGGGTCAGAGCTGAGGAGCAACCAGGGGCGGAGCTGCGTCTCTGATGAAGCCGTCCCGCTAGACTTTGAGCTCTCTGCGGTGCATGTGGGGGCTGTGGGCGGTGTCGCAGGGAGGATTGCGGCCACTAGGCCTGATCGGCAGTGCAGCGGTGGAGGACTGCAGTGAGCAATTGCATATTTAGCTCTCTATACAATAACGGAGTCCACAGCACCCAAAATGGTGGATGCGGCCGGGAAAACATTTAGCCGGCAATAGTGAAAGTGACGACGGGACGCGCCCTGCCGAGTGTGGGGGCGCGCGCAAGGACTATCGGCATTTAAGAGCGCCGGGTCGGCGGCTGCATTCGCCCACCCCCCCCTGCGTGTGCCATACTTCGGCGATTCTCAGGAGAGCCACTGTTGTGGAGCTGAATTCTGAGGCTGAGAGAAGCACCTCTGATACTGCGTCAGACGTCGCTGTACCCCACTGAATACAGGAGGCCGAGTTTTACATGCAGCCACGTTGCAGTGTACTACGCGCGCTGCCTCTACCTGCCATACATGCTGACCTTCAATGCACAGACAGGCGCGCTGCTGCTGGGGCCCCCTGTGACCGCTGATGCCCTGTCCCCCATGGTTAGCGACCATAAATGAAGATGATGGTGATGCTCTCCACCTGCTGACTGCCCTGAATGTGGAGGTATACACGGGTCCCGGCTGTAAATACTTTGCTACTGCCACTGCTGGAACTGATTCACTACTCATTGGTGCTGCAGAGGCCAATGTTGCTGGAGGTGGTCGCAGGGGGTGCGGGGTCAGCACATGAATAGGATTCAGGACCTGTGACCTGCGTGACTTGTGTCTATGGATGTAGTTTTTGCGCAACGAAGACCGGAACTTGTTTGTGAGTGTCGCATTGTGGGATATAGTGCTCTGGTGGCCCCTCAGGTGACCACCCTGGAGCAGAAACGGACGGGCGGACACCGAAGTGCCATGGGATGCATAACCAAAAACAAACAAGCAGAGGCAACCGCGGATGGCAAAATGCAGCACACATTTGGCAGTGACCCCATCCAATGCTTCGCACAATGACGTGATACCTCCCACTGGAACTGATTCACATGATGCGAAGCTGGACTTAATCTTGAAAGAAATACGGGACTCATGGATGGCGTTGGAGGCGTGCATGGGAACGATGTCCACCAATCTCGGTCTGCTGCAGGTAGACCACAAAAAATTGGTCAACAAGGTCAAATCGAATAAAATGGCACTAGATGACCTCATACCACAGCAGACCATGCACTCCCCTCAACTTGAACAATCCCAACGTCGACTGAAAGACTTGCAGGACAGAATGGATGATGCAGAAGGGAGATCCTGCCGCAATAATGTACGCATCCTTGGTATACCGGAACGCAGCGAGGGGTCCTACCCCACACAGTTTGTAGAGGACTGGCTGAGAGATCATGTGGCGACAGAGGGCCTAACATCCTTGTACAGTGTGGAACGGGCACACCGAGTGCCTCCTAGGCCTCTTCAACCAGGTGCTCCACCCCGCCCACTGAAAGCGCGCATACTACATTACAAGGACCGGGACACGATCCTACGAGCTGCCAGAGAAAATGCTCCCATACGCTTCGAGAACAAGACTATCTCCATCTATCCGGATTTTACCTCAGCGGTCCAGAAGGCTAGAGCTACTTTTTTGGGAGTCAAGAACACCCTACGCGCATGCAACTTGAAATATGCACTGCTCTTCCCAGCTAGACTGAAAGTAGTTCACGGACAAAAATCATATTTCTTTGAAAGCCCTGAGGAAGCTGTGGACTGGCTTGAAATAACTTTTACCCCGGAGGCTTCTCAGACATCACCTCCGTCAGGACAGCTACGTTGTGCCTCTCCGCTACGGATTACCGGACGACCCGGACCGGGAACTGGCAGTACTATGAACGCAATGGACGCTGGCCCAACATTGGAACAGATTACGAACAGTCAGAAAGATGCACTCCTGACAGCGGCTGCATTGGCTGCTCACGATGCTCAGACTGTGGAGATCTCGGAACACACTTCGGATGGGGACACGGTGCGCTCTGACTCTGAAACTAGCATAACGCTGTTCCCATCGATTACAGCGCAGGTTGCCAGAGACTTCTAATGTTGTGATCCGGAGGTCCGGAGGTGGTAACGTATACAGAGAAAATGCAAAATATGCTACTTCTGGTGACTGTTGAAGTGGGTCTAGTGTCACTATGCTATATAGGGAAATATGTTAATGTAACCAGGACATTTTCAGATGGGCAATGTGTTGCCTTTACGAACTGTTGCAGTTCTGTCCTTCACCCCCCAGGTGATTGTGATTAGGCATTTCTGGTTTAGAATCCATGTTGGATTTTTGTTTCAGGTTTGGTCCTCTGATGTTCTCTGGGGGAACCTAGTATTGGGGAACCTGTATGTTAACGCATGCTCGGCGCACAGGCAGTTCATTTTTACAGGGATTTGGTTTCCACACGCCACATGGCAGCCACACTTTCTGCACCGCGATGGCATTACATAATAAGTACACTTATTACACCTGGAACGTGAGGGGCATGGGCTCTGTCCATAAAAGACACCGTATCCTGGCACACCTCAATAGAAGAAAGGTTGCTATAGCTTACCAGCAAGAAACCCACCATAATGCTGATGAGGTAGCCAAGTTGCAGAAGAAGTGGAGGGGGCTACTTTTTGCTACTAAGTACTCCGCTTTTTCTAGGGGGGCGGCGGTGTGGATTCGGAGCAATGTCCCTTTCAGACTCCTAGAGCAGAAAATAGATATCAACGGCAGATATGTGTTACTTCATGGATTATTGGACGGGGCTCATGTGGTCATGGGTTGTATATATGCACCAAACATTGATCAAGACAAGTACCTAACTACACTGAGTGCAGCCTTGGCGAACTGGGGCGAGTACCCATGGGTGATAGGAGGCGACTTTAATGCTGTGCTGTGATAGACGTTGACTTGGACAGGTCTCACCCCTCCTTGCATGCTGCAGAAAGCAAAAAGCAAGCGGAGGCACTAAAGAGGTGGACGGGGGATGGGAACTTCAAGACGCATGGCAGAATAAATATCCAGGTTACAGGGAGTATTCCTTTTATTCACCACCACACAGGCTCCACACCCGGATAGATCGGTTCCTCTGTTCCCGGCACCCTGATGGGGTCCATTAGCTCTGTACTCCATATGGGCAAAACCCTATCGGACCATAACCCGGTGGAATTAACCCTACAATGGGGTAAGGTTCCAACTCCAATACCGACTTGGAAAATGCAGCCCATAATGCTGGAGGACTCGGTCTTCCTCCATGCTCTACCTGAAGCGATTGATGATTATTTTTCCGAAAATGCGGGATCTGCTAGTACTCGCCAGACGGAGTGGGATGCCTTTAAAGCGATCATCAGGGGAGTGGCAATAGGCACTAAGACAGGAGTTCGAGCTGCCCTAATAAAACGGCTTACGGAACTAGAGGGTACCTTCACTGCGCTAGAGGGGGAGGCCCTGGGGACGAATGAGCAGCTGACACAACTAAGGGAGGCTAACATACAATACGCTGAACTACGTGTTGTCGATTACCGACTATATATACAGAAACAAAACACACAGGCGGATAGGTCAGGGCCGCTGCTAGCGCGGTTGGTTCGCAATGCCCCTCTCCCAACACCCATATTGGAAATCCAGAACAGTGTAGATGCTGTGAAGAACACACAATTAGACATCAACAATGCGTTTAGTGTCTACTATGCACAACTCTATGGTCCACTGCCGGGACTTACGGACACTGATTACGAACCCTTTTTTGACGGAATACGCCTACCGCAACTCACACAGCAACAACGTGACAAACTAACATGACCAATAACGGGGGTGGAAATTCGGCAGGCAATTAAGGCTCTACCACGCAATAAAACCCCAGGAAGTGATGGCTTACCGGTCGAATTTTATGCGGTGTACGCCGACCTGCTGATTTCCCGCTTGCAATGTATATATCATGAGTCGTTAGAAACGGGTGGGCTCCCTGACACTGCCTTGCAAGCATTAGTGGTCTCTTTATTAAAGCCGGCAAGGGATGGTCTACTTATCTCGAGCTACAGACCTCTATCACTTTTAAATACGGGCTATAAGATCCTGAGCAAGTTGTTGGCCATTCGCCTTGGTCAGTTTATCCCTACACTAATACACACTGATCAGTGTGGGTTTGTACCGGGTAGAAGTACGGCAGTGAATATCAGACAACTCCACCAGATCATGCTGTGTACACTTGGCACGGGTACCAAGGAAGGATGCATATCACTTGATTTGAAACAGGCATTTGACTCTTTGCGCTGGGACTATATGTTCTATGCCCTTGCACGATTTGGTATACCGGGTTAATATATAGCATGGGTGCGCCTACTGTACACGAACCCCACTGCACGGGCACGCACGGGTCAGCATATTTCAGGTCAATATAAGGTGACTCGGGGAACCAGGCAGGGCTGCCCCTTGTCGCAGTTGTTGTTTATCCTGGCTCTTGAGCCACTTCTACACAGACTCCGCGCTTTTGCAACTTGCAGGGGAATAATGCGGGAGCGCGCGTCCCACACTGTCTCTGCATACGCAGATGATATTATTCTTTATATCAAAGACATGGAAGCCGACCTATACCCAATGCCTTACATATTTGAGTCGTTTCAAGACCTTTCTGGACTGGCTATTAATGGTGCTAAGTCGTATGCGTATTTCTTTGATAACTCTGCGAGAAACGGTCCCTTTGAATTCGGCCCCTGGATGTTCCAAATAGCGCCGGATACTTTTAAGTATCTCGGAATACAGATTTACCGCAATCCCACGGACCTTTTAGATGGCAACTTATCACGTGCGATAGCTGCGCTAAAATCTCAAATCCAATTCTGGGTTTCGCTATCCCTTTCAGTGGCGGGCAGAGTGGCCATCATGAAAATGGTGATGCTACCAAGGCTACTCTATTATTTTACCAACCTACCTATCCTTGTCCCCTTGAGGATCTTTAAGGTATTGAATTCTCTGGTAATAGAGCTAGTGTGGGGCACTGGGTGCCGGCGTATTGGCCTAGCGAAATTGCAATTAACTACGAAACAAGGGGGGATGGGAGTACCGGATTTACGTGCATTTTGCTACGCTTGCCAATTGCAGTGGCTCGCTTATTGGCTTGCAGGACGTAACCTGTACGAATTGGACATGACACCACGAGATAGGGACAAGGGGATTATTCACAGGCTTCTACTACCTCAGGCCCCCCTACCGGCATCGACACCCCACTTATTGAAGTTAGCCATCACTTACTGGAGGAGTGCAGTGAGATACACTGGACGGATAACACCGTATGCCCCCACTATTCCGCTGCTGGGTATCCCTACACGATCGGGGCTGACCACTAACCGAGCTTTGCAGGCATGGTCTGATGTGGGCGTCACCACGATAGGAGAGTTCTATTCAGAGGGTGTCTTAATGTCGCATGAAACATTTGCGCACGCACATGGTGCCCCCAATACAATGTTCCTATTACATGCACATATAACCAGATATATACGCACTACATGGCCACCGGGGGACACTGAACCAACCACGAATGCCCTACTTACCATGCAATATCTAATGGGATGAGGAGCACGGCTGACAAAAGGGCTGACCCACAGTATTCGGACTGAGACGGCAATCTCCTTATGACTGGGACGCGACAGATGGGAAGGCGATGTAGGCCGAGAGTTCACAGTTAAGGAATGGGACACTATAGTGGGCTAACCAAGGAAAGTGTCTCGTAATCCTATATTTAAATTTATCCAATTGATGTTGCTACACAGAGCTTATTTAACACCACGCAGATTGAGCACTATGTTTCCGGGAGTGAACGATACCTGTCCGCGCTGTCATGCACCTAATGCAGGATTGATACGCATGATATGGGATTGCCCCGACTAGGGTACTATTGGGCGACGGTGTGCAAATTGCTGGCGGATGTAGTCCCAGTGCGCCATGCCGTCACCTTGGAATATTGTATACCGGGACTAGGGCCTCGTGAGAAGAAGGGTAATCCCGCCTCTAGATTTGCCAATCTTGCGCTCCTTCTAGCTAAAAGAGCCATAACCACAAGATGGAAGGCCGCTAGAGCCCCACCCATACAGGACTGGCATGCAGAAGTGGCGCAATGGGGAAGGTCTGAGGGAGCTGAACTACAAAGAGAGGAATATAGAGGCCTAAGAAAAACACCTATCTCATTGAGCTGGCATACAATGCTGGAGGAATATGCTGCAATAGATTTATTATCTTACTAGGGTGTACTGTAGATGGGGGGCTTGGACCACTGATATGTAACGCATGGTCTCCCTACACTGACCATGAGTTGTTACTTTGTATAATTAGTAGGACTGCACAGTGTACCTGGGTCAGATTGTGGAACCGAGATGCACACGAATTCAGATATGAAAATGTGACAATGCTACTATAAATACTTATTGCCGGGCATGCGTAAAAGGGAGGGTGGGGTGGGTAAGTTTTGGTTAAGTTGTTATAATTGTATTGAGCCCTGATAGATTTGATTAATCACTGTATGTTTTACTAGACACCTGGTATAGGAACAAAAACTTGAAATTATCCATACTTGTTTGCAATTGGAGATTCAGTAACCGATTTATGCTATGCAATGACTCTCAAGGATCCTTATAGTGTTTCAGCGCTATCAATCTGTATTCTCCCATGCTGATTGCAAATGTATGTACTTATGACATGTACCACTATGATACTGCATCACGTTCTAATGAATGGCTGATTTTTGTGGAAAATCAATAAATAAAAAAAATAAAAAAAAGACAAGCTACACAAAGCAATTTGGCAAGCATAACTACACCATTGAGGTGCTCATTCTGCAGCTGGGAGTTGCGCGGAGACCATCACCACGTAGGCTGTGCAGGAGAAGGGAGTGTGTTTTTCGCCAGCAGATTTCCCTCACTGACTTCAGGAAGGATGAGGTCATCAGGTAATACAGACTCAGGAGGGACTCCATTATGACACTGCTAAACCAGATAGCATCAAATCTCTAGCCACCAACTGCCAGGCCCTCTAACATCCCTCCGCAGGTCAAGCTGATGGTTGCCCTCCACATGCTGCGATCTGGTTCCTTCCCAACCACAACAGCGAGAGTAGCAGGAATATTGCAGTCATCGTTTTCTGCCTTACTACCCTCTGAAATGGATGCCATCATCAGCCTCACACCCCAGTACACCCTCTTCCCGAAAACCCAACAACAGCAGCTGGAGACCAAGCAAGGATTCTATGCCACTGCTTGATTTCCCCATGTGCTAGGAGCCATGGATTGCACATATGTGCAACTCGTTCCCCCTGCAGAAACATCACACCTGTACAGGAACCAGAAGTGTGCCTACTTCTTCAATGTCCAGGCCATCATGGACCAACTGGGGATTTTTAACAATGTGCTAGCAAAAAACCCAAAGAGCATGCATGATGCCTATATTTTCAGGCACAACCTCATCAATGAGTGCTTCCGGAAAGGTGATATGGGAATAGCCTACTTATTGGTAAGCAGTTCTGAAGTACATAACAGCCATCTAAAATTAAGAAATGCCTGCCATAATAGCCATCACTGTGTCTGTCAACAGAGCTAAGGCAAGATGCATGAGGGGTGTGCCTCATACTTGCAGCATGCAACATGGTCAGCCGCGGCCCGTGGAGGGAGTTCCGTGGGGTGGTAAGGCGGGGCGGGGGAGGGGCAGGGTGGGGGGTTCTAAAAACCGGAATATGGATAATTACAGGCAAGTAAACAATTAAATAAATAAAACGAATTTCGTAGCGCGCGCTTCATCGCGATGCAGCGCGCGCTACGAAATTCGTTTTATTTATTTAATTGTTTACTTACCTGTAATTATCCATGTTCCGGTTTTTAGAACCCCCCACCCTGCCCCTCCCCCGCCCCGCCTTACCGCCCCACGGAACTCCCTCCACGGGCCGCGGCTGATCATGGTACATGTGTAATGCAAACCCCCAAGTCAGACATGTTGAGACACTCAAAGCCACTTTGTGTGCCTTTGAATTGCGTAAACATCCAGAGAAATGCAATGCTGCGCAAAATGCAGATTTGCACCAGTGTGTGCAAAGGAGGGTTCCATGGGCATTGTGTGGGTGTCTCCATGCAAAAACTCCCATGGTTCGTGAGGCATGTCATGTATACCACACCAGGTAAACCTGGAAATACGCCAAATCAATTGGTCTCCCCAGGTGATGTGTAACAAGGAAAATAACTTAAGTCATCCAAGTCACTCCCGCTTCCTATGTGTGCTGCATACTTTGACACACATACATAGACAATCATGCCTCTAAGGGTTCATTATGTGCAGCAAGGTGCCCCCTCCTGCACATAGACAATTCTGCATGTAATACAGGCACCCTAGCACCATGGTGCCAATGTGATTGTGTTTGTGCTCTAGGCAGACCATTGTTTGACTTTGCAGGGTGAAAGGCCAGGAATGCCCTGTATGGCCTAAATACTGTGCACTATTGCCCTTTCTCAGTGACGCAGTGCAGCACATATAGGTGACTTGCTGCACTGCACAGTGCCACTTTCCCAAATACCTGGGCCCTTGTCCCATGTGCACATAGTGGGAACAAGGTACTGCAACATGTAGCCCATGATTTCGTGCATTACCATGCGCTCACTAATCTGTCAATGGCAGTAGCTACAGAAGATCAGTGAGTAGTAATGTGTCATTTCACTCTGTGTGAATGGATGGAACCACATAATCTGCCCTGGGTAACAAATCCTGACAAGCCAATATGAGTACAAAGGCAACACAAGAGATAAGTATGAGATGAGTGTCTCCTCAATGGCGTACCTACTCTTGGTATCAGTCAAAAGTCAAGAATTTCAATGGTGTGATAACAAGTACTGTGGAAATGAGTATGTGTGTCATGCATGGCAGTATACTTGTATGTTGACCAAAGTTTCAGGAGCAGCACAGAAATAAGTATTTGGAAAGTCCATGTGTGGCATGCTGTGACACTGTAGGCCCCAAAAGAGTCTAAAAGAAATACCTACTAGGTACCGTGCACTGTTCACAAGTTTGTATATGACAAACACAATTGGAACCTCAATAATCAAAACCAAATAAATGAGTGTACTAACACTTAGGGTAATTTATAGTGGAATACAACATGACATACAAAGATGATCAAATTCCAATAATAACAAAAAAGTTTTAACAATACTTACAATGCATTACATTAGTCATTCATGATTTAGCAAACATAAACTTGATGACAAAGTAATTCAAAGAATGATGAGCAATACATTTCTTTTTCCACTTTTTAGCGAGCGGCCCAATGCATTTCGGGACAGAAAGGTCCCTTCGTCAGGGGCAATAACCTAAAACAAATATACTGAAATTAAACAGAGGTTGATAAAGGCTGGTGTTATTTTGATGTGACAAGGTTAGTTGGTGCAAGAGTGCACAATATTTTCAGGTATTGAAAAGGTTTTTTGGGAGCACCCAGTGTGGTTGTCAATAGAGTGAATATAAGTTGAAAAATAAAAATGTGTTGAGAATTGCGAATGGGGTGAATATAAGTAAAAGCAAAATTAAGCGGAAATTAGGCAAATAAGTGGCTCCCGCAGGGGACCCAAATCGTGAAAGTGACAGAGAAAGGAGACTCTCGTGGTAAGTCGACTTACGTATCAGGATCTAATAGATGTACGCTAGCTCATCATTTAAAAATTGGCCCATAATGCTGTAAACAAACACAAGCTAAGTTGAAGATGCATCACTACTGACTCATAACGTAACGTGAAAGAGAAAAAGCATCGGTGGACTAAACATATCTCGACTCACCAATAGGATGTAGGGAAGAAGCTCGTGCATTTCAAAGTAGAAAAACGATGTAGGTGATGTAATGTCTAGAGAAAAACGAAGAAGCCGACCATCGGATTAAATGGTCATGCATGCAAAAGCTTTGCTCATGACAGACGAAGAATGTGCACAGAACTTACCGATTTTAGAAGTTTAACGTAACCAAACTTTCAGGATGTGTTGCGCGAATGAAGGAACAGTGTAGCTTGCAATGGAAGACGCGGTAGATTTAAAAGTCGAAAGGAGACCGGAAGTGTGTGTGTGATGGTGAACAGAAACGAAGGACTGACTGTAGTTTTAGAAGAAAGAGAAATAAACTACCCAATGCCAAGGAATGCTAAATAAAGTTGGTGATACGAAAGATGTACGACCAGAGGTACATATAAACAGGGTAAGCTAAGTAAATGCGGTATGTAACGACCTCACGGGATGAGTCGTCCCGGAGAGATCGTGTATAATAATAAATGGACCACCAATGGTGGATTGGAAACAATAAACAATAAGGATAAAAACGGTGAAACTCAGCGAGTGGTATACCAAATCACTGAAAAGTAGAAATGGTGAAAGACAGATAAACGCTTTCTATAAATAAAGATATATAAATCTAAAAATAAACTGGCAATAATGAACATGGTTACTGGTGGGGGACATAAACGCTTTCTATAAATAAAGATTATGTTCATTATTGCCAGTTTATTTTTAGATTTATATATCTTTATTTATAGAAAGCGTTTATCTGTCTTTCACCATTTCTACTTTTCATATACAAACTTGTGAACAGTGCACGGTACCTAGTAGGTATTCCTATTAGACTCTTTTGTTTCACATTATTTATCCGAATTGACAACGGATAAAGTACCGCAGCACCCCTTGTTTTAGTAAACTAAATTTTGGATAATAATAGATCACATAGGCGTGCACCTTGATCCCAAATTTTTCTCATTTTTCACTGTAGACCCCAGACATGTGTAAATGTCAATACTGGATAACATTGTGACACCACCAGTACAAAACACATTTATGTCTCAGCCATTCTGACAGTCTATAGACATACAGACAAATTGGCATATGTAACCTATGTGATGGCTCACCTGTTCTGTGGTTTAAGTTGCACAAATGAAAAGCATATGAATCCAGCTATGTGAGACTCACAACGTCTAACATAGTGCTGGCAATCAATCATGTCCTACATCAGTCATGAACATAGAATAAAATGAAACTTGGACAAGGCACCACAGTGTACTTAGGATTTCAATCTCAACATCCATTCACCACAGCAATGATGAAAGAATCAAGGTGTGGAAGTAAACAATCCCCTACAAGTTACAAATATACACATTCATGTGAAATCAAAGTATTATGTTCAGGTCTGTGGCAGACAGATACTTGTAACAACATCAGTGTGTCCTAGATAGAGATGCCCCACATGACAATACCTATGTGTCAATCTAAGTGCACCATGACACATTGTCTGATGAAAAGCAATAGCTTATGATGGACAATACATTGTATAACTATCCATGTGATATCCATGTGATATGTTAGAAATGCACCACATGTACGCACTAAATTAAAATGCTAAAGTAAGTGAACAAATAAAAGGCTGTGTTATTGTCATGTAGGGCAGTAATAGCGTCAGTGGTTTCACAGAGACATACGTATGTGTGAGTATGTGTGAGTGTCAAACATGTTGGTACTGTCACAGCCTCTCTAGGTATGGCCAAAAGGCCAGAAATCTGATCAATATTCTGTCACTTTGCACATTCAGTATGTGCCCCTAACATAGAGTGGTAAAGAACCTCTCAAACAATCTATCACAGTAAGTAACTGGCCAAACAGGAATGTCTGCATGTAGAAGTGTCTAAACCATAAGGGCATGCTCATCTTTTTCTTTGACACAGAGAACTGGAAAAAATGTGTGATGCAATGACCAAATCTATATGTAACATATATTGCCAAATACTTTAAGAAATGTGTTTGAGTCATTCAGTACCCATAGCATACATGGCTGGGAATGTGGCTGTAACAGTCAGAATAATCATTGACAGTATTATTATTTTCTAATTTTAGCTGATCAAGGATATGCTCTGCAGCCTTTGGGTCATGACCCCAATTGCACATTCCCAGACTGAGCCAGAACGGCAGAACAACTAGGCACTGGCCAAGACCAGGAACATTGTGGAGCATATTTTTGGTGTCCTGAAGTCCAGGTTCCAATTCCTAGACATGTCGGGGGGGAGATTGCTATACTCGCCTCCTATGATGTGCATGATTATCCTTGCATGTGCCATCCTACACAATATATGTGTATGGACAAATGTCCCTTGAGATGTAGACCATGAGGAGCAGGAGCCAATGGAGGAAGAGGATGAGAATGGAGCAGAGATTCAACACACAATGGCTGGTAGGCGGCGACTCGACCACATTGTGTAGACTTTTTTGGGGTAAATTTCCATTTAACTGAATTGTGCAAAATGTAAATAAATGTGTGTACGCATTCTTTGTATTGAACATTTTATGTCACTGTAAACATCAAGTCACTCACATCTCTTCAACTTGAAGTAGGCCTCAACCTGTAACACTCATGTCGTCAGACCCATTGAGCAACATGGTGCCATGGATCTCATTAATCAATCCACCTATACAGAAATACAATGTGATACAGTGCACGGCATTAAAAAACAGACCATGCATGCCACAGACCCACATCCAAATGATCATTCCCGTCCTCACGCACTTGAGCAGTGCAGTGCTGCACAGAGAGCAGTCTTGAAGTATTGTGCAGCAGCACAGTGTGTTTGAGATGTCACTCAGTGAGTGTTGGAACACATGCCACCAAATATGTCCATACCTGAGACAATCAACTCAGTGTAGTGTGTCTCACCAGTGTGGTAGTATGCACAACTTTGCACACTTTGCATGAGCTAATATTGTAGCACATACCTTCACAGATCATGAGTGATAGTTGTCATAGACAAAAGACAAGTATGATGTGTGCAAGTTTAATTTCTCTTGTTACAGAATAGATAAATGCATGTCTGAGGAATCTCAAAACACGACACATGTGACTAGATTCCTGGAACAATTGTCATAAATACCACTTCAGGACCCAGTTGTCAGTATACACAACTCACAGGCATTGCACAGT
Source organism: Triturus cristatus (assembly GCF_964204655.1). Lineage (NCBI taxonomy): Eukaryota > Metazoa > Chordata > Amphibia > Caudata > Salamandridae > Triturus > Triturus cristatus. Next base: position 751,140,528 of record NC_140587.1, read on the forward strand.
CATGAGATGAGAGTCAAAGTCCTGTAACACAACAATATGTGCAGATGACTTTCCCTTGAGAATAATTACCCAGAGAAGTACGACAATGGAGATGTCTTTTGTTAGCATTACAACATCTGAAGAATACAGAAAAGTCAAGAGTGGGTTGTGTCTATGTGAAAGGTCCATCACACTGTATGGTTACACACACATTCATTGAACATAGTGTGATGGAATGATTTGGATAAACACTTACCACAACAGGGTTAGAGCAGTTTACCCCTGTCCTAAGTGCACAAGTGCATAGCTGAGGGATTTGCTAATCTTGTATCTTCCCAATGGGGAAATGGCATTTGAGTGTGTGACCTTAATTAGGCCTGTGCCAGGGAATGCTGTCTTTTTAGACCAGGTTGCCCACACAAACACTGGCGCTCAGAGTAGATGTGCTGCAACTGCCTATGGCAGAAGTGAGACAGAGATCATGTGTGATTGGCAGAATGATGTTAGTTGAACATCAACAGTGTACCTGACCTTGTGTCACTGGTTCTCTGCAGTTAGACCTAATGGCTCACTCACCTGTTCCAAAGGTCTGTTGCGGTGTGTCACACTCACCCTTGCCCAACATCATGTCTACTAAAAATGTGTGCATGTTAATACCATGTGCAGAACACATGTGCCTGTACAAGACATACACAACAGAAATCTTGCAATGTGGAACAGTGTGCACATGCTGAGAGTATGTTTGCTGAAAGAGTGTGTTCACCTTCTGACACTCAAGCACAGGTCAAGGAGAGTGTAGATCCGAACATTGTGCAATGGCTTAGTGTGTGTGCTACACGTCATGATGTATGTTTACGTCTGACACATGTGGATCACAGTAGAGTTTCCACAATGTCCTGTGATTGTAAACAGTGGCATAGAATGTGCATAACCACACAGTGCAGCACAGATAGTTCCCTAATTGCACGGCTATGTGTGAAAGGACATTGCAAGTAATGTGCTGTACCTAACTGAATACAAAACAATCATGCCTTTTGCCTGTGCCAGTGCTGTTTTGGGTGTGTAGGGACTAGGCAGGCACACTTGCACCATGGAGCAGGTATGCAACTACCGCATGTGGGAATGTATGTGAGCATGAAGGGGCATCTTCCTGCTAACAAAAATATCCTATGAGACTAATTTCACCATCTATGTCTGTGCACACATAGAAAAAATAAGTGAGGAGGAGATTTCTAGGTCCAAGACCTTGTAATGCCACTTCTGGGAATGTATCACTTACGTACACATTTCGTAGTTTACCTGGTTTGCTATGTATGGGAATGCATATTTAACCATCGGGTGTGCATGGGTACCCCCATTCAACGGTCAAGGAGAATCTCTCTGGTGAAGAGAGAGCCAATGCAGTGATTTTCAGCACATTGTGTCATTCATGATTAATGACATTTCTCACGGCTGCACAAGCTGGCCTTGTTTGGCTCAAACAATATGTAAACAGATATCCATAGCACATCTACCATGGTGCATTATGCAAGCCCACACATATTGGTTCAGACATATAGCCCTGAGTGCATATGTGTCTTTACAACCACATCACATGGTGGACCTTGCCTAGCGTTGTTTGCAAATAAATGGCTGCCTGACTATCACATGTGCCATATTGGAAATACAACATATGTTTTTGAAATATCCAGTAAATTTGCAAGCTGGGTGGCACATACACTGTAGTATGGGTGAGCCAGCCTGTCTCTGGGCTTCCCGAAGTATGTGTTGCATCCGTAACATATCTCATGGGAAGATTCCTGACAGATTGAATGAACAAAGATATTGGGCAGAATAGGGAATACAATAGCTTGCTACATAGACTCCAGAAGTATAATTCACATGAACACATGACTACGAGGGACATTTAGATGTGTATCCTGGTAACGGCTCTGACAACTTAAGTCTGGGCAGAATGCTCCTGATTCCACCTTTGCTTTCCTGTCATGTTGCCTGCTGTTCCCCAGGCTGGGTGAAGAGGAATGCACATGCACTCCTTGAACTCAGACTCACTCCACGAGCCATTTGCCGGGACAATGGTCATGATGTGACAGGGACATGAACCAATGACACCGAGTCAGATTCACCTCCCGTACACCGTCCTCTGTCACACAGATCTGTCAAGTGGTCCCAACCCAGTCCACAGCTGCGCCAAGTACCATGCAACACTGGATGTAGTAACTCATACATTACATAACTGCAGCATCACCACAGCTACCTAAGTCCCCCAAGCCTAATTCAAACCACAAAAGAAAGATAATTTAGATAATGTCTCAATACATTACAATAATTACGTTGTTCCTCTCACAATAAATTGTCACTCAAGATGCAACACTTAAGAAGGTATTATGTCACACATAATCACACTATGACTAATGAAATGTCATATATAACCAAACTTTTAACTTGTCTGCTATAACTCTCGGACCAATGGAAGAGTGTCCAAGATGTGATATCCTGCTTTTCACAGTCCTCTGCATCAGATCCCACACATTAGGCCAGTAACATGGGCCAGAAACCACACAACGCACCTGTTGTGCGGCGCATTGAACCAGTTGCTACGGTTGTAAGCCGCGCATTGCGGCCAATGCGCTTATAAAACTGCATAAGTGCCAATGCACTGTGCGTTCATCACACAGTGGCAATTTCTATACTGATGTGTCAGAAAAAAAGACGCATTTGTCGAAAGCAGGCAGATCACACCCAGGAAATAACACAATAGGTGTGGCAGGCTGAATACTAGGAAGTGTGAAGTTACTTTCACTTTCTCTTACTCTCTGTTAGTCTCTGCTTGGTGCTGGAGTTGTTTGGAGAGTGGCTGTGAGATTGGTGGTTGTTTGGTCTTATCTCTTTATTGCATCTTTGTCTAACCTTTTTTGTCCTTTTGTATATTTTTGTCTAGCTATTGTCACTGTATTGTTGGGAGTTTGACTTTTTGGGTTATTTTCTTCTTGGGGTAGCTATAGTTGGTAAGGGGGTTAATTATCTTGTAAAGTATCGGTGGGAGGAATAGGGACATGTCGGGGAGGGGCAAAACGTCTGAGAGATGGAGTTGGGGTGATTGATCTGGCTGATCATCCACTACCTGCCCGAGATGGTGGCAGCTGGGGGTAGTATGAGCCAGGGCTACCCTGCAAAGGACAAAAAAAGATTACTGGGAGCGTGTGCACTGGCATCACCAGAATACATAGTACAATGGGACCTGCGTCCAGATGAAGCATAGGTGGGCTGACATGGTGGCATGGGAGGCCGATCTAATTGACTTCCTTGGACTGGAAACTGGCGGACCTATAGGTATATATGTTTGTTCCTTCTGCTTTTTGTGATGCAGCTATACCAGTAATGTCAATCATAAACATGGACTGTACATACGTTTTCTAGTTCTTCTTATGTATTGCAATATGCAAAGTGTATTTCAAATTGTAATCAGGAACCAAAAGAAAGTAAAGGAACTTTGTGTGCCTCCGAGTGCCTAAATTAAGCAAACATTAAGCAAGCACAGTGAGAATTGCTCCATTGCCATATCGCGGCACAAGGGCCTGGTCAATGGTTACTGGCTGTGAGTTCTAAATGTAAATGCATGGAATCATTAACTTTTTCTTATGTGACATACATGAATGTGCAAAGAATGTTTTCAAATTGCCAACGCACTCACTGTTGAATGAGAAGCAGATGATCTATGTCCAAAGTCCTTATATGTACGATCTTCAATGTGTGCAGCATTGTGCTACACATGTACACAGATTAATATGCCTCATAAATATCCACATGTGCAGAACTGTGTGTGTTTTTTTCAGGGCAATACCAAAACATTATACCAGCTGACAAGGCATGCATCCCTGCACAAAGTTGGAAGGTACAAATGATTCACACTAGTCAGCACTCTGTCCACCAGTGCCAGTAAACACTTATATGGCTTCTATAATGTTACATACAATGTATGCCTCTCCTATTCTAGCATTTCACCACTTACTTGTTTCGAGGGTCAATGTTGTCACCCATGTGTCATGGCACAATGGAGTTTGACATGATGTTTGCCAGCATAACTAAATGCATCACATGCCTGGGGCATGTTTCAGGCATGTGATGATAAATAATTCTGAACTGCATCATCCAGCCAGCTTAGACCTGCATGTGGACTAGATGGGTTCAATAATCAGGTCATATTCAGATATGTGTGTCTAAGCTGTTGTGTAAATCTGAAATACTGAGATAGCATTGTTTGTAAGATTGAAATGTAAGCATATGTTAAAGCACTGTTTACAATGCAATGTCCCAAATCATGTATTATAGATGGACATTGACCATTCACCTGGAGAGAGGTGGACCCCTTCCAGGACCCCAGTGCTACCGGTAAGTGTTATAAGTACATGTATGTAGCATTTTTAAGTCTGTGTGTGATCCAGGAGAAATGTATCATTGTGATATGTTATGGGAGGTAATGACCACCTACTATCAATTTCCTGTCAGTGTGTGAAACAAAACATAACTTGCTCACAGATTAATATGGAATAAACAAGAAATAATTTCATTGAGAACGTAGGGTGTATGTAAGCATGCCCACAGGATGTAAGCATCTTAACATTTGTGTTAAAGTTTGCACATCTACAGTCATGTGGTTTAGGGCACAGTAACCATCACCTGGTGCAATAGAAACACAGTAGCTCGCACAACAAATTGCACTTAGATATACAATCATATTTCAATGTATCTAGTAGAACAGTAAAATATGCATTGCTAAGCATGTCTGCACAGGTTTCTGTTGCATATGTGCACAATTGTGTATGACACAGTGCAGATGGTGTGCACTATTTTAACACATAAACTGTTAGCAAGCATGCACAGGTAGTTATGATGGTATCAGAGTTACACAGTGTGTGTTTATGCCACATATGTTCCATCAACATGCAGCATACTTAGCTCAGACACACTGAAGACTTTTGAGCTTCCAAGCTAAAAACATATCTGTTTGACTGCCCATAAGGGCGGCCAAACATACCTGCTATGTTACACCTACTTTTTTAGTAGACAACATACCTGCTCCTGTAGCAGTATGCCAGATAGAATGCAGATTTGTGAAAAGATGTATGTCAGTGTCAGTAGGGTAGCCATCACATTCTAACCTATTTTGCATGTGAATTTGCGGCATTTGTTTTTGAGATGGACAGAAGTGACTCACCATGTTTTTAGCTACATGAATGAACCAGAAGCCACATATCAAATTTCTGTACATTTGCCTAAGGGTACATAATTTTAATGTACCCCAGTCATGTTTTGCAGGAGCTAAATGACAACCCCCTATCCATGTATTGGCTACCTGACACTGAGTAAGTGAAGTCAACAATGCGTGCTGCCTTGGGTGACTCCAAATGGGGTATGCAATGTGGAGGCACACTACCTGGACTGTATAACCTTAACCATGTTCACATATGTTGATGAAAAAGTCACAGCCCACTCTCATGATGCAATCCATGAATCCGATTTACAAATTCTGGACCATGTGTCCAGTGTAAAATCTAAACATCATCATGAGCCCAAATCATTTTTCGTTATGATATGATTGTAACCTCATTGTGACTATATTTACATAATGTGCACAGATGGCACCAGGCTCTGTTTTCCTTGCTCAAGTAGGGAATGTCCATGTAGTGACAGTATATTGTGCATATATCCATCTCTATTTCTGGAGTTGGTCTGGTCAGGCACAAATGATTGTGTTACAATGTCAGCCTCTTTTCACACACATCATGTATATGTACAGCTTGTGCTAAAAATGTTTTTCCATTACCACCCTAGATAATATGACAGCAGAAGATGCCAGAACATTTGAAATGCGGAGGGACTGATACCTCCACATTAAGCATGTTGCTAAGGCCTACTGGAAAATGGGTGCAAAGGCAGTGGGGTCCTGGAATATTCCTCCAACCATCAGCAGCAAAACCACCTCCAAAACCCAAACCACAAGGGAAGCAAGTAAGAGACAGGCACCCCAAGTCCATACACCAGCAGCTACAGCTGCAGCCACCCAAACCACAACCACACGGGCCAGGAGGCCCAGGAAACTTAGTGGCTTCATGTTTAAGGATGTGGGCCTTATTTATGAGCCCTTGCATCACATTTAAGCTGCAGTTGCATCCCTTTTTGTGACGCTGCGCTGGCGTAAATAATGCCTCACATTTTTACAAAGTGATGCATCTAGGCAGATGCGTCACATCGCAAACCCCTGCGCTACATTATACCTTCATCAGGTATAATGTATTCAAGGTGGGCATTCCCCCACATCAAAGCATCGTAGACGTGGCGCATTGAAATCTATAATATTTCAGTGCGCCACTTCTAGGACGCCATTGCATCAAAACCTTACGCCTGCCTCATGGCAGGTGTAAAGGCGACGAAGGCCCTTTCACATGGGGCTTGCCCCATGTGACAGAACACATTGCTCGAGTTGTGTCTGTTTTCAGACACACCCCAGCAGTGCACCACTTTTGTGCATTCCGATACATCAGTAATACTGATGTATCTGTAACTCATTGCGACATGATGTGCCGTGCTGTAAATACAGTGCATCCTTGGTGTCGCAAGGAGGGCGCACTAAGAAGTGTTGCATTGCTGCTTTGTCGCAGCGATGCAACACTTCTCATAAATGAGGCCCTTTATTTTTACGTGAACTGAAGAAGATCACTGTGAGGTTGGATGATATACGAGAAAGCAGGCCAGCCTGTGCACACGTGTGGACACAATGGAGGAGGCCCTGGGCACGTCTATCAACTCCTCTAAACTTGGTTGTGGACTATGTTGTTTTTTGGGGATATTATCTGGTATTTTAATAGTTAGTTAGGCATAGAGTTAGTTAGTGGTTAGGATACGTTTAGTGTAGGTAGATTTTATATTTTAAATGTTCTTATAGAAAGGGTTTTTAAATATTTTTCTCATTTTAAAAGGATTTTAGTGGATGGGGGTTAATGTTTAGGATATGTAAAAACAAAAAAACAAAAAAAGAAAATATAAAAAGAAAATACCAAAAAACCATATCTTTGTTTAGGTTTACATGTGTAGGTAGTTTATGTCTAGCTGTAGTTGATGTTAGTATTGTGCCAATGTATGTGTGTTAAGGGGGATAGGATGTTGATGTCCAACATGTCATTTGTGTTATATGTTTAGGATAGATTAAGATAAGTTAAGTTAGTGTAAGATAGTGTTAAGGTTACTTAGTGTAGAACAGGTAGGTTAAGGTGGGTTAGGCTTAGTATGGATTGTGTAGGTTAGTGTAGGCTAGGTAGGTTAAAGTAGTTTAGGCTTAGTTTAGATAGTGTTAATTAGTGTAGGATAGATAGTTATTGTTTGTTAGGATGAGATTTTTTTACATACAAATTGTTTTCTACTTTCACACAATCATTTCATACTTCAGAGTTGTCATCATTGATTAGGTTGAGTTGAGTACATTATGTAGAGAATCCCTACAGTCTTAGAAGATATGTGCTATAATGTGAGAGGCCTATGGAAAAGTATTAGTCCATCTTACAATTAAGTCACTTAAGGACTTTTCACGTTTCTTTTGGCACTGTGAGTGTCCCCTTCGTGTGACTTGACAAACAGCCCAACACAGATAGTCACCTACTGTAGCACTGTGTGTGTAAGAGATACTGCATGTATAGTAGGGATGGTTCTGTCACTCCATATTACCAATTCCTGGCTTTGCTGGAACACACACTGGTACCTGCCACTAATACACTCACCCTTGCACCATTGTGCTAGTAGGTCATTGTTAGCTGGTTACAAATCATGAATGTGGCCCCTACCTGCCTGGATAACCTTAATCATCCTTGGCATTGAGTACTTGCTAAGTGTGGCACTTCATGCGTGTGCCTTTGTGCAACTCCTTGCTAAGTTTGAAAACCTCAAGTCTCACATTTCCCTCTTAACCTGGGGATGTGCAGCTTTGTTCCTGGCTTTGTGCTCTGGCTTCTAATTAGTGATATGTGTGTATATTGTACAATTGATGTCATGTGTGGTTGCACTCACACTCAATGCATGTGAGCGCTCTGAGGGGCAGAGTAACACATTTACCCTACACATCCCTAACAACGCCATTTATCATTTGGCACAGGACGCCAAAAATGTGTTGGTTTCATTTCATGCATACTGACATCCAAGGGGTTGGACTGACCTTCTACATCCTTGAGTGGCATAGGTATGATGCAAAATCACAAGGAGTATGGGCATGAGTATCTTCATATTGTCAGTGAATGCATGAATAAAGTACTTTACGATCTCTTCAATGTAAGCATTGAGGCTATCATATGTGCTTGATCACGTTGTCATAATTACTGAGCAAGATATATGTGGATGTGTGAAACAGTGTTAATGGCACACATGCCTCACAGGACCCATTTTGAACAGGTAGGCATTTGTGTGATTAGTAATGCATTGTCACTGTGTGCCAGTCAAATAACTGATGCTTATTGTCACACCATGACGTTCATTAGGTAAATAAGACATTCTGCGTAATGCCATGGAAGTGGATGAACATGATATTTGGACATGTACAACAAGAGCAGGTGATAGTGACTTTAGCGCTATTTCCGTGAGATGCTAAGAAGAGGGTTTTGTTTTTACACATCCACCATGGACTAGTTAGCCCTGTCTGCAACAGACATACAACACGCTGGTTCATCGGAGTGTATTTATTTACATGTGTAACATTGTTATAGATCAACGACTGTCCAGACAGAGTCCATAAGGGATACATGTCATGTGACATGTAGAGGTGGGGAGAATTCCAGTGAAGAGGAGTTCCAAACTTTCATTAGGGAATGTAGGTCTCATTAAAAGTCCACAAATGGATAGGATAAACAGGTGAGCATACAAAAAGGAGAATGTATCAGGTGACAAAGGGGCTGGCATGATGATAAACACAGGTCCACTGAGAAACTGGCCAAGAGGGACAGACAAATGTTACTGGGCAGTTCGCCACAGGAAACTGGTGAAGTACACATCTTCCTCTTCTGAAGTGTGTTGTGCCTCCTCTGAGCGTGGTGGTGTTTGTGTGGGAGGCACACACACATTAGGGAAAAAGATGTGGCTTCCTGGTCCCTGCCAGCATTTGTCTGTGCCAGCAATGAAGGCAGCACAGTGCTGATAAGGGCCTGATGGCTAGTCAAAAATGCAACAACGTCACTGTGGAAGACACCCATAGTTGCTATTTAGAAGTCCTGCTTGCGCTCCATAGATTGAAAGATGGTGCAGATGGCCCCAAGCTGGGTGGCAACCTCACTGCTGTCACATTGGCAGGGCTGTTGTTCTTGCCTCTGCCTCATGACACAAGCAATGTCAGCCAGGGACTGTTCTATTCTAAGGAGCGAAGTGTAGGTGCCTTTGGGACTTAGGGAACTACGCACTCCTTCTAGAGTGCCCACGATGGTCTCCATCCCTGCCTGCACCTCTTCTTCCAATTGCAACTGGACTCCTACCGCTTGCCGTTGGAAGGCTACTTTTGGGTCCACGGAGTCCACAGCTGGGCTTGGGCTGGCAGATGAGTCATGTTCTGTGATAGGTGATTCCTATGGATACCCAGTGACGCTGTCATCCCTTGCAGTGACCAGAGAACATGTTTCAGTGGAGTCCAGGAGTTGCTGGAAGGTCTCATCGTCCATGGGGGCAGGATGTCATTGCCAACAGGTTGGTCATCCAGGACAAGCTGCTGGTCAGGAGGTGTTGTTTCTCATGCTGCAATGAATTTGGAATATGTTAATAGTGATCTATGACAGATGGTGACATGAGTAAATTGGCTGACTTACAGATGTTTTTTCTCATTAACTTTCAGTTGATTATTGATGTGTAGGACACATGTTACTTGAAGGAAATGAGGCTAAGTTGCACTGTAGTTGACTTTCAGATGGCAATATCTTTACATTGTTCACACGACCACTGTGTGACAAGGGTGCCTTTTTGTGTCATACCACACATTGCAATGCAGTTACACAGCTTGCTGGCCTGCCTTGCTTGTGAGGGTAGGTTGAGGTAATGGCCACATCTGCCTTGTTGATTAGCTTTCTTTTTCATGATGGCTATACCGATTAGAGAGTCACTTATTTACACCACTACAGTGTACATTGCACCAAGTCACCAGGGTGCCTGCATTCCCTATAGCTACTACTCAGCCCACAGCTCCTGGTAAAGTGATGCAGGTTTGGTCATGTATTTGATTTGATCCTGCACTCTGCCTTTCACACAGTACATCAGACCAGTGTGTCTTGTTGTGCTGTCTTGCACGAACTTTGTGCATTAATGTAGACAAAGGCTAATATTTGACATGCATCCACAAAACTCTACACAGCTGGCAACCTTGCTACATTGTAGGAATGCTTAAGGGCATGTACTTACCATGGTTTACTTATTTGTGTGTAATTACGTAATTTCATTACACGCAGATGTCTCCATAGTTCAGAACAGGAGGCACTGTCTACCATCTCTGAGGGGGATAGGCCCAGTTTTGTGAAATTGCAACCACGGGCACTGACCCCATTTTGTCATTGCCAGAGTTGATTATCTGCAGAGTATCACACATCTCTTCACTCAGCCCGGCTCACTTGTACCTGTACTTGACTCCTGTTGTAATCCTAATTCAGACCCAGGGACTCTACTTACTTTCAATCACTGATGGCACCCAGATCATTCATTAACTCTTATGTGACACCAACACTACCAATATAAGTTACCACTGCAATTGACCGACATGCCTACCTGTATGTGGGAGCTAGGGCTCAAGCAGCACCCCACATGCTAGCAGTAATGGTATTCTATGATATGTACTTTACCCTGGTTGGCCACACAACTAGGCTCATATAACTCACCCATGAACCATCCCCAAACAATGCCCATAATCCTGGACACTCAGCTCATCCTGTCACTTTACTATTCCATGTTTCACATCCTAAGGCTTTGACATATGTGGCACAGTCAGACCTTTCTTTGTATGGCTCCCTCCTGACATCTGCTACATCTTTACTTTGGTCCACATTACATGTAGTATGTAGTACTCCAAAGCCCTGTTCTATGGCATGCCGTTACAGCTGCAATACAAGTGTGACACTATCAGACACAACAGTGCATTACTATCACTCAGTCTACCTTGCAGTACACATGTCACAACTCATCTCCTTGCTATGAAATGGCTCCCCATTCAGACACAGTTCCAGTTCAATATGCTCAGCCACACCATTTCACTACACTACCAGGGGACCACCAGGCTCACACACCATCTATTCTTCCAACAAACACGCATGGTCCTCTGGTGTGCATCACTTGCATTCACCTCTACCTCCAGTGTACATTTGTACATGACAGGAGGTAGGGTGGTCTCTCACATGGCGGGCGATACCTGTGTGCTCTCACCCTGCACATCGAGACAGCTACATGCAATGTAGTTTCATGCTAGTGACTATACATGTGGCTCTTTGTATGCTCCTACTTGTTGACACTTCACAGACTCCACCTGAACATCCTCTCAGGTGAGGAGTTAGTCCTCAGGTGACCACATTCCACTACATTGCTTTACAGTCTAGATTGTACTGCATGGGCCCAAGGTAAACACACTAGCCTCATGGTGCAAAGAGGCGTGCATTGTCATAGTCAGGTTGGACAGGATTCAAGTATATATGCATGATGTGCTGCTCCAGTCAAGGTTTTTTGCTTTATATTGTTGTCCTGGTCACTCATGTTATACATTCCACTGCAAGTTCCAGTATACAAAGTTGAACCTGGACTGGTGGTGCACATCACACATGGACTGGACAAACTTGACGGAGCTGAGCTGTACAACATGTAACTGGGCAGTATGACTTACATTTATGTGATGTATGCATTAACGTGAGAGATTCCAGCCCTTTCCCTTACACACAGCACAGTTCAGCGCAGGAACGTAGCTTGCTACTCTGCACAGCATGAGATTTTTAACCACATTGTCGCTTGTTGCCACTTACACTGTAGGTCTTGCTGGTCCTCAAAGCCAGCACTGTCCTGTCCTTCCACTCCAGCCACTTACTCTGCTGGGATGACTGAGGATGCCACCTGCTCCTTCAAGGGGTTCCAGCAGCCTCTGGTCCTCAGATCCTCCTCCCTGAGCACATATGGCTGCCCTTTGGTTCTTGGCCAGTTTCTCCTTGGTCCTGCACTTATAGTCATGCCAGCACTTTTTGCACTCTGACACTGTCTTTTTAGCTTGCCCTACACAGTTGATCTTCTCCACTATGGACTGCCAAATAGCTCCTTTCTTCTCTAATGGCAATTTATGAGGCGACAAAGAGAAGATGTTCATTCTTTTCACCTTTGTAATTAAAGTTGTGTTCACATCCTCACTGGAATAACTCTTCCTCTCCACCTGGGTGTCTGTCTGGACATCTTGGCTGGTGTTGGGGTTGTTGCCCTGACTGCTGCTGCCTGCTCTATATCTCCCTTTTGATGTGTAGGGATCATTTTGTTGCCAATGCATCGCTTTGAGTGATTTGTGACACATGACGTACTCGAATGTGATGCAAAGGTGATTTGCAGCATGTAAGCATTGCTTTACGACCCACAAAGCAGCTTAGCATCACTTTGGCTGCAAATGCGCCGCTTTTCAATGCGCCATCTGTCCCATGAATGCGTCAATATTTTTTACGCACCTTACAACATAGTGCACTGTACCTTAAATATGGTGCATCCATGGTGTTTGAAACTGTCATACGCAGCGCAACTTTTCTGAAACATTGCTGACTGGCCGGAGCAATGTGTCAGTTCTCATAAATGAACCCCTCAGTGTGTAAAACAGAAAGAAACAACATAACTTGATTTAACTATTTAATAAATCAAATCCTTAAATATGCTTTAAAATTTTACACTTTCATACTATTTTTCAAAATGATTTACATGAGTGACAGATCCCAAAAAAGAAGGGAATGTTTTCCCCACAGTGGGAGAATGAGTTATTTCAGGTATCTTTTGAGAGAAGTGGGGCCGTGGCCAAAACTATGGGTGCGAGGAGCTGAACCTATAAGCTTCACAGCTTTGATACGTAATCCTGCAAATATCCTGCAATTTAAACATTAACCAAGCTATTAAATCCCTGCACCTATTAGACCTGAGGACCCAGCACAAAATGTGCAATGTTAGAGGGAATCAATTCAGGCGATGAACTGCAAGCTTATTCATGAAACCTTCAACTATATGTTGCGGTTTACATTAAAATGAAGAGTCATCAAAACTGGTAATCACTTCCCTGAAACTGTCTGGAACTGGATAGTAGGCTGAGAGAAACAGTGTGCCCACAAGAAGAATTCTGCCAACCTAGGAGGATTATCCCGGGATCTCTCGGGACTTAGACAAGTTCACTCTGTGCCCCACAATATTGTGACAAGTGAAGGCACTTTGACTGTCGACTGCGCATCCTGAAACTGGGTTAATGCTGCACTAGCTCTGCAGAGGTCAAATGAAGGGCAGGGCGGCCATGCCTAGGACTATAAGGTGACTTTGCACTGCTACATTGAAGACACAAGATCCCCCTACCCCTATAGCCTGAGTTCAGGTAAAACTTTGCTGTAAATGGCCACCCCACTTCTGGTGGCCCTTATTAGGTCTCGACTGACACAGCGCATGCGCTGGTCTGGCGAGACTTATTGAGAGGGCTCCAAAAAGTGCTACCAGGCCAGCCTAGACCTACAGTGCATGTGCGCGGGCGCCGCGCTTACCCGCAAATACTTTCACTTTTGCGGCCGCTTTGATGTTTGATCGCGATCACGGCCGCGAGGCATAGCCAATAGGTCTCGCTTTTGGGACCTTATAAGTATTTAGTTATGCAACTGTTGCATGGCTAAACACTGATAAGGTCCCAAAGGCGAGACCTATTGGCTATGCCAATGCTTGTATTGTGTTGTAATTGCCTTTATATAGCTTTTACTAGCCCTGTGTTCAAATATCTTTATGTCATGCTTTGTGGAAACATATTGTACAAGATACTATTTCATATTGGGCTTTCTACTTCATGCGAGCTGCTTGGTTGTGCTGTTATGATATGTAATATTTTGTGTTATCAGTTGTGCATCTTTTTTATAAGAAAATTAGATGTACTCAAAGTATCTTAAACGGAGCGTTTTTAAAAATACATTTTATTACGAAACCGAAAACGGAACCCGAAAGAATGGTCTTGCGAATCTTGAAAACTACACATTTTGTAACTCACAGGCTTTAAATTATGCTAATTGCAGTACAGGTAAAAATATAGCACGTCTTTTTAAAAAGGGAAAACTGTTTATTTAGGATATCTGTGTACTTTATTCCTCAGCAAATCATCAGCAAGGAGCGACACCCGTTGTGTTGCCAACAGTGCGTCGCATAGCAAGAGTTCAATCACATACTCAAAAGTCTAAAAGGAAAACTATAAGTCCCAGAATGCAGCTGGGTGTTGGTTGAAAGCCAGGGCTGGCCGAAGGTTTCTCTCGTGACACGATGCACTTGGCAGCTATGCTAATCACTGGAATCACAAACTGTAATGAATGAGGTTCTTAGGAATGACACCAAGTAAAGCCATAACCACATTATTTTATAGCTATTATGAAGCCCTATTTTTAACTAAGTAAAGTGCAATATATCCCTTACTCTCGCATAAGTTGCAAGACAACCATTTAAAATAAAAAAAAACTGTAAGGCTTCCTGAATGATGCTGGCAAGTCTGCTTTGGCAAACAGTTCACAACACTGACAGAAGTTTTGAAATGTGTTGCTAAAAGCCCTGCTTTTCAAGGCTGGCTATGATATTTTAACAGGTTCCTGGCAACTTGCTCAAGAGCTTTTCATCCCCATTACTGGTGCTTTAGCACAGAAGCGTGAAAGCAGCCAGGGTGTTTGATGGCGCCCTCTGAAGAAACAAGCATTGGCATAGCCAATAGGTCTTGCCTTTGGGACCTTATAAGTGTTTTGCCATGCAACATTTGTTGTTGCACTAAGGATATTGTGCTGCATAACTAAATACTTATAAGGTTACAAAAACGAGACCTATTGGCTATGCCAATGCTTGTTTTTTGGGCAATGTCATTGGAGCTGCATGATAATTGGATCCTGCTCCTCTTTGTGTATTCTGCTTTTGCGGTTTATGCACCATTAGGAAGGATAGTTTTGTCGTTATATTGGACGTTTGCAGTAAATGCCGAATCATTATTTTTTATATCAGCCTTTGCTACCTGGGTTGGAATTTGTAAATGTGTTTAAACGAGTGGGGCTAGAAGTTGATATTGTGCCTTTTTTTAATGACTATACTAACTAACTCTTTTAAAGCTCAACCTATTATTCCAAAGGTTGGCTGCTATAGGGAATCTACCTTGCCAATATGAGCATGTGATAACATATCTATCAGCTATACTTTGTACATAGTTATGATTTGTCCCAGGTTTAGCGTTCTGCGCATAAATTCACATGGCCCTTTTTTTTGCCCATGAAATTGAACCAAGTGAGACCAGAGTTATTTTATTTACAGTTTTAACTACCCCTGCTGTATGTTCTTTTTTATCATGGTATCTTTCTGGTGTTTTAAAAGCAAGTTAACTTGTGCTTGTTTTATTGCTGTAATTGTGCAGTTAATGTGTTTTACTGTGTTCAAATTTTATGTTTTTATTTTTTAAATCGAATAAAATATATATTGATTGATTAACTATACTAACTTTATTAAATGCCTCCGAGTCCTGCCATTCAAGAAACCTGCTTAAATGAATAGGAGCACAAAAAGCTAGCTGAAAAAGTAAGAGGCAGCTTAATATCTGTACCCTATTCCTTACATTCCAGTATAGTATCTATTTAGGATGTTTATGGTGAGACAACACTGAGGAAGTGGGGACTGTTGGCTTGTGTAGTAGACACTTGATAGGTCAACTGAGTTCAATTGATGTTTGGCAGGAGCAATACCCTCAAGACAATTTTATTCAACTTCACAAGTTTTATACAGAACTATAGATTAAATATCAAGACTTATCTGCCAGGTGCTCTGACATCAAGCATTTGGAGATACTTTGATCAGATCCCTTCATACTGTCTGTCTAATAAAAGGATGAGAAAGGGACCCTGTATCCCAACCTGGAAAGTAAGGGCTGAGATATTGTTGGACTCTGTGTTCTGTTTGGAATTGGGGTGGTGCTCTGACATTACTGTGAGGAGAACTGCTATCCAACATCTCCCAGGACCATGGAGTGAAAGTAGTTGTGAGGTGAGCACGCATTTGGAAAAGCCGTGAAGTGAGCCAACAACTGAGAGCGGAGATTGTGGATGTGGAACAAAGTTTTGCTCGGGTGGAGAAAGAACTTGCTACCATGGTTGCAGGCTGAGGCTGTGGAATGTAAGCAAACATATGCTGAGCAGTATACGTCCTTAAACAAGTACTTCTACACATCCTATAGACATAGGCTTCACAGGTAGGAGAATAAGTATTGGGAATGTTGACTTGTCTCTTACAAAGGGAGACACAAAGCAATCCCACACTCCATGTAGTAGATGAAAAGAGCAAACTGCAATGCCCACAAACAGTGCTAAATGAAGATTTTTGAATCTATTTAAGATCCTTGTATACAATATGTATATACACCACTATATACAACACTTGCAGCCCCTGATCTAGAAGCACTAAAGAAGTATTTGGACAATGCGAGGTAGTTGAGAAGTTCACCTGACCAGAAAGCAACTTCACACCCCTTTGAGCAGGGAAGAGGTATGGGCCCCTGTGGAGCACATGCAGAAAACCTTGGAACAGATGGTCATTAAGCCACATTTGTATAACTCATGCTTTGAAATATTGCTGACTAGGGTCCTGGAGGTATGTGTTGAGTTACTGGAACAGGGTCAGCTCTTGCACAGCACCAAAACTGCTTTGTGTTGCAAAGGCTAAGCCTCTGGTAATTCAAGCAAAGGGGCCAGGTCTGACGTGAATCACTGCTAAATATTATTTAAAATGCCAAGACAGTTTAACGAGGCTAGCAAAACTTGCTTTTAAGTCAAAACCTAGGGCCTGATTCACAAAGGTAAGTAAACTTACTCAAAAGTGTAACACTTTGTAGTGAGTTAACTACTTTCGGTATTCACAAACTATGAGTCTAAACCTACTTCAAAAGGGTACAAAAGTGTAACCTACATGTCTACACCCCAGAGTAATGTAATTGGATTACTCATGTGTGGGTGAGTGGGGGATGTCCCCTTCACTAGTAAGTCTGCCCCTTATCTTAGCCACACCCTCCAGTCCCTCCCACATTTAGTAGTTAAACTTATATTTATTTACATGTGCGGATACTGTGCAGTCGTGCAAAAGTACTACGCACAGAAATGTATAGGCAGTGCGGAGTTGTAAATCTCCGAACGTGGGGGCATTTTTGTGAGAGCCCTGCTTCACTTTTGCACCGCTTAAAGTGGTACATGTATGAGGCAGGGCTCTCATAAAGATTTATGAAACCACTCAAAGCCACCCTGCAAGGCTTTGAGTGGACTCATAAATCATGAATAAGGTGACGCAGCACAAATGGCTGCACCGCCTTACTCTGCGCCCTGAAGGCGCTCCATGGGCGTTGTGTTGGGTTTCCCCATGCAATACCCATGGAACTTGATGCTGCCTCAGATTTACAAAAACATGTAAACCTGGGGAAGCACCATATCCATACGCCACCTAAGGTGAGGAGTAACGAGGAGAAATAACTTAATTTCTCCTCATTTGTTCCTCTTTCCATGTGTGTTGCATCACACATAGAAAGAGAAAAACGTCACTTAGGATTGTTTTTGTGCAGGAAGATGATCCTTCCTGTAAAAAAAACAATCCTGCTTGGAACAGAGGCACCCTTGCAGTTAAAAGGTGCCTACATTAGCGTTAGGCTGCCGAAACAGTGTCAGCGCAGGCAGAAAGGACACGAATGCATAATACTGCTTAATTACAGAGCATTCCTGCCCTTTCACTTTGACGTAGGGCAGTGTATCAAGGTTTTTTGCTAGGCTGCCCTATGCCAAAATGCCATAAATGAGGCCCTTAGTTTGTGAATTGTAATTTGGAGTACTTTTTTTGCAGGACTGAAAAATGTACTACAAAGTGCAGTTTGTGAATCAAGCCCCTAACGCCTATTGAAGCCAGGTGCAGTCGAAGGAGCCATTAGTCGTTTGCGTAGGCAACGTGTGCATTACGTGTGCATTACTACACGTTTAATGTGGGTTGACCCACTGCAGCTGTTTTCACACTGGAAATTGTACCAGAATGAGTCCGTCTGGTAAGAGTCCTACAGGAAACTACGCTGGCTATACTTTGCACCATGGCACAGAAATGCTCAATGTGCTACGCTGCCTGGGGCTTATTTATAAGCCCTTTGCGCCGCCGGTACGTCACTTTTTCCTATATGAAAAGTGACGCACCGGCGGCGCAAGGGGATTGTAAATAAGCCCCCCTGTTTTTAGAAGAGCGCGGCCAATGGCCTGACCAGCCGGCAACTCTATGTAAGCCTGGGTAGCACAAGGAAAGCCTGCTTTTTTTTACTCCGCACCACGTTGCGTGAAGGATGGTAAATTTGGCGTTATCTATTTTTAAATAGTGTCCATGTAATAGAAGGGGACGTCTTTAAAAAATATATATTCTGATGCCTTAAACTATCTGATCAGTTAAAACCAAACACCCTGGGGATATCAGCATCTTTCTGGGTGGAGAACAGATCAATTTCTAGAAGCCACTAAGATATCAAAAATTCACTTTATTCCATAACAACCACTTCAGTGATGGATAGAAAAACATATGCCGCGCTAATAAAAAATTAATGATAACAGTTACTTTCATTAGAAAAATGATGTGTTTTCTTCCACCGTTGTATTGATTTTAACTAGCTCCATAATTGGAAGTGTATAATTTATCCTGAGGTTGGAAACACTGTATAATTGTATTTATTCTTCCAGGCTACAGAAAAAGAACATATTTCACTAGCATGTTAAGCACCTTCGTAGGGCAGCTTCGTTGACAAATAACTCGGAGCAATTTTCAAAAATGAGGTGTCCAGGCAACTTTCTGTATTACCCAAGGACACGTCCTTAACAAAATGAAGACATTACTGGATATGTTCGACATATTCAGCTATGGTTCTTAACCATTTGACTTCTGTGGACCCCCACTTAATCATTACTGGAATCTGGGGACCACACTTAATCGTTATTGGAATCCGGGGACTCTGGCATAAGCAATTTCAATGATTTAAAACGCAAAACAATAAACAAAATCACAGAAATAATAAAAAAAATACACACATGAGTAAATATTGTACTTAGATGATGTTCGGAGACAGCAGTGCGCGATGAATGTTAGTGACCTTGTTTGGGGTGGGGGTTAATTGGGATCTGCATAGCAGATTCCTACTGAGCAAACGATGAGACGGAGGACACCAGGAATAATACGGATTTGTATATGCATAATATGTACTAAGATTTACTGACCATGCGAGTGCTAATTACCTGTACCACCATTAGCGAAATGGCTGACTGCTATGTAAAAGGCAATACAATCTGTTTATAAAAAAAAAGAGTAAATATTGTACTTAATTCACAAACAAATATAAAATTAATCACAATTTTAATTTTAATGGGAATGTTGGAACTTTTATAAATTCATTTGAAGCCACCCATCATCCACACTTTAGTCTGTTTGATGCACTTGCACTTCTCCCACGAATCAATCTGAGGATACCAATGTACTTTTTCAAATTCCTTCACATTGTCAAACGTTTTAAAATGTTCAGTTTTACATTGTGCTACTTTATTCACTTGTTATTATTATTTTATTTTCTAAGCAGTGGCGGACCCCGTGAATAGGTGTCACGGAACCCAAGGGGTCACCAGACCAAAGTTTAAAAGCCATGGATGTAGAGTATACCACGCTTTCCCCAATCACTCTACATCCATTTCAACTATGCTTTATAAAGTAAAATAAAAATTGAACACAATGTCACAGAAATATGCAACATTGTACAGGTCACAAACACAGGATTTAACAGTTGTGGTAAAACGTTCATGGTCTATGACATTGCACAACAATGAACTCCAAAACATCCAGGGCAAATTAGCAACCAAAAATATGATCTAATATGCAAGCAAATTTAGGGCATCATTCTGAGTGGGGTGATTAACAGTGTGGTACTTATTGCACCTGATAAAATCTGACTTTACGGGGCGTGGTCTCGCTAAGCATGAAGTGAGATGCACGCCGCAGGAGCTCCGGTCCGCCGCTGTCTTCTTAAGCTTCTACTGCGGCATGAGGGCTTTCTCTGCGGCGCTTTTTGGAGTACCTGGGCACCGGAAGAGACCAGGAATCTCTTGCCCGTTTGACACGCACCTTGGACTGCTGGTGGCGGTGCCCTTAGTGGCTTTGATGCTGAGACCCGTCTCGAGTACCTGCGGCTGCCATTTTCTATCCCTGGGACCCGGAGCCCCCTCGGACAGCGAGGCTCTTTCTTCGTCCTACCATGACACCCCAGGGGGCCTTGCCTATTTTCCTGAGGTCCGGAGCAGAGGTCTGGTGGCCCGAACCCATTATTTTGACACACGGAGGGTGTGTTGCTCCACGACTGATGTGAGGGATGCCATCTTGTGCCTCCAATATGGTGCACGCACACGGGCTGTGGACCCCTCAACTACCTCCCCGCCCCCTCTCGGTGACGTTGCTTGGCGCGCCGGAGGTACCTGGACATCGTTTGCCTGTCCAGCACACTCCTTGGACTGCTGGTGACTTTGGTGTGGGGGCCTGCTCTAGGTGCATGTGGCCACCATTTTGTTTCACACGGACCCTGGAGAGTTCCCAGATAGCGGTGGACCGCTACTGACTCTCGGTGACACTCCGGAGGGCCCTGCCTGACTCCCTGGGGACTGGAGCGAGGTCCTAGTGGCTCGGGCCAATCTTGTTGGTCAACGGAGGGTGTGTCGCCCCAAGGCTTTTGTGAGCACCTCCATCTTGGGCCTTGCGGCACGGCAAGGGAGAACGGGCTGCAGAGCCTTTGGTGGACTCTCTGACACCAGCATCAGCACTTTGGAGGCCCTGCACGGCTACCTCCCATGCTGAGGTGAGTGGCGACACCCACCGGATTCCTCCCCCCTACCTATCTCCTCTCTCTGCTTCTAGCCCACGCCACACCTGGACCCTGGACTGACTTTGCTGCTCCCCCGGTATCTCACTCTCGAAGGCCTGCTGGAGGAGCATATCTCAATACCCGCAAGCTCTTGGGGCATTGGATTTCTACTGAGTCCTCACCCTCTGCCTGGGTCGCATCTGCTGGGGGCCCTCCCGCTCCTACCTTCCTGAGACCTGCTGCCGGGGCGTACTTGGACTTCTTGGTGCATCGCATTGAGGGCCTGATTGTGCTTTTCTCCGCGCGCCCTCGCGACTGGCCTCCTCCTGCTACGTACCTGGCTCCGGCTTCTATAGGGCTGGGGGAACCACCGCATCTGCTGGGGTTTCACGTGGAACTCACGGGCTTCTCTCCCTCACCCCGCCAGTGACCTTGGCTTCCTCAGCGGTTCAGGAGGGGCCTGGGGGAACTCTGAGGGGACAAGCTCTTGATACTTGCCCCTTTGCTGCGGATTACCCTGTTCCTCCACACGGCAGCTGCCTTTACTACATACAGGGGAGGCACCCGGCCTCCTGCTACACTCTCCTGCCCTGGCTCCACATTCGGCGTGTGGGTACCGGAGGGGTCATGCCACGCTCTAAGGCTGGGAAAGACACTGATGCACCTCCGAAGGACAATCCTGTCATGGCCCTGTGGAACAAACCTGGTTCTACCCCAACTGTGGCTATGGCTTCTTTGACGGGGGGTACCCTCCAACCCTGTTACTCAGTCTTTCATGACCAATTTGTTTTACAGAGCTCAAGTCCGAAATTGGCTCCCTCCGAACTGAGGTACAAACCTGTGTTAAGGAACTCAGGAGAGACGTCACAGAAATTGGTGGGAGAGTGGATGACCTTGAGAAGACAGTTGACGCTCGCACAGAGGATCAAGAGCAACTCTGGCAATGATTGGCCCTCTTGGAGGAACAGCATATAGAGCTCCAAATTAACCAGGAGGACTTAGAAAACCGGAGCTGCCGTAACAATCTGCACCTGAGAGGTGTCCTGGCGGGGCAGAGGGCTCTGACATTATGACTTTCGTTGCAGATCTCCTACACGACAACAGAGGGGAGGATGATGCCTCTCCGCCTGCACTTGAACGAGCTCATCGAGTGTGTGGTCCTTCTGGTCATTCCGGTTTGGTCCCCGATATATTGGCCAGGGTTCACTTCTTCACAGAAAAGGAGGCAGCACGTTCCAAGTCGGAGTTAACCTACAAGGGCTCTCCTATACAGTTATTCCAGGACCTTGCTCCGACCACTCTTCGACACTGCAGGGACTTCAAACCCATCACTGAGAAACTTCGAGAATTGGGCATCCAATACTAGTGGGGCCATCCTTTTGCACTCATCTTTTAATGGGAATCCAAGCGCAGGGTGCTACAATCCTTTCAGGAGCCCTCCCAACTGCTTCACCTCCTAATCACTTCCCCGCCGTCCAGCCCTTCACGACTGCCTTCCTTGGGTCGAGAGCCTGCAAAGCCACAGTGGGCTAGAGTGCTTAGACCGCTGCGCCTGTCTAAGCGGGGGGAACTCTCCTCTTCCCAAGCCAAACAGGACATCATCCAGCGTCTTCGCTCCCTGGACCGCGGGCGGTCCCCCCCCCCCCTGCTCTCAGCCTAAAGAGAACTGAACGATTGGCCATATTTCAGAAGGACATCATTCTTCATCCTCAGCAGTTGACTGGGTTGGATCTTCATGCTGTTTGCTTGTTCACTCTTTGCCCTGATCATGACGTGGCAGCGGTGCTGGTGTGCACCTCCTGACTGCAATGCTGATCTTCTGAGACCCGCTTCCCCTCCTATTCCTCGGAGATTGAAATCTCTGGGATGGCTTGTGCCACTGAGCCAAACTTGCTCCTAGACTGGAATAGGTCATGTTGGCCACATTGGCCATTGTTCAATTTGGATATCTTGCTTGTCTTCTCTCTTTCTCCCTTTTCTTTTCTCCTTTTATCTTTTCTGTCTGGAGGGAGGGGGGATTTTGCTCCTATGTGTGTGGCATTTCTTGATTGAGGGCTGTTATTTGCTGTATTGGCCCCTCTCTACATTGTGCTGTGCATTGCGATACATACCTGCTGTGTTTGCTTTTTGTGGGGGTTTGACGGGGGAGGTTGTGTGGCACTGCCTCATAATCTATTCTCCTTACTCGTGATGGTGCCTGTGCATAGTCTGCCCTTACCATGACTGCTGTACCCTGCTTGAAACTTCTCTCTCTTAATGTAAAAAGTCTCAGCTCCCCCAACAAGCGCTGCCAGGTTTGGCGTTATCTATTACAAAAGAACCCAGACGTTCTCTTCGAACAGGAGACTCATCTGTTAAAGGCAGACGTTCCCTGTATGGCTCACCCTAGATATCCCCTCCAATACTGGGCATCTGCACCTACCAAAACAGCTGAGGTGGCTATCCTCTGCAGGGCAGGTATTCAACAGGGGGACACCAAAGTGGTCCGTGGCAAAGATGGTAGATTCCTTAAATTGGAGGTCAGGATTGAGCCGAGGACGCTCACACTTTGCAATATTAATGCTCCTAACCAAGCGCAGGATCTCTTTATCAGGGAATTCCTACAGGAACAGAGAACACATGATGACCACCAGCTTATCCTGGGGGGCGATTTCAATCTGGTATGGGATCGTAGTGATGGCTGTTTTCATGGGGCGGGGGCCATGTCCTCTTCTTTGAAAAAACACCTTACTGATCTTGGCTTAATAGACATCTAGTGCTACCACTCCCCAGCCGCGCAAGACTACTCCTACTATTCACATGTTCACCGTTCCTACTCTCGCATTGATTATCTATTTGTTTCACACTCTCTGATACGTGAAGCCCTTTCAGCGTCTATGTCCAATATTTCCATCTCGGACCATGCCCATGTGGAACTTCTGTTGCACGACCACACATCTCACTCACGTCACCCTCTCCGTTGGCGACTCCCTCCCCAGGTTCTCCGGGACCCCGTGGACGTATCTGAGATCTGTGAAGCTATCATATCCTATTTCTTGTCCAATGACCTACCTGAAACTCCTTTCCCCATGGTCTGGGACGCCTTTAAAGCCACGATTCAGTAAGTATCACCTCTATGGCGATAGTTCGGGAGGCTCGGCTCTTTGAGGACACTCTGTCCCGTGACATAAAAGCGCTAGAAAAACTGGATCAGGATCATCCTCTTGCCCTCCACAAGCGATGCCTGGCCAAGCTCCGTGGCCAGCTACGGGCCCATTGAACTAACAAGGCAGAGCATGCTCTCCTGGCGTTGAAGCAAAGATATTATGAAGGGGGGATAAGGTGGGAATGGTTCTGGCTCGTCGCCTCCAGAAGCGGTTCGTAAGGCACACATTGATAAAATAAAATTGGATGACGTGGGCTACCACTGAAGCCGCTAAACTGGAAGCCTTCCACGAATACTACTCATTTCTCTACGCAGGGGATCCACCCAAACTGGATCAGATCCAGGCAGTGCTGGGGGAATGTAATTGGTCCCTGATCTGCTGACACCATGCACAACTCCTTGAGGACCCACTTACGCTGGAGGAACTTGCTGATGCCCTAAAAAACTTCCCTTTCAGTAAATCTCCGGGCCCGGATGGTCTCCCGGTGTCTTTTTATTGCGCTTTTCTTCCATAGCTTCAAGAGCATTTACTTCCTCTTTTTAACTCTTTCTTAGATACTGGAGGACCCTCCACTTCTATGGCGCTGGCCGAGAAGGCACTGCTTCCCAAACCAGGGAAGGACCTCACATTATGTTCCTCTTTCCGCCCCATTGTGCTTTTAAACACAGACCTTAAACTCTATACCAAAATTCTGGCCAAACGACTCGACCCGCATCTACCCGGGCTTATTGAGCCAGATCAGGTTGGCTTCATTTGCCATCGGCAGGGCGCGGACAATGTGCTGCACATCGCTCATTTGGTCGGGAAGGCTCACCACTGGAAAATACCCACGTGCTTATTGTCACTCTATGCTCAAAAGCATTTGACCAGGTGGATTGGGCCTTTCTCCGGGCTGTCCTGCATAAAATAGGGCTGGAACCCCGGATGATTGCTAGGATCATGGCTCCCTACATCTCACCTCTAGCTCAGGTACGGTTCAAAGGCCAACTTACGGGCCCCATTTCTGTCCATAGGGGTACCTGACAGGGGTGCCCTTTATCCCCCTTATTATTTGCCTTCGTTGTAGAGACCCTCGCCGTCATGATAAGCCAGTCTCCTGATATATCTGGCATCACTCTCGGAGGTGTGGACCATAAAATAGCTTTGTTTGCGGATGACCTCCTCCTCACATTGTCCCGCCCGCGAACCTCTTTACCCGCCCTTCATGGGTTGCTTCAGTCGTTCGAACTTGTTTCGGGCCTCAAAATTAACCACGCTAAATCGTGGGCCTTGAATTTCACAATCCTTGCATCAGAGATCCCTGTGCTCCAGTCTCTTGTCCCGTATGAATGGGCTTCCCATTCCATTCGGTACCTAGGTCTCAACTTGACCCCTAACCTTAACACATGGTCGCAAACCAATTGGCTAGAATGTAAAAAGGGCGTTTTAGAGGATTTGTGCACGTGGAAGTCTCTCCCCCTTTCCTGGCTGGGTTGCCTGAACGTGGTTAAAATGTCGGTGCTACCGAAAATATTATACCTCTTCCAGACTTTACCCACACCTTTCCCGCAGCACCAGATTCAGAACCTTCAGCGTGAACTCACTTACTTCATTTGGGGATGGCATCAACCCCACTTCTCTAATAAAATACTTCTGCTACCGCGAGACAGGGGGGAGCTGGCTTGCCCCAATTTAATGGAGTATTATTGGGCCTCTCACCTTCATTTCATTTCAGAATGGTTTGCAAGGGAGAGCAGAAGGTCTGGTTTCATATGGATAGGGCGGTGGCCTGCAGACCCATATGGGATCTCGCCTGGCTCCCACGGGAGGCTCAGCCGCGCAGCGCCTATATGGCCGTCCCAACAAAAACTGTGCTGGGATAAGCTAGCATTGTCCAGGGGTCTCACTTCTTTCCCGTTTTCTCACACTCCTGTTGCATGTAACCCACACTTCCCGCCTGCCTTGCATTCACACGCCTTCTCTGCCTGGACAGATGGGGGTGCCGGACACTCCGGGACCTTTTTAAGGGGGATTCCTTTAAATCCTTTGAACAATGCAAACTGGATTTTCAGCTTTCCAAGAGGGCTAGACTACAGTATCTTCAACTTCGGCACTGGGACAGGCGTCATCCTCCACTCAGGGAGCCACCCGCCCTTTTACCCCCTTTGAACAGCTGTTGCGTTCCTTTGACAACTCCAGGGGTCTGATCTCTCGCACATATCAAGTTCTTCAACACACTTTTTGTGTTATCCCGCATACCTATCAGTCACGATGGCAGTCCGACACATCTACAGATATCATGCCTACACAATGGGACCATCTGTGGCAAGACATCCCGAGGGTTTTCCGCAGTGTCTCTCAGAGGGAAACTGCATACAAGGTCATGACGCATAGGTTGCATAAAATGTTCCCTACCTCCTCCCTTATTTGTTGGTGGGGTACAAGTGCTGTTGGAGATTTTCTGCACATCTGGTGGCATTGCACACTCTTGACCACTTATTGGAAGGAGGCCATTAGTCACATCAAACAGATGATTGGTTACCCATTGCCCGAAGCCCCGTGCACAGTCATTTTAGGCTTCAAGCCTGTGAACCTATTTGTCATGATGCGCAGGGATTGGCACCTAAGCCTACACATGCTCGGCGCAGCTAAACAAATCAGACCATTATAGTGGAAGAAGGCTGAAACGCTCCAGTGAATGTCTGGTTCACTCGCCTGTGGCATACTATGGCAATTGAGTTACTCTCGGCGCATTTGCAATTTCGAGATACCAAATTTACCAAACTCTGGCAACCGTTGATAGATTATTTATGCAACCTTGACCATGCCCATCTTCAGCCCCCGAAGCTTCGGGCTTTACACCTATTCGAGGATAACTTACTCCCCTCTGCTGCGGACAGACTTTGGGGCCCCAATAGAAATGCCGACTAATATCTTCACTACATGGGGTTGCCTCTGCAAGTAGTCACACTTCTCTTTTTTTCCATGGCCATTTTTACACACAGGGGGTCAGTTTCTAGATGCGGGATGTCTTGTTCATCATGCCAATACATTACACAGTTCCCTCCTCCAGTTGTAATCCTCCATCACTTAACCACTTTCCACAAGCAGGGTAGCCTAGCTCTCTCCCAGGGTGATGCTTTTGATCAATGATGGCTTTGTGACGCACCACAGACTTGCTTCCTAAGCTTTCACTCGCCGATCTTTTAGAATACTTAATGTTGCTCTCCTCCCTCTCCTCTTATCTCCCGTTGATCCTCTCTTTCTCTCCTTTTTTCTGTCTTCTGATAATCTTGCTTGCTGTATTGTTTTTTTTCGAATTGTATTCTCAATAAACAGATTTGAAACAAGATATTGATACAGTACAAGTGGGAAATACTCAAATATATGCCTTGTTAGGAGAAGAAAACTGATAGTTATTGGTGTAATGTCAATGTGACCTAATGTAATGTGTAACATGTTCATTGCAATAAAAAGAGGTTTAAAATTAAAAAAAACAATAGCAAAATAAAAAAAAAGCTGACTTCACCAGAAGGAATCAATGATGTGCCATAAATAGGATTTTGGGGCTTACCACACAAAAATCTGCATTTTCCAGTCAATGCCAGACATTTTCCCTCTGATAAACATTGGCAGGATTCACCGGCCAATATTTAACGCAAAACATATGGGGTCCTCATTTACAAGCCCACTGCACTGCCGGTGCATCACTTTTTTGATGCAGTGCAGTGTGCCTGGCCATATTTCAAGGCCGCATAAAGTCACCAAGCGCGGCTTTTCATGGCCTTGCAAATGTGGGCTCCTTTCACGCATTAGTCTGCTTGAAAGGGGCGTTCCTTGGGTGTTGCTGTGGGTGTTCCTCTGCAACATCCATGAAACGTGACACATTCGCAGATATACAAAGTGTCATAAACCTACACCTTCCCAGGGGAGGCGTGAGAGTGGCACAACGAGGAGAAATATTTTATTTTGCTTTGTTTGTTCCTCTTTCTATGTGTGCTGCATAATGCAGCATGCATAGAACGAGGAAATGCCATCAATATTGGTTTTGTGCAAGAAGGTGTCCCTTCTTGCACAAAAACAATCCTCGCCACAACGCAGGCACCCTTGCAACATGATGCAAGGGTGTCTGCGCTTGCACATGCCAGCCAATTGTGCACCAGGACAGGGGAAAGCACATGGATGCGTTGTACTCTTATTAATATGACTCATCCCTATGCTTTTAAAATGACGCAGCTTGGCTTGCTGCATTGCGCTGCGTCTTTTTGTAGTAAATGAGACCTATAACTGCGATATCTGGGGTACCCTCAAGAAGAGGCCTGAGTGTAAATAATACATATCCTATGAACATTTTCAAATTTGGTGTGCTTCCCAGATACTAGGAGTGCATAACTCAGGCTAAGTGGTGGGGCCTGGGCATACCCACATATATGAATTTCACAATCACTCTAAAGTTAGTTTTGGATATCAAGAGCATCCCATGTCACAGCTGAACCTACAGGTGCTATTGCCCAACCAGCATGGAACAATATATTTCACCAATTCATTGTAGCTATTAAAAGAATTGCATGCATGGGCATGACTAAAACAACATCGGTCATGGAATTTATAAACATTAGATTTATGCAGTGCAAGCAGTGGCGGCTGGCAGGGAATGGGGGTTGAAAATATTTTAAAAAACACTTACCTTTCCGATGGCCGCATCTCTGCTCTGCTTCTCTGCTCTTCATGACTGTGATTGGTCTCAATCGGCGCTCAGATCTGGACAGGGAGCCTGTGCAGATTCTCACCAGGCTGTCCATTAGACCCAGGTAGGGAATATGCAAAGTGTGCATGTCTGCTTGGCCAGCCGAAACAGCCGGCCAAGCAGTCATGTGCACTTAATGTGCACAGTCCACTCCTCCTTCCAGCCTGAGCCACCAGCCCCACCCTGTCCTAACCCCACCCGCAGCAAACAAAAATAGAACATGAATAACCCTGTTATTATCGTTTTATTTTTCCCCTTTGCACTGCTTTAAGAGCAGTGGGGCGACGCTTCTCCGCCTTAGCAGATGAGCCGCCACTGAGTGCAAGGCAGCTCGAATACTACTGGTGGTACTGACTGCATACATATCTCCATGAAGGCACGGAAATATGACATTTGATGCAGTTATAATCCCAAATGCTAGTAGTACCACGCCTAGATATAATTGCAGCTTGGTCTTGCCAACTTCAGTGATTCATTAGCAGCAGTAGGCAATCGTCTAGGTTGATTCATGGATACTGCGTTAGTAATTGTGAAGCTCACATTTCAGCCCACATCACATACTATGAAATGGGACACACACAAACACATCACTCATGGTCTAGGATTTACTCTGGTCTACAGTAATGAGTGCAAAGGGCAAGTGAGCTATGCACATTTATCTGCAAGTGGTCAGCTAATGCACCACATTCGTAAGCCTTCAAAGCCTTCTCAAATGTTAGTGCACATGGGCGCAGATTTACTAAGGCTTTACGCTGGCCCTAGCATGACGCAAAGCAGCACAAACCTGTCAGTTCCATGTATTTTGAAGTGCAAAAGGTGTTTTGCACTGGAAAGGTACACTTTTCACACCGCAAAAAAACATTCTGCTCCGTTTTGTCGTTACTGGGGAGGACCTGCTCCCCGGGTTATTGATGCACAGCTCGGTCTACTAAGATATGCAGAACGGAAGACTTGGCATCAAAAACGAATGCATACATGAAGTAGGAGCAAATAGGGAAAAATGTGTCAATTTCTGGGGAAAGAACAATCCATTTTATTTATGCTGAAAGGCACAGCAAACATCCAATGTGTGTGCACCTTCTGAGTTTATCTACCCATAGTCATTTTTGTACTTGATATGATGCCTCCAGTACAAGTCCTATGCCAGACCTTTGCACCATAGCGCGAGAATATGCTTCATGCACGGAAGCCTTGCTTGAGCACCGGTGCTTTGTTTCTCACCTTGAGCAATGCAGCTCAGTATATTTGGATTCCGCTCTGCATTGCATAGAAAATGATCAAACCATGGCCATAGCAGGGATGTAAGGCCAATGTATATATGTGAGATATGGAAACCCAGGGGCCCCTCATCGCACTCTTCAGGGGAGCATCATCATTTCACGTTCAGCCACTGGGCCATGGTGTGAGTACCACTTTGGTGAGGACCCACTTTAGTGCTAGCCTAACTGAATCCCCCTCGAACACAGAAAGACCGTCACTCACGCCCTGGTCACCAGCAGGCTCGACTACGGCAACGCACTCTATGACGGAATAAACAAAAACCTCACCCGCAAGCTACAGAACATCCAAAACGCCGCCGCAAGACAGGTCCTCAACGTGCCAAGACACTGCCACATCTCCCAGCACCTGCGCACACTCCACTGGCTCCCCATCGGGGCTAGAGTCACCTTCAAGATGCTCACCCACGCTCACAAGGCCCTCCACAACACCGGACCGGCATACCTGAATAGCGGACTCAAATTCCACGCACCCCAAAGGACCCTACGATCAGCCCAGCTCTCCTACGCCGTGGTCCCCCGCACCAGAAAGACCAGATCGGGAGGCCGCTCCTTCTCCTTCCGTGCGGCCAGAGCCTGGAACGACCTTCCGCTCCACCTCAGATAGATAACATCGCTCCCCATCTTCGCAAGAAACCTCAAAACCTGGCTCTTCGACAGACCCCCTCCTTGATGGACTGGAACCTGAGAACCCCCCACACCCCTCAGAACCTTGAGACCCTTACGGGTGAGTAGTCGCGCTTAACAAACACCTGATTTGATTTGATTTGAATCCAGTTATGAGAGCTCAGAGATGCTGCAATGATTCCTATAGTCATACTTCTAATTGAGCAGACATTTAGGAGCCTAAATATCATACGTCTAGTTTGCTTTCGAGTACAATTCAGCCCTTTACTAAGGCATCATTTCTGCTCCGGGCACACTGCAGTGCATTGAGGTGTGACACAAGATCAAGTCATTGACAGACATACCGGAGGTGACGTCAACCCGCTCTTAGGGAACGAGAAAGTAACTCATTAACAGTTGTTTTTCCTAACAACGTATGTGAGGCAAAAACATGTGGTGAACACAACATAAACCATAACAATGCTTTAACGGATCGAACTGAAAAAAAGTCCATTATTGTGAAGCACACTGCACCACGGTAAAGAAACACCATTGACATAAAAAAAAGACTTTGCAACCTCCCCCAGACTTCAGATGCAAACTCTATAACCCGTTGCACGTCAAACCCTATCCAACTCTAAACTACATAAAAAAAAACTCCCCAAAATGCTGGACCAAGCCACCCTCCACAGAAAATGGGTGGCTCGTCCCACTAACCACCGATCCGATGCACTCCTTATCTCCAACACCATCATGTTTTTTGGGGCGCGGGTTTGTAGCACAATTTAGGACTATTAGGTTAAGCGCTATTTAAATCTGTTTTTAGGGTGAAAGGTGAAAGCGGCAATGTGCATTTGTTAAAGCCTACACATGAGCCTACACATAAATGAAAGACGCATTGGCTTCTGAATTGCTTTTTATGTGACTATCAGGAAGAAGGGCTCAGAGTCAAGTAATTACATTTTTATACGATTATTTTTGTTTTTTTGATTCCGGTTAGTTAACAGTACATAGGCTCTAACTTATTTTCAAAGGGGCAGAGATTATTGAGCCCTATGGAACTCCCTGGCGGACAGGCCTGAAAAAGTGACCAAGACTTGCAAATGCATGTAGGTTGCACTTTCTCACAGGATAAATCGTAATATTAAAGATTATAATAACCAGCCATCAGTGCAAAACATGTATCTTTATACATTGAATTGAATTTACTGTTACAAAAGCCTTTTCTTTCCTCAACTTGAGTACTCACACAAGAATTTATGGAGATTAGGTAAAAAAAAAGTATTAACTTAAAGATATGTAGTGCGTAGTAATGTTGTGTTCTGTTTTTGGAGGATGTATAATGCTGAGATCAGAAACCAGTTTCTTCGTGTTGTTACCCACTATTCATGTACTTTCGGTTAAGACACCCTGTGTGTGTCAAACCTTGCCCAATCAGCGGTCAAAGTGCATTAAAAGCAAGCATTGGCAAAGCCAGTAGGTCTCGCCTATCAGAGCTTTTTGGCTTTGGCAGTGTTTTGTAGCCATGCTTACAATAGTGCGGATGCCTTGTAGTGTGGCTAAAACTAGTTTTCAAAAGCGCTATGACGCAGCTAGGGCTAATGCGGATATTTTTTTTAAAGTGCAATAGTGCTGTATGAGTCACAGTCCTTTTATTAATTGTATTATTATTTTTAGCCATGCTGCACAGAAGCCATGTTGCTATACAGTATGGGTACAAATCATTGCTAAAGTCGGCAATGCCCTTGCTGTACTGCATGAACAATAGGCAATGGCAGTCTTAATAATCTAAAAGACAAGAGCTATTGGCTTTATCAATGCTTTTTAGGTCTCTGCACAACACCCTTGTCATTGTGAGCAAATCAGTTGATCTCCCCATGCGTGAAAAAGACAAAAAATGGTATTTGGCAAAAAATACATAAAGAAAGCAATTGAATTCATGGCCGTGTCTTAGTGAAAATTCATTTGGAAGCAGATAACATCTATTATCACAATAAAAGCAGATACCAATAAACGTCCATTTCAAAGGAGAAAAGGGCTTCTTTGAGGTGAGTGTCAAATAGTAAAATATAGTGACAAATGGTAAGGAAGGACGACAGGGAATGAAAGTAGTACCTCAATCACTGCGCGATCAGCGGTAGGACAGCAATCAAGCTGAAACAATCAGTACTTGGTCCATGCTCCAGCCGAAAGAAGAGGAAGCAAAGCTAGCACATGTTGGCCAATTAGAAGACAGCAAATAAGAGTGAAGATGAAGCCAACAAATGTTAAGCAATGGGCAGGCTGCAAGACCCTTGTTGCATACAATATCTCTCGCAAGCAAGAGCACATGCAGTGCATGTGTTGTCGACGGCGACACCTAAAAAGTATGGGAACGCTGATGCTAAGTACAATGGGAAGGGGTCATTGAGTGTGGGTCGGAGTGAGACACAAAGCTAAAAATAACAAAAAATTCTGCAACCAAGTTGTTGACTTTGCACCTACAGATACTGAATATAAATAATAATGCACCCACCTTAAATGAAAAATACATTGAAGTTAAACCAATCTGTGCTAAGTGCATTATTCTAATGCAAAGTCTCAGCTGGGAACAGTAATGTGTATTTATAGTAGGGGTGGGCGGAATTTGCGAAATGAACTTTCGCAAATTATCGCGAAAATGTTTAAAATTATCGCAAACAAGCGGAAATATCGCGAAGATGCGGAAGTTTTTTTCCGGCATGTTCGCGAGATTTTCTGCATGGTTGCGGGTCGCTAACTTACCCATGTGGTTGCTTGCGGGCGTGGCCATCTTGTTTTGAGTTGTCTCGCGGTGCATGATCGCGAGAAGAAAGACATGATCGCGCGACGCATGACGTCACTGTGGGCGCGAACTGTCGCGAGACAGCGCAAATGGCTAAAAACAATACAACATCTCATGGAGAACGCGAACGGATCAAGAAAACTTGTCGGCGAACGCAGGGATTCAGGTAAGGCGATCGCGCGCGCACGAGAATGTATTATTTTACAGTGCGAGCAAGAAACAAATTATCGCCAAGCTGCGGAAACCGGAATTTTTGACATTTTCGCGCTCTCCGCGGAACACGAAAATGTCAAATTATCGCAATTTCCGTGAACGGAACGAAATTTTCGCCCAGGCCTAATTTATAGTGCTATTAGGTCACAATATGTGGCAGAAAGCACTGTGAATAGTGTAAACCTTTCTTATCGGTTTCCATTTAAAGGGCACATTGCACAATGGGTAATAGTCTTACAGTTTCATTGTGAACACAAAGTGACAGAATGAGAGGTATAGACTGACACATGTCTTCCCTAATTAACAAAGTCATCAACTGCAAGTGTGTGGGCTCAAAAACCGGGATAACCCTAATGTGTAAGAAAGTTGAAAAGATTAGAAGACTCCATTCTTACAATTTATAGTGCCATGCTTCATCATAGGTGCCTTCTCCTCGCCTGAATAGGATATATTTTCCTGTTAATCATTTAAAAATGGCTAAGGGCATACCTAGGGCCACAAGAATTATGCAACCGTGGAGCACCAAATTGTACGGCAGTGGTAACTAAGTTATGCGGCAAGTAAAATCTAATTATGTGACAAGAAAAGGCAAATTTGAAGGCATAATGCGCCACATTTTTTAACAGTATTACTTCATTATTTTTTCATTTTTTCACATGGTAATACTGTCTGGACAAAAATGTAACCATTAGTTCCAGAGTAACAACCATATGCATAATAAGCAACTGAAAGATGACCACTTAACCTTTACGAAGGGTTTTCCAATGCATGCAAACACATATTGCTACATTTTTACTAACTTCTCATCCATTTGAGCAAGAAACATTTTTTTTTTTTGTTAACTCTTTCGCTGCGTCGGACGGCCGGGAGCCATCCGACGCTCCAGTGCTCATGTGCGTCGGACGGCTCCCGGCCGTCCACGCACATGGCACAGGGATTTCCTTTTTGTCAAAACAACCTAAAAATAAAAGCAGATACCAATAAACGCCCATAGTAAAACATAGCGACACAGGGCAAGGAAGGACGACAGGGAATGAAAGTAGTACCTCAATCACAGCGCGATCAGCGGAAAGTGCCCGACTGTGTTCTGATCATTTCTCCGAAATGACGGTCGGCGCGCACGATGCGCTGACGTCATTTCTGAGTAACTGAAACTCAGTTTCAGTTTCACTGCCTCGATGCCCATGGGGCTATCTCAGCCCCCTGAGCACTGAGGCAGACGGGAGAGGTATCATTGGAAAGGAGAGAATCTCCCCTTTCCAGTGGATCACTGCTTGGGGATCACCTCAGGATGGCGATCCCCAAGCAGGGATCCACCCACTAGGCACCAGGAAGGGGGGAGCGGCCCCTTGGGCAAGGGCTTTTGCTCCTGCATTATTTATTTTGGGCACAGGCAGTCATTATGCCCCCCCCGGGAGGCAGATGGGAGCAATATCCCCCAATCTGCCCTCCAGGAGGGCAGAAAGCACATAGGCACCAGGGATTTTATTTCTATTTACGCCTGTAGGAGTGCGGGCTGCCCAAAATGGACATGCAAATGCCCCCAGCCCCCAAATTCCAGTCTTTCTGTCCCCCTGGGAGGCTGATAGGGGCAATAGCCCCCAATCTGCCCCCCAGGGGGCCAGGAAGCACACTAGGCACCAGGAATTATTTTTCTATTTACGCCAGTAGGGGTGGGTCCTGCCCAAAATGGGCATGACAATACCCCCACCCCAAATTCCACTGTCTTTTTGTCCCCTCCCTGGGAAGCAGATGGGGGCAATAGCCCCCAATCTGCCCCCTCACATAGGGGGGCAGAAAGCACACTAGGCACCAGGGATTTGTTTTTGCTTTTTACGCCAGTAGGGGTGGGGGCTGCCCAAAATGGGCATGCCAATGCCCCCACCCCACCCCAAATTCCAGTCTTTCTGCCCTCCATGGGAGGCAGATGTGGGCAATAGCCCTCAATCTGCCGCCCAGAGGGGCAGAAAGCACACTAGGCACCAGGGATTTTTTTCTTTTTACGCCTGAACGCGGTGGGGGCTGCCCACAATTGCCATGCCAATGCCCTCACCCCCAGAATTCCACAGTCTTTCTGTGCCCCCGGGAGGCAGAAAGGGGCAATAGCCAGGAACTAGGGATAGGTTTAAGGGCATATCAGGGAGAAGCCCAATAGGCACGGGTCACTCCCCTTTTTTTAGGCACACATTTTGGCTGTTTCAGTATTATTTTTAGTCTTATCTACCACAAGCGGGGGCCCGAAAACCACTAGAAACCAGGGAGAGTTTGAGTGTGTGTGAACTGGAGTTTGACTGATTGTCTATGTGTACTGACCATTGGCTGGCATTTTGCTAGCGGTGTGTGTGGGCTTGAAGTTGGCTAATGGTGTGTGTGTGGACTCGCGCTTGATGACGGTGTGCATAGATTGGCACTTGCCTGGTGGTGTGTGTGCAGTGGCACTTGGCTGGCAGTGTACGTGGACTGGCGCTTGCCTGACGGTGTGCATGGATGGCGCTTGTCTGGCGGTGTGCATGGATGGTGCTTGGCTGGTGGTGCGCGAGGATGGTGGTGTGCGCGGACTGACTCTTGGCTGGCAGTGTGGCTTGCATGGATCCCCCAGTGTTTTCATACCTAGAATCCCCTGCAAACCTTCAATTTACTTACAAAGTCACATTTTCCTCACATTTCTGTGTGGGTAAGTTGTAGGATCACGGCGTATGCACAAATGTCCTGTCACCCAGCGTTCACCTTGGTCTGCCGAGAAAAATGATACCTCACTTGTGTGGGTGCTCAAATTAGCGTCAGCCTAAAAACATATAAACAAACTGCCCTTCTGGACCCTCCTTGGGCCACCCTCAATCTCTACACGTTTTTGGGCCTTCCATGTCAGAGGCACTTGGCCCATCCACATAAGTAAGGTATCATTTTTATCGGGAGACTGAGGGGAACGCTGAATGGTATGAAATTTGTGCTGTGCAGTGATCCCACACACAGACATTTCTGAAAACTAGACACCTAGAGGAGCCCAGGGCAGTGCGGCTTGCGTGGATCTCCCAACATTTTCCCAATCAGCATCCCTTCTCATCCTTAAGTTTAGCAAAAAGAAATCACGTTTTCCTCACTTTTCTCTGTGGGAAAACTGTAGGATCACTGGACCACCACGAATTTCCTACCACCCAGTGTTCCCCCCAGCTTCTCAAAAAAAATGGTACCTCACTCGTGTGGGTAGGCCTTGTGCCTGTGACAGGAAACACCACAAAACGTATTGTGGAGACATCAAAATTATCTCTCACAAAACTGCCTGGTTTTACCTGGCTCGGCGGGCATCTAGCGAAACCTACCAAACCCACACATTTTTTAAAACTAGACACCCTGGGGAGTCCAGGGAGGTATGGCTTACTTGGACCCCCTACGTTTTCCTAACCAGAATCCCCTGCAAACCTCAAACTTAGTTGACAAAATCAAACTTTTCTCCAATTTCTGTGTGGGAAAATTGTAGGAACACCAGGCTTTACATAAATTTACTACCACCCAACGTTCTCCTTGGTACATGATAAAAATGGTACCTCAGTCGTATGGGTGGGTCATGTACCTGAGACAGGCAAGGGTCCAAAACGTATTGTGGAGAAATCAAAATTACCTATCACAAAACGACATGGTTTGCAAGGGGGGCCACTTGGGTTTTTGGCCCAGCGCTCGGCGGCCATCTAGGGAAACCTACCAAACCCACACATTTCTGAAAACTATAGATCCGGGGAAGTCCAGGGAGGTATGATTTACGTGGACCCCCAACGGTTTCCTGCCCAGTACCCCCTGCAAACCTCAAATTTAGCTGGAAAAAAAATCAAATTTTCCTCAACTTTCTGTGTGGGAAAGTTGTAGGATAACCAGGCTGTCACAAATTTCCTACCATCCAGCGTTCCCCCAGGTCTCCCGTTAAAAATGGTACCTCACTCGCGTGGGTGGGTCAAGTACCCGCGACAGGCAAGGGCCCAAAACGTTTTGTGGAGACTTCAAAATTACCTATCATAAATCGACCTGGTTTTGCAGGGGGAGGGCACCTGGGTTATTGGCCCTAGGCTTGCGGCCATCTAGGGAAACCTACCAAACTCAGATTTCTGAAAGCTAGACACTCTGCGGAGTCCAGTGAGGTATGACTTGCATGGATCCCCAACATTTTCCTACCCAGAATCCTGTGCAAACCAAAGATTTCGCTGAAAAAATCACTTTTCCCGCATATTTTTGTGTGAGATCACCATGCCGACACAAATGTCCTTCCACCTTCACTGTAAAAATGGGGAGTGTCCATGTTGCGTTTTTGGCAGTTTCCTGTCGCAGGCACGAGGCCTACCCACACAAGTGAGGTGCCATTTTCATCGGGAGACTTAGGGGAACACAGAATTGCAGAGCAACCGTTATTACCTATTGACTTTCATGTATTTCTGCCTTCCAAATATAAGACAATGTGTAAAAAAGAAGTCTCTTTGAAAAATGCTTCATAATTCACATGCTAGTATGGGTACCCCCAATTTCGGAGATGTGAAAATAGCTACTGTTTCTAAACTCTATATTTTGTTGCCATTTTGGAAATACATAG
The DNA here is from genome assembly GCF_964204655.1 of Triturus cristatus. Classification (NCBI taxonomy): domain Eukaryota; kingdom Metazoa; phylum Chordata; class Amphibia; order Caudata; family Salamandridae; genus Triturus; species Triturus cristatus. The sequence goes on from NC_140587.1 coordinate 751,178,981, forward strand.
GGGTCTTTCATACCTATTTTTCACTCTTTATATTTTACCAAATGAATTGCTATATACCCGGTACACAATAAAAACCATTGCAAGACGCTGCTCTGTCATTGACTCTGGGTGCCTTGGGTTCTTCGTGAACCTACAAGTCCTATATATCCCCACAACCAGAAGGGTCCAGCGGATGTAACGGTATATTGCTTATAAAAATATGTCATACTTAGAAGAAGTTACAGGTGAAAACATTGGCACAAATGGCAGTTTTTTTCAACTCATTTTCAATTTTTCTTATTTTCAACTGTTAGTTTCTATAAAAAAAAAAATCTTGAAGGATCTACACAAATGACCCCTTGCTGAATTCAGAAAGTTGTCTACTTTTCTGAAATGTATAGCTTTCCAGGATCCATTATTGCTTGCAGCAAAGGGGTTAAAAACTGCGGATTATGCAGTAGCTAACGGATTATGTGGAAAATGTAGCAAATCTGTCATTCTAGTGGCCCTAGGTAAACCAAAGATATCTCTTTTATTCTGCGAATACCCATGGTTAAAACTAACATGTCATCTATGTTAAATCGCACATCCATTGGGGATTGTCTACATGTTTCAGCTGCGATAATAGCCCAAATGGGTCTCCCACTTTCTTTAGGGCTCTAACAACCCCCACCTAATTGCTCTCAAGACTTCATGCAATTTTAGTAGAGTTATAAGGATCTCATAACTGAATTTGTCATGTATATAAGTTGCCCTATTCTGGGCTCTGTGCCTACTTTATCGACAAAAGGGGGGTGGCACTTTCCTGTACCTTACCCATTTGTCAAGGGAATAGTGATGCTATTGCACCTATTCATCCATTCTCTGCCACCTTAAATGAAAAACAACTCTTTGCCACATGATGCTTCAGATGACTCTATAGATTAAAGTCTGCACTGGCTCCCAATCAGCCTTTAGATTTGATGATTAACTAATTGCACACATTTACATTTCTTTAATTCATGAAGCAGTGAGGCACCGTGGAGAAAAGGCTTGTTTCTGTCCCATTTCTCCCTTCACAATAGAGGGAACCCACCTCCTTTCCTTTCAGCCTCCTGAGGTAACCCAAGGTTGGCATTAACCATGAAGAAATTGTTGTTTACTGACAACAAGTATGGGAAGTCTTATGCTAAAATTAAGAGAGCTTGGGAACATTGTTCCTAATTGATCCCACCCTCTTTGACCTTTATGCCAAATAAGAATCACTTCCACTTGTGATGCTTTCTGTTGTTCCTATGCTTTAGGGGGGGCGGGGGGGGGGGGTGCGTGCGTGCGCGCGTATGTGTGTGTGTATGTGGTGTATGTGTGTGCACTCGAAGTCATCTGTACATTTGCTCGTATTTTCTGATATGTTCATCGATGCTCAACGCATCAGCAGTAGAATGAACTTCAATATTTTTATTTAATTAATTGACTTGTTTGACTTGCCTGTACCATCGACATTAGTAGCCTTTTCCATCTGATTTCCTTGGTATATTGTGCCAGCACGATCAGTGTTAATCAACATAATAAGAACACACCCACATCAGGGCCCACATATTTGAAAGTAGCCCAGTTTGCTTTACTTTCTTGTTGACATATCCCTAGTGGCAACTTTCCCTCTTTTATGGGTTCAGTCATGTTTTAGAAGGAATGGGATTTCATGGCACAATGCTGCCTTACCCATGGAAATTCCATAGCTTGGGCTGGGACATTTCATGTTGTTTACCGATGGGTGGAATCAGGACTCCTTGCCCACACCAAATATTTAACTGTTGTGTGAAAATAGGATTTCTTTGCAGTGCTGGAAAACAAAACGCACTCTGTTGCTTTTGCCAGATTAATTCGCCCTGAGGCTGAAAGAGCATCAATTAAGAGTGTTTGAGGCGTGTTCCAGCTCTTTGCCAGAGGACAGGGTGGGACGGGCATACTGTACCTTGCAAAACCAAGTGTTATTGTGGGCATGACAAAGCCTGGCGTGTACTCCAGAAGCGGGAAAGGGACTGAGGCACGTTCCTATGATGCCTTGCAATGGCTTGCCAGCTCCTGTACAAGCCATTTCTTTCATGCCCTTTATCTCCTCGTTTGACATTTACTCTTAAATGTGGTTCAGTGAAGCACATGTGATTAAGCAGGGACTTGTGTGAAGGACTTAAAAATGATTGGCTGCATGATCTAGCTAATGAGAAAAAAGCACTGGCAATGCCAACAGGTCTGGCTTTAATCTGCTGCACCCTGCACTGTCACAGGCACTCGGCCCACCTTTCACTTAGATGAACAGTGTGTTTTACCGATGGTATTCTGGGAACAGAAGGGAAAACCAAGAAAGGTTGTCTGCCTGTTCTAGTGCGATGGAGTATGGGTTCAGGTTTCATGAGTGCATGAAAAGAGGAAGGAGGCGTGTGAGAGGACATGAAGGGGTGAGTCTGAGTTGAGATACTCAGGAAAGTGCTAGAAAGTGTCTTTTTCACCATATGGAGGGGCATATGTACAAGCCCCTATCGCCACCATAACGTCACCCATTGTGACGTTGTGGTGGCGATAGGGGCTGCGACTCGTGGCTTAACGCTACCTTGTACATAAGGCCCCCTTTCATGCTACAGTTAGCGTGCAAGGGGTGGGCAGTGGGTGTTGCGGTGGGCGTTCCACCACAACACCCATTCATTTTGACGCTGCCCCTATGTACAAGGTGACTTACATAGGAAGCAGCGCCATAATTAAGACCACGTGGTGGCCTGGCAGCCAAGATGGTGGACGTGCGCTAGGCAAGCTCTGTCCAGCCTGATCATACATCCTACAATTATCCTTCCCTCCGATCATATATGTGCCTGAAATCGAGTTCATGGTGGGGCGCAACCTCGGGCTGTGTGTCGTGCCCGTTTGATCTGGAATCTCTGTGAGGAGAGCCGTGGAGGCGGTGGTCAGGCCTGCGGCCTAGGGGACGACGATCGGCGCCGTGGTGTGCAGCGGAGCTCGGCACACGGTGAGAGCAGCCCCTGGAGGTCTGGCACATCAGGCGGATCCAGCGGCTGCAGATTGCCAACGGGGACGTGTACGGTGAGGGGGTCGACCTGAGTTGGGGGCTATTGGATATCTGTGCGGCGCTGGTGCTAAGCTGCCCCCCCTGCTGTATTGTTGGGCCTGAGGCAGGCCGGTCGGTGGCACTGTCAGGCCGCGGGAGGCTGTCACGCTGATTGCTCGGCGGTCTAATCGGACCACGGGGTGCTGGGCGAGGAGTGGTTGATTGCCCCGCGAGTGCGCATGGGCCGGCACCACTACGCCAATGACTGCCTGGGGTGTCGCGCTTGTCCTGTCTCCCCCCCCTGGTGGCGCGGGCCCTCGCATCGGTGGCCGTCTCAGGCCACGTGAGGGTGGAGCGCCGGGGTCTGGAGTGACCGCTGTGGCTGGTGGTGGTGCCGGACGGAGGCCCTGCGTTCTGAGACACGGTAGGCCGCAATATCGGGGGCCCTGGGTTGTGCAGAATCTGATCGGAGCCTACGCACTATGCCGAGGGTGGGCGGGCCTCATCCAGTGGCAGGGCCTGCCTGTGGCTAGATGGCCTTCCACCTTGGGGGTCTGCCCTCATTGCGGGTGTTCGGACATTGGACGTTCCTGGGGCGCCCCCTCCAATAAGACACCTGCCCCTTGAATTTGGTGGGGCTACCACGTTCGACGGCCAGGTCGGGTCGCACGGTCCTTGATGTGGTGGTGTTGCGGCCCTCTTCGCCCTGCGCTGCCTTATATCTGGGGGCTTCAGTGCACCCACTACGGGCCCGGGCGGACGGCGTGATCCACCCTTGGCAGTGGACTGGTGTGGCCAGTGGGAAGCGGCCGGGCAGATTGGTGCCGAGTGGCCTGCACATCGGAGGGCCCAGTGGACAAGATGACGAGAGATAGGACGGGAGGTGGCTCGTCCAAGCAAGGTACACTGGGTAAATTTACAGGTCCTGGAGCCATCACTGCAGCGGCTGGAGGAGCGCAGGGGACTAGTTCCAAAGGGCCGGATAATGCTGCGCTTATGGCTGCTATTACACAATCTAGAGATGTCCTTGATGCTAAAATCGGAGCGGTCGGCTCCGATGTCATGCTCCTCCGTCAAGACCTGTGGAATGCTGTGGCCCCCATTACAGAAGCTGAGACACGGGTTTCAGGGGTGGAAGATGAGGTGGCAAGCCTGCGGCAACGAGTGGCCACTCTTGAAACCACCCAGCGGGGCCAGGAGACACGTGTAGAAGATACGGAAGGAAGGGCCCGGCGGAACAACCTCCGCTTCGTTGGTTCCCGGAGGGATGTGAAGGGGGAGACATGGAACTGTTCCTCACGACATGGCTGGAAAGTTGGCGCCCCCGGAGTCCCTGTCCCGCTGCTTTGTGATATAGCGTGCTCACAGGGCTCTTATGCAAAAACCCCCACCGGGAGCTGAGGAACTTCAATTTCCGATTGCGATCGAATCGACCCGCCATCTTGTGCTCCGCCGCCATTTTGTGTTGCCATCACTCAGGCAGCACGGCGAACAGAGTCTATTCTGCATTTTCTGCAGTCTCGTGTCGCAATGGTCTTTCTGCCTCTATTTGCAAAGCTGGTGTTAGGTTTGGCCGAGTACACTAATCCCTGTCTGGTTTTTCTAATCCCCGTCTCAACTATCTGTTAGTTCACACTATTCTTTTCCGACTTTATCTTATCGTCTGGCCTTCACTGTCCTCTGCTAACATTCTCTCGTTTTACAACTGTCCTCCAACACACACAAACGTATCTCGCCACCTGCAAGTTTGTTACAAATCCGTTAATAAATTAGTTTGAGGGAGGGGTGACAAACACAGTTGGAGGAGAGGTATCTTCGAGTCATCTGACACTTTTGTTTTCAAATCTCTCCTATTGGTTCTGTCCTATTTTCCAACTTTCCTTATTGGCTCTTTCTTGTATTTGCTGGGTGTATACTTGGTTAATGTATATATTATCTATATGGTATAAAAGTTTGTGCGCCACAGAGTGAAGTGGCAGTCTCCTGAGAACCTACCTTGTGTAATCTGGGACAACTGTACTAGCTGCAGCTAATAAATCTGATCTTCTAACGCCTAACAGAGTGTCCCGTGTCTCTGTGTAGCTGAGCAGGAGAAACCCAGGAGATTAAGGCGTACCCTGCACCGCCAGGCCCAAAAGGTTCTGGTTCTTCAACTGGCACCCAACGTGGGGCGGTTTCAGTGGTACCGGTTTTGCCTGAAGGTCGTGAAGAACCCCGCAAGAAAATTCCGGAGGGTTCGCGAGCCACATCAAGCGACCCCTGTATGTCGAAAGTGGTCCGAAGGTCTTTTGCAGCGCGCTTACTCCTTCCTGACGGCTACTAACAACCACTGCCCTGACTGCCGCCCTGCCTTGGCCCTTTCTTTGATGATGTATGGTAAGGCGAGATGATAGACGGGCCTCTGTTGGTGTGAGAAGACGTCCTTAGTTAAGTATCTTCGTGGGTCGCGCCCACAATTTTTGTCCTTTGTCTTTTTAGTATTTGTGGTTCTTAGATTTGACTATTGCAATAATCAAAGCCGAGGGTAAGTGCATTTGTGCTGCGTAAACTGAGTTTTACTCCCTTGAAGTTTGTGAACAGTCAGGTAAAATCGTGAGATGCCTGGTCTGACTAAGTTTGGAAAATTTGGTTGCTTTGGTTGTAATAGGGATTCCCAACTTGAGGACTCTTGTCCGATTCCTTCGGTTGGAACTCCCACATATGAGCTCTATTCGAAACATGGTATTGGCTCCATTTCCTTTAACAAGGCATGGACCCGATACACGAAGAAAGATGGTGTTCTAAAATGGCCAGAAAATGGTAGCTTTGATCCCGATGTGCTAAATAATTTGGAAGCAGCCCTATTCAAAAGAAAAGCCCGGCCGGCAATGTTTGACTCTCTTCGCCTTTGGCGTAAGGAAGCCAAACAGAAAGAAATTAAGCAAGCAAAACGAGATAGGAAAGCACAGGGTATGACGATTATACAGGCTGCTCGACAATTCAAAGATGATGAAATTGATAATGCGACTGAAATTTCAGAGAGACAGCATCGAATGGCGATAGATAAATACTATCCGGTGTTGCCTGTTTCCCCTTCTGAAAACAAGAGAGATATAGAAGAAGATCCCCTAATGTCCCATTTATTGAGGTTGGCTCCACCCTATGCACAAAGTGCTAATGTACCCCAATTATTACAGCCTGTTCAGCCGCCAGCGGTACCTCCACCTGTTCCGGCTCTTCCGCATTTGCCTCCTCCAGTATTACTGCCTCTGCCAGTGTTACCATTAACTTCAACTTCTTTGCCCTCATCTCCTGATCTTAGATCTCCTTTGCCTTCTGCTCCTCCTGCAATTATCGGTTCTTCTCCTGTCAGTTCTCCTAATACTTTGTCTCCAATTCTTATGTCTAATTCTCCGTCTGTGCGTAAACGTCTCACAGACACTGTCACTGGTATTCTATCTCCTTTCTTTGGAGCTTTAAGTGTGTCTCCGGCTTTTGTTCGAAGACAGTCTAGTAGTCAGTTCCCAGATTTTGAAGAACGAGAAAGGTTAGACTCTCTCGCATGTAAATGGATCAAGAAGGGTCCTCAATACAGTGTGTCCGATATTATGCCTACTTTCTCACAATGGAATGCGCCTACGCAAAGATATGTTTTTAATACAATGTGCGATGCTCTCATTAAGGAATGGGAAGATGTGAGTTCAAGTCCGATCCCACAAGATCTGTTAGATGTTCAGACTGATTTTGATAAAGGACTTATTGTAGGTTCCAAGGTTGAGAACGCTGTAAGGACACTTATTTCTTATAGATCCTTATTGTTTTCTCAGGCTTTTCTTGATTCTGATCCGTCGGTTAGGTTGACACTGAAAAACTATCCCATGAGAGAGGTTCCTCCAGTATGGAAGGAAGAGGTTGCAGCAGTAGGTGCCAATGCAGCTATTCCTGCTCATTTTCAGCGTATATGGGTACATGTTCCATGGAAACGATCTGAAGTCTTGGCCCTTAAGCAGACTCTACCAGATCCTCGTAAGAACCCTGCAGGTTATTACAAAGAACTATCACAGACAGTTGATGCTTGCATCATGAATTTAGCTGATATCGACATGTTGAGGGGAAATGTAGTCCCACAGACAATATGGGCTAAGATTCGGAAAGAGAATCACGTACAGGAATTAGGTGCCACTTGGGATGTTATAACTACCACAGATAGAGACCAAGTGGGTGGTGCAAAGCCTGAAGCTTTGATTTCGGAACTCCCTGGTAGGATTATTACATTAATGAAAACTATGATGCCTGCATTGAGAGTTAACTGGGATAAATTAGCAGCATGCAAACAAAAGAAAGATGAAAGTGTCTCTGAATTCTTCACTCGTTTTGAGGAGACTTTTATTGATCACAGTGGTCAAGATATGGCTACAGAAGGTGGACAGCGATTATTTGTGGACAAATTTGTATTTAATTTGCTTCCCGAGCTGTCACACAAATTAAAAGACTCTGAAAGTTCATGGGCTGTTTCTTCTTCTGCCCAGATATTGGCTACTGCACAATATTATGAAAATAGAGATAAAGAAGAGAAGGAAAAGCAAGAAAAAAAGACGAAAGAATTAAAAACGAAGGTTCTCTTGCAACAAGCCTATCCTCCTCGCTATGTTCAGCCTCAGTTTCAACAGCCTCCGCAGTTTCAAAGGTTGTGTCAAAAACCTGAGTCGTACATTCCGCGACCTTTGTTAGGTCCTAATCAATGTGCCTATTGTAGAGAAGAAAGTCATTTTAAGAATAGTTGTCCGGTTTTATTGCAACGCAATGGAGCATTATCTGCTCCACGAGGTCGTGCTGGCTTCCAGTCAGCAAACAGAGGTAGAGGTCGAAGTGTGTTGACTCAAGAACAACGTGCCCTTCCTTCTCCCAATTCTGTGAACTGTTTTGATCAGCAAAATGTTAGGTCTACGCAATATTATAATGAAGATTATTGTGTTGAAAACGAAAATGAGAGTCTTCATGCTAACTAGGACAGCCATGGACAAAGTAAGGGAGTTTTGTCGATTCCAGTAGATCAGAATGGACCTTATGTTAACGTCACTACGATGGGTGTTTCTTCTGGATACTGGGGCGATGAGAAGTTCTATCATTCATTCTAAACTCCCTGGGGCACCTTTGTCTGGCTTAACGAATGTTTCTGTAGGATTCTCTGGCGCCCCTGTTCGTAACCCAGTTTCTTGCCCTCTGCCTATTATAATTGGCCCCTATGATTTGGAAGCTCCACTTCTCTTGACGAATGGTTGCGGTGAGAATCTGTTGGGTCTAGATCTATTGAAAAGAATGCTTGCTACGATATATTGTTCTCCTTCTGGTGTACATCTTACTTTAGGACAGAAACTGACTTCTCCAATGTATTTGTCCAAAGATCAGTTTCCACCTGAATTGTTTTCTCTTCCAGCAACGCTTTGGGCCACGGGTCCGAACGATGTGGGTTGTCTTGAGATTCCACCTTATGTTGTCACTCTTAAGCCTAATGTTGAATTGCCGCGTATCCCGCAGTACAGGATTTCCACTGAAGGTGAAAAAGCACTTTTGGAAATCATTCATGACTTAATTCAGAAGGGTGTAGTTGAGGAAACAAGAGGTAACACATGCAATAATCCTATTCTTCCTGTTCTTAAACGTACTGATCCTTCTCAGCCACCTGTATATCGTTTTGTAATTGATCTCCGGGAGGTAAACAAAATTGTCGTGCCGCAGTTTCCCGTAGTATCGGATATCACAGCTTTGTTGACAATGATGCCTTCTACAGTGACCTGGTTTTCTGTTATCGATCTAAAGAATGCCTTCTTTAGTATTCCCATTGCAAAAGAGAGTAGGGACAATTTTGGCTTCTCTCTTGGAGGCCGAAGCTTCCGGTTTAAGCGTGCACCTCAAGGCTATTGTGAAAGTCCCTCTATTTATAGCCAAGCTTTAAAGAGTCATCTTGATACTTTTCATTTGCCGTCTGGTGCTGCTCTTATCCAGTATATGGATGACTTATTAATAGCTGCTGATTCAGAAGAGTTTTGCAGAAATGTCACTGTTGCACTGTTACGCCATTTGTTTGATCTGAATCATAAGGTTTCACCCTCTAAACTACAATATGTTCGTCGAGAGGTTACCTACTTGGGTCATCTCCTATCAAAGGAGGGACGACGATTAACGCCAGAACGAATTCAGGCGATTACGCAAATGTCTGAGCCATCCACACAAAGGGAGGTACGTGCCTTTCTGGGTATCACCTCTTATTGTAGGCAATGGATCCCTAACTTCTCTCTGATAGCCAAACCTCTGTTGGCCCTCACTTTAAAAGATACGCCTCACCCCCTTCCATGGACTGATGAGTGCCAAAAGAGTTTTTCCGATTTACGTACTGCTCTGTGTTCCGCTCCTGTATTGGGTACTCCTGATTACAGTAAGCCTTTTACGCTTTATGTTCACGAGAGAGAAGGTTGTGCGTTGTCAGTTTTAACACAGCAATTTGGAGACAAACAGCGGCCATGTGCCTATTTTTCGGCTACGTTAGACCCAGTAGCTAAAGCATTGCCCAGTTGCCTCAAAGAGACAGCAGCAGCAGAAATTTCTATTCGACAGTCTGCTGGAGTAGTGTTGGATAACACTCTCATTGTCATGGTACCACATGCAGTGGATACCTTACTAAATAGAACGAAAACGCAGCATCTTACGAGCGCTCGTCTAACTGGATACGAGCTGACGCTGTTGGCTAGTCACGTACACATCAAACGATGTAATACCCTAAATCCAGCCACTCTGTTGCCCCTTCCAGATGAGAAAAGTATTGAGGAGCAACATGATTGTTTCTTTCGTACTGAAGAAGAGACGAAAGGAAGAATTGACCTAAAAGACACAACGTTAGAGAATCCGGATGGAACTCTATGGGTAGATGGTTCTTGTTGTAAAATGCCTAATGGAGATACAGCTTCAGCCTATGCTGTAACTACTTTGCATACAGTTGTGGAAACAGCACGTATAAGGCATAATTCAGCTCAAGCAGCAGAATTGATAGCTTTAACAAGAGCGTGTGTATTGTCAAAAGGGAAGAGAGTGAACGTGTATACCGACAGCCAATATGCCTTTGGTGTAGCGTTCAGCTTTGGGCGTCTTTGGAAAGAAAGGGGATTTCTCACTTCACATGGCACCAAAATACAACATGGTCAGTTAGTGACTGATCTCCTTGAATCACTTGCCTTACCTACCCAAATAGCGATTGTGAAGTGTAGTGCACACAAAAAGATTACAGATGATGTTTGTCGAGGAAATGCATATGCAGATGAAGTAGCGAAAAAGACAGCGAGAGATGCAACAAGTCGGATGTATGTGGCGGGTCCTGCAAATTGGGTTAGTGAGAGAGGAATGTATGAGGATACAGTGGAAAGTGTACGAGCGATTCAGAAAGAGTCTTCAGAGAAAGAGTTGAGCATGTGGAGAGAAAGTACAGGAATGTTAGATGAGATGGGTTGTTGGGTAGAATTATCTGAACACCAACGTTGGCTGTTACCAGATGCTTATGTGCTCCCATTGGTTACCATGGTGCATGGTCCAGCCCACTTAAGTGCGAAAGGTATATGCAAACTTCTGGCTCCAGTGTGGCAAAATGACAAAATCCCAAAATGTGCAGACAATGTAGTGATACATTGTATTGTTTGTCTGATGTACCATCCGGGAAAGGGAACCCCAACTCCAGCAGGTCACTTTGCTCCTCCAACATATCTATTTGAGGTGTTGCAGATCGATTATATTCATATGGAACGATGCAACAACCTCAAATATGTTCTGGTGGTAGTATGCGCCTTTTCAAGATGGATTGGAGCATACCCTTTAAAAGACAACACAGCTTTATCCACAGCTAAAATTCTACTGAAAGAATTTTTCCCTAGGTTTGGTTTGCCGCGCATTGTCTGGAGTGACAATGGGAGCGAATTTGTTGGCCAAGTCATGCAGAAGGTTTGTGCGGGTCTTGGTATCAAACAAAAGTTCCATGCGGCAAATCATCCACAATCAGCGGGTTTAGTAGAATGCTACAACGGTACATTGAAGTTGAAGTTAGCAAAGGTTCAAGCTAGTACAGGACTCAATTGGCCAGATGCTTTGCCATTAGCTCTACTGTCCACCAGAACTGCAGTACACTCTCATTTGGGACTTAGCCCTTACGAAGTAGTTTTTGGACGCCCGGCTAACGTATGGGGAGTCCCTCGCCCTAAGAAATACTCATACTTGCCATATCCAATATTGATTGACTACCTGCATGATCTCACGACTAAATTGCGTATTCTCCATCAACAGGTTCAAAGTGCTTTACCAGAGGCTTCCACAAACCCAGGTCATTCCATCCGACCAGGTGACTGGGTTTGCACCAAAAATTTCCAAAGAACGAGAAATTTGGAGCCCAGATGGAGGGAGCCCCGAATGGTTTTGCTCACCACGAGAACAGCAGTTAAAGTCGAGGGAAAGAAAAATTGGATTCACGGTGTGCATTGCAAGAAAGTGCCTTTGCCTCTACCCTTTGATCAGTGGGTTCGTAGGGGTGTTGGTGACGCAGAAAGTGAAAAAGTTCCACGATTCATACCTTTCAGTGATGCACACCTGAATGGGACCTTGTCTGAGAAAGAGGACGACGACATTTTACAGGAAGCAATACCATCGCATCGTCGATTAGACACAACCAATCCACGAACATTTTTCCAAAATCAGAACACTCCTGGAAGAGAACATTATGATCTGAGACCTAGACAAAAGAACTCTTAAGGTTTCTCCTCTCTTGTGTAGTATTCTGTCCCGGTTGCAGGGTCACGGTAGGAGTCTTAATTGTGACCTGAGTAGTGGCAATAGGCCTGCAGGACTTGCAGTGTCATAGGACGGCAGATAATCATAATTGAGTGATCGAGGAAGATTGCCGTGAGCATCCATTAGAAAGATGGAAACTACACAAGACAAAAGAGAGAGAAAGGATGAAATGAGAAAAGAATCCTGTAAATCAATGTACAGTTGTTTTAAAATAACTTTATGTGTTATTATATTATTGTGTATTGTTTTGGCGTTTATAGGTTGGATTATTTATGCACTGCAGCAAAAAGTTGTCTCTCCTTCTTTCTCTTCGTCTTCTTCTACTGTTTCTCCACATCTTTTTCATACCCTTCCTCAACATGAACTCATTAGAAGAACTGAATACTACAACAATTCCTTTGTCCAGTTGTTACATCAACACCAGTTAGTGGTCAATACGACTGATTGTTGGGTGTGTGGACTTATGCCACATACCACAGAGAAAGGAATACCATATTTGGTTCTCCCGTTCTCCTATGAGGGTTCCGCTTGGGCTTATTTTGTTATTTTCTCTAATGCCTACCAAAGTAAGTTCAAACGCTCCATTAATTCACATATTGGTGGTCCAGACTTTAGTCATAGCTCATTAATTAAGGGAATGGTAGCTATGGCTAAAATCATGGAAAATAGTAAGATTTCCATTAATGAAAGAAAAGCATATACAAACTGGAACGTCACCCATTATGTCTCTAGTCTTAGTGATAAAGTCAAACAAAGAAAATCTCTGTCAATCTGGACGATTCCTCATCAGGGAAATTTCTGTCTGCAAATTAATGATCGCTCTTCCGACACCATACAAAGAAATAACTGTTCTCACACGTACGTTTATTCCTCTCAGAACTCGCCTCCTCTAGTGCCATCTCAGGGCACGTATTTTATCTGCCACAATAGAGCTTACACATGGTTACCCACGGATTTTTCTGGCACCTGCTATATAGCTTTCCTTCTCCCCCTACATACACCGCTTCTGCAAACTATCATCGAAACAGATATGGCAGAGGGATTATTGATTCGAAAGACACTGCAGGACAAGAGGGAGGAGATTTCCTCAAAGGATTTCTTCCTTTTTGGGGTCCAATGGCCAACAGCAGAAATATAAGGCAACTAGTCCGTGTCGTAGAGACCACAATAGACATCACTGTAGGAGCCTTAAGTAATATTACGGCAGAACTACAGGCGGACCGTCTTACGACCTTACAAAATCGAGTTGCCTTAGATTTTGTTCTTGCAAATCGTGGTGGAGTGTGCAAAATGATTGGGTCAAGTTGCTGTATTTTCATACCTAATGACGCTCCGACAGTATACCAAGCTATCTCCAAGTTGCATATAATCTCTGAGTCGATTCACCAGGACGAAGGAGATTGGTCCTTTTCGGAGTGGTTTTGGGGACTACTGTCCAAATGGGGTTGGAAAGCATTGACATTTCTCGGAATAATTTTGACCATTATTTTCTCCTGCTGCCTTTGTATGCACTGTGGTCCCGCCATCTGTGACCTATGTGCTACTATGTGCATCCCTAAACCAAAATCGCCAAGAACAGAAAACATAAGAATGATGCTACAGCAACAGCTCGATGACCTCATGGCTATCGACGTTGACTCAGATTAACATGAGTCTATCTTGCCTGAGTTCGGGCAAAAGGAGGGTCTGAGGAACTTCAATTTCCGATCGCGATCGAATCGACCCGCCATCTTGTGCTCCGCCGCCATTTTGTGTTGCCATCACTCAGGCAGCACGGCGAACAGAGTCTATTCTGCTTTTTCTGCAGTCTCGTGTCGCAATGGTCTTTCTGCCTCTATTTGCAAAGCTGGTGTTAGGTTTGGCCGAGTACACTAATCCCTGTCTGGTTTTTCTAATCCCCGTCTCAACTATCTGTTGGTTCACACTATTCTTTTCCGACTTTATCTTATCGTCTGGCCTTCACTGTCCTCTGCTAGCATTCTCTTGTTTCACAACTGTCCTCCAACACACACAAACGTATCTCGCCACCTGCAAGTTTGTTACAAATCCGTTAATAAAGTAGTTTGAGGGAGGGGTGACAAACACAGTTGGAGGAGAGGTATCTTCGAGTCATCTGACACTTTTGTTTTCAAATCTCTCCTATTGGTTCTGTCCTATTTTCCAACTTTCCTTATTGGCTCTTTCTTGTATTTGCTGGGTGTATACTTGGTTAATGTATATATTATCTATATGGTATAAAAGTTTGTGCGCCACAGAGTGAAGTGGCAGTCTCCTGAGAACCTACCTTGTGTACTTCTGGGACAACTGTACTAGCTGCAGCTAATAAATCTGATCTTCTAACGCCTAACAGAGTGTCCCGTGTCTCTGTGTAGCTGAGCAGGAGAAACCCAGGAGATTAAGGCGTACCCTGCGCCGCCAGGCGCAAAAGGTTCTGGTTCTTCAGAGCCCGCCCGCGGCCGGTCATTGCACGGTTGTTGAATTATCACAACCGGGATGTTATCCTCAAGCAGGGCAGGGCTAAAGAACCTTTGCTTTTTAACAATGCACGCATACTGATCTTCCCGGATTACACGAAATTGGTCCAGCAGCGGAGACAGTCCTTTCTAGCAGCCAAGGCCCAGCGTCGAGAACTCAAACTTCCTTACGCCCTGCTGTACCCAGCCTGCATGCGGGTGGTATACCGTTCTCGGACTCATTTCTTCGAGACACCGGAGGAGGTGTTCCAATGGACAGATGAGACAGTCCGGCTGCATCCCCATACACCACCTCGGCGGGAGTCGGATTCCTCGTCTAGTGAGGCAGCTCGTAAGCAACCCCACTCGAAGCCTAAGGAGCGCAGGCGCTCCAGATCCAACCGTCGATCCCGCTGCTCCTGCAGTGTTTCCTCCCGGACCGGATCGGCCTCCCAGCAGCTCGTGTCTGGCTCCTGATTGCTGGGGGTGTCTGCAGTCCTTGGTGCATTGAACATTGCTGTCCAGATCGGAGGTGACTCGGTGAGGGCCGGCTTCTCTGTTGGTCTCCCAGTGGAGAGGGTGCCTGCCTACCTCAGGTTGTACTTTGGGTATCCATTGCTTCATCGTTGTTGAAGTATAGGGTGGGAGGTTTGTTGGGTTCTTATGGGGCTTGTTTTTGTTTGGGTTCACAAGTTGCACCGTACTGTCCTACCGTTAGGCCTCTATGCTCACACTACACATTTTTCTCTGCACTCACCTTGCCCATCGGGGTTCCCCATGGCCAATTCACCTAGTGATGCCCGGATCTCCTCTGAGACCCTCAGGGTGGTAAGCTTGAATGTCAGGGGAGGCCTTGATATAATTAAGCATGGGGCTATTCTCCATTACGCCAAACGTGTCCTCGCAGATATACTTATGCTACAGGAAACTTATCTCATGGGGTCTAAGGCTCTCTGCCTTCAGCGATACGGCTACGCCCAGGTTTTCCATTCCGGGTTTGTGCGGGGGTCGTGGGGGGTGGCGATATTGATTCATCAACAAGTCCTCTATACACATACCAAGGCATGGACGGACACCCAGGGGCACTATTTATTCCTACAAGGCAAGATCAAGGAAGAACCGGTGGTATAGTGTTGTGTGTATGCTCCTCCTCCGCTTTCCTGGGGCCTGGCTGAGCGGCTTATGTCACTGTGGGCGGACATGTCAGATTGCCTGTTTCTGATAGGGGGGACTGGAATGATGTTATGGATGTGGCCTGGGACCGCTGGCGGCCCGGGGAGGGGGCAGTGGCTAGTCAAGCTATGAAACTGTCCTCGTTCGTGTCTGGGCTTGACTGGGTGGACCCTTGGCGCAGGTTGCACCAACAGGACCGGGGATATACTTACATGTCCACAGTCCATAATTCTTTCCCTCAACTTGATTATTTGTTTGTACCTCGGGCAGTTGTTGCTCGGGTGGAGGAGGCGGAGATACTGCCGAGGGGCCTCTCAGATCACTCGCCGATAATCCTTAAGTTGCGGATGGGTTGGGCAAAGCGGCCATTCCGCTGGCGCCTATAGGCAAGGAACCTCCAGAAGGCAGAGTGCAGGGAAGGCCTGGAGGGGGCGCTGGATCAATACTTGTCGATTAATGTGGGGTCGGTGTCCGTGGCTGAGCATGTCTGGGAGGCAATGAAGCCCACCCTGTGGGGAGTAGATATCTCCTTCTGTACTGCTGCTCGTAAGTCTCGGAGGGAGGCCCTGCTCCTGACAGAAGCGAATATTGCAGATCTTGAGCTCCATTGTCGGGGCGAGGGAGGGGACCAGATACGGCGTGAGCTCCAGCTAGCGCAACAGACTTATGCGGCCCTGCTTATGGACGAGGCCCGCCTCGCCTGGTTGGCAACACGTAGTAGGATCTACCAGTGGGGGGACAAATCTAGTAAGATGCTTCACAGGCTCTGCCAGGGTTTGTTTCATTTCCAGCCTCTCCCTGGGATAGTGGGCCCGGATGGACGGCATCTTGCAGACTCCTTGGATATTGCTGAGAGTTTCTCTACCTACTATGCGGAGCTATATGCCCCCAAGGAATGTCTCAGTGAGTATGAGATAGGCCGGTTTCTGGACAACCTCCCGCCACGGGCACTGTCAGATGAGGCAAGCGCGGAGCTGGATCTCCCGCTCACAGAGGTGGAACTGGGTGCAGCTTTGGGTGACCTCAACTCGGGTAAGGCTCCGGGGCCCAATGGTTTTCCATGTGAATTTTTAAAGAAATTTTTTTTGCAGCTAGGTCCCCACTACCGTAGTGTCGTGGAGGAGTCCCAAGAGCGGGGTAGTCTTCCTTGCGATTGGAGGCACGTGGAGGTAGTGGTCTTCCACAAACCGTGTGGACCCCCGGAACAACACGCTTCTTATCGTCCCATATCGCTACTGAACACAGAAGCAAAAATACTGGCCAATGCCTTGGCCAACTGCTTGCGGACGCATATTACGACTTTGGTTCACCCTGACTGTCCAGGTTCGTGCCCCAAAGGGCGACCAGACATAATGTTCGCCGGGTGCAGGTGGCCGTGGCGGCCATCAGGGGGCGTAGTGATCGGGCTGTGCTCCTCTTGGCAGATATGGACAGGGCATTTCATTCTCTCAGTTGGGTGTATCTTTTCGCTTTACTACGTAAATTGAATCTGGGACCGCAATTCTTGTCCTTTTTGTCCCCACTGTACACTGATCTTAACTCGTCGGTATGGGTGGCAGGTTCTACTTCCTCCACCTTTCCTCTTGGCTGGGGTACCCGACAGGGCTGCCCTCTGTCTCCCTACTTGTTCGCGCAGGCAGTTGAACCTCTGGTGGCATGGGCTCGCATGGACGCACAGGTGACAGGTTTTGAGTGGGAGCGTGGATTGTCTGATCAAATTGCACTTTATGCTGACGAAGTTTTATTTTTCCTCACGGAGGTCGACCGGACCAGCTCGCGGTTGCTATGTATTATGCAAATATTTGAGGAATCGTCGGGACTCTACTTGAATCCGAGCAGATCTACGCTCTGGCTTTTGGGGGATGCGCCGGAGGAGGGAGTCTGGGCCTCGTCTATTTGTGTGTTAACCAACGGGATGAAATATCTTGGTGTCTTTCTGTCAGAGTCCCCTACTGTGGCATGGGAGAGGAATTTGGCTCCGGTCTGGGACTGCATGCAGGAGGATATGAAAATCTGGTCCCGTATGCCGTTGTCTATATCTGGACAGTCGGCTACCTTAAGATGGTAGCGCTCCCCCGCCTGCTTTACCAACTGCAGAGTCATCACTACCCAGTTTCCCCTAGGTGGTTCCTGCAGATTAATGCAGCGCTGGGCCAATTTCTATGGGCGGGGGGCACAGTGAGGGTCGCACTATGTACGTGCTTCTTATCTACGTATTGTGGAGGACTGGCGACCTCTGACATACTGTCTTACTATATGGCTTCACATCTGCTCGTCCTGAATGAATGGTGGTATAGGGGCAGGGAGGATCCGGCCTATGCAGTGGAGAGGCGCCTGATGGGGGACTCCTCCCTTCATACTATTCTATTCTCTGCACCAATGCGTCGAGCCCTACCGTCAGTAACTCAGGTGGTCTTCCAAATTTGGCGACAGGTCCTGCGGCCTATGGGGTGGTGGGGTACTTTGACCCGGGAAACTCCCTTGTGGAATAATGGCCGCCTGCCACAGCTGGCTAACCTTTCTGGCTTTGGTGGGTGGGACAGTATCGGAATTTCTACCCTGGGGGATGTTATGAGGGGGCTTACGCTGAAGTCCTTTCAGGACTTACAAACAGAATTTCAAATGCCTCGTGCCCAGTTCTACAGGTACCTTCAATTTCACCACGCTCTCTCCCCTAGTTTAGTGGGCCTGGAGTCGTTGGCGGAGTTCAGCCCGGTGGAAGCTAAGGTATTTATGGGGGACCTACAGGACCACAAAATATCCAAGATATATCAGTCCCTGGTTACGCACTGCTCCCCCACACTGCAGAGGCTCAGGGAGGCCTGGGAGGGGGAGGTTGGATCACTGGATGAAGAGGACTGGACGGAGGCCCTGGCCTCCCGGCGGGGGGCGGCCATTTCGGTGCACCTACGTCTCATCCAATTTAAATACCTTCACCGGGTTTACTTTACGAGGGTTCCACTGTGGAGGGCAGGTCTGGTGGCCTCCGTTGTGAGAGGGAGGAGGGGACCCTGATGCATACAATCTGGCACTGCTTGTCTTTGGCACGATTCAGGAGGGGTGTGGTCTCCTGCCTCTCGGAGGTGCAGGGCTGGGATCTGTCACTGTCACTGAAGCTGATGCTACTGCATATTATGGAGGGGATCGGGGGAAATATATATAAAGGACACCTTATGCTGTTGGGGTTTACTTTGGCAAAGAGAGATATTGCACAGGCGTGGAAGGCTCCAATGCCACCTTCGGTGTCGGTCTGGAAGAGGGGCTTGGACTTCTGTATGGGCTTGGAACTTCCGATCTTTATGGCGCGGGGTTGCCCGCAAAAACACTTTAAAATTTGGAACACATGGGCGGACTATCGGGGCCTGCTGCTGGAGCCGGTTGCTGCAGGGGGGCCCTTGAATACTGTCTAATGTCTTCTATTGGGTGTGTGAGGTGCTTACAATCTTCACGCGTACGGTTGCGAGTGTTGATGAGGTAGGGTCGAGACTAGGTGGTGGCAGGGGGCGGTTAGTGCGACTGGGGGTGTGGGGGGCTGTTATTGGGGGATGGGGTTTTTGGAGGTATATTTTCATTTGTATTGCCCTCTCCTTATCCTTGTTCTCTTTGTTGTCAATAATCAAAGTAAGGATGCTGTGTAATGATTATGCAGATGTCTCTGGCGTTCAGAGCCCTGCTCCATATGTGTCCTTTGATGAATACAAATTTGTTTAAAAAAAAAAATTAAGACCACGTAAAAACTGGTCTTAAGATGACGAAACGAGGAGAAATGCATTATTTCTCCTCATTTTTGCTTTTCCATGTGTGCTGCCTTGTGTAGCACACATGGAAAAAAACAAAATGCCATTGTTTGTTTATGTGTAGGATGGTGTCCCTTCCTGTACATAAACAAACATTTAAAAAAATGCCATTTTGTCTCTTTCATGTGTGCTGCATGAAGCAACACGCATGAAAGTGACAGAATGGCATTTCCAGGATTGTTTATGTGGAGGAAGGGACACCTTCCTACACATAAATAATCCTCCCCTGCACGAAGACACCCTTGCACTCTGGTGCAAGGGTGCCTGCGTTGGCATTCAGTTGCTAAACTTAGCGCCATCGCATGGGGAAGTGCAAGGCTGCACCACATTCTTGTAAATATGGTGCAGCCTTGCGTTTCAGAAGTGGAGGAGAGAGGCGTTAAGCTAGGAAGGCTAACACCTCTCTCCTCCACTTCCTTGTACATATCCCCCAAAGTATCTTAAACAAGATCTGTTTATTCACAGGAAATCTGTGGAGGAATTCTAACTGGGGTTTAACAGAAGCGCACTGAGGTAAATTAAGTCACAGACATGGCAACTGCGTTTATCATAATCTGAAGGCAACAGATAAGATATTTAGTTAATCCAAACAAGGATGCATTCCTATAATCCAAACAGGATGACATGGCTGTCGGGATCACCAACTGCACCCCTTCAACTCAGATTCAAGTAGAATTTTCCTCAAACTTTTCAAAAAGTGAGTAACATGTACCAGACAATTTGTTGACCTGGGCAGAATGTAAGATAACTGTTTAACATAAGACCAACATTTCTGGCCATAGTAGTGATCCAGCGTAGCAGGGGCAGAATCTGCTCCAACTGCCAGTGACTACCAGAGATCCAGGTTTAAGGATAATTCTCTAGACCTAACACTTCTGTTTTATCTGCATTCAACTTCCAAAGGTTTGGTCATGAAATATTCGACTGAAGCAAAACAAACCTGAAGTGTAAGAGGAAAGTCAGAGTGGTCCAAAACATGTTATAGAGCTCCACAATGTGCACAATAATTCTTAATGTATCAATGTCAAGTGAAATGGATGAGATCCTTTCTAAGTAATCGCTCCCAAACAGTGTGGACACCCCCTTTTTCAGCTGAAATTCCCTCCTTGAATGTGGGGGTTCCGCAGGGATCTATCCTTAGTCCCACGCTATTTAATCTGTACATCGCCCCTCTCGCCCTTTTTGCTGAAAAGCATGGTGCTAAAATAGTGTCATAAGCGGACGACACTCAGTTGTTTTTCACTAGTGAGAAGGGCTTGGAGTTTGATGGGGACTGTATAAAAAACTGCCTCGGGCGATTTTTGCATGGTTTAATGACAACCAGTTAAAGTGTAACTCCGATAAATCGTAGATCATCTTTTTTGGCTCCCAAACCCATGAAGCTTGGCTTTCCTGGTGGCCACAGGACATGTCTCCCCCACTCTCAGAAGTGACGATTGTGAAGAATCTGGGGATCAAATTGGACTCTACTCTTTCTATGAAGACGCAAGTCCAATCTGTGGCTGGCACCTGCTTTGGGATTTTGAAGATGCTGAAAAATTTTCTTCCACTTCTCCCAGTATCACATCGTAAAACAGTGATCCAGGCCTTGGTGTTGTCAAGACTAGATTATGTTAATTGATTGTATTTGGGTCTTCCCGAGTATCTACTGAGTCGGCTACAAATCATCCAGAATGTGGCTGCCAGGGCTATTTTTTTAACTAAGCCCAGAACGCATACCTCATATCTGCTGTCGTCACTCCACTGGCTTCCAGTGAAAAAAAGAATTTATTTTAAAGCCTTGGTTCTGGTCTTTAAGGCTCTCCATGGGATGGGGGCCCCGTATTTACGGGAAAGATTTCAGCCCTACGCGCCTCAGCGCTCTTTAAGATCCTCCTCCCAGTCCCTGACCTTAATTCCAAGATTCAGGCTTTCGCGGATTGGAAGAAGATCGTTTCAGGTTATGGCCTCTCATCTCTGGAATGGTCTCCCTCTCTCACTACGTCAAAGCTCCAACCTTCTGACCTTTAGACGAAATCTGAAGACGTGGCTTTTTCAGCTTTAGGTCTCCTTTTTCTTTCTCTCTAGGACGGCGACTGGGGCGTCTTTCGTTTTGGTTGGTTGTCTGTGGTTTTTCTGTAGCGCCGGCACACTCTTCGGAGTAGCCGTGCACTGTATAAATCATGAATAACATAACATAACAAGTGTTTTAACTTTTAAAAAGAAAAAGTACTCCGAGTCACACACAACTAAACACTAAATATAAAATTGCAAAAGGTACAGAATGAAAATTAGACCTCCCTAGCACCATCGCAACTAAAGATTTGTTTCTGAAGGGTTAAACAATGTATAGCCCCTTCCTGTGGGGTGTGCAAGGAGTTCACAACAGGAAGTTCTCCAAATGTAATTGTCAAGGAGTTCATAATGTAAAAGCCTTGCCTCATGCAAGTTCACAATGTGAATACTTTTCCTAGTGTACTTATCAAAGAGTTCGGAAAAACAAGGGAGGTCCCCTTACAATCCAATCAGGGACAGGGGGAGCATACGTAAGGAGCAATTGAGTCCCTAACAACAGTAATGATAAATCACAAACTTAACAGGTGCTGGTGGTCAGGAAGCTACAGATTTGAGAAAACATCACAGTTATTCAATATCATAAAGTCAACACAACCATTGTAAAAAAACAAAAACATCATATATTGGCATTGAGTATTTATTAAATACAATTATCTACACAATATCATATAAAAACATTTCATAAAAATACATCATTTTGAGAAAACAGTTGTCGACGCTGCGTTTCGGTGAATACATGAATAAACACCTTCTTCAGGACAATTTTCTAAATAATAAAAAACATTAAATTATTTTCATATACATGTAGTTGACATTAAAATTACAGTTAACAATCATCGTTTCTCTTTTCTCCTAAAAGTTTTACATTTTATACACCCTATGTTACCACCAGCCCTGAATATCCTCAAAACAATGCAAGCAATACTTCCATCATTCCATAGTATAAGCAATGATTATGACAGATACTATCCATACTGAAAGAAAGTGGGGGGTGCATACCTAACCACAGTGAAGATGATGTTAGGATTCAATTATACTAACACATCTGGCGATTAAAATCTTGTGATTAAAATCTTTGTAGAGAGAGGGGAATGATGATCTCCTCGGTTAAAAACCTTAATTTGAAAAAAATAAAGTATTCATTTACAAATGCAGTTGATTGATTATATATGTTACTTCAGTATTTAATTCTAATTATTCGACAGGGAAAAATAGCATACCTTATTGTTCAAGGTATTCACATTGCAGATTTGTATATTGGTGCCACCATTGGTTTATAACAATCCGATACTGTGAAAACCAAATAATCAATATTAAGTATAACTATTGCTATTATACTCAGAAGGTTTACACATCACTGCAGATAAATAAAAGGCTTACCGGAAAAAACGGAAATCTGAAACACCCACCGATGTGTGGTGATTGGATTTCTGAAATTAGGCTGATGTGCCAGGTTTTATAAGTGATAGGGCGGATGAATCAATGCACGTCCGCTTAGGCAGGCCTCCAGTTTACCACCTATAACAGGATATTGTTTGGTAGTTACATGTAAATATTCTAAACTCTGCGGTGCATAATTATTTCGCCTAAGGGCGTATCATTAGATACTAACTACTCTGGTGTTCCCAATCGTCAATACACAGAGCAGTTGCCATCAATCATGCAACTCCCAACGCCTCTCCCTCCTCCCAGGACCGTTCCTTTGGCGTTTTCCTCTGTTTTTTTAGTGCCTTCTTCTTGCTTTTCCCATGTTTCACTTCTTTCTGCTTGGTTTTCCCTCACTGCCGCTCCCGCCTGACGCCCATTCTCTCCCTCCTCCCGTCCGCCACCTCCCAGCGCCCAACCCTCCTCCAAGGACCTACTTAATAGAGACCGCAGCACAACCCCATTGAGCAGGCCCTAGGCCCAGCTCTGCCTCTGCTGCTGCATCGCTTTTGCTTCTGCTTTCCCCTTGCTTCTTCCCCTGTTTTTGTAATGCCTTCTCCTTGTCTTTTTCCTTGTTTTCTCTGCTTTTTCCTTGCTTTTTCCCCTATTTTTTGAAGACCTTCTCCTTGCTTTTCTGTTGTTTTCATTACTTTCTCCTTGCTTCTTCCCTTGTTTTTTTAGTTCCTTCTCTGCCTTTTCCATAGTTGTCACTGCTTTCTCCTTGCTTTCCTATCAAGACCTGGTTGTTCAAATGAGCCTCCATGACCTGCAAGCGCGAGGATACCCTGTTGGGTGATTAGCCCTGCTTTACAAATCCATATGATTGATTAGACATGTTTGAAAACATGAAGCTTTTCACAATTTAAAAGGCTTAAACAGAGGGCGCTAGAAAGCCAGTGACCAAGATAGGCACTGTGAGATTGGGCTCTGTAGCATCAATCAGGGAGTTTTAAGTGCACTACTCACCCAGGAGGGTCTCAAGGCGCTGATGGGGGGGAGCAGCTCCAGTCAGTCGAAGAGCTAGGTCTTGAGAGTCCTCCTGAAGATGTTCAGGGTGAGGGCGGGTCTGATGTCGATCGATGTAGGAGAAGGTTCTTCCTCCCGTTCTTGCTCTGTGGATGCTTGGGGGTTCGGCGAGGTCGGCAGATCGTAGGTTCCTTTTGGGTACGTGGATGGAGATTCTATTGTTTAAATATTGGGACCTGGTGTTGTGGAGGCATTTGTAGGCGTGGGTGAGTATCTTGAAGGTTACTCACTTTTCAACGGGAAGCCAGTGGAGGTTACACAGGTGTTGGGCAATGTGTTTGTGTCAAGGGATGCCGAGGACGAGTCTAGCTGCAGTGTTCTGCATGGTCTGGAGTTTGCGGAGCAGAGACTTGTTGATCCCGGCATAGAGGGCGTTTCCGTAGTCCAGTCTGCTGTTTATGAGTGCGTGGGTGATGGTCTTCCTTGATTCGGGAGATCCATTTGAAGATCTTTCGGAGGATGCGGAGGGTGTTGAAGCAGGTGGAGGCGATGGCGTTGACCTGTCGGGTCATGGAGAGGGGGAGTCAAGTACGATGCCGAGGTTTCGGGCGTGGTCCGTGGGGGTGGGGGTGCTGCCGAGGGCAGTGGACCACCAAGTGTTGTACTATGCAGAGGGGGAGGGTCCAAGGACGAGGATCTCTGTCTATTTCGAGTTGAGCTTCATGCAGCTGCTGCTCACCCAGGATGCAACATACTTTATTCCTTCCTGGAAGTAGAGTCTGGTGGTGATGGGGTCCTTGGTGAGGGAGAGGATGAGCTGGGTGTCGTTGACGTAGGATACTATGCTGAGTCTGTGCTGTTGGACGATGGCAGTGAGGGGGTCATGTAGATGTTGAAGAGCATGGGGCTGAATGACGATCCTTGGGGTACGCCGCTATTGATTTCCGTGGGTTCGTAGAGGAAGGGTGGCAGTCTGATTTTTTGGGTTCTGCTGGTGAGGAAGGAGCGGAGCCAATTGAGGGCGGTTACCTGTATGCCGGCGTTGTGGAGTCTGGCAGTGAGTGTGCGGTGAGAGACGGTGTTGAAGGCTGCAAAAAGATCGTGTAGAAACAGGGCCACTGTGCGTCCTTGGTCGTGGAGGGTGCAGATGTAATGTGTGGTGGCAAGTAGGGCGGTCTCAGTGCTATGTTTGCTGCTGAATCCGGATTGTGAGGGGTCGAAAATTGAGTTTTCATTGATGAATTTCGTTAGTTTGACGTTGACGGTCTTCTCGGTGACTTTGGCCGTGAAGCAGAGTAGGGAGATGGGTCGGTAGTTCTTGAGGTACATGGGATCTGCTGAAGGCTTCTTGAGAAGGGGTCTGACTTCTGCGTGTTTCCAGTCGTCGGGAAAGATGCCGGTTTCGAAGGTGGCGTTGATGCTCCGTCGTAGTTCCTGAACAATGGCTCTGTGGAAGATGTGCGGGAGACAGGGGTAGCATCAACAGGGACATCTGACAAAATATGTGACAATTGCAGAAACAAAATATGTCAAAGGAGCCAGACTGAAAAGACCACAACTCACAACTTTAGTGGACACAGGAGCAGACATCATCGGCCCAGATTGAGGCTTGTGAGCCGATGCCCAGCCTCAAAGGAGTAACTCCAAATCACAATAAAAGAGCAATCAGATGTAGTTGGAAGTTGCTGCTTGTACTCCAAAGACAGAATACAGCAGTGGAGAGTGGCAGAAGGTGGAAGCACTAGGAAGGCCCTACCACAGGGACAAAGGTATGTGCAGTGACCAGATACCAAGTGAGGTCTTGGGCAGGCTACCGGGGCCTGTGGCAGTGGCTCTGTGAACAGTGCCTTACCAGCAAGGGAAAAAAAGTTCCTCACAGAACTATAAAGGAGAGATTACCATTGGTGGGAGACTGAAACATCACATTTGCGGGCATACTTACAAGGCCCCTGCGCCACAGGAGCGTCACTTTTTTGATGCTACAATGGCGTACAATGCTCAGCCATATTTACAAGTGCAAAGCCACCGTGCGTGTTTTTTCATTGCCTTATTAATATGACACCCTTTCATGCATTACTCTGTGTGAAAGGGGCATTCCAAGGGTGTTGATGTAGATGTTCCCACGCAAAACCCATGGATTCAGAGTAATTCACAGATTTACAAGGTTTCGTAAACCTGGGAATTAGTCAGATTCTAACACCTCCCGAGGGGGGGTGTTGAAGTAGCTCAACAAGTAGAAATACCTTTATTTCTTCACTTTTTTGCTCAATCTATGTGGGTTGCATTCTGCAGCAAACAGAAGGAGGAAAATGCAATCAAGGAATATGTTCCTTCCTTCACAAAAACAATCATCCCTGCAATGAAGGCACCCTTGCACCATGGTGCAAGCGCACCTGCTTTGGGGCTAGCCAGCCAATTGTGCTCCAGCGCTAAGGAAAGCACAGGGATGCATCGTATTGCTGTAAATATGACGCATCCCTGCACTTTCCTAATGACACCGCTCAGGGCAGCAAGATGGCTTGCAGCGCTGTGGTTCATCATTTTCTAGTAAATATGCCCCATAGTGTGCTAGGACTCAGCTGAGGACAGAGGCAGGAGAGAACACAGAACGCAGCACTCTAAAAGCATGGGGATAGGATTTGCAGTTTGGTGAAACCAGCTTGGAGTTGATGCCGCCAGGGCCACCACAAAACAGTGAAGAAGGGATCTCACCACTAAGGAGACTGAATCTAAAGAATAGCCAGTAACCCAACCTGAAACAAAAGGTAGGCAGTGAGAATGACAGTTGATATAAATGAATATATAAGATATATATGCAATATGTAATAACTGTTGCATGAACATAGAGCTTTGGTGTTGGACTTGCCCTCTCTGCAAGGTCATCCCCAAACCTTTTACCTTCGCCCCTCCTGTTTTCTGAACCCTTTCTGTTGGCTTTTAGGACTCTTTACCACTGCTTATTGTGCATGAGTGCATTTCTACTGCCTCCTGTTGTCCCTAGAGGCTGGCACATGCAAATCTCCCTACCCCGGCTAGTAATGCAGCAGGTTCTGACGTTTCTCCTAGTTCTGTGTTTAAACTGGCAGCTCTTGCTGGGATTTCAGAACGGAAACAATGCACCTGGTGGAGCAACAAGTTAAATGTTGATTTGGTCTATTAGATGTCAACCCTGAGACAACAGCGTCACGTCGGCAAATTACAGGCAACAGCAGCAGGTAACTGGGCATATACAAAGAGGGCGGCACTGATAGGAGACTCAGGGGAGACTGGTGAACAATGGCAGGGGCGGTAGAAGCGGCACCTGCAATCAAAGGTGAGGAAGGGGCAGGCACATGAGCGAAACTACTGGCATGGCCACCCTGCATTGGGAGCTGAGTCCTCCAACACACCCGGTGGACGTGACCTGAAATGGCCGGCAGGCCACACTTTTCCGTCACTTCCCTAGGCCCTGCACTAATTGAAGCTGCTATCGGGTGCCACACGGGTACCACAACGGCCTGACTCACTTTCTGGGCTGGGGCACGCCCGCTCTCCCACAGTGCCTACCCATAACACTAACACCACCAGAGCCTGGATGACCGCCTACCTGTTTGCAATGCCCCGGGCCTGAAACCACAGAGGCACGATGGGGCAGCATATAGGCCTGTAGGCTGAGGGGAAATCACAAAGTGCTGCGTGGAAATGCACCAAGAAATAGGCATAACCACCTGGTGCTCATTGACTGAGGCCCGTAGCAAGGATTGGATAGGGCCTAGGATTGACTCCCTCCCCATGCAAGGTGTGTATATTCCCTGCAGTTCCCTGACAGTCCCATTCCCCGTTTGTGTGTGTTACCTATAGTTTCTATGCTATTATTATTAGTTTTAAATCCTTCACTTCTTCACGGTGCCGTGAGCTTATTCTGTTCTCTCTTCGGGCTGTCACTGGGAAAGGGGTGAGCGTGTAAGTTGTGTAAATAGAAACCACAGCGCCACCAAATGTCCACTAAATGATTCCCATACGTCTCATTCACACAAAGTTCCCTGTCTCAGTTGCAACAGCAGATGACACCTCATGACAACTCCTCTGCTCTTCAGTCAGACAATCATAATCTTGGTGTCTTTTACACCTTTTATTATCCCGGTATCTTGGGCCACTTCGGGACCTGCAACTCAAATCTCAATCCTTGGCCTCGTCAGGCCCAAAACCACATTCACTCGACTCTCATTCTAACTCCGTAAGACATTACACAATCAAAACATTCCAGCAATCTAACATTCTACATAAACCCTATTAATACTCACTCCTCCATCCACCAATGATCTCTCCACACTGTCAAACTCCGTCGGTCTCTGCCGGATTCCGTCGCCTTCCATTCTAATTGGGCTCTAATTAGGGGCTTTGGGGTTCTAAGTTCCACCTATTCTAGACCACTTCTGGGTTCTCCTCTTACTTCATGTGCAAACCATCCTCTTCTACCAACTGAAGGGGGCCACATAAATATGTTCTGGACTTTTCTAGAAGCACACTCCAATGAATCTTTTTAGCAGCATGGGAGTGTAAAGGGGAGAACATCAGTAATGCACAATCAATTTAATAGCATCCCTTCTTGATACATACTAACCAAAGGACAATTGAGTAAGGTTAGTTAATTTATTACAAAGCCAAAAATAACTGAACATAGAGACACCTCAATACGAGGGTATAAAAATGCAACGGAATTAGCATAAAGCGAAATCTACGCACCCAGTTTAAATGGTGCAACATGAACAAAACTATTAGTTCAGGAAGAGAATACCAACAATGGAGTCTTCCTAACAAGTCTCTCCACTATCAAATAGGTCAAGCAGCATAAAGGCACTTTCGAAAGAGAAGAGCTTATTCTGAGATGCTCCCTCTCCGAAGGCCAGAAAGAAAGTGGGCTCTTTCCCTAATTTTAAAAATCAGTTATCCATAGGTAGCTTTCCCTTGATACACAGCTTGCACGTATTCCAATAGGTCATGAGCGTACCTTTCCATGGTGTTCTCCATGTACATCCTATGCAACATTTCGTTCTAGATTTCCATGCCTTTTCCAGTGTGAAACCAACTTCGTTCTTTATCACCTCCAAGCCATATAACTGTAACTTCTTCTCTCCTTTTACCTAGCTGCTAAAACAATGCCATTACTTTTTATACAAGAATGCTACTCCCCACGCAATGCAAACGTGACAAAGGACAGCTCCCAAAGTACACATGAAATCCAGAACATTAAAGCAAGAGTTTGTCAGGGCTTGCAATTCAGGCCTACAGCTTCAGCTAACATCAGAGCAACACTTAAGCATTATGAATTCACATAACTTTATTTCATTTTGACTAACACATTTACCAAATTATGAAAATATTAACATTAATAAACACATTTAACATATGAGTAGCGTCAGACTCACAACACAACTTCTTCATGTTAACTTTTCCTACTAGTTACATTTATTTCCTAAGTTAATTCTTTGTGCTACTTGTCAGTAACATAAAATAAGTCATGTAGTTACGTTGATGCATTCAATTCTAACAACACTAGTTTGCACAATGCAAGGTTATATGCAGGTGCGCTCTATACATGATTATAATGCACCGCTACAAATGAAATGAGACTCCTGATTCCTCAAAAGGTTGAGGAATCTTTTTTCAGTTTTTGGCCCTACAATACTTCCTTAAAATAGCTAAACACTGCTGTGAGAGAAATGAGGCTATATTGTAAATCACAACTGTATAGCTAGTTCCCAATTTGTTACCTCTAAATTAATTTTCTAATAAAAATACACACTTACACCTAAGCCAAACTAGCACTTAGTTACTGTTTGTTTCCCTCTAAATGACAGAAGGTTAGACAAAGATGCACAGATTTTAATATGTGCACGCTGCAACAGAAATTCATCACGGGAAGTAGTGTTGGCAGCCGTATTAGTGAAGGAGATGAAGCCATGTACAAATTATATTTATTCTTGTTATGGTGAGCATCAACAGCATAAGACACTTCTGCAGGATTCGATTGATATAGCCAGGAGGAGACCTGTGAGTAGACCCATGCGTAAGCAAACATGTTTGTATGCTCATAACACTGCTGCACCACTCACAAAGGCCTCCTGTAGCTCCAGCCAGTGCACAATGCCTGCACTTTCAGCCAGTGCGGAGCTCATGTTCCTTTACCTGAGCAGATGGTGCTCTCTCGCAGGAATATGGAAGGTACAAGTAGCAGTATAGGGGAGTACGCAGAGTTCTGTCCACTGAGGGGACTGAGATTTGAGGGTACAATGACTGGAGTCCTTCCCTTTGTTTGTGGTGCCACCAAACCATACATTAACGATTAGTGCACATACACTAACAGAGTCTCCTGCAAGAAATCCCTCTTATTGTACATTTGAAGTTGACCTACCATCACAAGCTTTATGCTTTACTCCTCCATTCACTCACTTTGGGGTCTGCCTGCTTTAACCACGGCAGGGAAGTGAATATATAAAACACCAAACTCCTTCAGTATGTGAAAGGGCTTATGTGTTATGTTCCACATGAAACACAACTTTACAATTGACTAGACCACCTTTTGCAATTCTAAAACATAGCTCCCAATTCTGAACCAGCACTGCCCAGTGACACAGTTAAAGGCACACTTCTTATGAAGGGAGAAAAGCAATGGGTGAGATATGCTGCAAATGTGCTTTAGTCAACATAGTCACCTCCTCCTGCTTCCACACCCTCAAAATGCTCAATGTAATCTTCAAATGACTCCCAGTCAGCACATGCAGAATGGTCACCCAAGCCCTCATCCTCAGCATGCTGAACTATGGCAACACCCTCTGTCGGAATCAGTGTCTAACTGTGAGATGACTTCAAACCATACAAAACCCATTGGCCAGACTCACAGTTAGGCTTTCCCACATGTTCAGATCACCTCGCCCGACAAAGACCTCCACTGGCCCACCATTCACTAACCCACACGCAACACACCCACCTGATACATTTGCTCAGCCAGAATGCTACTTGAACACATCCCCCCACATGCAAAGAACCAGAGTTGTCTGTCCTGATTTCTGCTACCTCATGCCCAAAGCTTAGAATGACCTGCCCCCACACATTAGAACTGACACTTCAGTACTTAAGCGCCACAAGAAACTGAAAACATGGCTCTTCACCTGGCGAAGTCACAGTCACATCCGACATAAATCCTATTTTCTCAGCAGCAAGATACTCGCTAGGGTGAGCTGGGCACTTCACAAATACCCTTAACATGTAATATAAAGTTTGCCTTAGCATTATCGTTGTGGTGTTGTTCATAAATTTCTCACTCTGGTGTCTCTTGTTTCACACTAAGGGATCTATTAGGATGGCGGGGGCAATCCACCTAAGTTAATTCTTCGTGCTACTTGCCAGTAACCTAAAATATGTCATGTAGTTACGTTGATGCATTCTCAATTCTAACAACACTAGTTTGCACAATTAAAGGTTATATGCAGGTGCGCTCTATACGTGATTATGATGCACCCCTACAAATGAAATGAGACTCGCGATTCCTCAAAAGGTTGAGGAATCTTTTTCGGGCGATCCACCCGCCATCCTGCCATGATTGACCCCCCTCCACATTAGGATGGCTGGGGGATCCGCGGTGGACGGGAAGACAGTCCGCCACTTTTCTGCCGGTCATCTTGTCGACCGGGCAGAAATCTGCCACAATATGGTGGCGGCAGACACCGCCATCCATATTATGATGCCTGCGGAGACTTGCCTTTCCATGGCGGCGTTGCCGCCATGGAAAGGCATGCAGATTTTGCTATTGGGGGCCTGTTGCGGGCCCCCAGAGTGTTGGGGGTGGGGGATGCACATGGGGGGTACCTATGGTACCCCCCTACATTGGCATGGACAAGGTGGCAGGCACCGCGCAGTGCCTGTCACCTTGTGCATGCCAATGCACAACGTGAATCCACAGCATTGTGGCGGGTGGTGCTGTGAGCACCGCCCGCCACAATGTTGTGGATGGGGGATGCCACCACCACGGTGGCGGTGGCATCCTAATGGCCACAGTGGGACTGCCGCACCTCTGGAGGACAGTCCCGCACCCAATTACGGTGGCGGGCATCGTAATAGACCCATAAGTCTCTATTCTTTTCTATTTTAGTCACATTCTCCTCATTTCATTCTCACCTTTCTGCTCATATTCACACACATGCTTAAATCTCTTTTGCTACTATCCACCTTGTCTAGCTCTATCTCTCTCTTCAGTCACTTATCTTAATCCCTTCTCTCTCAATTTCTTCCTCCCTTTCACCTTCTCCTCTTCATTCCCTATCAGGAAGATTAACCTGGGTGAGAGATGTGTGATACTCCCACAGAATATTAACTGGTCCTGGTTTCTCAGTTCCCACAGAACCTTGGGTTTTACATTATAGGAATGAATGCTGAAAGAGCACAACTCTGTCTGTGAACTGGTTTGTCTCGGTCTAGGTCTGCACTAGGGCTCACGGCTGTGTAGAATGGAGCTCAGTCTTCCCAGACTCACAGTGCTATGCATGCAGGAGCTCAGCTCAAGGTCAATGAAAGAAATTACCTATGGGAACACGGTCTCTGCTCTAGCCATGCATGAGTTCAGCACTATGTATGCAGGGACTTCGCTACATTTATACTGGAGCTCAGCTCTATCTGCAGAGGAGAGAGTTAACTCTACAATATAAGGTATGTTTGCGGCAGAACTCTACTCTCTCTGTATGCACAAGAGTCTACTTTCCTCCGTGGTATTTATGTCTTCTAAGGGGTCGATTCCGATCTCGCTCGGAAGGGATCCGAACGCGATCCGCCCGGAAAAAGTACGAGCCGTACACCAGTTTCCTGACCGAGACGTACAGCTGTACGAGCGTGCAAGTATGATGCGAGAAACACAAAATCGCCGAGCGAATCGTTTCCATGTCCCAACCGCTCCGTACGTCTCGTCCGTAGGCAAACCGTGCCATGCAATGGTGGCGATTCCCGGAATCGGCCCCTCAGTGTTTAGCCTGTATCCAGAAGAACAACCAACTTGCACTCCTTAATAAAATAGACGCTTATATGAGCTACTTGATACAGAGCAGACTTCACTCTTCTGAATGGTGATTTTTTAATTTACTTTGTGATGCAAGAGTTTGGACACACGGTAGCACAGTATATCTGCTAAAATGGGTCTGTCAGGGTGCACATCAGTGC